>NW_024870773.1:23857500-25356875 GCF_019054845.1 Dipodomys spectabilis
ATGTAAGTGAATCACATTCTTCCAGGGAAAGCTCCCACAGAAATTTGCTTTCTGGTGGCAGCCAGCAAGCCTTCCTTCTTCCAGGATTCCCCTGTGCTACTTGACCTTATCCCAAGGCTGAGTTCACTTGCCCATTCTCATGGACATTTCTTCCAATGGATGCTTCCTCACCTCATGAATACTTTCTCTCCCACTGGGCGTCCCACGGCAGACATTTTTCTGATTGGGACCCTTTCAGCAGGCTGGGGAGGAAGTGCACTCGGTGGCTGTAGGCTTGGTTGGGACTGTTCATCCTGGACAACTGGTTGAATGAATATGTTGAGTCTCAGGTTTCCTGTCCATTCTGAGGACAACAGCATCTTCAGGAAGTGGGTGATGATCAAATGCAATCAACTCTGTGAAGCCACCCCTTCCACATCCCCTGCCTATAGGAATGTTAGCACAATATTTTGGAAAGCATTTGTTAAAGGCTCACCGTGCACAGGGCAAATTTGTGTGGCCATTGACTTAGATTTCTGACCACCTTTCAACATGCCTGTTGAAGTGGCTGCCTGCATTTATGAAAATTCCTCAACAACAGCAATGTTATATGGTCATTCCTGATTCTTAAGTTATATGGAGCTGTTCAATAGTTTCTTAATTGATATGATATGAAATTACCAATGGGTCCCAATGGATAATTTAGTATTCACCGGGACAAACATTTCTGCTGTAGACCCATTCTGGCACCATAACACATGACCCTTATTACCGCAAATTACAAATAGTTCCCCACTTTAAACCTTCAAACTAGTGTGTGTGTTTAAAATATGGGATTTAAAAATAAATCTATATTTAACCAAATGTTTCATTGAACTATTTGCAAAACACATTGCAAAATATGCTCTTTGTCTTAGAAATGTTGCATAATGTCTGCCTCTATTATCTAATCAACCAGCCGGTCTACATTTAGCACTATGTGATTGCTTTCCAACAAGTCTGCAAATACTAGGGAGTTAAGCCCTCCAAGGGTCAATATTAGAAGTAGGCAATGGAAAACCCATGCTTCTCCACACCTCTCATTTTCTTGTCTGCCTTTCAATCCTTAAATAAGGTTTTGCAGTATAATTTAACATATATATATTATCACTTGAATGAGAGAAAATTCTTTTGTTGTTAGTGTATCAGTCATTTATTCATGCCTTAATATAGCTCCGTTATTAGGCTGAAGTCTCTGCAGTTATTTCTGATTTAAAGATTATAATCTATTTTTCCTACTGGGGCTGTCTGATGGCTCACATTACATGCACATCATTACCTGGTAACTGATGCATTCACTGTAATTAGCCTATTGTTTCCTGGGGTCTTCCAGAGATGGAGTTCCTTTCAAATTACTCTGGTCATGTAGGTGGTTAAATTATCAAGCTATTGTCCTTTTGTGTGGTTCACACACAGCAGAGATGAACAATCCGAATCATTAAATTTGCACCAATATGATGTCTTACCAAACCCATTAGTTGGGCTGGAAGTACAAGTTGGGAGATGTATAAATTCAAAGCATTCTCAGTCATATCACAGTGGCACACTGAATATTGAGGGAATGAAGATTTCTTTCTTCTTCTTCTTCTTTTTTTTTTTTTGGTAGTACAAGATACCCAAGTCAGGGAATTCTAAAACCTGATTATCTTTTATATAGTAACAAAGTGGTACAGAAATGAAGGCAATCATCTGTGATGATTTATTCTTCACGAAAAGGCAGAGGTTCTCATTAGAACTGTGAAGAAGATACTCTCAATAATTCATCACATCTTCAATTTATTTATTTATTTTTACCTACCGGGGGCTCACACTTAGCATTCCTTCTTAATTGGAAGTGCAGTGATTCTCTGGCTCTGGTTTCAAGGCACATGGGTATAGTAGATGTGTGTCTCTGTTCTGATAACATGTTTGCTTCATTCTACCCTCTTCCTTTCCCAAGGCATATGCATTATTTTTTTTACAGTCCTCTCACTATGACCCAGTCTCTGAGCTGGGGACTAGTCCTAGATCTCAGCATCATGTGAGTAGAGGGAACATCCATCTTCCAGTTTAGTCCCAAGCCCAACTGCTATGCCTGGCTGCCTTCCCTGCAGCTCTTCCCTCTATAGTTTCAAGAAACACATGGATCTACACTCATGATGGGATCGAGTCCAATCCATCGAAACTCATAAGGACATCAGTGTGCTGTCTTTGTAGCTCACATGTGAATTACTTAAAAAAAAAACTCTTGGGTATATAAACTTGAGAGACCAAATATGTATATATTTGGACCGTTCAAATTGGCAAGTGGCTGTCTTGTGAAACTTCCTCAGCTTCCTGTAACAAAACTCAACTTCTCTTCCAGAGCCTGATGCAGCATGATTTACATAAGAAATGCGCATTTGGACAGCGAGCCCCTGGCATTTCATAACCCAGCTTTGGTAACCATGTGGTAATGTGATTCAAATATTTTGCAAGCTAGTATCTTGTGATAAGTGGTATTAATAACTCCTATCAGAGCTCTGTATCATAGGGCTGGGTTGAGCAAAATCTTTACGCCCTCAGAATGGTGACTACAATAAAAGATTATTATGAAATAAATGTAGTTTCCCAGTTGGGTTTCACTCAACTGGCATGAAAATTTGGCACCCTTTGCTGTATTTGGAGGTTACCCTTTAACCAGTAGTTCGCTTTCTAGGAAATCACTTCCTGGTTATGCATTCTACGTGGATTGATCACTGGGCACTCAGATTCTAGTCTTTATAGTTTTTACAAATAATACTTGAAAAAAAGAAATTAAGTTGTATGGGGGGGTGGTAATTTTATCATTATTGTGGATTTTTTTCTTCTGTTTAAAACCTCAGTGTATTAGTGTGTGGAATCTTGAATTTCAGATGAAATGTGCATGCTATTCGCACATCCTGATTGTTGAGATAGGTCTGGCATGGCTCTGTCCACATGCTGGGGGCCATGTGTGTCTTTTCGTGGCTCTGGATTTGTCTGTCTTCTTGGGATTCCCAGCCTCATGTGTTTTGCCCTTCATGTCCAACATATTTCTCTCCTAGGAGGCTCTATCTCTACTCTGATGTTTCTGCTCTGATTTCTTGGGGTGGAGGGGAATCACCCTTAGCTGTTCTATTCTGTCATGGACTCATGCTGGTGCCAAGCTTCCCTTCTGTTTTCCTGTTAACAAGCAGGAGCAACTTTCAATAGGATAACCATGTCCAATTCCAATAGCATCCTGGTCACGCTCCCCTCCCCCACAACCCCAGAGAGACAGAGAGAGAGAGAAAGAGAGAGAGAGAGAGAGAGAGAGCAGAGTTCACCAGTATGGTTCAGGAAGCCTAACTGAAAAACTTCCTCCTGTGTCTGGGATACCTGCCCAGAAGGAAGGGGCAATGGGAGGTACAAAGTCCATTGTAGTGAACAAACTGATTCTAGGTGTAGGAAACTTGTCACCCTCATAAACACTAGAAGACGTGTCCTTTGAGCAAAGGAGAATGAAAGCTCGGGGCGAGTCACCTTGAAGTCCTAGGCCTCAAAGATGGTCTTTTGCTCTTGCCTTCCAGCTCACGAGGCCTCCAATACCACCTAGCCTCATCTCTCTTCTAGCCTCTCCTCTCTAGACTCCTATCACATTTTTGCGGATACCCCACGTTCTTCCATTCAGGGTTCCCTGAGGGTGTTCTCCAGGCCCAGGCACTTCTTCAGAAGTGTGAAAAAGCTGTTGGTTCTCCTTTAGCCCACACCAAACCCACTCTTTAGGGGCAGAGATGACACGGCATTGCCCAGTTCCCTTCAGAGTCCCTGGCATTGGTTTGTACATCATTTGCCTTTCCCATTTCATGTTGGGATCTGCACAGGGATTTGCCATCTCTGTACATTCCCAGGGGTACATAGCTAACCTTATCTTCTAACGCAAAGTCTGACCCCTGGTAGCTATTCTATTAGTATTTCTTGATTAGACAAACAAATGAATGAACACATGCAGGAGGAAAAGAGACACACAAGCCTATTAAATAAATGATGCATTAAAGTAAGACAAGGTTTCATCCAATGCAGGGATTTTGTAGTTCACCTTAATACTATTTGAAATATCATCCCTTAGACTAAGAACTGTCTCTTGAACGCTAGATCGAGTACTTTGATGGGCATTTCTAAACCAACCCCCACTAGCTGGGACTACAGCACATGTAGTCTCAGACACTCAGGAGGCTGAGGTGGGAGAATTGCTTGAGATGCTCAAGACCACCATAGACAACACAGTGAGACTCTGTTAAGACCTCACTTCAAATCCGTCAGCTTTCAAATCTTTGATGTCTGATGCTGCCTATGAAAGGAATTAATGTGGACTCTGATGTTTGTGCGACTCAAGGGAGACAAGATACCCTTCATCTCTGCACAGTGCCTGTCTGCCTGGAGCCCTGATTGTTTAGCCATTCAGGAGAGAGTGGACATGTGGCCCACACTGGAAGAATGTGACAAGAGAGACACTAGTAGTGAGCACTTGAGGGCAATGATTGTGTCCAATCAGAAACAGCCCCAGAATGGTGAGGAGTGGGGCGAGTTCGTGCATTGCTTCTTGATAAAGCATTCATCCTCATTCAGCTTTCTCTTCTTTCCATTCCCCGAGCACTGCGGCCTCTCACAAAAGTCTTTTCCGAGGTGCATTTGAGTGCAGAGCAGGAATTCTATGGCGAAGACACATCGTTCTGAACATTGGCAGTTAGCTGGAGGTTTTGAAGATTATCTCTGCAAACGTGGGTATGGCGAACATCCAAAGTGTACTGGCGGCTTTTCTCATGGCTCTTCAAAGTCTGTCCAGGCCATATCTTGAGAAAAACAGATTTGTAATTTTTTTTTCCTCCATTCACCAGCCCCTGGAGGGAAGAAAACAGCTCTGAAGATGTCTTGTTCCCACACATAGCTTCTGGAACGTAAGTCAACCTCTAAAGCTACACTTGCTTTATTTTCAGACTTAACCACCTAGATCTTCTTAGATAATGACTACATTTATATATTTACCAGATCTTGGAGATGGGCGCTGGTGGCTCATGCCTATAATGCTAGCTACTCAGGAGGCTGAGATCTGAGGATGGTGGTTGGAAGTCAGCCCAGACAGAAAAATCCCTATGAGACTCTTATCTCCAATTAATCACTCAAAAACAGGAAGTGGTGTTGTGGCTCAAAGTAGTAGAGGGCTGGTTTTGAGCAAAAGCGAGGGACAGTGCCCTGGCCCTGAATTCAAGCTTCAGGACTGGCAAAAAGAAAAAGCAACAAACAAACAAGCACAAATAACAACAAAACAAAACACAAAACTGAGTTAACCTTGAACAAATTGGTACATAATCCAGCATTGTAAGAACTGTTTTAGAGAACCGGTGTCTGTTCCAAAGACAGGTTGGCTGGATGATCCCATACTGGCCACTTCCTCAGACTGGTACAGGGGTACAGACGGAAGGGCAGTGGGGCTATAGCCACTGAGAGTGCTTTCACTCATTTAGCAAAAGGTTAAGAAACATGGACATGAAATGGCCACTGATCAGAGATTGGTTTTGACCAAATCTTAAACATAACGTGTCTGCTCTATATTCTTATAAATTTGAACCTAGAGTTGAGAAATACCGATTCTCAGTAGTACGGTGCTTACTTCATACCTGTAAGGACCTGGGTTCACTCCCCAGCACTGCAAAATAAAAAGGAAAATAAAGGTAACATAGAAGAATAAAAGGAAGAAGTAAGAAGAAGAGGTGAAGGAAGAGGAGGAGGGAGGGGGGAGGAGGAAGATTCAATCAAACCTTGGTCTAAGGGACCAAATTTTTCTCTCAACTTTTGGTAGAGCTTACTTATATTTATGTTTGACTTTCCACTTATCTTTCAATAAGCATGGCTATATATATATATATATATATATGCATATATACATAGACATACATATACATATGTATAGCAATTATATATTGAGATGCTGAATTGCAAACAACTTAAACAACAAATAAATGTTCACATTTGGAAAAAGCATGATGCAGGAGTCTTTTCCTTAAAAGGGGTGTGGAACACGTGTGTTTTCTCATCATCCAGGTCTAGACATCTATGCATAGGCATGTTCAGGTTCTACTTCATAATCCCCAATTTCTCATAGTAAGACACTTCTATATATGAATTTAGTTAAAAATAAAAAGCAAAGAGTAGGACAATAAGTCTATTCTCTCCTGAAGAAAGTAGCTGTAGGCAAAAACCAGACAACAAACCAAGCCCTGGCACTTAGAAGCACATATCCAGTGAAAGAGCGTGGTCTATCAGTAAAGGCGATTACTTTCCTTCCTTCCTTCTTTTTATTTTCCATATATATATATATATATATATATATATATGTATACACACACATACATATACATATATATATATATATATATATATATATATATATATATATTTGCTAGTCCTGGGACTTGTACTCAGGGCCCGGGTTAGCACTCTACCACTTGAGCCACAGCTCCACTTCTAGCTATTTCTGTGTATATGGTACTGAGGAATCAAACCCAGGGCTTCATGTGTGCTAGGCAAGCATTTTACCAACTAAGCCACATTCCCAGCCCCTATTTTCTCTGTATTTCTTACATTCATCAGTAGATTCAGCCACCACTGCAATTTGTTTTAGATTTACTACTTTAGGGAATACATTGCACCACTTTTCTCTTTTTAAAAGAATTTATTGGAAGAACAATTCTTGCAGGGGTTGATCTTGTTCTAGAAGAAGAAACTCAAGATAAAACTGATACTGCAGGATGCACTGTGCTCTTCAGATTTTTTTCTAACCAGTTCTCTGAATTGTAAAGTTGAGGATCTTGTTGTCTTTCCTGGCTCTTAGATGAATTGCTTTTTTATTTAGGCAGGGGGCAGAGAAGTAAAGCACTGATACAGTTTGCAAACAACAAGGTGTGTGTTGAAAATCTGCCCTCCTTTATTACTTTATTACTCCTTTGTAAGTCTCCAAGTAAACGAGACTCTGACCTCCTTCTCCAAATGAAATACATAGACAACCTGAGAAAAACATCTGGGAAACCCAGCAACTGTGGAGAGGTCTGCACAACTTAATGCATGCCCTGTCCCCACCCCACCCCCCTTACAGGAAACCAATGCATTTCTACTAAAGGTTAGTCACTATTTGCAGGATTCTTAACTACTTAAGACAGTGCAAAAAAAATATGCACAGCAACAATTTTCAGATATTAGAAAATTGGCAGCCCAGGATAGATTCATGAATAAAGAGAAGCCATAGGAGCAATAGGAACTGAATATATTATCCATGGATAATGAAATTTGAATAGTTTAGCACACTTTTTCTCTTTGATGCTGCTGCTGCTGCTGCTGCTGATGGTAGTTGCCATTTAACAAAGTAGTTTATGGATACAAAATATCTTGATCAATGTTACCACTTAATTCACTGGTCTTAATTTTGTAAGATACTGGATTCTTGTCTGCATTTTCTCTTTCTCTTCTCTTTCTCTTAATACCTGCTGACCAATTGCTGTATATTGTTAGAGGCAGAAGAAAGATGAGCTACATATTATCAGAGCAAAAGGAAAAGTATGCCTTTTCTACCTCTTCCACGTTTATTTTCCTTTATTTTAGAAACAAATATTTGTTCAATATCATTCATTCTTTTTATGTGTTATATTTCTGTAATTGATGAGGTATTTCCTTCCTTATAAATACTATAATTTTTGTGCCCATAACCTTGTCCATGACAAAGTTAGGTAACCAGCATACAATATGATTACCATGAGCTTAGCTATTATTGCTGACAATTTAGCACTGCTTTATAAGTCTTAAGAATACTCAAAGTAGATTCCATTATTTGTATTTGTGGAATTTAAGATATACTACTAGTAAAAAATAAACACCTAGTAATGGCCTTTCCATAAATAAGGAATAAAACCCAGACAGCTGTTTTCCTCTTGCTATTGGTGAACTAGTTGGGATGAGGAGATAGAAGGATCTGGCTTTCTGCCCTTCTTGGAGGACATTGCCACCTGTAGAGCTGGATGTTAGAATGTGATGTCTGGCTGCTTCAGAGAATGCCCTGTGCAATGCTGTCTGTGCATCTGAAGATAGGGCTGATCTATGTGTATGCATGTGCGTGTGTGTGTGTGTGTATGTGGTGTGTAGAGAAAGAGAGAGAGAAGACAGAGTCTAACATTTGGATTCATTAAAATAATCTAGAAGAAGTATCAAGGCTATTGTAACACCCATCAGGGAAAAGAACAAAAAGATGCCACGTTTTTCATTCATTAGAACACTGATGGGTTGGAAAGGTGGTTTAGTGGTAGGATGTTTGCCTAGCAGGCAGGAGGCCCTGGGTTTGATTCCTTAGTACCACATAAACAAGAAAAAAAAAGACAAACTGGAAATTCAAATCTCCATTTGGAAACATTACCACCAAAAACAACATTTAAAAAACCAAGGAAAATTGTTAGCCCGGGGTAACAGTTCATGAGGATATTACTTCACATTATTGACACGGGCGTTTCCAGACACCATGCTACAAAGGACAGTTCAAACAAGCCTGGAAGCTTTGTGCAATTCTAGATAATGGTAAGAGAATTCAGAAGGCAAACTGGCTGAAAGGTGGGAGAGAGAGCATGGTCAGGAAGAAGAGAAACAAGAGCAAGTTCCTGAATGGTCAGAAGGGTCCTCTCAACTTTGCCAGAGAATTGACCTATAGATTCTGAGGTTGAAGGAAGAAGTCTCCAGAAAAATGAAGACGCACTTACTCAGAGCTGGAAAGATGTTCAGTTTTTTCCAGTTAGAGTAGAGAGAGAGAGTATGATTGATGGATTGAGTAGAGTCTAAGGACGTTCATCCTTAGGAGTGATGCGAAGTGGACTTACAGTAGGCTATTGACCTGGCCTGGCACAATTTAAAGTCAATTTCATAAAGATTAAGATGATTTTTTAAAATAACTAAACTACATGCCAGAAACAAAGGCCAATGGTCTTAAGTGAAGAAATATCACAAAATCTAGCACTCAACATGTAAAATTTAAAATGTCCAAAATCTAATAAAAACTAACTAAACATGGGAGAAATAAGAAAAAAAAACACCCCAAACTCAAACCCCAAGCATTTCCAAGAGAAAAATAAGTTAACAAATCATACCTAGAATTAACAGAAAATGATTGGAATGGCAATAAAAACCTTAAAACTGCTTCAGTGAGTCTGTATTTCCATGTGATGTGTTATGTGTGTGTTGCATGTATATTGGATACAGTTATGTTTTGTGGAAATGTGTTTGTTGCACCTGTGCATGTTGGTGTGCATTTATAAATGTGTGCATGAGTTCATATGTATGTTGTGGTTTGAATATATGAATACATGCCTATAAACTACATAAATGCCACACTGCACAAGTGTGTACAGGATGCCTGTAGCTTCTGTATATGCATGTGCATTTGCATGGTCTATGCTGATGTTGGGTACTGTGCATGTATGTGGCATGTATGCATTGGGTGTGGCTATGCTACACATGTGTGTGGTGCAGAAATGTGTTGTACATGTGTATTGCACTCCATCAGCCCTTCTCTCTTGCTCTGGGGTTCATCTGGACTTCGTACTTCCGTCATTAACTCCTCATTAGCACTAGATGCATCCAGTGATTTTTCTTTGTGGCAGTACTGGAGTTTGAATTCAGGGCCTCAAGTTTATTAGACCAAAGCACTACTACTTGAGCCATGGCTCTTACCCCCGAATCTGGTGACATCCTGGCCATCTACCTAGTACTGTTCTCTATTTTCTCTCTCAAAACTGATGACACTTTATCCCAAATGCCTGTTTACTTTTGTGCGTCACAGAAACCATGAGCATTTTTGCAGGAAAGATCCTGTTTCTTGCTCTAGCAAGGAATTACTGTCACATGGAGGATAGGGCCTTCATTTCACATGAATTTCAATTTTGCATCTAGAAACATTAAACCCAAGCAAATACCAAGCAATGTTCACTTGGATAGAGATAATAAAATCAAGATCAAAATGAGCACAGGCAATGTATTTTTCAAAACATTCTCCAGCGTATTAATGTCCAAGATCATTCTAGGTAAAATGGCATCATTAGTTTATTTCTTAATCATCTTTTCTCATTGAATGTGTGTGTGTGTGTGTGTGTGTGTGTGTTTGTGTGTGCGCGCGTGCGGGTGCGCGTGTGCTTGCTAGATATGATTAAATTGGAAGTATTTTCTGGGGATTATTTTAGTTGGTTTGTTCATGCACCCAGCAGGTTTACTTTTTTTATAATACTTCTAGTTTCTTTAAAAACATATTTCACTGTACCAATACCTGATGCTGTATTTAATCAAACTACTTTGTGTTATGTCAGCTTGCTAGTTTTCAAGGCAGGCCATTTTTGGGTAGTGACTTTCTTGCCTAAACCAGTATTGCCAAGTTCACATTATCATTAATATCACAAACTCCTTTTACACAGGTAGGTTCCTGAATGGCTATTGCTGCAGGCTAAGAGCGAGAGGGCTATCATTCCCCAAAGAAAACACCAAAAAAAAAAAAAATCATTTATCACTTTATCCCTTTCCTTATCAAGAATTTCTTCTCACAGAATGAGGCTTTTCCCCGAGGCTCTTTGGAAATTGACAATTCAGGAAGAATCAATGTAGAGCTGCACTTTTGATGGATGAACCATTAGAAAATTCTATGGCATTCTTCCCATGACCTTTTCTGGAGACAGATGAATAGCCTTCCAAAGGTTGCATTTTATTTTATGTTCAAAAAAAAAAAGAAAGAAAAAAAAACCTCAACCAGTCAAGGAGTATTAGAAACAACAGAATCACGTTAGATTCTTTCCCAAAGTGGAAAACATATAAAGGGATGAGGGATGGAGAGAGGTAGAGACATTTGGTGACAAAGGAAGGGTCATTTACAAAGGCAGAAGGAGCAGAATAGAGGACTCAGCTCACGGAAGTTCTCCATTTCTGGGTAGACAACCCTCATTCCATTATTTACTATGTTTTATAAATCAATTTTACATATATCCCTTCTTTGTGCCTGTCAAACACTGTTTTGTAACCTATAGTAGCATCTCTTCATTTCATGGCCTATGCAAAATGACTGCTGAAAAGAATTAAATTCATGAAAACCACAACATACCGATGACACGATACATGATATTTAGAAATATCAAGATTTAAATTACGTGAGGACAGAGCCAATGGGGTGGACAATTATGGCATATGAGTCAGGAAACAGTATTTCGTGAAGGTTCTTAAGGGATTTGAATGGGAAAAATAGAAAGATGTCAAAAGAATTTAAATACTGGGAGTTCAGTGGTAGAACACTTGTTCAGCATATACTGGGTCCTTGGTTTGATTTGGAAAGAAAGAAGCAGGCGGGAGAGGCTGGGGGGGGGGGCGGGGGGGACAATATTAAGCTGGTGCTTATTCCAATTACTTCGGAGGCTGAGATCTGAGGAAAAGTTTCAAGTAAGCCCGGGTAGTAAAGTCCTTGATTCTCTGTCTTCTAATTAACCATCAAAAAAATAATGTTGTACTGGAGGTTTGGCTCAAGTGATAAAATGTCAGCTTTTAGGGAAAAAATCAGTTAGCACACCAGACCTTAACTTCGAACTCTGGTACTGGCTCAAAGATTAAATAAATGAAAGCAAATTAGGAATTAATAAGTTGTAGAACCGAGGTAGAACAAATGTAGCTGTGGTGTCTGGGCAGCGATGAACCCTGCATTGTGGAGAACTCAAGTGTGATGATGTGTCTGTCGTAACAGTGAGGAAGACCTCTGAGTCTGAGTACATGGAATTCCCACAGTAGGCCAGTCATAATTTTGACATAATGACTACATATGAAAATATTCCAAGTATAATTTAATCTTACTAAGTGCTTGACTTTTTCTAGTGTTTGGTTTCGTTTTGTTATGTTATATTTGAAAGAATTCAGATAAGCATGAAAAAGCAATTCTTGCTTTTTTCACTGTAGGACGGTTGCTCCAGCAGGAAAGTCCATGAGACTCTTATCCCCACTTAACCATCAAAAAGCCAGAAATGAAGCTTTGAGCACAAAAGCTCAGTGACAGCCTCCAAACCCTAAGTTCAAGCCCCTGGGACTAACACACACTGAGATCAGTGTTCAAAACCAGCCTGGGCAGGAAATTCTGCGAGACTCTTATATCCAGCTAATCACCAAAAAAGCCAGAAGTAGAGGCATGGCTCAAGAAATAGAGTACCAGCCTTGAACACAAAAGCTCAAAGACAGAGTTTAGGCCTTGAGTTTGAGCCTCAGGAACCGCACCATAAAACGAGAACAAAGCAAAACCAAATAAAAACCAAACTTGATATGCCTTGTTCTTCTGAGTCAATTCTGTTTCAAGAAGATAATGCAAATCAAAGGAACTTCAAATAAGAGAAACATCTTGAATTTACTGAAAGGCAGCCACACACATGTTGCATTTCAGGTGCTGTTTCATGGGAAGATGACTAATCATTGTATCACCAAGGAACAAAATATAGTTTCATCCATCTTGTGGTCTTATTTGCTTTGGAATTATAGGATATGCTAGAAGATTTCTGGGTGGACTTAGGGGACAGTAAAAAAGAAAACCATTAGCTCGCTGAGAACATGGGACAAGCATCCTATAATTCATTTTTAAGTACTACCCAGAAATCATATAATTATCCTGTGGAATAGCCCTTCCAATAAAGCTGAAACACTGAAGCATTTGTTGCTTTTTTCAAGCAAGGATAGTTAACTTATAATGATGTATAATGATGTATGCACAATATTTATGTCACTCTTCTTTTTTCTCACCAGAGCACCATTTGAAAATAAATAGATCTCAGTCTTCTCTCCACTGTTTTCCAAGGCTCTGTGGCAAAATTCATGGAACCCTTATTACATGCCTTTAAGTATAACCTCTTATTTTGTCTTCCAATGGGCTCTGTGCCAGGTCTTGCTGTTATCATCATAACAATCTTACAGACAGAAATCTCACAAGTCATGGAGCTTCTGTTGGCAAATGCAATCTCTGTTGCAAGGCTGATCATTTTCACTGCTGCTGCATTTCAGATTCTCTCCAATCTTATAAAACTTATCCAGACAAAAGAAATGCCACTGTACTTCTATTTCTAAACCAATGACATATCCCTACAGTTTTGTATTGCCAACAACTCATTTCCCATACAAATCTCAGGATATTGATGGTAAAGTTTAGACAATGGCTAATTTGTTTAAGGGTTATGGTCATATTTCATATTGTGAAAACACAATATGAATCATTTGGAAAGTCATACATAATAATGAATAAAAGTAGGAGATTGTTTTATCATGGCTAATTTCAGAAGACTGTTTTTGTTTGTGTGTGTGTGTGTGTGTGTGTCTATGAGAGAGAGAGAGAGAATGTGTGTGTGTTTGACAATCTCTATTTTACTTCGGATTGTAAAGGAGATTAATGGAGTGTTTAATAGACCAGTTTAAGAGAAGGCAACATATTGAAAAGGAAGTAAATAACAATTGTTTTGTCCTGTTTAAGCAATATTCTTCAGCAAATTGGTGTCAATAATAGTTAAACATCCCCATTACCTCTTAATATGAAAACTGCAGAGAACAATTCATATTTAACTACTAATCCAGAATCTCCTAAAGCGAGGAAGAGAATTTGCTTGCTGTGTATTTTTAGTGTGTTAGTTTGTGTTGGTTCCTCCCTCCCCCAGCCCCTCCTCTTGGGGTACTCGCCTGAAATCCTGTTCAACATTATTCCCACTGAGGAAGTAGTCCCACATAACGGTGAAGAGCCAACTGTGGGCAAGACCTAGGTGGACATTCTCACTTGAGCCCATGCTAACTGCCTGTTGGTGAGTGAGCTCCTCACCACGGCCAATGTCAGCTGACAAGAGGATGGTAATGAACTTCATTTTTTATGGCTAGGTGCCTGTGCCTCCAGCTTATGATCCTAGCTATTCAGGAGGCTGAGAGCTGAGGATCATGATTCTAAGATAGCCCTGGAAACTGGCTGAGTCAGCTTATCCATGTGACTCCTATCTCCAATTAAATACAAAAAAAAAAAAGTCAGAAGTGGAACTGTAGCTTAAGTGACAGAATGCTAGCCTTTAGCACAAAAGGTCAGGCACGGGCACTAAGGCCCTGAGTTGTACCAAGGGATTTCAATTCAACATGTCAGTTTAAGAGTACAGTGTATTATGATCTGTATCACTCCTTCCATCATTTTCTTCCATTCTCTCCCATCACCTCCTAGCTCAAGTTGACTGAATTCACTACCATTCCTTCCTCTCTTCATTCATCTGCCCTCTGTCTTCAAGCCCCACCCCCGCCTTAAACAAATATGCTTCAACTTCCTGGTATTCATTTGGTTAAACTGAGAGTTAGCTGTTCAAGAGTCATACCATTAAAATTCACCCCTGCTAATACTATATTTTATTCACTTTGATTGTATATATATTCATTTGGCCCTGTTTTCATATGTGTTTATATTTTAGATCTAAATTCCACATATGAAAGCAAACATAGGCCCTTTGTCTTACTGAGACTGATTCACTTCACTTATGTAATTTTTTTCCAAGTCTCCATTTATTTCCCTACAAAGGAGATATTATTCCTCCTGATGGATGTAACAAATTCCAACATCTTTCTTTTTGTCTATCTATCTACATACAATCAAAAGTTTAAAAAAATCTATTAGTCCATTGTAGGGAATCCAGGCTGTTTTCATAACTTGGCTTTGAACAGTATAGCAATGAGCATGTGTGTACAAGTATCCTTATTGTATCTTGACTTGAAATCTTTTGGATAAATGCCCAAGATTAGTATCATTGGATTATAGGATAGTTCTATTTTTAGTTATTTATTTGAAATCTCCACAGTGCATTTCATAATAGTACTAATTTATATTCCTACCAACATTGTAATGAACTAATTCTAGCATTGTACAAGTTGCATTGAATGCAAGGCTTGAAAAATATTTTTTCTTCCTAAAATTTATGCTTACTTATCTCTTTTCAAAATAATTGAAAACATTCAAACATCCACTTAATGGATCAGTTTGACTTGTCTCTGTTTCTTCATAATGATAGTGATATTACTTGAGACTTTATAGTTCAAAAGCCTTTTGTTATTTTTTTTTCTCTATCCTAGCAAGAGGTCGTTCCCTCTGGTAAATAATTGTCTTTTCACTATAGAACTGTCTTCTTGGTGTGGTTTGCTTTGCTCACCTTGAGAAAGAATTCCAGGCACTTGGCCAAATTACACAGTCTGTCTCTGTCAATATTTTTGTTGCTGCTTCTCTGAGTCCACTTGTCCTTTGGAATTAGTTATTACATTTTCAAAGGGAAATTTTGGTTTGAAAAATTGTTTTTATATAAAACTGTGTGGAGTTTTAAATTTAAGAAATGTGATTACATCAACGTTCTGAAAAAAAATATGAAAACTGTTCCAATTTAAAAAGAAAGCACAGGTTCAGTTCTTGCCACATCAAAAGTAAAAGCGATTTGGCTATTACATTTTTTTAAAAAAATCTATTTACCAGGCATAGTGCTTCACACCTATAATCTTAGCTTCTTGTGAGCTTAGGATCATGGTTTGAAGCCAGCATGGAGAAAAACATCTGAAGACCTTATCTGAGAAACTCACTCAAAGCAAAACAATTGGGGCTGTGGTTCTAATGTGTGTGTTCAATCCCTAGTTCCACAGAAACAAATAAATAATAAACACATGTTCACCCTTGCACATAAATAGACAGAGCTACAAACATAAAGTGGATTTATGTAAGTGTGGATATCTCATTTATTTCCTCAATGTAGCATTCGTGGTCAGCCAGTTTCTGAAGGTGATAGCATGAAGATACAGATTGGTGCAGGGTAGTAGTGAGATTACAATTCTCTGAGCTTCAGATTCTCTTCTTTATTTCTATTTTGTTCTCTTTAAATGGGGATGCCAGTGTCCACTTCAGCTCTGGTATGGAATTCAGATGAAGCACCACAGCATGAGCAATTAGCATAATTCACGGTGGCAATAATTGTTTGTGTCATTATGGCATTCATCTTTAATGGCTACCTTTCATTTGCATCTGTATTTAGAGAAGACTGTGTTATTCTGGGGAAAATTTGGACTAATGAAGCCTTCTTCTGTTTGTAAGTGTGACCCACATGAGAATCATAATATTGGATTGATGTTTGTGGTGAACTGACTGTGACATTCTGGTTAATTAATAATTCGTTATAATTTCTGTATCTGTTAGATGAGGGCACTAGACAGACTTCTGTCTTCCACATGAAAAACATCCCTCTATTTCCCTCTGAAAATGAGGAGCTGTATCTAAAGGGGAGTCGATGATGTGATGGATTCATTTTCTTCTCCTGACGCTGTCTTAATCACTAACTAATCTGCATTCCAGGAGTCAAAATATGCAAGGCAAGTAAAACTAATACTGTGTGTAAATTCTTATCACATGGAAACAATTTCAGCTAAGCCCCTTCTATAAGGAATGTGAAATACAGAAACTAGGAAGGGTGCCATGTAGAGCCAAACAAATTTCTGGAGTTGTGGAAATGTATCTCTTTATTACATTTACTTAGAATCATTATGTAGGAAACAAGTTAGATTGAATCTTTGTGTTGCTGCACGAGGTTCAAGTTCCCTTGATCAAGTTCACTTTGGTTTTGTTTTAAGCTCCACTTGGTCAGAGAGTTATGGACAGTTTAAACTTTAATATTGAGCCAGATTCTCCCAGCTTAGGTATTAATATAAACACTCTAGTCCTATCTACTCTTTAAACGTTCTGTTGTTCAATTCCAAATGACTCCCATTTGTTTATCTTTTTTGGAATAAGCTCACTCCCAAAGGAACTCAGTATATTGATTCCATGCTCAAATAGAATTCAATTATGAATGACAATACATAAAGCCAGAAGTTTTAGCGGTACAAGGCTACAGGAACTCATAGAGGAAAGAGAAAAATACTCCTGGGTAAATATTCCAGAAGTAAAATATGTGCAGAGGAGAGCTAACATCACAAAATATGCAAATGTTGGAATTTCTGGCTCTAGTTAGTGTGAGGAATTAAAAGCTGTGAGGTGTGGTGTGAAAAATTTCGGGCTAATTTTTCTTTGTGATAGATGATGTTATGTGAATGATGAAGTGTCCTTTTTAGCATGCTGAAGACCTCACCACTGTCTCCCTGTTACTTCTGTTTTATCATCACAAAAGCATCCAAAATAAATAAATAACTTATCCTTTCTGCATAACTCTTGGATATGTACTGACAAAGGTTGAGCCTAATTTATGTGAAAGCAAGCCAAACCGAAGGGCTGACAGTGGCTGCTGCAAATCAAATAAACAGGGCACTAAAAGAATCAAAATCCAATACAGGTAAAATTAGTTCAGAAATGTTTGGCTTTCTGAGGGAAAAAGAAATACCAGGCACAGCAGTATTTGGCTATACTAAGAAAAGCCCAATCTGGCCTCTGACCTCAGCACTCCATGGAAAAGGTCAAACCTATGACCCTTGCAAAGGTCATGGGTTATCCTCTTGTTACCAAGTCAAAGAGGTGTTTTCAGAGTTCTCATTCTCTCTTGCATTTTTAGCAGCATTTGATGCAATTGACCACTTCCTGTTTTCTAATTACTTTCTTCCTGCGTCTCTACATTAGCCCTATTTTCTAGTCTTCCTGAATCACTCTCCATGATCTTCCTCAAATGTGTTTGCTTGCTCCGTTTTTCTACAGCACCACAAATGTTGAATTTTTAGTAAGTTCCTCTCAACATTGAGGGCTTCAATTAGCATCTAATTGGTGGTGTCTTCCCATTAGAGACTAAAAAATTGGATTCGTATATCCAAGTGGTTATTGGATATTTACCCGTTAAATTAACATTTAATTGGTGGTGTCTTCCCATTAGAGATTTTTAAAAAATATTTTGGATTTATATATCCAAGTGATTATTGGATATTTACCCATGGATATTTTAAAGAATCCTAAATGCAACAGGTCATAAATGGAACTCTAGATTTTCCCCCATACACTAATGTTTGCCCCAAACTAGCCTTCCTTCAGCAAATATTATCTTCAAGTACCCATTTTCACCCATTTCACATTTAGAAACTCTGACCACTCAGTAACAGGTAGTGTATGATCATTTCTCCAAGCCTTGTTGAGATCAACTAGTGAGCTATTAACAGGACAAATGTGTATTGGAGAATGGACAATTTCTCTCTTTTTTTTTTTTTTAGTGGTTGTTAGATAATAACTCTGGTAGAGTGTTAGGCACGAAGTAACATGGCACTTTGCTAGCCAAAGAAGGCCTTTAAGGCAGAGGATGAAAATTGAACTCATGATACAGATTTCTTTCATAGTAATTTCAGATAGGCTATCAGTTTATCTTGTAACTGTTTCCAAGACCTGAAGGCTCTCAATAGATTTAACAATTGTCACCTTCCCTAAATGGGTCTTGATCTCACTGGATTAAGGACTATTAGGTGAGAAAGACTCCAATCAAATTTCTTGAGCATGTCCTCATACTCAGATAGTAAGTGACCTTTTCTGGGAGAGCAACAGGGTTTCCTTCTTTCATGGTGACTTCAAGATGCAAAGTGGGGATTCCTATTGCACCTACATTTAACTTGCTTTTTTGGGGGAGGTGGGAGGCTGACAGGGGCTGATGGAAAAGCCAGATGGATTTTCTAGAATGACTGGGATTATCACAGATTTAATCAGTAGTGATAACAATCACAGCTGTTGTACCAGCTGTGGTCTCTTCTTTGGAATAAATCAGCAATGCCTCTGGCGGTCGATGAGCACCACACACCCATTGTTGGAGTAAAGACTGTCTTTGTAATGCCCATCAATAAACATAATCATATACAGTTTACCTTCATCTTCCTGGAAATCAGTAAACCTGTACCGCTTTATCATGTGAAGCTATCTCTTGCCTCTTAATTATGATATAATGCAATCTGGAGGAGACTTTACTACTTAGCTGTCCCAGATAGGATATTGTCCACTCTTACTAGTAATCTCATGCTAAATGCACCTGAGAGGTGCTGCTTAAAAGCAACCTAACTGATAGCATAAGGGGATCATTGATGTTGACATTCAGATGTCAGCCACAGTGGAGATCAGGAGAGCTCCAATCAGTGCAGAGTTCTGGGACACCGCCTTCAACAAAACCCTAGATTTTTCATGCAATATATACCTTTTCTAGCTTTAAGAAGAATATAGAACAAAAGAAGGCTCACCCTAAATCAAAACACAGTGGAAACTGTCTCTCTACTTGGACATCATTACCTAGTGGAGTCAGTGGGAGTGAGGCACAGCAGAGAGAAGATGTGTACGGCCTCTGGAAAACTTCAAGAAGAGCATTACACACAGTCTGAGGAGTTGCAAGAAATACTAGTCCTGACCTTGAGGGCAACATTTTAAGTCTGAAAAAAAAATGGCTACTCTTTCTCTCCCAGTACCTGGCCTACACTGAAGTTGGAGCATAGGTTAATAGTAATTATGGGATGCAGCCTGCACAAATTCAGATTTGGATGACCTTGTGAACCGTAAGATTTGGTTTTGAATATGCAGAGCAGGTTTCATTTTGGAAGGGAAATGGTGTAGAGGAGGCTGAGTCTGAGCAGGTCCAATGGACATGAGCGAGTTGTCTAAGATTGTCTCTCATGGGACCTGCTGGGTTGGGCTCTGCAGGTATTTCTCTGCAAAGCACTTCTGTGGCTTTGTTTTTGAGAGATTTTTCACAGGCAGAAGATTAGGAACCTGGCTTACAGAAAGGCTACTAGAGTGCATCTCCATTGTTGCAAAGGTGATGGTTGCTAGACCACAGCCTGTGCCAGAGGTGTGGGTTGGATTTCCAGCAGCAGGCCTGGTTGTCTATGTTAGGGAAGGGGCCATGCCATCCACTTTGGCAGTGGTAGACCCTTCTCCTCCATGGATGTGGCTAGCAAAGCATGCCACACACCAACGGGTGGAAACTACTTGTGCTTGGTTTTGATACTTAACTACCTATCCCATGTTGCTTCTCTCGATGTTCTATGCCATTGTCTATGTTCTCTTCATTTACCTAGTCCATTGACCCTCCTTACTGTAGCATCTGTTTTCTGCCCGGACACCAACTGAAGGACTGTGCAAATAGCTCTGGAATCTGCCTCCCTTTCTAGATCTCTGTTATTATCAACCTAATCAGATCAACTGTTACTACTGCTTCTGAAAGTACAGCCCACCCTCTATGACCTTCTCACTCCAAACCTGTTTTGGAGATGATGGCACTTCCCAATACCACTTCCTTCAGCAGGAGGAGTCCACACATCTGTAGCTTTTCCCTACAGAGCAAGAATACATGAGGCATGTTTCGCTACATGACTTATACTGGCCAATGAAAAGTTACAGAACATGACACACCCAGGGGCTCTAAATGTGCTCATATAGCTTTACTTGTCCATGTGCACTTCCACATGTCCCTGGCTATAGAATGAGAAATACACGGAGCCAATCGGAAACCATGTTATGATGTAGAGCTGAACCCAGTTGATGTAACAAAGTTCATCAGACATACTGATTTTTTTAAACAGTTGCCAACAATTTAGGAATCAAGTGACCTATGTGTAATGACTATGGACCAGTACATCACTAGTATACAACCCAAAGCATGATTGTGATAACTACCTAATAGCTTTTTACGTATTTGACAGATATGATACCATGTGGATCAGGTTAGAAAGTTGCATGCAAAATGCATCTAAGTCCACCTATCAAATAAACAAAACAGTTATATTTTAAAGCAAAAGTATTTCATAATTTCTTTGTGCTTGAGGCAACTTAACAGAGGTAAGGAATAGAGTGAGGATTTGCAATCACACAGTCTTGCTCTTGAATGTGGGCTAAGCTAATTGCATGCTGTGTGGTGGAGAGGTAATTGAAATTGTCTATGCTTCTCTTTCCTTGTCTGTTTTCACATATTCATCTTGCTTGTTGCCAAAGCCTATTGGATATGCTTATGAAAAAAAACATTCCAAACATTTGAAATTTGTTCCTTTCTATTTTCTGTTTATATTACCCATATTTTATGAACGTGTACTTTAAAAGAATGAAAATAGCGGAGTGGAAAGAATGAGTCAAAACGTTTCCATTGAATGAAGTAATGAAGTAAATTTGTTTTCTTTTGGAAAGGCTTTGTCCAGTGGACAACCTTGCAAAAACCATACCCTTTTACCAGGTAATGATAAAAAAAAATACAGATTGAGTTAGGATGTTTGAAAGTAGCCTTTATTTCAGCACAATACCTTCACAGGTGCTGTGATTAGCATCTGGTCACATCAGTAGTTAGGCCTCAGTCGCTCATACTTTGTAAGAATTACCATATTCTTATAGGAAGCGCTGGAGCAGATCCAGCCATAATCTAGACGTTGGCTTAGGGCTCTGGGGAACCACCAACACTGATGTAATCCAAGTTTCTAAAGAAACTTCTAAGAAGTTTCTTTTTCACATGCACATTTGTGAAAAACAACACCAAGAAGAGAAGAAAGAGTAAATTAAGAATGACTTATACCCATCTATCCTATTTAAACACACAACAGAGAGAGAGAGAGAGAGAGAGAGAGAGAGAGAGAGAGAGAACCAACAGAAGAAATGAAGCAAGGCTGGGCTCTTTTTCCTGGAAGTTGGCTCTTTTAAAAAAAATAATTAATTAATTTTCTGTACTCTTTATTTAGATGGCAGTAAAAAGATGTCAGGCTGATGTTTCATGATGGAGTTTCCTGATGCAGAAAGCTTTGGTGGCCACTGGGCAAAAGATTAAATAAATTCTGGATGGAGGTAATCTGACCCAAAGCAAGGTTATCCACAAGCAGCAATCAATCTGCCAACTCTCACTCTGTATGTGGGTAGATGGTGCTGATTTCGTACCCTATAATCATTTGTACTGATTGGGAAACAGAACCAGAGGCCAGACCACTGTCTTGCTTTTCCTCTAAGGGACTCCATTTGTCAGACAGGATGGATGAAGGCTGTAGGATAGCACAAAGTGGCTCAGAACTGTGCCTGTGGACAGGGACAGATGAGCTAATGCACAATGCTAAATACAGATCAGGTTCCACCATTTATCGTACAGTAAGAAAAAGTGAATGACCCTTACAGCAATGAGATAAATACAAACATAGACAAACACTGAGCAAGAGCTACTTGGAATCTGAGCCCCTCCCCCCTTTTTTTTGGTCCGTTGAGGGGCTTGAATTCAGGGCCAAGGCTTTGTACCTGAGCTTTTTTGTTCAAGGCTAGCACTCTACCACTTTGAGCCAAAGCTCCACTTCCAGTTATTGAGTGACTAATTGGAGGTAAGAGTTTAACAGGGACTTTTCTGCCTGGGCTGCCTTTGAACTGTGATCTTCAGATCTCAGCCTCTTGAGTGCGCTAGGATTACAAGCATGAGCAACCAGTGCCCAGAAAATCTTAGCTCTTTTAATTTGTTTAGCTCCTCTCATTCTTATCTGTGGAAAGCTGTCACCGTATCTGGATGAAAGGCACTTGTACAATGTCATATGTGAATTAAATGTGAGAATATTTGTGAGTGATCTAATCCTTTGTATTTAATAGGCCTTCAATCAGCCTGTTACATTGGTAAATATTATTGATGATTTAACTTCTAATCCATCTCAAAAATCGTACAAACTTAAGACTCTATGACTTCAATAGTAACATAAGTATCTGAAGAATGTAATCAGAGCTCCTTAAATATATCTGCCAAGGCACGAAGCTGAACAGATCCCTGGTTATTCAAATTTGCCATTGAAATGGGCACAGGGCTTTTACTTGATTACTTTAGGAAGAGGAAAAAAAAACCAAATCACAAAAATCCATTCGGTGGTTTGAGATAGCACTGGCCTCCAGGTGGATATTAATCTATGTAAGCCTCTCTTACTTTCTATAGGTTCTATTACCTGTGGGTAAGCTAGTGTTTCTCCATCCATCAGAGCCTCCTTGGAGCTAAAACTCTTGTTATTCAGGAAGCTGCCTTTTAAATGAGACATAAAACCTTTTTATTCATCATTGGAGAGAATTATGGTCTCTCTGTCTGGTTCTGCAACTCCCTCAGAGAGAAAGGTTGTTGCGACATTTCTTATCACCTTTGCCTCTTGTGAATATTTATCTTCAGTATTAAGAAAACAGCGAAACCTCTCCGCAGAGTATTCTGACCTCACAAAGCCCTCCAAAGCACACTTTTAATTTTCCTTGCAGCCAAGCAGACTGAATGAGTAAGAGTTGGCCACATTTTATGTTCTGGTCCTTCATCTATTTGCTGTCTCCTCAACTGAAAATAAGTATTATTAATTATGTAAAACAGTACCCCAAGACATAAATACACAGGCTGTTTGAACCAAAACTCTGCCTTTGAGTGGGCAGAGTTAGAGAGTCTGCCTGGAGCATCCATTAGGCTGGGTCCACGCAGGGCAGTGACACATCAAAGCATTTATTAGAATGATTTAGGATTGAGGAATGAAAAACATTTTGAGAAGGCTCTTTTGATTATCTTGTCAACTACTCTCGAAAATCACCTAACTCCTTATTATTATTATTTTTTATTGTAGATAAAATACCTGAGATCACAGGAAAAGGAATGCATTACTGATAAACCCTGAAAGTTTTGTATTTTCTGCTTGGATGACCAGAATGGTGAAACACAAAGTTGATACCTATGTTTTACCATCATTTCTCCATGTGTGTGTGTGTGTGTGTGTGTGTGTGTATGTGTGTGTGTGTTGGTACTTGGGCTTAAACCTAGGACTCTCAGGGCCTTGTGCTTTTCTTTGGCTTTTTCCACTCAAAGATGACAATCTACACCTTGAGACATACGTTCACTTACAACCATTTGATAGTTAATTGGAGATAAGAACTCATGGTCTTTATTGCCCAGAGTGGCTTTGAAGGGATTAAAAGATCCTGAGTAGCTGGGATTACAGGCGTGACCCACGGTACCCAACGTCTATAGCTGGGCAACTTCAGGATTGTCTAATCTTCTTCCTAAAAAGGCGAGATCTGAGTCTTCATGCTTGCAGCACAAAGACTCCCATGGGAAGCTGTGTATCTACAAGGGAAGAAACTTAAAAACCAGAAGTAAGAGTCAGAGGTTTCTGTTTGTTTGTTTGTTTGTGTTTTGGGGTCCGGTCGTGGGGCCTGAACTCTGGGCCTGGGCGCTGTCCCTCAGCTCTTCAGCTCAAGGCTAGTGCTCTACTACTTGAGCCACAGCGCTACTTCTGGCTTTTTTCTGTTTGCTTATGTGGTGCTGAGGAATCGAACCCAGGACCTCATGCATGCAAGGCAAGCGCTCTACCACTGAGCCACCTTCCCAGCCCGAGTCTGGGGTTCTAAGATGGAGTACACCATGGCTAATTGGTGTATGGCTTTGAGCAGGTCCCCTGAACCATTCTTGTCATTGTTTTCTTCTTGGTAGAAAAAGACATTCACAAGTCCTTTGTCATTCACTTTATTTTCACAAATCTGTTTCAAAATACATGGGGAATGACACACAAAGCACTTATAGTACCACAGTTAACAGTCCGGAGACATGCATGCATTGTGGATTTCCAGGAAATAATCATTTTAATCACAAGGGAAGTTATTTAGCTAACCAACATTTATTAAGGACACAGCTCTGTGCCATTGTCAGGTAGAGCCACTTTATTCAGTATGATCAGGCAGTTCATGGTCTTAGAGGAGGGGAGATATTTAGGCAAAAGATGATGCAAATAGACAAGGAAGTGGTAGATGCTCAACATTTTATTGCATTATACAGTCCTCTTTACCCTCTGCCTAAGAGACGTTTTCCTTGGAATTCATTTGAATTGAACACACAAGTCAAGGCAAATTATAAGCACTATTCCTCTTGCTTTGCCTTCTAATGTATGAACACCATACTTTGGTTGTAATTTTGGGTGCAAGCACATAATGAAACAAGAACATCTCCCCTTGAAAGTCCATTGCTGATTGCACACCAGTACTGGATGAGTAAATAAATACAGGCATAAAGACATGGCAGACCAACATGTTAGTTCTTTAAATGATGGAATGATTTCCAAATTTAAGATTATTGAAGTACTTTTTCCCATCAATTGTTACTTTGTTTTACATCATTAGCAATGTAGCCACTTAATTTTGGGGAATCATTTTAAAATCATGCATTTTTCTATGTATGAACTGAACCTTTAGGAGTGTGACATATTTCTGAATCAAAGGGTAACTTTCTGATTGTAAATAATTGAGGACAGTATTGAATAGAGGCAATGAAAGTGTACTGGGGCCTAAAGATTGGACTTTGTCCCTAATTTTTTCACCTATACGCCTCTTTAAACACTAACATCTTTATTGTCCAAAGGGAAGACTCCCCTCTACCACTGAATCAATTTCCTCACAAAAGTTCTATGAGAATCAAGTAAATTAGGTGAGAATTCCTAAATTCATTTAAGTATAAATTATTATCATTGGTAAATAATTCATTACAGAAGACAAGTGTATATTCCAGAGATTCAGATTTCAGTTTCCTATGCAAACATGTGACCTAAAATTACATATTATTATTTCTGAACAAAAAAACTGTGTTTTACACTTATAGTAAGCTGGATTAAATAATAAGGTAATTAGCAGAATAAGTACATTCCAATGGCAATATGAATATAAGCAATATTTTTAGAAAAAAATCCCCTAGGCATCTATTCTAACTATAAAAAATGTATCAGTTCTTTCCTAGAGTCCTGTTTATACAGTGTTATCCTAACTACATGCCAAAATGAAAGGATCTACATTCCACTCAGGGACCTCAAAATAGATGACATCTATTCCCACTTACAGCTAAGAGGAAGATGCCAACAAAATTGAATTCCAATTGGTTTCCTCAGGTTGGCTGCTGAAGATCATTTGACACAGACCATAATACTTGAACAACCATTCATTCAACAAATACTGACTGTCAGGTACATTCTAGCTGGACTATAAGAACTAGGCATTCAAAAATAGCACACACACACACACATACACACACACACACACACACACACACACACACACACACACACACGGCCTTTGCCCTGCAGGAAAGCTCTGTCTACTGGGCAGAAGATGATGAATACTACTATGTAAAGAAATCACAGAGACCCACTGCAGCAGACATTCTGGTTCCAGTATGGAGGGAGGGCTATGGGAGAACATGAGAGCAATGCTTTCTGAACCCCGATGAAGTTTATCCAGGTAGATGTGGTGCTGTGCCTCACAAGAAAACAAGAACAGAATGGTAATTCTGTAATTTAGAATCCATGACTAATGGGACACCTGTGAGTCCAGAGAAGGAAGAAGAGGAAGCTCTATGGATCATAATCAAGGCTTTGCATAGAACCTTAAGGGAGGAGAGCTCTGACCAATGTAGTAGGGGAAATTGAGTCACTGATGGATAAACATTAAGAGATCATCTTTTAGGAAAGTAACTTGCATTAGAGTCAGACAAATAGACCAAAGTCATAAAGATGTAGCAGCAGAATCTGTTACATTAGCCAATATTACACAAGAGGAGTAAAAGGAGGTTCAATGGTCAGGAGAGTATAGGTATGTATCCTAGAACTCGGTTGCCTGGCTTCATACTCCACAATACCATAAACAGATTATCAAAATGCTGTGTTCCAATATCCACATCTGTACAAGGGAGATAGCAATAGATAAATAATAATACAATTATTCATTAAATAAGTGACAAGTTAGTTATTTACTAACTAGTATATAAGTCAATAAATAAGAGATATTAAATGCAATGCACATACTAATGGTTACTAAGAACACATATGCATGTCTGGAATGCATAGGTATTAGAGACAGCCTCGTAATGTTAACCTCTTAATTGTCAATGTGACTTTCTGCAGATACATCATTTAGAGAATAATCAAGGGTAATTAAGTTTTAAAGATGACACACTGATTGGATAGATCAGATGGTCTTATAAGAAGAATACTACAAAGACTACCCAAGAGAAGGAAGAGGCACTAGAAATCTCTGTGTGAATACAGAGAGGAGGCTGAGAGAGGGTCAATGAGAAGTTGGATGTCTGTGACTCAACAGCAGAGGCCTCACCAGAAACCTGTCTGACTGCATCTTGATCCTGTATGTCTAGATTCCAGACGGTGAGACAATGAAGATTTGCTTTTTAAGCAAACTAGTCTGTGGTATGGGAATCACCGGCATGAATATTGTAAAGGCAACTGAATCGTAAACAGAAATGACAAAGTGAGCTTTGAAGACGATGCCAAAAATCTCATGTATTTTTATGCTTAATCGTATGGATTTTAACGCTTTCCTAAAAGAAGTTAATGCTGTTGGGAATTTTAGTTATATAATCTCAGCAAAGCCAACTGGGGTGTAAGTCTCAATAACTTTATGGATAGCATACGTGTGGGCACAAGAACCATACTAAGTAATCCTTCAGATTCCATTTAATATCTGATTATACAATACCCACAATTAGTCACATTCCATTGAAAACACTCATCTGCTCAATATTTTGATTTTGAAAAGTATTTGGTGTTTGTGTGTGTGTTATAAATCCTAGGCACTAGCCAATTAAGTAGCAAATACCAGAAGCTGAAACAATTTAAATGAATTTTTCATTGTCATAGTTTCTAACTTTTTATGGAAATAATTCCAGATGTCTAACCACCCACTTAAATACTAAATTTATCATATTTTCCTAACTAAAATGTTTTGAGAGTATTCCAGACACAACTGGTCAGTCTTATTTTTTTTTTAAGCATCCATTGTAAGTTAGTAAGTCAATAATGGAATTCTATTAGGAAGACTTTTATTTAGCTTGGATTAAAGTCTCTGATGAATTGAATTAAAAATGTTCTCCAAAAGCTCATACGTTGAATCTCTAGTTCTCAGTGGAGCAAAGTTGTGGAAGGTGACTAGTTTTTGAGAGGCAGTTTGAGCTCATCAGTGGATTAATTCATTAATGGATCCAATTTAATGGCATTATTGGGAAGCGGTGGGAGCTTTAGGAGGTGGATGCTATTTGGAGTTAGTAGAATATTGGGGTCATGCCCTGGAAGGGTTTATATCTCCTCCTGATCTTCTTACTCTCTCTGCTTCCTATGTATCATGAGGTGAATTACTTAGTTCTACCCATGTTCCTTGTCTGGAGGTTCTTGGTCAGAAGAAAAAGAGCCAGAATACAATGGATTAAAACCTCTGGAACCATGAGCCCAAACAATATTTCTTTCTTTTAAATTATTATTATTATTATCATCATTGTCATCATCATCATCATCACCATCATCATCATCATCATCATTTTGTCTATCATGGGCTTGAACTCTGGGCCTGGGCACTGTCCCTGAGTTCTTCAGGTCAAGGCAATAGCTCTATCACTTGAGCCACTTCTGATTTTCTGGTGGTTAATTGGAGATAAGAGTCTCACAGACTTTCCTGCCTGGGCTGGCTTTGAACCTTGATCCTCAGATCTCAGCCTCCTGAGTAGCTACGATTACTAGTATGAGCCACCAGTACCTAGCTTAAATGATTATTTTTAGGTATTTTGTCATATGGATGTAACTAACACCAAGACTAACACCAAGTCTATTTTTCCAAAATATTGTCTTCTGAAACAGTAGATTCTCCGGTGAGTATTGACAACAATTTTACTTTGTTTTATGTGGATGCTGACACTTTTATAGCATTCTCAACAAGCATGGGCTATGACTTTGCCATGAGACAGCTTGAATAACAGGTATGTAAATCTGCCTGAATTATTTTAAGTCAAGGAGAAATTACATTCAGATATAAATGTCTGCTAGTGTCTTCTAGATCCATGAAAGCGGTTCAGACAATGGTTTAAAATTTGGACTGTCTTCAAGGTGCTCCCTTCTCTTTTCTTCCCTACTGCTAACTCTGTGAATTGAATGTAAGTTTTCCTGGAATGCCATCCTGATTGATTATAGTGTAATTTAAGGTATATACATGAAGAATCACAAAGGAATTCTAGGCTGAAAGGACTGAGTTGGATTCTTTGAATTCAAAATTCTACTGCTGCTGAAGAAGAGGAAGCAGCCTCTTACCCCTGGCCCTTTGTCCCTGTATGCACAGCAGCAACCCCCTCAAGAATGTCAACCTCCTCATCTAAATAATATCCCTGAAAACATTTGAGAACAGTACGTCTACGCTGCTCTTTTCTAAGAGCTCCATTTATAGATCCTTTTAGCTATACAGTTGTTCTAAAATAGGTCACTTTAAAAGTAATAATATATCTTCTAAAATATACTCTATGAATTGATGACATCAAACACAAATGATAAAAATTCAATTCCAATTGCAAAAAAAGGTATGGGGAAAAAAAGAAACACAAGAAAATCTTGGGGAGGAAATACAGTAGTAATTCAGAAACCACAAAATCTAGAAGTAGAACTTTCCAGTCATGACTGAATGTATAGGCTCAAAGGCTAACCTTTCTACCACCATTTTCGACCATTTTCTAATCTGCAGAAAATTAGTTCTTTGGTTGGGTATCCATAAATAGTGGAAGGAGAGCTGCTGAGAGGTTCAGTTTGATTTTTGGCAGGTCCACAGAGAATGCCAATCTCATAATAATTCCAGCAAAAAAACCCTAAAAACCAAAAAAAAAAAACCCTGGGATTTTTGTCATGTTGTTTCAGTCTGTGCCATACTTCCAAGAGAATGAGGTCTGTTGTTAATGCCAACTTTTAGAAAGGAATTACCTACCCAGTAAGCATACAAGTCAGCATAAAGCAGCTCTTATATTTAGAAGGAAGGGAACGAAGACTAAAACAATAGCCACAAATGTGTACCAAATATGGCAATGAGACACTTACTCTAACACAAAAATGATACTCATAGTGGGGGAAACTTCTTCAAAATGTGAATTTCCCTAATCCGAATTACTTCTTAGCCACTTAAACCACTGATTTGCCATAGAACTAATCCTTTTCATTTCTTCATCTGAAAATAATTATACACAATTAGCGAATTAAGATAGAAGGGCCACCAAGACTTTGCTGTCATTTAAGCTTTCATTGTGATAGATTTTTTTTAAATACCAATATAAAAGTTTCATAATGGTTAGTTTTAAAACTCGGTCTCATTGCTTGGTATACCAGATTCTTCCATGTGTAATCCATTTCTCTTGCTATAGTTCCAAAAGGCAATTTGGATGTTTGAGTGATACAATGATAGCTCTTTACTTCTAAAAGGTTTTATACAGTTGACACTACAGCCCAAACTTTGCCTTCTAGCTTGAATTAAAATCCACAGCATATCTAATAATAGTTGTCTAGTTCTTAAGTTTTTAATGCTTCGTTCTTTTCTGAGTCCTGTCAGAGTTTTCCAAACTTTTTGTCTCCTCATTCACATTAGAACACGGTTATCTTGCCCATGCAAAGTATTATGGAAAACTTTGTTTGCTAGACTACATATTTGTTCCTGATGATATTTTTAACGTAGAAGGCCATGAAGACACAGAGAAAGTGAAAGGTATCTAAATATCAACCTCTAAATAGTAAGAAAAAAAAAAGCCCAAGAGAAGACAGTGTTTTGCAAACATAAAATAATTGTAGGAAACTGCACATTATGTGTAACTCCAGGCTGTCTGCCATATTTTAGAAGATGAACAATGCTTCGTGCATGGACAAAAAATTTTCTGCAACAAGAGTGAGTCTAAATTGGAAGGATTTGCTAAATAAAAAACTTATAAATTTGTAAACCAAATGGTAAAATATTTAAAGTTATTTAGACAGAATATATTTTCCAGTATAAATCCGGTCTAGGGCTGGGAAAGTGGCTCAGTAGTAGAGTGCTTGCCTTGCATACATGAGGCCCTGGGTTTGATTCCTCCATACCGCATGAGCAGAAAAAGCTAGAAATGGCTCTGTGGCTCAAGTGGTAGAGTGCTAACCTTGAGCTGAAGAGCTGAAGGACAGCGCCCAGGCCCAGAATTCAGGCCCACGACCACCTCACCCTCCACCCCCCAAAAAAAAATCTGGTCTAGATAGCTCACTTACAAACTATTGAAAAATCTATGTAGAAATAAGCTGTGTCTTTTCTTCAAATATCAGCCTTTCTCAGGTTTTGAAATTCATCCCTGGTGCCATCTTCCCTGAGGTACCTAGTGTCAGAGCTCATCTGAGTAGATTTGAGAATATACTTTACCCACTGATGAGGCCACTCCAGGCACAGCATGCAGGAGGGAACCTCGCAGAACTCAGAAGAAAAGGGGAGGCATCTTGTTAGATGGTGATTAATGGGTCTGTCAAAGTCCAATGATAATAGAGGATGCGTTGCTCTGACTCCAATGCTCAAGTGAACAGTAGGAGATTGAACATAACATTTATCTCTGAACCTTCAGTCCTTATTTTCTGTCCTTTTTTTGGGGGGGGGTCCGGTCGTGGGGCCTGAACTCTGGGCCTGGACGCTGTCCCTCAGCTCTTCAGCTCAAGGCTAGCGCTCTACCACTGAACCACCTTCCCAGCCCCTGTTCTTTTTTTTCTCTCATCCTTCCTTCCCCTTTGTTTTCTGGTTTTATTTCTTCAGATTTTTCTCCTTAAGTGGATTTTAAACATGGTAGAACAGAGAAAAGACAAATACAGTGTCCATTATAAGTATGGAGTTGCATTTTTATATCATATACATTTATTCATTTAGTTTATTAATCTATTTACTTAGTGTACCAGTAGTGAGACTTGAACTCAGGGCTTGGGTGCTGCCCCTCAGCCTTTTTACTCAACACTGGTGCTCTACCACTTGAACCACAGTTCAATTTGCAGATATTTCACTTATTAATTTCTTCCTGGGTTGTCTTTGAACTGCAATCCTCTGGTCTCAGTCTCCTGAGTTACTAGGAATACACATGGAAGACACCAGTGCCTGGTTATGTAATATTTAATTATTCTTTTAAAAAGTATTGGTGTTTATGTCCTTGAGATTTTTCTCTTTTAGATCAGAGATTTTTCAGGTTCAGCAGGTGCCTTCACACCACTGCCATCTTTTGCTTAGATGAATCATCTTTACAATATATGTCTGAAAGTAGTCGAATGAATTGGATTTCAATAACTTTGCATTCAAACCCCAAATAAATTCAACCTGGCCTTTTTCCATGTTTACTCATAGAAATCTGATCAAATAATGGAGATACAGATGAAAAGGTATTTGTTTAAAAAAAATCTCTCCTAAAATAATTTGAAATGGAGCTATGACAGGTCAGGTGTGAGAGAAAACAATGACCCAAAGCTAAATAGTTGTCAGGGATTTTTTTTTAACTATTCACAAAACTCTTTTGAAGAAATCTTTGTGAGAATCAGCTACATTGCATGAACAAAGAGTCATAGTGAAGAAGGCTGGAGGCCTAGAATGTACCCACAAACTAATGTCTTCCAACCCACTCCACACCCAACAGGCAGCTCCCAGATGACCCTCAGGCACCAACTTGGAGCCCCTGAAGCCTAGAATCATTTGTAAACTGCTTTGTTTGAGCTGGTTGTTGGATACTGAGTATATTAAGAGACATTCCTTTCTACAGCTTCACCTCCCCATTATTCAAGAAGAGACCGATGCACAAATATGTACACATATGCATAAAGTGGCAGTACTAGGGTTTGAACCCAGAGCCTTGTGCTAGCTAGGCAGGCGATCTACCTCTTGAGCTGTGCCTCAGCTCATTTTACTTGGGGGTAATTTTGCAGGTAAGGTCTCAATTTTTTTTCTGAAGGTCTACCTTGCACCTCAGTCTTCTACCTGTGACTCCTACATAGTTACCATGACAGGTTTATGCAGGTTTGTGACACAATGCCCTGCTTGTTTATTAGGATGGGAATAATATTTTTACCCATGCGAGACACAAACTGTCATCCTCTAGTCTCTACTTCCCAAGTAGCTGGAATTACAGGGGGTGAACTGCCATTCCTGGTCTCAACATAGAGATTAAAAAAAACAAACCCAAAACTAGAGAATGTGTGCCACGCTGATTATGGCACCAGCAGCCATGGAGAAATCTGTATGCCCTAACTCCTCATAACTGTGCTGTGCTTCAGTTAGCACTTTAGCAGCTAATAACTGCACCATAAGAAACACTTGAAATGATGATAGGAGGGTATTAGTTATACTGCAGCTTAAGAGAAGCATTGATTTAAAGTTGATTGTTCCTCCCAGTCATGGGGCTTGAACTCTGGGCCTGGGCACTGTCCCTGAGCTTCTTTTGTACAAGGCTCTTGCTCTACCACATGAGCCACAGCACCACTTCCAGCCTTTTCTGTTTATGTGGTACTAAGGAATCGAACCCAGGGCTTCATGCATGTTAGGCAAGCACTCTACCACTAAGCCACATTCCCCACCTTTAAAGTTGTTTTTTAAATGATCCTTCTGAATTACATTTTCATTAACAATAACACATCTAACTTTCAGACTTTTAAAATGTTCTTTGACTCCTATTTCCCTCCTTAGTCTAATACACAGGTGGATACAGAGGCACAAACCTACACACATAGTAATATGCAATAGCCTAGCATGGATCTGTAATTTCAGTTTCCAATTAAACACTATTAAAACTATACAAGTTAAAAATGTAATAAGCCAAGTTGTTGCATGTCACTGCTGAAATGGTTAGTTTTGATTATTTAGTATTTTGAGACTTATATAGCCTAGCCAAGCTTTGAACTCATGATTCTCTTGCCTTAGCTGAGATTATATGTGAATATTTCTGCACCCAGCAATACGAGTTTCTCAAGATGTTCACAGGTTTGCTTTGGAGTACCCATTATCATTTCTCTCCATCAGCCTCTGTCCTTGGTCCTGACCCACTTCACAGCCATGGTCCTGTTGACATTCATTCACTCACAGTCTACCTGGCCATCATGTGTCCATTTCTGATACGTAGGAATAATGGTACCTCTCTGCTCCCCAGGCATTCTTGGTTCCGTCTCTGTAGCATTGTGCAAGGCCTTGCATCTTGGGCTTCCATTTGTCCTTCCTCACCTCTTCTCAAGAGCTCTGATTTCTGCCTGCACAATTCACCTCTGCCATTCTAAACATTCTTGTCATTCTGCTTTTAACCTTAACCCTTAGCATTTTCTCTCAGTTTGATCTAGAAACATTGGTGACCTCAGATCCAAAACCCGGTTTTGATATTAGCCCTAATTAGCAATTACTAGGAAGAATGGTATGGCATCAGCTAATAGATTTGGTTGAATTTACATGAGCTCTCTTCAAGGAACATGCATTATTCTCAGTTACAAACATGAAATGCCAAGCCTATAGTTATCAAAAGAACAGCTGATTAAAAACATTCCCCTTGAAGTTTTCAGGCCATATTCTGATAAACATATTTTGAGTTTCTTCAAAAAAAGTCATTGTTCCCAAATGTGTATTTAGCTGCTCTGTCCAGACGGTAGAAACACCGATGAATGTTTATGGGAGAATATTCAGACCTATGCAGTAAACACTAGATACATGGATTAGGAAATTATTTTGAATTTGTGAAGATCTATTGAACCATGTAATCTTGCTGCCAGCATAGTCAATTATATCAATAGCTAGAGATGACTGAACACAAATCTTATTTTTCAGGAAGACATAAAATACAAACTGCAAGCAAAAAAATCTCTATAAATTAAAGGAATCCACTTATCATTTCCTCTTGGACTTTTTGGCATTTTAACACATTAACATGCAATCAAGATGTGTCTTTATTTACTCTAACAATCCATTTCTCTAAAAAGAAAATGTGATTTTAAAAAAATGTGCCAATATGCTGACACATTTCTTTTAACCGGTGGAAACCAGTCTATAGATTTGGGGTTTAATTGTAATGTATTTTCAGTCTGGTTGGAACAAAGGGGGAAACAAACAATTCTTGCTCAGTACTCTGGTGTCCCACATTATTTTCTTTATCATAATCAGACACTAGCACTTGTTCTCAGATTTCCAGGACCAAAGAGACGCTGACCATTTGGTCGGCTGCAGTCTCGAGCTTCGTGTTAATATGCAGACCATTCCCACTTGTGGATGAGACAGACCACAGAGGGTCGATACGTCTCTGCGAGTCAGCCCTGCACGTTCACGGGGATGTCTGCAGCTCCCGCCTGCCCGCTGTGCAACCCTGCAGGTTTCTTGATTTCCTATTCCAGTTGTCAGTGCCTCGAGCTCCAAGACATGCCCCTCCTTCTGCTATTTCCCCTGTTCTCCTTTTGCAAAGGAGAGGACCAGTGGAAAAGATCAAACGCTTCCTTGCTGAAGCTCCACTAGTCCAGGGCTGCCTGGGCAGACGGTGGCCTCTGCCACTTCACTACTGGCTATGGATGAGGCAGGGAGATGCCAGGCCCAGCCCTGAGGTATTACTCAGAGCCTAAGAAGAGGGGGGAAACAAAGGACAGAATACTAAGAGGGGGGCGAAGGCACTGCTCATCTTATTCTGTTTCTTTGTAGCTGTCTTCTCTGAACCTCATTACTATTATTACTCTTAATATGATTAGCTCCCTCGTACTTTGTTTAGACACTGAAGCTAAGATGTTATGGGTAATACCAGTGGAAAACCCTGCTGTTGAAACACAGTGGTTTGGCTGACACCCCCAGTCTTGTAATTACAGACCTCGTCTTCAAGACACAAAAGCAAGTTTCACTGGAGAGCCCAACCTGCATGACATCTATGACATCTTACCACCAAAGATCTCTCTTTGTTTCTCTCTTTTACTCGGAGGCTGTGCCTTCTTAATTACAGTTTTCTTGAAAATTTCCTCACGCAAAGAGCCTTCTTCTATAAAGGTTCTAAATGGAAAACTACCTTTTGATTTTCTTTTTCCCTTCTGAGTTGTTACCCTGACTTAAAGTTGCAGTATATATATACATATATATATACACACATATATATATATATGTTGTGTATATACATATATATATATAAAGTTGCAATATATATAAAGTTGCTATATATATATATGTATAAAATCAAGAGGACAGCAATTAGCAGAGGCCTGTGAATCCCCTCTGCCTCCTACTTCCTGAACAGTACTTCCATGGGTGTGTCTCCTGGACCCATCCAGGGTCCCAGAAATGGTATCAATGCTTTTAACCTGCTAATGTGAAAACCCACCTGAACCTCTTGAGCTTGTTGCAGAAAACTTCAGAGGTGCCGTATATTTAAGGGGAATATAGAAAATATAAAAATAGTTAAAAAAATTCCTTTACTGCCTGTCATAAGATTTCACTGATGTGGGAAAGGGATAATCAGAACACCTGGCTGACTTCTGGGCTCAGTTTCCATTATCATTGGTGGGAAAGTGTATTCAGACTAGAATCCCAGTTGAGGATGCTGGGTCCAGAGACAGTCATATTAGACTTGGCAGTCTCACGGTGTTAAGACGTGAACTTGGGCTGGATCATGCCACGGCATAGTTGTAATTAGCAGTGACAGTGGAACAGACTTCCGAACAAACGAGAATTCTTTGCAAACAAATCGAAAGCTCTTTTAATCACCTGGGAGAGAGAGGGAGGTTTGTTCATGGAAGTCATTGAATAGTGTTTACCTTCTGCCTTTTGGTTCATCGCCAGTGGCTTTCAGATCCCAGTCCTTACTGTGCCAACATTTCTACTTAATCTCAAATAGCAATCTGAGGAGCATGGCCTGGTAATGTCACTTAATCACAGAAACTAGATGATCCATTGAGTCTGCAAAACAGAGCATGCTGCATTTCTTTAATTTATTCATAACTGTGAATACATAGTCAATCTATTACATGGAGGCTTTTATATTAGTCCCCAGTACAACTGAGCTGAATCAATTAACTTGGTCATAAAATGGATCATTATAAACTATCACCTCAATGTATTTATAAGCAAGAAAATTTAGAATATGATGGATCTTTCTTAGTCCTTGCTCAAAGAAATCCACTGTTTAAAATAGTACAGTATTTGAACTCTGACCACATGGCTGTGTGTCAGAGGCTGTTCATGTATATCTGTGTGCTTTATACCCAAGGTCATATGGCACACCATGATAGGAATGGAAGGCTGTTAGTGGTCTCCAAAAGACACTCTGATGGCTTTTCCCACCCATGCAGCTCTCCTTAGAGATATGATCTTGATATTTTCTGTATTCCAATAAATCTAATGTTTAAATAAAATGAGTTGTTCTGAGTTGGGCTCTTCAGAAACCAGATGTGTGGTTTGGGGTACATGGTGTATATTCCACATCAGCATCAGTGGAGAAGAGAGATGCCAATGGTCAAACTTGAAGTGTTCCCAAGTCAGTGTGAGTGTATATCACAACACAAACCATTAAAAATAATAATATTTACAATATAGCAGAATAAAAATTTTGTATCTTGAAATCATGCCTAGTTTTTTTTTCTTTCAAGGCATGGCTCTCCAGAGAGAATAAATTCCCACTTCTATTTATTTTCTAAGTGGCCCTGCTATTCTTCTGAAAATGTTCCATAATTTGACACACAGCAGTATGGCATTCCCTCTTAATCTCTCCTGTCTTCTGTATCATGTCACTGTGTTGTTTGGGGTTTGTTAAATTCATTTCCCATGTAATAATTTAGACACCACAAGTTCAGAAGAAGCAGTAATGTCATCAAACAGTGATACTGTTATGTAAATACCTTCTTTCCTTACTACACATCTAATTATTTTTAAATAAGTCAGTAACCACACTGGTTTCTTCAGACAAATTGGAACTCACATTGCTAAAAGCTCCTGGAATTGCTTCAGCTGGAGGAAATGTCAAGGAAAGCAACTGGTGAATTTTTTTTTTAACAGAAGTTTTGGTGCCATATTGTTTGGTGCCAGTTGCTATTGGGGAAAAAAGATAAGAAAAGAAAACAAAGCCTAGTGCTGGTGGCTCACGCCTTTAATCCTAGCTATTCATCAGGCTGAGATCTGAGGATTATGATTCCAAGCCAGCCAGGGCAGGAAAGTCCATAAGACTCTTATCTTCAATAAACTACTCAGGAAAAGCAGGAAGTGGTTCTGTGGTTCAAGTGGTAGAATGCTAGCCTTGAGCACAGAGAGGCTCAGGGACAGAGCCCAGGGATAGAGTTCAAGCCCCAGGATCAATTAAAAAAGAAAAAAAGAACAGAAAAATTGTATTGGTCAGGTCTTGAAATTCAATTTTAAAGTCTGTGTTGTATCTCATTTGACAGCTGTCATTATGGTTTGAGATTCATCTGAAATTCACTAAGCCTTCAACTAAATGTTGATGAAGAGCCTCTCCAAGGTTATAGGTATTCATGCTACTTAACATGACTACAGCCATTTTGAGTTGTAACAGCCCTTTACCTGGATTGCTTTCCCTGCATAGTTTTCCAAATTCCTACAAATAAACAAAGCCAGTTGAATGGCGTGTGGAGCTTTATAATCAGATTGGTGCCAGTGGCAACAAATATCTTTGAGAATACTTTGGATTTACAAAAGTACCAGGTACATTTCAGTTAGGTTTTATTCACTCTATCCTAACTCATGCATCTTTTTTTTTTTCTGATGTAAATTCCACAGATCTGCCAGTTTTGCAGCTGCTCCTGGTCATGCTTGTGAAAGTAAATCTATATTAAAGAACAAATATACTACTAGCTGTAGGTTTTTCACAGCTAAGCTTCACCTTATTGAGGAAATCTCTTTGCATTCCTGGTTAACTGGATGTATTTTTTATAAATGGGTGCTAAATGTTGTCAAATGTTTTTCTGCATTTACTGAGTGGATCATATGGTGTTTATTTTTCATTCTATCAGTATGGTGAATTACATTGACTTTTTGATAGATGAAACAACCTTGCACAGTCAATATTTAGCCCTTTTGACCATGATGTGTCATTCCTTTTACATATTGATGGATTTGCAAATATTTTTAGATGAGATTTCCTAACACATTTGTGAAGAATATTGACCTATGGTTTTCCTAGCTCTTATCATCTTCACCTGATTTTTTTTATATCAAGTTAATGTTAGATTTATAAAGTGTGTGAAGACCTAATGTTCTTTACAAAGATTTGGAAAGCATTTGTATAGAATTAATAGTATTTTTCCTTAAAATTTTCATAGATCTCACTAATACACCAATCTGCTCCTGAACTTTTCTTTCTAGAATTTTTCTAAAGTTAATTTCCTTTCTAAATACAGGTGTTGCCATGTTTTCTACCACTCTTTGTGTGTGTGTGTGTTTTAATAATTTTTATTTTTCAAGTAATTTGTCCATCTCATTTAATTTGTTGAGTGGATTGGCACAGAATCTGTCATCATATTTTTTGTACTTGTTCCATAATATACTGAAGTTGTCATATTATTGTTGCTCATGACTCCACTAACTTCTTGGCAAGGGAAAGAGAAAGGGTGAAGAAACTTCTAGACTCAGAATTTTTAAGAAATTGTCAACTAAAAATCAATTAGAAATTTCCTACATCTGAAAATATTGTGTGAATTGCTTAAATGAATGGATTTCATTTTGTAAGGCTCTTGGTGAGACTAGGGACACTTTGGGGGAATGGCATTGCCTTAGACCAAGCATAGCAAGGTCTACAAGGTGTAAGTACATTCTATTTACCAGTTTAACTCAGTTGCAGGAATCTAGTTTAGAACCACTGAGAGATACAGCCACAGCCGTAGATGGGATGATCAGGCTAAATATGGAGATCCAACTCCTGCGTTTTAGAGGCCACTAAAGGCTTTGCTAATGTTTTAGTGATAGAAATCATTTGTTTCATAGACTTTAGAAGACATACATTGTGTTTGAGTTTCCCAGACTAGGGTCTGTCCTCAGAAGACAGAAATGAACTTAATGAAATCTCAATATATATTTGAACTTTATTATGTGTTAAACTTAATTCCATAAGTATGTATTACAAACACACCAGTCCTATCAAATACATTATGTTACCAGAAAAAATAGATATGGCAAAATGGGAATTCTTGAACATACTCAGAAGATGGCATTTTGATTGCCCCTGTCTTACAGTGATACCTCTGTTATTAAAGAAAAAAATGATAGCTAATATTTATACTTGCTATGCATTTGGAGATTTTCCTAATCACTTTATAATATACCTCTCTACTCTCCTATTTGATAGATGCTATGATTATTGTTGTACAGATGAAGATGAACAGAGTGGAAAGGGAAATTGCCCAAGGCCATTGGAACTCAGAGGCTTATACTGAGGCCTTAAAGCCCTGTGCGTCTTGGGACTGCCCATAGAGTGACTAATGAAGCATTTGTTTTGCTGGATTGAATTACATTTCCATCATCCTTCTACTACCTCTTCAGTTAGGGCTGAATCCACTCCTACACCTGGGCATTTCCTTGATAAAGTCCTGTATTTTCAGGGCTCATCTGACTTGTTTGGGTTTTTATTGAAAGGAAATACAACTCCTAATGGGATTAGCGTCTTCTTATAACTCTCAGGTCCTTCATCTCTGGAAAATTGTGTCCTCTCTGGATGATTCTGACACTGTCAGTTCATCTGTAAAACTGCAGTTGATGAGAGAGGAGGGAGACGTCCCAATTTTGATCTCCTTTTCCCTCCCTTGTGCCATTTTTATGCATTTTTCTTTTTCTAGCTGTAAAATTTTAATTATTCTTTCCAAAGCTCCATTCTATCCTCTCTGTATTTACTCTTCCAAAAAATACTTAATTTTCAACTATCTGACTGCTATAGAGTATTCTAAGGAATACGGGATCTAATGTCACTAAAACAAAAACACATTCCTACATTGAGGAGACTACATTTGTATTGAGAGTGACAGACAAATTATGAAATTCAGGCATAAGTTGTTTGTGGGAAGGTGGGGGTTAGAAGCTAGGCTATGGGTGGAGAATGTGCAGCGTTGTTTACCATAGCTAAGATATGGAACCAACCCAGATGCCTCTCAGTAGATAAATGGATCAAGAAAATGTGGCATTTATACACAATGGAATTCTATGCATCCATCAGAAAGAATGGCATTGCCCCATTAGTAAGGAAATGGAAAGATTTGGGAAAAAAGTATATTAAGTGAAGTAAGCCAGATCAAAAGAAATGCAGGCTGCCTGGTTTCCCTCCTTTGTAATAATTAGAATGTGCCTATAAGTTTACAAGCAAACCTAATGGATAGCAAAAGACAAAAAATTACATTTGGACATGATTAATTAAATAACAATCTAAACATTCACACAGTGAGACTAAAGGAGGATATTCATAGGCGAGGATCACAAGGGCTCAATTGCTATGTGCACATAATCACATAAAATGATGCTTATCAAAATGAACTCCAAAAAAATGGAAACAGGAGATTTTTTTATTATACTGTTTGAGGTTCTTAATTTTCTTCTGTTTGTTCCCCCCCCTCCACTTTGTCACTGTTTTTGGTTTCTGTGCCTTTGTTCATATATAAAAGTTCATCTGATTTAGAAGGGAAAGGGAAGCACAGAAATGGAGGGACAAAGGGTGAACTAACGCAGCAGTGATACTCACTGCACACCATGTTGGAAATGAGCTATACAGCTAGGGGGTTAGGGGGCTGGGTGGGGAAAAACTGGGAGAAAATGAGGAAGGGGTTACAATGTTCAAAAAGAAGTGTACTTACTAACTGACTTATGTAGCTATAACCCCTATGTACAGCACATTTTCTATATAAATAAATAAATAAAAGAAAAGAAAAGAAAGGGGCTGGGAATATGGTTTAGTGATAGAGTGCTTGCATGAAGACTTGGGTTCGATTCCTTAGTGCCACACAAGCAGAAAAAGACGGAAATGGCCAAAGTTGTACAGTTTGTTTTTCAACATAACGTCCTATACATCTCATTATTGCAATAGGCCCACCTGTATCCCTATTTAAACAACTTGTTTTTTCCCTTCCCCTCCACAAATTATACCAATATCAAATACAGTGAAAACAGGGGTTATACTGTGGGGGAGGGACATACAAATCAACAAAACAATCACCTTATTAGAAACAATAACAAGAAAGAAAACATTTGAGTCCTTTATTTGGGGTTCATTTCACCTAACATCAACTTATCTGACTGTTTCTGCTTGTCTCAGACATATACTAGTTATTGCAAATAAGGGAAACCATGGGACCTATGTTTCTTTGGGCCTGGCTTACTTAATATAATTTTTTTCCAAGTCTTTCCATTTTGGGCAGGGGATGGGAGGAGGGCTGGGGAGGGAGATGGGAAGGGATGGGAAGGGGAAACAAAGGAGGAGACAACAATGCTTGATAAGAAATGTACTCATTGCCTTGCTCATGTAATTGTAACCACTCCATATGGTATTTTCACAATAAAAAAAAAAAGCTAAAAAAAAAGTTCATATCAAACCACAGAAAGTAAAACAAACAAGCTTTGAGCAAAAGAAGCTCAGGGACAGTGCCCAGGGTCTGAGTTCAAGCCCCCAGATTGGAAAAAAGGAAAAGAAAAGAAAGTACACAACCCACAACATGGATATTCTAGACCTCAGAAGCAATGCAAAGGCTCCTTACTGGACCTGGGGAGGAAGGAGAAATAGGGGAAATGCAGTCTGAGGCCCAGGATGATCTGGCCCACAGGAGACTTGGAGGCCAGTGGGAGGATTTGTGTTTGTCTTCTGACTGAATGACTAAGTAGCAGTGGCATATTGAAATCAGACTTTTCTGCCCTCAGTCTGGCTGCTACAAGAAGATCTGTTGAAATCGAAGGATGAAAGAGGGAGAGATGAAAGAGATCGCTGGAGAATGACAGGTGAGTGGTTCCGGGGTGACAGTAGTGGAGATGTCCCATTCTAGGAAGCTGGGTCTCTTTACAATGTGGACCTTCTGAATTTGCCTGAGAAATCAGATGTCTGCAGTGGGAAGACAGCGAAGCCGGAATTAGAAGATATCTGATCCCATGTCCTCTCTGCGAGACAGGTAGACATGTAAAAATGGACGTGGACTTTGGAGCCAGGCCCAGTGTCTTCATCATATGCATGTTGGTGAGACAACATCCCATGGATATTCCAATTCGAGTCTCACTTCGAGTCTCACTTTTATGGTTGTTATGATTCCAGTTTAGAAATAACACAATGACTACTATGCACAGAGCATGTTAAGGATTCACCCAATGACAGATCCTTGAGTGAAAGAAAGTCAAGAATTTGAACTAGATGTGAGTATTGATGGACAACTGGGTTCTAGGTAGCTAAAGAATGCAAGTGAATTGCAGGGTTGGAAAGGATTTTCTTTCCACATGTGTACTATTGATAAAGCGCAGTGGTTTCTCCAGCTGCAATGTAGCCACATTAGATGTTTTCCTGACAGTGGTAAGAACAGGAAGCAGTGGATTAAAAGGCCTCATACACATCTAGTATATGGTATAGTTACCTCTGGGGGATGTTACAACTATGTGACTATCTATTTAATCCTATACTGACATAACTTCTTTTTTTAAACTCAGAAAATCAATATACTATTTTTCTTTGTTTTTAGGCTGCAGTTTGACAATGACCTGTGGCCTGAGAATCAGATTGCTTACAATCAATCCTGACTTTCTACTGCTGACACTGAGCCTCTAGGCATCCTATCTCCCACTGCATGGCTCATCCCAGGCCCTGATGCAACCTGGTTTCTTTAACATCTGTCCTGGCACTGTTTCCAACATGCAGAATTGTGCTCAGAAGTGCAGGTGTGCAAAAATGCTCAAGTCTCTGTCCCCTGTTATCTAAATGCAAAACAGTCATTTCTCCCTGGGTTGAATAATTCACCAGCAGCCCTGAATCCAACAAGCCCCTGGTGTACAAATAAGATTTTCCCATGTGGAAATGTCCTTCCTCTCTATTTGTCATGATCCATTCCAGAGGGTTTTCCTGTAGGAGATAGAAAGAGCCTTCTTTTTTCCAGAACAGCCTCATTTGTCTTTCTGACCAGAGGGAGGGTTGGGACTGCAGCGTTCACCAAAGTGTCAGTTTCTGATCACAAGGCTGGTGATGGAAGAGATAGGTCAGACTTCTCCACATTCCAGCAAAGCAACTCAAGATCAACTTTGCTCCATTATTGGATAGGAACTTTGGGTTAAAGGAGGTACAGAGGAAGTGAAATGGTTTGAAAATCTAATAAAAGAAAACCAACATAAATTTAAAAAGTAGTTAATAAGAAAAACAATCAAAGGAAAGCCTTTTCACTGGATTGAATTCTTTGATGTTTAAGTTGTCCACAGCCCATAATTGTCAGACTTCCATGATCACTCACGCCTCCATTCCTTCATTCTCCTTCCACACAAGGAACATTTCCAAAGCAACGACCACATCCTAGGTGCTACATTCCAGACTGGGTTTCCCAAGGGGGTTGGGCAAATGGCTTCATTTCACACCCAAGTTTTCTTATTATCACTTGACATCGTGACACATGGTAGCCATGCCCGCCATTGCCTCATTCTATTTAGGACACAAGTCAGCCCACAGCGCGAGTAGAGAGGCAACATTCTGAGAACAGAGAAATCAAGTTTTCCTCTAACTTTGCTGCACCTCTCCAGCTCCTGCCTCGACTGCTCTTTTGTAGAGGAGGGAAAGGCTAATTGTTGAGGGATCTACCATTGTTGGGTTTTCTTTCAGGTTCAGAGTGTGAACATCATCCCAGTCTCTGCTGCGACCGGAGACAATGAAACGCTGCATCCTCTAGTGTGGCAGAGACAATACCAGAACCTTTATCTGTCAGATAAATTATTAATCATTGAGATGTATCTCCCTTGACATCAATAACACCAGAAAAATCAATTTGTCATGGCCCAGTGTGTGCTCATGGCCGACTTGCCCTGTAATGTAGGTCAAACTTGGATTTGATGCTCCGATAACTAGAAACATAGCATCCACAGAGGTAGGCGTTTGTTTTTTTCCAGTGTCTGCAAAGCTCAGGATCCAAATCAGGAGGTGTGAAAAGGCCAGGAGGCCTGGGAAAGGCCGAAGAGCCAGCTACTCTCAGGGAAGGAAGTCCCTGCCACCATGGGATGGAAGAAACACACTAGAGAAACACTCCTAAAACTCATGATAGCTGCCTTGCTGCTGCTCCGAGCATGGAGGGGGGCAGAAGCGGAAGCTCGCCTGAGCTTTGCACTCCTGCCTCTTATTTGCGTTTGCTACAGGAACTTCCTTTTCTCTAAGAAGGAGTACCAGAAGAATACATACTTTATCCTCCAAGGAGGGAGAGGGAGAGGAGAAAAATGCTTTATCCATTTCTCTTCTCCCCCTTTTATGTTTGCTTTAAACAACAATAACAACAAACAAACAGAACAGCAGGAAAGAATAGTTAAAAAATAACCCAGAGTTGAATTTCCCCTGGTGTCTTTCAGCTATTCTCTCTGGTAGAAACCAGTCCTTGCAATGAAGTGCTTGAGGAACCATGTCTGCTCCCTTTGAATGCTAAAGCTTGTGAAAAGCCCGTCTGGTGTGAAATAAGGTTGGGTAACCACAGTGAGGCTCTTTGGGAGCTTTGCAGCATGAATGCCCACCTGCACCCAGTGACACACGTGTCTCTGGGCAGCCCGCACTTCTCGAATCCCAGAGCTGCTCCAGATGTGCAGCTATTCAAAGTTCCAGCTGTGCCCTGCTCCAAAGTGATTCAGGTTCCCCTTGGAGGTCCTGGGGGCGTGCTGGCTGCTGCTCTGTCTTCCTAAAATGATCCTGAGGATAGCACTTGTAGTTATCCTCTGATTTGGTCAGGTGTGCAGGGCAAGGATCATCCATGCCCCCCACTCTCCCGACAGTGAGTGAACTCAGGGAAGAGCAGGGCTGATCTAGAGGAGGGGGATCATTGGCTCTATGCCTCCATGAATGGTCTAGAACCACCTGGTGGTTGGATGTATTCTAGAGTCAAGCACAATAGGCTCAACCAAATCATGTGTCTTTGGGACATTTGTTTAATAGTGCTTATCTCCATGTTTTTGTTCCTGAAGTATCCCCCAATGGATTTAAAGATTCACTGAGGGTGTATTTGAACTCCCCACCCCTGACCCCCAGCAAGGATATTTCAGTTTCCCTGCTGAGTGACAGGCTGGCCCAGCTGCAGAGCTTCTGTCCTGGGCAGGGATCATGTTCAGCTCATGGGTCCTGTGGATCAGAGGCTCACCTATGCACAGCCATGGCTTGTCTCTGTCCCCGGTGCCTCAGTCGGGAGGAAACCGCACTCAGGGCCTGTGGCTCATGCTGTCTGTTGGAAGGATCTCTGCTGGGCTGGTATGGGCTGAATTTAGTCCTCACAGTGTTTGTATGTTGAAGTTCTAACTCCCACTGCCTCAGAATGTGACTGCAATAGGAGATGAGGTCTTTTGAGAGTTAGGTTATAATGGGATAATTAGGATGAGCCGTAATCAGGTATGGCTGCAGTCTTTACAAAAAGAAGACTAGGACACACACACACACACACACACACACACACACACACACACACACACACACACACACACACACACACACACACACACACACACACACACACACACACACACACACACACACACACCCAAACACTATGTGAAGACTCAGAAGTGATTCAGACAGAAAAAGAAATCTCGCAGACCTCTTGATCTTGAACTTCCAGGTTCATGAATTAGAAGATTATGTATTATAGTTGCTTAAGATGCTCAGTTTGTGCAGATACCTGGAGTTTGAGCAGATACCTGGGGAAGATCACCCCAGTGTCCTGGCCTTCCATCAGTTTAGCTTTCAGGTCTGTGAGATGGGTTTAGTCTAATCACATGTGCTGATCTTGTGAGATGGGTTAGAGTCCAATCACATGTGCTGATCTTGTGAGATGGATTAGAGTCTAATCACATGTGCTGATCTTGCAAGGCAGTTGCTAGGCCTCATCCTTCCTTGTCTAGAAGTCACTGTCTGTTTGTGTGAGGTAGGGTGGATGAGGAGCCACTCTGGGATGAAGGATTGAGGAGGTTTTAGAAAAACACATGTAATTATGACAACTTTGTCAGAAAGCCCTCATTGGTTTATGGTGTTTGAGTTTAAGTGCTATTTGTAAGCTAAAATAAATAAAACTCACGGCTTTTTCTTCCTTAGCTTTATTGAATCTATTAACCCATTATGCGCGGTTGCTTAGCTGTCTGTGCAGTTACTAGACAAAGAGAAATCTTGGCACCTACCTACATCGAGGTTTGAGCCTGATCTCAGACCATCTGCAGCCCTGCAAGTTCAAACAGGTGCAGCCACCTGCCATCCACAGGAAGGCAATCGGAGAGCTCCACTTCGAAGGAGAAAGAAGTGCCAATCTCATCACCCCGTCCTGTGTGTGTAATGGAGCAGTCTTGAACCTCTCTCCATAAGTCACCGCGGGGAAGATGTGGTGCTCTTCAATACAAGGTGTGCAAACCACCAAGAAATTTCCATACTCTTTGTCAGGATGGAGTCTGAAGTCATTTGTGCTAATGAGTGCATCCAAAACCCTTCTGGGAAATGATTCTCCATAGAAAGATCTGCATTACCTTCTATTCATTTATTCATTTATTTGTTAATATTTTGGCTATTTGTTAATTTGTTATTCCCTTATTTGTTTAATATTTATTATGTATCAAATATGATTTGCGTCATTTGGGTAAAGAAACAAATGCATCAGCTAAATCCTCATGAAGGAGCATATGCTATAAAGATAAACATGGAGATAAATATTTGTATTATTTGCTAAAACGTCAAATTATACAAAGTGTCCTGTAGAATAGATCAAGATGAGAAAGAATACATTTATTTATTTAGTTAGTTATTTTACCAGTGTCTTGGGGCTTGAACTCAGGGCCTGGGTGCTGTCTCTGTGCTCAAGCACTTTATCACTTAAGCCACACCACTATTTCCAGCTTTTTCTGAGTAGGTTAATGGAGATAAGTGTCTCATGGATTGTTCTGCATGAGCTGGCTTTGAACCACAGTCCTCAGCTCTCAGTCAGCTGTGTATGTAGGATTACAGGCCGAGCCATCAGTGCTCAGCTTGAGAATAGTTTTTTAAAATAACGAATGAACCTTGGGTATGATGTCTTTAGTTGTTAATGAAAATCGTTATTTGAAGTATTTATAAAACTCCTACACTATTATTCAAAGTGTAGTATCATTAAATACACAAATATAAATGAACAAAATACTTTCAAAATATTCCTATATGTTAATCAGAGGGGATATAAGATGAGCTCACTTAGAGAGAGAGGGATGAATGATGGACAATGGGTAGACAATGTCATCAGAAGCTATCAGGGATGTGGTAAAAACACACATGGAGGAGGGTTTTCTCAAGGGAAAATTTTCAGGGAAAATTTGTCCAGATCTATGTTAAGGCAGAAGGTGGTAGGCAGATAGTTTAAGATGGATAATAGATAAAGTAAGACTATGGCATAATGTGGTGGAAAGATGAAAGGATCAGTGGAATCCAAGGTCAGGCTAGCATCTCAGGATTCGTAAGAAGACAAATGCTGAGAGATGGGACATTTGTTATGTATCACTGTATAACAATAGCATCACCAATGTAGTGGTTTAAAAGCACGTGCACGTGTGTGTGTGTGTGTGTGTGTGTGTGTGTGTGTGTGTGTGTGTGCCAGTTCTGGAGCTTCAACTCTCAAGACTTAGGTGCTGTCTCTAAGCTTTTTCTGCTCAAGACCAATGCTCTGAAACTTGAGCCATGGCTCCATTTCTGGATTTTTTTTTTAAATTTTATTTTATTTTATTTGAGAACATACTGTACAGAGGGGTTACAATTACATGGGCAGGATAATGCATACATTTCTTAGCAAGCATTGCAGCCTCCTCCTTTGTTTACCCTTCACCTCCTTTCCCACCCTCCCCCCTCCCCCCCACCCAATCAACCCCCCCTCCCCCCCCCCCACTCCGACATTGTAAAGCTGGTTTTGACATGACATTTTGTACTTCTCATTGTTGCAACAGGTCCACCTGAATCCTTAAATGACTTGTTTGTCCCCGTCTCCTCCACATGTTATACTGACATCAAATATAGTGAAAGCGGGGGTTACACTGTGGGGAAGGGACATACAAAGCAACAAAGAAATAATCTTATAAATTCGTTAGAAACACATGCATGAAAGAAACAAAAACATTAAAATACATATTTGAGGGTTCGTTTTCCTAACATCACATTCTCTGACTTTTTCCGCTTGACTCATACCTATACTAGATATTGCAAATAAGGGAAACCATGGGACCTATGTTTCTTTGGGCCTGGCTTACTTCACTTAATATAATTTTTTCCAAGCCTTTCCATTTCCTAACAAATGGGGCAATGTCATTCTTTCTGATGGAGGCATAGAATTCCATTGTGTATATATACCACATTTTCTTGATCCATTCATCTACTGAGGGGCATCTGGGTTGGTTCCATATCTTAGCTATGGTAAATAATGCTGCAATAAACATAGTTGTGCTGGTAGCTTTAGTGTGGTCTTTTTTGTAAACATTAGGGTAAATGCCCAAAAGTGGGATTGCTGGGTCATAGGGGAGTTCTATGTGAAGTATTTTGAGGAACCTCCATACTGCTTTCCAAAGTGGTTGAACAAGTTTACATTCCCACCAACAATGAAGTAAGGTTCCTTTCTGTCCACATCCCCTCCAGCATCTGTTGTTGTTAGAGTTCTTGATTTTTGCTGTTCTAACTGGAGTGAGGTGATATCTCAATGTTGTTTTGATTTGCATTTCTTTTATGGCTAGGGATGTTGAACATTTCTTCATGTGTCTATTGGCCATCCTTCTTTCTTCTTCAGAGAAGCTTCTCTTTAAGTCTTTCGCCCACTTACTTTTTGGGCACTTGTTTCTTTGAGGATTTGTTGTTGGGTGGTTTAATTTTTTGAGTTCCAAGTATATTTTAGATATGAGACCCTTGTCCGTTGTATGGCTAGTAAAGATCTTCTCCCAATCCGTGGGCTTTCTATTGATCTTGCTAGCTATGTCATTTGCCCTGCAGAAGCTCTGCAACCTTATGCAATCCCATTTGTCCAACCTTTCTTTGATTTGTTGTGTTTCCGGGTCTCTATTAAGAAAATTTCGGCCTGAGCCAAGGAGACCCAGGGTTTCTCCTATTCCATCCTGTAATGTTTTCAGAGTGTCTGCTTTGAGTTCAAGGTCTTTGATCCACTTGGAGTTGATTCTGGTGCAGGGTGATATATAAGGATCTAGCTTTAGTTTTCTACATGTAGTTAACCAGTTTTGCCAGCACCATTTACTGAAGAGGCTGTCTGTCTTCCATTCTATTATTTTAGCTCCCTTATCGAAGATTAGATGGCTATAGGTCTGTAGGTTCATTTCTGGGTTTTCAATTCTATTCCATTGGTCCTGAGGTCTGTTCTTATGCCAATACCAAGCTGTTTTGATTACTATGGCTTTATAGTAGAGTTTGAAATTTGGTATTGATATTCCTCCAGCAGTGTTCTTTCCGTTGAGGAGCGTTTTTGCTATTCGGGGTCTTTTATTGTTCCATATGAATTTTTGGATTGCCTCTTCTATTTCCTTGAAGAATGAGGGTGGAATTTTGATAGGTATTGCGTTGAATTTGTAGATAGCCTTGGGAAGTATTGCCATTTTCACGATGTTAATCTTTCCAATCCAGGAGCATGGGAGGTTTTGCCAGTTTTTAAGTTCTGTGTTGATTTCCTTTTTCAAGATTTTAAAGTTTTCATCATAGAGGTCCTTCACTTCTTTAGTTAAGTTAATTCCTAGGTATTTTATTTTTTGTGGGGCTATTACAAATGGAGTTGCTTTCCTAATTTCAGCCACACTTTTCTCACTGTTGGCATACAGAAAAGCCATTGATTTTTGGGGGTTCATTTCTGGATTTTTTTGGTGTGCTTAATTGGAGAAGAAAATCTCACAGAATTTCCTGCCTTGGCTGTGTTTGAACAGCAATCTTTAGATCTTATGCTTCCTGAGAAGCTAGGATTATATACAGGTGTAAGCCACTAGTGCCCAGCTATTTTACTCATTTTTAATGGAGGAAAAATAACTGCATTTATTTGTATTGTTAAATGTGATGTTTTCATATGTATCCATTGTGAAAAGGGCTAATGAAGCTACTTAGCATATGTATCACCTCCTATACTCATTCTTTTTATTTTTTTTGATGAGACTATTTCCAATGTAGTTGCTCAGAAATTTTCACTGTATATAGTGCAATATTAAAATAATATATGGCTTTAATATATTGCTATTATCTCTAGATGCCATGATGTGCAATAGATCTCGTGAATTTATTTCTCCCATTGAGCCTAAACATTGTTCTCTCTTTGACTAACATCTACCCAGCTTTACCTCTACCTCCCTACTGTCTTATTTGTTTTTTATAAATTCTACATTCCACATATGAATGAAATCATGCCACATCTGACTTCCTGTGGTAATCCTTATTTGATGATATGGTATTTTTTCCCACATTTATCCATCCAAATTCATTATCTGCACTATCACAGATGCAGGAATTCCTTTTAAAGGTGATGAAATAGTCCATCATATTGTGTGTGTGTGTGTGTGTGTGTGTGTGTGTGTGTGTGTATCACAATTTCTTTAGTGAATACTGCTGCATGATTTGATGTACTGATTTCATTTTCTCTGGATATACAATTTCAACAGTAGTGCTGGTAGAATCACGTAAAGTTCTATTTTTAATTTTTTAGAAGAACCACCACACATTATGTTTGTCATCATGGCTATTCTAATTTTCACGTCCATCAATAGCACCACATAATCATCATCAGGGTTTCTATAGGCAGGAATTAGCTGGGTCCATTGAGGCTCCAGTCAAGGTTGACTGAGTAATGGAGTTTTGGCTCTGAGGCTTGACTTGGGAAGATTGCTACTAATTTCCCTTGGCTTCTGGCAGCATTCAGTCTTCTCCAGATGGCTAGATTGAGGGTCTCCCTTTCTTGTTGGCTTCTAGCTAGTGGCTGCTCTCAGGTGGCCAAGCTATAAGTGGTTCACAGCATAGCTGCTTGCTTCTTTACCATCCATAAGAAAGACAGTTTTCTAACAGGATAAATGATTACTGTATTAACTCACAACATACGCATGTGAACACTCACTCCTTTTGCCTTTGGCTTTATTCTGTTACCACAGGTCTCACCTACAGTGTCAGGTGGACAAAGGGAAATTGCATAAGGCTGCAAAAACCATACCCTACCTCAGAATCTGCCCTGCTGAAAAGCATGCTTCTGCTCAGGGGATGGAAGTTGTATACTGCTTGGTAGTCAGCTGAGAATGCTAAGCCTTCTCTCTCATTCACATCTTGTTATCAATTCTATTAGTGAAGTCACCTGACACGGTGACTAGAATCTGACCACTATCACCTTCATAATTCCTATTCTAGTCTAAATGCTTGTCATTTTCCACCTGGAAAGCCAGAGCCTCCTCCAGCCACCCCTCAATTCTATCCTTTCCCCTCCAGTCTCCTATCAAAATAGAAGGCAGAAGAATACTACAAAATAAGTTAAAAGATGATTGTAGCACCTAAAGTGATTTCCATCCAGAGTTAAAGTTTTATAGACAGATGTCTTTAAAAGGTTAAGTTATCTACAAAAGTTTCTAAAATCTGGTCCTCCTTTGGCCTCCACTGAGGCCCTACTTTTCTTTCCTCTACTCACTCATTTTTTCAGCCTAAAGGCACTGAAGTATTCTGCCTTCACTGATAGAAAGAGCTTATTTGCAAAGTATCTGCTAATAATTTTCTGGACTGCCTATACTAGAAGCAAGGCTGAAAAGCAGAGACAGTGTCAGAGACCACTTTAGGATTGAAGCAAACATAAGAAACATCCTAAAATGATTTCCTAAAGACTGTCATCCAGATCCTTCACAAATCCTATTTCTATGGTAGTGAGGAGCTATGAAGGTCAGACAGCACTCAACCATGGGTCTAAAGAGAGCACTTGATTTGTTTAGAATGCCCTTTACTTGGGGCAAGTATATAAAGAAGGCTTCTAAAGAGCTTACCACAATTAATTTTCCTAAGCAGGTTGAGTTATATACCTACAATCTTGTTTACTTTATTCATTTGCTTATCTAATTACTTTTGCAGTCCAGGCCTTGTTGGAATTATCACAATTTGTAAATTAGTGGATCTGAAGTAATAAGCTTTTCCAGTCTTTAATTATATGTAAGAGTGGCAAGATAATTCCCTCATTTAGGGCAAGATGAAGGGAGTTAATTAAACCTGAAAAGAATGAGACACGCAGGTTAGATATAGGGAAGGATTTCCTGTCTACAAATGATGTTTCACATCCAAACCTGCACAGAGGGGTGACTCATTCTCTGGGTTAGTCCTGGAAGGAAGTTCTATTTACATTTGTCTAGTTTTGTAGGTTTTTCCATTCTATCTATGGAAAAGCACCTTAAGGTCTCTAACTGGCCAAGCTCTTCCTGGTGTGTGATGCGACACTATTAAAATTGTCTTCAGAAGAGACAGATTATATGGAAATTATGCAAGGTGTGAGAAAGAGTCCAGCTACAAACTCATCTCTACATGGAACTGATAAAAATATACACATTCCACATGTTATACTAGAAATGGATATGTCGAATTGAAATAATTGATAAAAATGGATAAATTATTTGTAAGCTAATTGTGTCTAAGGTAGGAGGAATGTTTTGTTCTCTCTGTGGTTCAATACATAGAGAGACTAAACAGACCAAGGCTTTAACATGCTTGCTTGAAGTCTATGGGAATGGAGAATTCAAAGAACAAGTGCACAGGCCCCATGATCTGTGGTGCATCAAGTCACAAGCAAGCAAACATAGAACTTATTTTCGTCCTTCCTTTCTTTCTTCCTTTCCTTCCTTCTTTCTTTATTCCCTTCCTTCCTTCCTTCCTTCCTGCCTGCCTTCCTGCCTTCCTGCTTGCCTGCCTGCCTGTCTGCCTTTTCTTCTTGCTTTCATATTTCCTTCCTTCCTTCCTTTTCTTCTTTTCTTCCCCTTCTTCCTTCCTTAATCCTTCTTCCCTCCCCTTCCTTCCTTCTCTCCCCCTTCTTCCCTTCCTCCCTTCTCTTTTTCTCCCTCCCTCCCTCCCTCCCTCCCCCCCTCTCTCTCTCCTTCCCTCTCTCTCTTCTTTATTTCTTTCTTCTTGGGAGCTATTCCTGATTGGCAAGGAGGGGAAAGAGAAAGTCATGTGGAATTTTGCTTTCTGGGACAGGATCTTGTGTGTAGTCCAGACCTGTCTCAAGCTCATGTAACCCAAGCTGGCTTTGAACTCATGACCTTCCTGCCTCTCCCTCCTGAACACTTTTATTATCAGCATGCAGCACCATGCCAAGCCTTGGGAAGAATTTATAAACAAAGACATGTCTGGCAGTGTTTACTTTTCAACAGTCCAGATTTGAAATGCTGTGTTACCTTCACAGTTAGCTTCTTGACAACTTCCTGAGGTTGTTCTGTTTTAGACATTTTCTGAAGTTCATTCTATTCAGAGAAACAGCTTTGTGTTTGCTCTTTTGTCATGGCTTCACTGTAACTTATGAATGAATTGAATTATTTTTTAAGTAAAAAAAGTCATATTCAAGGGGGCTGGGAAGGTGGCTCAGTGGTAGAGCGCTTGCCTTGCATGCCTGAGGCCCTGGGTTCGATTCCTCAGCACCACATAAGCAGAAAAAAAAACCGGAAGTGGCGCTGTGGCTCAAGTGGTAGAGTGCTAGCCTTGAGCTGAAGAGCTGAGGGACAGCGCCCAGGCCAGAGTTCAGGCCCCACAACCGGACCCCCCCCCAAAAAAATTCATATTCAAGAAACTAGTAATTTCTTTGACATTGAATATTTTTTCTTTTAAAGAGCCCAAACCAGGCTTTCATTTATATCTAAACATACTTTCCAGTGTATAGAAGACATTTGTGAGCACATCAGTTGATCAAAACCTTGGTGTGAGACAAAAAAAAAAAAAAAAAAACCAAACCAGCACCATCTAGAAAGCCAATTATCAAAACTATGAAAGAAAACAAGTAGATCCATTACAGAAAACTACATGGAGTTCATCCAAAAACTTTTCAGAATTATCTTAGGATCCCCGAATACTGTTTCTGGCATTTACCAAAAATCAGCACAAAAATGTTTCTGAGCATATAGAATAATATGGCTAGTGCTTTCTGTTTCCTTTGCGACTGCATTGCAGAAATCTCCCATTTCTGTCTGAGGCACATGTGGTCACACCCTTCATCGTCATCACCGTGTTTTGTTTCTATTAGGATTGGCTCAAACTTGATAGGAAGTTTTAAAAAGTCGACTGGTAACTTACGTACACATTCTTCACATCACTTGCATTTTTACCAAGCACAAGTTCTTACTTGATCTCTTCCAACTTCTCCCCACCCTGCTGGCTTTCCCAGGAAGTTTTTGAACATGACGCTTGTCTCCTTAGACCTCTTACTCATGCTTTTTCTGTCCCTCTCCGACACCTCTGTTAAGTTCAACCAGCATTGCCCCATAGCAATGGCCACATTTCTATCCTCATTTTTCTAAAAAAATTTAAACAATTAAACATTGCTGGATACAAAAATTAACACACACAAAAAATCAAAAGCTGCCTCTTGTATATGCATATCTTCTCTAATGCAGGGAGGGGAAGGGAAAAATCAAAATGCTGAAAAAAAGATCCAGGTTGACCCATTGTAACAATGAGATGTACAAAACACTATGTTGAAAATGAACTTTACAACTTCCGGGGGCAGGGGGGGCGGTAGATGTGGAGGTGGGAGGGAAGGGATGGTAGGGGGAAAACAAAGGAGGAGGCAACAATGCTCATAGGAAATGTGCTCATTACCTTTCTCAGGTAGCTGTAACCCCTCTGTATAGAATTTTTACAATAAAAAACATAAAAATATATAAAAAAATCAATAGCGTCTTTCTACATTATCATTTGCCCTGATTGGTTACTTCTTTTCCGGAAAATCTCTGGTCCCAAAATATCCTTTATCCTTCTTATGGCTGGATTCCCACCTGGCTCCCTTCTTAGTCTGTCTTTTCTCCTTATCCTCCTAAAACTGACTAAATGGTAATACACTGTGGGTCTTAGATCTGAAATACCTGTTCATATTCATTAACCATTTGTGATTTACCTAATTCTCTGGCTTTAATTATTCTGAAAGTCTGAAACTCTCAAAGTTCCATGATTCTCAAAATTATGATCTGTTTCCAAACACTTTCATCTTCCTGTCTAACATTTGAAGCATTGACTCAGTTGTCTATGAGCATTTGAAACTTAACCCAGTATAAACTTAGTTCTATTTCTTCTCTCAGCCTTTGCCATCTCAGGGGACATGTATAATTATTCATAATAATTACACAGAAACATGTGTAATTATTAAAGTAAGAGATCCTGTGTTGGAAACAACCTGCTTCCCAAGTGGGCCACCAATTCTTTTCCTTCCTTTTATCTTTCCTGCTATCATGTATCTATCATTTTTTTGTCTGAACTATCATATTAACATTCTACCTGGTCCTTCATTTTCATTTTTATTCTTCCTATTAGTCTGTTCTCCATAGATCTTTACACAGACCATCTTTCATAGAGTAAGCTCAAAAGAATGTTAAATCAGATGTTATCATTCTCTTCTCACATCGTTCCAAGATCTTCTATTTAATCTGACCTATTAGGGTCACCGACCTCATTATCACTTCCTGTCCAGCTTGGTATCCACCCACCCTTTCACAATAGACTTCTTGCTATTTTCCCAAGAATTCTAGCTTGTTCCTGTTCTAGGCACACCTGTGAGGTGTTTCCTCTTCCTTAAATGACTTTATTGCCTATTTGTAATGACTAACTCTTGTCATTCACAGCTTACGTACGACCTAGCTACAGAAGCACTTCCTGATTTCATAACCTGATGTAGTTTTCTGCATCTTCATCACCACATCACCTCACTTAAAAAAAAAAAAAATCGTACCATCTCCCTCTTTCTGATGTTCTTTAAGAATTTGTGTGTCCTTGGGGTTTCTTTTTTCCTCTAACAGTGGCTACAGCAGATCAGAGACAACTTGTTCAGCAGCACTGTGTGTCTAGAACAGAGTTAGACGTGTACTAAGGGTAATTAAGTGTGCAGCATGGATGAATAAAGTAATGAGTCAGACAGACCCAAGGGAGAAAGTCTTAACTAAGTGCTGTATTTTTTATGGAACATTCAACTTACATCTCAGTTGTATTCCTCTATATCTACACCTATAATAGAATATAATATAATTAATATATATGTGTGTTTATGTACATAGAGATGAAGATTTGTACCTCTCATGTGGATATACTTGATGTGGACACCCACATACATGTACACTTGTATGTATACATGTATCTGTGTGATTGGTGATAACTTTCAGAGCTACACTGGAATACTTACTAATCATTTGATTATGCACTATCAACTGGGATGAATCATCATCTGAAGAATATCAACAGGTTGGAGAGAAAAGGAAAGGTAGCCAGGGAACAAAGATTAGAAAATATTTATTTTTCAACAGAACAAAGAATGGAGTTTGGCTGTCTGGTTACTGGTTAATTTTGTTTCCTTTTTCTATCTGAAAGATTTCCAGAAATCATGGGATTTCAAAGTCATGTTCTGTACTTGGAAATTTTGAATGATATAAATAATTCTCACTAGGAAATAAAATGACTGATACACATAAATAGGAAAGAAATGTTCTTGGATTGACATTTCCAAAGCTTTTCCAAACCAGCCCCACATCTTGGCAGAAGAACATATAATCAGAATTCCCATCAGCTGACTCAGGGCAGTCAGGATGAAAACAACTGCAGTTGCAAACCCTCCTGGCACTGCCAAACCATGTAGATAATCGCTGACGACCTGGCATTATTAGCAGCATAGGGAAATAATCCAAGCATAATACATGCTACAAAGGGGAGAAAAATTTAAAATAAAGCTTTCACCACAAGAACATCAGCAGTAAAAATAAATAAATAAAAACAACCAATCATCAATAGTCATAAAGAAAACTATCATAATCAGATTCTACACATTGGCTCCCTGTGCCCACAGTGGATGTGTTTATAGTCTATAGAAGTTCCAGATGGATAACCAAAAATTAATAATAGTAACCCTTCTAATCCAAGGGTTACTCTCTGGCAAAATACTCTTCATTTCAAAAAAAGCAAAGCTTCATTTGGAAACTGTGAAGTTGGAATTGGAAATAGATTTTAGTTGGAAAATGAAAGATAGCAATCCTGTTGCAAGTCTTTCCTGAAAACACTACTGCCATAGTGAAGCCATATTTCAGAAGAAAAATGTAATTCTTTCAGTTCCTCTCTCCCATCCAGCTGTTTCTAGATAGTAGTGGGGGACTGAGTCAGGTTACTGTCGAACACCATCTGCAGTGCAATTAATCATAATAATCCTGTTTTTGTCTTCTGTGAGTTTTATCTACTCTTTATTTGTGAAGTTAAATATACATTTGAGAACACTATCACCATTACTATGTGGAAAGGTCCAAGAGGCAAGAGAAAAACAAGAGAAAGTAGACAACAGAATACAACAAAGCAAAACATGTTAAGAGGGTAAAAGAAGATTCACATTTCCAAAGAGAGTGAGGCATTGCAGAAGCTGGTAACTGCAGAGCAGGCATTGAACTCTGTGTTCCCTCTGAATGGTAAGTCTTATGAGAGTGGATTCAGTAGAGTTGCAGGGGCTACAGAAGATGAAGGTGAAGACATTTGGATACAGTTCTACTCTTATTTATTTATTTTTGGTGCTGGTCGTGGGACTTAAACTCAAGTTCCAAGAACTGTTTCTGAGCTTTATTGCTCAAGGCTAGCACTCGAACTTCTTGAGTCACAGCTGTATTTTGAGCTTTTTGTTGGTTAAGTGGAGAGAAGATTCTCACAGACTTTCCTGTCCAAGATGTCTTCAAACCATAATCTTCAGATTTTAGCTCCTTGAATAGCTAGGATTACAGGTGTGAGCCACCAGCACCCAGCTATAGTTCCCTTTAAGATGATTTACAGGGAAAAAAAGAAGAGTCAGGCAGTAGATTTACAATAAAGCAGCATTACTTTCATTTGTAAAATGTAAGGAAATTTTCCTACATTAAAAGACATTTGTGAAGTTTAAGTGAAGATAGGCTTTGTAAAATACCTAGTTTAGTGCCTGGGAGAAAGCTACAAATTTCTATTCCTATGTTATTTCTAGTTTCATTATTATAAGTAAGATTAAAAATGAAACACAGGAACAGAGAAAAGCATCAATAATTCTAAGAGGCAGGGGATTGGCTGTTGGAATAAAAGCCCCACAGAGAGACAAGGGGACTGCATTGAAAACGTCATGCTACTTATGTAGGAAAGGGAAGACTCAAAGTGTGTGTGTGTGTGTGTGTGTGTGTGTGTGTGTGTGTGTAGGCAAGTGTGTTGTGTATGAATGTATATAGTGCTACAATCTAGACACAAAGTAGGTTTGGATGAAACAGTGAAAGGGGAAATGTTAGTTTGCAAAATGTAGGGGAGGGGAAAGCTACAGCTGAAAACTTGAACCCAAGTCATATTCTTTGGCAAATCGCCCATTTATTTAAGCATCACCTGAAAATTTTTAGCTCCATTAAATTTTAGTCTTATGACTGTAGAAATGTATGAGGTATCATACATTTTTACTTATGTAAAAGTCCTACATACAGAAATACATACATTATCATATGAAAAGAAAAGTTGTTTGAATGACTTTAATATTCTGTCTTAATTTCATTCTAGAGATTTTTTTAAACAAAGATCTAGTGTTAATCCAGTACCAACTGTGACTGACTTAGGTTGTTCCAGGGTGAAGTTAAGCTGAGGATCACTATTCTAATACTGACAGCGAGTTGCTCTTCTCTTTTCTGAGGAAGAGAACAGGTTTTCTCAATAGATTTTCTTTTTAAATGTGCAAGCTCGTATTTGTACAGGTGAAGAGGGAAGATGGGATGTGAGGTGTGTGTATGAACATGTGTGCACGCATGTCTATGTGTGATGTGTATGGTGCATGCACCTCTGTACACATATGAGTGAATGTGTGTGACATGTGTGTGCATGTGTGCATCTGGAAGTGGCATGGGTGGGCATTCCTGTGAGTCTTGAACCAAAGGCCGGCTTTAATCGCAATGAGCAAACTTCTTTTGAAAATTAAGACTTCTCCAAGTTAGAGTGGAAACCATGGCTGTGCATATTCACACGAATGGCTCCCCGAAGGTGTTTCCTGAGACTTTCTCACACTTCCTTGAGCCTTTTTTCTTGGCTTAGCACAGGGACTAAACTTGGATTTTGTTTTTTAAAATCACATCTGAAACAGGGTGATTAAATATGATACAGAACTGGGACGGTGTTCGCTCACACCCCATGAACAATTGGTCTCTGCAGGACACAGGGTTTCCAGAGCACCTCCAGATGGACTTCCATACCTTCTTTGTGGAGAGGCAGCTTGAAGAAATTGGCTCATCTTTTAATATAGAAAACATTAACCCAAAGTACATTTGTGGGGAGTATTTTGTTCCTGTCTTTAGTCTCACGCAGGACTTAGGATGTCTCAAAAATAATGTAGTCAGAGTTGCCAGTGACTGAACTAGTACTTTCTTGTTAGGAAACACAAAGTACTAGTACTTCTCATACCAGAACAAAGTCACAGGTGAGCATGTCTTCATAAACACCTTGTGGAGATATGGCTGAGCAACAGAAGGCATTTGTTACAGTAACGATATACTATTATAAGTTCTTCCAATCCTCTGCTTTACAATTAAGCTTTGAGGGGGAGTTTCAAAACATAGTTCCTTTAAAATTAGTGATGATGCAGTCTCAGCTCATGGGATTCCTTCTGAAGTGAAAGGGGGAAACTATTCAGCTTTTTTTTGGGGGGGGGATACGGAATGAAGCCATACTGAACGAGGCCCATATGATTATGGGTAGTTTTAAATAGGATGTAAATGTTTACATGCATACACATTTCATTCTTTTATATATTTGCTTCCATTTTTTTTTTTAAAGAAAATGCTTGTTTCAGTACTTTTCTGGTACTGAGATTTAGAACCTATACACTAACTGGTCTGACAAGCTCTGGGGACTTGCTTGCTGGTACCCTAGTGTTTCACCATGTAAGGACACCTATTGTCTTCCTTTTCCTCTTACTATGGTTAACTGTGTCAGAGCAGCATTTCCTTTCTCTGTTGTTGAGGACAAGGAAATACTAGGCGCGGATGAAGCAATCTGCGTAATCACATCCCTTTTCCTTTGCTTGTTCACTTTATTACCTCTGCTCTGCATCACAAGCTCCTGTTTGACTGCTTAACCATGTTATTTTCACTGGTGGAACTCTAAATTTTTACTTGTCTCCATGTCCTCTCCCTATTCCATACTTAATAGGTATTATGTCAATCACGTTGTCTTGAGGTACCCACAGGTACCTCCCTCCTACCAGTCCTAATAAATACTGGGTTCTCTGTACCTGTCTCTACCATGTAGGATTCATTGGCGTGCCTCCTTCCCATCCATGCCTGCTTTCTTTTTGTTCCTTTCCTTCCTGCCCCACCCACCATGTTCTATAGATTCCTGCGACATAACTATAGAGAGCTTGTGTGTATGTATGAATGTTTCTATCTTAATCTCATTCTGAAGTTTTAGTTGGGCTGGGCATAGAATTGGATGTTTGAAGTCATCCTTTAAGATTTGTGACAGCATTTTTATATTGTTTTCCAGTTTTCGTTATGTGGGTTGCATACTCTGAAACGCTTGTCTTGTTTATTGCTTTAGGGTGGTCTGTTTATTTTCTACATGAAAGTTAGTAGAGGTCTCTTTGTGTGGAGTCAAATGTTCATGATAATACTATGACTTGCTAGGACTAGGACTTGCTCATTTGATCAACAATATGCAGAGATATCAATGACTTACTGGATACTGTGGAAGATATCTAAGGACACACCCCAAATCGGAGAGCTCAGACAGTGCAGAAACTGCAAGGATAGATAGGTAGATAGGTAGGTAGGTAGATAGATAGATAGATAGATAGATAGATAGATAGATAGATAGATAGATAGATAGATAGAGTCTGCTTGGTGTCAGAGGAACTCCTTTGAACTTAGAATGTTTTTCTGAGTGTATGTTATGCAAATGTCCTAGAGGGAGAACTAAAAATTGGTGGGAATCCACTATGACTTTTGTAACTGCATTTTTTGCATTTGCAAGGAATATTTTCTATAAAGAGACTTTGATAAAAACAACAACAACAACAAGGCCAAAACTTGAAATAAGGAAGCCCTAACTTGCAGATCATAACAAGAACATTCTTTCATATTAAGGAGCAAAGTAGTATATAAATGGCTTTGCAGTTTTAACTACAAAGTAAGACCAAAGTTTGATCCAAATGGAGGAATAAAACACATGGAAGGTTGCTCCATTTTATTGATTGTTTATTATTGTTCAGAATTAAATACAGAAATAATCAACAAAGTTTCATATTTATTACTTCCTTATTAGAGTAAGAAATTGCCAGTGGCCACAGGAAGCAAAGTCATATACACTTGGTGTATATTTAACGGATTCAGAGGCAAACTAAAGTCTTTCAGATATGTTAACAAATCCAATGAGGGAAGAAATCTGGTCCCACTGTGACTCATTGCTTGTTCACAGTTGCATTATTTAAAAAATTAAAAATTACCCTGCTCATGTAACTGTAACCCCTCTATTCAGTATTTTTATAATAAAAAAGTATTAACAATTAAAAATGGAAAATGAGGTTGAAGAAATACAAAATTAAGAGTTAATGTGATGCGGTAAGAATGGGCCAATTATATCAAAGTGAAGAAAAAACAATGTCTGTCTAAGATAAACTTGAGACCTTTTGGGTTACAATTTTTGCACGGATGGTGGACAGTATAAAAATGTACCCTCAAGTGAATAAGGTATCAAGATAACCACGGTAGCTCTGGATGTTATTAAAGATACATGGAGGGTATTTGAATTTCTGAAGGGGTGTTTGTAGGACAAATGCCTGGGCTGTGTTCCAAATATTCTCTATTCAGAAATTTTTGTTTTAATTAGCTTCCCAGAAGGTCTAGCTGCCTGCAAAAGTTTAGGACCTTGGTCCTGACTTTGGAGTGAGATTGAGCAGAGACTCAAATACATCCCTCTGGCTCAGAGAAAAATAGCTGTAGGAGTCAGTTTCCATATTACCTTTACGGCTCATATTCAAGAAAAGGTGAGTGAACAGCTTCTGCCTCTTTCTTCCTGTCTCTTATCTCTCCTCGTCCATGGATGAAATTTAGGGTGTCATGCTTGAATTTCTTCCAATTTATGACTATTTTTGAAATTCACTGTAATCTTATTTTACTGTTAGAAAGGTATAATTGCATGCATGTGTTGCAAGGGTATGTGTGTGAGTGAATACCCTTGGTACTTAACAATAAAATGCTTGAATGACAAATACTTGAAATGAGTCCTTTTAGATCTGGTAGATAAGGAAAAAAATCTTTATAAATGGCAGTAAGGAACTTTTACACATTTTATTCCTTTTTAGAAGCACATGGAAGGTTGGAAAGTGGAAAGCTGGATGTGGGAATAGTGGAGGACTCCTGAGTTCTCACCATTTACCAAGTTAAAAAGAAATCTTTTCTGGCTAGTATTCCCTAAGACAAGACTGCAGATAAGCTATCATTTCCATCTTCTCTCCCCAGAGTCCAAAAAGACTGAGAATTATGGTCAGACAATAGTCTATCAGACAATTCCAGAGTGTGAAATTTGAGACATAGGTGAGAAAACCCACAACTATAATGATGCCGGCTTAAATTTCCTCTTGTTATCATAGAGCGATGATGAGGAACTAGAGTCAGAGAGATACAGGAAAGTTCAAATCTCAGCAGTGCCCCCATTTTAGCCAATACAAATAGGAATAGATTTCTATGACAATGGGAAGGGAGAAATGGAGCTCTCCTGGCTATTTTGAGAAAGAGAACATAGTAACTCTTCCTCCTATTGCTCTTTTTCCTCCATGCCACTTCATTCTTCCTTGTGGGAGAGTGATATGAAGTTAATCAAAGCTCTGCAAGTATAAAAAGAGACAATTCCCTAAATTAAGGGTTGTGTTCTCAAAAGAAGACAAAGGAATACTGGGAAAATACAAATATTCATTATTGTCATGTACTGACTTTGCAACATCAGCAACTTAATTAATTTCTCCATGCCTTGTAGGATTGTTCTGAGAATGAAATGAGATAAATTATATCTGATCCTTAGCACAGAGTAGACACTTAGTAAGTCCCTATATTACTGCCATGTAGTTTTATTTCGTGTAGTTTTCTTTATAAGAATTTCTAAGCCATGCAATATCCAACAATTCCCTAAAATTTCTAGTTTAACTAATTTATGAAATGATATTATGTAAACACCTTATAACGCCCTTGATGATAACTGGATTGAATTTTCAGATTGCCTGATAAAGTTATTTCATATTATAGACACAATTCGGATTTTAAGAACTCAAGCTTGTAAAAGGCTTCTTGCACTAATCCAGTCTCACTGTCCTTCTTGGGTGGGAAGAAGGTGCCCCAGAGGAGAACGGAGTCTCTGAACTGACCGAGTGAGTTAGACTTGAACCAAACAATGGACTCAGGATTAGTCTCCCGGAGAACTATTGGCTTCTGTCTGCTCATCTCAACTGCCTGAGCCATTTGGCTAAGGATGGAAGAGTGCACAACCCATGGGGCAGCCACCCAAGGCATTTCACAAAAGCCATCTCATCTTGAATGCTGAGCAGGGCAAAGCAAGTGTGGGAGAGGGCAGAGATGCAGGATCTATGAGTTTGCAGCTCCTAGGCACCACTGAGTCTTTTCATATTTAAGCTCCTGTTTCTGCTAGACTGGCTACAGAACACCCTCCAGGACTCAGGCCTCTACTATGGTAGTGTGAGCAGGTACCACTGGGGCATATATGTTATAGAATTGTAATTATATGTATATATGTGTACGTATAGTTTATATGATGTATGTATATATATGTATATGTCTATATATCTATATACATACATAGGCATACCCACACTGTAGTAAGAGTGGGAAGACATTTTCATCCAGTGGCACCAAAACATCTGGAAACTCACATTCCAGCTAGTAAGTGCTACATATAGCATTGAAAACAGCAAAACTAAAGGAAACCAAGTCCAGATTCTCAGAAGGATGAGCCATACAAGGTTGGACAGGTGGGTGTGGACAGTCATGAGAATGGCCTTTTACAGCAAGCTAGGGAAATTTATATCTACATCAATGGGACTCTTTTGCAAGATTTGAATGTCTGTAACACACGGGTCTTTGAAAGAGGATTTCTCCATCTTTACTGGTTGTCATAAGTTCCTTTGTTTTCTTTCTGAAGCCCTTTTGAGCATTTGCACCTGGACCACTGCTTTCTCAATGAACTCTCTCTCTCTCTCTCTCTCTCTCTCTCTCTCTCTCTCTCTCTCTCTCTCTCTCTCTCTCTCAATTTCAGAAGATGCTAACAATCACTTCCAGTAAGGAGAAAGACTTACTCTGCTTCCTGGATATGAAAAGTCTGGAGCAGAAAGTAAGGGGATTACTAACTGTAATGACCACAGGTACCACCCCCAGGAATAATGAGGAATTTGCCTATATAATTAAACCATTGTCTAGATATCTCCTACTGGTTGGGAACTTAGGAGTCCAATATAGTTGGGTATGAATTCCTTCATTCTCATATGCTGTGTGATATGAGACAGGGACAGTATTAGGGCTTAGATGTGAAATGTTCTCCCAGATGCTCTTAGATTGGAAACTTGGTCTTCAGCTCATAGATCCAGATTTGTTATTTATTATCAGGTACTGGGGCTTGAACTCAGGGCTTGGATGCCATTCTTAAGCTCTTTTTCTTTTCCCTCCTCAGAACTAGTTCTCTACCACTTGAACTATAGTTCCATTTCTGACTTATTGGTGGTTAATTCCTGTCTGAGCTGGCTTCACACTGGGATTTTCCAAACTCAGGTGTGAGCCACAGGTGCTGAGCAATCCAGTCACTCTGAGATGATTGAGTCCTTAGGGCTCTGCCCAAACAGTAGCCTAACCATTGACAGATTTATACTTGATGACCTCATACATAGGTGGTGGAAAACAGAAGAGAGGTTTCACTGGAGGGAGTAGATCCTTTGAAGAGCCTTGCCTGTAGCCCCTCCCTGTCTTGTCTCCCACTTCCTGGCTGCCATGAGACCATCAGCTGTCCCTCACTTTGCTTTTCCACCATGCTGTGTCTGCCTTGCCACAGGAATGAAAGAGACGGAGCCAGCGACCCATGAACCAAAACCTCTGAAACTGAACCCACAGAAACTGTTCCTCTATTAAGTTGTTTTTCTTTTCCTCAGGTAAGTTATTTAACTAACCCGAGTCTCAGTCTCCTTTCTCCCCCCATTCTTCCATCTATTTATTCATTATAACTGCCAACGAATATGCTGAGCATCTTCTACAGAAAAAATTATTAGAAAATATGTACATGTGATCAGCAATGTAAATGGTCACTGACAGAAGCTACTCTAAATTTTGGCTGATTTACAAGGAGATCCAACTGCTATATAAGTTTGTTGAAGTAATCATAAATACCTGCTTTCAAATACTAAAATCTGTGCTCCTGGAAAAAGAGCGGAAACATTGCTCTTTGAAATAGTTATTTTTAATTTTTTATTGCCAAGGTGATATACACAGGGGTTATAGTTATATAAGTAAGGTGATAAGTACATCTCTTTTTTCTTTTTTTTTTTCTCGGTTGCGGGGCTTGAAGTCTGGGCCTGGGCACTATCCTTCAGTTCTTCAACTCAAGGCTAGCACTCTATCACTTGAGCCACAGAGCCACTTCCAGTTTTCTAGTAGTTTATTGGAGATAAGAATCTCATAGACTTTCCTGCCCAGGCTGCTTTGAACCATGGTCCTCAGATCTCAGCCTCTTGAGTAGCTAGGATTACAAGCATGAGCCACCAGTACCCGGCGATAAGTACATTTCTTGTCAAACTTCTTACCTCTTCCCTCATTTTTCTCCCATTTTCCCTCCCTCAACCCTCCGTCCCTGCCCAAGTGTACAGATCATCTCTACATACTGTCTTGTGAACACCTTGTTTGCATTGGTTCCTCCCCCCTCGTCCTTTGTCTTGCCATTCTGTTTTTCCCCTTCCTTTCCCTAATTCAAATAAACGTATATAAAAACTAATATAATGCCTTTATGGGAACATTATTGTTAAAATACATCAGATTGATTTCTCCATTGTTGTAACAGGAAGTCAAACAAGTCTAGGACAAATTACTGACTATCACATGACCTTTTATTAGCGATACAGTCTGTTGGACATTGCCCCTGTAGTCTACCGGCATGCCCCTGTAGTCTACTGGGTATGGTTTCCTGGTAAAGTGCTACACTCCCTCTGGTCACCTTCATGGAGATACTTCTTTGTCATCAAAAACCTTATTAACAGGATTACTGTCTGATACTTTGCAGAACAGGGAAATAAATGGGGAAATTAAAATAGGGAACTCTTCATGAGATACATAGTTGGAAGGGCAGGCATGTAGAGATGTCAATGAGGACTCTAGACCCAGCTGGAATGTCCTAGACTTCAGAGGAACCATGGTGTTCTGAAGGCTGCTTTGAAAGGGATGAAGGAAACAAGCTCAGGGGCAGTGCTCCTGAGGACAGGGCTCAGGAAAGTTACAGTCTCCATCACAGAGTGGCTAGAGCTCCCATCAAGGCCCTGGGTCAAACCCCACTCCTAGATCGTACCCCTCTAGCAATGGAGTCCATGCATCAGGTTGGAGAAAATATGGGAAGGAACAACTTACACCCAAAGCTATTTATCCAGGAGGCAGCCAACTTCTTTCCCAACTGCCTCTGTCCTTGCCATCTTGTTGGGGAAAGAATCAGCTCCCTTGTGACTTAGAGAGCTCTTTTGTGCTGACTAGCACCGTTTTCATGTACTTGCTATATTGACAGGGAGGCAAAGCCCCTGAGAGCTGAGTGAGGTGACGATACTCATCTATGTTCCAAGTGGTAACTGAGGATGTAACACAGCGAGGATTGCATTCGTGGCTACTCTTCGGGAAAGAAGGAAGTCATATAAAGGCTTCACTATTCAGCCCTTTATGCTCAGTCTTTTTTTTCCCCCTCCAGTGTGCCTCTAAGTGGTCTGTGGGTTTTACCAACTAAAATACAAGGAATCCTGGTTGTTCTTACTTTCATCCAAAAGATCTAAAGATGGATCCAAGGAGTGACCAAACGAAATCTCGAAAAATAAGTAAAGCACTTGGAACATTGCCTCCAAATGAAGCAGAAACTAGTCATCTTTTCAGCTGAGCCAGTGTGATTTCATGTGACTCTTTGGCCAGCCTTATTTTGACCCCAAGGACATTTTGACATGACCTAATGAGATATCATTAAGCCTTTAGCTATTTTTATTCCAAATAATGTGCACAGCAAACATGCTCCCTCTCCCCAGGGTATCAGCCCTTCCTCAAACTTCCTTAATCCTATGAAGGAAGAGCGATGGCTGAGAGAAGGTCACAGCCAGAAGAGGAATTGGGGTTGTCTCATTAATAACACATTCTTCATTTACATTGATATGTAGGCCCTGGCATCATTTAAAAAGATCACTCTCAAAATGGCTCCCACCAGAAAACACTGTTTCAAACTGACCATATTATAAGAACTCACCTGGTTTTATTTATTCTATGGCTCAGGAAGGTCTTGAAGTGTTCAAAAGGAAGGAAGGATAAACAGGAAAACCCACCAATAATATACATTGTGAATGTGTTATTTGTGATAAACTGTATGAACACATATAGTTTCCTATTTTTCAGCTAAGACTTTTGTGAAAAAGCTGAATACACCCAGAGGAGGGTCTTTTATTTCAGTCTCTCTCTCTCTCCCTCCCTCCCTCCCTCCCTCCCTCCCTCCCTCCCTTCCTCCCTCCCTTCCTTCCTTCCTTCCTTCCTCCCTCTCTTCCTCCTCTTCCCTACCCCTCCTTATTGTTCCTTCTCCTTCCTCCCCTCTTTTCTTTCCTTCTTTCCCTCCCATCACCCTCCCTGCCTCCCTTCCTCTCTCTCTTCCCCTTCCCTCCCTCCCCTCTCTTTCTTCCACTTATCCAGCAAAAATCAGAGACCAAGATGCTGGATTCTCAGAAGAAAATCCAACATCGAGGAGTACCAGCTCTGTCTGCCATCATTATGATGCAAAATGAGTGTGCCCAAACATGTTCCAGACTACAGTTGAGCCTTTGAATATGAGCTTCATAGCCTTGAGTTAAGCATGCCCCACATCTACCATCCATCTTAAACTGAGCATGCTCAGAAATATACTCCTCAACTGAACATCAGTAAATAGTGGATTCTTCTGTGAATAGGTGTAAGGCTCCCTAATAAAACATACTTCTCCATTGTTGGAAGAGAGTCTTTAACTCTTGTACCATCCTTGCCTGCTACAAGTAACACATCTTTCTTCACTCCTTTATATTGGGGACATGCTTGCACTTGGATTTGCTCTCACCAGGATGTGAATACACTGTGTTCAGATACCCTTTCCATGTTCAAACTGTCATTTGTAGAGATGTTTGAAATGTTGTGGTTGTAAAGGGGAGTGTTTGGCTTTGCAACCACATTGCCATCACTGTGATAAATTCTTTGTAGACTGGTTCTGGGACAAATTCTCTTTTCTTTGTTTCCTACAGAGAGAAGAAATGATCATTATTTTGTCACAGGTTACTGTCGATTCCCAAGGGAAATGCCTTACTCATCACGAGTGATAATATGCATGGAACACATTGCTTGGAACGCCCAAGAGTTTCAATTAGATTCTGCAATACCATTATCTCAGCTGGTTGACATAAAGATAAGTACTAATAAAAAAAAAATCTCTCTTGCCTTTCTCCCTTGGGACCACACCCCCTTCTTGGCAATGAACAAACAGAACTTTCATTGTTAAATGACTTACTTGAGTTAGTGACACAAGTTACATTTAGGCTAAGATTGCCAGATGCAATAAATTTTCTTTTTTTGGGGGGGGGGGGGGTCCGGTCATGGGGCCTGAACTCTGGGCCTAGGCACTGTCCCTCAGCTCTTCAGCTCAAGGCTAGTGCTCTACCACTTGAGCCACAGCACCACTTCCAGCTTTTTTCTTTTTGCTTATGGGGTGCTAAGGAATCAAACACAGGGCCTCATGCATGCAAGGCAAGTGCTCTACCACTGAGCCACCTTCCCAGTCCCAATAAACTTTCTTTTTAAAAAGTTCAACGGAAACTGCCGACAAAATAATAAGTGGTAATTGGGGCATGCCGATCCTAAAAGAAAACAATCATTATCCAGATGAAACTGGAACTTTAACCAAGCATCTGTATTTTGTCTGCCCACCCTGATTTGAACTAGAATATTCTGCCTAAGAGCTCAGGGCTCTTTGCAGGTCATCATGCTCATCTGGAGAAGCAAGGTACTGAGAGGTCAAAGCCATGAGAGCCAGGCAGGGCCTGGAGAGGGGAGAGAGTGAGAACAGCTATGGAAGAACATGTCTAAATGTGGACAAGTCTGCATCAAGCCTCCAGGAACTACAGTGTTGTTTTTTGACACCCTATTGAAATCAAATATACCTTCACAAGGTGGAATAAAGACATGACTGGGTAGGGAACAGCATTTGACACACTCAAGAATATACAACTGATTGATGATTCCTTATTTAGTTGGCAGCTTGCCTGAAGTCTTTGTGCAGGTGTCATGAAACACCAAGCATTCAAAGGAGCCTGAATCGTCTATCATCTTGGCTCTCCAGGGATCTGTCTGTTCCAAAATATGCAATTCTCCACATTTTTGCACTATATATCATATGGCTAGTCTGGGTTATTTATAGAGAGTATCCCAGGATGTATATAGCATGCTTTACCAAGTTGCAAGGCCCGGATTTTGTCTTTCTCTGGTCAAATCCATGCTGGCTGCATCATCAGAAACCACAGACATTGGTCTCTTGCATGTTCTGGGGACAGCTCAAAGCTGAACCACATTAAATTATCCTCTTCAGTTACAAACTATTTCTAGTGAATCCAAACCAACACAGAGTACACCAGGCTGTTAAGCTTTTCCAGCTTTTCCACGGAGTTCTTGGGGTTACAGCTTGAGCAGCAGGGATGATTTATCCCTGAGACACACCTGTGGGAGAACTTGTCCCATTGCCAGGGGAATCACTGTAAAACAGACTTACAAGTTAGTGCTGGAGCAATCGAAACTTCCCTTCTGCCAGGAAAAGGGTGCAGAAACTAGGAACCAGAACTAAACGCACACACACACCAATACTTCAAGGTAAATGGAGCTGTTTGGGCTTAAAGAAAGGCTGATAGTTTTAGTTAAAAAAAAATCCTTCAAGAAGTGATTACAGAGGTTAAAGGAATGGAGATTTCAGATGAATATGCAAAGACTCAAAGTCATGTTTAATGCAAAGAAGTAAGCAAACAGTGGAAATAATTAAAAGCTGTTAAGGCATATGCCTGTTTGGCTGACACATATGTTATTAAAAACAAGAGACTATACAGCCAGTTGCTTGTAAGAATCCATCTTTGCCACAAACCATTTCAATGAGTAATAGTGTACAGTAATATTTTACATCCATGGAGTGTCTCCCATCCAACACATCAGAATTTCCACGCTCTGTCTTGCGCTTTAGCAGACAGACACTATGTTGGTTGTGGAAGTAATTCTCCTCTGACCTTTGCAAAAGCAGCTGTCTTTGCTTACCTATTCCACCAGCTGTTAAGGCCCTACAGAATCATGCTAAAACACAGGAGCTGTCCTCTGGCAGCCCGTTGCCCTTACACCTATCCTGCCATCTCTGACTTTATTCTTGGCCAGGAGTGGAGATGATGGGAGAAACAGCTGCTGGCCTTTTCTTCTCTTGCTCCTTCCCTATTTCTCCCTTCCTCACCCTTTCCCTCCTCTTCTCTCTTCTTCCTCCTTCTCCTATTCTCCCTTCTTCTCCTTCCTCTTCCTAATTCTTCGTCCTTCTTCCATAAAGTTGGGTTTATTTCTCTTACAAAGTTGAGGTGAATGTTGCAGGGTTGGCGCATCACTCCATGACCTTCCCATCTAGATCAAGGCGATGACTCGAGCCTAGTCCCTACCCACATTGATTCAGCCTGGAGGAGGGAGGGGAAGAATGGCTTGCCCATTCCATATAAGGATGTTGGAGCCTACAGCCCTTCTCCTACTCATCCAACACATGGAACTTAGTCACCTTGCAATACCTGTTATAGAAAGGCTGGTGAATGTGTTCTTTGTCAGATTATCCATGCCCTTGGCTTCTCAAAAACCAGAAAATCTGTTACTAAAAACAAAAAAAAATACCCAAAACATATAACTATCACATGAAGCATCTTCAAATAACTTGTAGATGTCTATCAGCATAGGAAAAGACATATGCTAATTTCCTATTAGACTTAGGGGTATAATATATTATATATATATATATATATGAAGAGTATAATATATTCTACTTGTAAAAGGTGGAAAATATAAACATCTGGAATTTTAGACAATATATTCAAATATATGCTTGTTATCCTTGACAAAATTTTTGCTTGGTGATTCATATTTTTGAATTTCTTATGTCAGGCAATTTATAAAGTCCATATATTGTGGTCTCCCACTTGTGTTTTATGAAACAATTCTGAATGATCAATTTATCATAGCTAAGTTTCCCGTCAACCAACCCTGAATTTAACTTTTATTTTTCTTTCAGCATAGTGGACTTTGAACTCTGGGCTTCATGCTTGCTTGCTTGGCAGGTGCTTTACTGCCTAAACCTTCTGTCAGTAGCTTTATGACCTTTGAATTATCAATGTGAGTGACACTGGTGATTGCAGTTTGGCATTTTTTTTTCCTCCCTCAAGTCTAGGTACCAATGATAAATAATTAACTTCATACAGTTCAGGTAATGACCTACCCATGAACTTCATGATCTTGCCAAGTGAATGAAGAGTAACTGGAGATTGGGAAATGAATCTGTTTAAGTAGCCATGTAGGTACATGCATTTCTCTGAAATAGGGGTTTCTGGTGGTCTGTTCCATTATGTGATATAAAACAAAGCACACGGAGGTCCATGCAGTGCATAATTCCATTCCATCTTTGGCCAGGTATCAGGGAATCTGGCAATTTATCACAGATGTTGCATTTGATTCAATCACCCTAGAAAATTTTTAGCCCAGAAGAATGTTATCCTTCCAAAGTTAAAATTTCTAACATTACATTAGATTTAAACTTGAAGTGATGTTTATTATTATGTTTGGTATATTTCATTAGGAAAAAAATTCAACACTACCAATTGCTATCATCTGCTAGATGGTATAGTATAGCAACTCTCCAGTGGGACTGTGTTTGCTAAATATTGAGGAAATTTGTTTCTAAGTAGAGAGTTTTGAATCCCACCTAAGATCTACTGAAGCAGAGTTTCTGGGATAGGATTCTACACCTGATTTTTCCCAAAGTTTTGCAAGGAGACTTTGAGGGAGTCAACCTGACATTATTCCTTGGGCCGGGATTTGGGAAGTTTTTAGTTAAAACCTTCTAGAATATTCCTTTAAGATTTGGGGGAGGGATGTCAGAATTTATGAGACAAGGTTCTTTGGTAAGATGCAGAAAGGGAAGAACCTTCGAAGAAGCAAAAGATGATTTAGGAGAACTACAACCAAATTTTATTTTCTGTATTTCTATTTCACCACTCTAAAATATTTGTTTTGTAAGAGGTGTATCTAGGTGCCTCAAGCATAAGAGCTTATTAATATCTCTGTTGATTTTTCCTTTTCTTTTATTCTCATGCCCACATCAATAACTAGGCTTTTAGCTCTAGTGTATCACACCATTTTTCTTCCTCCTTTACAAATACAGAATTGTATCTTTGAATCACAATTTAAGGCTGGAAATTGACAGAGAGCTCCATAACTCATTTATAAATTGTGCAGGTTATTAAGAGATGTTTTTCCATATATCAGAATCCCAGAAGGTATTCCCACCATCGCCCATACTTTCCTTATTTTAATCTCCTACCAGAAGCTCAAACATGAGCTTGTTACGCCGAATGAATGGGAAATTTATGTGAGGTGACCTTATTCTAGTTCCCAAATTAGACTTTACTTGGAGCACTGTCTAGAAGATTGTAGCTACTGAAATATTTACCGCCTGTGGGTTACAGAATTTGACATTCCATCTTCATCCAGACATGAAGTATTCATTTATGTGACTTGCACTTGAAAGATTGTCATGGCAGGGCAGGGCTGAAGCTGTGGTACAACGGAGTAGGGAAAGCCGGAGGACATCTGATGAACCATGTTTCTAATCGTAGTTTTAGACATACTGTTCTTTGAAGCCATCTCTCTCTTTCTTCTTCAGCCTGCTACCCAGAGGTATGCGATGCCATCTCCCTACTTCTGCTACCGATTCCTCACTCACCAGAAATTACCTTCTCACCTGCACAAGCCCTGTTGCTGGCTTAGCCCAACCACGTCCCTTCCGTTTCATTGTCACCAAGCAGCTGATCATGAACAGATAAAGGCATCCAAAGCTTTCTGGTGAAATTATACCCACGGATCTCAACAGGGCATTTTTGACTGCCTAATATTATTGCTGATGGCTTTCCTAGTGATTGTCATCACTGTCAATATTATAAAGGATGGGATCCTCTTGTTTCTCCCTCCCATCCAGCCCTCGTTCTAATTCCCCCCTCACCTCCCAGGTTCCCCACTCCTAACTTCCTTCCTATGGTAGAGGCCAAAGAAACTAGAATTCCTCCTCCCCAAAATGGGTCAGAGGAACTCTACTGATCCTCCACTTTCTGTCTTAGAGTTGGTCAAAGGAGATGGGTAGGTTTAGAAAAATGATGAGATGGGGTCATGGATCAAGCATTCTACCCATAAGCAGACACGTGGAATTGAAACCCTTTTGTACATTTTTTAAGGATAATTTTTAAATGTCCATTAAAAAGGAAAAAAATAAATCCTGACTCACCCATGTTCAAGAATAGACATTTTAACTTGGAAAAAATTATATTAAGTGAAGTAAGCCAAGCCCAAAGAAACATAGGTTCCATGGTTTCCCTTATAACTAGTATATGTACGAGTCAAGCAGAAAAGGTCAGATAAGTTGATGTTAAGAAAAAGAACCCTAAGATATGTATTTAAATGTTTTTTTCTTTCATGCAATTGTTTCTAACACATTATAAGATTATTTCTTTGTTGCTTTGTATGTCCCTCCCCCACAGTATAACCTCTGCTTTCACTGTATTTGATGTAGGTATAATTTGTGGAGGGGAAGGGGAAAAACAAGTCATTTAAATAGGGGTACAGGTGGACCTGTTGCAACAATGAGAAGTACAAGTTGTCATGTCAAAACGAACTTTACAACTTTGATGGGGGGGGGGGCAAGGGGGAGGATTGGGTGGGGGGGCGGGGGGAGGCTGGGAAGGGATGTGAAGGGGAAACTAAGGAGGAGGCTACAATGCTTGATAAGATGTGTACTCACTATCTTGCCCATGTAATTCTAACCCCTCTGTACAGTATTTTCACAATAAAAAAATAAAAAAAGAATAGACCTTTTAGATCGTTCCCCATTCTAGAGAGTTGTACCCCATGTCTCAGAGAGAAGCATAATGTACAGAGAATTGGAGAAGAATTTAACCAGACAGGCTCTTCTGGATTCATCCGTTATCATTACCTAGGCAAAGATGCCTTCGCAAACCCCAGTGGGCAGGATTTGGAGAGTCTGTAGATAGATGAATGTTGGGGGGTTTGGGGCTGGGGGGAGGAGACACCCAGTAGGGAGTAGACGCTCTTTATGTTCTCCGCTACTCATCCTGTGCATCTGTTCATCTTTATCCTTGATATTGTCCTTTACAAATAATCAAAAAGAAAACAAACACACACTGTTTTCTTGAGTTCTGTGAGCTGCTCGAGTAAGTTGATCACACCCAAAGAGGAGAGTGTAGACATCCTGATTGGTGGCACTCAGAGCACAGGTAAAACCCTTTGAGGCTTGTGGGTCCGGTGGGACAGCCCTCCACCTGAGGGATGTGACTCCATCTTCAGGTGAACATTGTCAGAAGTGAGTTGGGCTGAAGCAGATCCTCCTAACTGACCTGGGGGAGAATGTCTCCCTCAATCCAGTGCTGATTGTGGTAGGAGAACAGCAAACAAATGTGGTTGGGATGTTTTTTTCTTAAATGGATCATGTGATCCCTCCATTGTTTTAGAATGGAATGTTGAATCTTACAGTCTCCCCCTTACTAGCGATTCAAGTTACATTCCGTCACAATCTGATCTGCTGAGGTCTGTGGGCTGCTCACTGTTTGTAGAGTCTCCTTTCACTGTACTTGCTCTGTCCCTGTGTACAGTCTGCTGAACAGACTGACGTCTGTCCCTCTACAGCAGGATCCAACCCTTCACAATCTCTAGTAGGCTCCTTCTCTATCCACTCCAGAGGTGAGTGAGAGCCTTCCTTGCCTTTCTAATCTCAACTCTTTTTGAAATGGTTCCATCCATTTTTGTGGCAATGTATACTCTAGGCTAGTGATCGCCAATGTATCTCCAGTTTTCTTCTTGAAATCGCTGTCCTCATGACTAGCAGAATCTCAGAAATGGTGTTTAAAATGGAACTTTTCATTATTATACTTAAAAAAAATCACCTCTGTGGTTTTCCTCATTTCTGTTATCTAAGATTAAAAATAATACAGTGACATTCTTGATATCAGAGTTAGTCTCAGCCGCCACACATATGTTTTTCAGGGGAAAATAAGAATATATATAATAAAAGAACAATGCTGACACATTTATGCTAAGTTAAGGGAAATTCATATGAAAATTCACAAAGCTGTGATACAGAAGGAATGACATGAAAAAGATAATAATGCTGGCAATTTGCATCAAGTGGAGTGAGTATTTTGCCTATATCTGAAAATAGTAGAAATGGTTATTTATGTGAAATGGGTAGTCCACATGAAAAACCTAGCCCACAAGCTCCAGTCAGGTTTTCAGAGCTGAATTTTGCATAAAGAAAAGCACCTTGAACTGAACTTTGAATTGTGTTAATATCTCCAAATCACAAGAGAGCTTTGGGCTTTTTAATGGGATGTAATTAAGTTCCTTCTCGGAGATTTGATGATGCCACTGGGTCAATGCTTCTCTGTAATAATCTGGCTTCAAATACCTTTTCTGCCTTCTCATTTGAAATGCAAGCTAAAATAACAATGACGGTCGCCTTTTATGTCACCATAAAGTACATTCAAAGACGATGGGATAACATGGAAATTTAAAGGAAAGAAATTTTAGCATCATGCATCGTTTAACATAGAAGTGTTGGAGTAGTGGCTGAAAATCAAGTGGATCCAAATATTTGGCTGCCTTCGGGAAAGTTTACATGGGTGAGAAGTACATTGAGTTGAAAATGAAAGCACAATTCTCCTAGGGGATAACATACAGTAAGATCATCTTATTTGCAGTTTTATTACATGTGGTTTTGTCCAAGTCTGATACTACTACTGCTAATAATGATAGCAACATTAACAATAATAAAGAAAATTTCAAACACAAATACTTTAACTTCCTGCACATGCAATGCATAACTCAGCTCATATGGAGAAGCACTTGGTCCCATGTTATTATTATTGTATTTAAAGAATTGTATAATTCTTTAAGTGTTTGCCTCCCCTTCATCCTGGGAAAACATGCTTTCCCCCAAAACAAATGGTGCCCACAAAGCAGGAGTTATGGGAATTAGCCCAAAGTTAAAACTTATGGTAATTTTTTCAAGTCAAAAAGCACATGTAATATGCTTAATTTAAGTGATAAAATGAAAATTTAAGCTCTGTTGGAAGCCAATATATCTGTACTGGAAGCTGGGTGGTGGTGTGGAAAAGACCAAGTAGGCATCAGTGGCACCATATTGAAGTTGATGTGTCTTGAGTGTTTTGCAGGTTTTCTTCCATGGTGGTCTCCTGAGAACCATATAGCTGTGACTACCAAGGGACTACTGTATCTCGTGAACATGCATGTCTCTTCTTCTATACATTGCAAAAGGCTACAAAGATAATACTTGTATTTGAAAACGATGTATTTTTAATAACTGCTAAATAATTACCTGCTGCTAAATTTAAAAAAAAAAACACCTATTCTTGAGGTGCCTTGTGAAATTTCTAAATGTCCTTCACAGAAAAATGTGAATTCATACCTCCTGCCTTACATTACAATTTAGGTGAACTTAACAAGCATAAAATGTAAATAAATATATGTAAGAAGAGTCCATAGCAAGACAGTAAAAAAAATAATATGACACAAAAAAACATAAAATCTAGGAACAGAAACAAGAATTTGAAGGTTAAGGACTACCATAATGAAAACACAAATGAAAAGCTAGAAAAATGCCTTTGCATCTCATTTTAGATGTTCATGTTAATATGCAGAGAGTGCCAACAATTCAACAGATAAAGGGATAAATACAATGACAGGAAATATAAATAGACCTTAAACAAGTAAAAATCATATCCAAACTCACTAGTTAAAAATAGAAGTGAAAATTAAAACCTGATGTGGATATTCTCTGCCAACTATATTGTCAAATAACAAAAGGCTTAATACACCTATTTTTTTTCTTTGTAACATCATCAAGGAAATAGCCATTCTCCGCATCAGTTACAAACTACAGAAAACCTTTGTGACTAATTTTGTGCTGGGCTTCTCTATAAATATACAAAGTTCTCACAAATCAATAAGCACATAAGCAATAGAAGTAAATTCACTCTGTCAAATGGTACTTACCAATAGCATACAGGTGTAGTTTGGTTAACATTTCTACTTTCAAGGATTATCCAATGGATGTAACCCACTCATAGGCAAAATAAATAAGCTGGCATTGTACTCACAAACTGACATGTTGAACTGAAGCCCTTCAAGATCATTAAAATAAAATAAAATAAAAATTCCCTCTAACCAAGTAAATGCTCAGGAAAATTATTCATTGCAGAATTATAGGCAATAACAAAATACTCTAGTTAAGTGAAGTATGAATATTGCAAGCATTATATAGATATAAGAAATGATTTCATTCTTATAGTATTATAGTAGAAATCTGACAATATCTATTACACTGTTAAATTTGAAATAAGTGGTATGCAAAAGGGAAAAATGAAACATTCTGCTATTGTATAGAGGAGAAAATGTAGGGGAGGGGCGGGGGGCTCAAACTCAGGATTTGGCTGTCTCCCTTAGCTTTTTCTCTGGTCCTCACCATTTGAGACACAGCTACAATTCCTCAGTCTCTGGCTTTCTGCTTGTTAAATGGAGATAATCTCTTAGGTTTGTCTGTCTTAGCTGGCTTCAAAGCTCAGTCCTCAGATCTCAGACTCCTTGAATAGCTGTGATTACAGGCATGAGCCACCAGTGCCCAACTTTAGTTTGTGTTCTTTTATATGGATTTACTAGTTTGGAAATGGTCATCAAGAATTGAATAACACTGGTTTACTGTGGACACAAATACAAGGAAAAGAAAAGCACTTTTTCTTTCTTTTCCTTTTTTCTCTTCTTTCTTTTTTTAAAACTGACTATCTTTATACATAAAATGCAAGATGTAAGATAAATTACTTTAGTGGGAGGACAAGAAAAGAAAATAGAAATGCTGAATTTAAGACTTAGACTGTCAGTGTAGGAGAAAGCGTGGCGATGAGGAAACCGCATAACCAGGGAGTTAGAGGAAGAAGAGAAGAAATTCACGAAAAGAGTGAAATATTTTCCCTGACTTACCCAGGATCACAATCCTCTTTACATATACCTGATGACAGGTATATACCACTGTACATCACTATTATTGGTTGAGATGGAAATCTGGTGAACTTTTTGCCCAGACTGGCATCCACCGTAGGTTGTATTATAGAAAGAACTCACTATGCTCAGCCAGCAAATGACTTTTGAGTATAATCTGTGCAAGATTTACATCATACTTAAATGAAAAGATACCTGTTGGTCACCACACACTGAAATGTCACTAATTACATCGTATATCTATATCTGAAATCTAGCGATCTTGCCTTGGTTACTCACAATGTTTCCAGAGCTTTATTGATGATATGTTATATATTTAATACATACTATGTCTCTCTCTTTTGAATCAAAAGATGGATCTAAATCCAGCAGAGAACACAAACTAAATATTAGTCAGATGGCAATCAATAAAGGAATTGCTTTACACTAATGAAATACCCATCTCGCATTCCATCTACCTGTGTTGATACCTCCATCATGTTTCAGCTTCAGCTTTCCATGAGAGACATTGATTATTTTGTTAAGCTTCAACAGAAGAGATTGCCAGAGATGATTTGGGGGAAGTATCAGCATGTATTAATCATTCAGTTCCTGGATATGTTTAGTTGGAAAGAAATACTCTGACTTAAGGTAGAATCTGGGTGCTGACTTAGATCTGATGGATGCTGAAGTAGAGGTGGCTGGCAGCAAACTGCTTGTGGATTCTACACCTTTAGGAATGATGGTGTGGGCTGCCTGGGTTGTTTTATTGTTCTACAGAAATAATGGGCTCTGGACCCTTTACTGCTAAGAAAATGGAATGATCAGTAGCTTAATTGAGCTGAACATAAACGGCCCTATTTAAATCTCTTAAAATCTGCAGAGGAAACAAATCTCTCCCCCGTTGAATGTTAAATCAAAACAAATTGTTAGAGAATTTCTCTACGTTCAGTTAGCTTATTTCATTTCTCTCATGATAGTGAAGTTGAGGCGGGAGGAGTGGAGGTCAGGGGAGAGCCTTAGATTAATTTGAAAATGTCTTTGTGAGTAAAATTTTTAGCCTGATGCAACCGTCAAGCCAACTTTTTCTTAAACATATAAATTTCACTCCTTAGAAAATGTGGAAAGCTCTAAAATACCCAGTAATTAAAACTGCTCAGAGGGAATTATATAATCTAACCAGATACAATTTTTATATTCACACTTCATTAATCTAGCATTTCACAAGAGTAGATTACAGCATTACCTTTTCTTTCTTTCTTTCTCTTTTTTCTTTCTTTCTTTCTTCCTTCCTTCCTTCCCTTCCTTCCTTCCTTCCTTCCTTCCTTCCTTCCTTCTTTCCTTTCTTTCTTTCTTTCTTCCTTTCTTTCTTCCTTCCTTCCTTCCTTTCTTTCTTTCTTTCTTCCTTTCTTCCTTCCTTCCTTTCTTTCTTTCTTTCTTTCTTTTTGTAATTCAAGAACACATTTCAAGCTGCCAAAGACTAATTAGGTAAAGCATCATTAGTATTTTAGAATAAATTACTACTTTCCTTTCCCCTTAGGTAGTTCAGTGTTAATCTCCATTTATTCCTCCCAAAATCTTTCAGAAGCTATTTGACTTTCTTTTTCTTCTTCATTGTTGATTGTTGTTGGTTTTTATGTGTGTGTGTAAAACTTTTAGGTGTAAGTCTCTTTCAAAGTGCTTCCCCCTCTCCTAGGCTTTAGACAATTAGTTGAAAATGACAAATAATCGAACTATTAGGTAGAAGCCTTTACCTCAGAGACCGTACTATGGGAGTCTGACTTTAAGAACTTGAACTTCTCTTACCTATGGCCTGGAACATTGGACAGCATTGGGCTTTGTTCCTGTGATCTCTTTTAAATCTACCCTCCCTCAGTGCTAGAGGACTGGTTAGAGCATCCAAATCCCAATGCATTTCCCAAGGGGTCTATCTCTCCCAAAGCTGAGATTAAGCTCCATTTCCAAGGACTCGGGAAGTACATGTACCTTGCCACTGTGGGACCAGTGTGCTTATGCAACTGTTCTTTGTCAGACTTTGATGGTGTGTTTGTTGCTTTTGATAGTGAACAGAGGCTCCTGTTTTTACGGCTCAGGAGGAAGACAAGGGTGAGGTTAGAGGCTCATGTATAGGCCATGCTTCTTTGGTCCAGTACCCCATGTCCTATGGCCAGAGAACAGAGAGCCCACAGGGGTGTTGTGAGAGTTCAGGGGAACTTTTTGCCATGCCACAGTGTGTCACGTGATATTTCAGTTTATAAGAGCTCTATGGTCTTCCACCCCAGGAGTGCATTCCTCGTCCCAGTCTTCTTATGCAAGGTATGTTTCCCATTTCTCCTGGGCTAGCACTTCCCAGTGCTATGGCTCGCACACCCAGTGCTTATTAAGAAGTTCCTTAGTACAAACTGCACAGAAAAGCATAGAAAAATGAAGATGATCATTTATGAACATTTCCTTCATGTTTGTTTAAACCAATAGATTAGTTAACCACAATCAATAGTTGTTGTTCTCCCTCTTCTTCTTCCTCCTCTTCCTCCTCCTCCTCTTCCTCCTCTTCCTCCTCCTCCTCCTCCTCCTCCTCCTCCTCCTCCTCCTCCTCCTCCTTCTTCTTCTCTTCCTCCTCCTTCTTGTACTGGCATTTGAATGCAGAACTTTATACTTGACGAGCAGGCACTCAATCTCTCAAGTCATACCCCAGCCCTTTTTTTTAAAGTAATTTTAATTTAAGTAATTTAAAAGTAATATTTCTTCACGTAATTTTAAGTAATTTTTTCTTTAAGTAATTTCTTTTGCCATAGTCAAGACTCAGACCAAGATCTTCCTACCTATGTCTCCTAAATCACTGGGATTACCGATATGCACCATCATATGTAGTGTGTTCATTGAAACAATGTCTTCGCCTAACATTGTGCCTTGGCTGGCCTGGAAACCACGGCCCTTCTGACCTCCAGTTCCCAAGTACAGTACGTGTGATTGCAGGCGTGAGAACGGGACAATGTCCAGTCCTCATTCTTCTTCTCAAATTAAATTTTATGTGTGTCAAACTTTTAGCTTTGCTTTACATATAGAGAATGTACACAACACAATACAGCTGAGACACACTCTCTGTATAATCCGTGTTCTGTATGGATTCTTCCAAAGGAAGAACTCATGTTCTCAGAGTTACATGGTCTCTTGTAACCTTTCCTCTGCTTCCCCTATTTATAGTCTGCAAATTTTTGCCAACCCTGGCTCAAGAACTATGTCAAATATTCCAACTATGCTGCAGTGTTGAATTCCTGAACACAGCCCATCTCTGGGGCTTTGGTTTTGTAACTGTGGCGTCCTCATGAATTGAAGGTTTGTGCTTCTATTTTGAATCAATCTGTTAGACTCATTAGCATCCGCGTTTGCTTGCCCTACATAGCAGCAGCACTTTCCCTCTTTAGGTGTGAGAGCAACAGCTGTGGAAAAATATTCAAATTATAGTGGTGACCTTGTTAACAAGGAACTTGTAGGCACATTTACCTCCATTGGGTCTAGAATTTATGAAAATAGAATTTGACCATGGTGCTAGTAAAATGGGTGAACAATTATTTTTATTGTCTATGCTACTTTGTTGTCTCATTCCATATTTGTGATTCCAATTAAAATAATAAGAACAAGGCATCCACCATTCTCATTACAAGCCATACAATATCTCATCCAAGCAGACCTTTAAAAGTAGCATTAGAGTACAGGATGTGGTATTAGCAATTTTGTTTAAAAGTAGAAACAAATAAGGATAGAAGAGTGGATTCCTTTCTCCTCACTGTAATCCAGACACTTTTCAGCCCTCAGCCCTCTGTCTCATATTAGTAATAATCTGTTTATCCATAGCTTGGATACCATTGCAATTCTTTCTCTCCTTTTCCTTTTTTTCCTTCCTTTCCTTTTTCTTTCTTTTTCCCTTCTCTCTCATACAATCTGTCTCTCTCTGTCTTTATGTTTCTCTCTCTCTGTGTGCAGGAACTGAGGCTTGGTCTCAGGGCCTGAGTGCTGTCCCTTAGCTTTTTTGCTCAAGGACCTCACCCTATCCCAGTTTTAGCTTTTTGATTGTTAACTAGAAGAATCTCATAGACTTTCCTGCCAGGGGCTAGCTTGGAAATACCACGATCAGATCCCAGACTGCTAGGTAGCTAGGATTACAGGCGTGAGCCACCAACGAACACTTGCCTGTATGATGCTGCTTGTGGTTTAGAAGTAAGTGATCTTGTGCCTTCCTGGCTCCACAACCTTCTATCCGTCCCTTTTGCCCCCTGTGAATGATAGTAATGGTGGTGAGACCTTGGAGGTGACAGCAGTCAGAGGCATCTCTCCAGTGCAAGAGCTCCCTCCCTCCCACCAAGAGCCCAGCTGCTTCCTCTGTACCATGGCCTGGCCTTGCAGCGTGGCCTTCATCTGCAGGTGACATTCACCTATGTGCCTGAAGGACCATGGACAGACCACTGCCCCCTCCAGCATTCCCTGTGACCCCCCCCTCCCATCCTTGAAGGTATCACATGTTCTCCCAGTCTCCTTTGATCTGGAGTTCTGATCAGTCTTGCTCTCCAGTGTGCCCCTGGTTGAATAACCCTCACAGGTGGAGATTCCTTTCTCCATTTGTCCTCTTGCTTTGCAAACGAGGGACAGGAGCCATCCTCCTCGACACAAGTTCTGCAGCTGCATTTCTGTACCATAGCTGGCTAGTGCCAGAGAACGGGAGGAGGGATTGTGTCCTGCAGAGGCGAAGGGCTGCTCTCTCTTGGCTCTCTATTGCTGATCATGTGCTAGCTTTTGGGAATCAGGGCTGGTTGCAGTGTTTCCTTCAGAGCCACCTCAGTGGATGGCTCTGGAAAGGAAATGGAGAGCTCTGAAATAGTTTCTTGGAACCTCCTCACTGGCAGACTTGTCATGCTATCCATCAACTCTTTTCTCCACCGCATGACATGGAGACTCTGTCTCCCCAAGTAGTCTGTACTCTTTATGAAAGCAGACATTTTGGGTTTGTTTAAACCTTTATGCCTCCTCCTCTTTTTTTTTTTTTATTGTGAAAATACTGTACAGAGGGGTTACAATTACATGGGCAAGATAATGAGTACATTTCTTATCAAGCATTGTAGCCTCCTCCTTTGTTTCCCCTTCCCATCCCTTCCCATCCTCCTCCCTTACCCCCATCCAATCCTCCCTTCCCCCTCCTCCTCTCTTTTATCCAATGCATCCTCCTCACTTCCCCACATACTGTGGCTTTATAATCCTAGTTGTTGTTTGGGCTCAGCCCAGTATTAGGGGGTTTGCGCTGACCCATGTTCTTTGGCATCAAGATTCACATTGGACTTGGCATCAAGGCTCACATGCCAGCTGCTAGACACTTGAAGCAAGCCTTCTATGTAGGGACACCTGCATCTTTACTCATTACCTGTTAAATACAGGAGAGCGGAAGGAGGCTCTTCCCAAATGACCAAGGAGGCTCCTACATACTGCTTTGAAAACCTTCTCCCATCTGAATCTCCTCTTTAAAAGAAACAATTTCAGACACAAGGTCTCATGAGGCAGGATAGCTTCAAACTCAAGATTCTTCTGCCTGGACCTTCTAAATGCTAGGATGACAGGCATGAACCGCCACATTCAGTCTTTGGTTTCTCCAACCACTTGATTTGAAATCTTCCCCGACCCCACCCCAATGTTCTCCAAAGAGGTGAGTGGAAGAAAATGTATCTGTGTTAAATGTGCATGGCTATCCATGGAAAATTACTCCTGGGTCTGATGCTTTCTGAAAACATTTCAAAATTGGCATTTCTTTTCCATGCGCGACACTGGAGTAAATGTTTACACACCGACAGATGCACAGAGCAGATTCTAAGCAAAGTAGATTAGAAACCCTGAGTGACCTCTCTGTCTCCCTAAAGGGAAGAAGGTGGCACCCCAATCTGGTGTTTTGTTGTTATGCTTTCTATCTTTGGGCTAGATTCCTGCTGGTCAAGTCTCTGAAGTCCCTGATACACCAGCACAGTTGTTCTTTGCAGGAGTGAACCAAGCTCTTTGTGATGGAGCAGTCTCCCTGGAAAAGGAAGTATGGCCGGGCATGGTGATACAGACCTAGAGTCCCACAATGTAGAAGGCTTAGGCAGGAGGATTGTCAGGTAGAGACCAGGCTGGGCTGCCTAGAAATCATAGGAATACCCTGTCTCACAAAACCAAACAAAGCAATACAGAAGCCCACAATGAAGGCATGTCCTTTCTGGCAGGAGTTAGCAGTCATTTCAACCTGCTAAATAATTCTGCAATTCTTTCGACCTGCTAAATAGCCCTGTGACTCTAAACCAAGGTGTGGGAGGGGGGGAAAGTGAGGGGAGGGTACACCTTATGGACATTTGTCCATCATCACTTGACCCTGGAAGACTTTTCTAGCACTGGTTATAAGAAATAAAAGGGTAAACAAAGGAGGAGGCTGCAATGCTTGATAAGAAATGTACGCATTATCCTGCCCATGTAATTGTAACCCCTCTGTACAGTATGTTCACAAAAAAATTAAATTAAATTAAAAAAAAGAAATAAGCAGCAACAAAAGCGTCCTGCGATCCCTTACCTCATAACCTCTCTGGGAACCATAAGCCTACAGCATCCAGCATTGTGAAGAAGAAGAGGATGCTTCTCATAAAGAGGAAATTCTCTTCCTCATTTTCTTCCTCAATTCTCATTAAGAAGGAAGTGTCCGCTTCCCTTTCTCTTTAGAAGCCCCAATCTGCATTATTTATTCTCTTCATGAGAGCTCAGGCCTAATGTTAGTATATACCGAGGTCCTTTACGTCTTTCTCTGAAACCCAAAGGTCATTTTTTTCTCAATAATGTAAATCCACCAAAGAATATATTGCCATCTCACAAGGAAAAATTATCTAAACTATAACTTACCTTGTTTGTATATGTTCATCAGAAGCTAATAGACCAATGAGCTGTGTGAGTCCTTCAATGTGTAACTTTACGGAGGATTGAAAGTAGGATATAAAATTTGCCATAAACCCCCACAATTTATGGCCACATTTTCTAAAAGAATTGTTAGGAGGTGATGATAAATCAGGACTCTTCCTTTGCCTGTTGTAGTTCTTCATCACAAGACAGAGAGGAGCCATTACTATTCAAGACCACCCTTACCTGGTCTTAATAACACCTTGTAGCAAAATTAATTTACCTTTAAAATCCTGTTGCCATAACAACTTGGAGCAGCTGTTCGTGTGACTTAATGAGATTCTAGAAAGAAAACCATTTTAGAGAGAAGGCAGATGAGTGCAGATCAATGGCCTCTAAATAATTTTATTTAAACATTAGTTGAGAGTTGAAAGAAATGTTTACTGAGGAAGAGGACACATGGGTCACTGGTGCCTGCCTTTGTTTTCGGCTCTGAAATCCCAAGCCAATGGCATTTTATTTTATGTTATTGTTTGTCTTGATCTTTCTTTTCTACTTTTCAGGGTTTCCTTAGGTAGTTATAGAGGGGTTTTGTTTGTTTGTTTGTTTGGTTTTGATTTGACCTCATGGTTTTATTGTCTTCATAACACAAATTGGAGCTTAGTGTGAGACCACTGGTCCCTTTCTCTTTTTATCTCCACCCAGTTCAAAATGTTTGCATCTCTTCACAGCCAGCACTCTTTTAGATCTGCAGTTGGGCTCCACACATTCAAGTCTCAGCACAATGTCCTTTGTAGTCTCAGCTTTTTCTCAGGAAAATTGTCTTAGTCTGACCTCCATGCCATTCTGCTTCCTGCCATGAAGATGCTTTCCCTGGTCTCACAAGAAATCCTTGCCCTTCTTGTGTTACTTTGTGAGGTTGCTACGTGCCACACTTGTTACAGAAAGTATAGTGGGTTTTAGGAACATTAACCATGATGGCAGGAAACTCAAGTAACGTCAAAAGAAGGTAGAGGTTGATTTTAATTGTGATTATGACAGACTGAAATAGAACAGAGATTTTTTTTTTTTGGTCAGTTGTGGGACTTGAACTCTGGGCCTGGGCACTGACCCTCAGCTCTTCAGCTCAAGGCGAGTGTTCTATCACTTGAAGCACCACTTCCAGTTTTCTGGTGGTTTATTGGAGATAAGATGGGAAGAGATAGGAAGGGGAAACAAAGGAGGAGGCTACAATGCTTGATAAGAAATGTACTCATTACCTTGCCTATGTAATTGTAACCCCTCTGTATAGTATTTTCACAATAAAAAAAAAACATAAAAGAAACAGAGAGAAAAAAAAAAAAAGAATTTCACTGACTTTCCTGTCCAGGCTTGGTTTTAACTGCGATCCTCAGATCTTAGCCTCCTGAGTAGCTAGGATTGCAGGCGTGAGCCACTGGTGCCCGGCCACAACAGAGATTCTTTTACACACACACACACTTTACTGGTTTGAATCCAGCAAACCAGTAAACTCGAGCTTTTTTTGTTCCAAACAAGTATTCTACCACTGGGCCCACACCACCCTTTCTAGCATTTTGGTGGTTAATTAGAGCTAAGTCTACAAGTTTCTTTTCTGGTTTGGCTTTGAACCATAATCCTCAGATTTCCTCTTTCTGAGTAGCTAGGATTGCAAGAGTGAGCTACCAGTGCCCATCTAAGATGCTTCTGAATCATAATCACTCTCCTACCATTCTCCTATGTAACTTGATATTATCAGCAAGACATGTTATAGTCACAATAGATAATGTGCATTGAAAATTTTTACTATATTATCCTTGTATTTATAATTTTTGAAAAAGTTTCTACTGTCCTTCAATATTATTGAGCAAGTAAATCCTGAACTTAAGTTAGTCCTACCTTGGTGACTCAAACTTGAGTTCTCTGCCAATCTTTATATTCCATTCCTCCAGACAAATATCAAAAAAAGGAAGCCTTAAAATGTAACAAAAATAACTGCAGAAATTTTATAAGAAACAATTTTACTTGGTCACTTCTGGGTTAAGCTGTAGCTTCTCAGATTTTCTTGAGACCTCAATGCAAAGTATGTATCTCATCTCTAATCGGATAGGCCTGCACGTGTCTGCCGAGGGCAGCTTTGAATACTATCACAGATGAGTGCTGTAGTTTTCAGAAGATCATAGGAGAGTTAGGAAGAAATTCTAGATTAAACAGTATAAGCAAACTAAAATGGAAAGTTGAACTTTCTTGGTCTTGAAAGCCTGTAGTCCCATCTCCACTTTGTGTAGCAGAGTTCTTTTGCAAATACCACACCCCACAAACAATCTGTGTGTCTGTGTGTGTCTGTGTGTGTGTGTGTGTGAAGGATTCTTCAATATCCTCCTATAGGCAAGAAGTAAAAAGCATCTACTCCATGCCTTCAACTAGGGTCTGAGTTGCTTTTTTACTGTTCTTGCTTCCTGAAGGGTTATCTACCTCTACATACCAAAACAGGAAAGGAACAAAATGGATATATTCAACTTTTCTTTGAAGTCAATTTCTTAGGAAGAGGAAATAGTGATACTTCTAAAGAATTTCCAGGTCAGAGATCTACATGAAGTACATTGCAAAGAATGATAACTTGGAATAAAGAAAGACCAGGTTTTTAGAGCTATGCCAGGGAAATACAGAATTGAAGAGTAGAGTTAGCAATAGTCTGGCTTTTTAGTTCTCACGAGCAAAGCACAGCTTCAGTAGTTAGGCAGCTATGAAGATATTCTTATGTGGACACAGAATCCAACTTCCAGTAGTAACTAACCATCATTTCTCCTCCTGTTCAGATTTTACAAATATAACTGTCCAGTGGTTATGGAGAAAATCTGTATATTTCTTGAAAAATATTTATCCATCCATGACAAAATGTAAACTCATGCCAGCACTTCCAATGTGTTCCTTGGAATACCAGTTCTTTAGGATGTTAATAAAAATGAGATCAGAGAAATGCAAACGTAGGCTATGTACTCTGGTAAGTCTAGTCAGTAATGCAGTGAATAGTGTTAAATATTTCACCCACTGTGCCATGAGGACTAAAAAAAAAAACCAACAACAAAAACATATGTTCATGCTCCTTGGCTTACTTAGCCACATAGACATCTCTTCAAGGAGAAGTTCAGCGGCTTAGCTTCCTACAGCAAAGACTTGGTATACAACTATCTAGTGCCAAAGAAGTGGCAGGCATGTGCAGGGCAATGCTATGCCGAATACCACACTTGGCATACACCAAGCCTGGACAGCTTGCAGGGTCACAGCCTCTGTCCCTGGGCCTGGAGTCTATCAATCATGTGGTCAAATCCTATGCACATGTATTGTCAAAATCCAAAGATGTTTTGTTATTCTTGAGGATAATGGCCATGTCCTACTTGATTCCTGTAGTATTTCCAAGGTTGATTCCATTAGGGCATACGCATTTGGAAGGCTTTAAAGCACTAATTTAGTAGGATACTTTATCTTATACCTTAGCATCATTATATTTGGTTCTTTTGAATTCGTGGGTGTTATCCTTCAGGCTTGTGTTCTGACCTCTTGTATGAATTGGTCAATTTAATAATGATCTGTTTTATAGAAGTAATCTATTCTAATTATTTGGTCATGATTTACTCTTTCCTATTAGCAGCCATTCACCCAGGAGGTTAAAATGTTTCACATATCTTGTATATTAAATATATTATGTGGTTTCTTCATATGCAGTCTTAACATTTTTCAGTGTACATGGAAATTAGTTAATTTTTCTAGAGTCCCTCCCATTCCCAAATCTCATTTTTGTTTTAAAACAGCTCATGTATTTCATTATATGAAAAGAGGCTTTTATCCCTGATATTTTCTCCATTGTGTTTTATTTGTCTTGTATATACTTTTGCCCTCTTGCCATATTGGGAGTTAAAGTCAATTTATTTACTTCTATGCTATGTTTAAGTCACATGAAGCAATGCTATTGGCAACTATATATATATATAGTTATATATATATATATATATATATATATATATATATACAAATGTATTTTCATATATATATGTATATATATATGTTTGTTTCATTTGGCTTATTTTGCTTTGTTTGAACAAAATGTTTCCTGTGTAGCCCAGGCTAAGCTGGAATTTGCAATGTAGTCTAGAATGGCCTTGAATTCATAAGATCTCTGCTTCTTCTTTAAATGAGCATCATTATTCTACAATACTGTGAAATTCCAGAAATTATGTAATCACTTAATCACAATCAAAAAAAAAAAAAAAAAGAACCTTGGGGAAGGTAGGGAGGGAGGGGATGGTAGGGGGAAAACAATGGAGGGGGTAACAATGTTCAAGAGGAAGTATACTCATTACCTCACTCATGTAACTGTAACCCTCTGTATAGTATCTTTACAATAAAAAAAAAATAAATCTCTGCTTCTTGAACACTGGGCCTGAAGGTGTGTACTACCTTGTCCAGCTTGGAACTTTGAATTTTAATAAAACTTATTTATCAGGGAAGATATAGAAGAATTATACCCCTGGGTTTTATGTCTTGATACTTGAATTTGCTATGCCTGAGAGCCACCTGGTATTTCTCAACTTCTCTGTGGAATGCGTCACCACTGTGCTTGGCTGATGAAAATTCTGGACTAGAACTGGAGATGACACAATGACAAACCTAGCACCCTGAGCCCAGGGAGAAGCACAGAAGAAAGCTGGTGTCTTTGGTGAAGATCAGTGAGTAAACCTGATTGAGCTTATAAAAGATTGCAGAATGCTTCACACTCCTAAGAATTTTTAATGGAAATTCTTCAGACGGAAAACATAAAGAGGACAGGGAAGCATCTTTTACTCTACAAGCAACTCATCTATAGAGCTGACTTTATAAAAAAATTACAATGCAAAGTCTACCAAAACATAGAAGCTCTGGTATTGTCTTCTCAAGCTGCTCTGTGCTCTACTTTGCTCTACAATTGGAGGGGCAGGAGGCTTATAAGGAAGGGCGTAAAGAGCAGAACATCGCCTCTTCAAGCGTGGTGGAGGAGGGACGCTATGCACTGAAGCATGGCTGAGGAGCACAGGGGCTTTTCTCTTTGCATTGAACTTCACAAGAGGAAATGACCAGGAAGAGAACCCATACATGGTAGTTCAGAGGTAGGCCAAGGTGGGTTTGGAGATCTCAAGAAACATGAGAGAAATCCTCTAATGCCCACAGAACCAAGTTCAGTGATGCCTTCCGTGTCCTCACACCATTGTGCCCAAGTTTAGCAATAGCAGAAGCACTCTATGAAGGCTAGGATGCGCTGGGATTGCCAATTCCGGTTGTAAAGTAGCATATGTCCTTTACTGATACTAAACTCAGCATAAGCTGTTTGTGAATGGACTTCTGAAATTGGAATGCAAATCTAGTTGAGATTTAATGATATTACCCTGAACTGACTGGCATTAAGTTTCTATCATTTGTTAGAAATGAAGCCAAGTAACAGGTCTCAAATTGAGCACTGCACATTTGTGTTTGGAAATTCATATGGAGCGACATCTAGCTAAGGAGTAAATCATTGCTTGGATCCCAAAGGCTTTCTGGCATCTCCATGCTTCACGCATGTCTGTGCTGGATGTAATCACTTTCTTGAAGAGCTGGTAAAGTATCAGAAGTAAGAAGTAAATGCTATGCACTAACTGGACCTTCGTGCTTTTTTTTTTTTCTATCTATGAAAAACTTTGTGATCTCACAGAGCAATTTAACATTTCAAAATGAATTAGGGTACGTTTTGATTCATGACCAGAGAACAAAATTTTAGGGGAAAAAAGTATATATTATAAAGCAAGGTAGGTAAGTATATATAATAATCAAACAAACTCCATGTTCAAGTTAGGAAAGTATTCCAAATCTGTTTGTTCTAAACAGGTTAAAATGAATATTTGATTCATTCTATTTTTCATGTGAATAAATGGTCCATTTTGGTTTCCTTTTCCAAAGGCAAATTTGGAATGGTTCTATTTTCTAAGGACATTCATGCTATGTGATAAGCCTAGTAGGGTGCAATAAGAAAAGTACAGAGAAAATCAGAGAACATGATGTTCATGTTCCTATTGATTCCATGGTGATACCACTTGATGTAATTGTGTCTTAGTGTTTCAGTTATTGTTTTCACAGGTTTTCTATATGGGAGACATATTACTCAGCTGCTTAGGAGGTGAGAAAAATTGAAGGAATCTCTTTTTGAAGCCAGCCTGGTTAAAAAACAAACAAAACAAAAAACAAGCAAACAAAAAATGTTAGCAAGACCTCATCTCATCAAACCAGTCGGCATGGTGACTGACATCTCTGTAACAATGCCTTCTGTGTGGGAGGTAGCTGTGGTTCTAAATCTGGTCCTGACACGTTATGAAAAGTATAAAGCAAGAAATACCAGGGCAGAGCTCAAATGGTGGACCAACTACCTGGAAAGAACAACACATTGAGTTCAAAGTTTACTACCACCAAACATGAAGCAATACAAAATAGTTTGAAATTTACTATCTTGATGTGATAACCACTGATGGAGATATGGCGTCCAGCTTCCAACTTGTTGTATGTGCTTATGGGAAATGATAGTATTGAATGCAGAAGAAGAAGCATCACTTGTTTTAATAACCTATCCTTCACCCTCCTTTATCCAGGGGTGTCAGATATGATAAGTCTCTATTTTTATTCAACTGGTGTCTGCCTTTGTTTCTGGTTAACAGAACTTTTCAAAAATATCCTTCTTATGTCCCAGATGCTGTTACACGAGCTCAACTGAGGGCATAATCTCCCTTCCCTTCTAGGATAATTCTATCCTGACAGAAATGGTTATAATTCTTTATAGCTCTCCAGCAGCTAAAGCTTTGTCATCCATAACTCCACAAAGCTTTCAGAGTAAAATTCCCTCATCAAGAAAATTATCACACCCCTGTTTCCATCTTCACAAATCTGGTTAACCTGTGATGGCTGTCAAAAAATATCCCTTAGATATAAAAGGAAATGGATATATGTAATCAAATAGAAAATCACTTTTACTATGTCTTTTCAACCAATGCCTTAGTACAATACTGTCAAAAGGGTGAAAAACGTATTGCAATACAACATGTTGTCATGGCAACAAAAAGAGTAAGCTCAGTGGAAGAGAAAATGCTTAGAAAGACCAAAGATTTGCATACTTTATTAAGATGATTTAAGAAAACACTCCATATATACGTAGACGTGTGTGTTTGCATGGTATGCAGATGCATATATATTTATATTTATATATATCCAGGACTTTCCTTTTTTAATAAGATACTTAAGTAAAATAAAATTAAATATATCAATTTAATTAAAAAAACAAATACCTTTCATTCCGCAACTGTGATTTCTATAGCTTTTTAATTTTGAGTGGCTCTCTCAGTAATCTAGTTTTCTGGGAATTTACTGTGCTATTATCTTTGGCCTCTAGCTCATCCGAATTATTACTGTCATTCCACACATATTGGCAAGCAGCTGCCCTGACTTTGCATTTTCTATTTTATTGTCACTTTTATTAATCTTTGCTTGGCCTCTCATGTCTTTCCTCACCTCAACCACATGAAATTAAACAAACCTTTACCATTAAAAAACGATACTAAATCAGTCCAGCAGGCACACTTCCCCCAAAGATGTTAGTTGGGTTGCTAACTTAATTAATTTATTTTGTTATACTGCATCTGTTCTTTACCTCAGACTCCCACTACCTTTCTCTAAATATAACACTAATGTATGTACAGTGTAATTTATCTTCTGATGCTATCCCAAAGCCAAATCCAGTACATGAAATACAGAAAGGATGGGAAGCCATGTGAGTTTACCTAGTTGCCAAATTTTAAGGAGATAACCAATGCAAAAATTGCAGTGAAGTTCTACAAGCCTCATGAGCCAACAATCACAGATGTCAGAAAAACAAAATACATTCAGAATGAATCCAACTTAGTGTGACACAAAAGCCCCTAGAATCCGATTCAGAAAGAAGTTAGCAATGGCTGATTCTAACACATTTCTGGTTATTAATATTAGAAGATGCCTTGCAAAGTATTTCCATGATCGAGATTGATGTCTTATTTTCCATGAAGCGATTCATTGGGGATGTTTTAATAAATGCATCTTGAGCATTTTATCCAAAATAGGTGGTCACTAATCCCGTCTTTAAAAGCATCTCTATCAACATTAGCCACTAATTTACAGTTTATCAGCTCAACAGAAAGGATCATTGAAGACTTGCTAGTTCAGAATGATGCAGCCAACCGTTAGTCATCTGCAATCATATATTTACATATACATGTTTCCTGGCCAACGAGGCCTTGTTTTTCTACATGCCAACTTAGCAGTAGCTACGTCTGCTCTTCACTGGGAGGCTAGAGATTCCATCAGAGGTGTCCATACCAGAAATGCAAATGATCCTATTGATTCCTCTACTTTTATCGGGCTCCTTTGCCTCCCTCCTCTGGTATTATCCTGTGCTGTCATCACAGAATGACCTCACCTTATGAAAAGTTCCATACATTTCTTTGGTATGGCTTGTCCCACCTGAAACTCGTGCTGAAACCTGTTTCCAACATGCACTAGCACAGGTAGACATGGTCATTGGGAGGTGATTTGAGTCACAATAAGTCAAGTCACCGCAATGGTGACTTATATCCTTATAAAATTAGCTCTGATGAGGAAACTGTCACCCCCTGCCTTCCAACTTCTACCTTCTAAAGTCACATTACCACATACCAAATCTCAGTGCTGTGATCGCTTCCACAACTATACAAAATACACTCGTTTGTGCTTCACAAAGTCCTCAGCCGCAGATACTCTGTTATAGCAGTGCAAACAACCACACTTCTGCGTTGCTCTTCTGTCTATGTATCTTTGTGTTTTCTACTAAGGAAACACAAGAAGGGGGTCAGAAGGGTTTCATGCTAAAGATGCTGAAGACACATTTCCAAACCCAGATTTTCCTTAGAATATGAGGATTTTTTGTTAACATTTAAAAAATACTAGTGCATGAAATGAAGGTTTTTGCTTCTTTAGGGAACCGGGGGAAATCCAGGCCAGTGTTCTTACAGATTAGCAATAGGCGAGAACATCATTGAAGCCCTGCTCTTTCCAAAACTCCTAAGTCCTGCACTTACTCAGCAATCCTCGAGGCCCTGACTGTGATTTTGTTTTCCTTTTAGTTACTGACACTTCTTGGCATGTAAATCTCTGAATTCAGCTCTATGCAGCTTTTCACTACAAATTCGGCTACTCTGTTGTCCTGTAATTTTAATCCATAAACAAATTTTGTGCTCATCAGACACAGTAAATTTTGAGAACATTATAAATTAATTCTCCTTCATTTGTTTACTTCAAGGGCCTGCATTCTAGTGTCTTCATTGGTTACAGAATTCAACATGTGACCTTTCTAGCATAACAGTATTATAGAAAATGGTATTTCTCTTAGTGAATGCAAACATTTTTAGCTTCTAAAATACCCATTTAATTATGCATGGCCTGGCAGCTATTTTTTTTTATTAGGTTAAGCTCTGATGGCTGATTAAAGTCGATTGCTGGCATCCTTCAGGGTTTTCTTAAGCATTGGCTTGAAGTGAGAACAGAATGTTTAAATTGCCTAATAGAAAAGAATTATAGACTGCTGCCATACAATCAGCAAACACGGACACGCATATTTAACCTTCAGACAGCCAAAGCTTTGTGAGAACGCTACCACACTGGGTAATAAATCCTATTATCACAATGGTGTCAATCTGCTTTTTCACTAATAACTCCATAAAGATCATGTTTCTCTTGTAAACATTCTGGAAGGATTGCACAGAATACCAGGTTAGGTCAACAGCTAATGTTGTAAGAAAACTAAATAGAACACACACATTTTCCTTCTCATTGAAAACTCAGCCTAGCTATAGGACTGACCATTTTCCTATACTTTGTCACTGAATCCCTGAACCATCATGATTCTCCCAGCCACAAAGCATGCACATGTCTAAACAAACAAGCACATTGTAATTATTCAATACTAAGTGAGTTCTCATTCCATCCTTCCAGGATCTCCTACCTTGTAGTTACTCAACAAATTTCAGTGAGTCATACTTCCTAAACAAAAGAGTTTGTTCTCCTTTGTGGAGTCACTGGTAGATATTACACAGTGATTCCAGCCAGCAATGTAACACAGGATGGAGAATGTTCTAGCTTATCTGGGCTCCTTGGCTGAAGTTTATTAGGTTTTACAGAAATCTGTACTCAGCAAATTGACTCAGTAGTGATTCTTGAAACTGGCTAGAGTCCAGTCCCACAGCTGGAAGATACATCTAGGATTATTTACTCTGAGTGTTTGTTAATTATTTTTCTTTTATTTTTTTGTTTCCAGAACAAAAAATATCTTGCTCCAAGGGAGATCCCGTGTGAAAGCCTAATTTTCAAAACAGATAAAAGTGAAATGGATTTAATAAAGATTTGGAATGGGGAAAAAAATGTGTTTCCGCCATTTTGGGTCCACAGCTACTCTTTGCTCTAGCCTTCCATCCCATCTCTCTGAGACTTTTCATAAAGTATATTTTCTAGGAGATTGCATGATTGAGTTACATTTTACAGACACAATACTATGGTTTCCAGAAAGGCAAATACTTGATAGAGTTGATTTTTTTCAAGCAGAACTAGGTTACAATGCAATAACAAGTTCTCCCAAAAGCCTGAGAGCCAATGTTTTCTTTCTGATTTCAGGACATCTACTGTAGGTGTGGGCTGCTAGCCAGGAAGTGAACCCAAAGACAAGAATCACATTTCCCCCTGGACCCTTCTCTCAACACTGACTTGGTGTCAAGACTTGGTGGTCACTACGAGGGGAGAGAGGAGATTGAGAAAGAGTCTCAGCCAGAGAGTGGAAAACGTACTATTTCATTTACCAGGAAAAATTCCTTCAACACAATGGATCTAAGAAGTCAATTTTGTGTACCTAGCAGGAAAAAAAAAATTATGAAAGGTTATTTTACAGTTTTGTTCTCACCTTGCAAGAAATTGCAAGGCTGGGCAGCAGCACTGGTGGTGCTGGGGAAAGCTGTTCTGTTCTCTTGCCCTCCTGCTGTAATGCCATGCAAATCTAAGCATTCATTTGGTATTTTCTAGAGATAAATGTCTGTACTTGTTGCTTGCTCTGGCAAGCTGGATGTATACGCAGTCATTTTCCCCCAGGTTCATGTAATTTGGTTTGATGAGTTGCTTTAGAAGAGGTATGTTGGTCTGACAAACGTGGAATGGTTTTAGTTTGCCAACATTAGATGCAAACTAACTGATAATTAAACACCAACGAATAATAAATTAAATAATGTAATTAATATAACTGATAAGGACTAGGGACTTAATGTATTATTTTAAAGATGGTGGGTACTCAGTGCTAGAATATGCAACCTTTGCCACACCCTATTCGGAAGGCAGAGTTGATTAAAAACAAAGATGCCAACACCTTCCATACCTTCAGTGAGGTCACGTGGGCATGGCTCAGATTTGATATGTAAAGAGATCGAAAGGTTGAGTGTCATGTGCAGGTTCAGGAGAACCCTTGTCATTAGCGGTGACTTCTCTCAGGTCCCACAATTAGAGGTGTGGTCGGTTCTCTAGGAATCCTGTTATCTCAATCTGCTCTCCTTTCTTAGGATTCATTTTCTGATCATAAAAGCAAGCACAAAGGTGTAACTCCTTTGAACTGCTTATCACCAGGATTACCAGAAAGTGAAAGCCTGTTTTGGAGGGATGGGCAAAGGAGGAGACACAGAAATGGAGGGAGGGAGGATGAGCAAATTTAATCATTCTATTCAATGTACATTTTGTAAAAAAAAAAAAAAAAAAAAAGAATAATGTGAGGGAAGGGAGGGGAGAGGAATAATGAAGGAGGAGGATGGAAAAGGTGACATGGACCAAGAAGCACTCTACTCCCAACCTGTCTTATGGAACTGTAAACAATAATAATAATAATAATAATGATATAGAGTACCTGGGGCATATTCAAGGCCCTGGGGTTCAACACACAAAACCAAAAACAAACAATAATAAAAAAGAGCCTCTGCATGTATACATTATGATTAAATGGCAATTACTGATAGTCATAAGGAAAGTAAATAAAAAGATGAATATCATTAACATTTTGGTGCATTTCTCTTTATTCATGTAAATGTGTGTTCATCTGTGTGTGTGTATATATACATATGTATATAGACATATATACACATTATATTGTGGCCCATTTATGTAATGGATCTCCCACATACTGTATTTAATGTAAGAATATAAAAACTATTTCTATCTCTTTATTCTTTGAATATACAAGGTTATATTTTCATATTATGATAAAATACTAAGCAACCAAATTACCTAAGCTACAGAATAATTTTTTAAGTCATTAAATTTTTACTTCTCAGTGTACATATAATTCTGTAAGAAAAAAATATATGTATGTATGTACATATATGTGTCTTTCTCTTTTTTCTTCCTACCTACCATCTATCTGTCTGTCTATCCATCTATCATGAGCATATCTGACCATCTATCTACCCACCCAACCTCCTCTTTTATTCTCTTTCTCTCATCTCTATCTTCACTTTCTATGTTAGAGATCAATCAAAGGTCTAACACATGCAAAACAAGTGTTTGCTCATTACATTGAGCTCTAGCCTCAGCCCTGAAATATACTTGTACATATATTTTGGGTACGTCTTTGAAAATTTCTTCTGAAAATATATCTAGAACGATTCTAATGTAGTTAGTGCAAAAGGCATAAATTGATGCTTGGCATTACATTTTTATGTCAAATGACATTGAAAAATCTTACAGCATTTTATTTTCTTGCAAGCTTTCCCTTTGAAAATGCTTCAATATAACATTGCCTATTATTTAAATTGCTTTTATAATTAAGCAAAAGTGTAGACATTTCATCAATGAATTCTCAACTATTTATGCTTCTTTTTAAAAATCACTTTTCTTATTTTTCTCTTTCAAATATGTTTTGCTCTTTTTAGAGTCATAGAGAAGGATTTCCATTGAATACGTCAGTTTATAGGTAAAATTCCTCTTGATCAAACTCACCTCTTCCATCATTTTCACCCACCACCTCTCCCAACTCCACCCGTTCTTTCAAGTTGTCTGGTTGCATTTTCACATACATACATTGAGTATTATACTGTTCTTCCTTTTCTATGAGAGGATTCTAGTTTTCGGTCTCTATTGAACAAGCACATTTTACCTGAATAATTTTCATGCTAACCTATTTAAGTTGTAGCTATGGACCCATCTACATGGTCATAATTACATTGGTTTTGCCTTTCTCGGTAGACTAAATGAGAAAAATGTAAAAAAAAAAAAAAGGTTAACTAAACAATGAGTGACAATGTGAAGTTAAAAATAGTGCAAAAGCAGGAATAAAAAAATAGTCACGTTATCCATGAAGATTGGTGGAATGCTGACTACAGAGAGCGGAGCTCTGTGCTGTGCGTGCATGGATTACAGCAGAGCTTTGCAAAGCAGGTGTTCACTCCTCTGTGTTCTGATGAGGAAACCCAGGATCGGCAGGTTAAATAACAAGTCATAAGATTAGCACGTGGAGAAGGCACATCTCATATCTAGGTCTCTCACGTTCCCACACCCATATTCTTGGTCGCTATACTTCAAGCACCTACATGTTTTCTTGCACAGCTGTAGGAATGAACTTTGGGGAACCCTACAGAAGCCAGTACAACCCCTAAACATCATGTTTCATCTCAGGGATCTAGTCTCCCTTCACCCCTCTCCCTCTGCCCCATAAAGTCATATTCTGAAGCAAGGCTACACAATCGAGAGAAACCAATGGATGAAAACTGACTTGTTAATTTAAAAAACGTGTCATAAACAGTCCTGAAGAGTTTCTGGAGTAGTTTTTATTTTGCATCTGGGATTTAAAAAAAAATACATAGACCCAACAAAGGTGATTTCATGATGGAGGAAGAACCCTAGAATGGAGAGGATTGTAACCTTTTCCTCTTCATTGAGATATGCGTCGGGTTCCTCCCAGAGTCATAAAAAATGGGCTCCAGTTGTACAACACCCTAGAATTTATGCAAATAGAGTGGCTCTCAAGTCTGTGCTAGACGGATCCAGGAAAACAGATGAGATCCATTGCTGGCAAGTCCAACTTGCTGACTTCTGGTTTCTCTATTTCCTTTTACATTCAAGTGGGGGCATAATGGAGGCGACGGGAAGGAGGCGCTACGCCTCATGGCTCAAAATTTATGTTTCAGAGATGGTTATTTAGAATGTGTCCATTTGTGTAAATTAATATGGGGAAATCTTGTTGGAGCCTTTATACTTACACTGCTAAGAAAATGGATAAAGAGTAATTCTACCCAAGGTTTTGCTCTTGGAGAGCTGGGTGTTAGGAAGCAATTTCCCGACAGATCTGTGAAAAGGCAAATGACCTCAGCACTTTCTGGAGGTGGGAGATTCCTGAGTCACTGTGCAAAGTTGGGAAAGAGCCCTGGGCTCCGTGCATTTCCTTTTGTTCTGAGGTTGCGTCAGGAGGTGACTGGCAGGACAGGCATCACTCGGTGTCAGCTAAGGGCAAGTCTGGGTCACTGGAATAATTTCAAATTCCGTAGTCAGAAGCATTTTGAAGTCGACTTTAGGCTCTCATTGTCATTACCATGCAATCATTGACGTATCACACATTTAATAAACATTGGTCACCTTTGGGCTGGCATGCTGTCCATGATTCGAATGACTAATCTGGAAGTTTTTTTTTTTTTTAAATCTTCAAATGCTCATACCACTTGTCCATAAGGCTTTGAGAAATTTCTTTTAAAGAAACATCAGAATGCCAGGTTCCAGTGACTCACACCTGTTATCCTAACAGCTTTAGGAGGCTGATGTCTAGAGGATACTGGTTAGAGGCCAGATAACCAGAAAAGTTTGTCAGACTTCAAATAACCAGCTGCTGTTATAATAGCTGTTGGCAATTCATCTCACAAGAAAATCTTTACTATTTCTTTGGATGTGTAAAATTTTGCTTTTTTTTTTTTCTTTTCAATTTTCGCTAGTCCTAAGGCTTGAACTCTGGGCCTGGGTGCTTCCCTGAGCTCCTTCTTTGCTTGTCAATTCTGGCTCTTTCTGTGATTTATTGGAGATAAGAGTTTCATAGACTTCCTTATCTGGACTGGCTTTGAACCATAATCCTCAGATCTCCGACTCCTGAGTAGCTAGGATTACAGGTGTAAGCCACCAGAGCCCAGCTTATTCTCATTTATAAAAACTAAAACATTCTTTTGAAGAAATGGAAGTGAATAAAACAATTGTCATGAGCTAAAATCTGGGCATGGTGTTAGTTTTACTCAGAGCGAATCATATCGATTCCTGACGAGAGTTTAGTCTTCTGTCTTGTCAGCTCCTGATTTCTGAATGTTTGTTAGCTCAGCCTTTCTCCTGTCCAGATGAACTCTGATTTCTTACCTTGCCTGGAGAAATCTGACATCTCTCCAGATTCTGCTCATGCAGATACTTCTCCTGGTTCTCCTACTTTCCTTCACTTCTTCTATAGCAGGAACAAGCTTAACATTTTATTCATAGTAAACTTATTGTGCTCGTATGTCCTTGGAACCCATACAGACATTCAAGTGCACACATAAACACAAACACACACACACACACACACACACACACACTTTCGCATATTCACATGCACACCCACTACATACTGATACTATAATCATGACATCGTTCAGGAAAGACATTCCTCTCACATTCCAAACTCCATGAGAAGGAGCTATTTTATGGGCTGAGAAGTATTTTATGGGTTACCTTATTTGAAATTCAGAATTAATAGCAATACAGAATTAATGCGATGAATGAAGAGTTCTGTAATATTATTCAAGATAAACACTGCTTTGAGACATACTAGGGTGTTTTACTGAATAGGTTGTCATTTTAAACACGTCCAAATTACTTTTTTTCCACATCAAAACACACAATAATGGAATCAAGGTTTTAGCAAGATGAAAACCATTGCTTTTGTGTGTTGCATAAGAATGAGCCTAACTATAGAAAGGATTTAATATATTTGAAGATATGGCATTTATGCTATATTTTTAAGCTTGGGTCCTTCTTTGGGGCTATGCATTAAAACTCTTCAGTACCCCTTAAGGCTGAAAGGTGAAGGAGAAATAAGTAGATTCCATTGACACTCCATCTTGAGTTTTAAATAGCTTGGCCTATCCTACCTGCTCTTGATTCTGAAATCTGAAATGGGAACAATGTGAAAACACACACGACAAGATTACGAAGGTAAATGACAATCCAGCAGAAAGGATTTTGAAGGATGAAATGGCCCAAATAAGAGGAACAAAAATCAAGGTTGCTTCCTGCCCCTGTACACCAAGTCCCACATCTGACAATGCTGCCCAAAAGATGTGGAGAAATGATGGTCTGTGCTGAGCACTATATGTGAGTCAGCTATAATGAGGCCTCGATGCTAAGTGTCAGTATTTTCATCCCCAATAGTCTGTTTTCCATGGTATAACAATATATTTGAAACTGGATGCTTTATTTTTAAAAAATGTGCTTAGCACATAGGCTGAAAATTCAAGAATAGAGTTTCCTCCAGTGGGAGTATAATACAGGAAGGCACCACTGTGGAAACTGTGTATGAGGAAAGGGGAAAGACAGAGCAGGAAGGAACCACCCACCTGCGAGACCTAGCGATGGTCCCATGAGAACTATAATGATTCCTCCACGCAGAGACATTTCCCATGACACAGTTACCTCTAACTAGGCTGAGTTTGCCAACTCCCATAATCAGCACACTGCGGATCAAGATTACAACAGACCCAAGAGTAGGTGACACAAAGCATATACGAACCATAGCGCCATTTGTGACCCATTTCCTTAGCCAGAAATCTTTGTATCTTAGATCATCATGTACCTCCTACTACACCAGTCAAATGCATGGCTGAACATAAAGCATCCTTTCGTATTTGCAGAGGTGATGTTAGCATGACTTTGGTGGGTTATTGCCAATAGAATCATTACTAGTTGAATGAGAAAATGGATGTGTCGGAATGTCCAGACAGTAATGACTAAGGCCCACTATTCAGTGATTCTTTTTTTGTTCTAGTATAGACTTCCCAGTTGGAAAGCTGACCCCACCAGCAGGTTATTGGGATATAACGTAGTATGCCCTAGAATTATGGCCACTACTGTATTCAGTTCTCTGATGTGCCAAGGTTTCCTGAGGGAGGGCAAGATATTGAAAACAGAAATGGTATTGTATCACACGAGCCATTCACAAAGCAATGCTGGCATTGCTAATACAGATGGAGTAGCTGTGTCTCCAGCCCTTGGATTGTACGGAGTCACGCTTCTGGGAATTGAAAGAGCAGTTCACCCTCCAAATTATCCAGATTATTCACTCTGGGTACACTTTAAATAATTTAAGCATAGAGGAGGTAATTAGTACAGTATTATTCAATAATAAAGGCCAGAAATACTAATTGCATACCATGTGCCAAGGCTGGTAGTATATCTCTTGAAGATATAATTATTTACCAGTATAAATGTGCCAGAAACATCTTGAAATTCATTTTAAAATGAGAAAACTGGGACCAGAAGATGTGTTTATTTTTTAAAAAAGATTCATTTGACTATGATGCTTAGATGATTTTATTTTATGACAGAGAATAAATTATTATTTGAGTAAAGAGATACTTATTCAATAATGTACTTATTAATTTGCTCCCTTTTGCATATTGCTTCCATGGAGATTTTCAATCCTTCCTTAACACTCCAGAGGGACAATCAGCAAACGGAGCATTGCAAGATCTTTCTCACTACATACAAAACAGCAAGTGCGGTAGAGTTTGGTCTTCTGTAATCACAGCCACGGTCAAGCTTCCAAAAGCCAAAGGAACAGAAGTCAGAAAGTAAGAACTGGAAACACAGAAATGCTACAACTTTCTTATCTTCTCCCGTGCCCCTCCTCCCTTCATCCTCTTGTGCTTTCTCTCTCTCAAATACAGCTACAGATAAAGCAAATAAAAACAAAAGAGAGTATTTCTCTAGTGAAATAAAGCCCTGAATTCTCAAGTAATAAAGGTTCATACCCTTTGGAGAAGAATTTCCACTACAAAATCTTTTTTTTTTTTTAAGCCACAAACAAAGCAGACAAAGAAATACATTCAAGGACATTTGTCATGACATTGCTTCTAAGAACACATAAAACAAGAGAGCCATGCACGCCCAATAATTAGTATACTATTAAATGACTCTATTCTCTATTCCATTCATACACTGGGAAATTTTGCTATTGAATTTCTATTGATATGGGGACATATTCATGCTTACTTTAAAAAGAGCAGGGAAACTATGAAGAAAATAATATTGATCCCACAAACTAAACACAAAAATCAAAATGTCCAAGGTAGTGATCTTTGGTGTAGGGGACTAGAGGTTATTGTTCTGTGCATATCTACATGTGTATGTGCATATTTCTTCAAGGTTCCTAGAACTGAGCCTGAATAGTTTGAAGACACACAATCTGGGGAACTGCATCCGTTTTTGATTACTGCTGTGGCAAACTACTATTCATTCAGTGATTTGAGACAATGCAGACTTATAACCGCACAATTCTGGAGATCAGAAGCACAACAAGCAGTCTTGTGGGCTGAAGTCATGGTGCTGGCCGAGCTGTGGCCCAAGTGTGAGTTTTCCGGAGGGGAAAGAAGTACTTCTTTGCTTTTCTCAGCATCTAAACACTGCTTACACCCTGAGCTCACAGCTCCTCCCTCCATCTTCAAAACCCCAAACCAGCGATGCTACTCTCTGTGTCTTATCTTTCATCATCGACATCCAGTTATGGACTGAGCTGGGAAATGGTCTGAGAGTTTTGGAACTTCTGTGATCTCTTGAAGTTGACAAATCAAAATAATCCACCATCTCAAGATTCCTAAATGAATCTTGTCAATGGGTTCCAAAGATTGGAAAGGGGGTGGTAAGGGGACTGCTGATTTTCATATAAACAGACATTGACCTTTTCAATTTTTATTATATTTTTATCATCTTTAAAGTGGTTGTACAAAGTGGTTTCAGCTCAGCATGCCAGTTTCTAAGAACAATCTATCTTGATCAATGTCACCCCTTTCATCATTCTCTCCTGTCTTTCCCAAATCTTTCAATGAATTTACTTATAACTGAACAATTAGTGATAACTAGGATTCATTCAGCCATTTGATTTTGGGATGTCTACTTTCCAAACTTGTCTGTCTTTAAAAAAATGTCTTCTTTCCTAACTGGTGTTAGATTTATTGCATTAATTACCTAATATTCTAGCAGTTCTAGTAAATTAATAGTTCTAGTTAAATTTCTAAGTTATTTTGCTGGGAAATGTTTAAAATTAGTTTTTCTCTGCTACTCAACAAGTCTGTGCCTTTTGCCTTTCTCTGCATCTCACTTCTCTCATCTATGGGCTGTTATTATGTCAAATGTAACTGTAATGTGGTTTTCTAAACACAAATAATTACCATCACCATAAACATAATTTATTAATGATTATATAGCTTTAATAGTTCTTTATAACTTATTACATATTACTGATTCTTACATTTTATTTTTTCCTTATGAGATTTTTTTTAACTAAAGGATATGCTTTTTAAGGCTTTCCCCCAAGAGAATATCATTAGTAAGTTATTTTATTCCTCAGATATCTGAAAATGTTTCCATTTCACTACAGAAGTCTAAGTTTCTAGTTATCTTCTCTTAACACTGGGAAGATGTTCTTTTGGGGTCTATATAGTTTATGACACCTAAGCAAGTAGAGTAATAAAATTCTTGCAATGGGTATTTTGATACTCTCCACACTTTATATTATATTCTAAACTATGATCTCTCCTTGATGCACTATCATTTCATCATGAACACAGTAGGGAATCTGTGATTTTATAAGTTCTCACTCAGCACATGATAGGATGCTTGTGAGTTCCAGTTCAATTTTTTTTTTTATTATCTGTTTAAGAATTATTTCCTTCCCCATTCTTTCAGTTTTTTTTTTTTAATTAAAAGTTTCCTGGGCTAGAGGAGGGACTCAAGCCATAAAACATTTCCCTAGCAGGTGTACATCCCTGGATTCAAACTGCAGTACTGCCCAAAAATAGATTAAAAAATAAAAATAAGAGTTTTCCAATCTATCATTAACATCGTCTACATTTTTTGTCTGTTTCCCTTCCTATCAGCTCTCAGACTTGGGTTCAAGGTTCTGTCTTCAGTGTGTCCAGGAAGCATCCATGAATTCTTTTTCTTTTACAGCACATTATCACATCATTAACTTACTAAGCTTCCACATGATTCTCTAGTTTGTTGGCCCCTCCTAATACTTTTCAGTTGATCTCCATTTTCACCTGAGAACATTAAACCTATTTGCAAATATCTTATTTCCCCTTGATTTGTCATGTTTCTTCCACTTTTGATGCCTGTGTCATTCATTGAGCCTTGTTCACAGATGTGGGGGTATTCTTCTAAGCTACCATGCTTGGGAGAATTCCATCTTGTACGGACACTTTTTCCATATGAGTGAAGTTGCCTTCCCACATGGTCTCATTGTTTCTCAGCCTTCTTTGGACCATGTCCCTGATTCAGCTCTAGTAAAAACTCATCCTGCACAGAGATGTACAATCCAAGAGAGTACAATATGCTACTTTCTCCACATGCTCATATGTTGGGCCACAAACCTCCAGAACTGTGCTGAGATACTGCAGCTCTGTCACAGCTATGCATGAAAGCCTTCACCCTCAGCTAGCTTTTCAAACCAGAGCTCAATGCCAGCTCCTTGTCAGACCTGGATATTTTGCACAGCGTTGAAAGCTGAACCAGATTGCACAAATATGGTTCCAGTTACCACAAGTCATAAATCTCTGTCTCTGGTTCACAGCATTGGCCTCATGGTTTTGTGAGTGTAGCTATGTTCTTCCAAGAATTATTAATGAAGAATTATTAAAGAATTATTAATGTGTGTTTGCATTCCATTATGCATATTATCTACATTTTATGAACCGAGAGTGTAAAGAGATGTTGAAGTGTTTTACACTATACAAGTGAAGATAATATGGGTTCATTCGTTTACTTCATTTGATAAGAAAGTGTGAATATAATCTCTTCTATCCAAATGAGAGAACGAGATTGCATAGCGTTAAGAAGACTTTCTCAGGTTGTTTACACAGTTGGAGAAGGGGGCAATCTACTTGCTTCTTTCGTATGACACTTCCTCCTACTGCCCATCTAAGAACAGTGATGGAGAACAATAGGAAAAAGATTCACTGTAGGGAGTGGGCACCCAGGCTTCTCAGCTCTCCACAGTGAATCTTAAGACTTTTGTAATGGTAAAGAGTAGTGATATAATTACTTTAACGTCTATAAAATATCAAGGATGCCGCCTTCTTTTAGTGACGCTTTCATTGTTGAATAAAATTGGCTCTGATAAAGTCAGCAGAGAGCCAAATTGCCTGTATGATGAGAGGAATCCTAGGGGAACGTCCTTTCTCAGAAGCAAGAAGCAAGGGGCACTCATCAGAGACATTTGAACTTCCTCATATCTTGCTTTGGATTGCCCAGGAGCCTCTCTGCCCTGCACACCTGATCTGTACCTCTCTCATTTTAAGAAACATACTTGCCTAGGTACTTTAGCTTTGCAGCACTCATTATTGATGGTAATGGGAATTATATGGAAGCTGGAAAGGCCATTCTATATGCCTAGTTGATACATATTTCTATTTTATTCCAGTTTTGCTTGTTTTGTTTTGTTTTGAGAGAGTGTCTTGCTGTGTAGTCCAGGTAGGCCTGAGACTCACTAGAAAGCCCAGGTTGGTCTTGACCTTGCTATCTTTTTGACTCTGTGATTATAGGTATAAACCACCATGGCAAACTTTTGCTTACTTCTAATTCTTATGATACTTCTACTCATTGAGATCCATATAAAATGGCATCATCTCATGGGTATTGTGTGCCATAAGAAAAAGAAGAAGATGAGTGTATACAGGATACATTTTAAAGCTAAAAGGAAAGAGAATTACAGGGGAAAAAACCCCAAAGGCTCAAAAACAAAAAAAGAAATGAATTCTGTGGGAGGAAAAAAGCATGGTGACAAAGATTTGCCATTGCTTGTGAGGACAGCCACACATGAATGCCCTCCCCCCATTCTGTGTTCACTTCTGGTCAGGACAGAAGTGTGAACAGTGTGAAGAAGAGAACAGGCATAAATTAGTAACAAAATTGAATAGTCTCACCTTGGTTTCATGGTAGTCAGCTATCATTGAGTCAACTATCATTATGTTATTCATAACATATATTTTACCTGTGTAACACTGCATGGTTCGTGTAGTTAGAATGACCAATCTTAAATTACATTCCAATGGACTCACTCTTCATTATGTACGATCAGCCAGTAATCTCTCCTTTTGAGCTCCATATTCTCTTATTCCAGCTCCTTGAAAGATTTTCTAGCAAAAACTTCTACATCAGAAGCCAAACCTGCTGCTCTTCCAAAATACGAGTATTATCATCAGATATAAAAGTAACTCCGAAGTAATTGGCACGAGCCTTTCTTCTTTTTAAATTCTAGTCATCAGAGAAAAAGAAAGCATATATTTTTTCTAAGACTTGAAAAAGAAGATTGAAATTTACTCTTTTTTCTGATTCTTTTGAAAAGCCATTCTTTTAAAAAAAATTAAACTATGTGAGATTTCAGTGTCTTCATTGAACCAACACAAAGGTGTACATTTTTCTGGTAGGGATTTCTGCTAAGGGAAACAGAAGGTGGGAAGGGAAAATAAAAGTAGACACTTTTATAGAAGAATCACAAATTAATAAATCATAATATTAGTAACTCAGCATATGATGAACTGTAATTATGCCAGCAACATGGAGTACCAGCAAGATGTTATTAAAATATTTCAACTCATCACCTCTCTGAAGTTCCTATTATGGTTTTCAAAGGAGCTTTCCAATCTGTCAGGTTTATCTAAGACAACTCAAAAGTTGATTTTTATGTTGCTATAAATGGTTTTTACGGTTGTCATGAACTCAGAAACATAATAAGTTAGACACTATAACTGTAAGGGCTCTAATTAAGGTGCTCCACTGAGTGATTTTAAATAAATGACAGTTCCCATATCATTACTTTTTTTCCTTTGATTTATTTTCCTCTAAGAAAAAAAGGAGCTCATGGAATAATGTGCTAATACATATTTTTAAAAATTGAGAGAAAAAAGTAAGCCTAGCTGATATGACACATACAGAAAAAAACTAATTTCAGAGACAATCAAAAAGAATGTCAACTTTACTGAAAAATTATGTAACTAGAAAATGCAAAGGAAGCTGAAAAGTGGCATTTCAACCACTCTAGTACATGATAGATAGATAGATACAAATATAGAATGAAAGAAAAAGAAAGAAAGAAAGGAAGGAAGGAAGGAAGGAAGGAAGGAAGGAAGGAAGGAAGGAAGGAAGAAAGAAAGAAAGAAAGAAAGAAAGAAAGAAAGAAAGAAAGAAAGAAAGAAAGAAAGAAGGAAGGAAGGAAGGAAGGAAGGAAGGAAGGAAGGAAGAAAGAAAGAAAGAAAGAAAGAAAGAAAGAAAGAAAGAAAGAAAGAAAGAAAGAAAGAAAGAAAGAAAGAAAGAAAGAGAAAGAAGGAAGGAAAGAAAAATGAAAAAAAAGAAAGATTCATAGATTTTAAATCATCAAGTCATGGTTGGCAGAGGTAAATGTTGATCCTATCTTGGACTCTAGAGAAGGAATTTTATATTCTAAAGTATGAGATAGACTTTACTTTTCAGAACAAAATAGTTCATGGTAAGTTCTGTGAAGACTCATGAAGACTCAGAATACAAGCAAGGATAAAAACATTATTGACTCCAAAATCAGAAGCCTTTCTCCTACAGGATGTCCCAAGAGGTGGCTAATCAAATGTAGCGCGAATAATTGCAGTGATTTGCTGCTCCATCTTTTCCTTTCTCTACCTCCTTCCCCTCTCTTCTCCTCTCCTTCTCCTCCTCCTTCTTCTTGTTCTTCCTTCTTTATAATAGTAATGATGATGATGATGATATTATTTAGGTTTCAACTCAAGACTTCCTACCCTCTAGGCAGACAAATATTCTATTCTTTGAGTCATGCTTCCCTTGTGATTTTAATTTTTGATGAGCTCAATTCTTTAAAAACAGTTTTACTTGTATTAACTCAAATATCAAAAATGGATTCCCATTGGACTATTTGGAGTCTCACATATCAATGGCAGCCCAACTCCTTACAAGTTTTGCCCATCACTGAGGAAAATATTCCCATAGTATTTTGGACTCACAGCAAACACTTCCAGATTAGAGCAAGGGAAACAATGGTGAGCACCAGGCGTGCAGCATCTCCACCCCTCTCCTCTTAGGCTCAGGTGATGAACTGGCTTTACAGTGATGTAGGACAGTGGCGACATGGGCCATTGCTGAGCTTTGTTGGATCTCTTGGGCAGTCACTCTAGCTCTGTGCATCTGCTGTTCTACCCTCTCCATCTTTGTGCCCAGCTTGCTCACTGCCAGTGGAGTCTGTTGGATCTTTGTCACTTCCTTGGAGTTACTCCCTAGTGTGACTAGTTCTGCATCAGTGCTATTCTGTAGGGGTGGATGGCTGAATATGATCTTTACCTAGGCACCAAGCCTGGTGCTGAATCCTCATACATATGAGAATGCCATTCTTCATTTCATTTTCTCTCTCCAGGGAGTTGATCACACTGTATATTTAAGGATGGGGCTTCACCCAAAATCTTTAATTTTGAATGATTTGGGAAATAATTGTGGTTGGCAGATAATATTCACTTTATAAAACAAAGTGAGTGTATTTGCTTGTAAATGGACTGCACACAATCAACGTAGCCCCTAATCTGAGAAGCAAGAAAATTAAGTTCTTGTCATCAAAGATAACCCCTCCTTTTTAGCTATCTTTCTGAATGACCTGGCCTGAACACAGAATTCCCAAGTTTGAGTTCTCTTGTTGATAACATGACCGGGCTTGGAGTACATGCTACCTCTATTTTCTGTCCTGCTGTCATATTTCTTTATTCTGCTCTGTTCTCAGGTTTATCTGCTCTAGAATATTTCTTACTTCATATTGTGATGTGATAAAAACAGGTGGATGGCTAAATCTTTGTGTATGGCTTAATAGAAGAAGATAATGGACTACATCGAAATCCAGAGAGGGGGCAGGGTCAGTCAGAGAGAACTGAAGAACAGAGTTGGTATCTTTGTGTATGAGATGCATAGAAGGGAGAGAGACTTGTGTGAGAACAGGGTGGGTGTGGGCAGTACAGGCAGAAGGCATCGGGAACAGAGGAGAAGCAAGTGTGGAATGGAGAGTCATGATTTCTGATCTTATTTACTACCAGGAAAATAACATTGATAGGTAGAACCAACTTTGTTATACGTCACTGAAATCTGGGGGTAGAACAGAGCTACTAATTAAAACCTTTAAACAACTGTAAAGGGAAGCCCATGAGTGCACAGGGCCAACCATGTCCCAGAGAAGAGCCTCCGACTATCCATTAGTTCGGGATCCAATGTGAACAGTCTAGACACTCACATAGCCAGCTCCAGAGACTGTGGAGACTCCAAGTACAACACCTGTATTTTTCCCTGCTTTGAACATGTGCCCTCATTTTGGGCAACTTCTTTGAAAGTCATGATGCTTAGGTCAGCAATTTGTATTGTGGTAAAAGAGATCCTATAAGTGAGAAAATATAGTTGGCACCCATAGGTGGGGCTTCATTGAAAGTCATCAAACCCATAGGTATCTATCATCTGGCATCGTGTTCGGGTTCTCATCAGATGACAAACTCTCTGACGAGCTTCATGGGCCTTTTCTTCTTCCTCCTTCCGCGCCCCCCCCCCCCCCCCGACACATACACCCTCCCATACACACAGGCCTAGGGGCTATATGGAAAGCAATGGCCTTGACTGCACTATTTCACATGCCAGCTCCTCCTCTAGGTTCTGTCTCAGGTGTCTGTCTACACCCTTTATTCAGAGGATTCAATGAACTCATCTTGAAGTTCTTTCTGAATAGAGAACTGTTTTTCTGGGAGGGGGATTTCGTTGTTAATTTTCCATTTTCAAAGTCATAATTGAATAGTCTAGAGAGTAGCCTGAATGAGAGCCACAAAGAATAAAAAGATTTTTAAAAATCAAACTATTCTACCAAAACAAAAACTTTTATATAATACATAATAAAATTAAGTATATCACTTGACAAAACTATGTCTTTTAAAGATTTTCTTGAAAGATTATTAAATTTTCTCTAACTATGGTGTAAATCTTTGAGTATTTTACACAGCTTGGACTTCTAGTGGATCATTTTTTTTAAATCAAACTCAATTTTACCCAAGAAAAGTGTTTCATTATTGAGGGACTTAATATTATGTCACTGTAGGGCAGAATGTAATGTAGAAGGGAAGCTACACAATTATTTCTAATAATGGCTGGTTTTAAGGTAAGTGTGTATCCTTCTCAGTGGCTTTTGAGGAAAACATGATCACTCTTTCTATACACATCATTGAAACTTTGAAGGAATCATTCATTTCATTTGAGTATACCATCTAAGAGAAAAGGAAGCCATAGAACAAATAAGGGAGGAAGGGAGATGAAATTAATTGTCAAAGTATAGAAATAGTAATACAGTAATCTTTTAGACAACAATAGTTTCCAGTTTCTCTTGAGAGTTCTTTCAATCTGACAATGCAGTATTATTTTTTAACCTTTAAAATGAAGTCATTTTTCAACTCTTGGCAGAATTATTTGTTAATAATCGACAGTCATTTATTGGAGAAGGGATCAGATGAAGGCCTGCCACTTCAGATTGGAACCCAGAAAATGAGATCAGCTTATTGAAGGCCCAGCTGGCAACTTCTTTAGGCTCTGAGTGGAAATAAACCTATGCATGGGAGGATTGTTATAAATTTAGAGATACTTTGAGAGGTACAGGCTAAATTGGCAGACTATATTTTCATTGGAAATCTTTGACAATATCTATTTATCTGTCTGTCTGTCTGTCTATCTATGATCTATCTAATCTTCTACCTCCCTTCCTGTCATTTATCTATCAACACCACAGAACATTGCACCCAAACTCACCAATCACATAAATGTCTTGGCAAAGTATTCATCTTCTCAATAGTCAGAACCTTCCACAGCCCAAGAACAGCAAACCCACAGATGTAGAGTCTGTGAGATCAGCAGCAGTTCTGCAAGGAGGAAACACAATTCACTAACACTGAGTCTGGATTTTTACCTTGTTGGCAATGAAGACACTCTGAGCCAAATGTATATTTCAAGCTAATCGGAACTACATACGATAAATAGGGATACAGGTGGACCCATGGCAACAATGAGATGTACAAGTCGTTATGTTGAAAAACGAACTTTACAACTTTCGAGGGGTAGGGTTGGTAGGGGGGTGGTAAGAGGGTGTGGGGGTGGGGGTTGGAGAGGGGAAGAGATGGTATGGAGAAACAAAGGAGGAGGCAACAATGCTTGATAAGAAATGTACTCACTATCTTGCCCATGTAATTGTAACCCCTCTGCATGGTATTTTCACAATAATAAAAAAATAAATAAATCTTAAAAAAAGATTCACAAAATGAATAATAAGTAAACTAGTTGGTGGATAGGTCCTGATGAGGAAAAAGTTTCATACATGGCTCATAATATGTTTCCTTTGGGCTATTGGTGGATTATAGGAGAAGATGTATGTGTTTTCCTGGGTGTTCTAACTCTCTTTCCATTCAACATGAGTCATTCTTTCATATAAAATTTTTTTCTAATAAAACAATTTTTCTAATAAAAAGATTTTAATCTTATGAAGAAGCTACAGCTGAGCTGTGATAGGTGTCAGATGATAGAAAACACATTGCGTATGGCCCTTGAGCATGAAGCAGGGTTTGGGTAAATTAGAGGGAGAAGAAAACAAGAAAATCAGGTTGTGCAGCCTTGAGGGTGGTTGAGCAAGGCCGAGGGTTCCCAGGATGTTGGCTGGGGAGAAAGATGCTTAACAGAGACCCAATTGTGAAGGCTTTGATGACTAAACCGAGGAATTTGGAATTTCTCCATGGTCTAGTGGAAAGCTCTAAGAGATCATTCTCTAAAATGTGTTAGGAGGAGTGGCTATTTTGTATTTATCTATTGGATTGTTTGGCAACTTCGTTGCTCTTAGTTCCTTGTCAGAAATTTTCAACTGAGTGAATTCAATTCTTAAAGGGAAGCTCGTCTGATCCTGTGCAAAGAATGTGTGTGTGTGTGTGTGTGTGTGTGTGTAGAACTCTGATGTGTCAGGGCCAGTCAGCAGACAAGACACACCCGTGTGTTCTGAGCCCCAGTGATGTGCATAAGGACAGAGAGGAAGGCATAAGAAAAATCAGATGTTTGGGTCTGATGGCTGAATAGATGTGGGGAATTACAAGAGAAATAAAGTAATGGATACTAAAGTTCAAACTCTAAGTTAGAACCAGGACCAGAAAGACTTTCCAATCCCATCTGCTCTTGTCATCTACTCCAACAGCACCAATAGAAACAGATCTGGAGCCACGTATGGAATTTTGACATCTCTAGTAACTATCTACAATGGTTTGACACTACCAGAAGTCATGCTGAGGCTTGAGCCCCAAAGTAATAGTGTGGGAGAATGATGGAGGCTTTCAGAGGTATTGGGGTCAGGAAGGTAGGAAGATTTTTTTTAACTTGAAAGAGGTACACTTAATATTGTAAAAGTGGGTTGTTGCATACAGATTTGGTCGGCCATGGCTACCTTTCTTGCTTCCTGCCATACCATGAGCTCTCACCTGTCTACACCTGCCTGGTCTCCTGCTTTTCCACTATGTATGGAAGAAACCCAGGCCCTCAGAGGTTAGACTGGTGTCAGTGTCATGCTCTTTGACTTCCAGAACCAAGGACTAAAGAAAACTCTTTTCTTGGCCTAGAATATTTTGTTATAGTAATGGAATGTGAACTTGGTGCCATGTTAAAAATTGAAAAGAAATAGAGGCCACTTTGTTTTAATGAGATTTTATTTAAACTTACATTGGTCATCATTTTATTATGTAGTCAATATAAGCAATTATTAAACTTGGATTTTTCATAGCAGGTCTCATTTCTTCCAAGTCAGATTTCCAGGCTCAGTGAGCTTCATGGATATGTGTGTGAATACTGGGATGGTACAAATATATCTCTAGAATCAGTGTAGAGTATCAGAAAGAATCAACAGCACCAGCTAACATGATCCTACCTTGTCTGTTTCAAGGATCAAATTATAGAAGTAGTGTGTGTGTATGTATGGTGTGTGTGTGAGAGAGAGACAGACACAGAGACAAACACAGAGACAAAGAGAGATAGAAACAGATAGGGTGAAAGGCAGAGACAGACAGAGAGCACACCTCTCTTGTGTGAACACTCTCATGGATATGATGTACATACATGTAGGCATCTGTGCATCTGTGTAATCACTACTAAATTTAAGGCTAGTTACTGCTCCTCAGAATCTATTTAATTTTTAAATTATTTTCTGTTGTTGTGCAAAGGAACTTCCATTTACCAAAGCAGGTGATGAATGCAACATATCTTGCTCAATGTCACTCCTTGCCACACTCTCACTCATCCTCTCCTTACCCACCTCTTCCCTCACTGTAATTTTATAGAATATACATTGGATTCTTGTCTGAATTTCCCCCCTCTTCTCTTCAAACTCAGAATCTTTTATTTTTTGAGTTAAGAATCATAGATGAGTCAGGTGTAATGACTCATACCTATAATTCCAGCACCCAGGAAGAGGTGGCAGTTTTATCACGAGTTCAAGGCCATACTGGGCTGCATAGTGAAATCCTGTCTCAAAATAAATAACACAACAAATGAGCGAGACAGAGACAGACAGACACACAGAGAAACAAAAAGAGAGACAGAGTGGCGGAGAGAAGGAAGAGGAGAATGAGGATGTGGAGATGAGAAGAAGAAAGAAGAAAGGAGGAAAAAGAAGAGGAAGAGGAGGAAGAAGGAGAGTAGAAGATACTGCAACAGCCTCTACAGAAAGCTTCCTAACACATTAATCCCTTTTTTGCTGTCAGACTTACCAAGGGAAGTCCTGTGATCTAAATGTAGCTTATACAATGTAGTTTGGGATGACCTAGAAAACAGACTGGTATTAAAGCAACAAAAGTCACACAGGGCCTTCGAGTGTTTAGGCACACCATGCACCCCACACACCCCACGGCCAGCACACAGCCTCTTCTCTGGTTTCCAGTCCTTGCCTGCCTTGGAAGACATGTCTGCTCTTTCTGCTGCAGGTAGTTGGAAGTTGTGCCTGTAGAAAAGACAGACTCATGGGCATCAGCAATCCTGGGCTACAGCTCACGGGCATTGTAGTTGTCTACCATTGAGAAGTGCTTGTAGGCTTGGAAGCATCAATCTGGATAATCAGCTCCACTCTAATGATTTTAGTACATTTAATACACTCCATTTTGTAGCTGAGGGTGGGGTTTTCCTTCTGTCTTCGCATAGAATGACTGAGTTTCATTGAGCAAATTATCTGAAAATTACCAAGAGTTTCCTCTTCTATTTAAATCTGGGAAAGTCCTCTAGAAAACTGACATGTATCTTTCTCTTATTTAATGAAAATTAAAGGATATCATTACACTTGTTTTCTTTCAAACTGAACCTTTATTACACTTTTATTTTCTATGCTCCTCAATAAGGAATTTTTTCCCAATACTTACTCTATTTTTTATGCTTATCTGTGCTACTTTTGGTCAGAGATATTTTTATCTATCCTGTTCTTTTATCTATTTATAGCCATTGGCTTTCTATTTACCAACTATTCATCTGTTTTTATCCACGTACCTACCTACCCATCTTTCACTTCTCTTCACATATTCTGTACATCCATCTACATTTCTTCCAGAGCACTGCCTCTGATAGTATCTGTCACATAAAGCATCTAGTACGTTCTTAACTCACAAGGACCTGACCCATAGCTGCTTGTTCCAGAGTTGGATACTTGGCTATACGCTGAGTTTAGTGAATCTTTTTTATTCCAACATATTTTTGTATTTAGGTTTCTAGCAAATGTATCTTCAAAGAATGTAGTTGTGATAGTAACACTCAAGTCATTTTGAGAGTCACTGAATGTCACTAGCAACAGTACCTTAAAAATAGTAAAACAATGATGGTAACACTGGCCATAATAAGGAAACAGTGCTGACAATAGTTAATACTAGAAGCATAACACAAGCGTAGGGTTATTGACATAAATCTACACTTCTTATCAGTTACGGAAACCATTCTTGAGAAGGAATTGCGGGAGTGAGGGGACCGATGAGAGGGAGGGAAGTAGACTAAGTTTGCTTTGTCTCTGAGGTTCAGCTTTGGGGGTAGTGTGGCTGTTTGATTCGGCTTTAGACAGTCCACTACTTTTTCTGTTGCTGTCTGCCTTATGAAATCAGTAACACGTGGTGAAGATGTGTGGACCTGACAAGGAGAGAGGTACAAGCAGCACACGGCCGTGGAAGATGACTTGGGATATCCTGTGGGAATAAATAGATTTATAAAAGTAATTGCTTTGGGAAGTTCTTAAGCAAAGAAGCCTACAGATTTGCCATGCTATTTGAATCAGTCGGCACCGCAGATGAATTGTGTCAGTTGTAGAAGTTGATGGATATAATTGGTTCTAAAATATTAAGAATAATACATGAATAAGGCCCATGCTAATTGTGAAACAGATTCAGTGACATGAAATCCAGCTTCAGATAGTCATGATTTATTGACTTCTCTCTTTTATATAGCTGTGTAGGTAAGGGTCATAACATAAGACAGATTTGCAGGAATTAATTCCTTAAGAAGCTACCACAGCGGAACTGAGGTATGGCTACCTCCCCAACAATTCTGACAATACTTGTTGTTCCGTGAACATTTGAGCAAGTTATACATTCTCTCATAGATTATTAGATGAAGCAAAGGGTTGCTATTAGAGGAAAGGGCTATGAAAAATTAAAACCTAGCTTTAGACATTAAGAACAAAGTACTGAGAATAAATTCTCTCACTGCGAGCCCTACAAGATCTAGAGTGAATAAAGCAGGGATATTTCCCCAAATCTACATTCACTTACCACCGATACCCAGTAAATGACTTCAGTAAGTCAGTAAAGAGAATTGGTTAGATAAAATGCAGTGCATAGATTGTTCTCTTTCTTCATATTGAATCACACAAATACACTATGTAATTTTACCTTAATGTAATTACTATTGCATTTTATGTCTTTAAGCCTCATGTTCATTTTTTAAGACTTTGATTAAGATTTTAAGACTTTGATACATGACTATGTACAAATTGCAAAATTGTGACACAAAATGGTATCATAGTTGGCTGAAGGTTTTATGCCTGTCCTGTTTCGTGTTACAACACTAGAGGAAGGCAAAATACCAGACATGACAAAACAATGAATGTCTATCAGGTTAGAAAAGGAAAGCTAATACTCCAGGAGTTAAAAAAAAATCTATAAAACTAGTTCATTCTTATGAATTCTGTGATGTACTTTGAGTTCCAATTTCCAATGATATTCCCCAAAGCTCTTCTTTCATATGTTCAAAAATATATAAAGGATTTCTAAAGAAAATTTCCTAAGATTCTTTCTCACTAGGCTTTTCCCTAATGAATTTAATGCTTTTTGATATGATATCTACACAATATAACAATAATTGTGTGAGAACTTTTAAAGGGCATCCGGATGCATTGTCTTTGTTTTAGTTTTTGTGTGTGCCAAATAACAGATTGCACACATTCTCGAAATGGACTGTTTATGTGACTAATATCTTGACTATTTTGATCTTTCTGTTCAGGGATTTGGGGATAATGTCCTAGAAAACAGTGGTAATACAAGAGAGGTAACTGTTTAGATATAGTTTCCCCAACTCCAACCATAGCTTGCTGTCAAACTATAGACTGCCTGAATTTACAACAGGAAATATCATTTCCTTTCAATGTCCCCTTCCTGTACCACCTATACGCCCCAAAAGTTATTTGTTCCAACAAAACCACTGGAACAGTTAAAAATAACTTGTTCAGAAAAAAAATGGGCACGGTTCTAGCAGTTGTTAGTGTCTAGCCTCTCCCTTCACATTTTAGTTACTTGTTTTTCTTCCACGTCAAATTAATTATTCTCTTTATTTTTGTTTTTTAGTCCATTAACCATAGATATTTTACAAGTTCTCAGCATTTATTGACTGGGTTAAAAAGAACATCTTAAGACATCCTTTAATTGTTTCCTATATTTATCATTCACTAAATATTTGAATGTTTCTTGGAGTTGGGATTGTTGAGTAGCTACTTAAGCACATACTCCTTGTTTGTAAAATGATTTTTTGGGGGGGTCCAGTCGTGAGGCCTGAACTCAGGGCCTGGGCGCTGTTCCTCAGCTATTCAACTCAAGGCTAGCACTCTACCACTTGAGCCACAGCGCCACTTCTGGCTTTTTTCTGTTTGCTTATATGGTGCTGAGGATCGAACCCCGGGCCTCATGCATGCAAGGCAAGCGCTCTACCACTGAGCCACCTTCCCAGCCCATGTAAAATGATTTTTGCAATTTACTTTTTTTAGTACTATGAATTGACCTTAGAAACTTTGAATAAACATACTTTTTGTAGTAACATGATTTTTTAAAAAATAGAAAATATACTACCGTTAGCACTTTGTTATACATTGTTGTTATTTCTCTCTGCTCTGCTAGACATGAACTTTATGAGGTCAAAATCAACTTTACACCCAATGACTTTCTATAGATATTAAAAAATACTTGATGAATGAGTGAGAGAACGAATGAACCCTTTATCCAAGTAATTTTTCTTATTATGTTCTAGATCTATAGTTCCTGTAAAATTGCATTGATACATGTAGTATACCTTCTAATCATGCCTCTTTGCGTCTGAATTCTATTGTATATTTTAGTGTTCTTGTTTCCTTTAGGTCCAGATGGAAATAAGTATGATAATAGAGTATAGAAAAGATGACAGCATGTTTAATTATTTTAAATTCAATTCTCATTTTTGGCTATCAAGATTTGGACAAACAGGAAATAGTAGATATATTAATGAGTCACTCAAATCTGAACTCACAACTTCAACACTACATTTTGCACGTGTCTCTGGATGTTTTTGTTATTTCACATATTGAATATTTAGAACAAATGTCTTGATATTTGCTTCTATACCCTTGGATAGTAAGTAACAGTCTCAAAGTATGTGAGAATCTTAATTTGTAATGTTTTTTCTTCATATCTATGATTAGGAGAAATGTATGCATTATATGTGAGGCTGAGAGTAGCTATTTTACACTACATTGCCAATGATCAGTATTTAATTAGACTTTTCCAGGTCTTTAATGTTTTTAAGAATAATAATATTGGCTAAAGGGAGAAGTGATTTTTCTGCTCATGGTTACATGTCTGTGGTGGTAAGTCTACGTAAACAAGTAAGAATACAGGCCTGTGGAGCTTTGGTTACTGTTGTGCAGGTCTATAATAGGATCTTGAAGCAGATAACATTACCACTTTACGTTTTGTCAATGTTCTTTTCCATCTCTTGTAGTGTCTGGCACTATGGTTTTTAGTAAGCAGTCTTTACCTAGAGGTTAAAAAATAAATAGCATTTCTATACGTGTGATTGTGAATGTATTTTTTTTTACTTCACTAGGAAGAATAAATGAGCATGAACCATTGCAAGTTATCGGTAATTAATTTTGCTTTCAAAAATGAGTAGAAAATATAATCCATACCCTTAGTACAAATAAGTGGGGAAAAAAATCTTAAACCATGACGTTACAAACTGTGCTCTTAAAATGGTAAGAATCATGAGCTTGAACTACACATTCATTAGTCAAACATGTTACTAGTTTAAGAGAAAAGGGTAAATAATACTTAGAACTAACTAACCTGGTATTTAACAATATAGCAATCTCTTCACGCTCTTAACTCTGTATACAACCACCATGTATATGTTTTATTTCTACCCTTAGTCAATAGACAGAGGGGTGAATGATGACAGTATTGAAAGGATGGGAGAGAAAAAATGGGAACATCTTCTCTCTAAAACTGGCTGAAACACGAGGCCTCTTTTGTTTGGATGAAGATGAAGGCTGAGGTAAAAGAATGATCAAAGTTTATAAATTCACGAAAAGCGCTGCTAACATGACTGTGGTCCTGGTAGCCAAATCCCAAAATATTTGAACTGTAGGGGTTGTCTTTGAAGTGTGAACAGAGTAGGTTTAGAATAGATGAAAGGATGTACTTTCACATTGTGGCAAGGAAATTTATGACAGTTTTGAGAAGTTACAGGCGGAAGATTCTGGGTAAACATTTTCAGGGGGCGTACAAGCTGACCCCGAAAATCAGGTTGATGTGGAGATGTGTGAGGGCACATGGACCACCTTGTAAGGGAAAAGAAAGCAATCATGTTCTAGAACCTTCTCTTAGTTTCACTCCTTAAATCACCATAAGTGTCTTTACACATATGCAAATAAATTCTTTGTATTTAAAGTTAAATTTTATTCTAAAAGTGATTTACAGAGGGGCTACAGTTACAGAACTCAGCTACTGAGGGCATTTCTTTTTGAACAGTTACCCCTGCCCTTATTTCCCCCACCTTTTTCCCTCCCGAGCCCCTCCCCCAAAGTTGTCAAGTTCATTTCCAACATAGTGTCTAGTGAGTGTCACTATTAAATTGATTTACCCTTTGTCTCACTGGTTCTGTGATTTCCCCTTCCCTTCCTCAAATCGTACAAACTTATAGACAAGACACAGGGTACAGAAATAAAAAACAGTGACCACTGCCTAGTCACTAAGGAATTTTATTGTATGGAGTGAGGGTAAAAATATTAACATGGCACCCAACAGTACCACCCAAATGCACTGTGAACTTAAATCAGAAGTTAAGATTTCCAACTGAAGTCAATGGTATTTTGCTTTCTTTTTAGGAGACCTAAAGTCCATTATCTACTGATTTTTCAACTATAGCAGCCTGCACATGGACATAATCTCCTTCCTTAGCTTTGGCTAGTGAGCAGGAACAAAGATGGTCTGTATTTCTACTGCACTTTTCTCATTAGAGGAAGGGGGAAATAAAACCTATATTCCTCTTTTTCTTTGTTTATTCATCTGTTTATTTGTGGTGCTGGGGATGAAATCCAGCACCTAAGTAATGCTAGGTTAGTACTCTGTCATTGAGCTAAAGCCTCACACCCTACTTTCCTTTTATATGTTTCACATGGGGCCTTGTGCTTCCTGAGGTGGTACTCTTTCATTCAACGACATCCTCAATCTGTTTTTCACTGGCTGATGTGGGCCTGAGTCACCTACTTCAGACTTCCCAGAGTTGCACCTTGGAAACCACCATGTTCAGTGGTCCTTCCATGGAGACAGACTCTTGTAGACATTTCCACCCATGCTGGCCTTGAACTACAGTCCTCTCAGTTTCCCAAGTAGGTGGCCATGGAGCCACTGGTCCCTGGCAGTAGTGACTTCTCAATGATAGCTTCTTTCTGCAAGCAGTCTTCATTTAGATGGTTTCCATAGAAACAGCTGTCCTTTCTTTTATTCCTTTGGGATCTATTAGAGAACCAAACACAGCCCTGTTTTCCTGTCTATATTCTAGCTCTTCTTTCATGCCTACATCATGGCCCAATCCTCTAAGCAGTCTCAGCCAGTACCGAAGGCTGACGTCCTGATCAGACCACCTGGGTCTGTTCAAACAGGATCCTATAGAAGAGTCCCATTACTGGGTTATTGAATGCCTTCTCGTCTAGGACTTCTTGGTCATTTTTATCCAGGGGGCTTTTTGTTGTTGTTGTTGTTGTTTGGTTTTTACTTTGCACCAGGCCTAGAGTTCTGAAGGCTATTCAGAATCAGGGGGGATCCAGAGCCAGCTCATAGCCAGGACTTGGCTGAGCGGTCTGGATCCAATTCTGAGCATCACACTCCAACACTTGGCGTAGCTCACCACATCCTGCTAAGCCTAAGCCCCCTGACCTCCACGGGGAGGCGTGAACGTCTCCGTGGGGAGAGCATGTTTTCATCAGGCGCAGGGAAAGCATGGCCACTGACTGTGTTTTGTGACCTCCTAGTTTCCTCTTTGACCCTCCGCTGGCCCCCTGCCTTCTAGGCAGGGCATGGTGGCTATGAGGAGGGGGAGGGGGCACAGAGACAAACAAGGCTCATTCACACGTTCAAGTGGTGATGTGCAACTGCTATGAAATGAGCCATTTGGTGACAGCACCCTTCACGCACAAATAAGTAGTGTGTACTGAGGGATTACTTCCTCCTTGATTTCCTCCTCAGGAAGGACCCTCTCCTGCAGTCCCTCAGTCCCTGACTCTGTTTCCACGCTTCTGGGGTGAGTCAGTGACTTGACCTCCCCGATATCACGCCTCTGGCTGCCTCAGTTTACGATCCCCTGCTATGGGGAGCAAAACAATGAAGGCTTTTTTCTCTTGTAGGATGGGAAGTCTTTTTTTTTTCCAAAGTGAAAGAAAATATCTAAGACTCTCCAGTCAACCCCTCCCTTGCCCTTGTTTTTTATTTTTTTCTTCTGACTGAAATCCCCACTGTCCCCAGTGGGATGTGGCTTACTCCTGTACTTGCAAAAAGATTATTAGACAAGTTTGGCTCCTGTAATGCCAGAGGATTAAACAGGAGAAGCTGCCCATGACCACTGTGTCCTTAGGAGCTTGTCATAAAAGTGTTGTCTTGGATAGCTTTTGTATATGCAAATGAAAAAACTTTTCAGTAAATAAAATTTTTGATGCCAGTCCTGGGTTTGAACTCAGGGCCTATTCTATCACTTGAGCCAAAGTCTCACTACTGGCGTTTTCGTTGATTAATTGGTGGTAAAAGTATGAAGACCAGGTGTCCCTGCCCAGGCTGTTGTCAAACCAAGATCCTCAGATCTCAGCCTCCTGAGTAGGTAGAATTACGAGCTTGAGCCTGTAATTATAAAGCCTGGCTTTATATATGACTTTTTTTTAAAATAAAAGGAGTAGATAGATGGAAACACCTGGATTATTGTTACAACCAAAAGGTGTTTACAATGAAGAATACACAAAGCAGGTGTTTGGGCCATGAAAAGGTGGGGCGCTTCTCTGAAGTCTCCTTTGCTGAACCATCTGGTTGGCATCATGGTTCATGGAACACATGTATTGCTTCCCATGAGGTCACCTGAAGTTTTCTTTACTGTTCAGCTTCCTCTGTGTCACATGTTTGGGAACAAGCAAGAAGGAAGACAACACAGGCAGCAACAAGATGGTGACATGAATTTGATTCTATGATCTGCTGTCAACATCTCGATGGTCTGGTCCTGACACAGACACCCATAATTCCATTTGTGGCATTGGGCACAAGAGATTATGTAGTCAATTCTGTCTGTCCATGATGCTTTGCGAACATTGTTTGCCTCTGAATTGCCCAAATCCCTTTCAATCCCCTTGTGGAATCCCTTTGTTCTCTACTTAAAATTTGAAGATGTGTGTTGAGAGCACACATTTGCACATTATGTTTGTTTCTGGAGAGGAATAAATGACTCAGAGGGAGAAAAAAAAAAACCCTGCACAGGTGTACTTTGAATTAGAGTGACAAAATAATAGAAAGGCTCCTGAATCTATTTCCCATCCATTTATAGGCACATTTGCGCCATCTGTTCCAATGTAACTTAATATCTGTCACCATCTAGGACATGATATTTTTGGATGACATTTTAGTTTATTCAATTAGCAGCTGATATGAATGAGTGGCCCTCATTCTATATAGCTGCTCTACCTCAGAATTGGTAATAATACTTTGCAGATATTAAGATTATAGCTCTGACTCTGAGTAGAAGCAAAAACAAATGGCTCTTTTATAGTTTGCAAAATTAAGGATAAGTTTAAAGGAATTCTTCTGGAAAATTTGAAATCTGTTTATACTAAGCCAGCCACAACAGATTTTTATTGTCAAGGTGATGTACAGAGGTGTTACAGTTACATAAGTAAGATAATAAGTACATTTCTTGTCAAACTTGTTACCCTTTCCCTTTTTTTTCTTCTATTTTCCCTTCCCCTCCCCCCGCCCCCAAGTTGGACAGATCATTTCTAACGCATTGTCTTGTGAATATCACTAGTCATTGGTTCCCCGCCTTGTCTTGTGTCTCATCATTCTTTTGTTCTCCTTCCCTTCCTTATTTTGGATAAACATATATACAATACCAGGGTACCAAACTCAAATACAGTGACAACATTGGATAAGCATTAATATAAACCAATGAATGTCATTATATGTGTAGTTATATACACTTACTGTTTATAATTGAAATAGATATGTATACGTATATATGTATGTGTAGATATATTTGTACATACAACTATAGTTATATATCTATATTCATATATAGGTACACAAAGGATTATGAAGCTTACTTTTTCCCTATAGTAGATTACTTTCTAGTTACTGTTAAAAAAACGTATTAACAGATTATAGAACTGACATTTCTCCACAAAGAATGAATGAGCTCAGCTAGATATTTCTGTGAAGCGGGCTTTGACTCCCATATAGATATACATCCCACAGAGCTTTATCTGCATTTCTCTTAAGCTATCGCGTTATACATTAAATGTACATTTCCTAAAGATGGGGGTGTGAAAATGGTATTAAAATAAAAATGACAAAAGTGCATGGTCTAACAAGCTTGAGAATACTTTGGCTAAGCAGAATCACACAGATTTCTCTGCTGTGATGATGCTGCAGGTCCTAATGTGAAAAAAAAAAGGTAGTTTAAATCCCCAAATAGAGATCTCGTCCCAGATAGTAATACAGATCCCTTATTTTTAAAATCCATGATACTACATCTATGTGAGGTGGAGGGGGAAAACTGTTTATTAAAGTTACCAGTACTTGAGTAGTTTAAATACAAGTGTCATTATACCCATCTTTTCATTGAGTACAGCAGCTATATTCCCACTAGTGCCAAAACTCTAGGTGGGAGAAGCTCACTATTAACTACATCTAGTGACAAGCCAGATGCAAACTCTCCCCATTACTGGCTCCAGAGTGAGCCTGTGGATTCAACCCATCGAATGTGAATCTAGATAATGAGCAGACATTTCCAATAATTTCAAGTCTTAACTTGTTGGGAAGTGTAAGACATCTCGAAAGAACTTATCATTCTCATATTAATTAGCAACTTGGAAGTCTCATTCAATTGGGCAGAGTTATTATTTAAATCTCGTTTAACCATCTTATATTTCGGTCTGCTTTCTAATTTTACAATACTACCATTGGTGTTTCTTGCATTTGCTTCTTGTGAAAAGGTAGCGAAAAAAATTATGAGAGAAAGTGATGGATAGAAAACTTGTCAGTTCTAGATTGATGGCACAATTATTGCAATTCTAAAAGCAACTCACTGGACATCTTGTGGCTACTGTGGTCCTTGATCTGAGGCACGCAGGCCCTCCCAGACATAAATGGTTCTTCCTCCCCATTCAATCTGAATCTGTGCTGTTTAGTAGAAATATAATGTAGGCCAGAGAGGAACCTAATTTTCTATTAACAGCATTAAAAAGGTAACAAGAAAGTAACTAAACTAGTTATATTTTACTTAACACAACATACCTAAATATAATTTCATAATATAACCAATGCAAAAAACACGGATGTCCTGTTTTCTCTACTCCTCATGCTCTTTCTCTGAAATCCTGTGTGGTTTATACTTACAGTATATATCTCACTTTGGCTGGGAAACTTTTCATTGGAAAAACAATCTATATTTAGATTTTGTAAAATATACAGTTAAAAAAAATGGATTCACATACCACAGCTGTTCCAATCACAGTTCTAATCATACTTGAAAGCCTTCCAATAACTAAATAGAGTGTTGGTTTTAAAATTTGCATTAATTTAAGTTAAATACAATTTAGAAATCACTTCATTGGTCTTGGAAGTGCTCAGTATCAACATACACTAGTGGCAAATGTTTTGGACCAGATGAGTTCGAATTTATTTACCAGCTTACAGGAACACAGAAAGGGATAAAAGATATCATGGATAAACAATCATTAAAATCAAGTGTGGAAAATGCTGCAAAATAAGGAATCTAGTTAATTACAAGCTAAAAAAACCCCACAAAGGTAGCATAAAAAAAAAAGGGAGACAGAACCTGTGGATTGAAGAAACTTCAAAGGGCAGACTTATTAACCAAATATAATGTTGGGAATATGCTGGATTCTGAGTTTTAAAAACCAACCAGATACATATATATATATATATATATATATATACATGTGTATGTGTGTGTGTGTGTGTGTGTGTGTATAGGTATAGGTATTACATGTGTATGTGTGTGTGTGTGTGTGTGTGTGTGTATAGGTATAGGTATTTACCTCCTTTGTACCTGCATACACATATACTTGCAATCAGAGAATTTAAACCCTTTTGAAGTACATATTGAATCCATCAAGTTATCATTGTTAATTTCTGAGATATAACAATAGGATTGTGCTTATATTTATCAAAAAGAGAGATATCCTATGTTTCAGAAACATCGACTGAATTATTTACAAAGACCATCTGGGGTTTCAGACCAATCAATTTAGGTAGGACTCATAATTATATACACTGGGTACTAGGCAGAGACCTGGGGGTGATTCTAATAAAAATGACAATTTATTAGATGATAAGAAATGCCAATTTAATCAAGTATAATAATGAAATTATATTTAAATGGATGTGTAAACTACAATGAGGTCTTAGAGTGGGTGGGGTAGAGGTAAGATGAGGAGAGCCTGGGAATATTTGTTAGCTGACTTCTAGTCACAAAACCCACTTCTTCCGTGGACCTGCTTGGGCATAAAGCCAACTGTGGGGACCAAGACTCAAGCCATGAACTCTTCTACATCAGAGCTAGTGGGAGTTTTGGGAGCCAGAGCAGTGTGGGGGCAGCCTTACTTCCTGCAGAGAAACAACGAAGTGGCTAATTCAGAAACTATTTTAGAACTGCTCCTTAGGTTTCATTGAACATCTCTAACCCCGAAAGGCCTAGCTCTTGTGTTTTCTGCCATCATTCTTCTTTTATTTTTTACTATTTTATATTGTTTTTCATTAAAAATATCTTCAAGTATTTGCTTCAATTTATGAGTACAATGCATCAGCTGTGTTCAAGCTCAAGTTTCAGCCCTTACCATCTCAGCTAAGGAAGCTCGAGGTTAACAGTTTACCTGTATCAAGCAGACTAAAAAAAAAATGTTTTGAAAACTTTACCCTCATGATGTTAATTTTCCAATAAAAGGCAACACCTGAATTTGTTTACTCTTAATACAGAGGAGCATCATTAAACTGGAGTGGCTTAATGCTGAGGAGAGCCTGGCTCCTTTCAGAAATCTTGACCTGAACTACAACTTTATCTACCATCAATTTGAATTACTTCCCCTTGTGTCAGCGCTATTTTAAGAGGATCAATGAAGGTTTATGAAGAAAAAAGGCCTTGTCATCTACTCCCAAATGGACTAAATTAATTAAGTTACTGGAGCCAAATCTATGACACTTTTTATATATTGTTACTTTTTATGGGTTGGCTGCTGACATTGATCAGAACAAAAAAAAAAGATGCTCCTATTAGCCAAGCAGGAAAGATGCTTTTCCATAAACAAGTATTCATAATTCAACTTTCTTGGTTGCCAGAATAAAATACCAGTGGAGTATTTCCCATAAAACTGTGAACTCCTAGTGGATGCCTGGAGCATAAAATTTAAATGCCCTTTGTGAAAACTCCACATCTTAGTCTGAGAAGTTTGGATACAGACAAAATAAAAATTTCAGAGACCAAGGGGTAGTCAAAGTCTCCCCCAAGAATGAGTTTCTCTAAATCTTTCCTTGAAAGTCGTTTCATCTTTTCCTATTAAGAAACCTGCCTTCTTCCTCTTCTTGTTTGGCTTGGGGCTGGTGCCAGGGGAGTAGATAAAGAAGATGCAGAAGGTAAAAGGACTCATCTCGCCCTGAATGAGCTCTGGCAGTATGGTCTCAGCAAGGAGAGAAAGTGGGATGTGTCTATATCTGTGTCTTTGAAGCTCACATTGCTGTATCCTGAGATCATTGCTTCAGCTAGTCTTCAAAAGACCAAAAAGCAAAAAAAAAGACCTCAGACAGGAGTTCTCCAGTGTTTTCATGACAGTTGTCATTCGTAGGCAGGACAAGGCATTTCATCCCCAGAACCTGACCGTCCTTTCTGGAGTTTCTTAAACACACACAGTCACCTAACTACCTAGAAGTTAAGGGTCTGATGGCTGCTTTCTCCTTTCTCAGAGAGTGTTTTGTCTCCATCGTCCCCCTAACTTCTTAAGTGAAAGGTCACTAATTTACACTAGAACATTGCAACTGATTGTGAGACCTGTGTCTTTGACATGGCACTTTCAGTTTTCTTCATGGTAGTTGTTGCTACGGATGGCAGGTATCTAGATACCCACAAAACTCTATATATCATGTTTTGTTTGCTTGTTTTTGTTTCTTCATGTGTGTAATGCTGAGTTTTCCAATGAAAATTAAGATCCCTTCAAATGAGAATGTCATTTGTTGTATGTACACGGGACTGCCTTGCCTACTTCCATCCAAAGTTAATAAACAAGGAATTCGTTAGAACTCTCTATGTCACTGAGACACAAAGTGTTTTGGGACACAAAGAGTTACATTTGTTGGCAAGCTCACTGAGAGATGGCGGGCAACTTGGATGTGGATGACTATGTAACTCTGTTTACTTCTGGATCTACGTCTCCTCAGGCCTGTTAGGAGCCTTCTGTGTTCTGTTTGCATGGGTTATTACACACTCCCTGCCTCTTTATCAATGGTCCAGTGAAGTCTGCAACATCATGCATAGTCTATGGTTTTCCAGGCTAAAATTCCCTGCATCAAAGTGGAGATTCCCTACATTTCCAAGTTTGACATAAAAATAGCTTTCTAGTAGGGAAGGACATGGATTCTTCCAGTGTAGAAACTCACATTCACTACAATGTACAAGAGAAAATGCCTAGAAAGTATGCTTAAAATCAAACATTCAGTGCAGTTAATAAGGTTTTTCTATGCCCTGAGAAGTTAGAACTTTGCAGTATTTGAGTATTGGTATTCTCACCATAAAGAAGTAAAAAGGTGAAGTAGAATGTTAATTCACTTGTCTTAACCATTCCACAATACATACAGGTATCAAACCATTGTGCTGTACACCCCTGAGTATATACAATCTTTACTTGTCATATGAGAAAAAAATAATAATAAATAAGGAACAAATGGAGCAAGAAAAGAAATCACTTGTTTGTGGATCCACTCTGCTTTACTAACTCACCTCTCCCCTGATTAACTTTGCTGATTTTACTGATTAAAAAGTCTTTCCCAACACCAAATACATGAACTTCACCCATTTTCCTAACTCTGGTTGTGATATTCTGCTTATGGCTTCTCTCAGTTGCTGGTGGTGATCATGAGCCATTGTCCTCTGGTTTTAGAAAGTCGAAACCCAGCCACAGGAGGAGAGTATTCTCAATAGTTTGGTGAACACAAGCTAGCAGAAGAGATTTTCAGTCCCTTGTGAACTTTCATGGCAGACAGTATGCTGTAATCTGTCCTTGCTGTTCCAATAAATAGATTCTCTTGCAGCTGAATGGAGAAAGTCCTGTATTAATGAAGAGAAAATGGTATTAATTTGGTTTACTGCCAAGCTTCAGAGATTTACAATTCATAATTGAAACTACTTCAAGTCATAGAAAAGATGGAAAAGGAATTCCAGTCCATACCCACACAAGATGATTGCCTTTTCTTCCTCTTGCATCAAAAAATATATATCACTGGATACTAGTGACTCATGACTGTAATCCTAGCTCCTCAAGAGGCTGAGATCTGAGGATCACAATTTGAAGTCAGTCTGGGCTGACAAATCTATAAGACTCTTATCTCCAATTAACCATCAAAAGTCAGAACTGGAACTGAGGCTCAAAGAGTAGAGTAGCAGCCTTGAGCAAAAAAGCCAAGGCTTGCAAGTAAATAAATACTAAAGCTAAGCTGAGCACAAAGCACCTTAGCCAAGAGTTCTTGCCCCAGTACTGGCATTCCAATATCTGGGGAGCTGAACACAAAACATCCTGTTGCTCCAGATAATAGAACCCACATGGTCATAAATTTAGTGAAATCCTCTTCAGCTTCTTCCTGGATGACTTTGATCATTCTGCCTCAATAGGTCCTACAAGATGTCATACACCCCTGACACCTTCATCAAGGTTAAGTGATGTTGGCAGCAGATGTGGGTACCTGGACAAGTTTTCCTCTTGGGATTGTCCCAAAATAGATCCTAGAGGGAAAGGGGGGAAAAAAAGAAGTCTCTGCGCAACCACCCACCTGGAAAAAAAGAAGTCTCTGCTCAGCCACCCACCTGGATCCCTGGCCATTCTTGCATCAGAGGCAGTTCTGAGTTGAGAACACTTCTTATTGGGTCTCTTCAGGTTTGGGCCCTCCAAGAAGGTCCATTCTAGGGAAAAACAGTATTTTTGTTTTACTATTTTTCAGCCAAGGGAATTGTGCAAAGTTCCTCCCTTTGGATGTTCTGAGATACGCTTTATTTTTTTTCAAATTCCCTATCTTCTAAATTTAATCTGTTTGTTGCCATGCACCCAAGTAATGCTAATAAGGACAGTGATGATAAACAATAGCAACCAGGAAGTGTGGTAAAATATAGCCTATCAGGCTTACCAAGTGTGTTCACTCCACTTTCTCTTTTAATCTTCATAGCACCCCGGGAGGATTTCACATTTGTTCCATTCTACATTCCAGGACAAAATCCAAACCAAACATGGCATTTTCTGAGAATCTTGCATTTCTCATCCCATGGACCAAATAAGTAGGCTGACATTTTAAAATATGTTTAGCCTCAAACTGATTTAGTCTCGGAGTAAATGAAAATGTTGTGTGCAGGGTTTTGGAAAATTGAAAGCTTCACAGCTACAGGCAAAGAGATGCAACACTCCCTCCCCCAGACCCCTACCCCAAAAGTGATGTTCCCAGGGGAGAATTAATCCTTTTTCACACACCTGGTGGGATTTAGTACAGCAGCCCTGGGGCTGGACTTTTCACTTGAACCAGAACCAATCAACTAAGCTCTCTTTGCTTCTTCAACACCTCCTACAAAAACTACCATTCTGAGCTACTTTTCCCCTCATTGTGTGAGACTGAGATTCCAATTTTGGACAGGGATATGCGATTATCTGTTCAAGTCCACTTGAAAAGGAAGGAGCCAATTTAAAATGGATCCAAAGACTTCAATGATGTAAAACAATTATTATATAAATATTAGTTCTTTCTTTTCATTATTTTTTTAACCAGCACACAGAACATGTCTATGCTCCCAGTAATGTTAATTGCTGTAGTTACGAGTGTATTTTTTAAATGATGCACAGCTCTTTTGTTTGTGTTCATATAAGTGAATGTTTATACAGACTCCCCTGGTCTACATAGATTTGTCACTGATGGTATTTCATTTGTTTTAAACTCTGAAATGAGTCTGAAGTTAAAGATAGCTTGTGTCGTTGGGAAATTCTTGAATTGAGAATCACCAAACCTGGGTTCAAGAATGAGTTACTTTCCTTTATTACTGGACTGTTCCACCAACAAAGTTTTTGTCATCTTCACTGCACAGTTTCCTACCTGGAAAATGTTTCTTCACTAAACCCCCACCGCCCTGGGCACCCAGCAGGAGCAGAACCGCAAGCTGTCAGCCTGGTGGACTATTGAGGTGGGGGTGGGGGTGGGGCTGAGCCAATAGGTGGATGTGTTAGAGCCAACATATTCTTGCATGTCTAAGTATCAAGAATGACTAATTAGAATGCCTTAGATATAACTGTGTCAGGGAATTTTATTGGATTTGAAAACATTTTCTTGTAAATGTCACTCACAAGCCATTTCTGTCATAATATGCCCAAGGTTATAAACATATCAGACATCTTAGGACAATGTAAAGATCCTGTGAATATTAACTACTTGTCTTGCCTTGAGGTTGGCTGCATCTCCAGACTGAAGCCAAAGCAAGTCAGATGAATGAAATGTTAATAGAGGAACATTTCCCTGCACTCCCAGGAGAAATGGTGACATCACGGTGTGAATGGCAGGGAGTTTAACTCGTTAGAACTATCTGTAATCGAGAACCTGCTAGAACTGCATCGGTAAGAGGGAGGAAAAGGGAGGTACTTTGGGGGGAAAGGTACTGGGGTGCTGGGGGCTGAAATAGGAGGATCAATGAGGAAGGCAGAGTGGGCAAAGGGCGGAGAACATGCTGGTGGAGAACAGATCCTACTCAGCCATGAAGCTCACTGGACTTTTGTTCCTTTCCTAAATGCAACAGAAAGCAAAGGAAGGTGTTTTAAAGGGTGGAGAAGGCTCTGGTGGCCCCTGGGTAAGAAGAGGGCGTCCTAGATGCTGGAGGATAGGACTTGTGGGTTCCTGTCCTGAGACAAAGGCCTGAAGGAGGGAAGAACCCATGCAATGGGTGCAGATGGACCGACAGAAAGGACTCATGGGACATCCAGATGTACTTGCAGAAGAGTGAGGGTCACAAGGTTTAGGGGGTCACAGAGTTCAGGTGTGTGTAGGTAACCAGCTTTAGGTAACCAGCGAGGGCTCTAGTTCTGCTCCCAAGACAGCAGCTCCTCACCACCCATGTCCTCAAGGGCTGGAAGGTAGGGCACAGAAGACCCAAGCATGTTCCCTGCTATTCTTTCCCAGGCTCTAGTCTGCTCACAAGGACAGAACTGCCCTGGGCTGGCCAACTCCTTTAAAGCCCCTATCTTTTTGTCCTGTTGCATGGAGGACTAGGCCTCAACAAGAATGTTGCAGGAGACAAAGACCTTCGAAGAGTAGCAACAGGGAGCCCATACCATATGGAGATATGGGATTCAGACATCTTTGGTGGTGGACCTAGATGCGTTTGCTTAGAGTTCTGAGACTCGGTGGATGTTGGGTGGCTCAACACAGAGAGATTTCTGCCCTAGGATGTCTTGACTTTGAGCTGGTTAGCTGAACAATCAACCTAGACGTCAGATGAGGGAACAGAGGAGGAAAAGCAGATTTGGGACCCACTGTGGTCACACGAGGAAAGAGTAGGGACTGTGCAGCCCCCAGGACAGAAGGTGCTCTGAGGACAGGATGAAGGAGATTGTGCCACCAAATGATCAGCAGGTCCAATTGTCTCCAGACAACTCTCTCCAAATAGAGGTAGATCTTTGGGGTTCACTGAAAGCTGTTCCTTAAAAAAGTTGAAGCAGAGACATGTGGTAGAATCTGTGGATAGGAGCAAGTTGGGTAGTGCAATGCTCTGCTGTGTGTGCCTGTTATTTCTGGGCACACTTGGTTGATCTCTGTCTATACTCTTTTCCCTTAAGTTAGTGGCTTGTATATAAATGAAAAAAAAAAAAGCATTTTATAAGTCAAGCCCTATCCTCTTTCTCCCAGCAGGCGACAATTACTGTAGTCATTCTGAGATTACAGGGCCTCTCTCTGCTGTTTTAATTGGGTTGTGTGTTCGCTGTGTTGATGGCTCTTTGCAGGAACCAGGCAGCGTGGTTGCAGAAAGGATCTAATTTTCACCGTGTCGACTAATGGGATAGCTGTTAAGTTACACATGCTTTTAAATTTAGATTTTAAAATCTTAAAGTCAAATTCATTGGTTCCATTGCATTAGGCATATTTCAGTAGTCACATCTGGCTAAGGCTAAGGTAACCCACAGAACAGGTTGTAAAAATCTATTCCTCATTGGAGAAGTGTCTGTTGGAGAGCATAAATCCAGGAGTCTAAAAGCAAAAAGGTGAATAAGCAAGATTAAAGAAACTCAACAAGACACACAGCTATTTTTCTAAGATAGGAGCTATGAATTATAGAAAATAAATGAAGAACCAAGGTCCAACTGCCAATGACACTCAGAACAGAGATGATGGAAAAGGCTGAATGAAATCCCTCACTCTATATAATTTTATATACACCAATACAAAACAAGTAAGGAGATGAGACCAGGAAAAGTGGCTAATGCCTGTAATCACAGCTACTTGGAGGCAGACTTTGGGAGCATCGTATTTCAAGATTAGCCAAGGCAAAAAGTTCTGAGAGCCTCATTACAAAAAAAAAAAAATAAACAAGGCACGATGGTCCCAGCTATAGTCCCAGCTCTGAAGAAAGCATCAAAAGGAGAATTGAGGGTTGAGGTTAACTCCTGACAAAAGCATGAAACCTTATGAGAAAAAAGTAACTTAAGTTTAAAAAAAAAGGCTTGCTAGTGAGCCAGGTTAGCAAACTGGAGACATAGGTTCAAATCCTAGTACCACAAGGACACAACCCCCCCCACACACACACACAGATGAAAATGCCAGCCCACTGAGGAGCAATTCCAACAGCTTCACTACCTGCAGCTTCAGCCCAACTCCACCCTGTAGTGCTGAACTGCAGTTTCTTCCCCCTGAACACCCTCTCCTTTTCCAGAAAGTTCTCACTAGCATTTGATTTTTTAAGAAAAACAAAAAACAACCTTGTCAGCTCTTTTCAGATGGCAGGATTACTGGCTCACCAGTGAATGACTCATGAGGAATCCCAGGTTTCCAAGGAAGAGTAAAGAGAGGATGAAAACTCTGAGGGTTGAGGAGGGAGACCTAGCTTTGCAAGATGTGCTGAATTAAAACGCTGGGCACTGGCAGAAGAGGAAAGAGTTTAATCACTGGAAAAGATTTGCCTTCCCAGAAGCAAATGCTAATCAACAAAGACCTACTGGATAAAAAGAAAAAGACAATTCAAGAAATGATGTTGAAAAATGTAGACTTAGTTGGGGTTGATGGGGGGGGTGGGCGGTGAGTCAATTAAAATCCTAAATGTGTATGATATACCAGAAATAATAAGAGGAGAATCAAATTGGAAGTGTAGAAATAGATACATTAAAAAATGACAACTGGATTCTACTTGCCTGGAATAGAGAAACAGATTTTCCGAGTAGATCATCAGTGGAAGAAAAATACAAACCAAGATGCAGAAGGTTGCGTGATCAGTAATCATGAACTATATCACAAATCACTAACCCTTTGTCCTGGGTTCTCATGAAGGGAAGGGAGGGGAGGGGAGGGGAGAGGGTAAGGAAGGAAAGAGCAGGAGAAGGGAGAAAGGGAAGAGCAAGGGAAGAGGAAGGAAAAGAAGAAGAAGATGTCCAAAGAGGGCAGGAAGGCAGATGGAAAGAGAGAGGAGAGCAGAGAAGAATAGAGTAGGATAGAGAAAGGAAGGGAAAGAGTTACACATTTGTCTCCTCTCTCCCTTCCCTTCAGCAAGTCTCCCATTTCGACTACAATTTCTGGTAGGCAGACAGTGCCATTCACTTCTGGAAGTAACCCAACTTTGGTATAGAAAATGATCTGGCATGAATAGCAATGCATGTAGAATTTCCCATGCTAACCTAGTTACTTCTACTTACTCCTTGTTATTTTCTGAGCCCTACATTAATTGCACAAAGGGGTTTTATGGTACTTCGTCCATGGATGCTAATAAATATGGAGTACCTTGACTAATTTCTTTGCAATGAAGTTTTAATCTGTTTTTGCAGAACTGTTAACACAGAAATACTCAACATGGAGAGGATGACCATTAAGATTTGAAATTTTCAAAAAAACCTAGCTACTCACTAAAAGCCAGAATTTTTAAGATGATTTGGACAGCATGGGTATGCTAGGTGCAGAGATAGGCTATCATGCTGATTACACAGCCTGCTCAACACACTATGTTGTGTGCATGCCTATGTCTTTGCACACAGTGGGATTTCCTGAGCACATTCCTGTAGCAACAAGGACTGAGGCACTTCCCATCCCCCAAAACGCCCAGCAATATTACAGCTAAGTACAGCGAACACACGAGATTTTTTTTCTCCTTCCATTTTATGTTGTCTATATTTTCCAATATTTTTCAAATGATCATTTATCATTTGGAACAAAATGTCAACACGGTGTTTTAGAAGTTGTTTCTATGATGAAGTGACTCTGGTCTTGCTAAGCCCCTCCTGAGTCTTATTTTTTGGGGTCTCTCTGAAGGAACGATTCTCTGTAGCGGTGTCTTTGGTATGCTAGTTGCAGGAAGGCACAGAATAGATCTAGGGTCTCAGCAGAGCTAGGAAGCCAGCCTGAAGTCCTGACCTTCCCCAACAGTGAAGACACTGGAATGAAGGGATTCTCTGTGGTGTGTCTATGAGACACAAAGAGCCCTGTATGTGGTGTTTGCTTGTATAATTCTACATGACTGTGGAGGGCTCCAAAGAGTATTTCCTGTATTCTTAATTGTATTTCCTGAAGACTTAGTAATAAACACCCACACACATATTGTCATAAACCTCCAATTCTCTTTCTCCTTCCTTCTTTCCCTCTTTCCTTTTTTCCTCTATTAACATTTTGTGAGTTTGACTTAGGGGAAGAATGTCATGGTGTAAATCCTCCAAACAACTAAGGGACCATTTAACAATACAAATACTATGAAGCTGAAACATGTTTTGTAGGGGTAGATAAGGGAAAGGAGAAAGAGGGGAACACAAATGGAAGGGAGAGAGAGTGAGCAAATGCAGCACTATAGTCAGGGGTATTACGTGAAAACTGAACTACGTAACTTGAGGGTAGGAATGGGAAGATGGGGAAAAGAATGATAGGAGGGGTGACATTGATGAAGATGCGTCGTAATCACATATCCTGACTTCTAGAATTAAAACCCTTTCGTGCAACCTCTTAATAAAAGCAAATTAAAAGGGAATGTCTGTTTGTTTTGCTTGCTTGTGTAAGCAGTGTTACTATATGTTTCAGGCTGACCTTGAACTCCAAGCCTCTGCTTCCAAGATGCTGGAATAGAACCTGAAGCATTCGCCACTCCATGCAGACCCGGTTCAGCTACCAGGAACCTTTCAGTGCGTGTACAGGACTCTTTCAGCTCTATTGTACGCCATGTTGAGCTTTATTTCACAGACATTCAAGGCCACTACTGCTCCACCTCTGGTGCTACCTTGGAGAGTGGGGCTGAGGAAATAAATTGCTTTGAATGTCTGCCTATTTTTAGATTTATTAAGTGCCAGCGTGAATATTCTGCTAAGTCTGAGTGGGTTAAGCCCTTGGTCAGTCAGACATCAGCATCTGTATTTAATGGAAAGGGAGATTCTGGGAAGCCTGTGGTATCCATGGGCTCTCCCCTCCCCAAACTCCCTGCTTTGATCAGCAAGTGTGATTCATGGATTCCAGCTCTGACACCAACGCCTCCAATGAATGCATACTAATAAGAAGCAGAGTGCGGCTCTCTTTAAGCCTATTCCAGAGAATTCTGGCAAGTTCAGGAAAATTGTGAAGCCATGAAATCATACTAGTAGGACACAGCTTTGACTGTGACAGGGGAATTGTAGTGCACCGGCTGCTATGAGACTTGGGGAACACCATGACCCATCACCCTGCATGCTCAGAAGTGCTCGGGAGCTTTCCACTAAGCATTCAGCCGGACTTTGCTAGAACGTGGCCCACATGAGCCTTCACTCACCGAGGCCAGAGGCATGTGAATTCAGACTTGGCAAAAATCTGGACCCAAGGCTCCACATTCTGAGAGATGCCATCATCACAGAGGGAGGGGGACATGCTATGTCTACAGAAAGAAAGTCTACAGAATTCATATGGCAACTCTTACAAGATACATTGTGAGTTGGGCTCTAATTCCATGAGAATCCAGTGCTGTGACTGACAAATATTGATTAACAACTTGATCGTACATGCAAAATATCTCTCATATATCTATATAGTAATAAATATGAAAAGCAATATCCTCTTTCTGGTATTACTAGATAAAAATAATGAGAAAACTGTCTTTGTGCCCATTGACAGGTTACAGGTCCTGAGAAGTGGTAAGTCTCAGGAGTGAGATTGTGGGATAGCAGGTGCAGACAATGCTAGACTAAGGCGTTGCACAGCCACAAGACAAGCAAGGACTCCACCAATGCCCAGGACATTTCAACACTGGGACCCAATTCCCCACCCAGGAATTGTACTCATTCCAGGAAATATATAGATATAGATATATCTCCATAACAAAGAGACTGAACAAACAACAAGAACAGCAAAAACAGATGCTCCCCTTTATAGAACTACTACTGTGGAACCTTAAGGGTTCTCAGAGCCCTGGGTTCTATCTCCTGCTCTGCCACTTAGTGGCTGAGTGATCTGGAGAAATGCCATCTGTTCATAACTCATTTCTCAGCTCTCATGGGTTACCAATGACACATCTTAGATTTGTTCAAAGGATTTTCTGAGGCAGTATAGCAAAGGATTGAACTGTGTCTACTACTGGATAAGGCTATTAGCGTAAGAAGAATTCAATGCTGCTTTTGGGAACATTAGTAATGGACATGAGCAGAAGAGTGGGGAGCAGATAGGAGATGGGTGATCGAGCAAAGTGGGTATCTGAAAACCAAACCAGTGTCTAGTATGTTCTAGGCATACCTCAGTATGAGGCATTTAGAGGGTAAGAGAACATGATAATACTTCCATTACAACAGATCCAAACAGGGTTGAAGGATCAAATATTATAAATGATGTGACACAAATATAGAACAGTGGTATGGTGGTCTGGGAAGTCTTCTCAACAGAAGTTACACTTTAATGAGATCTCTGGAATAGAGATAAAAACATCACAAAGGAAAGGAACTTAACTAAGTGTAAGATGTGAAGTGAAGTAATGGGAAATTAAGCATTGGGAGTTCAACTGGATGTCAACTCCCAACTGGACAATGAAATCAAATTATCTGGTATTGGAACTGTAATTTCAACACATTGTACTGAATTGACACAAAAGTATTTTTTAAAGCATTTAAAAATTATTTTAAGTTCTACTTTGTCCCTAAGTATATTCTTGACACCAATGTGATGCTTCCATTTTTGGCTGAAGTGAGGAATATTTTGAACCCAAAAAAATCCTGTCTTGAACTTTGAAGTTGTTAATTAAAAAAAAAAATCCGTTGAAGCTAGACTTGGTGGCTCATACCCATCATCCAGCGACTTCTCAGGAGGCAGGGCAGATCCAAGTTTGAGACCAGCCTGGGAAAAATGTTGGCAAGATGAGAAACCCTGGTTCAAATCCTACCTTTTATTAGATAGGGTATTTAATTGGATTCACTTTTTCATGTGTAAATATAGGAACAAGTATAGGTTTGTAGTTTCAGAGCCACAATGAGGACTAAAAGGCAACACATGAGCACAGATAAAATATCACAAAAGACCCTTCACGTGACAGGAAAGCTACAAATTCAAATGACTGTTGTGCTAGAAGAGTCAAACAAAGTGAAATTTATTGATTTTTTTTTTTCATTTGGCAGAAAGTTAATCAGTGATTACTTAGCAGGAGCAGCATTGAAGGCCTGGAATTAATAAAATGGCTAGATGCAGCCTAAGAAAGCCATATGTGTTTGAGTAAAATGATACATAAACACTTGCTTCCCAGGTTATCGATGAAGGGTGTTGACAGGGCTTTTACTATAAGGAGAAATGCCATTTTAGGCCTGGCTTATTTCACTTAATATAATTTGCGGGTTGATCTATCTAGTGGGGATAGTGGTGTGTTAAAGTCCCCTAGGTCCCGTGGTTTCCCTTATTTGCAATAACTAGTATATGTCTGAGACAAGTAGAAATGGTCAGATAAGTTGATGTTAGGTGAAATGAGCCCCAAGATAAGAACTCAAATGGTTTTTCTTTCTTGCTATTGTTTCTAACATATTTATAAGATGATTTCTTTGTTGCTTTATATGCCCCTCCCTCACTGCATAACCCCTGCTTTCACTGTATTTGATGTTGGGGAGGGGAAGGGAAAAACAAATTTTTAAATAGGGATACAGATGGACCCATTGCAACAATAAGATATACAAGACGTTATGTTGAAAAACAACTTTACAACTTTGGGGGGTGGGGGTATGTGAGGGCAGGGATGGTAAGGGGAAACAAAGGAGGAGGCAACAATGCTTGATAAGAAATGTACTCATTACCTTGCTCATGTAATTGTAACACCTCTGTACATATTTTCACAATTAAAAAAAACTTATTAATAAAAAAAGAAAGAAATGCCCATTTTAATTCTCAGGGAAGTCACTGTGGAGAAACCCATTTGAACATGTTCCATAGCCGAAGTTCAATTTCAGAAGCATTCAGATAAACATGTAAAAATGGGAGTTCCTAGTGGCCATGTGGGCAGTGGCCAGTTTGTGAAGAAGAGAGAAAACATGGAGGACCATGGTGGCACCAAGGGCTGAGCCCCGACTTCACAAATGGAGGAAAGTGGGGTCTTGCTAGTAGAGATTTGGTGTCTAACCCAGCAAATATTCCACAGCAATGCTTAGACAGATGTGCTTAAAGCTCACAGGTAGGTGAGTTTCCGTACTCTCCATGGTCCTTCAGCAACGAAAACTGGTGTTCCCAGAGCCAGTTCTAGTAAGACTAGAACTCTCTCCTTTGACTCTGACGTCAAAGTGAGCTGGTGGTTCTTCTTTCAAGAACTGAGCAGGGGCCACAGAACGAGAATGTGGGCAAAGCCTTGCTCATGGAAGACCATGGGCAATGCCTTTAAACAAGGAGTTAGAGCTACAAGAAAACCAGTCCATTTAAATTCTGAGACATACAGAGGTTAGACCAAACAAGGGTCCACACAAGGGCTGAGTAGAGGTTCAGCATCTACAAACAGTATCTGTGTGCATGTAGGAGTAGAGGGGATTTTAAGGAAATCAAATATTCTAAAAGCAGTTGTGGCCTTCCCAAGTTCTTAGCACTCTATCTGAGCACCTTGGCTTATAAGGAAACAAACTTTAGAGCAATATCTGTTGACTATTTAATAATTCACCAAGGAACCACAATTTGGCAATCTAAGCTGTCAGGACACCATGCCCTAAACAAATATTTTCAACTGTTGTTTTTCTTTTTTCCCAGCAGGTAGACATAGGAAATGTTAATATGTTTATAACCCAGGGGATAATGGTGTTTGGCTGCTCCTAGCTGAAGTTCAGGCTTCCTCCAGCCTCCCAATGTGTAAAGCAATGAATATCTTCACTTGTCTGTGGCCAGTTGAGAACACCAGCTTACCTGGCATCTTGAGAGGCTCTGGTCTCTAGAGAATACCACCAGCAAGAAAACTTCAATTTTCTTCCTCAAGTGTCTTCTATGCTGCCCTTTAATGATGCTTTATTTGGGCATGTAGACTATTCTTGGAAGAAGGACCAATATGAAATAGTCCCCAAACTAAACAGCCCCTTCTAAATATATTTGCAGAATACGTCCAGAAAAAAAAAATCACAGTACAGAATTCACTACAAAGGGGTTTTTTACCTCTAGTTTTCCCACTGCTTAAGACCTTAGTGACATATAAAGGAAATACATCCACTCATTGTATGGAAAAGGTTTTTTGTATTCCTAAGCAGTGTTTTCCCTCCCATCCTTTCATTATTAGTGGAGGAATAGATCCCAGGCATTCACCATTGTCTGTTTGGCATATGATAATTCAAAACACCGAAGCAGCACCAGGAATTAATGAACCTACCGAAGCCAAGGACTGTATTTCAAGATATTCCAGTGCAAAGTCTATTTGGTTGATGTTAAAGAAATAAACTGAGTCTGAACAACTGGGTATCAAGACCCATAAAGGAAGATCTGCAGAAACTACTGTGACTTCAGGAAGAGAGCGTCACTCATTTTGTTTCACAGCTGAGCATCTCCTCAGACGCATGAGGATGAGCAGGTCAGGAAGGATAAAACCATCTTCCTTTCACCATTGTTTCCTGTTTCATGTCACCACTGATGCGATTCTCCCAACTGTGGGCTTATAGGCTGTTCACACTTATAACTGGTGACCTCAATATTATTAAATTTGAGTCCTTGCCATTCTGAGACTCCAACCTCTCTAAAATCTTCAAGATTCCTATCACAAAAGTTACATTTGGTTTCTATAATCTTAGAAACAGTCTTGGTGGAGGACAGTCCATTATGTTAGGAATATACTCCAGGTAGGATGAGTTAATGCTGGTTTCCCAGGAAGCTTGAGTGTGACTTTTCTTAGGGTATAAACATAGCAGGTTTACTTTATTGGGGCATTTTTCATTGACAAAACATGATACAAATATAACTGAGTGAAAAGGCAAAGATAAATCCAAGTTTCCGGGAGTTTTGTGGCTCTTAATGATGTATTATTTGAGTAATTTCAACCCACTAGATGTGTGGCTGTTCAGCAGGAGCAGAATGATAACATTTAATGAGATAGAAGACAGAATAAATACCAGGCCTGCCCATAGTGAGTTCATAGGTTAATGAGGAACACAGCCTGATGATTTGATGGTTTTTTTCCCAGTAATTTGTCTGAGTAGAGTTCTGCTATCATACCTTAGAATCGTTAGTGTTGTAGGGGCTGCATATTCCCTGTTATTTGAGTATATATCCATGTGTGATGTTCTGGATGACACAACACTTGAGGTAGAGAAAGTGGAGGTTGGGGCCCATCCAGGGCTTTGGGAGGTGGCATTTCTAAGAAGACAGAGGGCCTGAGCTGTATTGGGCCACCTCTAGAAGCAGAAAAAAAAATGACACCACGCTTTTCCTTTTGATGGTTCTGTAGTTAGAGTCTTCAAATATTTAAAAAAAAGAAAAACAATGTGCATTTTGTCACTTTAGATATTTCATCAGGCTAAAGATTAAATCATCAAAGAATTCCATTACAGTTTGGAGCTTGGTAATTCCAGCATAGATATTTTCTTCTGCCTCAGCTTTTGCAAAGGTAAGTCAATGTATAAAAGCACTTCTATCTAAATCCCATCTAGATGCAAAACAATAATTTGCAATGAGAATGTTGTGAGAGTTCCTGAGGCACAGCCATTGGTATTCTCCCAATCATTGCCAATGAGGCACACATGGCTCGAAGCTGCTTCTCTTCCTTCCTGGGAGAACATAGAGCTTCCATTGCTGGCTCTGCTCGGCACCTGCACCATTCAGACACGGGCCAACCTATCTCAAGGACTTCTCAGGTTCTTACCCGAGTTTTACCAACCAACAACTGTACATACGCCATGGTTTTTCACTTGTTTTCACTTAGTTTCCGGGCAATCATGCCTCTCTTGTCTGTCTGCACCTCACTTCGGTGAAGTCTACTGATAGAGCCATGGAAGGTTCTCCTCTCTAATCCTGACTTGATGGGTGAAAAGAGGAATCTTGCAAAAGGGAAAAGACAGTGAAGAAGACCAGGGCTCTCTATCCAGGTCATAACCCGAATCCCTTTGTAAGTTCCTCTGGATGAAGAAACAGCTTCAACAGACAGGAACATCCAAGAAGTCACTGGCCAGCAGCACTCCCCAGTCTCTGTGCAGGTAAGGATGGTGGGAGAGAACCAAGGGAGGAAATTCCAACAGGAAGCCACTGCCACCCTGTGAGTGGCAGGTGCCTGGGCCAGATTCAGACCCTGGGGGAATGGATGGCAGTTACTGCATAGCACATAAGTGAAAAGAAAATGGAAGAGAGGGCCACACTCTTAGACAGGAGGAGAGAAGTGAATCAGAAAGCCCCCTTTTGCCTATATCAGTGGTTATTCCGAGAACCCATCAAGCCCTACAAAATAGAAAGTCTGTTCACAGAAGAGGGAAAGGCATAGGCAACTATTTGGTATAGAAATGGCTAAAGATCAGACCCCAGTGTCTTATTCTCGTTGGTTGAAGGGAGTGATCAACATCACTTCCTCAAAGTGCTGAGCCTGGATTCACTCTGCTCTGCATTTGCAGTGATTTGCCTGTCACGTTAAGATCCCAGATCACACGAGTAAGTAGGTCACTCTTCTGTTCTGGGCTGAATTAGATCCAGGGGGTCTTTTTCCTATACAATTTAAATTCTGAATTTAAACCTCAAGATGCAAATAAAACTGTATCTCCTTCATACTGTGAAGAGATACTGCTGGAGGCATGAATCGTATTATAACTATCCTTTCAAAGATATTTATCAATTATTCTAGAGGTAAATCCAAGATTTACTTAAATCTCCACAAGGTCAGTTGTGCAGTTTCAAAAAAATTGTTAATATTAAAAAAGTGGATAGCTCATATAGTGACTGGCAAGATTAGGGTAGCTTACCAATGTACATCCAAGATTTATATGCTGTAAGCTTCTACCAAAGAGGAAGCTATTTTTTTTTCCTACAGCAGTACATGCTCTGCATGCATAAACCATCAAAGCTGTGGATGTGAACAGAGTTGACAGAGAAGGGGAAAGGATCTGCTGGTTCATCATTTTGCACTCTTGAGCTGTGACAGACCTGGGAATATTTGAGAAATAAATTGTGCAAATGAATAAATGAATAGCTTTATAAAAATGTATAAAATGTGTACATATACACATACATCCATGCACATCCATGCACATGTGCATGTGCATACACACACATTCCTGTCCCCGAAGATTCTTCACATAATTAAGCAAGGGTGACAAGGGCAGAGGCCCTGAAGGCAGCAAGCCAGGAAACAGAGATGCAACTGCAGGCAGAGTTCATATGGCATTGAGGAAAAATTGCTTTCTCTCCAAGAGGTAGAGAGAAAGAGAGAAAGAGACAGACAGACAGACAGACACAGACAGGAAAAAGAGAGAGAGAGAGAGAGAGATCTATTAAAAGAAGAAAACAAAGCAAGACCTAGACTTTCATACCTCTTATCCCAACCCAAGGAAGTCCAAGGCAAGAAAAATGCCAGTTCTATACCAGCTTGGTAATATAGCAAGATCCAAGACCTGTCTCATAAAAAAACACAAAACGAAGCAGCAACAACAACAACAAAAACCACCTATACCTAAGGTTACTGTTAGGGTTGGGCCTTCTTCTAAATGAATGTCCTTAAGTCACTCTTTTTATGTTCAAATGTTGCTTCTCAGTTGTATCTCAGGTGTCCACTAGCAGCTATCAGTAAAGTAATAGCTTAGGCACTCCCCACACTCTTCTTGTCTGAGGGCTAAGCTGACCACTGTGGGGTGGAGGTCCGTGATGGGGGGTGGGGGAGTGGAGGTGGTAACAAGGTTCAAGGGTGAGACTCAGAATGATCATGATAGCAAAAGGCACCTGAAAGACACATTATAATGGCTAGATTCCTCAAGAGTTCTCTAGATATAAGCAACAGGCAAACAAAGGTAGCAAATTGAATTTGGGAACTGAAGGAAACCTATTCACCAAACTGCTGAAAACTATACATTCACAAAACAGTTGTTCTTAACATATCACCCAAATTCAGAACAATAAAGTCTCCAACAAATGTGCCTTTCTTAAGTGACTGCTCCACCAGAGAGAAGTGACAGAGTAGGCCCCGCGTTGAACAACGCCTATGACCACCCAGCTTATCCAAACTTCTGTAACAAAATCATCTTTCCCTTGCTCCATCCATATTTGCCAGGGCTCCCGTCTCTTCCATTTAAACACAAAATAGATAGCAATGACTTTTGCTGCATTCTCCATTTTCAGTATTTATGATCCTTTGAATGCATTTCTCCTGCCCCTGCTGAGATTGCTCCCTCTCTCTCTCCCTCTCTCAGCTCTCCCTCCCCCCACGCTGAGTCAGAGAGCAGCTGTAGAAGATGCATCCTGGTAGTGGTAGCTTAAAGCACAAGCATCCTGGTAGTGGTAGCTTAAAGCACAAAGACCAGGCCAGTTCAAGAAAGGAAGGAGATCATGCAGCTGGATCCTTTAAGCCAAAACAAAAGAGGAAACAAAGAGTGACATTAACTGTCATCAGCAACTTGGAACTGGATGACAGTAGAGCAAGCTTGTCATGAAAACGTGTTTAATCACTTCAAGTGTAACAGTTGGTTATTTTAAAAATAGAGCTTCCTGCTCTTGAAATCCACAGGGAGAAGCAAGCCTCAAAAAGATGATTAAATATTTCCAAAGGAAGGTCCAGTGAATCACAAGAATTAGGGATTCCAACAGAACCAAATCACTGCCTTCCCATTCTTCCCAACAAGGAATGTTCCTGTTTTTATTCCTTTTTTTTTTTTTTTGCCAGTCCTGGAGTTTGAACTCAAGGCATGGGCACTGTCCCTGACTTCCTTTTGTTCCTGGTTAGCATTCTTCACACTTGAGCCTCAGCTCCATTTCTAGCTTTAGGGGGAGTAATTGATTGGAGATAAGAATCTCACAGACTTCCTTGCTCAAAGTGGCTTTGAAACTTGATCCTCAGATCTCAGCCCTCTGAGTAGGTAGGATTACAGGCATTGTTTTTTAATGAGAACAAATTGGCCCATTGAGTAGCCTGTGTTCCACAATATGCAAGGGTTAGGGGTCAAAGAGATAAGTGGAGTCATCCTTTGTTCAACAAAAGCACTTAATGGTTTATGTTTATTATCAACCCAGCCTGCCCCAAGCCTTCCCCACTATCATAGGCTCCATCCCTAAGTATTGTTGTCACTGAGGAGAGGCTATGCTCTCCATCAGAGGTCCCTAAGCTGCTCTCCAAGTCTGGAGGAAAGAGAAAAGGAAAAGCCTTGATGTGGCCAGCTTGGCTAGTGAGGCCTGTTCATCCCACCAGCAGAATGCTACCTTGATTGTAACTTGCTCAACTCACCTGGCAGTGTCCCAAAGAATTGAATGAATTAGAACAGATTTTTTTCACTAATGGTAAAGCTGCCTTCTTAACAGTAGGACACTGCTGAGAAATGGTGATCATCTCAGATCTTGTAGTTGATTTCTATGTGCATTATATTAATGATTGGGAGATCCCTATTGGGCTCTACCTTTGCCTCTCTCTTGGAATTATTCCTAGTCTCTCATCTACCATTCTTCAACACAGTCTTTCCCTTTTGCTATCTATAAAGGGATGGAATACCTTAACTAAATATACCAATCAGGTCCAAGAAAGGGTTAAAAAAATCATTTAAATCCAGAACAAAAAGCGAACTTCAAAGAAAAAATTTGAATTAAACATATTCAACAAATTCAAACAAATTCACAAAAACCATCATTTTCTGCCTGTCCTAATGATTTATACAACTGAGTAAAATTGAGAGAGGGAGAGAGAGAAGGATAAAACAATCCCTTAGGGAGGCAAAACTTTCAAATGGAGAAAAGCAATGAAAAAATAAGCTAGCAAAGTGTCATTGCATTGAGATTCAACCAACCACCAAGTATTGGAAGTAGGATGTAACTTCATGTTAAAGACAAGGAATCTAAAACCTTGTGAATCTAATATGAAGGGATAGATTCTCATCTGAACAGTACTAAAGGGAAAAAAGCATATGGTAACCACAAGGAGTGAGCCCATCCCATAACTGTCACACTTACATATGTGCTGCCCTGCAGCTTATATTAGAATCTGTATTTTTAAAAATTGGTTTAGTTAACTTCAACTGTAATGAATAGAAAATGTCTTCTTTCATTGAGGGATGGGGTAATGATGATTAAAAAACCAATGTACTTATTGCCTTATTTATGTAACTGTAACCCCTCTGCTCCTCACCTTTTCAATAAAAAAGAATTCAATGTATAAAGTCATAATCCCGAAAAAGTGACCAAGGTTTTCAAATATAAATATCTGTTTATTTCCCATTGTTTGTACTCTAATATGCCATACTCTCTCTTACAGAAAAACAAAAATGTGAACAGGAGAAATCAAATGATTTAATGTTGTTTTGTTTCCATTTATAATGTATGCCCCAAAGTGCTTCTAAAATGTGTTGGAGGTCTCATTTGGTTCTGGTTTAGTAGACCATCTGGGAACTGAATTATTTAATAATCCTTTGAAAATTAAAAGAACTTCATACTAATGTCTGCTTTTACTAGGATTTGCTCATGTTTTTTTTGCTCAAGTGTTTTTCCATGGCATTTCACCATTTTGATCTATGTAACAGCAATGACAGTCTTCAGAGTCTCAAAATATTATGTGAAAAGGTATTTTCTGCCTACCTGATGCTGGGTGCAGACATCACATGCTTGACATTATACCAGCATTCGGCCAAATAGGTTACTTGATGTCTGGACTAGAGCTCTTGTTATCCTGGTAAATCATTAAGATAATGGCAAATTTAAGTTGTTGTTGTTTCAGTAGCTGTGGACACACTTACTTTGAGAAAGATTCCAGTTGGTAGAATATGAAGAATTGGATTAAGAATTTAGAAGATGGTAGTGCTATTCACCACAGTCAAGGTAAGGAATCAGCCTAGATGTTCTCAATAGATGAATAAATCAAGAAAATGTGGTTTATGTATACAATGGAATGTAACTCATTCATCGGAAAGAATGATAATGTTCCATTTGTAAAGAAATGGGAGACTTGGAAAAAATTATGTTAACTCAGGCCCAGGGAGACAAAAGATGCATGCTTTCCCTTATATGTAGAAAGCTTGATTTAGTTTATAAACTTATAAGTAAATACATTGGGTGGTATGCAAGTATATAAGTGTATTAACTGAAATACGGTAGGTTCAAGAGATAACTCAAACAGGGTAATTCCTTAGAAGGGCAAAGTCAAAGATCAACAAAATAAAACATCAGGAAGTGGACAATTGAAAGAGATGGGGTGGGGTCAAGGGAAAAGGAGAAGAGAAGAAGAGGGAGAAAATGTAGTCAAGAACCCAGTGTATATCCTGTAAAATTAAGAAGAGTAAGGAAAGGGACAGGTAGAGGAAGAATGTTGAAAATGGTGATATTGGTCAGGATACGCTGTCTTTAGAAGCTGCTTTGTTACTTTGTACAACTACTGAAAGAAAATAAAAAATAAATAAACCAATGTATGAAAAGGATTTATAATCGGTGCCAGTGGCTCACGCCTGTAATCTTAGCTACTCAGGAGGCTGAGATCTGAGGATCATGGTTCAAAGCCAGCCCAGGCAGGAAAAGTCTGTGAGACTTTTATCTCCAATAAAATCCACTCAGAAAACCAGAGGTGGCGCTGTGGCTCAAGTGGTAGAGCACTAGCCTTGAGCTGAAGAGCTGAGGTACAGCGCCCAGGCCCAGAGTTCAAGCCCCATGACTGCCAACAAAAAAAAAAAAGGATTTATAAGAATTTCTAAAGGATAAATCTGAGGCTCAGGATTGGCACTGGTGTTACAGCTACATCAGTTCAAAAGCCCTGAGTAACTATGCAAAAAGAGAATGAGAGCTGTGGCTGGATAGGACAAAGATTGAGCTCCAAGTCAAAAAGTTACAAAAAGGATTCAGAAGTTGCTCTGGAATAAAAATCTTTTTCTTTGAAGTATTCGTGTTACTCTAGGGAAATTAGAAATTTCTTAGAAATGAGCTCTACTGGAGCAGTTATCACGGAAAAATATCTTCATCACAAATACGACATTTGAGAAACAACTCATTTCTCAAGCACGTAGAGCCATTGATGTGAAATGCATCTGAGTCATGATTGGGAACAAAGCTATATTTAGTGGTGAAGCTGGCACCGTATTTTTAGGAATGGTGAAGTTCATAGGATTTTTAGAGTGGGATGTGTTTTGGAGGTTGAAATTTGTAGGGGATGTTCAGAAGTGATTGGTCACCCCTACGCTAAAAGCCTTCATTTTGGTCCACCATTCCTGGAGACTGTCATAGTGGCTTCTGAAGGTTGATGCTTACAAACCCCTCAGGCAGGAGACCTGGAGAATCTGGGGCCTCATCTCAAGAAAAATCTGGAACTTAACATGTACCTGCTCAGGCTGATGAAGAATCCTTCCCAAGATTCCCCAGTCACAGTTCCCTGGCAAAGAAAGTTAATATTCTACAACCAGAAAGAACCCCAACAATCCATTTTCAGGTCTACCCATCTAAGTTTGTACTTGTGGAAACTGAGCCTCTCAGATATTTTTCACCTAATCACCATCAGCCTGAGCATTCATTGGCTCCCCCCTCCATTTACATCTCCTTTTATAACACACACACACACACACACACACACACACACACACACACACACACACACACACACGCTGCAAAACAACTGCATCCTGTTACTTGGCAAAGGAAGTCTCTGTGTCTGCAGAAGGTGAGAGAAAGCTTCACCACTTTATAAGATGAATAGATTTGGGGCTGAAAATGGGTTGTGGTTTCCTGAAGACTGTAATACCAACTCATCATCCTGTCCCAGAGTCATCCAACTTTTTTCCCCCTGTGGAACAGATTTCAAAGAACTATCACCCATCTAAGGACAAAATGTAAGTGGCCAGAATGTCCACCTGGCCCCACTCTTCTGCCCATTCCAGCTCTCCTCTCCCACAATATTTCTTTGGCTCACTGCCCTGCATGAGTCATGATTTCTTTTGCAGACATCCCCTGGACTGACAACATGTTGTTTCATAGGCCAAGTAGCCATTGAGTTTCCAAGTCCAGTCCTGTCAGTGAGAGTCCCTGCAGGACAGAATACAAAGCCCACGTGCCAAACCTCATCTCCCTCCCTTCCAACAAAGAAAGTCTTACGTCAGTCTGTCTCATTTGAAGTGTATTAAGCTGAAGAATAATGATAGATTTAAATATTTTATCATTCTTATGAATGTTTTACTTTTGACCTGCATGAAGAGGTACACTAAAAAAAAACCCAAACAGTTCATATATAAACCATTATGACAAAACAAAGAGATGAAACAAACCACAAATGTTTTGGCCGTGACATTTTATTGTACTTTATTTGTTATTGTTTTCCCCATTTCATGTTTCTTTTCTTCCATGCAGCTAAGAGATGACTATATTACTGTATGTTGGATCTATTTCACTATTATAAACTTATATAAAAATTTTTGATCATTAGTATATGGTAAAGAATGTCTGAATGTCCGTAGAAAGTGCTTTTTTTTTTTTGTCCTGAGAACTATAAAATAAGGCAAAGAGTGAAGTTTCTGAAAACATGACTCAGAGGAAAAAATATCGCTCCTAACAACAACCACAAAAGATGATTTTACTGTGGATTTTCTCCTCATCCACCTCAGTGTCGGACTCCAGCCAGCATTATCTACTATCATCCTGTGCGATGGAAATGGATTGTAGCACAAAACAAAAAGAAACAGAAACCCACCCAAGTAAACAAGCACTTCAACACATGTATTTAATGCATGAGATCAAATCCTAGATCGCACTAGGACCTCATCATGCAAATGTCATCATCTAAGAAATCCCTGGAAAATTTGGAGATTCACTACTGCTATCTAGAATTGTGAAGGGATGTTATTAACATTGACACCTGCAAAAGAATTGGCCTGCGACCCTCATTGCATTAAATTTCAACCTATGATAAAGCAAAAGATAAGGAAGTTCCTTGAGTGCAGACACACGGCAGGATTTAGAATGTGGGGTCAGCTTTTCTTGCTAGGCCCTTCCTTTGGTGATAGGTCTTTGGACCTAAAAGACCCCTTCTCAATCCATAGCTGGCACACATCTGTTGTTTAGGATCACAGTTCAAAGCCAGCCTAGGCAGAAAAGTCTATGAGACTCCATGTCTATGATGTTGGCAGGAATCTGTGATGCTATTAATTCTGAGTGACTGGGTCATAGCACAGGCACATGCCCAGGCAGGAAGTAGGATTCTGCAAGAAACCAGCAAAAAACAGGGCTGAAAGTATAGCACATGTGGTAGAATGCTAACTTAGCAAGCACAAGGCCTGGAGTCTCCCCCCCCCAAATAGTTATATGAATAACTTCCAGATTTTAATTTTTCCCTTATACCTCCTTTTTACATTCCAGAGAATATATACAATCATTTATTCAACATTCTTATCTGGCTGGACTACTGGTGTCCATATGTCCAAAACTAAAGCTAACGATTTTTCTCCTTCTGAACTTCTCATCTTTCTCCCTTCCCTGGTTCAGTTGATGTCAATTCCATCCTTCAAGTGCTCAGGAAGAAACCTACAGTCTACTCTGTCTCTCTTCCTGACACATCTCTCCAAAGCATCAGCAAATGCCTTCCCTGTCAGATCTACCCATCATTGCTTTGAGAACGCAGGTGGGAGCATTGAAGTCTCTCATCTGAGTTGGTGCAATAGCCCACTGGTTGTCCTTTGTGCCTTTACCCCATGCTGATTAGTCAATTCTTGATAGAATAATCAGAGACATTCTTTAAGTATAAGCTATATATCTCAATTAGTCAATCTGCTCGACAATTTACTCTAAGTGCCCAGTCCTGAAGCAAGACACTCTCCTACTTGATGCCCCATTTTGTCTCTGGTCACTCTGCTGCTCTGCAGCTGTTTGGCTCTGTGCCAGCCATATCTGCCTCTTGGCTACAACTAAAACACACTAGACTCACTTGGTCTTTGGATGTCTACTTGGATTAGCCCTTAGCTTAGAGCTGAATGGCACCATCTTCCTGTCCTCCTTAGGTCTTTGCATAAATGTCATCTTCCTGATGAGACTCTAGGTCAGACCCATCCTGCCAGCTTTACTCTTTCTGCTCCTATGATTCTCATCATGGGGTTGTTTAATGGAGCTTGTCTGCCACCAGAATACTGATATCATACAGACTTTGTCATTTTCATCTGATGTACTTGGAGTGCCAGGCACAATATCTGTCAAGCAGTAACTACACTGATAGTTTCCAGTATATAGATATAGATAGATATATTTATATATAGGTATAATTATATTATATATATATATATATATTTCTATATGACCACAAGGTCTCTCTGAGAGAGCTGGTGTCCTGGTTTTTCTTACATAGGGAGAAAGCACAAGACTCTTAAGGCTTTCACACAAGAAATCTGCCTTAACCAGCCTTGCCTTTGTGCCCCACTTCTTGCTAACACAGCTTTCTTCAGACAAAGATCATGAAGTCCTCACCAAAGTAGAAAAAAAAAAAAATGGGAAGAGGACACTGGCAGGAAGTCAGCTTTGAGTTGCAGAAGGGGTTAAAGTTGTGGACTCAGGTTCCAGAGTCACACTGCTCGAAGACAAGTCCTATCCAATAATATGAAATTGTTTACTCTCTTGCAAAGTTAGAAGACCCTGTGTTTATTGCAGAAAGAGGCCTTTAAGCTGACTATGAGTCTACAAGAGGCAACATAGCTCTCTACAGTGAAGGCACGTGAGTAGTGTTTCTAGGTACAAGCATAGCCAGGCACACACCAACCTTGCACTGTTGCTCCTCTCATGCCTGTTGCAAGACATGTCACAGGTCAAAGTGCTCATGACAGTACTTGTCTTCTCATCTTTCAAGACATCTGTTCTTTCTTCTATGCTCAGAAGAAGCACCTTTTTGAGTTCCATTCATTGCCTCCATCTTCAAATATAAAAAGTGATTTTGAATAAGAATTTCTCCTGGTGATTAAGAAGTTGTCTTGAAGCCCACAAACCAAGGCCAGAAGTATTATGTGGACCCACAACTCTGAGGTGTGTCCTGGCTGAATCAGCCAGAGCCACACCTTTTCCCAAACTGTGATGGCTTGTCCTGAGTTTCAACCCACCTCAACCCCAAACCAGCTGACCTGTAGAACATAAAATGACAAGGCCAGCATGCATTTAGCTTGACTTGATGATTTTCCTTGAGTTTTTGGTTCCTGGAGGATATTATAAGCAGATGGACCCTCTGTGACCTCAAGCCAGGAGACTGGCTTCTAAGAAAACCCTTCTGGAGTTCAAGGTGCCAGAGCTGAGTGGTTGCCTAACAGCAAAAGATTGCAAACTTGGTTCTTGTGGCTCCTACTTGGAGCTCAGAGAAAACATTGCGAGAAGCCAAAGTGGATACAAATTCTTGCTTCTTTATAGAAACAGGAAGATGACAGGACACGAGAAGAGGGAGCAATGAGCCATCTGTCCGTTTTGCCCAGCCTCAGCCTTCAGTGTGGAGGTAGAGATGGGGTTTGAGGGAGATTATCCAGAGTGGCACTGAGTGATAGCCTCCTTCCCCTGAGGAGTTTTTGAGCACATGGTGGAATTATTTTTTAAAGGGTAGGAGGAGTGATGGGAGGCAAACCAGCCATGTTTCCATCACTCACGCAGAAATACTCCTACTTTTTGACAGGGTTCTTCCCAGTCTTTGTAGACTGAAAAAAAATGTATCATTCAAAAGAGGCAAATTCTCCTGAAGACTGAAGTGTCAAATTTAATAGAAGCATGAGAAATTGCTGTTTAAGGGTAATAGGGCAGGGTCCTCTCTCTTCTTATTCATTTCCCAGCTACGCTCGGGTGTGATTCCATGCAGTGCGGTACCCACTCTATGACACAATATTTCATCGAAAGGATGCTATAACACTGATCAATCTATACACTTGCAACTGTGTAAGTACGGTGTCCAGAAGCTTTATGCTTGAAGAAATGGGCCTTTTGTAATAAAACACTATTTATAGGGCACCTCATCATGTGGGCATTGAAAATGTCTAATATAAACACTAAAGAAAAAGTAAACATAGTGCAGCCACAAAGACAATCACACACAATGATTTCCAATTTATTTACAAGATTAACTCCATGAAAGGGAGCACATTTTTTTATTTATGTGGGTTTATAGATAAATACTCTACCTATAATAACTCCATACATGCCTCACACAATAGGAGAATGTCTATTCTCTTCCAGAGCCACTTTTAATGAGAAAATGAAGGAGTCATTCATTTTAAACAACAATAATAATATTGTTGGGTGTACCTGATTAACTTATAAAAAGTAAGCTCATTTTGAGCAGCTCTAAAGGTTTTTTCAATCATTTCACCATCTGTAGAAGACTAAACATCTGTCTTTTTTGACTAATTTATTTTTTATTTGTTATTTTATTTTTTTAATTTTAATTTTATTGTCACGGTGATGTACAGAGGGGTAACAGTTACATAAGTAAGGTAGTGATTACATTTCTTGTCTAGTTACCATGTCCCTTATTTTTCTCCCCCTTTCCCTCATCCCCAACCCCCCAAGTTGTACAGATCATTTCCAACATATTGTCTTGTGAGTATTGCTGTTGCATAGGTTCCCCCTTTGTTCTTTCTCTCACCATTTTTTGTTCCCCTTCCCTTCCCTAGTTCAAATAAACGTATCTACAATACCCAGGGTGCCAAAATCGAATACAGTGACAACAGGGGCTAATGTACTACGTGATTTCTTTTTTCTTCTGTGTTTTCCCCCTATGGTTTGTCCTCTAAACTTCTATCTTTAGCTCATGCTTAGAGAAGAATTTTTGAGCAGGAGAAAAATGGCTCATTAACTCCATTCATTCATTAGCATCAGTCTAGAATGTACACCACTTTCTCTTGGTTACAGAGACAGTTAACGTTGAGTCAGTTTTCATTGTCCTATCTCAATACTATGGGTTTTTCGTTATCTTTTATAGTATCCAGGTTCTGTCATTTTCTTGTGTGTTTTCTCACCAGTTATATGGTATAGTTCAGTAATCTCTAACACTTTCCCTTTTTGAAATCTAGTATCTCAAAAATCACAGATACTTTCAATAAGCACATTTCCCCTGGAACAGTGAAAGTATTTTATTCAGCAGAGAAATTAACTAGGGAAGGTCTTCTTTTGTTCTGCTTATGGATACATTGCTGACTCACTATTTATTCTATTTTTTTCTGTGAATTGTGTATTGCTGCTCCCAACATAGTTGGAGATAGTTAAATAAGCCCTCTTTACTTAGTGCCCCATTTGAAATTTCAATCTTAGCTTTTAATTGGAGGCTGGCAAGGAAATAGGAAATACTGACATTTGTAGAGATGAATGGGGCAAATCATATCAAAGAAACTTGATTTCTTTTCTTGATTGAATTATACGATTGGTAGAAATGGAGAGGATGGCAAATGACATATAATATTATTTATTGCACCCAAATAATTGCTACAGTATTTTCATGACATTTCCTTTAGAAAAAAAATTCAGAATGGTTTGGGAACAATCATTACCATTTGAGTTTGGAAGTAGCTTCATTGTGGTAAAGATAGAGAAGTAATAAAAGGCCTAATGGAAGATAAGAAGGATGACAACCTTAAGCTCTAGCATACCTAACAACAATTTCTAAGAGATGAGGAAGTGAAAAGACACAGATGATTTAAAGCAATGACTTCAAATGTAATGGAAAGGAAATAAACTCTAGAAAGAAGCTTCATAGATGAGAGCAAAGAAAATTCACTACACGAGTTCAAATACACTGATTCATGACACCCACCAGGGAAAAACTGAGAAATACAGAAAATGACTTGTTTCTATTTGCTATTTTTGTAACTGTATACTTGCTGGCTCTTAGATGAATATCCTAGGAAACTGTCAAATAAACCATTTCATGAAGCCATGAACCTGTGCATTCATCTACCAGAGTGTAGAACTTATCTCTATTGGTGCATCTTGCCATGATGCTGTAAGCATTTAGTTTTATTTTTTATGTTCACCACTGGTTTTATTCCTTTCCTGTCCACCCAATACCATTTTTTCTTGCCCCCTAGAAAAATATTTGAGAAGATTCCTGTTCTTTCTTTTGCAAAAAAAATTGTTTTTAAGCTTCAGTAATTTTTTGAATGAAGAACAAACCAAAAAAAGTCAATTCTTTTTTTTTTTTTAAATGGAACACGTCATTTTAAGGCAAAAGCATTCCAATGTCTCATCTATGGCGGTATCGATGTTCTAAATATGCTACTGATCTTAACACCTTTCTCTTAATCCTTGGATGCCAATGGAAGATTTAATACCAAGATTTCCCCATTTGAAGATAATCAAACAATTAAATGCTGGGAAAACTCTCAGGGATTACAAAATAGGGGATAGAGGGTTCTCCCATGTGTTATTTGTTCTAGATACTTCCAGCAAGTTCCAGAATCATGTCTCAGTAGGAAGCCTCCTGTGGAGGGCAGTCCTGTTAGTAATGGTGTATGTGAGCTGACAGCCCGGCTCACAGGAAACAGAAAGAGAAGTTTACATCTCTGTCACACAACTATTCCTAAATGTGTTTGGAAGGAGTATGGATGATTCTGTTCCCTGAAGTCACTCAGGACTGCTGTTCCCCTCCCTTCCCTTCCATTGCCCATCTTCTTCAGGATGCTTTCACTGTTCTGCAGAGTCCAATCTGCCTCCATCAGCAAGTCCATACCCCAGGCCGTGGAAGGAGAAAGGAGAGAATGAATGCAAAGTAGGTAATCCACAGGTCTCAAAGGATGGCTATTTCTAGAAGACAGCCATGTGCTCTTATCTAGCTCTATCTGCTGAAATGCAGTACGATTGAGCTGGAGGAGTGAGACTCTTACTAGAAGAAAAACAGAAGCGAGCTCTGCCTTACCAATGAGAGCCTCACTCACAATTACACATGTACATGTAACAGTTCAGGGACTTGATATAAACACGGTGTCTGTAGGATCTATCAGAAATAAGTAAAATGATGATGTCAAATAGGTCTGTGTTCTGTTTGCTGATAGACAAAAAGAAGCATAGTGAACATGGAAGGCTGTGGAAATATGGGTCTCTGTGTCTTAGATTCTTCTTCCGCAATATTGCTGAAATGCACCCTCTATGCTATTAAGATCCACTACATGATCTCCTGCCCTATGATTTTTTTCCTCCATGGGTATCCCCATCTTATAGGGAGTTGGTTCTTCCTTCCCTGACTCTCTCCTTCTGCCTCAGAGCCTTTAGATAGCATGCTCAGTAACACTCTTTTGAATGCTCTGGCTCCTGTATCTTTTTTATCTTTTGTTAGAATAGTTTTCATTTGGATTCCTCTAGACTTTTTGTTTGTGTTTGAAGTCCTGTCTCTGTTAATGACCTCACAGTGGATGTTTCCCCTAATTGAGGACGGAACAACAAAGCCTTAGCCATCACCATCCTGAGTCGCATGCCCGTTAGTTCCTTATTAAAGTATCATTCGATGTACAAACAGCTGTTTTCAGGAAGCTTTAAACTTACCTCAACAAAGAGAGGATAATGGTTAAAAAAAAATCTAGTAAGCACCCAGCAGGCAGAACTAGCAGCTTTCAGAAATAATCTTCTCTGTCGGGATGCCAAACAATAGGTACGTATATGTAGAAAAAAAATCAGCCAAGAATAATCCTTTCTGACCATTTGGCAAGATGGACTTGGTATAATGGCTTGAGCTTTACATGTATATCCACAGGCTTTTGATCTCAATTAGCTACTACACTAGCCCAGGCAAAGAAAGCAGAAGTTCCTTTCATAGGCTAGGACTGAGGGCAGAAGGTAAATTGATAATTGGATGTTTCCCACTGCAGAGGCTTCGCTGACGGAGCTGTGGGGAGACGGCTGGGGGCTGGTGGAGGCAGATGTAAAGAAGTGTTTGTTTCACAGCAGTCCTTCTATTTGAACTCTGCATCCACAACATAAACGGTCAATGGTTAAGAAGCATCTTTGAGGGCCTGGAGTGGAGTTCAGGGGGAGAAAACCAGAGTGTTTGCCTAGTGGGTGGAGGATTCTGCATTCCATCCCCAGTGCAACAGGAAAGAAGGGAAGGAGGAAAGAAAGGAGGGAGAAAGGGAAAAGAGGAAGGGAGGGACTGAAAGAGAGAAGAAGGAAAGGCGGGAAGGAAAGAGGAAAGGATGGAGGAAGGGAGGCAGAGAGGAAAGTAGAAAGAGCTCTCTGTGTCTTTCACTTTGGCATGCTTGTTCTTTCCCTCCTAAATTTATTATCTGCTCCTAGGGAAGACCAAGGATGGGAGCATGCATTGCTTTGGAAGATGGGAAATCAAATCAATATATAGTTTGAAATTTGGTCTCCATCCAGGCCCAACCTGTTTTTTGAGGAAAATAGACTCGGACTCTTAAGGGCATGAAATTTTGTCCATCTTTTAGTTAGTATTTCTTCCCTCTGGTAATAATTGCTGTCCTGTAAAAGTAGGTCTGTCGTAGCATTGCAATAGTCAGAAAGGCCCAGCTCAGCAGTGTTGACATGAAGGCAGGTAGAAATATATCCTGAGCCTGTGTTATCGATGGTAGAAGTCGCCTTTCCTCTCAAACTTCTTTATGAAGGAAGTAAAACTTCAATTCTGTTCTGTGAGTGTTTGGGGGATGCAAAGAAGGAGCTGTGTGGGGCTCTGATTTCCACAGGAACGTTCCCAGGGGAACCAAGATGGCAGGCAACGTGTTCAGGGCACAATCATTGCTTCCTAGAAGCTGTGTGTGTGTGTGTGCGTGTGTGTGCGCGCGTGTGTGCAGGCATGTGCTTGTGTGCGTGCAGTTGTGGAGTTGCTAAAGGGCAGTGTAAAACACTATCTTGAAGTGGTGTCAAAATTCACATTGATGGCTATTTGCTCACTTTATGGACAAATAGAACAAAATTCCTGCAGGCTAAGATAGGAAATCTTTTATTTAAGCTTTCAAAATTTACCATTTCCTGAGTTCCTTTGGGATTTGGAACAATTGGAGATAAGTGTGTTTCTTTCTTTCTTGTTTTTAAAGTTCAAGTGGAGAAAAGTATTTTAATCAATTGAATCATGGGCTCTGAGTAGCCAAAGCCATCTATCAAAAAGTTAATTTCCCTTTTATAATTGTTCTAGCAGCAACCTTGGCCGCCATGCACTGTCTCAACCCCAGTCAGTCTCACCTACTCTTTCCTGGGTTAAGCTTTCTTATCCTGAAGCAATCTCATCTGAAGGCAGCTCTTGTACAGACTTTCTCTTTCTCAGATTTCTCTCTGTGGCTCTGCTTCCTTCCCTTAAATTCTTGCACTTAAAATACCCACCTACCATGCGTTAACATGTATGGCTCTTCTATGGTTGTCTTTTTTTTTTAATGCTATGTTCTTCACATCCATGGTAGCAGTGCTGGAGACGTACAAGCTGCTGCCAGGTAAATATGTGATCAGTGAGTGACAGGACACAGTGTGAGAAAAGTACCATTTATTTTGCTAAAGATGTTATGGACCATGGACAATGAATCGGCTGCTGCAACCATCTTTGAACTAGGGACTCAGCCACTCAGTTTGGGAATCACTAAGTAGAGCAGGTTGAGGAAAGAAAAATGGGAGGCATTCTGTTCACTTTGGTAGTGTCTGTCACCAAAGCCAAGCTGATTTGTGAGAATCTCTGTATTATCATAAACAAATGTGGAGACTGAGAAAGTGCTCCTTTGGGGCTTTAAATAAAGATGTTCTCACACCTGCCTATAGATATCAGCACAGAATTCCAAGGTCTTTATGCCCTTTAGGTTAGAAAACTAGCTTCCCTAAGAGGATTTTGTAATCAGAATAGCCCCAAAGCTGACTCTTCTAAGGATTTACAAGAAAGATATGTTTCCCACATATCAAATATGATTTCCTATGAAGGTCAAGCTCAAGGGCATAAAAGCAGATGGTCCTTATGAGAGTTTCACAGACACCTGTGGCAGCAGAATGTCCTGGAGATGCTTCCGGTTTTGGCCAACTTCCAGGGATCTGCCTAAAGCATCCCCTGAGCACATGCGTGTAGACCCCTCTTTGTGACAACCTGCACTAAGCAACTCTACTACATTTGTAATTTTTTCCCCACCATTAAGCCAAAACATATGATCATTTTTATCGGATTCCCTGATTCATAAGTGCCTTGAGTACTGATAGATGTATTAAAATCATCAGTCCCTGAGCCACATACTGGTAATTTTGTTTTTTGTTTTTTCAGAAAAAAAGTCATAGTGAGATTGTTATTGTCTGCATCATTTTTCTTACTTGCATTTTCAAATTATTCTTACATATCTTTTCTGCCCTTTCAAAAGCAAAGAGCAAATGATATGCACTCATTTCCCAGTGATCACTTCTGCCCAATAGCAGACAAACAGAAAGAACACCCTCTCCTCCAAAGAAAGAAATTTTGCATAAATAGTTGTGCTAGCTAGCTTTCCATTACTGTGACAAAACACCCGAGGAAGTCAACTTCAAGGAGGAAAGACTTATTCTGGCTGAGGACAAGATGCAGTTCCCAAGGGCACACACTCAAGTTCCTACTCCCTTCAATTATACTTTCCTCCTAGACTTTATCACTTCATGAACCCATCAATGCCTTGATTCCCTCTGTTTTCTCTTGTTGATATGACAAAAATTCAACTGTTTATAACAGCACGAATTTGTCTGGGTGCTTGTGGTTCTTGTCTATACTCCTAGATACTCAGGAGGCTGAGATCTGAGAATCTTGGTTTGAAGCCAGACTGGGTAAACAAATCTATGGAACCTAATGTCAATTGACCAACAAAATGTTGGCAGTGAAGGTGTGGCTCAGGTGGTAGCATGACAATTGTGAGTCAAAAAGCCAGGCAAAGCAAGTGAGAATGTGAGGCCCACTGTTCGAGCCCTAGTCCAAGCACACACATATGTGTATGTGGGTGTGTGCAGGCACACACCACACACACACACACACACACACACAAATTAAATTCAGAAATCTACAAACTTATCCTAAATTCAGATGGATTTAGACATGGATCTCATTGAGCCAAATTAAATATGGCAATGTTTTTCAGTTTTCTCCTGGCTGTGACAGAATAGCTGATATAACCCAAAGCAGAAGAGATTTCTTTTGCTCATGGTTCTAGAGGTTTCAGTCCATCCTGGCTGTGAGATGTGGTGGAATCACTCACATCATGGCAGACAGGAAACAGAATAAAATCATAACCAAAAATGGCCAGGCCAAGATTTAGTCACCAAATATATGGCCCTATGACCACTTCCTTCCAACAAGCACCACCTGCCAAACAGTCTACTCAAATTTAAGCCCCTTCATGGGTTGAAACACGCATTATCTCAAGGCCCTCATGGTCTTTTTTCCTCTGGAAATACTTTCAAAGACGCACCCAGAAGGATGCGTTACTAACTAATCTAAGTATTCCTCAATCCAATCGTATTTACAATCAACATCAACCATCTTGAGAAATACTGTGTGTTTCTTTGAGGAAAACCCTTTCCCCTGACTGGTGCCTGAAATCCAAAATTCAGGCTTATTACTTCATCTTCAAAACCAGTACCAACTTCCTATCATCCTTGGTGTCTCTATTTCTCCCTCTTTCACTTATATATTCCAATTATAAATATCTTTCTGATTATATTGGGTTCATTGGCACAGTCTGAATGATCACCTGATCAAAAAATCCTTAAACGTAGTTAATTAAAGATGACTGCAAAGTTCCTATTAATCAATAAAGTAACATATTTGGAAGTTCAAAGAATAAGGACAGTGACACTTTTATGTGATTATTTTCAGCCTACTATAGTCTATTCTCTGGACCCCCTAATTCATGTTTTACTTAGCATATCTCAATGTTCCCCAAAATTACATCCCACCAAGTCCAAAATCTCATACAAATGTTACTACTTCAAAAGTCTCCAATATTGTCATTTAATTAATCTAAGTATAACTATAAAATAAGTATAAGTCAGATATAAGTGAGAATCTGAATTTGTTTTATCCTGGATCTCCATCTATGATCCTATGAAACTCAATGAACAAGACTTTTATGTCCAAAGTGCAGTGATGGAGAAAGTATAGGATACAAGTTATAGACAGATGTTCCATTATTTAAAAAAAATCAGATAAGAGAGAGTCCTCACCAGTCCTAAGCAATTTCAAAATCCAACTGAGAAAACTCCCTTAGGTTTCCAGGCCTGAGAATAATCAGAATTCCTGATTATTTCTGATTGTTCAGAATAATCTAAATTTCTGCACTTCCACTCAGCCCACATTTCTATCCTCAGAGGAATCTTCCCATTTTCGTGAAGTGTAGCATGTATCGTCAAGGGAATACCTCAATTAGCCTGTTACCTACCTGTTGAGTTTTGAAGGGATGACATTTTTCTCTTGCTTCCTCTTTCTATTCTTCTCATTTCAAGTTGGCAGTATTTCTAACAAAATACATCTCAAACTCCTTGTGGATCTACTCTATATGTCACAGAAATTCATAGCTGTAGATACCAACTTCCTTGCTACTTCACTCTTTGAAAGATATCTCCCACCAGTGCCCTAGTTCTAAGTGTTAAAACTATATGAGACTATTCTAACAATTTACCAAAAATGTATTGGTTTAAAAATTATCTTGAAGTATTTGTGCAAAGGAGCTTCAATTTCAACATGTCAGTTTCTGAGTATAATACATCTTGATCACTATCATTCCCATCATCATTCTTCACATCTCTCCCAGCCCTGCCCATCCCCTTGATTTACCTGACTTCATTTCCACAAATCTACATTGAATACTATGGCTGCATTCTCCCATCCTTTCTCTCTTCATTCATCTACCTTCCTCTCTTGACCTCACCCCTCTTACATCTCAAGTTCCAGCTTTATGGTATTCATTTTGGTAGACTGTAAGTTAGTTGTTCAAAGGAATTATACCCATTGGAATTCTCCCCTGCATATGCCATATTTTAGTCAATACATTTGTGTACATGTGCATATTATTCCATATATGTTCCCATATATATTTGTAAAGTAGATCTGTTTTCTACAAATGAGTAAAAACAGGCATCCTTTGTTTTGCTGAGCCTGACTCATTTACTTAGCTTAATTATTTCCAGGTCCATCCATTTCTTTGTAAATGATGTCATATCATTCCTGATAGATGAGTAAAATTCCATTGTGTGTGTGTATGTGTGTGTGTGTGTGTGAGAGAGAGAGAGAGAGAAAGAAAGAAAGAAAGAAAGAAAGAAAGAAAGAAAGAAAGAAAGAAAGAAAGAGAGAGAGAGAGAACTGGAAATTTATTTTATAACTCAAAATCTGAAACAAAATTTACATGCTGAAATCAAGGATTATCAGGTTACCTTCCCTCTGGGGCTCGAGGGGAAAATCCATTTCTTTACTTATGTCCTATTGACCTGCTTTAGCTCATGGTGCCTCCCTCTATTCTCAAGGCACATTACTTCAACCTCTACTTCTCTCATTTTCCCTCTCTGACCTGACCTTTATACCTCCCTTTAATAAGAATCCTTGTGATTAGATTACTCAGGCCAGATAATCCAGCATAGTTTCTCCAACTCAAGTTCCTTAATTTCATCCACAGAGTCCCTTTTATCAAGAAAATCACATGATCATTAGTTCAGTAGATCAGGTCTTGAGCATCTTTATTTTGGAGGGGTAGGCATCCTTAGTCAGCTGGCTGTAATTCTATGTTCTATTAATTCATATAGCCAACAATCAAAAAATAAGAAAAACTTTGGGGTATTCAAAATGTGTTAAAGCCTGCAGAAGAAAAAAAGATCCAAATTCCCTTTGATTAAAAATTATACACAAAGACAGGCCCTGGTGGCTCAGGTCTATAATCCTAGCTACTCAAGAGACTGAGATCTAAGGATTATGGATCGAAGCCAGCTTGGACAAGAAAGTGTGTGAGATTCTTATCTCCAATTAACCACTAATAAGATAGAAGAGGATCTGTGGCTTGAGTGGTAGGGTACTAGCCTTGACTAAAAAAGATAAGGGACAATATCTAGTCTCTGAGCTCAACCCAGTACCAGAAAATATACATAGATGGTCTCTCATCTTAAAATACAGAAAAATATACTTTTATTTCTAAAGATTTATACAGATCTAATTGCAGGGAAAAGTAATGACTGGCAACACCATGGCTTCAGGAGTAATTCCTCATTAGCTTTCGGTCCCCGTCGTGCACAAATGTCCTTACTGAAATATTTCTTTGCCTCCACCCACCTTCGAGTAGGATGAAATGGCACATTCCATTTTAGAAGTGGGCAGCTTGCACATAACAGCAATATCAACAATGTGAAATGCTGCGGTCTGGAACCCAGAGCAAGGTGCTGGAAGAATTTGCGCACTGAGGTAATGTGGTCTGAAAGAGGTTAGAAGGCCACACTGAGTCTAAATGCCATTTCAAAGGCAAACAGGAGCAGAATAAGTGCTGATCTGTGTTTGTGATAATGACATTTGAAAGCTGAAAAATTATAGGGTTGTTTACAGAGAGGGACTTACTATAAAATAATTGCATCTAACTTCTCATCAACATAAAAAAGAAAGTTTCTTTGTCAGAGATGGTTGAAAGTGTTTCCGCCAAGAATAGAGGACATCAGGCTAGTTTTCAGACAAAAGCAACTTCAAAGGCTTTTGGGAAATTCATGGAATTTTAAAGAGAATCTCACTCAAAGAATTTTATAGAATATCCTGAACTTAAAAGCCTTACTTTTCTTCAGACGTCTAATTTAGATCGCATGCTAAACCCTGTAATAAACCTCCTGCAAAGACGTAAGAGTATGTTCAATGTTCACTCTATTCAAATCCAGCCATTGACCTTCCACCAAGAGGCAGAAAGTCAATGCCATGGTAACAGGAAAAGAAAGGCCACAAACGTATTTTCCAAGGCAGTTTTTGCCCATGTGGGAATTCACTATTATAGCTGGATGCCATGGCACTGGCTAGTCAATAGGTAATGATCAAACTTCACCTTGACCATGTGTTTTATTCCCTTTCTAGTAACAAATAGCTTTCATCTTAATGATGTCTACCATGCCTGAAAGATGCCTTTCTCCATCACATAACCAGCACCTCTTCATAGTGGCCACGTATACTGACTAAAAGTATCTCCTGGTCTCGAAGGTGTCTGACATCTATTTATCACAGAGGCAGTATTTGGAGAGATTTTTTTTTTTTTAAGTTTTATCTCCATGGCCAGCAGAACCTGGATTTGAAACCAAGGACATTCCATTTCACATAGGGTCTCAGCCTCTCCATGCTGAGAACAAGTAAGTTAAAAGCAAAAATGCTTCATCCTAGGTTTTCTGTCAAGATTAACGAGGGTAGTGATACACAGTCCAATGTCTAAAACAGTATAGATACCTCAATAAATTGCAGCTATTCCTATTATTTTAATACACTTTTATTACTTTACGAATACATATTCATCCTATTATGGCTAAGGGTGGGTAGAGAGAAAAAGGCATTTTAATATATATATCCATATATATATATTAAAATTTATATTATATATACACATATATATATTAAAAAGAGTATCTTCTTAAACAATTTAACTTTGGAAATACTTAGTTTAAAACAGATTACTTCAAATGTGGTAAAGTTGAAGGAGATTTACTACTTTATCATAGGAGTAAGGAAATATTATTACGTTATTGGCATGTCCCTATAAATATATAAATCCACGCATGTCTGTGTGTATATACATATACAGTGTGTGAATCTAGTAATTTTATGTAAGTCTTATATCAAAAACATTTATATACAAAATACATTGGGGAACTTCATTTGTAGTACAAATGTACTGCATAAACAAAACTAAACTATCAAAAACAATATTTTTCGCCAGTAATTTTACAGTAAGTTCCATGATTTTTTTTTTTAGACTAAAGCACAATTCTCAGTAGCTTAGATAAAGGCTCAACTGTCATTTCAATCTCCTCCTGCTCAAGTATTACCTTTGAATCAATATCTCATCTTCTCTACAAAAATTATTCTTTCTTAAAAAGAAAACATGAAGAGCTAATCGTTAACCATTTCCTCAGGTTAATGGTATCACATGTAAAATCTTACATCATGATGTGATTCAGAAGGGTCAGAGTGAGTCCTTTACATTTGGATGAGCAGAATTTTTTTTTGAAAACCCAGGGAGAGTGGCTAATCTCTATTTGACAACTCTGAATCTTCCTAACACTTGTTGCCTTGCCTTCCTTATTTTTTTTCTTTCCCTGAAGCAAAGAAGAAGTCAGGAGCTAGTGGTTCACGCCAGTTACTCAGAAGGCTGAGATCTGAAGGTCATCGTTCAAATCCAGCCTGGGCAGGAACGTTCACAAAACTCTTATCTCCAATTAGCTTCCAAAAAGCCAGAAATAGAGTTATGGCTCAAGTCATAGAGCACCAACCTCTAGCAAAATGTTAAGGGACAGTGCCAAAGCACTGAGTTCAAGCCCCAATACCAATACACACACATACATAAATAAAGTATATTTCTGGAATGTTTTGTTTATTTTTTTAATTCTCAAAAACATAAAAATCTATGAATATCATAAAAGTATTCACACACTCCTTTGATAGAGATTTTTATGAGCTAGCCTTCCACTTTTCCTTCTCCCCAGAGAATTAACTTTCCTAATAACAGGAAACATTACAACATTTCAAAGATTGGGGAAGATAAATAATTTTACCTTCAACTTCCAAAAGTAGGTATTAATGAATGCGACAGGGACCCAATTTTCTAATTGCTTAGAAAGATGGTAAGAAATAGGCTTCTATATATTGCATGTTTTAGAAAGTATAGATTTACATTTTTCATGCAATTTTTTTTTTTTACAAAATGTGGACATATATATATACATTCTGTTGTTGAGGTCAGCGTATTGTCTATTTGAGGTGCTCTCCTTGCCAGCTGACCAATACTTTTGTTTTATCCTTCAAAGCCTAACCCTGATTCCTGACATCACAGGGTAGTGTTGCTATGGAAACAGTGGCTTTGTGTGTCCCTAGGGGAACCAAGGGTAATCTCCGTGTGAGGACTTTAGAGTAGAGCAGCCTCTCTGCTGTCTGTTGGGACAGGGTTGGGGAACCAGCATATTAAACATTACCAGCAAAATTCCATTCATATTTTACATGACGTCTTTCCAGCAAACACTTCCTTCAGTACATGGTATTGGAACAACCTTAGGACATGATCCAGAACAACAATAGAAAAAGGAGTCAAAAGCAAGGCTCAGGACTTTTAATCCTGTCTTTTGTCTTCTGAATTCCAAGGCACAGATGTTCCTGGGAGATTTGAGTGACTACTAGTATTGTTTATTTAGGTAGATAGATAGATAGATAGATACATACATACATACATACATACATATATACATACATACGTACATACATACATACATATATGCATAGATGAATAGACAGAGATAGAGACAGACAGATACCTATATATATCTATCCAACTATATATCTACATCTATCTATCTATCTATCTATCTTGGTACCTGTATGACAAATATTTAAGCAGAAGAAAAATCAATCAGATAATTATCCAACTCTCTCAATTCCTGCAGAGAGCTTTGCGGCTAAATTCAGGCAGCTGGTTTTTATGTACATACAACTTCAGTGAAGAATTAAAAAAATTCAAACCCTCTGTAAAAAAAAAAGTGATGATGATGGAAACTAGTAGCTATTACTCCAAATAAGTTCTCAAAATGTAGCTAGAAAATTCTTTTCAGATATAATATCCTTGCTTAGGACATTCCGTTTACTAGTTTAACCTGAAATATTTTTAACTCTCTTTCTTAAGCATAGTGCCTATGCTTTAAAGCATAGAGACCATGTACAGAAGTAGGTTAATTTATTCAATAGTGAGTCCAGGCATAGAACTAACATACAGACTAAGTAATGGGACATTGTCAATGTACTACAGTCTTTCCTGATCCTCCTCACATCACAGTCCTTCAAAAAGTAACAGTTATTCTTCATTGATCTCTGCAAATTTATTTTTACCGGATTGGTGCTTTATATAAATGGAACCATTCAATGTCAAATAATGTGTATTAACTCAGAAGTATATATATGAAAAGTACAAGTCCTGACACTATTTTTATTGTTATCTGCACTACATGGTAAAATTACAATACCATATAGCATGGTATTGTTATGCTATTTCTTGTAGAAGGCTATTGGGAACAAGGCCACTGAACATTTTCATAGTGGTAGTTGGACTCTTTCCTCATATGTACATAACTAGGAGAGAGAGATTTGGTCCTTTCATAAATCCCTTTTAGTGCTGCCAAATAGTTTCACCCAGTAGCTGTATGAAATTAGATTCCCACCAGCAGTGGTGGGAGGTTATTCTTGACAGTACTTGGAATTGACAGATGTTTTGTTTGTCTTTGTCTCCTGTCACCATTTTGGCAGGTGCATGGTGCTTCCTCATTGTTTACCCATTGCATTTAAATTTGCATAAACAGATATTCCTTTATGTGTCTTATTCAATACTTAATTGCATGATGTGTGTGTTTGCGTCTGTGTGAGCATGTGTGCTCACTCCATCTTTCCAGTGTCTTCAAGTAGCTATAAAAAGAGATTTCATCTCAACATGTCAAGTTTGTGAGTACAATGCATTTTATCAAGAGGCACTAATTTTTTTAATGACAACATCTATATAATCTGTTGGATGATATTTCTTATTGAGATTCAACATATGTTTGGCATGGCTTTTGTTTATCATGAGGTGGGAATCACGGAGTTTTATAACTTTTATTTTTTTCATAGACATATACAACCGGAATAATCCATACTTTGAAGGAAAAGTTGCTGTCACCTAAAATAGCAAAGACTACTTAGTTCTTTTTTTCCCCTACAAATTCTGTAAACATGGAAATGTGGGTTGAACTCTATTCAGTGACATGTGTTCACTAGCTAGCCATCATCTATTTATCTACAATCTACTATCAATCAACTATTTTCATCTCTTTATCATCTATTATCTATCTATCATCCATCTATCTTTGAACAAACAAGTATCAAAACTATTTTAATCTCTGCCATTTTATAAGTTAGAGATCTGAGATTACAAATCTCCAAATTTGCTATGATTATTCTTAAACTAGTCATTATTCTAAGCTTTCATATTTCCACACATATTAAAAGTCAACCTTTCAATTTAAACTATAGTGTCTAGGATTGTGAAAGGCATTTAGGAAAATTGATTTACTTACAATATTGATTCTTACAGTTCTTTTATAAGAGGTACTTTTCTATTTTATTAAGTAAGATTATCTTTCAAAACTATTTGCAGTTTTCTGTGCATAAAACCCCTATCTATGTTTCATTCATACATAAGATTATATATGTTTTCATAGTGTTATCATTTTCAATACAATTATTTCACAGTATGCCAAAGCATATGGAAATATCCTCGATTTCTCATAAACCTTACTAAATCCACTGACTTATTATAATAGTTGGTCTATATATTCCAAAGGCTTTTAAGCCTACACAACCATTTCCTCTATTGAAAATAACAATTTCATTTCTTCCTTTCTCGTTCTCTTGACTTTTGTTTCATTTTATTTCCTTGCATGTGGGCCTAGGGGCCATTATTGAGCAGAAGTCATTGCATTCATTATTAAGCTATCTACATTCTGACACAGAAAGCCCTTAGAGTTGTGTTACCTAGTACAATGTTTTCTATAAAAATTTTTGGAGAAGACTTTTCTTGGAGGAAAGAAGCTATCCTTTCTCATTGCTGGCTAAGAGCTTTATCTGAGTGGCTACTGAATAATAGGAGCTTATTTTGCAACTATTGGCACTTGCACATGTGAGTTTTAGAATGCCAATATGATAAATAACACTGTTGGAATTTTAAACTTTAATATGCATACCTACATAAATTTGATTTCTTAGGTATTGCTTAACTTCATTGCTATGTACTGTTCTTCCTATATATCACTGGTTTGGTTTCTAAATAATTTGTCTAGGTTATTCCTACCTCTGTCTCACAAAATAATTTGCCTACAATTTCCTTATTTTTATGATGTTTTTGCCCAGTTTTGCTACATAGGTTAAGCCAGCCTCCTAAAAAGTGCCAGGAGCTGGGAACCAGTGGCTCACACCTGCAATCCTAGCTCCTAAGAAGGTTGAGATCTGAGGATCATAGGTCAAAGCTAGCCTGGGTAGGAAAGTCCATGAGAATCTTATCTCCACTAAACTATCCCCAAAGCAGGAATTGGATCTATGGCCCAAGTGGTAGAATGCTAGCTTTGAGCAAAAGGGACAGAGCCCAGCCCCTGAGTTCAAGCCCCAGAACCAACACACACACACACACACACACACACACACACACACACACACACACACACACACACACACACACACACACCCCAACATGCCTGGAATTGTATCTTGTTTGGCTGTTTTCTAGTGTAGCTTGTGTAAGGTTACTATAAATTGTTCCTTATGTATTTTTGGTAACCAAAGAACAAAAACCACTGTACTCATCTGGGACATGATTCCCCTATTGGTAATATTCTAAATTGCAGATTGAATTTCATTCATAAAAATGGTATTACAAAAATTGTCTATGTCTCCTTAAGTCTAGAAAATCATACTTTCCAGGAATTTCTTTTCATGTCTTCTAAACTTTTGAATTTGTCATTATCATTCACTAAACTACCTGTTTCCTAATCTCTAGAGCTATTGACTATGTGTGGTCAAAAGATTTGTCAAGAGACAAGATTGCAAATTAGTTCAGTGATCTTAAATGACTTTATTTTCCATTCTAGAATTGTACATTTCATTTCATGTGGTAGAACAACAATTGCAGTGAGCTACAGAGAGGAGGTTGATTTAACAAGCAGAAACGCAGTGACAAACTCAGACACAAACACATAATTTTTTTGTGGCAAGTTGATGGAAGAGGAAACTTCATTATCATGCCGATTGAAACTGGTCTGTTTGGAGAATATGGCTCCCTTTCTAATCCTGATTTCTCAGAACATCAGATAAACAGCTTAGTTTCAGCTAGGTGAGTAGAATTTTAGGGCGAATGATTCCATGTTCATTTTTATCCTGGTCTACTAGGACCAGAATTGGAGCTTAGAACTCAAAGTTGACCCTGGGTAAGATTTATTTAAACTACCTTTGCAGGTGATACTGAATTGAATCCCTGGAAGTTGAGACATTCTCTTAAATGACCCAGGAACATCCAAGGCAATCACAAATATTCTTATAAGAGAAGGAAAATGCCTTCGTTTGGTGTTGACACAACAAAATCCCTAAGGCTGAATACTTTATATAAAAAGAGACATTTATTTATTTATTTGCTGATAGCTCTGGATGCCAAGAGCATGGAGCTAGCATAGGTTTCCAGTGATGTCCTCTGGGAGAGGAGCATCACATAGCAGGAGTGCATGTAGGAGAGGCAGCAACCACATGCTGAGAGAGGAAGGCAGACAGAGGGCAAACCACTTTGTAACAACTGAGTCCTAGGTCACCCATCTAGTCCTGGAGACCTATCTTGCTCCCACAAGAGGGTATTACTCTCCTTTGAAGGCAGTACTTCCAATAGCCTAGTCAGCTCCCATTAGGCTCTGCTTCTTAAAGGTTCCACCAACTCTCAATATAATTATATCTGGGACTAAGGTTTCAGCATATAGAAAGTGCTGGCAGGAGAGTCTGGATTAGAGAAGACCGTGATACAGAAGTCATGACATTTCTAATGGAAGGGACCCAACCCAAAGAATGCAAGTAACTTTTAGAAAGAGAAAAAAAAAAAAAAGAAAGCAAAGAATCAGGCCGCCCATCTCTTATGTATAGAGCGGCCGACAACTTCATGTCCACTCCATGACTTCCATAAGGTTCATTTCAGCTGCTTCCCCTTCTGCACAGTAAAATAATAGTACAGATTACATGAGTCAGAACAAGTTTGTGGTATTTTATCACATCAGCATCAGCCGTGAGTAACGGATAGAGCCTGCCATATTTTCCATGTCTCTAGATCTATGCTGATGCCTCCACTTCCCCTTCCTTTTCCTTCTGCACTTGTGCTTTTGTGCATGTTTTTTTCCTCAATGGTTTTGTTAGGTATTTATCAAACTTGGCAGCTGATTATAATAATCAAATTTTGGATTTTTAAAGATATTTTCCTCTCTTCCTTATTTGATTTTTATTATTTCTACTTCTCTACATTATTATTTTAATTGGATTTTATTCATCCTAAAGCAAGTCACCCAGAGCTTTGATTTACATCTCAGTTAGGTATTCAATAAAAATATGTATATATAAGCACCAGAAGATGTGAATAGGACCATTTATAGTATTAGCATAATAACCTCAATAGGGAGTAAATTAAATGTCACTCAATTTCCTTGTGTTCTGAACTAAGGAGATTGAATTTCATCCTGAAGGACAGTACAGTCAGGTAAGTGGAACATTGATAGGTTTCAGCACACAGATGATATCAGTGTTTGTTTTTGTGCATTCTTTTTGTGTAGTAGTCTGGAAGATACATTTGAGAGAGCCAGACAAAGTGAATCTGGACCAAGCTGAACGTTATTTAGGTTGCTTAGGAAACTGTGATTGAGGAAATGATGACAACAACAAGATGTGCACACTACTAACGAGATAGAATAATGTGGTTTGTGGTGAACTATGGAGATCCAAAGTCTACAGTGATTCTGAGGCAGAGACATTGGTCGGTCTTCTTAATCCACCTTCCATTTCCTCTGGTCCTCCGCTTCACACACAATTTTCCTGTCTTGGAACCTTCTGGGAACAAGTCTGCCCAAACTCCTTTGTTTTTCTTCACATTTTACTGGACTTCCTTCTTGGTTTATTGAGCACATTTCTTCTCTACTGGCTTTCTAACAGTTGATTTTTTTTCCCCAGAAGATAAGTCTGGACCCTCTTTCTTTCTCTAGATTACCTTCCAAGGTCAATAATTTCCATAACCTTGGTATCAAGATTATGCTAAAAGCTCAGAAACTTGTTAGCCTTACAAGACATTCTACATACTACTTCCAACTAAATGTTTTAAAGTCACCATTTGACCAACATGGAGGAAAACAAACCATTTAATTGCCAGCTACCCCTCCTTTCTTTATAATTCACTCGCCATCTTTATCTTAATCAGATGACAAGAACTCAGTTAATGAAGCCAAACTGGGCTTTATTTTCTACCATATTTTAATGCCTTGTTTGTAAGTTAGTGGCTTCACATTATTTGTCCATCCATCTATCCACCAATACATACATACATACATACATACATGTATATATATTTTTTCTGGGTATACATAATATGTATACATATGCATATATACAAATATATGTATATGTACACACATGCATATGTGTATATATGTATGCATATGTATATACATATGCATACATATATGTATATCTCCTTACAATGTCTGTAAGGCTTGTAGACACCTTGGATAGTTATTCATATCTCAAATCCTTTTTTATTAATTTAAAAAATATTGCAAAAGTGATGTACAGAAGGGTTTTATATATATACATACACATATATATATATATATATATATATATATATATAGTGAGTACATTTCTTGTTTGTGTGGGTATGTCGGTCATAGGGCTTGAACTCTGGGCCTGGGCACTATCCCTGTGCTCTTCAGCTCAAGGCGAGCACTCTACCACTTGAGCCACAAATACCATTTCCAGTTTTCTGGTGGTTAATTGGAGATAAGAGTCTCATGGACTTTTCTGCCCGGGCTGGCTTTCAACTGTGAACCTCAGATCTCAGCCTCCTCAGTAGCTAGGATTACAGGCTTGAGCCACTGACATGAGTACATTTCTTGTTGAACTTGTTACCCCCTCCCTCATTTTTCTCCCACTTTCCGTCTCCCCCAATCCCGCCCCAAGTTATACAGATCATTTCCAACATATTGTCTTGTGAGTATCACTGTTGCATTGGTTCCCACTTTGTCTTTTGTCTCACCTTTTGTTGTTCAGCCTCCCTTCCCTAATTCAGCTAAATGTATTTACAAAACCCAGGGCACCAACATCAAATACAGTGACAATAGGAGATAAACCAGAGGGGGGAAAACACACAAGAAAACAGAAATCTCATAGTACATTAAAAACAACAACAACAACAACGTCACCCCATTCATAAGAAAATGGAAAGACTTGGGAAAAATCATATTAAGTGAAGTAAGCCAGACCCAGAAAACATAGACCCCGTGTTTTCCCTCATTTGTAATAATTAATATATGTCTAGGATAGTCCTAGCAGATGAACAGAATAGCTCAATAGCTATGTACATATAACCGTATAAGATAATGCTAAGCGAAATGAACTCCAACACATGGACACAAGAAGTTTTTCAAATTCTTTCTTTATACTATTTTATTCTGTAAAACAAGACACCAAGATTGGGTCCTGGCTTAGTGAGAGCCACTCCCCTAACTGGAAATGTATTCCCTCCCTTCTTATGTCTGAGGCTTCTGCAGACATGCTCCTCCCTAGGCTTTTCTCTCATCTTTGCACTAAGGGAATTTTCTTCTTAACATTCACCACAAGTCATAATAACATTTACCCTGAATTCTTGTCTGCATTTCTGCTGAGCCCTGTGTCTTCCTCCAGCATGTGGTGTTGAGTGGGTCTGGGAATATGTGCTCACAATGTTCCTTAATAACTTGAGAGACAGCCTTCGCAGTGGCTCTTTCTGGGTCATAGGATGGAGATTCATTTTTTCCCCATTAGTACACTAAACTACATGAACCAACATTTTTAAACAGAGATGGTCACATATTGCTTTGATTATGAGAGGGAAAAGGAAACATAAAACCAATAATAAAAAGACATAATCATTTTAATGGGATAATACTAGTTTATCTCACTCTTTACATGTCTCTTCATTCTGCTGAGTGCTTCCTTTGCTGGGCAGAGCTTTTTAGTTTAATATTATTTCATGTCTATTATTGCTCTCACTGCCCAAGCCATGAGGATTTATTCAAGTATCTGTCCACACCAATAACTTGAAATATTTCATGTAGGTCTTTGAGCCAATTTTTAGTGGCTTTCTGTATGTGATGAGGTATAGGGCCTAATTTCACCTATTTTGCATATTGTATATCCAGTTTCCCCAGTATTTATTTATTGATAGAACTGTCTTGTCTGCAATGCATAGTCTTGGCACCTTTGTTAAAAAAAATCAATTGGCTGTTGGTATATGAATTAATTTCTGAGTTCTATTCTTTATCAATAGTCTATGTGTAGGTCTTGTTTTGTTTGCTTGGTAGGTTGATTAGATATTTTTTCCCATACCATAGAGATTGGGTAATCTTATTTCTGTAGTGTACTTAAGTATCTTCACATCTCTGGGTTTTTTCTTTATTTTTTTATTTGCAGGTATAATACGGATCTATTCTGGATCACAGTTTCCTAATAGTTTCATGATTTTTTTTCTTTCTCTGTTATTCTGAACAATGTCATTTGATGGGTTTTGGATTGAATCAGTAGAACACTCTGAGCAGTGTGAAACCTTAACAATATTAGTTCTTCCAATTCTTGAACATAGTATGTCTTTGCATTTGTGTGTGTGTTTCTGTATGTCCCCTCTTCAATTTTTGTCATCATATGTCAAAGACATACTCTCACATTTATTATAGCACTACTCACAATAGCCAAAATATGGAATCAGGCAAAATGTTCATTGAAACTAAACTGATAAGAAGAATGTGATTATATATATATATATGATTATATATGTAATTATATATATATACTCATACATACATATATACACATATATATACATATTTATGTGATTATATATATATATATATATACTCATACATACATATATACACACAATGGGATATTATTCAAACATAAAAAGAATTAAAATTCTATACTTGGAGCAAAATGGATGGAACTGTAAGGTACCATGTTGGACAAAATAAGTCAGACATAGAAAGTTAAATACTTCACATTCTAACTCATTTGGGGATGCTAAGGAAAATTAATATAGTAAAATATATTAGAGCAGTAGTCACTAGAGGCTAATAAGAGGATGAGAGATAACTGGTACCAAAATACAGCTAGATAAGGCAATGTTCTGCCACACATACATTAGTGTAGTCTATAATTATTTATTGTATAATTATTATTGTATACTTCAAAACCAAGAATTCAAATTTCCCCATCACATAGGAATGATAAGGTGAAAACACTTATCTAATTTGACCATTAAAGACATAAAAAACAGCTGGGTGCCGTGGCTCACACCTGTAATCCTAGTTACTCAGGAGGCTAACATCTGGGGATTGCAGTTCAAAGCCAGCCTGTGCAGGAAAGATAGTGAGACTCTTATCCTCAATAAACCACCAGAAAAACCGGAAGTGGCACTGTGGCTCAAGTGGTAAAGTGCTAGCCTTGAGCTGAAGAGCTGAGGCACAGTGCCCAGGCCCAGAGTTCAAGCCCCACAACCACATTCTAAAAAAAGACATAAAAAACAATCAGATCAACTTTGAGTTAAATATTTACATATATATATATATATATATATATATATAATATACAACTAGGAGCCTTTTGAAATTTTGTAAGATAAATAGAACACCAAGTACATATGATTTCACACCAATTTAATAAGCTCTAAGTTGGACTTCATTGTCTTTATGCCAAGTGGGTGTGAACTCTTTCCCTAACACAGATTTCTCACAGTAAGAGGTAGTGACTATGGCTCCATGTGTTTTTAGTCTAAGCAAATTTATTTGTGAAGATTCTTAAATGAATTCATTTATGTGATTAATAAATGAGTCATCTCTATACTGTTATTTTATTCTATAGCAATTGGCAAATGTACTGAAGAGCCTTTCTTTTGATATGGTATATTCTGGCCAAAATTTTTCTTTTTTCTTTTTGTCAGTCATAGGGCTTGAACTCAGGGCCTGGGCTCTCTACCTGAGGTCTTTTGCACAAGGCTAGCACTCTACCATTTTGAGCCACCGCACCACTTCTGACTTTCTGGTGGTTAATTGGAGATAAGAGCCTTACAAACTTTTCTGCCTGGGCTAGCTTCAAACTGTGATCCTCAGATCTTAGGCTCCTAGGTAGCTAAGATTAAAGGCATGACTCACCAGTGACTGTATCTAGTTTTTCCTTAATTGTAACACTCCAAAGAACATCAGCCATCTCTAGCTCATTGAATGTTATTTACTGCTGCAGTCCAGCACCGCCGCTGCTACCACCACCCCACCCCCCACTTCCCACCCTCGCCACCATCCTAAGGGTCTCAGAGCTCTTGGGCACTTGAAACTCAGCCCATCTCCTTTTTGTCTTCAATATAATGGCTCTGGTCCACCAATCTTTACATTCTCCCCACTCCCCCCACCCCCACACCAGTGTTTCCTACAAGCTTTAGTTTCTAAAGTAAGAAAGCAATGGGGGGGGGGAAGCCAAGCCCAAATGATGAATCATGTGCGAGCCCTGTCCTCTTACGTTCATACTCCATAGTATCCAAAGCTAATTGGGAGATGGTTTATTTGTCTCTCTGAGAAGTACTCTGATTAAATTCAGTTTCTTAAGGAAATGTAGCTTCTCTGGAAGGAAGGTAGGAAGGAAGGAAAGACAGCTATCTTCTCTCTTGTGATTGCTCTCTGGGAATTTCTAGGGCTACATTAGGAAGAATCACCACTCACCACATCCTCCACCTGGCAAAACCACATGAGTCAGAATCATGCGTGTGGTTATGTCAACAACCTTCGTTCTCATGGTTTGGAAATATGCTTTCACTGGGAAACACTGGCATAACATGCCAGGGCCAAATACTTAGGATGTATTATTATTATTAACAAAACAGAATATGATAGTAACCATCCAGTAAGAACACAAAGGGGCAAGAATCTCTGATGGCATTCTCTGTTTACTGTAATGTTAGTGTGCTTCTCACAAGAAACAAGATCATGAACACTCTTTTGCTTAAGAAAATCTTGACAATTTCCAAAGAAAAAGTACAAGAACCTGGGGAGGGGTCAAGGAGGAATTATTCAGTTCCATGGGCCAATCAGGTACTTCTTTGACTATCAGAATACAGGGGAAATTTTGACTAGTACAGGGCTAGTTTTTCAGGATTAATAGGAGCTGAGGTGATCTTTTTGTTTCTTGGTTCTTTTCATTTCCACTTTTAGGATAAAAGCTGTATTCTTAGAAACTCTGAGTTTGAGATAGATTATTTTAACTAGTAGAGAGTTCACAATAAAGCCTTCTGTCATTAGTTCTTTTATGATGGAAGTATTATCAGAAGTAACCAGTTCCTAGACAAAAAAAAAAAAAAGAACCTTCAAACTGACCAGAAAGATTAGCTTTCTGCCGGTATGTAAACAAACAAAGAGAGCTAATGATTAAAATGACAGGGTTGGTTAACAGAGTGGAAAGGGTGTAGGCATGGAGCTCAGAGGGAAATACAACCACCTCAGGCAAGTCCCTCCATTTTTCCAAGGGTTTATTTACTCAAATGAGAATGAGGATAATGCTGCCTATTTTGATGTCGTCAGGCTCATATTATTGTTGTGAAACCAAATACGTTTCATACGGAAGTACTAATCAAAGATATTATTTAACATCACCTCAGTAAGACCTATCATTACACTGTGGTTCTGAAAACAGTTTTTCAAACAGAGAATCAGTGGAAAAAAATAGTTGCTGAGATTTATTTGTATGGAGTCCATTGGTACTGTATTCTTCAAAACAATGTATAGTTTTGAAAATAACTTACTTTATACTCTGGCTATACCATGATGTCTGTTTGTAAGGAAGTTTGTTCTGGGAAGGATCACTTTATAAGCTATCATTCTAGCAACACAAGTTGGATTTTGAGGTTAGGTTATATTAACTTCACACTTGCAAAGTTATTTTTACAGGTATTCATTTTAGTAACTATGTGACTCAATGATTACAGATGTAAAGATTTAAGCCTTACCATCATGAGTGATTTGTGCCCTTGGTCTATGGTGTGTGTGTGTGTGTATGTGTGTGTGTGTGTGTGTGTGTGTGTGTGTGTTAGCATGAAGGCTTGAACTCAGGGCCTTGTGGTATATGTGTGTGTGTGTGTTAGCACGAAGGCTTGAACTCAGGGCCTTGTGTTATTGCTTAGCTTTTCCTACTCAATGCTGATGTTATACCACTGGAGCCATAGTGCCACTTCTGGCTTTTTTAGTGGCTAACTGGAGATAAGAGTTTTACAGACTTCTCCTGGGGCCTGCTTCAATCCCTGACCTTCACATCTCAGACTCCTGAGTAGCTAAGATCACAGGTGTGAGCCACTGGTTCCCAGCTCGTGCTTACGTCAAGCTCACAGAGAGGCCTGCATTTTCTGTTTCAATGCCATCATTTTCAGGCTGCTTGCACATTCTAGATCATTTCTCCACTGGAAGAGATGCTGAGGCTCAAAATGGCTGAGCTGTCTGGACAGGAAAAGAAGGTGCACATCTTACTGACTTCTAGGCTAATTCTGCTTTCCAAATAATTCTCTTCTTCATTCATACTTAAAACAACAGTCCATGTAGATATGCAATTAAAGTATGCTTTTGCTTTTATTCCATTTTTAAAATACAATTAAATTCCTGAAAGCAGATTTCCAGATTAGGATACATGCTAGCACAGGTATTAGCAGTCATCACAGCTCCTGCTTTGCCCACTGATTCTCAGGCTCCAGTAACCTTCTAGTGTCACTTGTGAAGTTCATGTGCTGTTGTGATACTTTACCGTGAGAGAACATGGCAATCAGTGGTTCACCTACAGTTCACATTTCTCAGGTTTCCAAACTGTGGCCACAAAACAAGGATCCAAATAATAATGGCAACACTTCTCATCTTTTAGTGCTTAATACATGTAGGAATAGATAAAAGCTTTGTACCTACAAAGATTAATGTTATTTAATCTGTACACACACACACACACACACACACACACACACACACACACACACTAATAGGTTTATTCTATGGTCCTCATCTAGTGACCAGAACATTCAGGTTCAGGATGTTCAGTATCTTCTCACAAATATTACATCTAGGAATTTGCAAACCCGATTTTAACTTAGCTGGGTATGACTGCAAGGTTTGAACTCTTCACCACAGGGCTATTGCACGGCAATGAAAGAATCATTAGAAATAATTGTGTATGTCCCAACAGAGCAGGGGTTTCTACTCCTGTTGAACACCGACTACCTTATAAGGAATGGCATAAATTATTAAACAATCTTATTACGTCTACAGCCACACTCAGTTTGTCTTCAGATTGAGCCACAATCCACGGCCATCAAACATTTATGAATCAGTCGAGTCCATTTTTATTGAACTCAATAAAAATAAAGATACTTAAGCTTACAAAGAACTTATATACTTGTCTCCACACGCGCACACACATGCAAAATACACATGCACACACACATTTATGTTTATCAGTGGGAGAGTTAGGTCAACAGGAATGGTATCCAAACTTTGGGTCATGGAAAAGAAACTTCTGGCCTCTTACTTCTGAATCTGTGTCTTTATTCAAAAACACCCAAATGACCTAGAACTCTCCCACATCCACTCCACCAAAAAGAGATAGCTAAAACTCTTCTTTATGTAGTAACCAGGAAAAGAAAATAGCCAATGACATCAAACCAACACTGAATTGATCTACAGCTAATAATTCTGTCGAGCTGATTGGTTCAGCTAAACTGATTGTTTAGCTAGGAGGAAAGCTGGCCACTTATGTATGCTCAAGGAAGTTTCACTAGCAAGTTGTACTCCTCAAAACTGCAGGAGCTATACTGAAATTTTTTTCAGACAGGTTCTCATTATGTAGGCCCAGGTTGGCCTCAAACGTAACAATTCTCCTGCATGTTCTAAGTATTAGGATTACAGTGTGTCACCACACCCAGCTTCTATTTTGAGATTCTTCTTAATGCACTTATGAGTGATTACTATTGACATGTTTATGGTGTTCTGTATTAAATCATCACAGTCATACTCATGTGATCGTATTTGTGAATCATAAACTAGATTCCATGATTTATCACAGTACTAAGTTCATTACGATAATATCTCATTTGGCTTTCACAGTACCTCCAAAGATATAGGCACTAATATTATCCATAAACAGTTGATGAAAACTATGTGGCTTAGATATGTGACTTGCCTATGGATAAAAAATAAATGTAAATTTAAATACCTAAGTAACATTCAGAACTCTGCTTTCATGTTCTATAATCTGAGGGTTAGATTGCTCAATTATCTGCATACTGTGGCCCATATCATATTTATCCTCTAGGACAAATATCAGTATAGTCTATAGCAATCTACTGCTCATTTCTACAAAGAAAATGAGAGCTAATTCTTCATTTCAGGTGGAATTTAGTGAAGAATAATCATGAGGATTATTAGTGATATCTTCTCATTATATGCTTTTTTAGCATTATACAGGATATAATACTATATTATTTGTTCTCTCAATTTATTTCAAAGCCTGATTTTCAAAAATAATACTTGTAGAGGAATGTACAAGAGCTCCTCAGTTCATCATTTCTGCAAGGCTAAACTTGAGTATTGGATAGAACAAGCTACAAACTGTGAACTTGGATTCTGACCCTCGATGGAGACATGTTACTGACTTAGCATTGGACTACATGGAGAGATGGCTATAGGAAACAGCCTCCAGATTCCACTGATTGTGGATGAGCTGTCCGGCAAGTTGTCACCCCACATCCAATGTTTTCCTAATAAGAATTATCTTTTTTTTTTTTTTTGGTCGTGGGGCTTAAACTCTGGGCCTGGGCGCTGTCCCTCAGCTCTTCAGCTCAAGGCTAGCGCTCTACCACTTGAACCACAGCGCCACTTCCGCACAAGTTTATCTTAATATTCTGTAGCCTGGGGAGTTTATCTTAATTTTCTGTAGCCTGGGGAGAATAAGAGAAAACATCAGAAAAAATATTTCTTACGTGAAGTTGACATGCATTATGGATAATGATAGATATCCAATTTTTTTAAAGTAAATATATATCCAATACTTTAAATTTTCTACTAGCTACATAGCAGCAACTTGAGTTTAGGAAAGGTAGAAAATAAATAGGTGGAATCCATTTCTTTTCTTTCTTTCTTTTTTTTATTTGTCAGTCGTGGGGCCTGAACTCTGGGCCTAGGCACTCTCCTTCAGCTATTCAGCTAAAGGACAGCACTCTACCACTTGAGCCACAGCGCCACTTCCAGCTCTTTTAAATACGTTTTTTATTGTAAAAATAGTATACAGAGGGGTCACAGTTACATGAGTAAGGTAATGAGTACATTTCCTGTCGAGCATTGTTGCCTCCTTTGTTTTCTCCTACCATCCCTTCCCTCCCCACCTCCCCAACTCCTGCCTCCCGAGCACCCCACAACAGGTTGCAAAGTTCGTTTTCAACATAGCGTCTTGTACATCTCATGATTACAATGGAGCAAGCTGTATCCCTATTTAAGCATTTTGTTTTTTTCTCTTCCCCTCCCCAAATTAGAAAAGTATATATACAAGATGCAGGGCACTGGAATCAAATACAGTGAGAACAGGGATTATACTGTGGGGGAAGAACACACAAAAGAAAAAAAAAAATCACATAGTACAGGAATTCTATGCCTCCATCAGAAAGAATGACATCGCCCCATTTGTTAAGAAATGGAAAGACTTGGAAAAAAATATATTAAGTGAAGTAAACCAGACCCAAAGAAACATAGGTCCCATGGCTTCCCTTATTTGCAATAGCTAGTGTATGTCTAGGACAAGCAGAAAAGATCAAAAGCTATGTACATGTGACCATATAAGATGATGTTAAGTGAAATGAACCCCAAGACAGGGGCACAAGTGGGTTTTTTCTTGCTTGCTTTTTTTTGTTGTTGTTTTTGGTCGTGGGACCTGAACTCTGGGCCTGGGCGCCATCCCTCAGCTCTTCAGCTCAAGGCAAGTGCTCTACCACTTGAGCCAAGCACCACTTCCATTTGTTTCTGCTTATGTGGTGCTTAGGAATCGAACCCAGGGCCTTATGCATGCAAGACAAGCACTTCCTAGCCCAGGTGGAATCCATTTCTGTGGATTAATTGCCCTTTTAGGTTTTTTTTTTACATTCCTATTACTCTTCTGCCTTTATTGTTCACATTTCCTCTTTATTCTACATGTCAGTTCACAGGAGAATCTTTTGTTTGATTCAGAAATGTGCAATGTACATGGACTCTGTGTGGCCTTGGATTTGAACACAGTTTATCTCTAGCTGATAGCAGAGCTAATGCACTTACAAAGTAATGACCATTCCTTCTCCCAACATAGTTACAGGTCCAATGCAAATGAAAACATGGACCCAGAAGAGCCAGGAGTCTATCTGTTTCCCTCTCCAATGCTAGTCACCATCAGGTGTTTAGTAGAAGTTATAATAGAGTATTCAAGCATGTCACACTAAGTTCTATAGGAATGAAGTTTCCACCTTCATGCCACAAGCCTGTCTACCTTGGAATCCACAATTTCCCTGTCTTTCTACATTCTTCAGAAGGAAAAAGGATCCATCATGGTTCTCATTTGTTTGAGGTGCATGGCTTGAGCAGTATTTTAGTCACTTTGGGCTGCTTTCAGTGATTATAATAAACTGGGTGACTTAAAAAACAACAGTTATTTCTCACAGTAGCTAAGTCAGGAAGCCCAAGATCAAGTAGCTAATAAATTGATGAGGATCCTTTTCCCAGTTCCTAAAGAGTACCTTCTCCTGGTATCTTCCCCTGAGATCAACTGAGAGACCTTTCTCTGGAGTCTTTTAGAAGGAAGCTAATTTTAATCATCAGGCCTCTACCTGTGAGGTCACACTCCATTCTAACACCTCGCATACGCTCCACCGCCCCTCATCATCCCCTTGGGAGTCAAATTTCAGTACAAGTGTTTACAACAAGACAAACATTCAGTACATAGTTGGCCACAGGAAAAAAAATATAACAAAATAAAACAAAACCAAAAAGCAAAATTGTGAAGCTGGCAGTGAGACAGAGTCATCTCTGAGCTCAGGCAAATCTCTTTCTCTCTCCTTCCCTCCCTCTCTCTCTCTCTCCCTCTCTCCCTTCCCCCACCCTCTCTCTCTCCATTTTGGTGTATTTAGGATAATATTGTCCTCAGGGTAGATCTCAGAAGCTTGTAGCTGGTTACAGAGGAAGAAGTCATCCCCAGAGATGACTTGGTACCCATGGTTGTTTGATGGAGGATTGGGGAAAGTCAGTGGCAAACACCTCCCATGGCACCTTCCTGTGGGCGCAAGTCCTGGCTGACCACCTCTCACCAGTTCTGGTTATCCTTGTCTTTGTTGTCATGACACTAGGGGCCATACTTTTTTTTGGAGACCATTGACCCTTTCTCCCTCCCTCCCGACTCTTCTCTCATCATACCTGGAAATGCATGCATTAAAAACATATTTCACCCTTTGCAAATAACTTAGTCTAGTCTGGGTTAGCCCTACCATTTGGGTATCACAAAGAAACCATGATTGGTGCTAACATGGAGAATAGTGCCTTGCTACTGTTTAATTTTTTTTTAAGCTGGAGCAAAATAAAAGGAAGTGATCTTTAACCCTCTAATCTACAACCCAGACTTACAAATCCAAAGTGATGTGAGACTCCACCGAGGGGTACAAAAAGCCCACTGTTGCTATGGAGATGCAGATCTTGAGAACCTCTTGAAACCCATGGAGCATCCCCGGGCTGCCCTCTTTCTGGGCCATGTATTTTTAAACTGATAACATTAGGCAGGCACCAACCTGGGTCCTAAACAGTAGAGAATTGCTTCATCTTTGTTTTATAAACTACAACCACCTTAGGTTAAATATACACTTGGTGAGAAACATCCACAGTACATCAGTCCCCTGCCTGGATAAATACACTGCGGGTAGACAACAAAACCTTTCTCAGGTTATGAAACTGTGGGCAGCATTCTGACATATTTAATGGTTCAGACGAGAATTTCCATTCTGCCTTCTTAGCTGGCCAGAGCCTCCCCCTCACAGGCAGCTTCCTTGGAATGCCGTCGACACTGAAATTTCCTAGTGTGGCCCAATTACAGGGAAATCTGCCATCCATTATTTCTGCTGCTCCACCGCAAAGACACAGCTCAGGGACAAGTGAGCCACAGTACCACCGAGCCACGGTACCACTTCTTCACAGACTTGAACCTTCATGAACCAGCCAACCCAATCCATTTTTTATCTTTATTTTTAAGACCTTTTTTTTTTTTACATGCTCTAACTCCTTTCTTTAAATAGAATGTATTTGACACAATTTGCTTTAATCAGAAAAAAACAAAAGTAAAAGAGTTCATTGGTCAGAAATGGCAAGTTCATTCAGAGATCCCCTGTGTGTGTGTGTGTGTGTGTGTGTGTGTGTGTGTGTGTGTGTGTATCCACAGATAACTATACATACGTACATACGTACATACATACACACACATACCAACTTTTGGAAATGAGTGTCTATATTCTAAGTAAGTGAGACCCAGATTTATTATGTTATCATTACATTTTCAAAGCAGACATTGGATATCAATAGACAATCATTTAGAAAACTAATGCATTATTTTCTTTGCTTGGACAACCCTTTTAAACTTTATCCTTAAAGAAGTGACTTACAACAAGGTTGGGAGAACAATCACTTTAAGAATCTGATAGAAATGTCTCCTATGCTTGACAGAACAAGAATCTACCACTTTGAGTAATCCAGCATTAGCATGATTAGCCACTGTAATCAAAGACAACAGTCAGAACCTTAAACATATTCCCTTCTAACTGATCAAAGATGATGTTGACATGAGTTTTGATGCTACAAGGTCTAATTTGTCTTATTAGAGTGATCACCTTCATACAGGGACAGTGACCCTGACAGTGACATTAGAGTGACAGTATCACTACAATGGCCCTGACTGAGCTTTAGTTCAGCAAACCCTGGATTCCATGAACATGAAAGCCAGGTTTCAGTAAACACTAATAACTGCATTTTTGCCAATTTAAACCCTCAAAATGTATAATAAGTACAACAAACAAATGCAAATGGGCTGACAAAATTCATAGCTCTGGTTTATAAATAACTGGAGTAGCAAATTTCATAGGCTAAGTTTAGACAACACCAGGTAAGCACTTCAAATTCATGGTAGGTGTCTCCCATTTGGCCACAAGTAAAATTGTTCAAGTCCTGAAGTTACCTCATGGTTCAGGGTTTCTTGTGTTATTTCCAGGCCTGAGAGGAAACCCCTTTCTCTCTAACCTCCATGAAGACTGCAGCGCATACCCATGCACAGATGGTGGGCTTTGCCTATGTGAACACCCACAGAGCACAGAAAGACATTCACCTGAAAAAAGGTTGAAATGGCATCATGGTAAGCTGATTCCTGAGCCTGGGCTCTACCTTGAAAGGAGAAGGGGAGGCCAAAACAGCAGGATTTTCAGTGTCTTGAGAGTGTACAGAAACAGAGAAGGGGCTGGGAAGGTGGCTCAGTGGTAGAGTGCTTGCCTTGCATGCATGAGGCCCTGGGTTCGATTCCTCAGCACCACATAAGAAAAAAGAAAAAAGCCGGAAATGGCGCTGTGGCTCAAGTGGTAGAGCGCTAGCCTTGAGCTGAAGAGCTGAGGGACAGCGCCCAGGCCCAGAGTTCAGGCCCCATGACCGGACCCCCCCCCCCAAAAAAAAAAAAAAGAAACAGAGAAGATGGGCCTGATAAGAAACTAAAAAGAACTGGTAGAATGTGAAATCTTCCCAGGTCTCTGAGTGGGCAGGTACCACACAGGTGTTGAACTTGGATAACCGGTCCACAAATCACCCACCAGGTAAATTCTTGCTCCAGAAAGAGAGAGAGAGAGACAGAGACAGAGAGAGACAGACAGACAGACACACAGACTCACAGAGACAGAGACAGAAAGACAGAGGCAGAGAGACAGAGAGAGAAAGACCAAAGCTATGTGGTTTACTCTAGTCAACACCCAGAGAAGGAAATATCATCTGTGATGTGGAATCTATCACCCTCTAACATTGGTAGGCCATGCTGCACTATTCTGCTGTGCACAATAAACTAAAACCTTCTAGACACAAACCCAGAAGCTCCCTTCTAGGTAGGTGAGCCAGGATATTTTGTTTGTTTGTTTGTTTGATTTTTGTTTTTTTTTGGTTGTGGGGCCTGAACTCTGGGTCTGGGCACTGTCCCTCAGCTCTTCAGCTCAAGGCTAGCACTCTACCACTTGAACCACAGTGCCACTTTCGGCTTTTTGTTTTTCTGTTTATGTGGTGCTGAGGAATCGAACCCAGGGCCTCATACATGCAAGGCAAGCGCTCTACACCTTCCCAGCCCAAGCCAGGATACTTTGAAAACCAGTCATACAGTTTATAACTTTTCCTTGAAGAACTGACCATTTCCCCAATTTAAGTGACTGGAATTGAAAACTGCTTAAATAAAGAATACAAGTTAATTAATGCAGTGTCTTTTGAAGAAAGCATTTTCACCTACATTACATTATCTTAGACATTTCTAATATGGTGCATATTGGGCGGGGTGAGGCATAAATCTGGGGGTAAAGCACTTGCTTAGTGAGTGCGAGGCCCTGAGTTCAAACTTCAATGCTGAAAAGATAAACGAAAACAGATTCCCTGCATCTTGTATATACATTTTTCTAATTTAGGGAGGAAATAACAAAATGCTGAAACAAGGATACAGGATGACCCATTGTAACAATGAGATTTACAAGACACTATGTAGAAAAGGAACTTTACAACTGGGTGGAGGGGGAGAGTTGGGGGGTGGGGAGGGAAGGGACAATGGTAGAGGAAAAACGAAGGAGGAAACAATGCTCGATAGGAAATGGACTCATTACCTTACTCATGTAACTGTAACCCCTTTATACACTATTTTTACAATAAAAAAAAACATTAAAAAAGACCCAAATATGACATCTTGCATGTTCTTCCTTATTTCAAAAGAATAGAATTTTCTTTTTCTTCTATACAAGGCACACCTAGAATGAGATATACTTATTTAGTCCAGGATTTAAAGAGGCATTAAAAGAGGCAACTAGACATTTTCCCCACCAAAAAAAAAAAAAAAATCACAAGTAGAGCTATATGCTGATGTTCTGTTCAACAGCAAACCATGTAGAAGGCCAAGGTCCTATAAGATTACAATGGAGATAATGACTTCTTGTATGCAAGGCAGTGGTCCTATAAGGTTATAATGGAGATAATAGCATCCTGTCACCCAGGTGACACCATAGCCATCCTAACATGCTAGCACAGCACATCTCTCACGTGCTTACAACAAGGTCACTATAAAGAAACCAACTTCTCTTCCAGTTACATAAAATAATACACAGCAAGGTACAGTAACTACCACTTCATAAATGACAGTGTCACTGGCTTATATATTTACTGTACTGTGTTTTTAATCACTAGTTTAAAAAAGTCCTTCCTGTAGAACAGAGCCCTGTGTGAGATAAAGGCAGCCTTGCACATCTCCTGTTATCTCTTCCCTTGCTTTCATCAGCAGGCTGTACCAAGTGCCTGACCTATAACATGTAGGCTTAGGTAAGGACATTCTTTAATGCTTGCACAACGAAATCACTTAGCAGCACATTTGTGAGATCATATGCCACCATTAGGCAGCACGTGGCTGGGACTGAATGCTTCCCTTTATTATTCCCTATATTAACCATGATCTCCCACAGAGTCCACATGGTTGGCTTATCTTCTCTTCCTGTCTCCAGTGGCAAAAATACAAATAGTTTAGAAAAGATTGAAATACAAAATTGCATTATCTTTTCGCACACATTCTCTCATTTCCTGTTGGTATAAGCACTTCTCCTTTTAAATCATGTTTGTGGTTCACCAACCTATAGCATCTTCTTAATTTACACTTGACTTCTTACCAACTAGCATTTGAAAAGACTGAGCAGAGCCCAAAAGACAGAAGCCAAGGAAAAGTGCCAAATGCAAAGAGAGAGCATCAATCTGGGAATGAAGACAGTCCTGGTAAAGGTAGAAAGAAAGAAATCACATGAAGAGCAAATAACAGATTCTTCAGCATAAAATAGACTTGTGAGAAACTAATTGCTACAGATTTTATCACGCCCAAAATAAGACACGGGGAAAATATCATGAGCATACTGTAATGCATAAAATCTTGACACCCTGATCAGAGACTCAAAATACACACTGCAAGGTTTGGAGCTCGTCTGTAATGTGCCGTTCTGTAAATTATTCCAAACAGCTAGCCATATCTGTGGCATCACATTGGACTGGCTGTGAGAGAGGAAGGGAAGAAACAAAAATAGACGCTGTTCTTCCTTCAAAATGCATCTCCCAGAAGGTGGTTCTGGGCAGCCCAGGAAATGTGGGCGATGGAGGAGGAGAAGTACATTCTGGAGATGCAACAAATGCAGGTCAGAGCAGAAAAGAGATGTTTGCCAAATGGTACCCTAGTTGAAACACAGGGACTCAGAATCTTATAGCCAGAGGCTTCCCCCGGATTGAGTTGAGCCAGTTCTTCTTTAGTAATTATCACAAATGATTGTTTATCACTTTAGGGTTTCAAGGAGGCCTTGGGAAGATTACATTCTGCAGACTTGATCACTGGAAATGCCTGGGTTGACACTATAATTACAGGCATTCTGAGAGTCTACAGCACCTCCTCTGGAATTATTTGCATAAACACATTGCTAGTGGCAATTCCTGAACACAATAGTCCCCTTGGTATTATTTTATTACAATGAAAGAGGCTTGCTTGGTTCAAAGTGCAGCATAACTTTTGCATAGCAACCTCTGTATGACTGACTGTTACAAAAATAAATACACAGTGGAGTTTCATTACTGTCCCCAGCCAAGCACTCATGTTAATTATAGAACAACTAGAATCATCAAAAATATCAGCAGAAGAAGGAAGGGAGGTAACTTTACACCTCATGCATTTCAACCAGAAAGCAATAGGGAAAAGAATGAGGAACAAATAAGACTGAAACACAATTTATTAGAAGTGAGAAGGGAAAGAAAGGTAGAGCCATGGGGATGAATTTTGAAGAAGCCATAGGTGGAATCAGAACATTCAGAGTTTGAAACCCAACTTGTTATTGTGATGGTCCAAGTGAAATACAAATGAAATAATGTACTGATACCAGGGAGCAAGAGTTAATCTCTATAAATCATAAAATTAAAATCTTTTGTGACAGGAGGTAGAGAAAAATAAATAAATGAAAAAGCCAGACACAGTGGTGCACCTGTAATCTCAGCTACCTAAGAGGCAGAAGTAGGAAGATCTGAGTTTAATGCTGGTCTGAACAGAGTTAGTAAGACTCTGACCTAAAAAAAAAATAGCTAAAGCAAAAATGGGGTTTGGGGCATGGCTCAGATGATAGAGGGCTTGCCCACAAGAGCATAGTCCTGGATTCAAACCCTAGTACTGAAGAGAGAGAGAGAGAGAGAGAGAGAGAGAGAGAGAGAGAGAGAGAGAGAGATGGATGGATAGATAGATAGATAGATAGATAGATAGATAGATAGATAGATAGATAGATAGATAGATAGATAGATAGATAGATAGGTAGGTAGGTAGGTAGGTAGATAGATAGATAGATAGATAGATAGATAGATAGATAGATAGATAGATAGATAGATAGATAGATAGATAGATAGATAGATAGATAGATAGATAGATAGATAGATAGATAGATAGATAGGAAAATGAGAATTGAAGACCTTCAAGAATGAGAAGAAATTTTCATGGTTCCAAAAGAGACAAGGTGAATGCCAGAGACTTTCCCATGAAACAAAACTTGGCCATTTGTCTCACCCTTGAAAGTCACTCCTCACAGCTGAGAGTTTCTGTACACCTAATGGGATCCTAGCCACCAAGAGTTAGAGGCAAAGAGGACTGAATCCAGAATTTTTTTTTAATTTGTTTTTTTTTTTAATTTAATTTAATTTTTTTTTGTGAACATACTGTACAGAGGGGTTACAATTACATGGGCAGGATAATGCGTACATTTCTTATCAAGCATTGCAGCCTCCTCCTTTGTTTACCCTTCACATCCCTTCCCTACCTCCCCCCTCCCGACCCACCCACCCAATCCGCCCCCCTCCTCCCCCACCAACGTTGTAAAGCTCGTTTTCGACATGACCTTGTACTTCTCATTGTTGTAACAGGTCCACCTGTATCCTTAAACGACTTGTTTTTCCCCATCTCCTCCACAAGTTATACTGACATCAAATATAGTGAAAGCAGGGGTTATACTGTGGGGGAGGGCCATACAAAGCAAAAAAGAGATAATCTTATAAATGCGTTAGAAACAAATGCATGAAATAAAAAAGCATTAAAATACATATCTAAGGGTTCATTTTCCTAACATCACATTATCTGACCTTTTGCGCTTGACTCATACATATACTAGATGTTGCAAATAAGGGAAACCATGGGACCTATGTTTCTTTGAGCCTGGCTTACTTCACTTAATATAATTTTTTCCAAGTTTTTCCATTTGTAACAAATGGGGCAGTGTCATTCTTTCTGATGGAGGCATAGAATTCCATTGTGTATATATACCACATTTTCTTGATCTTTTCATCTACTGAGGGGCATCTGGGTTGGTTCCATATCTTAGCTATGGTAAATAATGCTGCAATAAACATAGTTGTGCTGGTAGCTTTAGTGTGGTCTTGTTTGTAAACATTTGGGTAAATGCCCAAAAGTGGGATTGCTGGGTCATAGGGGAGCTCTATGTGAAGTCTTTTCAGGAACCTCCATACTGCTTTCCAAAGTGGTTGAACAAGTTTACACTCCCACCAACAATGAAGTAAGGTTCCCTTCTGTCCACATCCCCTCCAGCATCTGTTGTTGTTAGAGTTCTTGATTATAGCCATTCTAACTGGGGTGAGGTGGTATCTCAATGTTGTTTTGATTTGCATTTCTTTTATGGCTAGGGAGATTGAGCATTTCTTCATGTGTCTATTGGCCATCCTTCTTTCTTCTTCAGAGAAGTTTCTCTTTAAGTCTTTCACCCACTTGTTTATTGGGCAGTTGTTTCTTTGAGGATTTGTTGTTGGGGGATTTAATTTTTTGAGTTCCAAGTATATTTTAGATATGAGACCTTTGTCCGTTGTATGGCTAGTGAAGATCTTCTCCCAATCTGTGGGCTTTCTATTGATCTTGTTAGCTATGTCCTTTGCCATGCAGAAGCTCTGCAACTTCATGCAATCCCATTTGTCCAACCTTTCTTTGATTTGTTGTGTTTCCGGGTCTCTATTCAGAAAGTTTTGGCCGGAGCCAAGGAGACCTAGGGTTTCTCCTATTCCATCCTGTAATGTTTTCAGAGTGTCTGCTTTGACTTCGAGGTCTTTGATCCATTTGGAGTTGTGAATCCAGAAATTTTGTGGGGGAAAAATCACCCTCTTTTACTTACAGAAGTGTTGGAAGAGAAGTAAGTTGTGCAATGAGGTGCTGCCAGACAGTCTCTTTTCCCAGGGCTATCATGGTGCCTCAGTAAACAGACACTCAGGAAATCTCATTTCTCCTGTCTCTGATGAGGGCAGGACTTCTTCTCCAGCACAGGAGGTGATACCTCCATAGGTATTTTGTCTCCGTTTGCAAAGTAAGTTTGTCTCAGTTTGCAAACACTCTCGTGCACACATGTGTACATGTGTGTGCACGTGTGCAAACATCTACATAAACACGTACACATATAGACATGGACATTCCCATCCAGAAGAGAGAACTCTGATTCTCCTTCACATGAATTGTGCTTACACTAATACTATTTGCTTAGAAGTCAAGCCATACCTTTCAATTTCTGAACTCACAAGTAAAAATAATCTAATTTACACATCATAAATGATGGGGGGGGGGGAGTTTTGAGCTGCTAGATTAAACTCAGACTTTTATCTCTATTTTGCCACAGGAACTTCTTGCATGACTATAAAGAATGTGACAACAAATTATGCACATGACCATACCACTGAGAAATGCAGCTGTCACTATTTCCCCAGCAAGGACTGACTCAACTGTGTATCTATGTAATCATGTACAGGAAAGTAAGGATGAGATTTTATACACTTCCCTTTGGTCATATCAGGTGACTATTATTCAATAAAGAGATTCCCACAATATTTCATGATTCAGATCGGAAGACTAACTATTGAAAGCCTTCCTCCCTCCCTTGAGTAGGCACAAATGAAACTATCTCAAACAGGCACTGTGGTATTTTTTATGGGATTCCTGTGACATCAGTTTTGTTTTGCGTTGTTTTGTTTTAATGACTCGTGATAATCCATGGCGGGCTTTTCCGGTTTCTCAGCCCAGTGATTGCAAACTTAATGCAAATAAATAAGAAGGAAAGAAAGAAAGAGAGAAAGAAAGAGAGAAAGAGAAAGAGAGAAAGAAAGAGAAAAAGAGAGAAGAGAGAGAGAGAGAAGGAGGAAGGAAGGAAGGAAGGAAGGAAGGAAGGAAGGAAGGAAGGAAGGAAGGAAGGAAGGAAGAGAAAAAGAAAAAGAAAGCAGTGGCAGGTTAGAACAGGTTGCAAAATTATACAGGTAGGACACGAGCACACTTTTCTGACTGATGTTTGAGAGCTACCAGGAAGATAGTGACCAGGTATGTGCAGTTCTTCTCACACCTCTGTTTCACACTAGCACGAGTCGACCATGTCTGGCTCAACATTTGTCTCACACGCTATGTGATGATGAGAACTTTAAGAGGTCAGTGGAAGCAATGCTAAGCATTTTGTATCCTGTTCCCCTCATTCCTCAACACACACTGAGGCATCGAACATCCCTTTGCTTCTTTTTCCTCTTGTGAGATGAGAAGTTTTTCCTTGCTTTTGTCTCCTGTCAAATTCTGTCAAGGGATAGGCTGAGCTGCAGCTTCACACAAGGAAGATATGGTAAATAGTAAAGCCAGCATACTCCAGATTGCCCCTGAATTCCATCAACCTTATCCCAAAATGACTCCCTTTGGAATCGAACAGCTATCTGTCATGCATTTTTACATCTCTCTTCAATCCCATTATCACAAACATCTCCATACATTCAGTTCTATTGTCTATATATTGAGCACAGTCATGGTCTGATGTCATTACATTCTCACCTAACACACTAGTGGACCGAGATTCAATTATTTCTCAGAGACATGTGGCCAGTCACAGAAGAGTTGGACTTGACCTCGAGTCTGAGTAGCCTCAAGACCTTACTCTTTGAATGACAGGATGTGGTTAATACAGTTGGCTGTAGAAAACTTTAGAAACTAAAATCATTGATTTGAGCAAACTTGCCTATTGCCTCTAGTCTATTTCTTTCTTTCCTTCTTCCTTCTTTCTTTCCTTCTTCCTTTCTTTCCTTCCTTCCTTCCTTCCTTTTTTCCTTCTTTCCTTCCTTCCTTCCTTTCTTCCTTTCTTTCTTTTTTTCTTTCTTTCTTTCTTCCTTTCTTCCTTTCTTTCTTTCTTTCTTCTTTCTTTAAACTTTCTTTCTTTCTTCTTTCTTTTTTCTTTCTTTAAACTAACTTTCTTTCTTTTTTCTTGTTTCTTTAATCTTTCTTTCTTTCTTTCTTTCTTTCTTTCTTTTTTCTTTCTTGCAAGGTTCAGAAAATGTGTTCCAGAGCTGAGGCCCACCAGACAGGAGGCACAGTCCTTTCTTGCCATCTTGGAAGTGTCTTGTTCCCAAGCTCCCTATTAAGGTGACCAAGAGCAACTACACTACAATGAGACATGCAAATCTCTGCTTAACAGACTTCACTCCTTGCTCTGCTCTGCACATTAACTTGATTCCCACACCTACTCTTGTTTTACCTGCCTCTCAAATCTAGTCCTTCCCATTTAAATTTTGATGGGTTCATTCACCATCTTGCTTTTATGACCCAGGGAATGAACAGGGCATACTTCCAAATCTCCTTCTAGTCATTTTCTTGATGTAGAATGGATTTCAATTCATAGCATAGCCCCTTGTGTTGTCTTTTGGTGGCTTTTTGTTATACTTTCCATAAAGTCCCAAGACACCAAGAGCTTATATCTGTAACCTGTATGTCATGAACCTACATCTCCATTCATTGGTCTATAGGTTAGCCACATACCTTTACTCTGGGAAATTTTCTTAGTTTTAGTTTTGACTGGATACCATTTATTTTTAACTAAAAAATATGTAGTCCTTCAAAATTTTGGTGAAATACTAACTCATTTGGACTCAACTTTGTTTCATTCTTAAACCTCATTTTCTTCTTATAGAAATCTCAGGTTAATTAAAAGACACAATGGTCGGGCGTTGGTGGTCACACCTGTAATCTTAGCTACTCAGGAGGCTTAGATCTGAGAATCACGGTTCAAAGCCAGCCCTGGCAGAAAAGTCTCTATGAGACACTTATCTCCAATTAAACACCAGAAAACTGGAAGTGGAGCTTTGGCATTAGCCTTGTGGAAAAGAGCTCAGGGACAGTGCTCAGGTCTTGAATTCAAGCCCCACAAGATAACCAAAAGGAGCTAACTCTAAATGGGCACAGCCAATGATTATGCCTTGAAGCACCAGGAGTGGGGAGAAAAATATAGGAGACTCTCCCCCAAACTGCTATTTTAACTATCTTTGCCCATCTCCTACAAGAAAGCAGACTGCAATAAAGCTGACCATCACTGGTTCTAAGGGTCAGTTTCAAAGGGCAAGGACCTGCATGGGAATCATGGAGAATGGACACATAGCAAGGGATGGGATAAGTGGGAAAAACCCATCTCAAGCTCTTCTGGACAGAATGTTAGGCAATAAAGCAAGGAATCCTGAGGTTGGAGTTAACTCAGCTTTCACTTGACATATTGTAAATTTACTAGTAGCACATAAGCTCAAGATGGGATGGTTTGTTGTTTTATTCACCTATGTCTAATGCACCCTTTGTGCTTTATTAGTTGTGTAGTTCAGCACTTAACCTATCTTTGAGTCAACAAAACATCTGACAAAAGTGCTATGAAGGGTTAGTGATTTAATATGAAAGGAGTTAGAGCTATTTAATATAAAAGCTTGTGATGAAATATTCCACATCCAACCATTCCCATTCAATTGGTCCAGGATTTTTAAAATTTATAGACAGGATACATATAAATAGATGATGACAGTTTGTAATACTACCAAGCTGCTTCTCTGAATAGGGGTTAATTCTTGTCTCTGCATTGTCTAACCTCTATTTCTGGTTTCCAGTTGGAAGTTATGATGTTTGATAAGTTCTCAAATATCCTATACATATGGAAGCCATGAGCAGACGTTGGCAGAGTTGGAGAGTTGGAGAATCAGCTGTGTTTAGTTTGGAGATGTGGCTCAAGTGGTGCAGTACCTGCCTAGCAGGCAGGGAACCCTAAGTTAACTTGCACAAAAATAAATGGAGGAAGAAAGAAAGAGAGAGAGGGACAAAGGGAGGGAAAGAAAGAGGGAGGAAGAAAGAAAGGAAGGGAGGAAGGGAAGGGGAAAGGAAAGAAATGGAAGAAAGAGAGGGAGGGAGGAAAGAAAAGAGAAACAAGGAAAGAAAGAGAAAAGGAAGGAAGGAAGGAAGGAAGGAAGGAAGGAAGGAAGGAAGGAAGGAAGGAAGGAAGGAAGGGAATGTGTTTCAACCAAGCAAATCCATATTATCAGTATATGTAGGTTGGTTATAATCTTTATATAGAATCACAAGATTTACTGTGAGCATCCCTTCTTTATCAAGCTTTTGAATTACTATTTAATAGAATGGTGTCTGTTAAATGTAAATAGGATTTCTCCCATGCTATACTCTGCAGGACTCATTTGTATCATCTGTTTATTATTGTCTTCTATCACCACAACCACTGATTCTCCATTCTATGTGAGAGAATACGAGCTACAAAAAGACAGGGAGTTGGGGTTCCTTTGTTTAATAATGTATCTCAGACAACTAGAAGAGCAACTGCCTCACGAACTAGCAATAAAGATCTGTTACCCAAGTGAGAGATCACAATGGAGAAGTTATTCTAACTGCATGGAATACTCCCATGAGAGACACACAGCCCTCAAACTTAAAACATATAATGTGCAGTGTGGCAGTAAAGAGCAAGGATTTGATCACATGAGAAGAGAGATGTGAAGGAGAAAAACAGAAGATGAAATAGAGAAATATGCCCCCACCAAGGAATAAAAAGGAAAAGAATAGAAGGTTAGGTTCTTAGGTGGTGTATTGGAACCACAAGTGTGCTGAGCTACTCACCTGCTATTCCTGTGAGATTTCTCCTAGGGAGGCTGATCAGATATTCAGCACTGGTATTAATTGCTAGTGTAACCATCAGCTTTCTCTGCGACTCTGAAAGCGCCCTGTCTCGTTCATTTCTGTTCCCTCTGAATCCTCTTCCCTTTCTGAACCCCCTGCATACCTGGGTAAGTTCTATTCATGCTTCATAACCTTCTCCTTCCACCCTCCTTTCCCCTTTCAGAACTGCCCCTCTCCCTGATCATGGAAGGACTTTCTGGTACCATGGTTGGTAATAGTAGGAGTTTGCATAGCCTGAACATTTATGGCAGGTTGGTACATGTCATGAATAAATGCTGTGCTTATTTTTCTTTGTTCACCTAATGGAGTAATGAAATTGAAGCACAGAGTAGTAACATGACTAGCTCAATTATTTCTCCCATATAGTCTGTGCCCTAAATTCTGAGGTGAAGAATCACATTACTGCCTTGTTTCCATCTCCATGTCCAGCATGCTGCTGGATTGACTTAGTGGGTACTCCAACAGAGTTGGATAATTATTCTCTTGAAAGCCTTAGTACCTCTCTTCAACTATTCCACCATCTCCAGTCTACTTAAATTCTTTTGTACCACACTTACAATAGTAAAAGTTTTGACACTTGAAAAGTGGATTGAGTATAAAAGCTAATACTTAGCATAAAAAGAGTGGTATAGCCAAGTGTGTGTGTGTTTGTGTGTGGCTCACGCCTGTAATCCCAGCTACTCAGGAGGCTGAGATCTGAAGATCAAGGTCTGAGGCCAGCCCTGGCAAGAAAGTCCATGAAACTCTTATTTCCAATTCAACACCTAAAAGCCGGAAGTGGAGTTGTAGTTGAAGTGATAGTGGACGCCTTGAGCTCAGCAGCTTAGGACAGCACCAGACCCTGCACTCAAGCCCCAGGACCAGCACATAGAAAGAGTGGTAGGATTGTATAGAGGTCAGTGCCACCAATGGTGCTGCTTCTGAGAGTCCTCCAGTTCTACAAGTTAGTTGATTCCTTAAAGGGCTCTGGCTGAGGCTGGGGAAGAGGATAGAGTTCTCTCCTGATACAACTTTCTCCTTTCGGCCTGCCTTCACACCCACAACATTTAAGATGTTAATCCAATCAGGTAATAGTTAAGTTGTACTGTAGCCACTGCAGGAATTGAATGCTAAACCTTCCCATCTAGGAGAGGTGAAAGAAATCTAAAGGAAATATGGCGGTGGTAGATGATGGTCTTTTATTCTTCATTCCTATGATAGACAAGGTAATTTTACTTGTAATAACAGTATGCACAACAACAAAGATAGCAAAAGAAAACACAAACAGTAATAACAAAAGTCAGCACTATTAAAAATGTCCACGAACTCTTTTGCAAGGCTTTTCTCTAAGCTCTTAAAATATATAAATTCATCTCAATAACATTTAGGAGATCTTACGGATGAAGAATCAGAGAACAGAACTACTAATAGAGTTACCCAGCTTGGCACAAAAGATGCAAAATAAATATTCTCAAGAGTCCTTTTCCCTCACTGCACACCGACAAAATAATAGAACTATAAGGAAAAGGTTAAGGATATGAAAATTAAAATTGATAAGTCAGACAGAAAAATAAGTCATAATAATATACTTTCAGATATTGATATGTATCTAAATTAGAGTTTGGGGAAGCAAATAGTGTAAGACACTGACTTTGTCTTTCATTCAAAATGAAGAGAGGAGGTGAGGAATAGGGAGAATATGGTTATAATATTTAATGCCTATCTATGAAATTATGAAAATGGCAAGGAAGGGGTGGGTTGGGAAGGGTACGAAAGAACCATGAAAGGGCTATCCTTGATCAAGAAGCATTGTATTCATGGACTGTTTCGATGAGTGGCCAATTTCTCTCTATAATTACTTAAAGATAGCTTTTAAAAAAGAAATGAACCACGAGCAGTTGCATTTAGGGAAAAATTCAATAGCTTCTCCACTGCATTTATTTTGATTGTAGTATTATTTTTGTATTACTAGTAGTATTATCATTATTGTTTGGGAGGCACCAGGGTTTGAACTCAGGACCTTTGCTGAGTCACAACTCTGGTTCCAGTTTCATGGTCATTTTTCAGAAAGGGCCTTCATTTTTGACCACGCAGGAAGAAGCCCAAGCTATGATCCACCTGCTTTAGACTGGGAATACCAGCATGAGCCTCCCTATGGAGCTCTGTCCTCAATATCTTAGAACCATGATCCTTCCTGTCCCATCCTCCATACACGATCACAGTCATGAGCCATCTTGGTTATTTTTAAATTGCATTGAAATGATATTTACCAGGATTACTGGATTCTTCCACCCATCATTGCGTTTTATGCAAAAGTAAATGTAAATGGGCTTCGCCAAATAATAACTGCATACAGGTGACAGTTTTAGACCCCAGGGTATTAAGATTATTTGAATGGGGATGATTCATACGTGGGAAGCAAATTCCAGACCATAGAATGGAATTTCTGACCTGACACATTTAAATCTCACAGATTCTACCAAACAAGAGTTTGCCTGTTCCAGGGCACAGAATATTTGTGTACTGATGGCACCTCATGACAAGATGGAGAAACAAGAGTCCTGAGAGAAAGATTTGCTGAAGTGGGAGGAGAGCAGGCTAGAACACACACACACACACACACACACACACACACACACACACACACACACACACACACACACTACTTTGCATGTGTACTTGCTGATGCTAGACATTCTCAACAGCACTCTACCAGCTGTTGATGGCTCATGCCTGTAACCCTAGCTACTCAGAAGGGTAAGATCTGAAGATCATAGTTCAAAGCCAGCCAGGGCAGGAAGTGCATAAGACTCTTACCTCCAATTTACTACCTGAAAACCAGAAGTGAAGTTGAGGCTCAACGTATAGAGTACTAGCAAGCTCAGCAACAGTGCCCAGGCCCTGAGTTCAAGCCCCATGACTGACAAAAAGAAAACGCTCTTACTTTCTTGAAAGTACACACAAATGTATGAATTTCAAATATCCAGGGCCTTCCCCTCAGGCTGGGGTACGAGGAGACATAAAAGACACATATTTGTTGGTGTGAATCAGTTTTCCATCAAATACCTGAGTTTTACAACTAACACCTGAGATAAGCAACTTGTAAAGAAAAAAAACAAAAACAGATTTTTTTTTTGGTCAGTCATGGGGCTTGAACTCTGGGCCTAGGCACTGTCCCTGAGCTCTTCAGCTCAAGGTGAACGCTCTACCACTTGAGCTACAGTGCTACTTCCAGTTTTCTGGTGGTTTAAATTAAATAAATTGGAGATAAGAGTCCCACGGACGTTCCTGCCTAGGCTGGCTTTAAACTGCGATCCTCAAATCTCAGCTTCCTGAGTAGCTAGGATTACAGGTGTCAGCCACCAGCGCCCAGCAAAACAGATTTTTGGCTCATGATTCTGAAATCTGTGCTTGACTGGCCTGGTTGCTTTTAGGTCTATTTAGGAGGAAGCCCAACATAGCCAGGGTTTGTAGCTCAATAAAACTAGTTATCACATGGCTAGGCTGCAAACGAAGGAGGAAAAAGTAATGAACTGGGGTCCCTTCATTCCCATCAAGAGTGTGTTTCTAGAATTCCCACTACCCTTCAAGGGCATAAAGCTGAGAACAAGCCTCTGATGCAGGTCTTGGAGAGGCATTCAAGACTTCAACTGAAGCATTGTCCTACAATGAGAAATAACTAGATAATCAAAAATTAGTTTTTGGTTGTTTTTCTTTCTTTCTTTCTTTCTTTTTTTAAAGCCAATTAGAGAATGAGGACCTAGAAGTGCCTAAGTGGACTGGAATTCAAACAAAAGCAAGCTCTGTTTCAAAGACAAAAGACACTAAGGCTGCTTATTTTCTTGCAGAAGCAGCGAATGAGGGGCGGCAGCTGGAGTTGTGAATTCAGAGCAGCCAGTGAGTTTCTCATAAGCCTTTGTGACTGAGGAAATGGTCCAACAGACTGGAATTCCAGCACCAAAACCCTCTGTCCAGAAACAAGAAGCATCCCTTCCATGCACTCAGCCTGTGACCAGTCCACGGTCACTATCCTGAGCCCAACAATGTCAACAGGAACAATTTGAAAAGAACTTGTTTGGTAAGACTAGCAGTAGGTCCCAGGAACTTTCTGAGGAAGCCAGGAGACAGAAAGCTTTTTCTGTTTTTCTTATAGTAATATCTACACACAGGGTGGTTATCGATCATGTGTGTTTGTGTGTTTGTGCGTGTGAAACTTACACTTTACTTCAGTAATAAATACATTCACAACATTCAGAGCATATCCTATGAAATTAAGAAAATTGAGGGAGGAGATTGGGTTGGAAGGGATGGGTCAGAAATTGGAAGAGATGAACAAGTTGTATTGCTGAATGGTAACTCCCTTGTACAATTACTTAAAGATAATTCTAAAAACAAATATTGTGTAAGCATCTTGACTATTGAAAGATGAGCATCTATAAGAGTAGAAGTACGTTTTATCTGAATTATTTAAAACAATCTATTAAACTGAAATTGGATTGTTGTAAAGTTCTTGTATAACTTGCCCTAGAGAAACAGTAACTTCTCCTAGTAATATTTCTTTACTAATTATGGTTTTAGTGATAAATGTGTGTTTTCTAGATCCACTATTTCACTTGCTCATTGATTGTAATTTCCCCTCCTAATGCAATCTTTAAAAATCCATGGTTTTCTTTCATTTGTAATCTTTCATTTGTAATATTGCCTCAGCTTCCCATATTTAAATTCAATAAAAACTTTTACCTTATACATAAAGTCTAGTAAGGAAGGAAGCACTAATATCTGAAGACTTATTAGGTAAGCTATCCATTAAGAAATAAAGATATGTTTGTATTCAAATTTCAGCTGCATAACTTTGACTCATAAGAAATTCAGTGAGTTAATGAGAAACAAGCCAGTTAAGAAAGTAAGTTGTTGGAAAGGAATGCATAAACATATTGAGCAATGTGACAAAGTAGTGGAATATAGAGATTCCTAAGCTATAAGACTCCTCATTTGAATTTCACGTGGGAAGGGCTTTGCCAGGGAGATTTTTTTTTTAATTCAGTATGTCGTTTTAATTAAATTACAACTCTGAATTAGACATAAATCAACCAGATCTACTTTGGTTTCATTTTTAGCACAAAGAGCCTATCATCTTCTGCATTTCATTCAAAGCTAATTAAATATGGATTTATGGATCATAGTCCATGAAATATAGGTAGGCTTTCAGAACTTGCTGACCGATTGGGAAGGGAACTATTCTGACCATAATACATACAATGTCAGACATTTGCCTCAGCATTCTGCTCCTGCAAGCTAAATGTTTTCCGGGTGGGTAAATACATCGCATAAAACTCTCATTGTGTTTTCTATCCCTAGTAGCAGTGTAAATTCACCACAAACTAACGTCTCTGTTTGCCACCAACACTATTTCAACACAACGGCTCCTGTTCTCTTCAGAATCCCAGCTCTTCCTTTCTTGGCATTTCTGATTTCTGTTCTACTGAGTAGAGCACACTGTAGACATCACTTCCTTACTCAAATCATCTCCCTGGAAAAAAATTGCTGTTGAGAGATTTTTTTCACTCCTAATTGTAGGTGGATATGTGTGTATATACATATATATGTATAAATATATATGCTGAGTTTATTGAATGATTTACAAACTAAGATACCTGAATATGAGCTGTGTCTCATATTCACAACAATGCATTCTCCAGAGATACCCCGCTTCCTTTAGATTAGGGTTGAACGCTTTCAGGTTGCAAAGCAGAAATATATCAAATACAGGTGCTCAATGAAACCATGTAATCATACAGAAATGCTCTCTGGAGAGATGACGGCAAGCCCGTAATCCCAATCCTCGGGAGACTGAAGCAGGAAGACCTTGACTTCAGGGCCAGACTGGTATGTACAGCAAGACCCTGTGTCCAAAAAATAAGAAAGAAAGAAATAGAGGGAAGATGGAAGGAAGGCAAGACGGAAGGAAGGAAGGAAGGGAGGGAGGGAGGAGGAGCTGGGGGCTCAAGTATTAGAGTGCTTGTTTAACAAGCAGTAGGCCTTGAGTTCAAACCCCAGTACCACCCCCCCCACACACACACACACATACATTAACAAAGGAAGAAAGAAAAGAAAGAGAAGGGAAAATAAAAATACTCTCCTAGAAGTAGTAGATCTAGGGGATAACAGAAATAAAACTGTTCTTTGCCGGTGACCGTAATAATGGAAATGAAATGCAGTCAACTGTCTTAGTGACAAATGTGAGTGTGAATCTTGGAGGGAACAGCAGCTTTCCTGCACAGGGCTGGGCTGTGTGCATAGATGCAGGCAGCCGGAACACCTTTCCTGACCTTCTCAAACCTCCCTACTGCTTTTTGGGAGACTGCCAGCGGCCTGTAAACAAAAACAAAAACAAAAGCTTTTATTTTTTTAATCACTGAAAAGAAGAAGAAGAAGAAAATGATTGGAGAAGAGAGGCTGTGTCAAGGGGAAATCACAGCACTGATCTTCTGACTTGGTGAGAGCCAACAACAGCAAGGACAGAAGATGAAATGCTTGGAGTAAGTCCAACCCCTACCCGAGAAAGAGCTTTTATAACATCAGTCCGAAGCGTCCCAGGCCAGTGACAGGTGGCTTTGAACTAGGTTCTTAGAGACGAGATTGTCAAAATGCATGTGTCCATGACTCTCTAATTTCAACTTCACACTTGACAAGCTCGTATTTGAATAGATCTGTTTTGCTTCCTAGTGACAAAATTAAATAAATAAAACTTTTCTTTCCCCTCAGAGAAAGGGGAAAAAAAAAATCAGATCTAATGCACTACAATCTGTTGCTATTTGGATGGTAAAATCTAGGACCTGAGGAATCATGCTCTCTCTCTCTCTCTCTCTCTCTCTCCTCCCCCCCCATGCCCCATTGAGACATTATGTTTAATGTGCACTCTTGCCCATGTTGACATAATCACAAAGAGAAAATCCAAGTCCTTCACAGTCCAGGATCAGTGGTACATTCAGAGGAGACTTGGGCCTGGTCTGAGACACAATCTGTTTTATTAAAGTGTTACATCCAGCTCTGGCTTTGGATGCCATAAATAAAGTAAGTTTTCACTTCAGGTTCATGGCTGTGGAAAAATCTATCATTTTCTCTGAAGAGTTGAGGTGCTGGAATTCTCCTTTTCTCTGCCCACATCTTGTCTGAGCCAAGTTCCTTAAGTAAGGAAGAGCTCTCCACACTCTTTTTCAACCCCACACCAGACCGTTATGAAGAGGTGGAGAGGGAGGGGGGTCAAACCACAGCTGTCCAGAAGCCCTGGACTGTGGAGAATCACAGCGGGGTGCCTCGGGCTTCTTCCTCTCCTCCCTTCCACTTTCCGGATGCTACTAGGAAAGGCTGGTTCAGCAAGAGTCTGGAGTATTAGAAGAGCTGTGGTTACTCCCAGCCCCGCCCTCTGAGCAACTTCCTTGGCTGTTTGCAGCTGCCATAATATGAGTCATTCACTTGACAAGCATTTTTTGAAAAGGGAACCGCCTCCCTCCTTGTAATGTGATTTTTCCCTAGGACCTGCACCCATCCCAGGCTCTGCCCATGCCATTCTTCCTCCTCTGGGACCCTGAACTGAAGACTGGCTTTGATGGTGAGAAGCCAGAAATCCAATCCTGTTATAAATCAGAAAGCTGAAAATCTCTTTGGGTTTACAGATAAGCAAACAAATTAACACCTTCTCCAATTCTGAGAGTTAAGTGAGAGGTGAAAGCAGACCTCACCTGATTTGTGGGTCTGGCTTTAAAAAAAAAAAAAAAGGTATTATAACTGAGCTTTAATGATAATTGCACCATTTGTAAAGAAATGGAAAGGCCTGGAAAAATGTACACAAAGTGAAGTTAGTTATGCCCAGAGAAACAAAGGATGCATATTTTCCCATATGGAAACTAGACTCAGCTTTATAAACTTCTTATACATTGGATGGAATGGAAGCGTATACAAATATACTAACAGATATTATGGTACATTTGAAAGAGAACTCAAATTGTACAGTTCCTTAGAAAAGCAAAGTGAAAGTTCTACAAAATAAAAACAAGGAAGTGGATAATTGAAAAGGGTGAGCTGGAGTCAAGGGGAAATGGGTAGACAAATGAAGAGGAGAAGAAGGGGGGAAATGTAGTCAAGAATCCAAGGTATATTCTATAAAATTAAGATAATGTGTCTGAGGAAAAGGAGAAAAGGTACCAGAGGAAGAACTGTGTCACAGGGAAGCTGGTATGTTCAGAGGACAGAAAATCAATCTGGGTGGGTGGAGGAGGGATGGGTGAGAAAGTTGAAAGGAATAGCATTGACCAAGATGACTTTTAAATGCTAATTCCTTTGTACAATTAAAGATAATGAATGAATGAATGTATATATACATACAGATAGATAGATAGATAGATAGATAGATAGATAGATAGATAGATAGATAGATAGATAGATAGATAGATAGATAGATAGAAAGATAGTAGGGATTAATTTAGGCTGTATCTGCAATGATATTTTAAGTAATGGATTCATAATCCTGGCACTTTTCCATAACAGAATGTCTACATTTGTTTAACCCTTGATAACCATTCGGAGGAGATTATTTTTTTTAAAAAAAGCAAGTGGTGAGTTATATATACTTTCTTTTTCTTGAGTATCAGAAAATCAACCTAGATATTCACATCTAGCTAAATTTGAGAACTCCCCCCGTCCAAAAAAAGGAATAAATAAATAAAGCAAGCAAGCAAGACATTTGGAGTTAGTCAGATATGCAGGAACTAGTTTGGGTCAGATGACTCAGCCTTTTTGCATGTGTGTGAGAGACTTTCTCAAGATGCTTTCTGAAACCCTTGAAAAAGATCTTGTGTGATCTTGTAACAAATTCAACAAAAGACAAACCGCAGAGGGCTTGCCTATTGGAATAGTTTAAACCACGAAACCTCTGATTCATGGTAAACTACCTTGGGAGAAAGCAAGTCCTGAGCCCTCAGCTGAATTAGAACTTTCATAAACTTTCACTCACTGCATTGTGGGTTTTTTTTTTTTTTTTGGTGGGGGGACTTTAGGAAAGATGAAGGAAGGACTAGCCACATTTCGATTCACACTTAGGTTCATGACATTAAATGATTCTTTAAAAGTTTTAAGAAAAAAAGCCTCTTCTCCATTGGCTTTACCAGAAAGCAGATTGCATGAGTTTGCATTGTTTTGCTATCCCCACAAGCTTTAGCTGAATTCAGAAATGGAAGATGTTTGTTTATTTTTATTTCGTTTTCATGTTTTTAGGAGCTAAGCAATCCCTTGATATATAGTTTCTTGAACAATTAACGAAAATGATTCATACATTTTGCTGGAGTCTTGTTTTCTTTCCGACAGCACACACCCACATTTCATTGGTGGCTTACTCATGCAGCAAAACAATACACACCAAATCTGTTTTTCCCCAACCAGGCCAGCTTGCCAGGACTTTCCCAGAACAGTTCATGCAGATGGAATTTCTAGCACGCCTCCTCTTTGTCCTGCCTGTCTGTTATTGTTGTTATTTGATGTTCTCCTTGGGTGTTTTGCTTTGGATTTACCAGGAAGGATAAATCCAGACTTTCTCTTATCTCTTGAGAAAGCAACATAATAAAGAAATGTATATATTTCCATCACACCCAGTCTTGCTCAACCCTAAGGTAGAGATGACCATCAGGCCAAGCCATCTAAAGTGTTTCATACACACACACACACACACACACACACACACACACACACACACACACACACACACATACACACACACACACACACACACACACACACACACACACACACACCCCACTTCCTCTATGCAATAGCTCTGGCCTCCTTCTACCAGAAAGGGTATTCCCCGGCTCTCTGAATATATTTCCTCTTTCTTGCCAGAACCAGAGCTGCTTAGAACTTTTAATTTGAAATTGTACTGAGAAGCTACAATCATGGTATTATCTGCTTGTTCTCATTAAAGGTATTTTGTTGTTGCTCCTTGCTCTTTCAGCTACCCATTTTTTTTTTGTCCTTGGAGTGAATTTCTGAGTTGCAAGGAATGCACTCTGGGGAAAGTTCAGCCCAGTAAAAGAAGGAGCCCTACTTGGCGTTTTCCTAAAAAAAGAAGAAAAAATTTGAAATTTCCTGTTTTCCCAGTCTCGCATGTAGCTTTACCTTTTAGGGTCAGGATTTCCCTCTGAGAATCTGCAGCTTTCTATTCCTGCAGGGGTATTCTTTTAAGGGTTAGTTGAGCAATATCCAACAGGCTCATTACTTAAAAAAATAATAATAAACAAGTGCCTTTTTAATACAACTCCCTCTGAGCTAAACATACTGGATTTATAATGTGCTACATTATAACACATTCAATTTCCCTTTAAGTAATTATCAGTTTCCCATAACAGTGAAAAGAAGCTCAAACATGCCTGTAAAGAACTTCTTTTTCTCCTTAACATTAGCAAAACAATTTCAGACATTTAGCAGACAACAAAGTTATATTAATCACCATACCTATAAAGTGACTTGGGTCCATAAGAGCTTAGGTATTGGAATTTTTATTTTATATAATCTTCAACATCTGTGTTGGCCTGGGTCTGCAGGTCTTGGCTCAAGGTCTGGATTGTAGCTTCTAAGGATCAGTTGGGTTACTTTGTACCTAGGTACCCCGAAAAAGTTTATAACCAGGAGAACATACTTTAAAATACTTCTCAGCTTATCCTATTAATAATTCACTTTGTGAATGACTGGAACCTAGAGTTTGAAAACTAACTCGTTAACTTTTGAATGTGTTCTTACTCATCTGACACCCATCTATCTAAGTAAATTCAGGGCTCTCCAATTACAAATCTTTGAATGTGAAGCCAGGAAGATGACTCTTATGGCTGAATCTGCCATTCAGGCAGACAGAGACTTCCTGGATATGAGGTGATCTTCAAAAAGAATTTCTCTCTAGCAGGACAGGAAAAAAATCATTGATGAATTTTCCTCCAAGCAATTTAGTTTCAATGTGTCATACTTTCCTTCTTCATGAAATTTTGGTAATCATTTGCCTTATCAAAGCCTAGACGTACTGAAAGAAACAAATAAGTTAATGGTTAGAAGGCTATTTTTGGAAAATGCTGTATAAATACAATACTGTCACCATCAATTTGACAAATTACAGATAGGAGCAACAGGGAAAACACCGGTGTGAAATACCAGACTGATTTAACCTTCAGCGAAGGCCTCATTTCCAAGCCACTAATAACATTTGATCATTAAACACTCATACTTACAAAGGGATTTCCACAAATAAAAAGCATGGCTCTCATACAGATATAAGATGAATCATGTATAAGAATTTATTTAATTCATATGAGGATACAAGTTATTCAAAGGAAAGCCAAAACAGCAAATGATATAGATACTCTGAAGAAATCTTGAAATCAACTGCAAATCGGACCAAAACAACAATAAGAACAAAAAAGAAATATGAGAAAAGAAAGACGAGGAGGAAAGAACATCAAATGAATCATTACAAGAAATAACAGAATTTGTATATCTCAGTTTCCTATAATTTATAAGGAATTATAAAATCTCAAAGACAATGCACAGGAATAGGATCTGAGCATCCTGAACAATGTACTGTAGACATTCACTGGTTTTCATAAAGGAACAACATTTTTTCTACACATGAAAGAATGCAGGGTTTTTTTGTTGTTTTATTTTTTGTCAGTCGTGGGGCTTGTACTCTGGGCCTAGGCACTACCCCTCAGCTGTTCAGCTCAAGGCAAGTGCTCTAACAATTGAGCCACAGCACCACATCCAGTTTTCTGGTGGTTAATTGGAGATAAGATTCTCACAGACTTTGCTTATCTGAGCTGGCTTTGAACCATGATCCTCAGATGTCAGCCTCCTGAGTAGCTAGGATTACATGTTGACCACTAGTGCCCGGCTTCTTTTTCTTTTTTCCAATGGGGGAATGGTAAAGTCTTCTTAGAAACCAGCCTTGCCCATTTCATTGCCATTGCTTAGGTGATAGATAACAGAGATAAGAGGTTCCTAAATTAAATAAGGATACAGGTTGACCCATTGTAACCATGAGATGTACAAGACACTATGTTGAAAACCAACTTTACAACTTGGGGGAAGGGAGTAGTTTGGGGGGAGGGGGAGGGGATGGCAGGGGAAAAACAAAGGAGAGGTAACAATGCTCAATAGGAAATATACTCATTACCATACTCATGTAACTGTTACCCCTCTGTAGAGCATTTTTACAATAAAATAGATATAAATAAAGAAATTGCTAAAGACATCATTGGCTCAAAGTTCCTGAAATGTTACAGAAGTTTCCTGAACTGTTTTCCAAAGCATATTTAGTTAATTAAACATATTTTGTTAATAAGCATCTAGTTAAAGCAATAGAATTTTTTCATAGACACATGTCTATTAGGCCAATACTTTAAAATTGTCATCAAATGCAGGTTGTCACATAAGGCCAACCTCCACCAACCTTCAAGGATGTTCATTCGACTGTGAAATATCCACTGGGAATACTGAAAATATTCTCTCCCTGGCTTCCTCTCCATTTCCTTTCCACTAGGCCTAATCTTTGGACCCTTGTCCTTAAGAGCAAGCATCTGGCTAAGTCAGTTTAGCAAGAGGAACTCAAATTCAGAAATGAAATATTTTCACCAAGAATATTAAATTCTCTTCTCATGGGCTAACATGAATTTGATATTATCACTTTGAATCATCTATGGAATTCAAGATTCAATAAGTAGCAAAGAAAGCTCTTCTACAAATTACTTCTGTGCAAGTAGGACCTAGAAGTTTTGAGGAACAATACTGAGTATCTTCCTTACCTGTTAAGGTATTTTTCTGTATTTGCTCATCCAGGTTCATTAAAATTTTGTTTGTTTGTTTTTTTAAAGAGTAACTCACCTTGATACCTGATCAGCATCTATACAGAATCAAATTCTTCATCCTCTACCAACCCTTCCTCCCCCTCCAGGTAAGTGTTTCTACCTTTGATATCTGAATATCCACTAGAGCTGACCAAATTTTTCGTTGTGGAAGGCCACCATGGCCTGTCTTCAGAGACAACAAGACATGATCTCTTCAGGGACAGGGCTAGCCTTCTGTTTCTCTTCCAAGTCAGTTTTTCCAAGTCACCCTATGGGCTCCCTCATTGTCTGTCCACCATCTCCCACCCTGCCCCATGGGTACAAATCCCCTTTTCCTGGTTTTTGAGATTGATCATAGACTCTCTCTTGTACTAAAGGTGTTTTCTTGAGGAAAATCTTCCTATCACAAGCTAACAAGTGTCAGAATAAATGTTTCTTCAACACTAGGGATAGGTAGGGTAATTATCAATCCTGGGATGGCATAAAGTAGGTGATTATCAATCCTGGGATGGCATAAAGTATGTGCCCACAAGTTGATGGCATAAACTATATGCCCTCAAACTGAATATCTATGCTGTCTTCACCTTCCTATATTTAAAAACTCACTATATCAATTGCAGAGAGATAAAAGAACTCTTAAGATCTCAGACGGTGGGCCCCAGATTATGAAAGTCAAAATAAAGACTCTTTGGACATCTAGGAGACTGGGACACTGGTCCAGTCTCCTCCAGGATCACTCCTAACTAATATAACTTACTTTTACAAGCACTGGTTGTCATAACAAATAAGCTCCCAGATGCCTAGTAGCATCTACAATGCAGTAATACAACAGGGTTAAATACATGAATGAATTAATGGACAGCCAACATCACCAACATTCTTCCATCTCTTCATTTTTGCCCTGGGAGCATCCAAAAAGACTTTGGAAAGATGACTCATGAAAAGTTTTCATGAACCTAGTTTAGAACTAGCTCATATTTTCTCTGCTCACATTCACCTATGCGCATAATACACAGGTCTTTCTTCTATATCCCAAATCTATTTCTAAATATCCAGTAAAGCTTGAACCTTCTGTAACAAACAGCAACAAGAATGTTCAAAATTCTCTAATTAGTAATGCAATTATAAAATAGAAGCATGCCTGAAGAACAGAGGTAACAATAGCAAAGTCTTTTTCATCTTTTTTTTATTATGGCTAGAAATTTTGGTGCAGTGCTATAGATATAAAAGAGGAGAATTTTTAACCACAAAAATTGTTTGAAGTTCTCTTGGATTTCTGAACATCTGTGAGCAGAGGCATGGATTGCCTTCCTATTGAGCAAGCTTCAAGGAAGTTTGTAGAATTAACAGCCTTGGAGGTACTTACAAATGTCTCCCTTAGACATCAAGAAGACATGATTGGAAATACTTTATGGAAAGAAGATAAGTTATGCTTACTGACCATTATAAAATATTTGATATCCTTCATTTCTGGGTTTTACCATTGAGATCAGTCCAATGCAGGTATAGGTACAAGCTATGTTGCCACATGTGAACTGGGCTTTTAAGGGGCCTGAAAAAGAACAGTGATGATATTTAGATAATTTGCTGTGAGTGATGAGACAGACACTTCAGGTCCTTTTCAGATCTTTCATAATTCTTAACAAGAAAATACCAGGGAAGCAGGAAAAAATACATACAGAGACTGGTGTGCATACTTCATCTTCACCTAGAGCCAACATTTCCATTGATCTGATCTGCAGAGTAAAATGTACCAAGGAATATCTCATGTGCACACTTGTTTCAGAGCCTAGATTCATCTCCTTTGTCTTAAGAGCAGAGAAGCAAAATGATGTTGTGAAGAGTTAATAAGCCTGTTTTAACTGGGATGCATCCGAAACATGGCTGGGCATTAGCATATATACAAACACAGGGGTACTGAAACTGGGGGTGATTTTAGGGCTACTGTGTTGCAGAAAGACGCAAATAACCAAGGGAAATGTATCACCACACACTATACATATGCAGCCTCAGCTGAGGTGTGAAAGCAAGATTCTAAACCAGGTCCTTAATCCCTAATACATCAGATGTTAATGAGATTAAATCAAACCAGAGCCTTGCTATAAATATAAGAGGTTGAAATAACCTTTGAGATGTTTTTTAAGTCAAAAAGCTAATATCACCAGGCTCGGTATGACAAATGTTATCTCAACAAGGTGACTTCGTGAAAACTCATGGGCTTCCAGGGATGGAATAAAGTTGGCTTAGTGTAATAAAAATAAATAAAGCTTTTTTTTTTTTTTTTTTTTAAGTGTCTGTAGATTCAGTCAGTTAGTTAAATGGAATCCCTGCTGGGCTTACTTCCTTAAGAATCTACTTGCTACATGTAAAGACAAGAAAGGTCATTTTTCCAGAAACAGTTTCATTGTTTTGACTTTAATCTGAAGCAAATTATCCTTCAGTAAAACTGAGGAAGTTTAATCAGTCAGGGTACTTTCAAATTCAAAAATGCAATATTATGCCAGCATATTGAAAATCACATTTAGCTCATGTATTTTGATATATTTGATTATAATATGGTGTTTTTCAGCTTATGTAATCATTAGATAAGACAATTGTGAATTCATTATGAACAAAGACAACCAAGCCAAGACCCGAGTAGTTGAACATCGAAAGCTATTTCCTATGAGTAGCAAAGAGCTAGTCATACATCTTTCTTTTGATAAACTCTCCTTTCGGGTTTCCAGAAATAATGAACCTTCATCATGATGGATTTCTATCAATGTTAAATAGAATGTGAAATCAGAACTGCGAGAAAGGTGTTTGAGTTTTTTTCTAAATCTATTGCCTAACTCTTATTATTAAATCTACTGTAATATCTCCACTTGATCATTTATACCTTTACCATGACGTAGTAGTTTCTTAACAAATCTGAGAAAGAAAGGCTGCAATTAATGCCTTATGACAAGTGTAAATATTAACACATGTCAGAGATGAGACACAAAATCAAGTGCCTCTGCTTCCCCACCCAACAAAAGGCAGAGGATGAGCAAACACACAGTTCAACATAACCAAGGATCTACCAAGATGGCAGAAGATGTAACAAGAAAGTAGAAAAAAGGTTCCCATCGTCCATTTGTCAGGAATTTACTTGCTATTAACTGCTGTAATTTTTCACAAGAGACAGATCTTTCTACTGTGCCCATTAAAGACCACCAGTTGCTGTGCAAAGGATGCATTATTAGATCATTCATGACAAAAGAGCTGCCCTTGGAGCATGGCTCTGATATGTGGACTACAAGAGGAGCTGCTCTCAGGAAAGTCTGAGCATTCTTTACAGTGAGAAGTAAGAGGAATCAAGTGGCATGGACCAGCACAACGCTGACTTACATCAGATTGGGTTGATGTATTAGTTGTGCATGCATTACTATAAAGAAATACTCAGTAACATTACAGAGGTTTATTTTGCCTCGTAGCGACAGAGGTCTAAGATGGAAGGATTGCATCTACTGATGACATTCTTCCTGTCAGAGTCATGTGGCAGGGCAGGGAGCTTGCTTTGTATCACTCTGCCCTTCTTTCTAAAGAGGGGTTACAATTACATGGGCAAGGTAATGAGTGCATTTCTTACGAAGCGTTGTTGCCTCCTCCTTTGTTTCCCCTTCCCATCCCTTCCCATCTCCCCCCTCCCCATACAGTATTTTCACAATAAAAACTTATTAATAATAAAAATCCACTAATTTTGAAACACAGGGTTCCCAGCCTTCATTGTTTAGTCTTGATTAGCTCCCTAAAGCTCCATGATTGAATACCACAGCTGCATTCTTTTCACTCCATCAGTGCCTCAGGATGGGAATTAAATTTCAATCATGAACCTTTGGAGTAAACATACAAACCATATGGCAGAGAGTAGAGGATGGAGTGGAAGAAACATCAGGGCAGCCATCTCCAGTAGTCTCAGGTGGTTTCTTCCAGGTGGTGCTATATTTAGCCAGGAGAGCTTGTGAATATCTCAATGAACAAATATGCATCTGGAAACATGAAGGAGGATTTATAGGAACATGGATGACCAGATGTGGTCTGGTCCAATAATACATACACAAATGGCATGGCAAGGAAGTATAAAATTCAGAGTATATAAGAGTGTGTGTGTGTGTGTGTGTGTGTGTGTGTGTGTGTTATTGTGCACTCAGATCCTGAGAAAGAACCTGTGAACTTACTTGAAAAAGACTGGATAGGTGGAAGTTTTTTTAACCAAAGTCTAAAAATAAAATAAAATCTATATTTCTTATCTCAAGTGGAAAAAAGAGGGTAGTTTCTAAAATACAAACAACTTGTTAAATCCAGGTGGAATTAGGTCATCAACTATAAGTTGATAGAAGATTGATTAGAAATCAGCTACTGATAAATAATTTGTGCTTCAAATTTTGCCCAAGTATCTTGGTACTCAGTAAAACTATGTCTATGTTGTCTACTTGAGAAAGACTTACAACAGTGGAAAGTCACTGTCTCAAATGTCAATAAGGTAGAGTGTTTTCATTGGTACATGAAAGATTTTTCATGGAGATATGTATATATCTTGGGTCTAGAATCTGACTTTGAGTTTAAATTTGGGGTGGTCAGGATCAAAGAAAAAAATGAAACAAAAGCATCCATACATAACTGCAGACAGATAGAGGAAACAGAAGCATGGATAGAATTCCCATTAAGCTTTCTCACCTCAGAATATTCCACAATTAGGAATCTTGCGGTACCAAATCCTCTCCATCCCATTGGACCATGCTTTCTAGCTGTAGGGCAGATACTATCATAAATCTCTCTTGATCTACATACATGCCCCTCTTTAAGCCTCCAGAGAGCATGAGTGGGTACCACCTCCACCACCAGGAGTATCTTAGAACATCCACTGTAACCGGAAGTGACGACCATTGACAATGCATTGTAACCGGAAGTGGCCGCCAGACTTCACAGCTTTTGTTATTGTTGTTGTTGCTAAAGTAGCTTTCTAGACTTTCTTAAGTCTATTTCTTCACGTTGAAAAAAGGAAAGTCCACTTCAGATGTAAATGGTTAATTTTGTGTGAGAGTTTTAGAAACAAACCTCCCTAGACTTACTGAGGGATGGTACTTAATCCTGTCAACAACAGCTCTGAGTTCCTTGCATCGTAAATTCCACTATCAAACCAATTATTTGTATGTATATTTTGTGAACGAAGCTGAATTTTCCTCTTCAAGGAAAAAGTGGAAAAAATCAGTCTTCAGTCTGATTATCTTGGAGGATAATGTAGTTTTTAAAACTTCATGTACAAGGAGATGTGTTCACCAGCAGGGGACTGGAGGGAGAGAAATGGACTATGGGTTGATGAGGACTAAATGTCGGGGGATGGGCTAGGGAGGAGCACGAAGGAGGTTAATATTGTTGAAATAGATTGTTTGCAACTATGAGAATGGAACAAGGAAATCTGGGTTCCAAAGAGTGTAATAGAGGGGTAAGATTGTTGAACTACAGTGTGAACATTTGGAAATGTAACAGTGAAATAAGCCCTGTAACTAATATCAGCTAATAAAAACAATCTACTTAAAAAAGTCTTCATATATAAAATTAAAGTGCGTATCCAATGGCATAGAATTTATGGGATAAAATTATGAATCAAGGAGTTTAAATCACTATGCAATATTTAAATAAATGATTAGTACATAGAGTAACCATCTAGAGAGAGACTGCTTTGAATGGCAGTGTTGGGGGAAGAAAGGTAGGCTTTGTCATACTTCCATAGCTTGGCTATGAGAAAGAATAGAAGTAGATGAGGATGTGGTAGAGAAGAAAACCTTGTCCAAAGAGAAGAAAGAAGGTTCTGATAACTATCGTTGATAAACTAGAGGAGATTAGTAATAGAAGAAACAATCAGAACCTTGGAGTGGACAGCTATTAAGAACTGTGGAAGGGAATTCTTTGCATTGAGAAGGAAATTGAGTTATGGTAATTTAAAAGCAACGTTCAAAGCTGATACTTTAATGCCTGTGTTTTATATGCTGTGTTACATGACAACAGACATTTGCTTTGTCGTGTCCCCATCCACACCATGGAGTGGCCATTGGTGGAGACAACACTTTTTATCTTCTTATGGTAGGAAGAAATCTCCTTGAATGGCATTGCAAAATGGTTCCACAATCCATTAAGCAAGACTCTTGAGATCCTGTGTTTTTATTTGTTTTTTTATTTCTAATTTTTCAAAAAATAATGATATATTCACCACCATGTTTTGATCATCTTTCAACAAGAGCTAGAACAGTAATCTATTTCAAATGTCATTATTATGTTATACCCAACTGGATACACGGAGAATGAATTTATAAAGAATTTTGATAATATCATATAAATGTGGGTAAATTTTGCAGTTAAATTAGTTTTAGTGGCAAACTTATGAATAAAACTGTGTTTTCAGACATGTCATTGATTTCAGAATTGACAAGTGAGAAATGCACATATTAGATTTTAGAATCTAACATTATCAGAGTTCAACCCTAACCTGTCTGGATAAAAGATGTGATTTGGAGGTAAAGTAAATTATGGAGGCAGTTTCCTCCTAGTGAATGGGAGATAATAATGAATATCCCTATAAGACTCTAAGGCTAGAAAAGACTAGGAAATATAACCTTCAGATAATAAATTTCCAAATTTTTGGCCAGAAATTTAGAAAAAAGTGCTATGTTTTCACTGACACCAGAAGATAGTATTCTGGCTCAGTAGAAAATACACATACTCCTTCCCAGAAAAAAGTCTCTTTGAAGTGGCATTTGTATGTTGTTGTTTAGCTCCAAGTGCTATAGGCTCTTATTTTCTTAAATTAAATTGAATTACACTGGAAGAAAGAGAAATCTAGTTTATGAGATGAAAAAAGTCTGGAGCCATTCAGAAGTCTCTCGAGAAAGGAAATCCTATGGACCATTTATGTCATACTTTAAGGATAGGATCAAACCAGGGCTTTCTTCTTAAGAGTTCCCAGGAATGGATGTCAGAGGCATCTCCTGTGTTGATACCAATTCATAGTTCCAGCCCTCATAGGAGATAACTAATAATAATATTGAAAGTAAGAAAAAAAGCAATGCTAATAACTATAAAAACAACCTGCTCAGAGGTGTGTCAATAAAACAATCTAAATACATATCTCCAACAGCTGGTTTCACGAGGTAATCCACTTTTCTCTGTGTTTGGGAATAGTCCATGATACGCACTTGCAAATTCCTTTTGCAAACAGAGTACTTTTTCTTGTAAGAGGACAATCATTGTCATGGAAAAGAAAATACTGTAACTAGTATATGTCTGAGACAAGCAGAAACAGTCAGACAAGATATGCAAAATGAGCCCCAAGATAAGGACTCAAATGGTTTTTCTTTCTTGCTATTGTTTCTAACATATTTATAAGATGATTTATTTGTTGCTTTGTATGTCCCTCCCCTATGGTATAACCCCTGTTTTCACTGTATTTGATGTTGGTATAATTTGGGGAGGAGAAGGGAAAAAAATTGTTTAAATAAGATACAGGTGGATCCATGGCAACAATGAGATGTACAAGACTTTATGTTGAAAAATGAACTTTAGAACTTTGTTGCGGGGAGGGAGGCAATGGGGGCGTGGGAGGGATGGGAAGGGATGGAAGGGAAAACAAAGGAGGAGGCAACAATGCTTCATTTCCTTGTTCATTTGATTGTAACCCCTCTGTACAGTATTTTCACAATAAAAACTTTAATAATAATAATAATAAAAGAAAGCACTGATTTGAAATAGGCCAGTATCCTCTCATAGACACTCCTTCAAGAGGACACATGCTGCTTGCAAGATGATTTGGGAGCTGTATGCCTAGACTTCCCAGCTGGATTAAGCACTCAAAAGCACAGAGCAGAGGCCCAACTGTTATTGCAAGCAGAGTCCTATTTTCATCTGCCCTCCTGACTCTTGGCATGCTAAATTGGACTGCAGTTTGGAAAGCCCCATCCCTTTGATCTTTCCCCTCCAAGTGGGGGTCACTCCTGAACCAGAAGCTACTCATCCTGGCACTTGACATCTTCCAACATGAATTTTCAAGTCAAGTATGTGAAGCATTCCTCCCCTGAGAAGTGAAAGGGCTGGGTTGTTTGTTTCTATTTTTTTTTCTTCATTCCCTTGGGATTCCATATTTATACGGCAGGGCATGGGAGGAAGGAGAGAATGGGGAGGAATGTGTGGATTCCTGAGATGTTCCTTCTTCCAGCCAAAAGTGGGGTCTTTGGATTGATCAGTACAGCCCTGGTGGAGGGGAGAGGGAAGAGGGGTCTGGCCAAACTGAACCCTGCCCCAGCAAGTAGCAGATGATCTATGCTCTGCTATTTACAACTCTTATAAAACAGCAGCTGTAGGTCAAAGGCAGGCTCTTCATCTCCTGTGCTTCCCATAGTGAAGCCTTTCAAAGTGTTTACGTGTGTCCTGAGATCCTAAGGGAGCCCTCTTGGGTTAGAGCACCAGGAGAGTTCTGACTTAGAGAGAGGGCCACTTGGAAACAGGCAGAGCCAGAATACAGAATTAAAAGGAAAGGTGGCCCAGCTCAGACAGCGCTGTGTGATGCTTACTGCTCAGCTACACAGGCTGCCTTCAGGTCAAGCCAGCTCTACAGAGGTAGATGGATTCCATAAGACTTTTAAGGCCTGGGTCAGGAGGGGCCTATTCTGAGATCCCCTGCTATCTGCCGGCAGCTCTGAGCCCTTCAGATGATGAATGCATCACCTTCCCGTCAGCTCTTATGGTTAGTCCCATTCGCCAAAGTGTGGCACAGTTGAAGAGTTTGTGACCTGCTGTGGGAAAGGGTGTGTTTGCTTTGCTGAGGTGATTACAGGGATGACTTCATGCTCCTCCTTGGTGGCTTCATCTGAGGAACTTCAAGCACCTTCTAATCTAATAATGAGCCACACCACTCTGTGGCCTTTGCAATTGCATACATGAGTCATTGTCCTCCTTCAGCCCTTTGAACCTTAATGACCTGGATAGGGTCACAGTGTGGTTAATGATGTGCCAAGAAGAAGTTTAGAATAGGAAGGGCCAGTTGGTCTTGTATTCCTTCCTGGGGATAACAGTAACTAAAAGACAATTGATTGAGTTTCAGCCATTTTAAATGTGGAAAGACAGGGGAAAACAAGGGAAAGTGAAGGGAGAACATAACTTGGAAGAAAAGGGGAACAAGAATTTGGACACATCTTTGGCAGGTCTTTTATTTTGAATACTCCATTTCACAAGCTTTTTTTAAAAATGTGCTTAGTGATCCAGTATATACAAAGCTCAATCATTCTAGGCTCCAGTTCTGCACAGGGTTCTGACCAAGCCTGCTCTTCCCAAGGTGACTTCCAGTTGCAGATCTCCCTCCCTTTCCCAATATAATAGTCCTGTACTCTTTGTAGCTTGAGGTACAAATATTAGATGGCATACTAGGACAATGTAATCTACTATACATAGGAATGAGTTTTTGATGAGGAGATCACTGCCTAGCTTTTCATAGTTTAGTTGATGTAAGCCAAATTACTCACTTTGTGCCTGAGCTGGCCTTGAGTTGCAGTCCTCCTATTTCCACCTCTCAAATACCTGGAATGATATGCATCAGCTAGTATGTTTGACTCTTCCTTCTCTATTGCTGTTTGTCTGTGTTTAAGACATCTTGAGCCCTGTGACTTCATTGATGGGCATTGTATCTCAGTCAGCTGTCTGAGTGGCTGATGCATCCTGAAGGCATTTAAAACATGGGTCCCAAAGGATGCCACATTGGGATACTGATTATTTCGAGCAAAAGGAAATTAAGAGCAAATCATCATTGACATAACTCTTAACATCTTCCACTGTGGAAAATTATGTATAAATTTCCCCTTTAGAAAAGGAAGTTTACATTTATAAAGGAAAGTTCCAGTAATAAAGGAAAAGATCTATGCTAAGAGGATACCTACTCTGGGACTACTTTTTATTAAATAAGGACTCATCATTATAAAAAAGGAAACATTCATTTACCACACACCATCATCCCTGTCTCCCTTCTCCCATCCCCAGAAACCCCAAACTGCTGTTCCTTTCAGTAGCTCGCAATGATCTGAAAGCCACAATTATGCATCTCCTTTCAGTTCAAATTTTTGTGAGATTCCTATGCATGCATATATATAATTACATGCACATATATACATATACATAATTAAAATTATTTTCTCCTGTTAATCTAGCTTATGCTAATATATATATTAAATCATTTTCTCCTGTTAGTCTAGTTTATGCTTATTTAAGTCCTAGAATAGCCACAGAATGGAGATTGGTAGAAAGAACTAACTTTTCTTCCCTTAGAATTCCAAAGCTGCCCTCATCTAGACCTCCATAATGAAGGCTCTCTGTGGATAAGGGAACCGGTCATTCTATATTCAGTGTCCCATGGCTTCTTCATGTCGACCCACAGATTTAAGCTTTACAAGGAAGATGTTCTGTGCAACGCAAAGGACAAATACAGTCAGCTTCTATCTCAAGGAAATGTGTGTTAATCAGAGCTTCAGAACAGAGCCTTGAATATTGATCCTTTGGCTTTATTTAGTGTGGCTCTGTTTTTTACAGTCCTGGAGGCAAGGGCTGTGATTTTGATTTTTCCTTTTAAACAGAAACATCGTTTGACCTTGAGACCCCAGCTTTCTTTAGCTGCATATTCTAAAGGTATTTTGGTCCAGATGTGAGCATTTGAGTTGCAGATTACTCAATCCATGACAGGTTTCATTGCACCGTTTGTCTGAAATGGTCCATTATGTAGTCTAAAACACAAACCTACAAGTAAACATTTTCCATCAACTGCTCTCTATTAGCCTCCTTCATTAAAGTCATTTTTTTCAATGTTAATAATGCCATTATGATCAACAATCAGTTACACAGAGGCTATTTACAATGCTTGTGAAATGTTCAAAGCTCTGTCTAATAATGCATTAGCACTGCACCAGCTGCGGTCCTGTTGACAGGCACCAATTATTGGAACTGTGTCTAATAAACCCAGCCCCTCCTTCTTGCAGCATGTATGGGAAAGTTATTATGATCTTTGCTAAAATAAGGGACCAAAAAATGCTACCAAAGCAAGTGTAGAATTGACAGGTTCTATCATACCAACAAGAGAACTTGCAAATGTGAGTTACGTTGTATTAATTTATCATTAGAACAAACACAGGCTGATATACTTTGGCTATATAAAACAAGTGACCACTTCCCCTTACCCAGGGAAAGTGGCTAATGAGAAAGTCAGAGGTCAAAGTGCTTCCTTCATCCCCTGTCCATCCTTGGTCCCTTGGTCTCCTACTCATCACGTCTCTTATTCCTTGTCCCCTGGTGGCAACTTCCATTTCTTCAAAGCCCAGAATTCTCTGATAAGGGTGAGAAGATTCACAGGAAAGCAGAGAGAGTCATCTGTAAATAATGAGGAAGCCTAAGAGCATAATGGGAACTGGAGGTGTCTTACACTTTGGTTTGCACACTCATCTGCAGCAGAGACCACCCTTCTCTACAATAGTGGGGTGCCAAGGTGCCTGGCCTATATTGGAACCTGTATGGAAAGCTTCTCGTGCTAAAAGTGCCAAAGAACTAAACAATCCTGTCATCTTAATTTATTTTTTAATTGTTTTCCCTTTGTCAATTCAGATCATCCAGGGAAATTCAACAAGATTTTATACACACCCCTAAAGTCATTGTCTTGTGTTCAGTTTCAATATCTCTTCTAAGAAACATATGAATGTAGGAAGAGCACTGGATTATGAATGAAAAAAATAGTTGGGGTCTAAGTGTAGCTCCTTATTCAAACTCTCACTTTTCTGAGCTAAAAAACTGAAATACTGATATCTTCCTGGTGGTCTTTGTGGATAGTGGTGAAGAGTAAGTACAAAAATGTATAGGCACGTGCACTGAAAAACCATAACGCAATAAACAAATATTTAAAAAAATGTGTTTCTGAATAACCTGTACCTAATAAGCTCAGTGAGGGTAGACTGAAGCCAGGATGACAAAAACAACATACAGTCCCAAAAAAGTGACATCCAGCATTCTTGCCAGGAGACTCCTTCCCCCAGACTCACTCACCTCCCTTCTTATTGGAACACCCTTCCTTGCACGAGGTTTCAGGTTCTGTCTCATTTAGGTTTTTCATTAGATAAGAGTTGGAAATCATAAACTAAGGATTTGTAATGCTTATCTCTTAGACGTTGATTGAAAATTGTTTATTTCTAAAGCCTGGGGAAATGAATGCAGAATAGAATGGGAATGGGAACTGATTATAGAATTCTAAGCTCAAGAGAGGTTCCCTATACAACTTTAACATGGCCAAAATCCAGAACAGGAAAAATACTGAATGCCAGGGAAGATTTGTAGAGCAGCAGGCACTCCCATTGCTAGTAAGAAAGAAACAGGACAGTCACTATGAAAACAGCTTGGATCTTCATAACCTAAACATATTCTCAACAACATAGGATACTTTAACATAGGATCCAGCACACACATCCCTAGATGTTGACTAAAGAACCCAAGAGCTTCCATCTACCTAAAAAAAGTTTTATAGGGATATTCATAACACTCATCATAGCTGCCAAAGCATGGAAGCACCAAAATGTCCTTCATTAAGTGAATGACTAGATAAACTCTAGGGCATCCAGACAATAGAACATTAATTCAGTGTTATATAAGTGACCTCTCAAGCCACAAAAAAGACCAGGAATAATAGTAATACAGGTGGAATGCAAGTAAAAGACAACAATGTGAAGGGGCTGATAATTGTGGATCCTACTGTGTGATCATCTAGAAATAGCCATTGAAAAGATGAATGGCAATCAGGGGTTTGGGAGAGGAAGAGAAGAGCACAAGGACTGGGGCGGGGGGTGGGGGAGGGTAGTGAACTTATTCTATGTGTGACTATAATAATGCAAACACTCCATTATACACTTTCCAAGCCATAGATTGCTCAACCTCAATACTGAACCTTAAACGAAAACCATTCACTTTGGGTGATAATGATGTGTCAGTGAAGGTTTACCAATGGTGACAAATGTCCTGCTCTAAACTCTCCTGTGAGCTGTTAAATATAGGAGGAGCTGCATGGTGGATAGAGGTAGATGGCAGCTTTCTGAACCTTGTGCTCAACTGCACTGTGAACCTAAATTATACTAAAAATGCTAACAATGTAAAGTTCTTTTTTATATATAAAGTGGAAGCACATCAAAATTCCAATCCGCTTCCTTTTTTTCCAGCTGTGTTCCTTTCTTTTTCTTTTTTCTGTTTGTATCTTAATGGTGTCACAAAACTGTCATTCAAGGGTACATCCTGCTTAGGCCATGCCCCCCTCCTACTTCTTGCATAATGTCTTACACTCTCAGCCCTCCAGACTGGGGAAATCTAACAGGAGAAAAGTTCCAGACACAGTCTGTCCAACACGTGAGACTTTAAATGAGTATTTTCTTGATTTTCTGAGTCTTCCTTGTGGGGTTGAGCTAAGCGATCTCCTAGAAGTGCTGCTCAGTTAAATATATTCTCTGACATCTGAAACTGTATTTTCCTGGATTCTTCATCCATAAAATTAAGTGGTTAGACTATATCATCTCCAAAGGATTTACCAGCTCAAAAGTCATGAGATTCCATCTTCATAGGCTGTGGTGCTGAGCTTTTCAATTACATTTCGCTCAGTGCAGATAATCCAGCATTCTTGTGATTTGTCACAGGAAAGGAGCTCTTCGTCGTAGCAGACCCCAGCTCAGTATCTAGGTTTATTTACTCGATGGCCAATTTGCCAATGTTTCTGTAAACCAAACACTCCTATGTGAAGTTTAAAGTCAAGGAAAATAGCTCAGGCAGAGTCAGGGAGATCCAAAGTCCATCCCGATGTTGAATTGGGGCTTATGCACTTGAAAATAAATGAATATTAGCTGGATTTGCTTCAGTGTCAAGAGAAGAGCAACAACGATTCAATTAAATAAATACATGTATGTTATGAATTCAGCATACAGTATACCAATTGCAGGAGCTAGTCAAGAGACAATTTTCAAATATTGAATCATTCCCTAACAACTTCAGTCTTACTATTAGAGCCAACAAATAGCATTAAATACCAATGGTCTCATACTTTTATCTTCAATGTTCAGATAGATAGATAGATAGAAACAGATTTAGCAAGAAAGGAATTAGTCAATTCATGCTTAGTGGCTACAACACACACTGAGCAGACAAGACTTAATTAAAGAAGTCTAGGAATGGGAGGTGGCTCCCAAATTCAGATGGTAGTTAGAATCACCTAGAGTTTCTAAAAGCCATTGCAAACTACAATTCTGTCTAGATGTGTGGAGGAGGAAGTCAGCCTTCAGTGGCTCTCATGCATTGCACAATATCATCCTTATGTTATAGATGTGAACAATGAAGCCCAGAGAGCACAAGTAACTTTTCCAAGGCCACATAGTGATTAAAGAACGTATTTGGGCTTCAAATGCAGGATATCTGACTCAAGAACCTGAACTTTCTATTGCAATGCCACATTGTCTCAAGCAAGCTCACCTGAAAATCAGACAACTAAAATCAGCCAAGTATACAGCAGAACACCACAAATCACACATACTTGGGGGGGAGGGGGGGAATTGTTAATATGTTAGGGTATATCGCTTCTGAATTGTTTCCAATTAGAAAAGGTCTAGGCTGTATGTATAATATGCTAATGAAAAGAATTAACCTCTAATAAAACTGCATTGTGGGAAAGAAGGGGAAAAATAACCATTTTTAAAACCTCCATCTTTCTCCACATTATAAGCTTTGTTCTCTCTCTCTCTCTCTCTCTCTCTCTCTCTCTCTCTCTCTGTATATATATAATATATATATATATATATATATATATATATATATATGCCACCTGCCAAGAGTGCTCTCTGTGGTCAGCAGAAGAGAAGCAGGGAAATCAAAGCTCATGATCTATGGCATGTGTGGAGAGCAATTTTTGTAGCACATATTTGAAAGGAAATGTAATGTCTAACCAGAAAATTATGAAGACATTCAGGACCTCTTTTTGTTGTAACCTTAATTTATTTTTTCTCTAACACTGATGTATGTGTATGTGTGTGTGTGCTTGTGTGTGTATGTGTGTGTATATGTATCTGGAAAAATTCAACAATCCTGCCAATAAAATATCCATTCATCTATTCATACCAATATGAGGGAAGCGAGAGAGAGATTGGTTTCAGAGCAATTTGTTAGCAAATTTACATGTATGAACAATAGCCTGACAATGACAGCAAAGTCTAGACAGAACACTACCCAAGTTGAAGTGGAATAAAATAAAAGCAGATTATTTAAAACTTCTTAGCAACAAAACAGATACCATGTGTTCTCATCAGAATGCAAAAGCTAAAAAAGATGACCCCCCCCCCCCAGAAGAAAGTAGAAAAGTAAATGTTAGAGGCTAGGAAAGGTAGGAGGAAGAGGGAGGACAGTTAATACCAAATTATTGGTAATACAAGCAATAAAGTTTTAGTGGAGGACTGCAATTTATACAGTCTGGATTATATTTTTTAAGCTAGGAGGAAGGCAGGTGAAGGTAAGTGTGGAAAATGCTAAATACCCTGGTTTGCTCATTACACATCCTATTTAGGTACTAGACTGGAACAATAAGCCCATCAACACATCTATAATTATGCCAATTATAAAGTAAACCAACAAAACCTTCTCATGAGAAAAAAGGTTGGGTCTTGTAATGACATCCCTCTGAGAAATCCTGGAACTGGTTTCCGCGGTTTATGTGTGGAGTTCCAAAGGGCAGAGAAGGTGGGGCCTCTTATTGGCCTATTACATTTTCAAGGAGGCAGGAGGTGAGGAGAGCATCTTACACCATGGTTCTACTGCTTAATCAGGGAAGTGTGGGTTTACCTATTCCTGCCAGGTTTCTCATCTTTCTCTTTCCAGATTTATGTCATTATCTGGTTTAAATAAATCAGAACTTGATTTAAATCAATATCAGGAGAAGTCTGAATGTTAAAAGCTACTCACAACCCTAAATTTCTTATTGATTTCAAAATAACTATATTCAACAAGGACTTTCTTGGCAATTATGCCATAACTAAAGCTTTATTTTTCTTGAGGAGAACTTTCAAATGGCTCCTATTTAAGAGGAGGCTGAGTTCCATTTTAATTAAGCTATTAGTGTAAATATTAGCTACTAGACTTTGGGATGAAAAATCAGTAAAAGACTGTTACACACTGACGATTTATCTGAGCAAACTAATCAATCAGATCCAATAAAATCTTAGTGATAGCCATTTTTAGCCCAATTGCTGAAAATTTAAGAACTCTACAAAGCTATTGTTTAAAAAATAAGTGTCTATTTTTTCTTCAAAATTTTATTCCCCTTTCAATAGCTTGTTTAAAGAAGATTTTTCTCTTATTTTGTTCAAACAACTGTTCTGTCAAAACATAATAGAGGAGTTTGAATTAGAGAGAACCTGTATTTTAACCTGTTTCTGCTGGTATATTATTTAAAAGAAGCTAGGTTTTATTTTATTCTTCCAATAAATAAAGGTATTATGATCTAGATATCCAATTATTTTTAACAGCTTTGTGAAGGTCTAATTTACATACCATAAAATCCATCCATTTTATTAATTCAATCCAATGGCCTCTGAGTAAATCTACAAAGTACTGAAAACATTGCCACAATCCAATTTTAGAACCACAAAGAATCTCATCGCCAAGGTGTAGCCATTGCTCATTTCTACTCCTAACATCCTGCAGCCAGGATCGTTCTAATTCCATCTCTTATCTGTGCGTGCATCTTGCCTATAAAATCATCAGTTTTGGAGACTAACTCACAGAACATAGCCACATAATCCAGAAGGCTAGAAGGAAGCATTTTTCACCTCCTACAAAAATCTACCCCCCTGACCCATGCTGAAGCTGAACTCCAGGTATAGATCTCACTGGAGTGAGATATAAAATGACTGGGATAAACTTGGAAATGAATTCTTCCTGCATGCTGACACTTCCTTGTGAGAGGCTTCATGCAAGGCTTCAATGGGTTAAACAAGTCTTAGAGAAAAGAGAAAAGGTCCGTGTGGCTGTGGAAGTGGGAGATATACTCCTTGAACACAAAACCTTCCTACATATCCCCATTTCCATTGACTTACCTCTCATCTCCAAATTCATGGATACCCCGTAAGCTTAGCAGGAATTATCATGGAATAGCGCAGGAGTTCAAAATGTGCTTTCTGGCTTTCTGTCATTGCCAGTCAGTGCAGCTACAAATGATAAGCTACTCTTTATGCATAGACACAAACACTTTACAAGTTTCCTCCAGTGAAGATATAAAGATACAAGTCTCTTATCCCATGTTTGTAAGCATAACTAGTCAACTACCCATTTCAAATGTCTTTGGATTCCTCCTGAGTCTAGTTTAATTGCACAGCACGTGATCCTCAGTGGGCACTTCATCATAGCGAAGAGCAGAACATTGTTTATTTTGTTGTCTTGTCACTAAATGTCCTGGGTTCACAGATCCATATCTTCCAACGCCAGTTATATTTTTAGGTCTTCTCTCTCAGCTAATCAACCTTAGTCCTATGAACTTCCCTGGAGCCTTCTGGCTGTAACCATGTCTGGTACTGATGTCTACAACAGTCAAGGTTGTTTGTTGCCACAAACTGAAACTTTGAACAATTTAAGAATTTATGTCTCTGAGCCCTGATGTGGCAGAGAAAAGAAACAAAGACAAACAGATAAGGTCGCTGGAATGACAGGTGATGAACTCACCCCTCATGCTGGTCCCTTAGGCCTTGCTCCCCTGCCTCTAGGCCTGCCACTCATGCCTCCTCCACCCTTGATCTCAGGAAGCTGCTGGTGGTGCTGGGGTTCTGGGCCTGAATCTTCCTTTTCTGTTTCAGCAGCTCTTGAAATTCATCCTCCCTTCTCTGGCTTCTTGGTATCCTTGGTTGTGTTAGCCACCTAGGGTTATCCCAATGAAGAGCCACAGACAGAATGGCTCAAATGCCTGAGAGCTTTTGTCCCAATCCAGAGTTGGAAGGTGGGGATCAAGGGGCTGAAATCTGGTTCCTTGTGAGGCCAGGAGGGAGGCATCTCTGCAAGGTTTCCCTGCAAGGCTTGTAGACAGCTATTTTCCCCCTTGTCTCTGTTTGCCCATACTACATGCCTCTCTATCCAATTTTCCACTTTTTATGAGGAAATTAGAATAGGATCCACCTTAATGATTTTATTATAAATTTATTTCTGCGAACATAGTAACCCCCAAATAAGGTTACATTCAGAGATATGCTGGGCTATGGAGCCAACATAAACATTCTGGGATCATGCAACTAACTTACACCAACGGACAAAATTTTATGTATGTGCATGTGAGAACACTCTGTGTGTGTGTGTGTGTGTGTGTGTGTGTGTGTGTGTGTGTAGAGCACAAAAATAAATTCCTGGATTATAGATCATTTTTTAATATGAAGAAGATAATTCCAAGACAAATGTGTTGGTCACGTGTAAACTAATCAATTCTTTATTCCCATAACAATAAATAGCAGAAAATTTCCTTTCACCAATAGCTGCCAAATCTATGGGACAATGAGAAATGAGATTTACGGACCCAATGAATGTACAGCTGTTAGCATAGAGTAAAGAAAAGTCATGTAAAATTATGCTCAACTGTGAAGAAGGTGAATTGCATGGAGGAATGCTTTATACATGTCATTGTATATTTTATAACAATAATTAGAGGTGCCAAACTTAACATGATACTAATATTTCTAAGCAATATCTATCTGAGAATTGTTTATATGTCTCACCATCTGGTACCAGCTAGAATCTAGTCTCCTACAATGTTTTCTGCTAACACCTTTGTTTCCCAAGATATTGATAACATGAGGATTATATCTAAAGCACGGTTCTACCAAACAACAACAACAAAAGAAACACTAAATCCATATGTTATAGATGAAGGGTCATAAAAGAAAAGGGAGTAATCAACTGTATACCTTATAAACCATCCTTTGGTCAAAAACATACAAACATACACAAAACATGTTTGAGATAAATACAGGACCCCATGACTCAGAAAGCCATTCATCTACTAAGGTCTGCAAAATACAAGAATAACTAAAGGAATGCTTAGTCCAAGAAGATTTATAAAATTCTTTAGCTTGATATAGTTTTTATTTTCTTTTAAAAAAGGTGCTCATTAATCAAAAGAAAATTGAAAGCAGACATAGGTAGCTAGCACTTTGCTATGATAATACCATTTGCAGCTGTTCTAAATCTCATCTGCCAATGAGCTCCAAAAACTAAAAATAAAGAAGGACTTTCTCTTTCTGGAACAAGCTAAACAAAAAAAAAATCCCAAAATATTTCATAATATTTTCAGATTTCATAATCTGTTCAGTGCCCAAACAAATATTGACTGCTAGTGAGAAAATACATAGTTTGCTTCTCTACAAAGTCCCTATTCTAGCCCATTGCATCCCAGAAAAACCTTCTTTGTGGTCTCAGAAGACCAAAGCTTAGCCTGCCTCTTTTGGCTCCTAAAATATTGCAACCAGTTCTTGAGTACTATGAGAGCCAATTTGTCAAAACTGTATGTGGGTCAGTAACTTGAGGCTGAAAGTAACCATCCAACCTCCTAACTCGAAGACAGATATAGAGATACACAGCTAGACAAATAAGTAAACTTGTTTTCCCCTAAATTTGCTGTACTTCCTGCATCTAGTCAAGCCAGAAATACCACAAGTGCAACCTTTCTCACGGTATTTTTCCACTCCTTCACTGGGTCTCAGCCAGAAGTTCGAAGGGCTGAGATGAGCAATGCTCATAAAAACTGGACCCCTTCCAGGAAGTATGTCAAAAGGATTCAGATTAGCTTCATGAGCATGAAGGCCAATAGCTGGTGTTGTATGAATGAGGAGCTGTGGGAAGTGACGGCAAACAAAGAGTGTACCTCTCCCTACTAGCTCCAGGAGATGCATGCAACAGGAGTCCCAGGCTTTGCAATTATTCCTGTCTACACTACTCATCCCAAGTGAACTAGAGTCAAGGTGAGGACAGAAATCTGAGCCCTATCTGACATCCAAGACATGTTCAACTCCTCTCCTGGCTGGTACTCACAGAAGCAACACAAACAACCATACCTGCTGTTCTAAGAACTTCTGACTCCTCCTCAGAGTTTTCCTTAGATCCTGTCTTAGTCCATTTTCTCTTCTTATCACCAAATACCACTGACTGGATAATTTATAAAGAAAAGAAATTTAGCTGAGCACCCGTAGCTCATACCTGTAATCCTTGCTACTCAGAAGGTCGAGGAAGGATCATGGTTCAAAGTCAGCCTGGGTAGGAAATCCATACATTATTTAGTTGGAAATTAACCACCAAAAAAATCCAGAAGTAGAGCTGTGGCTCAACTGGTAGAGAGCTAGCCTTAAGAATAAAAGCTCAGGGACAGTGCCAAGAACCAGAGTTCAACCTCCAGGACTGACACAAACAAATAAACAAAGAAAAAACATGTATTTCCCATAGTTCTGGATACTAAAAAGTTCCTGATCGAATGTCAGCTTTCCTAAAAGGCCTTCTAGAAACAACAGACTATAGCAGAAGGTATCACTTGCCATGTGGGGGAGGTACACTATTAATAAACCTGAATGGAATCTTTGGGGCACCATCTTTACGACCTCATCTACCTCCAATCTCCCACCTCCAGATACCATCTTCCATATTGAACTTGGAGATAGAAGAGTTGAAGTCTGAGTCCACCCCTAGCCCCAAAAAAACAAAAAACAAAAAACGTGAGACCTTATGAGAAAAATATCTAAAAGAAAAAAATATGGGCTGCCAGTGTGACTCGAGTGCTAAATCCCCACTGCCTATCAAGCACAATGCCTTGAGTTCAAACCCCAGGACCACCAAAAAAGAAGGAAATGAAATTTTTGAGGGAAGCAACAATGTGGAAGACTTTTTTTTTTCTTTCTATTATCATCTCACTTTTTAGCTGTGGTGAAATTCCTGTGAACTTGGACTTGGAGTCTTGCACTGTGGGCATGACACCTGGTCTCTCACCTCATTATTTTTCCATGAACAGCACTCGAGTAACTGTGAAGAATTAATGAAGATACGATGTGGTGTGTATAATCACGAAATATGTAGAAAGACTCAAGGATCCTCACTCAAGGATGGGTGAGGAATTCTGGGTAAACAGATTATCATGGCTGACTCCTTCCTCACCATTAACCCAGCTTTGGGCATTTCTGAGGAATGCAGACATTTGTGATCTATGACTGACTTCAACTGAAATCTTTTCTTAAGCATGTTTGAATTTCTGTCATTTAAAACAGAAACTGAAGTAAACTTTTAATACATCTGAAAGCTCAAGGAGAAAAAGAAATCAGTTATCCCTTGCAGTCTAAGTAGGAGAAAGGTAGAGTTTTTAATTGCAAACAAAATACAATAATAAACTATGAAATATAATATAATTATATTTATGGGAATCCAAGTCCTGCCTTTATTTTAAAATACCTACGTTGAACAAAAGAAAAACCACCTGTCAGTGAAGTTTACCTATAACACTCTAAATGGTAAAAGTCACGTTCTTTCTCTAATAAAATTCCAAAACAGATGATTAATATAGCCAAGGACTGAGTTAGATTAATTAATTTGGCTAATTTGAAATAATATGGCGTTTTGACAGCATAATTTAGTCCCAGTTCAGTGATGAAAAACGGACTTCAAGAGATTCTCCCCCAAGTGTTTCAGTCTTGGAATCATTTAAATTTCATGTTGATCTAATTAGTAATTCCAATCACAGGGGGGGAAGAGAGAGAGAAAAAACATTTCCTCAGTTCATGGTCAATAATTCTTTTACCCATGTGGACATTAGCACTCTCCCATTTCTCACTAGGGGGTTGGAAGGCTTCCATCTGGTAATGGATGATAATGGATGGCTGGAGTTTTTACACAGCTTGCTGTCCTCTGTGGAGACAGTGGGGCTGCTGACTCAAAGGATGGCAGAGTCTCTGAAGGCACTTGGAATAGGCCAGCACTTCCCTCTCCATCACGAGGAGCATTCCTGTCTGAAACACAGAACTACAATGGTTTATAAATGGCCCAAAGGGTGGGTGGGTTTTAGCCTTTTCCCTCCATTATCCAACAAAAAACTAGAACCCAAGCAGGGACTTGGGGATGCTGTGGGACCTGAAATCATGGATCATGGGGACATCACCCATCTACCTTCAAGAATTGGATTATGCAAGTGGCCCCGACCTCTTCATGATTCCAGGGACAGAGGGCTAACAGGAACCTCCAAGGTGGTCTTATAAAAGGGATAAAAGTGGTCCACAAATATCAGTCAAAGTTGCTAGAAGTGTGGCAGGAAGGAGACACTGTCACAAACAAGGTCAGGTAGCCTGCAGGAACATGGTGGCAGGCTCCTTATTGGTGCCACTCCTATTCTCTAGAGAAGGGGGCATGGGGGGGGGGAACTGCTTTGAAATGTGTTAGGGTGGGATGTGAGTCATAAAACTGGTCCTTTTGCTTCATCTTCCTAGGTTTTGGTTAAAGCCAGAGACAATACTCAATTGGGGGACATAGGAAGCCCTCTGAATACTTGAGAATTAAGAAAATATACTTGGACTCCATTCCTCCACCCAGGCCAATGAATAGATCCTCAAGATAGCTCATTCAGTGGGCAATAAGACCCCCTGATTATAACTTGGTCTCTCTGAGCAAAGCTGTCTTCCCAGATGCGTCTGCTTGGTATAGTTTATTGAGAGAGACAGAAAGCAAAATTAAAACAATAATAACAAAAGCAACAAGAGCAACGTGGCAAGCAGGCTGGGTAATACAGGGTTTCTCAGAAGAGAGATGGCATAAACTGTGTTTCTGTGTTGCCATGCATAGTCTTGCTCTGTGAGCTGATGTCCTAAGTGGTCAGCAGTCCAAGATGAAGGGCCACTGACCAGCACTGTGACAAAGGCCCTTTTTCTCTCCTTTACTCATTGAGCCCACACCTTTCTTCCAGATCCTCCATGTACTGTTGGAAAAGCAGCGGCCACTCCCATGCTTCTGGGAGAAGTAGCCAAACCCTTTTTCTGGAATAACACAACTGTCTGTCGATCCTTTAAAGAGTAAACCTGTATGTGGGAGTCTCCTCTGCAGTCACTGATTGATTTACATTTGCATCTCAGTATTATTCATTCTTCTCCCAGCTCTGAAATGCACACTCCTGAATCCTCAACTGAAACTAGTGCCATACCAGTACAAAGCATTCATCCCAATCGCCCTCCAGTGGATTTGCAAGAACTGAAAGAAATGCAGCAAAAGCAGATGGGGGAGGGGGGAAGCCCTTCAGACACCAACACCATTCCTTTACATCTAGTTTCAAAGGAGGACAAGAAATGTACTTGACTCATTGGCTCTTGGGACTAAAAAACCAAGCTCTTCCGGTTTCTCTCTCGTAATTGTAAATAAGAACTGACCCACAAGCACCCTGGTGGGAAGGTGGGCAAGAAGACAAAGAGAAGAAAGAGCTTACCTGCTTGGGACCAGCCCACTGCTGGTGGCCTGCAAGCCCTATCCTATGGCCAGCCCCAGACCTGCAGGCCAGGACCTCCTCTACCTGTTCCAGGGTGAGAAAATTGCCATTGATCCTGAAGTCCGCTGTGCTGAGAGACAAGGGGAGGAGCAGAGATTTGCCCTCAATCAGTACAAGAGTTTCCAGTGCTGCCCTGAGGCCCAGTTCGCTGTCAGGCCCCACTCCTGGAGCCTGGACCGTGCCATGCGCCTCTCGCGGCAGGCGGCGGAACTGCACCCTGGGCTCCGGTCAGGACCCACTTGGGTTGGCTTCGCCAGCAATGGCCCAGGTTGGAGGAAAGTTTTCCTCCAAGGGAATCTCATCCAGGGACTTGGCGGAGTCTTCCGCTGACCAGCCAGGCAGGGACTGGCATTATTCTGGGTTTTTGTTCACAATGAGAGAATGAAGGCTGAAGAAGATGTAGGGATGGGTCCCAAACCACATGGGTGGATTAAGGACAGGAGAGCTGTTCTTTGGGCCGGGCCTTGGCACCTGACTCATGGGACAGAGTCACAGGTGACCCATCTCGCAGGGCGCCTCGGTCGTCTTCCTCCTCTACACTATTGTGACCGGGCAGGCTGGCTGGGGACTCAGATCAATTGCCCATGCCCAGATCAGCGTGGCACTTGCCTGGGAAGACTCTGGTCACAGCCACCGTCTCTGGAGAGCTCTGCGCAGTGGTGCGCAGCTCCGGGGCGTGCGCTCCATAGTCTCATCCATCAGCACCAACAGCCCCAGCTCCTTTCCTGAACTTGCTCCTGACGTGAAACATCAGGGGCAGGAGCCAGACGACATCTCAGGAAGAGCAGAGCGTGGGGAGTTCAGCCACAACTGCTTAACCCCGGAGATAAACACCCCATGGAGTGACGGACTGACAATGTCACAGCAATAGCTCCCCCTAAGCTTGGACAAAAACTAAACACCCCTCCCCCCAAATTAAACAACTTATCCGCCCCCCCAAATAAACACCAACTCATAAGTCAATGAGTTTATGTGTTCATGGTGTTAGTTGCACCCATATACATAGATGTGTATAGAAGAGAATAAGGAAATTAATTTTATATATTCTCTTCTTTGTATTGCTCTTCCCTATCTAGATATGTCCATATATCTATTTACTTATTTCTCTACAGCTATTATCAATCATCTTGGATATATTTGCATGTATGCATACAGGGCCTCTTTCTATTTTTGTAATAACTTACTAAAAATTACTTCCTACAAACAGAACTACACAGAATGCACTAAGGGTTATGGATCTGATCACAATTTGCAATCGTGCGAAGCAAGCACGACTTCTTCCCATCTTTGCAGATTCTACTTGCTGCTTTTGAAAACACTGTGTGATTCAAGTGGCTTGTAAAATAACAAGTTTGAGGTGAAGTGCATCATGCTGCTCCTGTCTGTGCATGGAAAAGCGAAGGCTCACTCCCAGGGCTTCTCACTGAGCATTCCCTTCTCTTCCCACTGGACAGTACTTCCTCCCCAACTCTACACTGGGAATTTAATTAAATTAGCAGACAGTGCCTTATTTGGTAGTGTGGAGAATGGAGGTGATGTGCAGAACCTACCATTAGCCTTTGCTAGGCCAGCTCACAAGCTGCCCCCAGAATTTGATATCCAAAGACTAACAGCATGAGTGTCAGCCCCAATCTTGTTCAAATGCAGCCTCTCCAGCCTCCTTTTGGACACACTGATGGCAAGTTCTGCATTTTAACCATTCATGAATCAGGCCAGGAAGTTATCTAGCTATGTTCTTGAAAACAATGCCAAAATAGAGACAAAGCCAGGGATGATGATGACCAGTCCAGTTTGTATCATCTTAGCATCATTATGAAGAACATTGTTTAGTGCAAAATACTGTTTAAAGCAATGCTGAAAAGAAAAAAAAAGCATTCTGTTTTGTCTATGTGAAAACCCAATTTGATTCAATTTTTTTGCTGCAAATTCTGACAAGCCCTTCTTTCTTTCCTTCCTTTCCTCCATTCCTTCCTTCCCTCCCTCCTTTACCTTCTTCCTTCTTCCATTCCTTCCTTCTTTCCCTTTTATCTCTTTCTTTCTTTTATTCTTTCTCTCTTTCTTTTGTTCTTTCTTTCCTTTTTCTTTCTTTCTCTCATTCATTTGTTTTTCTGAAGCAGGTTTTCTTGTTTTAATCCATCATGGGGCTTGAACTCTGGGCCTGGATGCTGTCCCTCAGCTCTTCAGCTCAAGGCTAACGCTCTACCATTTGAGCCAGAGGGCCAGGCCCAGTTTTCTGGTGGTTTATGAGAGATAAGAGTCCCATGGACTTTCCTACCCAGGCTGGCTTTAAACCTCAATCCTCAGATCTCAGCCTCCTGAGTGGCTAGGATTAAAGGTGTGAGCCACTGGTGCCTGGCTTGAAGCAGGTTTTCATTACATAGCCCAGGCTGGCCTTGAACTGGCAGTTCTGTTGCCTCAGTGCTAGGATTACAGTTATATGCCACAGTGCCTGCCTCAATGTGCTATAATTTTTATTTAACTGAAAGGTATTATTGTAGTGAGAGAGCTGCTTTAGTAAATTAATAGCTTTGTATGTGCTGTGGAGCAAGAGAGTTTAAATACAATGAATCCCTACTGGCATCAGGCCCAACTTCTGTCAAGGTCTTGGGTTTCCACTCACAATTGGAATATTCAACTGTTCTATACGCTATTGAAATTGTTCTTCGGGCTTGATTGTTACCTAAGGCTAACCAAGATTTCAGATGAGATTCTATTACAAGCAATGTCTTTGCTCAACTACTCAGAACCTACATAAATTGTTTCAAAAGCCTGCTGTATCTAAAAATAGATATTTTCATTGGGGAGGAAGAGGAGGGTAATGCGATTGCGACTATGATTTTATCTCAACCTTGCCACTTCCACCTTTCATTACCAAGTAATAATAGAGACGGTGTAAGAAACATAACAGAATCATGCTTTTTAGAAAAGAATAACCTTGTATGACAAAATGTATCCCCAGGGTCCTGTAGCTCAAATCATAGATCCAGAATCCTTTCTAGATCTCTTTATTATCAGGCCCTGGATATCACCAAGCCATGGTATCCCCACTTCAAGTATGGGTTTTCACATGATCTATTTTTCTCCTGATACACTCGGACCTATAGCATTCCCAAGTAATAGCAGCAGGAACCCATTTTCTGTTCTTATTTCTACTACAGTTATACTTCATCTCAATGAATTATTTCTTCTTCTTCTCCTCCTCCTTCCTCCTCTTCCTTCTACTCCTTCCTCCTCCTCCTCCTCTTTCAACTTCTTGCTTTTTCTTACTCCTCCTCCTCCACCTTCTTTGTGTGTGTATGTATGTGGTGTTCATGTGTGCATGCACATGCCAGTATTGATGTTTGAACTTGGGGCCTTGTGCTCGTTAGTTTTGCCTAAAGGCTGATGCTCTACCATTTGAGACATGCCTCCAATTGGGACTTGTTTGATGGTTAATTGGAGATAAGAATCTCTTGGATTTGTATGTGCTGGATGCTTTGAACCACAATTTTCAGCTCTCAGCCTCCTGAATAGCTAGGATTATAAGAATCAGCCACAGGCGCCTGACAGGAAAGTGATTCTATTACTGTGTTTTTAGAGTTTATAGGAAAAAAATTAGCAACTTTACAATGTGACAGAAGACATGAGACAATCAAGCTGGAAAGAAAATTAATCCTATTGCTGGTATCATCACCTATTCCTTGCATGTTTTAGATTTCATACATAAAGCATCTTTTGTACTTTTAAGGAACGTAGGCTTACATTATATTACTCTAATTCAAACAAAATGTCACAGGGCACTGGGTGACTCACGCCTGTAATCCTAGCTACTCAGGAGGCTGAGATCTGCAGACTGTGGTTCAAAGCTAGCCTGGGCAGGAAAGTCAGTGAGATTCTTTTCTCCAATTGACCATCCAAAAGTCAGAAGTAGAGCTGTGGCTCAAGTGGTAGAGTACTAGCCCTGAACAAAAAACAAGGAAAAAAAGTAAACTCAAGGACTGTGCCCAGGCCCTGAGTTAGAGCCCACACACATATAAGACACAAAATGTGCACCATAGTTCATAAAAGATCAAAAAGAAGTATCACAAGAGAACCCTGAGAGTTTTCCTGAACAGTAGGGGAATCAGAAAAGGGAGTGATTTTGATGTTTTGCCTCTACCCCGGATAGTGCGGGCAGTTTGAATATCAAGACTTTTTTATTTTTCTGAAAGACTCAGAAACTGCCTTTTGAGACAGATTCTGTGCCTTGGAACATTAAGTTTCTAAAACCATTAGCCCTGTCATTGGCCAGGTTCGAAGCTGGAAAACTAGTATTTTAGAGTCGCACAGAAGCTGTCTTGGTTGAATCATGGGGTAGTGATGGCGTTTCTTGTGAGCAAGAAACTGCTTCCTCTACCTTCGCATCCTGACCCTTTTCCTACTGTATCTCTCATCTTATCAGATGCCAGCTGTGAGTCATTGAGCAACTAAACAGAAGGATCTAGGAAGGGGGGATTACCCAACCCAGGGCAAAGGGCAAAAACTGGTTCTAGAGAGCTGTGCCCAGTTTAATTTGGCAACAGTCCCGAAACAGCACGGCTGAAATCGGAACTCCGGAAATGCTTTCTCCTCTTTCCTTTCCATATACCTTGCCGTGGCTCCTATTTCTTTGGGGAATGCTATCCCTAAATGAAGCAGAAGATATATGTTTTGGAGAAAAGCCTCCCAGACCTCCAGGAGTTTCCTATATGTCATTATTCCTTTTCCTATGGTCACTAGATTAAATCAGGATGTAGTTATCAACCATCTGTAGTGTGCTCTGCTTAAACCACTGGCTGATTCAACTCCATCCACATCAAGTTATTGTACTGAAATGGGACGATTGTGGGGAGTGCATCAATTTTTATTATGACACCCCATTCCATTTATTGTGGGCTGGAAGTCACAGCAAGAGATTTGGCTTTTAGAAGGATGAGAACTTCCCCATCCCATATCAGACATGGCTTCCAATAAGATGAAGTCTGGATTTACATCCTACCACTGTGGATTATGTGACACTTAAATAAGTTTCCTGGTCTAATACATGATTAAGCTCAGATGCTTATTTTATGAGATGATGCTAATAGACAATCCATACAATTATTGTGTTGCTTATTTTTTTCCCCTTTTCTGAGAACACAGAGGGCTGAGAGCCATGATCTTCCTCCATTGTAAAAGCCCAGATATTAGAAAAAGCATTTTCCTCTCTCTGCAGGAAACAGAGTGTGTTCACAAGAAGAGGAAGGATCAAAGAGAATTGACAATTTGACCTTGACTATTTGGCTGCTTCCTTATGTCTCCTTTTACTGAAACACCATCAAGAATTGATCAGAGAAATAAAGGAGCTGTTAGCTTCCTATGGCCACAAAGACAGCCTTCACAGCAGTAGATCCTAACAGCCCCTGTAGTGGGGTCTCCATGCTGTGAAGGAGAGGAAGGAGAATGGATGCTTGGCTTCTCAGAAAGCTTTCCTGGGGACCTTGAATCCGAATACAGCCCTGCCCCTTCAGGGTTTGTGTCAGCCTGTGTCCTGCCTGCTAGAGCAGCCCTGACTACCTACCATCCAGTGGAGGATGGGGACAGGAGGGAGCTTAAAATACAGAGCTCCCAGTTGTGGAGAATGGAAATATGACATCGAGATGCCAACTGGGTTGGTCTCTCTTCTTGGCTTAGCAATGTCCCTCCTCTCCCTCTCTCTGTTCTTCTAGGCTTCATTTTCCATGAGAACACTAGGTAGATTGGAGTAGGGTCTGTTCAGGTTCCTTCCTTTTACCTTAACCACCCAGAGACCTTATGTCTATGTACTGTCTGTCACATTCTGAGGTTCAGCATGTCGGTTTGGAGGACACAGATCAGGTCCCTGTACTGTGCACACACCAGTCTTCCTGTGCTCCTGACCCCTGCTTGCCTGCTCTGCGTAGTACTCGGCTGGCTCCAGCTTGCTTTGCATAGATTCTGTTGTCCACACACAGTGATGGCCCTCTTATGAATCTTCCTTCCCTGAGTGGACAGAACTCCTTGGGAATAGAGGCATTCTTCTGTTTTGTTTCTAGGGAGCCTGGCTGGCATGGGACATCTAGGAGCATCTAGGAGCAACATCAGTTGTCTAGATCTACCTCACCCCCCTGTGAGTTCTGCATGCTAGAGAATCCTGCGTGCCATTGGTCACAAGCTTTTATAGTTATATATCTTATATATAGATATATATGTTTTCAAAGATGGGTATTATGACTATTATTTGGGTCTTCCTGTAACTAAAGAACAAGATGAAATGATGGTAAAAAAGAAGCCAGGCTCTGGTGGTTCATGCCTGTAATCCTAGCTACTTAGGAGTCTGAGATCAGGGGATTAATGTTCAAAGCTAGCCCCCACAGCAAAGTCTGTGAAAATCTTGTCTCCAATTAACCATCAGAAAACCAGAAATGGTGTTGTGACTTAAAGTGGTAGAGTGTTCGCCTTGAGGGATAAATCTTAGGGACAAGACCCCAGCTCTGAGTTCAAGGCACACAACCCACAAAAGAAGAAAGAATGGGAGGAGGAGGTACAAAGCAGGGGGCCAAGTGCACTTGAGACATCTGTGAGTAGAAACAGGGAAGGAAGGAGGTACAAAGAAAGAACCATGGACAGAAGTGACAGATCTGAGGTCCTGGCAGAGGAAGCAGAAGAACTTTCCCTGAGGGGAAGCCATGTTGGTGAGAGTGGCCCGATATTAATGCGAGACCATCCCAGATGTTCAAGTGTTGAAATCCTGGTTTTCAAACTGGTAATGTTGGAAGGTGTAGTAAGACCTAGAGAAGATGGGGTCTCATTCTTACCAGCTGGTGGTCTTGATTAGGGATCATCAGGTTCCTGGTGTGTTGAACCTAGAATTGAGTGGAAACACATAAAAATAATGGGAGAAGCACAGGGTTTTTTGTTTGCTTGTTTGTTTGTTTTAAGTATAGGAGTGGGCCTGAACAAGTGCTCTCCAAGGCCCTGAAGAATCGTGTCTGGACCCATTTAGCGTTGGTGTGGGATGAAGGGAGGCTCAGAGAGTTCTTCACACAGAAAACATCCTCAAGGATGGACAGTTTTCAGTGGCAGGTGCTGGTTATACGACAGGTTTTTAATTGTGCATGCTCCCTCCCTCCCACAATGCATTCTGTTATGAGGACATGCGGCACATACACATGAGGTCTGCATTTTAGGTTTCTCTTCAAGGTTTACGTAAGGAAAGCGGAGCAAAGTTCTGAGCATGTGCATGCCACTTGGGAGAATTCTGTTTTCTTGAGCAAGTGACCTTGTTGTCTGGTGCATGGGACATTCCTGAGCACTATTAGATCATTACAAGGCAGGAAAGTAGAAAGGTCAGGCAGGTGTGGATCTATGGGCTGCCCTTACAAGTGGCGATGGAAACCACGGAGCTTGTTAATAGTGAGAGATCAGTAGTCAGTGGGCCATAGAGGACATCATCTTTGAGAGAGACTGAGGTGGTTCTTGTTGCAAGTGAAGTTATGGACAGAGGAAGCCAGTACATGAATGGGCTAAGACCTTCCGGCTGACTGGATGAGTAAGCACATTTCAGGACTACCCCATGGATGGAAAAGTTTGCAGAGACTGAAAGTACATGCAGTACCTAGTACCAGCCACAGGGGTAGCCAACCGCCATTTGCCACCCTGCTTGGATCCAAGCACTCTGGCTGTAGTTTGCTCTGCCCTGACTCTCATCTTTCTGGAGAGTGGCCTCTTGCAACCTCAACCAACTTCAAATAAAAGACAACAAGAGAATGAGGATGATGAGCCACAGTTTACGGCTATATTCTTTGGTCCAAGGGCACAAACAACAATGCTCTACTCTGCCTTCTGATCTAGAAGCCGCTATGAGATTTGGAACAGAATGGTATCACGTGGGAAGAGTTGCCAACACAGAAGATATTTCCATTAAATTCATCGTCCTGAGCTTCTCTTTGTGAGGGACTGAAGAGCGACAGCGCATTTTTGTCTTGCCAGAAACTCAGCCGGTAAAAATACCACATTAGGCAACTCTGATTGGAACTGTCATTGGGTTAAGTTCACAGTGGTCTGCTGCCATCAGCAATAGTTCATCTGGCTCTGAGAGGAGATAAACCAGTGAGTACATGGAAAGTATGGGGCTGGGAAGGTGGCTCAGTGCCAGAATGCTTGCCTCACATGCATGAGGCCCTGGGTTCAATTCCTCAGCACCACATAAACAGAAAAAGCCAGAAGTGGCACTGTGGCTCATGTGGAAAAGTGCTAGCCTCGAGTTGAAGAGCTCATGGACAGCACCCAGGCCCAGAGTTCAAGCCCCGTGACCGACCAAAAAAAAAAAAAAATGGGTGGGGATCACCACTGTGCAAGCTCTGAATCTTTTCGGGGTTGTAGTAATCGCTCCTCCACCCAGGACAGGCTATTGCATCTGATATATTACTGTGACAGGAAGGGGAATGGCTTCAGTAGGTCAGGCTGCTATTAAAAAATTTGCAGACTGGGTGGCTTAGTAATTAACTTCTCACAGTTCCAGACACGGTTGGAAGTTCAAGATCAAGGTGCCAAGAGATTCCATGTCTGAGGACAGCCAGCTTCATGGGCCTCTTTGTTCAAAGACGACACTTTCTCTCCCTGTCCTCACAGAGTTTGGAAGACATGGCCTCCTGTCTAAGGGCATCCATCTCATAAAAAGGGTTGAACTGTGTAGGTGACCACAAAGCCAATAGGACAGTGAGGAGACAGGAGGTCAGCAAGGGCAGGAAGTGAACTGGGATTTGGCAGACAGAGTGATCTAGGGACCTGTAGGGGGAGCCAGAACCGCAGCCAAGGCCAGAGACATCCAGAGACAGAGAGAGGGTTTAGTTGTCTTCTACTTAGTACCCAGTACTACGCCACTGCTCCCAAAGGTTGAACCCAACCTACAAGTCAGGGTGTTAGGAGACCTTAAGGGTCATATTTCAGGGTACATAGTAGAGCAAGAGGGGTACCTCGGAGACAGAGACAGATACTATTCACTGAAAAATACAAAGGGGCTTTGCACTTACTCTGTAGCATTTATTCTACAGTGTGTGCATGTGTGTGCGTGTGTGTGCGTCCGTGTATTCACATGGTGTATATTTTGCTGTATGTGTGTTTCTACGAGTAGTTTCACTTACCCATCACAGTCTGTGGGTGCAGATGAGAAAACCTAAGCCTTGGTGAGTGGTGTGTCTTGCTAAGAGCAGCTTGCAAATGGCAGAACTAGGAGCAGCAATGAGTTCCTTACCTGACACTCCCGTAAAGATGGACAAATGCTCAAGATGCCGTTAGAACATCGCTCACATTCGAGCAGGTGACATTAACGACACCGAGCGGCATCCTCTTCCCATGGTAACTTTTGTCAGCTTCACCACTTAATGATGGGATGGCAGTTGTCCTCTATAATCATGATCTTTTCCTCCTTTGGGGTTTAAGAGTTTGACTTTATTTAATGAAGACACTTGTATTATAAAGGAGAAAGGTGGAAGTGGAGCTCTGAGAATGTCATAACCACACAGTGCTAAGCCCCAGCATTGTGTGCCCCTCACCCCGAGTTGACCCTTCATCTCAGAGCCAAGATCAGAGATAGGAAGTTCAATCTCTGAATTCAGTCTCCGTCTTGGAACATGAGATGGCAGAGGCTTCTGCTCCCAGCACTGTGGCCTTTGCAACACTAAGAGGCTGCTTGGTATCTGGCTAATCAAGCGAGCCTGGACTGATGTGTAGCCCCAGCTCTGGCTTGTGTTCCATCAGATGCACACAGTCAAAAATGAGGAAGCAAGGTTAACCATTCACCCACATATTACCTGGGAGATCAGCTAACATTAACATTTGCATAAGAATTCAAAGCCTACACACTAAGTGCCAATCTGCCTCCTCTTAACTCTTTCCTCCTCCTCTTCTCTTCCTCCTCCTTTTCTTTTACCTCTTCCTCCTCTTTCTGGCCCATCTTTACCATCTCTCTTTATCTAAGAGTGGACCCACTACCATGTAATCAGCTTCTGAAAATTCCAGGTGACTGAGATGATGCTAGCTGAGTAGATTCTTATGCATGGAGAAGAAGATAAAGAGGCCTACACTCAATCCTATTTCTAAGAATGTCCTACTCCACCATGGGGAGTACACCTGTTGGTGTACGTGTAAATGTGTGCAATCCACAAAATCACAAAATTGATCCATCAGCAATTGACCATTCCTCATTATGAAATGGGAAAGGTAATCACAATACATCTTAAAGTAGATGAATGTGCTTTACCTCCTAGCACTTCTGATGAGATTTATTTGTAAAAACTCTAACTTCGCTTCCTCTGTTTAAAAGAGCAAAAGGAAGGGGAGGAGAATAAACCAGGCTGGTGTGAATATAATGAAGTACATTACATACAGAGATAAAATATCATAATTTTGCCCATTATTTTGCACGATTGATATACGCTAATAAAAAGAATGGAATTTTGCTGCATCTGAGAATCGCGGAGATTGGGATGGCATCTAATAACCAATCATGGATCAGCTTCAATGAGGCAGCACTGGATGGATGCTCATGCATATCCAGGGAAGCCAAAGGATTGCCAGGAGAGGAGAGCACATGAACAGGAAGTGACCTCACAGAGCAGAGTATGGAGAGCAGGACAGGAGAGCACATGAACAGGAAGTGACCTCACAGAGCAGAGTATGGAGAGCAGGACAGGAGGGTGCATCAATGGAAGTGACTGTACAGAGCAAAGCATGGACTGTTGTTGTAGTTCCTCAGCTTTCTGCCGTTGGGAAAACCTGGAAAATCAACTGTACAGGGAGAAATGTTTGCTTTGGCACAAGAATTCAAAAGCTTTGCTCAACAGACAGTTACTCCTAATTTGAAACAAAGCATGAGGGCAGGGAGTGCCTGATGGAGCAAAGCTGCTCACGCTGTCTTGGCCAGGAAGCAGAAAGAGAAAACAGGATGGGTATTTGTCTCTCCTTCACAGGCTTGCCCCCAGTGACCTAAATCATGTGCGTGTGTGCACAAATGCGTGCATGTACACACACACACACACACACACACACACACACACACACACACACACACTAACCATACCTCATAAAAGTTCCATCACCTCCCCAAAGTCCCACTTGCTGAGGACTAAACATTTAACACACAGGCTTTCAGAGAACATCTCAGATCTGAACCGTAGCACTGGCAAGCCAAGTAAACGAAAATCATGCAACATTCAATTTTTATAAAATTGTGTATCTTTCTTATAGGAAACATTTCACAGGTTCCTTGTCACTCCATTCTGCTTCCCAGTTGAAAATTTAACTTACAATAAATGTGAGAATTATGAGTCTCAAGGGGTTATTAATCTCTTCCCATATGCCCCCATTCAAAGGCAGCAAAACACTCAATATTCTGGGCATTTTGATAATTGATTAACCACAGGCCCTATACCTCCTGCCAAATGAAAGGCTAAAGAAAATAGTCCAAGTCTGTCTAATTACTCTGTAGAAGAAGATGGATAGATCAGCAAGTGTCTCCTGGGTCCCAAACGAAGAAGCCAGAAAGGAAGAGACCTAACCACCCCCTGCAGAAGGGTGATCATTTGTCTCACAACTGGAAGGACTATGCTTTCTGCTTCTGATTTTGTTTATGGAGGTTGAGCAATGAGACCCTACTTTTATAATAGAGAGGAACCTACAGCAGCTAGGTTAATGTTTTAGTTTTTCTTCTGTTCTATGTAGCAACTAGGCATTAGCTAAAGTCATTGCCACTAGCAATTTACCATCTTTGAACTTATATTAAAACTTTGATACCTATGCCTTTTTATGAAAAAGCTTGCACATGAAGCATAATTACTGTAATGAAGATACATTGCTTCTCACTGGAGATTTGTGCAACTATTTTGTTCAATTTGCTGAGGAATGTCGGGATAAATGAAAGGGGTAACCCCTGAAGAGAAACTACCAACGATAATTCATAAGTGGAGCAGATGAAATGAAGCAGGGAGGGTAGATAATTATCTGTAGTTAAATATCCTAAATTTTTGAGACAGAAGCACAATGCTCTTAGTCTATTGAAGTGGATATCCATCAAAGAGGGCATTTTACTTTCTATTCTATTGGCAATGTCTCATAATAAAATAATAATTTTCGTTTCTAGGGTCCCTTTCATCTCACAGTACGTTATGGATGCTAAATTATTTAGCTTTACCACAACTGAGCCAGGTAAGTTTCTTTCTATGCTAACCTGAGGCATAGATAAGCAAAATGACCTCCCCCAAGGGCAAAGTTCAGAGCAGATGCAGATCAGTTTAATCTTGTCTCCTGGGGTTTATTCTTGCTGCCTCTACTGGTTAAACCCATCTGAGCACTTTTCTTACCCAAACAGATATTTCTTTTTAAACTCCCATCCAAATCACCCCATGCATTGTATGGCGTAAAGCGTTAGACCACCAAGTAAGTCCCTTTGGAAAATATCACGTTTTATATAGAGATTATTTTTTTCCCTTGGGTTCAATGTTCATGAGTTGCTGGCTTTAACAGGGGATTTGATACAACTTCATTGTGGCTAAATTTATCTTTTAACATCTCCCAAAACTTGTTAAATATCATTTGAATTAAGGGTGAAAAAAGGGATTCTCATTTGCTAATCCAACCTTTTCATTCTAGAAGACCTTCTAGAATGTCCTCCCAAACTGATTTATTAGTATATATACTAAGTCCAAGTATTTCAATTTTTTTATTACAAAATGTGATGTTTGGGAAGTTTTGAATTAAGAATAAGAAAGATATTATAGTGACATTTATTTAGTGATCTAAGATATAATTGTTCACCAGGAAAACCTAAATAGTGCAGTTTCTACTATCATATTTTCTCATCAGAAGAGATCATCTGTTCAGGGGAAAATGACACTCACAAAATCTAGTGTTCCCCAGATAAGAGAAAATAGCACAAACTGATTTGTACCTATTGTTTAATTTTTAATATTTAAGTTTAGTGATGTTATCATTAGATAGTATGTAAGAACTTGTTATGTTGTGTAGCATAATCTATCACTATACTTATCTCAAGATGCTGGATAGAGCAAAACAAAAGTAGAAAGGGATATTCCACTCCAGATCAACCCCCTTCCATCATACCTTCTCTTTCCATTCTATCATGAAGAGGACCATGGTTTTCACAGTTCTGAATGGTGCTAATAGGAAGTAGCTTAGTTTAAATGTGCTCTCCTTCAATCTATCCTTATGTCACTCACCCATCTAATAGGTCTAGAAAAAGAGCTTAGCAGCTCTCAGTTTGAGATCCTTTAAACATTAAAAAATATATTAAGAAAGTTCAGGTGGGGGACTTGTGTATCGCTCATTCCCTTTAAACTTAAACTTTCACTCTTCAGTGCCTCTTTTCATAAGCACACAAATTCTAATGGAACAGTGGGGTCCAGTCTTATAACCTCATTTAATCTGAGTTACTTTCTTACTCCAAATACAACCACACTGGGGGCTTAGGGCTTCAGCATACACATAACAGGAGAATATATTCCATCCTTCAAAGGTGGCATGAGACAATTCATCATTCTATGACAAAATTACACTATATCTGAGAAAAGCCTTAAGCTCTTAAGCAAACGATTAATTTATTTTTCATCAGTCTATATTAACTGAAGCTCAGTAGCCTATATCCTGGTATCCAATGAACACACAATGTGTGTGTGTGTGTGTGTGTGTGTGTGTGTGTGTGTGTGTGTGTGTGTGTGTGTGTGTTCCCAGACTGTGGTAGAAAACAGACTGGATGAAGCTGGGATGGGAGCTAATTATTGCTGAAGTCATGACCAGCGAATACAAAGAAAGAGTCTGTTTCAAGATCATGTGGTACCAGCAGAAACAGGTGAATTGCCAAGTGTTGAACAAATGATTCAGGTCTGAAACAAACTTGTATTCCATCTCACGTCCATCTCTTACTACCTGTGAAATTAGCAAACCCAGGGAAATCTCTGCTTTCTTCAGCTACAGAGAAGGGTCAGACCAAGCCCATAGGGTTTCTTCTAGAATGAAGAAAAACAATGCATGTAGGGTATCGAAACTGCTCCACAGAGCAGATCCCAGACACATTACTGTCTTCTGGCTCCAACCTGTAGCATCAGTTCAGTGAGCTTGTTAGAGCGTGCTCCAGGGTGGACCTGCTCTAGTGAGTCTTCAATCAACAACAAACAGGATGAGCTCTGTCAGTGAGAGGATGGAGTAAGGGAGTGTGCATTTCCACAGCTGACAGCTACAGAGCCAAGGATGATAGGGTCACAGATGAGACCTGTCGAGATGAACCTGCTGGCTTTTTTCTTTGGGGGCAGTGAGTATTCTTTTTTCGACAAATACCATCACATGATATTGGACTTCCCCCGAAGGAACTAATATCTAGAAACAGAAAACCACAAGGTTAGCTTGCAATGGATGGGCTCACTCACCCAGCAAGTGAGGCAAATCCAACCAGAGGTTTTATCCACAAAATCTGAGGATAGAGTCTTTTGATGGATGGACTCTTAGAAGAAATACAGATGAATGAACTGTGTTTTTCACTCACAAGATTTCTAAATTAAGAAAAATCCAATAGCTTCAGTGTCAGTTAGGCTTTTTATCACCTAAAATAGGGCCTAATGAATAGCAGCAAGAGCACTATGGGAGGGCTGGGTTGGTATTTGTGAGCTGCAAACAGAACAGCTATTTGCATGCTTCCTTACACATCGACATCCACATATTGGCCTGAGGCACAGAGATGTTGCCTTGACATAGAGCCAGTAGGGTGAGTGGCAGAATCCCTAAACTCATATAGAAGCATCAAGCCTGCCTTGTAATTGGGACTGACCCTCTCCTACCCCGCCCCCTTTCCCCTCCCACCACACACACACACACACACACACACACACACACACACACACACAATAAGAACTGGTTTCCTCTCACCACCTGGCTTGGCCATATGGATTGAAATATGCCATGCATAATTGTGTTTCCAGGCTATTTATTCCCCCTGCAGCTCACTCTGACAAAGCTCTGAGAGCCAGGATCACCTGCAAGCACAAGCATTGAGACTCAGAGGCTTGCTACTTCGACCCGCGACCTGAATCAGCTCCCTAAGGTGTTTTTCTTCTGGCTATAGGGAGCATTAAAAGATCATAGCAGGAACCAAGATGGCAGGGACTCAACATGACATTGCTTGGCACTGTCATATGATCTCTTAGTACATGACTTATCCATGATGAGCAAGTCAGAGCCAACCAAGTAACATCTTCTGTGGTGAAACCACGAACACATCACTTTCTGAAAAGAGAGATCCTCTCTCAAGCCTTACTGATTTCCCAAAGAATGACATTCCTCCATGTGGAATTATTCTCTTGACTTGGATTATTTTCCACAGTACTTGGGTTAAAATAAGCACAATAATCTCATTTAGCAAGTTAGTTAGCTTTGGGAACAATAAGAAAGCAAAAACAAAACAACAACAATAAAAACAGCATTGCAAAACAGGTAGCATGTGACGTAAAGAAAATCAGTGTTGCTCATCCAGGTGTGAGACAGACATATGATTTTCTGTTGGGGACTATGAATGCAACCAAGATCACTCAAAAGCCATCTTGCTCCTTTGCTGAGCCTGTTGTGCCAGAGTAACATTCAGGAAAGATTTCAAACCATTGGAACAAGGTTGAGGTGACTATCAGAATGAAGCCAGATTTTTTACCTTGGACAGTGACTAAAGGTGAGGTGACAATATTACACCTGAAGTAGAGGTCTACTAGTGGTCTGCTAAAGAAAATGAGTGCCTCTATTGCACAGTGGAAAATGTAAGATTATTAGTGCCTAAACAACCCACTTGCTTCTCCCTGGAGTTATGGAAAGGTAAGGTTTTCTAGATCTTCATGTTGATGGCAGCATTTCCTGGTACTCTGTCACTTTCTTCTCCCAGAAACTACAATAAAAAGGTTTCATGACCTCCACTGGCTTCTAAGAGCTTTGGCATTGTTGAAGATTTTGGGGCAGGTTAAGGTTATATTACCTTTGATTTTTCTAATGTGCTGATCAGAGCCTTTACAAGGTCCATATTTATGACCTAATGCTTCCTCAAAGTTAGACAAGTGGAATCTCTGAGGGCTTAGTCAGAGAAACAGATCCCGAAAGGTTTTCACACATATATTTAAAGCTGCCTATTAATGAAAGGTGAACCATTTGTGCAAGCTGGTGAATTCATCAGCATAATTTATAATGTCTGCATCAGGTGAAGGAGTCTGGAGAGCATAAAGCAAATATTTTGTCCTCCAATGATCAGGGTAGGCAAAGTATTCATAACCTTGCACAATCTTCTCCTTAGATTCTAATCAGTACTATCCTGCTATATTGAAAGCATGCTACTTCTAAAATCAGGTTATAAACGATAATGACTTGTTTCTTACATGGTTTGTCTCTCAGGGTTGTCTTCTATGTTACACTGATTGAGAAGCCACTGGATGAGTTAAAGAGGTGACTCCAGCCAGCAGTTTGGGGATAACCAAAGCCTTCAGTTCACTTTCTCTGGAGGAACTTAATTTGCCAGCATATGGAAGGGGACTTAGAAGCTCATAGGAGCCTTCAAATGAGACTTCCTCCTTGGCCTAGATTGAGCCCTACTCAATCTTGAATTTTCTTCCTGACCCACAAAATCTGTGAGATGATGTTTTTAAAGTGTCATTTAATTGGTAAGTTCAGATGCAGCTTTTTACACAGTAGGAAATAACTAGCATGCCACCATCTTGGTCTGTTCAGGGTTTGAACCCATCACATGTGCTCCATCTTCTAATGCTGTTTTCTTCACCAAGATTGCTACTAGCTTAACTCATGTATGTCCACTTCTATTCATTTTTTTTCAATATCAAGTCTAGGCTCCCTCTGAGCTATTGTGATTATTTCAGCCCACTAGACACAAATATGTACTGCCCTTTGACTACTCATCCTTGACTCTAAAATAGCATACCCCAAAATGGATTATGCATGAGGTTTATTTTCATTGTTTTTCCATGCTCATCATCTCTGTATATCCTCTCTAATTCTGTTTTTGTTCTTTATGTTGTACACAGATCTCTTGAACATTTTCCTCCTATTTAACTGAAATGTAGTCTCTGACCCATGTCTCCCTAATTTCTCCCAACCTAGTCCATTCCTTAGTAACCACTATTCTACTCTGTGTCTGGATTTTTCAGATTCTGACTAGAAATGCGATCATGTGGAATTTATCTTTCTATGCTTGACTTATTTCACATCTCAAAATGTACTTCAGAAACAGTCAGGTAAAGCTGAATAGTATTGTATTTCCTTCACCAAATCATCTGTGGATGGACACTTAGGTGGGTCTCATGACTACTGTCACTACTGCTGTAGTGAACACAGATGTGAAGTATCTACACAATATGCTGAGTTCAGTTTCTTGGGATATATTCTCAAAAGTGAAGTTTCTTGATCCAGGTGGGGTTTACTATCAGACAGAAGGTATGTCATTTCTTTTAGGATTTTCAGTGCTTTAGAAACAATTGAGGAAGACTAGCAAATAGAAAGAAGACTAGGAATAAGACTAGACTAGAGGAAGGTAAAAGCAGGAGAGAAGTTAAGACACCGGCAATGAATGGAAATAAGGCCAGCAAAAGCTTATTAAAGAAGGAAGCAAAACTGAGGGAGGGTGTGAACTGCTGTCAATGGTGATGCTTTGAAGGGAGTTTAGTTAGATGATCTACTTCACCTTCCTTCTGAGCACACCTCTGCTGCTCTCAAACAGCAATGCCCCTAGAGCAGGGAATAAGTATAGTTTGAATATGTGTTTGTGATTGTGTGTGTCTCTGTTCACATTTCTCTTTATCAGCCTTGGCTCTCTAAGGAAATAGCCAGTTAGTAGACCATAATGATTTGAAATCTCCTTGGTAAATATTCCAGTATTTGGAAATAGAATGCTTGCTCATTTGTTTTCTTCTTTGGAATCCTTAAAAGGCAAGTAAACATTTATATCTATGACTAATGGTTCCCTTACAGAAACAGTCCGACTCCTAAAGCTACTGAACAAATTTTAAAATGTGCTAAATTTTTAAAAGTCAATTTATTTCTATGGCTGTTTAGATTTGGTTTATATCCAATTTAACCAAGAGAAACAATAACAAATTCAATAACAATGCAAAGGTATTATGACCAATCTAATAAAGAGTATGCTATTTTCATTTGTTTTATATTAAAGCTAGATTAAGAGGAAGTAAATGAATTTACACTTAATAACAAACACATTTTATGTATATTAAATTTCCCACTCATAAATAGAATAAAGCTTTCTGGATGCAACACTGTTGTTGCCTGATGTAAGGCACTCTTCTAACTACATAATAGTTTAAGATCAGACTCAATGAAGTTATAGCTTTCTATGAAAATAGCATTCACTAAATTAATTGAATATAAAATACTGGAGTTCTTTACCAACAAATATTTGGGCTCTTGATTGTTGCTGCTGCTGAAGTTTTTGTAATGCTAAGCCATTGATTTAACTAAAGTTCCTATTGCGTTGGCATTGGCCATGACAGAAACTAAATTTATTACAACTGACAGTCATTATAGGCCAATGGGTGATATCCCTAATAGAATTTAGACTCAGATGTATTCAAGAAAAAGGTACTATTTATAATGGTGGCCACCACACTAGAAGGAAAGAAATGACCACTCATAATAACCAGCTATTATTTTCAATGTAGTCAATAATCTTGAGTATTTACTAACACCAGAACTTCTTAGAGAATCCATCATCTTGTTACTGACCCAACTCTTCTTTGTCTTTAACTTTCACTGTACTTTCAGCTGTACATTTTTTGATTGAGTTAGCCAAAAATCCCATTTTCACACAATGAAAAAGAAAATGGAAATAATCCAAAACATAAAATGTAAAACACACAAATAGCAAGATGCTTTCTTTTGACCATAAAAGTTTAAGCTAAGAGGGCATGGAAAATGATCCAAGAGATCCTAAGCCTTGAATTTTCTGAAAACTTTCCTCCATTTTTTTCTGGTTTAACATGGCAAGTGTAAAGAGCTTGATGGGGTTTATAATTTGCTTTGAATGTTGAGATTACATTTGTTGTTCTTATTATTATAAATGCCTGATCCTTAGTTGAAACCATTTGTCACAATAATACCCTGTAGTGAAGACTTTTACAAGATAATTACACGGTAAGTAAACAATACAATGGTCCTTTTTATTTGTTTTCATTGGGAAGCCTTCTAATTTTATCACCTGCCTTTTCTTCATATATTATTGGGAAAGGTAAATAAGATCCAATGAACAGCCTTTCTAAATCACTTGTTATTACACCTTAGACTGTATTCTGAAATTAATGAGCAATATTTAGTGCTTACCATCTCTTCCCTTTATAAACTTCATCTTCCATTGCTGTGGTGAGAGGAAATATTGGGCTCAGAGTTCCTCTATAAATGCTAACAGGATTGCTGGCAAAATATTCCTTTGATAATAGACTGGTGAGAAGAGTGTCATAATGCATCTCACCCAGACTTTCTCAGAGCTGGAAGAGTGTGAGTCAATACGAATGGATTTTTGTTGTTGATGACATTAATCTTTTCATGTTATTCTATTCCTCTATTCCCTTTCTTCATTCTAGCTTTCAAAATGCATGGGAGGGGCAGTTACAAAGAATAATGTGGATACTACTGTTAAGTCCATCTTAAAAATTAGAGAGAAAAGATGCTAAGACATTGAACAATGTATCAAACAAGTCATAAAGCTGGAAATGCAGAGACTGTCTAACCCTATAGTGCATATCTTTACCCACTCACTTTTACACACTTGTTTAGGATCCAAGTGTGCCATCATTCAAAGGAATACAAATACCTTTTGGAGAATATGCAGGTAGCACCTGTATTTGTGGATTCTCCTCTCCAAGTCTCAACTTTTTCAACCCTAAAAACCTCTTCCTCTACTGTATAGATCCACATGTCCCATGTATGGGTGTACAGATCTGTCATAGGTCCTGTCTTTTCCCTTTGCAAGGTAAAAGCATTCTCCACACTTATAGCTACTCTTCATGAGTGGGAGAAAGATTTGTTTTAGAAGCTTATTGCAGGGGGCTGGGAAGTTGGCTCAGAGGTAGAGTGCTTGCCTTGCATGCATGAGACCCTGGGTTCGATTCCTCAGCACCAAATAAGCAGAAAAAGCCAGAAGTGGTGCTGTGGATCATTTGGTAGAGCACTAGCCTTGAGCTGAAGAGCTGAGGAACAGTGCCCAGACCCAGAGTTCAGGCCCACGACCGACAAAACAAAAACAAAAGCTTATTGCAGGATGTATGCAAGCAATGTGTACCACCCCTTCGTAGCCTTCTCTTCCTGTCCTTTTTGGACAGCCTGCCCTGCTCTTTGGAGAACAAATCTCTGTCACCCCTTATTCCCCCCACACTGCTGCTCCCAGCTCCAACCCCCCCCCCCCCCACACCACATTTTTTTGCCAAAAAGGCAAGCCCTGCCCACTTCTAGGGGAAGGAAAAGCTGGATGTTTATACTCTGGCAAGTTTCGCATCGGTTAAGCTCTGGTATTTATGAGCCATTAAAGTTGAATTGTTGAGGATGAGATTGGACAAGAGGAGAACATTTCTTTTTTTTCGGGTTTTTTATTGTGAAAATACTGTACAGAGGGGTTACACTTACATGAGCAAGGTAATGACTACATTTCTTATCAAGCATTGTTGCCTCCTCCTTTGTTTTTCCCCTACCATCCCTTCCCTCCCACCTCCTCAACTACACTCCTCCCAGCCACCCCCTGCCTAAATTGTAAAGTTCGTTTTTCGACATAGCATCTTGTACATCTCATTGTTACAATGCGCCAACCTGTATCCCTATTTAAACAATTTGTTTTTTTCACTTCCCCTCTCCAAATTATACCAACATCAAATGCAGTGAAAACAGGGGCTATACCTTGGGGGAGGGACATACAAAGCAACAAAAAAAATCACATGGTACCTTATAAATACATTAGAAACAATAGCAAGAAAAAAAACACTTGTGTCCCTGTCTTGGGGTTCTTTTCGCTTAACGTCATCTTATCTGACCTTTTCTTCTTGTCCCAGATATACACTAGTTATTGCAAATAAAGTAGAGCAAGAAAGAAGAGAGTAAGGTATTCCTTCAGAGCAGGGAATTGACCTGGAAAGATTGAGCAAGTCAGAGCTGTCTAGATGGAGTCCTAGAGATCTATGCTTATGTAAAGGGAGACAGGAAACAGTAAGGAGATATACAGAAAGGACACACCCAGGGAGCTTTGCTCAAACACCAAGAAGCTTTCAGGCTCTCCAGGGGAACCTAAAACCAGATATCTTATCAATTACTGCTCCCAGTCCCAGGGTAGAATCACACTCCATCCTTACTGGAGTTCATGATAGGCATATTTTTAGGGCAGTGGTTGGATAAGCACAAGCTGGCATTCGGTGTTACATAACACCACATATGGATGCTGTTATCCTTTTCAGCTCCAGACTTCCAAAGTGGGATGCCAGGACACACCTGGTACGGTGATGCTCATGTGGTGCTCCTGGAGCCAGCAAACTCGAGCTATCCCTCCCACACACAAAGGCTGTATTACTGGTTAGGCTAACCACCATAAGCCCCTAAGACAGTGATGTTTGCTAATGACTGATGTAGATTGTCACCACCTCAAGACTGGTTTCAGAAGTGTTTTGTAGAACCACAAGATTGAATTTTTTAAAAATGAAACATTTCTATGATATATAAGTATAAATTTTTTAGCCAAGGAGAATCAGGCCCTCACAAGCTTCAGAAGCAGCTGGTACCTAGATTCCCATGCTCTAGAACTCTGAGTAATAAATTAATATTGCTTAAGCCACATATTTTGTGGTAGTATGAATAAAACTATATATATATATATATATATATATATTCTGAATGGGAAGTACCTTCCTTAATCTCAATATATGCATGTAAATAAAGCAAAAAATTCCACTAAATCTTAATTTTTCACATAGAGGTCTTTTTGAGTATGATTTGAACTATGACCTTAGAAGTTCTAAAACTTCAGTGTTCCCTTAAACTTTTCTGAAGGAGAGGCAAGGGACCAAGTACGTAGATGGATAAGTGCAATTCTATACCTTGCTGTTGTTACTCACGTAAAGGTTTATGAAATATCACTTGCCAGCTCTTTTGCTAAATACTTTGCCTACTAATTTAATCATTCCTTCATGCAGTTTTCTTCATTTATGCATTTATCCAAAATTACTGAGTGCTACAATGTCCTGAGCAGCAGCGTAAGTAGTGGTGCATGTGTGTTATTTCAAACCCCATAGGACATTTTTAAAAACTGGGTTTACAGACATTAGAAAACTCACCTTCAAGCTCAATAGTTAGTTCTGGAAGAGCCAAGATTTGAGCTCTCAAGGTCTGTGTTCCTAGTTGAACCATAACTTTCAAAATACCTCATTCCAACAAGTGGAATTAGGTTATGATTGCCATACCAACATCATTTTGATTTATTTGACGTTTTAAAAGGACATTTTGCAGCAAAACATGTTAAGCCCACAGGTATTAGAGAAAATTCAGTACCTTCCCATGTACTCCTGTCTCACCTTCAACCATTTTCAAATATTTTCTTTTCTTATTATATCCATCTTTATCAACTTCCACTATTCTTTAAATTGTAAAACATACCCTAATGTTTCATTGTGTACCAGAAAAAATCTCTATGCTTAACCATGATTCCGTTATAACTCTCAAGATAACTAGCATCAATTCCCTGATAATAGCTAATACACACTCCACATTCAATCTTTGCTAACTGTCTCAAAATAGACATCTTTGGTGCATTGGTGTGTTCAGATTATGTTTTGGCATCTCTTTAGTCTATAATACTTTTCATCTTTCTCTCTATTGTCACATTTTCTTTTTTAATATATATTTTTTATTGTAAAGATACTGTATAGAGGGGTTACAGTTACATGAGTAAGGTTATGAGAACATTTCCTGTTGACCATTGTTACCCCCTCCTTCATTTTTCCCCTACCATCCCTTCCCTCCTCACCTCCAAACTCCTCCCTCTCTCCCCCAAGTTGTAAAGTTTGTTTTCAACATAGTGTCTTGTACGTCTCATTGTTACAATGGGCCAACCTGTATCCTTATTTCAGCATTTTGCTATTTCCCTTTCCCTCCCCAAATTAGAAAACATGTATATGCAAGATGCAGGGCACCGGAATCAAATATAGCAAGAATAGGGTGTGTCACATTTTCTTAATGCATTTGTATTCTGGGTCATCTGAAGGTGAAGAATCAAAGTCAGATTTTCTAGGGAGTTCCCACATTCTAGATCTGGTTGTGTACATGATCTTGCAACCTTCCTGACTATAACTTGCTGTCATGAGCATGAACCTGCTGTATGCACATTGACAAAACAGCTTGCTATAAAGAGCTCCCCTAGAGCTCCCATCTATTATATTTATATTTTACCAAGGAGGATGCTGTAATCACCTGCGGATCAACCTTTGTTTCTTATTGTGCTATTATTTGAGTGTCCCTTTTCATTTCCTTAAACCTAAAGAAATAAATAGAAATAAAATCAATGTTTTTTCATTTCAAAATCCAGCTTATATTTAAGATGGACCAAGTGTTCCTGGGCAAGGTAGAATCTCCCTAGAGTCAGATACAAGCTTTTCCTCCTTTCCTTTCCTTTCCCTTTCCCTTTCCCTTTCCCTTTCCCTTTCCCCTTCCCCTTCCCCTTTCCCTTTCTTTCCTTTCTTTCTTTCTTTCTTTCTTCTTTCTTTCTTTTTTCTTTCTTTCTTTCTTTCTTTCTTTCTTTCTTTCTTTCTTTCTTTCTTTCTTTCTTTCTTTCTTTCTTTCTTTCTTTCTTTCTTTCTTTCTTCCTTTCTTTCTTTCTTTCTTGTTAGTCATGGAGCTTCAATTCTGGGCCTGAATGCTGTTCCTGAGCTCTTCAGCTCAAGGCTAGTGTTCTACCACTTGAGCCACAGCGCCACTTCTGATTTTCTGAGTGGCTTATTGGAGATAAGAGTCTCTCAGACTTTCCTGTGCAGGCTGGCTTTGAACTGCGATCCTCAGATCCCAGCCTCCTGAGTAGCTAGGATTATAGGCATGAGCACCAACGCCTGGCACAAGCTTTTTTTATGTGGTCTTCCCCATGAAAGTTTTCTAGTTTGTGTGTGCATACTCTGTTCCCAATTCCAGGTGACAAAATCCTATTTGGAGCCTGAATTCATGCATAAACTATGTCCATTTTTCAAACCTTCATTGTAACTGCTTGATTAAAATTATACTTAATATGATTATAGTCTAACAAAGTGATTGTCCACAGAAAGCAGGTGTCATCTAAAATCCTGTGCCCATCAGTGGGCCTATTTTCAAAAGACTCGAAACCTATAAGCAAAGTTTTCCTTCTTTTCTTTCCACATCTACTGCCCACCATTACTCAAGCAACTCTTTCTTTGTCAAAAATTTTGTTTTATTATTATAATAAAGGTACTCTACAGAGAGGTAACAGTTATGTAAGTCAGGTAATGGGTACATTTCTTTCCTTTTTGGGGGGGGGGGTCCGGTCATGGGGCCTGAACTCTGGGCCTGGGCGCTGTCCCTGAGCCCTTCAGCTCAAGGCTAGCGCTCTACCACTTGAGCCACAGCGCCACTTCCAGCTTTTTTCTTTTTTTGCTTATGTGGTGCTGAGGAATTGAACCCAGGGCCTCGTGCATGCAAGACAAGCACTCTACCGCTGAGCCACCTTTGCAGCCCATGGGTACATTTCTTTTTGGACAATGTTACCCCTTCCCTCAATTTCTCAGTTTTTCTCTCCTGTTCCCATCCTCAAGCAACTCTTACTTTGAATATACCAGAAATGTGTATACCATGAACTGGGCAAAAACAGATAGATATCAAGAACAGATAAGGGAGGGTCTCCATTTTTCCTCTGTCTGTATTTTGAGAGTCCTTTATATACAAAAGCTCAGGACAATGAAGAAGAACTCTCCAGGGACTAGGCTGTTGATTAGCACACAGACCCACACCTTTGCTTTCAAGTGAGTCTCCTCCTCTTAAAATACTCAGTAACCTACTGAATTCAAGAAACTTAATTCAATATGACATAACTATTTTTTTTGATCTTCAGGTAATTGTGCAAAGGAGTTGTCATTCGACAACACATTATGCATACAATGTGTCTTGATTGACGTTATACCTTTCAACATTCTCATATAACGTAATTACTTGAAAACAAAAACTAATTTAATTTCCCAAACAAATACTATAATGGAGAAATTCAGAAGAATGTACCTAAAAGCAGAGTATAAAAAAATAAAAAGCTCCAAAATATGTGCTCGATTCACTGGAGTAAGGGTACTATTTCCCAATAGGAAGATGGAAGATGACTTATATTTACTTAGTGACTTGTTCTTCAAGATGATATATACATATATATGTGTGTGTGTGTATGTATATATTATATAATGTATATATATATATATATGTATATATATATATATATATATACATGTAAAGCTGAACAAAAATCAGTGTTCCTCTGAAGCAAAATATATTCTGGATGATATCAGTTTGTGGAAGACTATCCTAAAAATAGAAAATACTATACAAGCAACCACCACCATTCATACATAACCTGACTGTCAGGCATATTTTGAAAGTCAGAATTATACTGCTCAGTGATTTTAACTCAACTATATATTTTTAAAGTATACAGTATACCATTCTATAACCAGCACTAGCATCAGAAAAGTTCCAGTGCCCCCTAAGGCTTCCTGTATGACTTTGCCATTGATTTTTTCATACTTTCCCTCCTTCTTTCCTCCTCCCCTCCCTACTCCTGGCTCAGGGAAATAGTGATTTGCATTCTGTGATGATTGCTGTGCTGTGTATAGAATTTCACATGAATGGAACAATGCAGTCTGTGCTTCTTTGCATTTGACATCTTTACTATAGTGTTGTTACTTTCAGCCACTGTGGCATGTTCACTTTGCTCCTTTCTATTGCTGCGTGTTATTCCATTGCATAGATGCTCACCAGCATTTGTCCTTCTGTCAGTCAATGGACATTTTGGGTGGCTTGCAGTATTTCTCTGTTAAGCCAAATGCTGGTATGGAAACTTATACCTAAATATGTGCAGACTTGTGTGAATGGCTTAGATTTTCTTCTGTTTCAGCTACAAGTGGGCAACCACGGTCTGGAAATACCAAATAGAAAATTCCCAAAATAAACAACTCTGGGGTTTTAAGCCTGTGTGCTGTTCTCAAAAGCTTGATATAAAAGGAAACATTGTGAGAGCAAAGAAGAGAGAGAGAAAAAAATAACCCAAATGTACATAATTTTCATGGCAATATATTGTTATAATTATATTTGGTAAGTTATGAGCATCTTTCGTTTACTTGAGGGCCATTCATAGCTCTTCTTTCATGACTATCTCCAAATATTTGACTACAGGGATCATTTCTTCCTTATTACTTACATAGATGATAGATAGATAGATAGATAGATAGATAGATAGATAGATAGATAGATAGATGAGAGGAGATAAATGCACACAGATATAGATGATTAGATATAAAGACATAAATGGCATACCTATTTCTTTTGATATTCTTCATACAGGCCTTTGTCAGAGATAGGTTCTACAAAAATTTCTCCATGCATTTTGTTCCCTGATCCAGTTCTTTCAGTGAGCAAAGTTCTCTACATACCTTCCTGGGGTCTCTTCATAGGAGTGTGCTCTTTCTGTTGGAGTGCTGACTGTTAGAGGCTGGGAGGTAATTTGATGCAATGCAGCATACCAAGTTAAAGGCTTGCCAAGTGTTCCAGCCAAAGTAAAAAATAGAAGGGTGCCCTGCCTTCATGAAAATCTATCTCAACCAGGGTCTGGGCACAGTGGCACTCACTGTTATACCACTACAGGGGAAGCAGGATGGCTAGGTGCAGGCCTATCATCCCTAGAACCATGGAGAAGCACCAAGATTCCACAGTCTACTTTAGCTCAGACATAAAAAGAGATCTTACCTTGACAATAACCAGTGTAGAAGAGGGCTAGAGGAATGGTCAAGGGGTTGAGCACCTGCCTAGAAACATGAGACTCATGAGTTCAATCCCCAAAACCACCACCAACACCACCACCAACAACAACAAAGATGAAAGCACAATGAGTTACACCAAGAATCTTCCACAACCTTCCCAAACTCTCCAATGCATTCTTTGATGTCCCCATCTACCTGCTTTCCTGCTGCCCTCCCTTGGAGCTGTCGAGAAAGCTCCCCTAACCACACCAGCCTCTTCCTGACTCTCCTTCACACACATCAACTAGGATCAATCTCTTGCAGGACCAGCTCAGATCTAGCATCTGATTTATGGAAGTCACAATGTAAAAAAATACATAGCTAGATTTTTTGACTGTTGCCTGAGAATGTGTTATATTTATTTTAGTAATTACTGGCACATCTGCATGTATTTCTAACATTTGCTCGATGATGTCTATTCTTAGCTATTCACCAGCATATGTTTTCTTTACTTCCTTTTGTTCTGCTTTCTGATATTTTAATGGATAGATGAAATAGTCTGCATTTTGGAAGCTTCCATCTAGGACTCTCTTCTCTTGGGATTCTCATCACATCAGGATAGAAACTGGGGCTGTGTTTCCTATGATGGCTGTATTTCTTTTGAAACACTGGGGTTTCTTTTTTCCTTTCCTCACAGTTATTTTAATTTCAGACTGTGGAGGGACCTTTTAGAAATAGGAAACTCATAGTTACTTCTCAGAGAGCTTGCCAGTCTTAATCCATCCTTTATCATTCTTTCCATGTGTAGCTTCTGTGTTTCTCCTGTACTTTGCCATCTATGAACTGCCTTGTTGCATTGATTTACAAAGCTGTTGTCAAGATTTCCTCACCTCATTGTCTTGTTGGTCTATGTTACTTGTCTTCCTGGTACCCTAAGACTTTGTAAACCTCCTATTTTAGGTCTCCATCAGAATGATGGGATCAACTATTCACAGTCCTAATCCTTAAAAGTCAGTGAATGGAGAATTTGCCACCTGGAGTCTGTTTGTGTGACTCCACCTTTTTTTGATAAATGTCCCATATCGCTCAGAGAATTCTTCACAAGGCAGTAAATTGGTGATATTTTAAAGCTCTTAGGGTCTTTCTTAAGTGTAGTTTGCCTTTTGCCTGACATTTTATCTCTCTAGCAGTATTTTACATCTTTATCCTGGGAAGTTATAGAGCTCAGGCTACCCAACCAGATGTATAACTTTGGAAAATAGAGGATAATTTACCATCATCTTTTCTAAGCTTAAAGTTGGCACCCCAGCTAGTGCTTTATTTAAACAGTGATAACAAGGTTCTAAGATGGAGGAGACAGAGAATGGCAATGCCTAGAATATTCTCTTTAAACACACACACACACACACACAACAAACCTTTTCCCTTCCAAAAATGATGGTTTGGTTTGGCACTTGCAACCATAATCCAATCTGTTAGGCAAACATAGCTTATGGTTTGATTTTTTTTTTCTGTTCTTAAGAAAATTCAAACTAAATAAGAATTATTTCAGAAAAATGTGACCAAACCTGAAAGCAGAACCTTCTACCCCATAGAACCGAATCACTGAAGTCCTAAGAATCATAACTAATTGTCAAGTGCGTATGGCTCACACCTGTAATCCTAGCTACTCAGGGGGCTGGGATCTGAGGATCAAGGTTCAGAATTAGCCTAGGCAAGAAAGTCTGTGAGACTCTTATCTCCAATTAACTACCAAAAAGCCAGAAGTGGAGCTATGGCTCAAGTGGTAGAATACCACTGGAGCCAAATAGCCACGTGAGAACACAAGACTGTCAACAAGCCCCAGCACTGGCAAAAATAAAATAAGTAAAATATAATAAAAGTTTAACAAATTCTTGGGGTTCTTGCTTCTTTACTCTTATCCTCAAATTGTTTTTTTTTTTCTTTCTTGTAACCATTTTCATCACTCCTCTCTTAAAATGCTTTTATTAGAGAGAGAGAGAGAGAGAGAGAGAGAGAGAAAAGCATGTTTTATGGTAAATTAAAACCTGTAATAGAAGACTTAGGTTTCTGCTACAGTAGAAATTAGGTTTAATATCACAGTGGAAAGCTTGCTTGAGAAATAAATGAATATAAGTAAGAAGCTTGGAGACTGTTGTTTTACTCTTTGGCTTTTGGCAAAGGGGATATTAGTTCATCTTCTTTCCTAGAGGGGGAAAGCATGACATTTTTCTAGCTGAAATCACACCCAAGCAATCTCACTGTTTTGTTCCATGATGCTAGCACTCGGGGTTAAGGGTCCTGTGTTGTGGGACACAAGTGTCATAAACCTGATTGCCTTTTTTTTCTAATCTGTCCATTTCAGCTTTCCTTTCAGCTCCCACCAGAAACCCTGAGAGTTAAGGAAACCTTTTCCTACCCTACTCCACCTCTTCCAAACATTCCTAAGTAATCCAGCACAGTAAGCCAGGGTTGGTAGGGAGCAGCCTTGAGTACTCTCTGAGCACCTGTTCTCTCTGGCTCCTGGTGCTTTTTATTCTCTCTGCTTGCCATAGCTACCCATGCTTTCTTCCTGGCCTCTGGGGTATTACAGCCCATTACCCTGCTTCACTGGCTCCCCAATCATTCCCCAGTCCCTGGAAAGCAGGCACGGGTGGAATGAAACCATCTGGAGAAAAGAGCATCTCCTGATATGTGTCTCCTGAATACAGCCATCTCCTGCAGAGAGGGGCGGCCATTCCATGTGGTTGAGAGACACACCACCATCATTAGAATCAGCCTCTTGGCTCTGAATATGTGCTCTCCACTTCTTGCCATACACAGAAGAATGCCAATGGTGTGGCAACTTGTTGGCTGCTCCTCCAGGGCTGGGGTAGAAAGAGTGAAGCTTAGGAAAATTGACCTAAGAATGTGGATCATAGATGGATCATTGGTTCCACTTAGATCAGGCACAGGTATGGTCAAGGCTACCTGGGGTGGTAGAGTCATGCTTGCTGTGCCCAAGTAGATGCTTGGCCTTTGTTTCTAAAGAGGAAGTACCAGGGTGCATACCATGAATGGTACTGACCCTGGGAATGTCTAGCACAAGGGCTAGAGGGCATCATTGAGTTTGAAGAGGAGCTGCAGAAGAGGATCAGGGTCCTAATCACTAGACCTGGATAGAAGGTCTAGGAATGGGCAGACCCAATTGGGAAAATGAAGAGAGTGTGCAAAAGAGTAGTTTGGTGTTTTTTTAAGAGCCTGAATCTCTGCTCATGTTAACATCCATGGTGGAAGGCAATGATTCCTCTGTACCAGGCTTCCTGGGCACAGAGTCTTTGTGTTGAAGCTCACTGGGCATGAGCTAAGTCCGCTCATACAAATGACATCAACAGTGTGAGTTTTCATTCCCCTTATCTGTGCAGCAGGGATTATAACAGAAACATTGCATTTTCTCCATTAAGATTCATGAGCAGATCAGGTTTTTTTTTAAGGCATATAAAGTATTGAGACAACACATAATTGCTAGGGTTCAGACACTACCCAGGCTGCATAGCCAATACCTGTTTTCTAGAGCACCTCTCCCTGAAGTCTACTACTTCAACCACACGGTTCATGGGGGTTGCTGAGTCCTCCTAACATCTCACCCCTGCAAGATTAATTTGGTTATGATGATCATGGGACTTCTATTTCCTTTACCATCTGTGATTAATAAGTATATGGCCCATCTTTGTTATGTAAGAGCATCATCTTCTGTAGAAGAGCACAAAGAAACATTGTCTTCTTTCACTTCCCCTAGGAGTTTTGCTGTGAGAAGAGCTACTAATGTGTGATGTGAGATTGTGGTGGGGTCTTGAGAGAGTCCTGGGATAGAAACTACATTGTGAGGGCAGAAAAAAAGACAGCATCAGGCTCTTGAGCCGTGATGGAACTGAGGGACTAACAAGTCTTGAATCACTCAACCTCTGACTTGCCCTATTGTGCAGGACATTCCTGGGACATTTCCACTAATGTGTGTCTTGTTTTGGTATTCTGTTACCTACATAGTCTCAAAGGAGTTTTGCTTTGGGCAAAACCAGAATAGGCACTGATCAAGATTTTCTCCCTTTTAATATTCAAAGCAATGCAATCTCTGTCATAGCTTATGTCTTCCTGGAAGGAGAGTCTTGAATAACCCAGCCATCCCAGACTGCTGCTGGTGTTGCTCCTTCCAATGGGATATCCCACCAAGAGGCTGCCTGCTACCACCTTCACAGCGATGCTGACCATGGCTGCAAGTCTTCTGCCATTTGCACCCTTACCTGGATGAGGATTTGGGGACTACGCTGCTCTTGAGTAACAACCTCCTTAGCTTCAATTGTGAGCCCTCACACAGCTGACAGATTTAGCTTAGAAACTCATAAGTAAACATGTTGGGTGATATGCCAGTGTACACAGATGAATTAGCTGAACTATGGTAGATTCAAGGGAGAACTAAAATAGTGTAATTCCTTAGAAAGGCAAAATCAAAGTTCAGGAAAAAATCAAACACTAGGAAGTGGGTACTCAAAAGGAGTAAAAAAGTAGGGTCAAGGGGAAAAGGGTAGATGGATAAAGAAGAGAAGAGAGAGAGAGAATGAATTCATGAATCTAAATGTATATCTTACAAAATTAAGAAGCATGAGGGAAGGGAAGGAGTGGGGAGGGAAGGGAGGGGTGAGAATGTGGAAAGGGTGACATTGATCAATATATACTGTCTTCATAAATTGTTTCGTCAAATGGTAGCTCCTTTGTACAACTACTTAAGGATAGTTTTTAAAAGAAACAGCATCAGAAGCCTTTATGAGAGAAGTTGTTTCCAGGACCCATTCTCTCTCCTGTGCCTGGTACAGTGGAAAGGAAGGCAGAAAACTCAAGCCTCTCTTTTCTTTTTTTTCAGGAAAAAATGGCTGCCGTTTATCCATGTGTCCTTGCCCAAGGTCAATCGTTATATAGTGGTATATGGGAGCTCATTACCATCCCAGATGTTGTGAGAGCATCTGGGTAAGGAATGTCCACTTCTCACGATGCATAAAGGCCACAAAAAACATTTGGTACATGACAGGACAGACACATACACTTCCCTCATCAGCTTCCCACCAAGGATGTGCTTGGAAGAAAAAGAATGTTCCCTGTTCCTGGGCTCTCACGGAAGTCCTAGGTGTTTTCAGCAGCACTGGGGCCAGCGGGGACCACCATGGAGCCTGGGAGACTGTGGATATTACTTCCACACCAGTGAAAGATCAGACTCTATGAATTTTTCCTTTTGTTTTTCTTTAAAAATATCTCCCAACAGCACACATCCCAGAATTATACACTCAGTTTGCTTTTATGGCTAAAGATATGATGTCTGATTCTAGTTTTTGTCTTTCTCTGAAAAGCCTTGGAGTCTGGGCAAATGGGAGCACAATCCATGTGTCTGAGAACCTTGAAGGAAGGTTAATCGGAAGAAATCAATGCAGCCATACAGAGACTCTCCCACCCCAACCCCTTCTCTATGTCCCAAAATTGAATAATTATTTACTCAGACATGCAATAACAAACCCTTTAGCTTTAAGAAGAAGCCATCCAAACTTTGACCATGCTAAGTGTCAGTGGTCTGTCCTTGGGAAAGGTCAGAATGGTCAGCCCTCCTGCAGAATAATGATGGAGTCCAAGTGTGCAGCTTTTTGGGTTCACCTGCGCCCACATACACACACACACACACACACACACACACACATGTGCATGCAGGGCCTGAGTGCACATGGTGTGTGGTGTATCTGTGTGTGCATGTGAACATGTGCATGTACACACATACATGTGCATGCATGTGCCCTGTGCATCTGTTCCATCCATGTGATTGTGCATTAAAGAGTGTGTTCATGTACCTCTCTCAGAGCCACCTCTTCTCAGGCTCTCCAGAGGTATTTCACAGAACTCTCGGGAGCCATGGCCTGAAAGGTCAAGGAGTCTTTTGTTTTTCTTAAACAAAACCAGACCAGAGTTGCTGATGACACAGCCTTGCAGGTCTGAGTGCCTTCAGGGTGCTCATGATAGAACTGGAGGGGGAGAGTTACTCGGGCAAGCACAGAAGGCAACGCAATTTCTGAAGGATGTGAGACCTGAGAGGCGGGGTAGGAGGCTGAACAGCTTCTGAACTTGAACCATTGAGAGAGGAAATGCCTGGAGGACTGGAGACAGAGCTGGAGGCATGCAGGGAAGAGAGTGAGGAAGAGCAAAAGAGTGTGGGAGAAGGTGAGGCGGGGCAGGCCTGCAGGATTCCCAGCAGCAATCCAGCGATTTATCTTGAGATCCTGTCTTACTGTCTTAGTGCATACAAAGGGGGATGTTGGTCTGGATGGGAAAGTGATATTCATCCAAAATGTAAATGGGCTTAAGTTCTTCCTTTTCTTTTTCTTCTCTGTGGATTCTGCTAACTTGCCTTGCTTTGCACTGGACATCTCCTGAAATTCACCTTGGGTGATATCCCTCAAACACACTCTACAGTTTCTCTTCCTCTTTGTTAAATTGGACCCTTTCTCGAGATGAATATTAGCAGTGACTGAAGGCTTTAGCCTGCTTTAGGGACAATGATTTGCCTTGCTCAGTTGTTTTAAGAATCCTAAGACTGGGCAGGGAAGGTGGCTCAGTGCTAGAGCACTTGCCTTGCATGCATGAGGCCTTGGGTTCGATTCCTTAGCACCACATAAGCAGAAATAAAAGCCAGAAGTGGTGCTCTGGCTCAAAGGGTAGAGCGCTAGCCTTGAGCTGAAGAGCTGAGGGACAGTGCCCAGACCGAGTTCAGGCCCCACGACCGGATCCCCCGCCCCCCCCAAAAAAAGAATCCTAAGACTCTCTTTGTACAACTACTTAAAGATAATGAAAATAGATAAATAAATAAAAATAATAGTAAAACGTTTAGAAGAGTCTTAAGGACTCAAATTGCTCCTCTATACTAAAGATACAATCCAAATAATCACCTGTTGTACATAGCGTATGGACGACCATAAATCTCACTATATCAAAATTTTTGTTTCACCAATGCAAAGACTTCAGAATTCAATTGAATAATACTATCTTCAGGAAATGTCAGCCGTACTAATTTTTATGAAATATTAGCCCATGGTTAGCTCATACTGGCCTCTCAATTTTTACCCCACCACTGAAGAACAGGATATGATCAACAAACTGAATGATTTTTCTCTTTAACGCAGAGTAATCTGTCTGCTCCTGACTAAATTGCATTCAATTTTTCTTACATAATGGCTTCCTCTTTAGATGAAATGAGCTTTTTGTATTTATGAAAAATGCTCATCATGTTGGCTGCTCACTGAGATAACTTAGCAACTTTTGAATTCAGATATGGGTCCAGACCATGTACAACAGCAACTGGTAATTAATAGCATATTGATTGGTTCAGCTTCATCTAATCATAGACTGTATAATAAATCATAAGGTGCGTTGCAATTAGGAAAATCCATACGAAATAACAAAGTACTGTTATCTCAGTAACCTTACCGAGTGAGAGCAATGCATCATGGAGTAATTGCTACAATATAAGTGTACCTGCTTAGAAAGGTTTTCCATTTATCAACTGCAACAAACCTCTTGCTCTCCCATAAACTGCTGTACTGGCTAAGGGGCCTGGTGAAATACTTACCTAATATCCTCCAAATGATTGTTTCTCCTCTCAGAATTTTCCATATTGTCAAAGGCTAGGTGCGCCTTCTCCCTTCATCTGCTCACAATCGTGATTAAAGGCTCCATTATTTCAGCAATATCCACCAGAATCACAACATTTATACTACTTTCAGCATTTCCATTACCAACCCCTAATAAATGACCCACTATACAGCAAAATTGCACTCACTGGGAACAAAACGGGCCTCTCAAAACATTTCAGCCTGAGAGTAGGTACTCTTTTTCCTTTATGAAGAGATCTTCCTACTTATTTTTTTCTTAAATGTATTGAAAACTTTCATTAATAGTTACCTCCAGCTCACGGGAATATACAAGGGGATTGGGTCAGTGTTTTTTTTTTTTTTAAATTGTTTAGATTGCTTCTAAAACAGTAAAACACTAGAAACAATTTTTATCTTAGATTACTCCCTAGATAATGGTCTCTGTCTTCTACAGTGTGTTTTAATTAATACCTATGAAAATTGAAAGGCTAAAGGCTTAATCGGTGTCATTATTTGATTGAATAGTATTTTAAATGGATATATATTAAAGCTAGAAGGATTTTGAGGTCATTTAATCCAATAACCATTTGAGAAGTAAGCGGCCTGACAGCAGGAATCACTCTCCAAGGTTATTGGCTAATGTGAATTACAGAGTTCAGATTCAAAGGTAAGACATCCACGTGACTTCCCATTCAGTTTTCCTTCTCCAGGTTGGCTCCCCCCATGCATCTAAGCTCCCATCATTTCCTTAGGCTATGTACTGAGCTGATAATAAACAGACTATTGTGTTGCAGCTAAGAATGAGCATGACAGATGTAACATCAAAGGTGCCTGGCAACCACAGAGACGGATCACCACTGCAATTACCATCACCCTCATTGGCCAATGCCAGCTGAGTACCATAGGTACATGCATACCTCATTTTACCTTCGTAGCATGGCTACCACAGACCAGAAAGCCCAAGTAAACTTTCCTGTAGTTCCAACTGGTCAAGGAGCACATGTCCTCTAGGAATCCAGGCCCTACAACATCAGCCCTTGGTCCAACTTCCTGGAGACAGTTATGCTAAGACTGAAACATCCGGCTTTGAGAATGGGGCATTTTCATCACTAACTCAAGGGTTTGTTTTCACCAAATGACACAGTTCTTTTGGTGACATAGCTTCTATTCCCTGATCCTTCTTTCCTTTGGGCTCAGATGCAAATATAGAAACATGAAGTATCCAATTGTTCCATTGCTCAAGACATAGATAAGCTTCTCCAACTCTAGCATAAAAAAAATGCAGTCATTGATGTAAACAAATTTACTTGAAATTTAATAAAGCAGAAAAACATATAGAAAGTCTGAAAAAATAAATGCACCATCTTGAGGAATCTGAGGAAACAAGACTAAACCTGAAGTGGTTTTCCAGATGGACTTCTGAAGGGGACAAAGCACACTAGGTAAAGACTAAAGAACATGAATGAAGTATGAATGTTTATAGCAGTGCATCCACATTAGCCCATTCATCTAAACAGGCAGAATACTCACGAAAGGAATGTATACATAAAATAGGCACACTGAGTCTGAGCGATGCTCTTATTATCCTCCCAACTCATATAAAGTTAGCACCACTCTAGAATTTTAAAATTCACTTAAAGACAAAAGCAATTTAAGAGTCAACATGCTGAGTGAGAAAAAGCCAGTCATGAGAGCAAATAGTGTGATTCCATCCTTGCAGAGTGTTTATAAGAGGAAAATCCAGTCTACGTAATATAGATGAGTGTTTTGCTTAGGACTGGAGGTGCAAGGGGCAGGGAACTTGGGGGCGGGGAGTAATTGTGAGTAGACACAGGCTTGGTTCATCGGACAATGAAAATATCTTCTAACAATTGACTGTGCTGATGTGTCACATATCTGGGAACATACTAAAGACCATTAAATGGTACACTTGCGCTGGGTAAATTATATGGAATGGGAATTACATTTCAATAAAACTGCTAATAAAAATGCTATAAACTAATTGGAGTCCTGAAGTCCTACGGAAATGTACAGGGTCAGTAAGGCGTGCTGTTCGGATAAGGATTTTTCAAACAGCTAATGAAACAAACACTAAATGCAAGCCTTCATTCCATGTCAATATTTGAAGAAATAGATTTTCATGAAACTGTGGCCATTCAAATCTCTGTTCTGTTAACTAAACATCCATGCAAATTTAAGGATCTGATGGAAAGCAAGTCAATACACAGTATTAAAGCACTTTTAATGGCTGTATCACATCACATGGGTTATGAAGTCTCACAGCAAAAATAAAATGCATATAAAATATGTATTATTTATCATTGCTAAATAGTACAGCCCATGGGCACTTGCCTAAGCATTTTACTCTTTGAAGTGGAAGGCTAAGCAATTTAACCCCTAACTCACGAAGACTTATGATTCGGTATAGTTGATCTGTGAAGAGGGCAACTAGTTAATCAATACTCAAAAGCAGAGGATGAGAAGAGGTGTACATGCCTTTTGGGAAGATCTTCCCCCATGAGCTGTTTACATCTTTCCTCCAACTCCTGCCCCTGCGCCTAATCATCTGTAGCATCTCAGAGGATGTTGACATCTGGCTCCCATTCATCCATTTTTCATTCTCTTTCTGGAGATGTTCTCTCGGCTCTTGCATCTCCCTCTACTTTCTTCTTTAGCACTACTTCCACCCTGCCGCTTCTTACATGCCTGCTTTGTGCTTGCCAGCTCAGCCAGAAACCTGTGGTGTGCTATTTAGTACACATCCTATTTATAGATTAAAATTTGGTCCTCAATCCTAACACTAAAAGAAGCTGAGCTGAGAGGTTTATGTTCCTACAAGACAATGTTTCTCAAACTTGTGGCCATTTGGCTAGCCTCTCACAGGAACTGTTGGAAATAAGAATATTCAAGTCCTGTTCCTCCAGGTCCATTTTATCCACATCTTTGAAATGTGGCTTTGAAGTACCTTAGCAAGCTCTCCAAGGGCTTCCAAAGCACGCTATTCATTGAGAACCATGGATCTAAGAAAGAAAAAAAAGTTCATTTAGGAGACTTGGGATTGTTTGTTCATTTGTTTTCAGCAAGGTAAGAAAATATCACACCTGCAAGATGCTCTTCCTTTTCAGACAAACTGACCACAGCTGCAGGCCTCACAACCTGCCTAGGCTTCCTGAAACTCTAGACTTTATGAATTGTGTTGATAAGGAAACCATTCAAATTTCCTGTCATTGATTCTACATCATCCCAGCTGGCGAGTTTCTGGAATGCCTTTGATTGTCCCTTCTCAGCTGTAGGAAAAGATGGAGACACTATCCGGTCATGTCACCAGGGAATGCTGGTTAATCAAGAAGGACGCTTCCAAATGCTATTATTCGCCTGTCATTTCTCCATGAATCAGAATGCAAAAAACCAATATAACTCCAAATAATAGCTTGCACAATTCAGTGCTGCCGTTATGATTGAGTGAGAGAATATATATGAAGACATTTAATAAAGTGTTATGTACATCTCTACATATGATTCCAATAACTACCCTTCCACGATGATCTTCTTAATCTTTCTACTAGAGATTGATTCTCTCTAACTGTCCTGTACTGCGCCGATGTGGCATGTGATTATTTAGTGTCCTAATATTTGTGAAGTTCTTTTGTTTCTAGAAATAAACGGAGGAGCATGATCAAACTGGCACTACCAGCCTCTGCAGGAGATTTATGTCCGATGCATTCCTGTAATTCGATCAGCCCACATGAAAATGATTCCTTACACAAATAACGATGTTACGAACACGTGAACTCTCTTCTGAAAACAGCTTTACCCTCGCTATCTTCCTTCATCTCCATCTTACTCTCTGAAATATGAACTGGCTTTTCCAGTGACTCATGCATCACAATCAAGAGGATGAGACAACACAAATATTGTAATACCTGGCACTAATATTTGATGCCAGACCTGGAAGTATAGTCTGCTTTCCTGACTCATTATTTCTAATTCTTCAGACATAATGCCACTGTATCTAATTTCTCACTGAGACCAAAGATCCACTTAATGGTACAAGTTGGAAATTTGTAAGTGAACAGTTTACATTTGTCTAATTGGGAACTGTAGTAAACTTGAAACTTCGCAACCTTGAATATGTTGAATCCAACATTCAAGAGTGGTACAGTTACTCATGGAGTCAAATGAGAAAAGAACATGCAATTTGTCCACAGATTCTGTACTAAACATATGTTGAGAAACTATCCCTACTATGATACATGCTATTGAAAATATACATTTTTTTAAAGAAAGGTGACCCAAACTTTATTTCAAGCATCAGACACTTGCAGTCTATATGAAGAGGATGGAAAGAAGGAAAGAAGGAAGCCCACATTACCAATACAATGTGAATCTATGCTAGTTAATGAAAGTATTGCAAGCTGTATTATTCAGTTAATTAAGAATCAATTTTATTCTTTTTTCCCCACAGTTTTAAGAAATTAGAAGTTAAATGATACTGCTGATATGATGTAAGGGGTTGTTTTATCTCTCGACTCTGGGGTCCATTATCCATGCCATAGGATACATAATTCCATTTAATAATAATGGAAATGACACTTGGGTATTGGAAAGCGAATCTTCCCCTCCTTAATTTGCACAAGGGAATTCCTGAGGGAAAGATATTTTCTACAACCTAGACATTGACCTATCCAGACCCACGAAGTTACAATATACAGTAATTAAGTAAGCACAACAGGCAAATTCAGACTTCAAGTCCCTGGGTTTTATGGTTACAGATGTTCTCCGTATACTCTGTTCAGCAGTTCCTTGGGTCATAAATGTTTAATTTTTAATCTGTTTTTTATCGGTTTGGTGTAATGCAGGCTGCTAGTGTACCGAAAGAATTTTTACTAGTGCATTTTATGTGCATAAAAGTTTGCAACAATAAAAGCTTTAGTGAAAAAAAGATACAATATGTGTGTGTGTGTATGTGTGTGTGTGTGTGTGTGTGTGTGTTCCCCTAAGAAAATGGACTATTATGTTAGCTCAAAACAACAGGTGAGTGGTGAGTGTGTGTGTTTTGCAGACCCTGAGCTGCCTGTGGAGGTCTCCTTTACAATAGTGTTTATGACTGAAAGTCTATTTGCAGATGCCAGTCTCATCCTGGAACCTCAGGTGACTTACTTGCAGCTGTATTGTTGGAAGGACTTCTAGTTACATCATCTATTTGCATGGCAAATGTCCTTTGAAATGATTCTGAGACTCCAAACAATAGTCATTTCAGAATATATTTATCTTTCATGACCCAAACAGCCGCTGCTTCTCAGGGGACCTTGTGATAAACAATATGTGCAGACCAAAGTAAATTGTTGTTAAAATACCTCAAAGAAAAGGTTTGACAAATTTGCCACTGATATCACATATTTACATGACTACTGATAAATATGCACCTGAATTGTGGTGGCCCTGAAAAATACAATAACTATGGCCATAGACTGTGGGTATTGTGAAATCTTCTGGTTTTAACATATAGCCTACACTGGAACTGGTAATTTGAAAATAGATCTTAGATTTCCATTTACTTTGACATGAGGATTTTTCTCAGTCACTTCTTTTGAGAGAATTGTTCAGTACACCAATAGATGGAATAAGTTTACTTGTCACATTTGGAGACAGCAAATTTACTGAAAGTCAAAAGAAGTAGCAAGTTCATCCATCCAAATCCAAAGATAATGTAGCAAAGGATTATTGGATTGAGACCAAAGGAGAAATGTTGGTACCCTTGGCAAAGGATGGACAAGAAATAAGTTGATGGCCAGCCACGTTCTACTCAAACACACCCCACAGCATGCAATTAAGTACATTGGGGTTTTTTTGGTGAACATTCTCAAGTAGCATAGACACTCATTCTGCTGACATTCTCCTATATGGTCCAGGTTGGCTTTCCCAAATTACAATAAACTAACCATAACCCAATGTCTCTAAGTTTTGTAGAACTGAGCTATCGTGCTATGAACTTCTCTGATCAATGTAGAATTTCTTCTGCATCTTGCTCTCTCCAAGTGCCAGATGAGGGTCACATCTACCTACTCTCCCCTCAAGGGTTAATCTAACCAAGACTTGAAATCTTTTTTGTTCTTGTGATTCTCAGAATCTCCCACCACACCATCGTGTTCATGAACTGCTTTTTTAAATGGCAATTTTTGTGTACAACTAAGATAATAATATTAATAATAATATTCTGGTGTATGGTTTTGGGTTTTTTTGCGTTTTTTAAAATGGGGTTTTACTAGGTAGTCCAAGCTGACCTTGAATTCTAAATCTCTTTCCTCAGCCTGTACATCACATCAACTTTGGGATTTATTTCCTAGCACTTGATCAACTTAAAATTTACAAATAACTCTTACAAGCCATGGAGGAAGAAATGAATTTTATAAGCTCTCCACTTGAATCCCAGTGTTTGATTTGCTGCACAAATATACTAAATTTGCTGAGACTCCTTCCACTAGAAACTATGTGTGTGATATTGCTAGAGACAGAGGCAGATCTCAGAGGAATTCGATCTAGTGCTGAGTCTACCTCTCCCCATAACGAAAAAGAGGTATTTTTACCACTCATTTAGGAAAATCATGCAGCTCATAAATACAAGACTTATAATAAAGTTCTGGTTCTCTCTTTATTTTTCATTTTCTGGTGGTACTAGGGTTTAAAACCAGGACTACATGCTTTTTAGGTAAACATTCCATTACTAAGCCACATCTCCAGCCAATTTGGTTTTGCTTTCTTTTTCAGACAGAGCCTTGTACTTTTTCCTGGGACTTGCTTTGAACAATGATCCTCCTGCCTCTGCCTCCTAAGTAGCTGGGATTGTAAGCATGTATCATTGCCTCCAGCTCTGAAGTTATGTCTCACTTTGTACTAAATCTTTATTCAGAAGGACTGCCTGGCCAAAACTATTTATATAATTACTCTAACACATTCTTTTTGCCTTTTTCACTGTCATTGTTTTATGAATTGAAAGTATCTAGCCAAGGATAGCTAATGAGTAGACCACAATGTACTAACTAGAAGCAAAGATGAAAACCCAGCATTTCTGTAGGAAGCCAGACATTAAAAAGATTTACAAAATATGAAATAATACCATACTTACTAATTTGGGGTTAATATGGTTATTATTATGAAAATATTTTATACTAACATAATAGGTTCATTATTATCTTAAGTAATAAAAAAACAGGGATTTTTTATTTAAATTTCTAATTTGGTAAAAATAGATAAGCACATACCACTTAAAAGTAGATATTTGAGAGCTACATAGTTTTTAATAATTTAGATGAGTCCTAGGGCCAAGAATTTTAAGAAGCTCTTGACAGCTGGACATGATAATGCAATCTTGTAATCCTAGAATAAAGATAGGGGAAAGAGAATCATTATTTCAAGGCAGTACTGCGTTACATAATAACAGGACCTTGAGAGAGAGAGAGAGAGAGAGAGAAAGTATACAACTTGAATAGTCTTTCAGGAGCTGTAATAAGCATATAAATATAAATGAGAGAAGACACTAGTTAAAAAACAGATTGAGATGGAGGACGCAGTGCTACAGCACACAGGCCACAATTTCAGTAGCTACACTGGAAGTCTTCTGCCATTTGGTTGATCAATTTTCCCTCCATAGATTTTTTTAAAAAGTAGAAGAAGATTATCCTTGGTAAATGTGGCTATTTGCCTCAGGCTGGCTAATGGTCAGAGCCAGGGTAAATACAGAGTTAAATCTGAGGCCATCTGCTGTGGCCTTGTGCCCTAGGGGGTAGAGAGGAGAATAGCAAGCCTCTTGCACACATCCTTCAGGCTCTAGCAGTGGCTGACCTTTGTGTCCAGCTGTTCTATGAGCACAGCAGGAACCAGGAAACAAAAGCCCCCTGAGCAGGCAGGAAGAGGAAACAACAAGTCAAGACAGACTAGTCTCAGGATGGGGGCGGGGCCGTGAGCCCCAATTATCCTGGTAGTTTGGGAGGCAAGGTTGTCAATGGAACTGGGTGTTTGTATTAGAGATCAAGCTTGTTTCATTGTCATTTACTATGCTGAGTTATTATTACTGTTATTTTACTACTACTGCTCATGACCAGACAAGTTTTATTGCCTTTGTGTCCTGTTGTACCCCTGAAAAAAATAATAAGATTAAATCACTAGTAAACACAGGCACACCGTCTCTCAAAAACTAAAATAAAATCAAATCACTTAACATTTAAGTAGAATTGGTTGATGATAGGTTTCAAGATCTTGTATCTACCAACAAGATTGAAGTGGAAGATAGATGATCCACAAAAGCAGAGCCTTAGACCTCTTCCAGTGTGCCCAGGGAGGTAGAGAGGAAGAGAGTTGGAGGAGAGAATGATGTTGAACTCATTCACTTTCTACTTTACTCACAGTGTCATAAGCATTTGACCCTATAGACTTGCCATATTTGCTTTTAGTCATGAGCTGGGTTCTTAAAGGGGGGGATTTATTTGGTTTATGTATCTACCAAGAATCAAAGAGGAAGAGTGCATGAGATCTTTGATCTTCTGAGAACACTGCCAGCCTGTCCAAACTAACAGGACTGGAAAATGCATAGAAGCCATGGGAGGCTGCTACCGAGTTTATTTGGTAAATAAAATATTCTGTTCCAAGTGGAATGAATTTTCCTACCCTTACTGCTAACAAGAGCAAAACACCTACTTCCCTATGCTATGATCATCAGTATTTTATGTATAAGCTCTTGTGTTAGCTTTCCATTACTCTGAAAAAAAAATCTGAAAGAACCAACTTAAAACAGGAAAGATTTAATTTGGCTCAAGGCTTCAGAGAGGTTTCAGTCCATTGTCTCTTAACTGTTTAAAGTAGACCATCACTGTAGAGGGGAATGAGGTAGAAAGGAGCTGGTCTCTTCAGGGCAGGCAAGAACCAGAAAGAGGAGGGGAAGGAATCTGAACATGAGCTCCTTCTTCCAACTTGGCCACATCTCCTACATTTTTCATCACCTCTCAGTAATGTCCTCAAATTATGAATCCATCAATGGAAGGATCCATCCATGAGGTCACAACTTTCATGATCCAATCACCTCCCAAAAGCCCCACTTTCAAACTCTGTTCCATTGGAGACCAAGCCTTCAACACACAACCTTTAGACAACATTTCAGATCCAAACCCTAACAATTTTCCAATCGGTGAAATCCCTGGAGTTAGTTCTCTCTTTCACTGACTTTGTTAGAACAATAACATATTACTCCATAAGAACAAGCTGTTTACCAATATGACCCCTGTGTACAATGCTCTTCATTGTGAATGCATATCAACCACTCCACTGGAATGTAGAACACTAAATTCAATGTCAGCTCTTTAAAACAAATTTACAATAAATACAAACACACTTTTTTGTGTAACTGGCAAACTGAATGCTCATTCTGATCAAAATATATAGTAGCCTTTCAGTATGAAGCTTTATAACTACTTAAAGATAATACAAGTAACAAGCTTTTTTTTTTTTTTTTTATTTTAATTGAGAACATACTGTACAGAGGGGTTACAATTACATGGGCAGGAAAATGCATACATTTCTTACCAAGCATTGCAGCCTCCTCCTTTGTTTACCCTTCACCTCCCTTCCCAGCCTCCCCCCTCCCCCCCACCCAATCATACCCCCCTCCTCACCCCCAACGACATTGTAAAGCTGGTTTTGACATGACATTTTGTACTTCTCATTGTTGCAACAGGTCCACCTGAATCCTTAAACGACTTGTTTGTCCCCGTCTCCTCCACATGTTATACTGACATCAAATATAGTGAAAGCGGGGGTTACACTGTGGGGGAGGGACATACAAAGCAACAAAGAAATAATATTATAAATGCATTAGAAACACATGCATGAAAGAAACAAAAACATTAAAATACATATTTGAGGGTTCGTTTTCCTAACATCACATTCTCTGACTTTTTCCGCTTGACTCATACCTATACTAGATATTGCAAATAAGGGAAACCATGGGACCTATGTTTCTTTGGGCCTGGCTTACTTCACTTAATATAATTTTTTCCAAGCCTTTCCATTTCCTAACAAATGGGGCAATGTCATTCTTTCTGATGGAGGCATAGAATTCCATTGTGTATATATACCACATCTTCTTGATCCATTCATCTACTGAGGGGCATCTGGGTTGGTTCCATATCTTAGCTATGATAAATAATGCTGCAATAAACATAGTTGTGCTGGTAGCTTTAGTGTGGCCTTGTTTGTGGTCATTTGGGTAAATGCCCAAAAGTGGGATTGCTGGGTCATTGGGGAGCTCTATATGGAGTCTTTTGAGGAACCTCCATACTGCTTTCCAAAGTGGTTGAACAAGTTTACATTCCCACCAACAATGAAGTAAGGTTCCTTTCTGTCCACATCCCCTCCAGCATCTGTTGTTGTTAGAGTTCTTGATTTTTGCTGTTCTAACTGGAGTGAGGTGATATCTCAATGTTGTTTTGATTTGCATTTCTTTTATGGCTAGGGATGTTGAACATTTCTTCATGTGTCTATTGGCCATCCTTCTTTCTTCTTCAGAGAAGCTTCTCTTTAAGTCTTTCGCCCACTTACTTATTGGGCACTTGTTTCTTTGAGGATTTGTTGTTGGGAGTAACAAGCTTTTTTTAATATTGTAAAACAATAAGGGAGTTTTGGAAGAGTAAGAAGCCAATTTAACTCATTGCTTTAATAATAGTTTGTATTCATCAAATTAGAAGAGAATGAGAAGTCATGAACTTGAAGGAGCCTACACATTGAATCCCACATGTTTACCTCTGAGTTAAGAAAAGATACAGGGTATAAATGATTTCTAGGTAGAACAATTTGAAAGAAGCAAAGGAATTAAACACTTGAGAATACCATCAAGCCTATACAAGAATCAAGCGTTCAGGGATAGGACTGTAATTGTAATTGTAATTGTAGTGTGAACTTGGAAAAGCTTCTGGAAAAAAAAGGCAGCCCTGTACTTTACTAAACCAGGCCCTCATCAAAATTGTCTGCCTCAAGGCCCCACCTCTCAGCTAACTACCACAGTCTAGCCTGCTCTTTCAACTCATCAGGGATGCAACTGTAAGATTAAACTCCCTTACCAAAGTATGTGCTTGTTTTTCTCAAGTCACTCAAACCCTTCACAACTTCCAGTCCCCGTTATAGTTCAAAGGATAAGTGGGAATTTTTCAATTGCATAATGAAAGCCTTGAACAAATGAGCCATCTCCAGACCCATCTCTGTACCTCTTGTCTTCTCTCTTACCTTCTCTATTCATCCACTGGGCAAAAAATTACTTTGTAAGAAAAGATACCATAGTAAATGTGTCTGAAGTCATTTGCCATCAATTGGATTCTTCTCATTTTTTTAGGTCCCTGTAACTACCTCCAAATGATACCTTAGCTGATGTTCTTTATCCTAGAAACCAGGTCAGAGTTAGATAAAACTTACCTGTCATTTAGAACCTCAATGTCAATACATCTTAGTCATAGCTTAGATACAGGGCACATAACATATCAGCCATTGTTAATGTCCTAAATCCTGCATAGAGAAGAGCACAGAATAAATTCTTTAACTGACTTATATGTGAACATGATTAAGAGGCTCTCAAATACACTAAAATTAAGGGGTAAAACATTTTTAAAGTCAGGAGACCAATGTTACTTGGAGAAAAAGTGTTTTGTCTAGCATTAAAGAGACAAGTTACTTAATAATATTATTTACTGTTTAGTAATTTATTGAAGAAAATCTGAAGATCAATGGAAACAGTAGAAAACCAATAGCAGAGTTCCTTTCTAAAATATGAATCAACAAACATTTTCAATCACTGACAAAAAAGTAGCAGACCAGCACAGAACTCTATCTTTTATAGACTGATTTGATTTGAAAAAAGAGTAAAGTCTACAGCTAATGACCGTTAAATATAAATAAGTGGCAAAATTTTTAAGAGTTAGCCAACGTAAGGTTTAGCCAATAAAATGAGTGTTCCTTTCTGTCAATGTTAGGAAATCCAAAATCATTGAATGTGTTATGACTGAGATAAGTAAACTTCTTCAAGATAAACTTCTGAAAAAGATTAATCAATAATATATCATTTTCAAGGAAGATAGACAAATGCCTGTCTTTTTTTACATCTGTTGAGAAGAAGTATAGAGATCTAACTTTTAAAATGTGTGTATTGATACAAAAGATAAGCCCAACAAATCAGGAGAGGGCTGAAAGGTAGTTACTCGCAGATGACAAGACATGGAGGTAAGAGGTACAAAGTAAGTCAAGAGACAGAGAGGGAGGGGAAACTGGGGAGAGCTTTTATAATGGGCTCTGTAGGAATGGATGGGCAAGGCAGGGTATGCGTGGTCAATGTACTTTGGATATTATGCCTGCACTCACCTACCCTTCCTCTCTCTTCACTTTCCCCCTCTGCTTGGCCTTAGCACCCCAATGACCCATGCTCCAGCTCCCTAATTTTTACTTTATGATACTGTGAGCTAGCTCTCCAAAGGAGTTACACCATTGGAATCCTCCCCTGCATAGACCCTTCCTTAGGCGAACATGTTTGTTTCTGTGTAAGTTTGCCTATATATTTATAATTTAGATCTAACTTCTGCATATTAGAAAAGTATGCTCTTTGTCGCTCTGAGCCCGATTTGCATCACTTAATTTCCACCAAGTCCATCCATTTCCCTGCAAGTAATGTCACATCATCCTTCCTGATGGATGAGTAAACTCTGATTGTGTGTAGACATAGATGTGAATATAAATATAGGTATCACATTTTCATCATCCATTCATTCATTGAAGGGCATCTGGGCTGTTTCTATAACTTGCCTATGGTGAATAGTGCAGTACTGCCTTGTAGATGGATTTTACCTTTGAATAAGTCTGAGTATAATGTCACTACTTGATTGTTTGTTTGTTTTAGCAGCCAAGGGGCTTGAACTGAGGGGTTGAGAGCTGTCCCTGAGCATTTTTGTTCAAGGATAGTGCTCTACCACTTTGGACCACAGCGCCACCTCCAGTTTTTAAGTGCTTAATTGAAGATGATAGTCTCAGGGGGCCTGGCTTCTTCAGATCTCAGCCTCCTGAGTGGCTAAGATTACAGGGTGAGCATCTGGCAAGGTTACTATTTGAATACCAAAAATCATTCTCCTTTTAAAACATGAAATAAAGCATATAGTCAAATCACTGGTGTGGTCTAGCTGTACTCCAGATAAAGAGAACGATTTACAAGCAAGTAAGAGTAAGCTAAAAACTGACCAAGATAGACACTGATTGTAAATGAAATAAACTGTAACTACAACATTGAGCCCATAACCTTGGTAGTAAAATAAAATGAAGTGGAAGAAGCCATGCTGTAATAACAATTTAATATTCACCAGATTGTAAAGTGAATCTAGGAGGAATCATTGCTCATGTAAGAAGAAAATTACCACCCAATATAATCTGTAGTGAGACATATTCATGGTCACCCAGAGAGCTTGAAAATCTGAACGGCAATTTTCTTAAAAATGATGGCTGGGCACTGGTGGTACTTAATTCAATTATCTATGTCCTCCAGCATAGAGTGGAACAGTGCTTAATGATGAAGATTCATGACATGAGCCACCTGGATGGTAGGAGGAGACGGTTTTGGGGTAACACTCATCAGTGGCTTGTTGAATGGTTCCATTTTGGAAAGTCATTGGTCAAAACTCAGGCCTGGGTTCTAATCAAAGACTGGCTTATAGGTAGTTATTTGGTCCTGAGCAAGTAATTTAACACTCCTTTCAGCTTTATTTCTTGGGCGATGGGGTGGGGAATGTCTCTTTTTCTTCCAATTGTTATTGTAAAAGTGATGTACAAAGGGATTACAGTTACATAAGACAGGTAATGAGTTCATTTCTTTTTATACGTCATTACCTCTTCCTTCATTTTCTTCCAGTCTTTCCCTCCCTACCCCCTCTTGCACAAGTTGTATAGTGAATTTTCAACATAGTATCTAGTGAGTCTCACTGGTATATTAGTTCACCCTTTGTCCCACCATTTGTGCATCCCCCAATCAGATAACCTTACATACATGACAGAAATCAAACAAGAGGAAAAACAGAAAAAAGAAAAAAAACACAAAAAGTTAAACAAAAGCCTCTTGTCTCCATTTATTGGAGTTCATCTCAAGCAGCATCATTTTATATGATCATATGCACATAGCTATTGAGCCCCTGTGATCCTCTTCTAAGCAAATCTTCCTTTAGTCTCACTGTGTAAATGTTTGGAGTCCTGTTGATCCTTCCAGCTTTAAAATGATGGAGATTTTCTAATTCTCCCATGTCCTGTAGAAGATTGGGATCTAGAATCTACAAGATAGTATTTTCCAATCTACCAGGAATATTTTTTGAACCTTTTTCCTTCTCCTTTGAAATATTATAGCAACAAAAATTCTCAATCTGCAAAATAAGGCTGCTTTTGTGTTGAGGATATTTACTTCTCTAAAATTTGTGTTGTGGAACTAAATAGAGAATCTTTCAGGAAGAGATTAGACAGGAGAACACTTGCCTTGTCAATGGGTAATACCTTAGAACAGAAACCTGGCCCTTTTGACATTTATCTCTATTACTTTTGCCTGTGAGGACTTGGCTGTAGTACCTTGTTGAGGACAAAGCAAAAGACACTACATGAGGGTAGATGATGACTACCCTCACCAGACACTGCATCTGTGGAATCTTTTGAATTGGTCTTTCCCATAATTAGGAGAAGCAAATCCCCCAAGGTGAGGAATTTTTAATAACAACACAACTAGACAAAGGCATCCAAAGATCCCATGTATGTAGAGGTGGACACATAGCAATTCCTCTACTCCTGGCTCTGGGATGGAGGTGATGGTATTTAAAAATAAGACACAGACTCAATCTTTTCAGGAATTCACAGCCCTCCTGCTCCCTAGTTACAGCCTTTGTGAGTTTTCCTCAAATCTCTCTACCTTTTAAATTCCAAATGGTCTTTCTAAATGGCCCTATTCCCTATCTTCTTTATGCACACACAACTAGACTAGAGCTGTGCAACTCCAGTCCATAGAAACAGGAGGCTCCAGCTCCTTGGACACACCTTCTCTGGCCACATATCTCTCTCTCTATGAACTTTCCAAAGTTCTCTTGTTTTTTTTTTTGGGGGGGGGGCGGTTTGGGTCCGCTCGTGGGGCTTGAACGCTGGGCCTGGGCGCTATCCCTCAGCTCTTCAGCTCACGGCTGGCGCTGTACCACTTGAGCCACAGCACCACTTCTGGCTTTTTTCTTTTTGCTTATGTGGTGCTGAGGAATAGAACCCAGGGCCTCAGGCATGCAAGGCAAGCACTCTACCACTGAGCCACCTTCCCATCCCCAGTTCTCTTGTTTTTAAAACTATAGTGTCTTCGAAAATGAATCCAAGATATTGGAACAGTCTGGACCAATGACATCTTTCCTTCTTTCTCTTCCACTGTCTCAATAAATATAAATCAATTATCATGGTAAAGATGAAATCTAATGGTGAAGGGGCAGTCTATAACCTGGAAAAAAATATATTTAATGAAGTATAGAAGAAAGGAAGATTTGGGGTTTTATTCTCTACTAATTTGAGATAATAATGGTTAGCATCACAGCCATGTTTTATTGAGAGGCAATGCTTTATAGTTTCTTACAGATTCCTTAGGTTGAAAATTCTAAGATGAAGCTTTCAAGAGAAATGAAATATCAAGACATAAGGCTTAAAATGCCTATGCCTTACAATATAACATAGATTTAAAAAAAAAACTGTAACATTTTCCTTTTGATTAAAAAATGTTAATTTATTCTAGCAATCCAGAGTCCTTGTAGGCGATGATATGAGATTCTATAATTGTTTGGATGATGTACCACTATCGTTTTCATATTTTTAAAAATCAAATTTTTTGTGAAACATACTCTAAAAGATTTTCATAGAGTACTAGCATGATTCTGTCACTATATTCAAAAATAATATATTCATACTTGTTTTCATTTATAATAATTTTTCATTAAGTTGACTGTGACAGTTTTCTTGCCTGGCAATGTCTTTAAAAAGTAATCCTCTTCTATTGCTTAAGAAAAAAATCCTATTACAAGCACTACATAATTATATTCATTTAGATTCTATCCACAAGCCCTATTTCAAATGGTGCATTACTAAAGTAGAAGCTACCTATAAAATGGAAAGAAAGAAAAGAGAAGGATGCGACATTTCTATTTGAAGAATCGCTTTTCTGCATTCTGTAAATTTGAAGAGGATTATTTATATTTTTATAGGATTCAATTAGTATGAGTAGATTTCCCGCCAGGCAGACTAGTTCATACCTTTGTATGAACTAGGCACGGATTCGGAGGATTACAAATCAAGGCCAATTCACTGAGACAAAACATTGGAAAGACCCTAACAACCAAAACTAAAAAAAAAGAAAAGAAGATAGTGGTTTCACTTGTCTATGATTCCAGTTCTTGTAGATACGAGGAAGGTGGTCTGAGGCTAGCCCTATGCAAAAATACAAGACAATTACCTTCAAGTGGAGGTATGAGAAGATAAAACCAAGTATACCAGTGAAACAAGGGGGTATGTAGAGTTTGCTGGGGCTCTTTGCCTTTCTGGTATTTTATATCACAGCTTCCTTTGTCTGATGACACTAATGCCATCTATCAAATGCAGTTTCCACTTAGTGAGGCTGAACATTTAGAGCAAACCTGAATTTTATAAACCACCAGGAATGTACCAGGTCATTAAATGAACATCCACTGCTTTAGAATGGATGGTCTATCTCTATCAAGGTGGATTCCTAAGAGTGTAAATATATCCCCAAGATAGAAGATGAGCACTTGGGGCTGGGAATGTGGCTCAGTGGTAGAGCATTTGCCTTGCATGCCTGAGGCCCTGGGTTTGATTCCTCAGCACCACATAACCAAAAAGAAAAAAGCCGGAAGTGGTGCTGTGGCTCAAGTGGTAGAGCGCTAGCCTTGAGCTGAAGAGCTGAGGGACAGTGCCCAGACCCCAGAGTTTAGGCCCCAGAGTTTAGGCCCCATGACCGGACCCCACAAAAAAAAAAGATGATCACTTGTTTTTCTATTCACTGGATTCACATTTGTTTAACCTTCCATCAGAAAGACTTAAAGGGGAGGAACTTGGGAGCCCATAGCACTCTGAATATTAGGAGGAAAGATAGTCAAACTGTCCCAGTGTAGGGGAGAGTTGTGGACAAATCTGGAGATTACAATTGCAGATCTCCCTACAGTCCAGAGAATTCTTGAAGTTGATTAGTGTACTAGCATCCTGTGCCAGATAGGCCCCAGATTTAATGAGTTTTATATCAAATATACTGAAATCAACGGGACTGGCCAAATCTCTGCTGATGTAAAGTACCTAGTATCTACCCTGGACATGTGTTTCCATTTAAGGTCCAATTCACCAACACAAGTGCTCACACCAAAGTTCCAAAATACAACACTGTAACACTAAATTTAACTAGTTGGTATACATTGAAGTGGCAGGTAGACACTTCACATATGTTTAAATAGTTCTCTTGTTTTGCCTTTCAAAATTTATTTTGTTAAATCTTAACTAGATAATCATGATAGCCTTTTATTTATTTTTATTGTAAAGGCCATGTACAGGGGTGCTGCAGTTACATAAGTCAGGTAATGAGTATATTACCTGATAACAGTGTCCCCTCTTTCCATGTTTTCTCCCAAGTTTTCCCTTTCAAACCTCCTCCCCCATAAGTTGTATAGTTTATCTTCTACATAGTGTCTAGTGAGTATCACTGCTGCATTTGTTCACTCTTTGCTCCCTCTTACCCTTCCCAAAACAGATCAATTTACACACCAGACAAAAGGTACAGACATAAAGATTTGAAAAAAAAAAAACAAAAACCAGCAACAAAGGAGGGAGGAATAAAGCCAAATAACAAGGGCTGAGAATGTGGCTTAGAGGTAGAGTGCTTGTCTAGCATGCATGAGGTCCTGGGTTTGATTCCCCAGTATCACATAAACAAACAAACAAAAAATAACAATGAAATTAAATCCCTTATTAATGTGTCAGCTGTTGACAAATTAGTATAACTCAGTCTGGCAGGAAACATAGGCATGTACCACATTCCCTGCGTCTACATCAGCTGGGGAAAGACAGTGCCCAGCCTTCCCCCCACCCCCATCAATAAGAACTACTTGAAAGGACCACATTTAAATGACAATACTATTGTGTGCCCTATGAATATGTATTAGGCACTGAACTGCTGGGATTTGATTCTTCATGTATGAATGAATCTCCTACAGGTGTGTTGAGGATGTTTTATCCTGCTGGTGACTTCACACTCTCCTGTCTCTTAGACATCCAGAGAAGAGGTGCTTTGCTGAGGTAAGAGTTAGAGCTAGCATCTTGCGGTTCCTAGGGCCCCTTAGATGGGTCTGAAGAACTCTGGCAAACAATAGCTCCATTCTGGCAATCCGATGCTGCCGGTCCCAGGGTTCAATGCAAGATCACTTCAATGCAAGATCGCTTCCAATGCAAGATCACAATAAGCCCAACAAATGCAACTATCAAAGACATCAGTTGAAAGTCTCTATTTGAAAACAGTCACACGTTGTACATTCCATACCAGGGCTTTTCCCAGGGGAAAGGAGAAGAAGGAGAAGAAGAATTAAAAAAAAAAAAATGACCTGGAACAGCAAATGGGACACAGCCAAGAAGAGAGCGCAGCCTGCTTTGGAAACTCTGGCGGAGTTCATTCTGCAAGGCTGTGGGATTCTGAAGGACACAGAGGAGGCTGAGCGACCTGGGGGTGGGGGGACTTCCCTGAGCATTGTGTCCCAAGAGGATTAGAGAAGGAACTCACCCTGGAAGGCCCAGGGTGCCTGGTTTGGAGGACGCTGGGGTATCATTGACCTCACAATGGGAAGCATGTAGGTCGAGATCAAAAGGAGAGCACACATTCAAATGAGACACCCCGTACGTAGTGTGGGTCTCTGGAGCCAGGTTCCCACTCCATGCAAATGGGCAGAGTCAGCCGCTGAAGAAAGGAGCTGGTAACCATGGCATTGGTAGGAACTTAAAGAATCTGGAGTGAGAAAAACCGAGTCTGTAGAGAGGCCTGAGAGCATGGTGGGGTATTTTTGCTCCGAACAGTAGCACACACCCGCGTGAGGCCAAGCAAGAAGTAAGGATGTTCACATCCACATTTACCACGAGCCAGCCCGGCCAGAACAGACGGAGGACATTCATGATGCAGAGAGAAAATGTGAAAGTTACACTAATGGGCAGACGCAATGAATTCACAACATGGGTGTAACTTCTTGAAAAAGAGGGAGAGAGAGAGGGGGGGGAGAGAGAGAGAGGAAACAAGAGGCTTTGTTCTTTGTTGCTGTTCTTGTTTTCTTTTCCTTTCATCTTGTTTGTTTGTGTGTCTGTCTTTGGGAGGGTAAGCTGGCCACAGAAATGGAAGGATGAAAGATGAACAAATGTAGCAGTGGTACTCACCAGACACTATGTTGAAAATGAACTATGCAACTTGTGGGTGGTGACAGCAGAGAAAAACTGGGAGAGAGTGAAGGAAGGGGTGACATGGTTCAAAAAGAAATGTACTCATTACCTGATTTACATCTGCTGTACATCTACTTTATAATAACAATAAAAAATGTTTTAAAAGACAGATCAGTCTTGGCAAACTGTAGCATTTCATAGGGGTGTGACTACAAACCTACTCCAATAAGTTAGATTGAATACAGTTTATTTAAGAGATTTCTACATGATGTACCGGTCACAGATGCCACCTGTTTTGTAGATGGGGGTTCTAGAAAACTCCACACTGGTATGGTGCGTGTTCACTCTTTTCTTACATTGGAGGATGTATGTGGTGCACCTGTGTGCATGGCTGGTGCTTATATCACCAGGACAAACATATATGATCAAGACCTCGTTCATGCTTAGCTCATTCTGTGCCACTGAGCTCCACTCCTGGCCACAGGATGCATTTTCAAAATGTGAAGTTAGAAAAGCTGATTCAGCATCTCCCCCCTTTTCCTCATTGCACTTTGCTTTCCTTGCCACTCTTCAAGTAATGAGAGGGAAAAAAAAAGTGGGTGGAACTATTTCTAAGATGCTGTCCTTAGCCAACTCCCTACTCCCTCCTGTGGGGGGGAAAAATCCTCTGATTCAGGCAGGCCTGAGGCTAGGGACCATCAGCAAAACCCTGATGTCTACATATGACTTTAAATCATGTCACAGCACATGTATATTCAACCCAAAATGGATCAGGACTAAACCCAAGACCTCTGTGATAGTTACTTTTGTGTCACTGTGACAAAAGACTAGATAACGTAAAATGGAATCAGGTTGCTCATGGTTATCAGAAGGTTTGGCTCATGGTTCCAGCACTATAAGACGACAGCAAAAGTGAGTGGCAGTCGGTAGAAAAGGCCATGAAACTCTTATCTCCAATAAACCACCAGAAAACCTAAGTGGTGCTGTGGCTCAAGTGGTAGAGCATTTGCCTTGAGCTGAACAGCTGAGGGACAGCGCCCAGGCCCAGAGTTCAAGGCCCATGACCAATAAAAAAGAAAAAAAATCATTGAATGTTCCTTTGATTCTATATTTGCAAATGATCCTACAGAAAATTTAGGGAAAAAATAGTTGTAAAATGGTTGGAAAAATAAGCATTTTTATTTTATGTAAATGCATGTGTTTTCATGGTTGCAAAATTCTTTAGGAAAGAAATGAGGAAAGTATAAAGCTTATAAAAATACTAAATAACAGTTTCAATGACAAAAATACTTAAATATCTCTTTGGTGACAGGAATGAAGATTTGGAGCCTGGAAAACATCACTGATAATACTTTTCCTTAATGTATTATTGCTCTGGTATATTAACTTTTTAAAATACACAAATTAATACATTACTGATGTTTGAATTTATTTATGCTTCTGTAGGCATGAACATTATGTATACAAGTGCATATATAAATTCGAGAATGATGTCTCTATTACTTTATTCTAAATATCTATACATTATATAAAATATTTTTGGAAACATTTACACGTGGGAATACTACAACATAATTGAACAGTTACAAAATTTGTGTTTTCTTAGGAGAGACCATTACTTCTCTTGTAAATTGATATAGTTTCTGCTATGGAGTTTATTTAAATAATGTTCACTAAGGTTTAAATAAAATATCAAAGAAACAATAAAAAAAAGAGTGGGTGAGTGAGAGGCAGAGGAGATTCTCTACTTCATGGCAGAGTGAGACTGGTACCCAGTAAACATTCAAAGGTGCATCACGGTGAACTACATCCTCCAACCAAGCACCACCACTTCAAGCTTCCACCACCTCCCCAAAATAGGACCACCATCTTGGGACCTAGTGTTTGATATATGAGCTTGAGGGGAAACATTTCATATTCAACCCCTCACATGGATGCCGACCCCCTGCAAGGCTCATATACATCTCTCAATACAAAAATGCATCGATTCCATCTCCAAGAAGCCCCCAGCCTTAAGGGTTTCAACATTGTCCAACCATCTAAATAAAATCTCTTCTGGGACTCAGGGTGTACCTCTAGGTATGAGCCACTAAAAAGATGAGAAAGGAAGTTATAAGTCTCCGAGATACAACAGCACTGACTCAACATCCCTGTTCCAAAGGGAGGAACAGAAGAACAGAAAAAAAAAAAAGAATCAGTCCAAAAGAAAACTTAAGCCTCATAGAGAAAACATGAATTTTGTGGCTCCTATCTTCAAAGCACACTATGATGTTGGGATGGGAGCTTCTCTGAGCAGGAACAGCATGGCCTTCTCATGGCCTCTTTCTTGGGTTGACTCCACTCATTTCGAATGACTCTCCTCAGATGTTCCACCATCCTGCCACCTCTAATGTCCTGAAGTGTCTCCCACAGCTAGCCTTCACCCACATAGCTTCTCACATCACCCACTTGGTGGCTGCCTACGGAGATACTGACTCTGCCCCACATTTCCTGGCCTCTTTTGGAACTCTGACTCAAATCCTCCATGTCTCCCACATTCCACACACCTGCAAAATTAGCAGGCCAACAAGCAGGTCTGCCACCAGTTCCAGAAGTATCTTTGTCCCCCCTTAACCCTGGCTGAAGAGCCTGTCATGATGGGTAGCTGAGCACAGAGAAACAAATCCTGGAGAAGCAACTACTTAGGCAGCCCTGTGTGAACAGGGGACCCCAACAGCTCTTTCTCCTCAAGGGAAGGTCTTTCCAATGAGTTTACTTTCTTACACCCTTGAGACTGTGATGAGTAGGGTATGGTGAACTCCTGAGATGTTTTAAGGCATCTGTCCTATTGTCCTGAGGCAAAGTGAAATGGCTTCTTCCTTTCAGTAGTACTAACCTCTTCAAAAACCGTGATTTTCTTAAGCGTTTGAGACCAAACTGCAAGAGTTTCAAATCGTTTTTCTCTGTTCTTTCCTTCTGGTTTTCATGATAAACCTGGCTCAACACAACTAGCAAAAGCCATGCCACAGTCTAAATGCTGGGTCTTGGTGAAATTTTCTCTATATATTATCTAGACCGTCCCCTTAAATTCAGCCTCCCACACAGTCTCAGGACACAGATAAAATGCAGATGAGTTATTTCTCTGAATATAACATGAATCTAGTCTAAATTCCCAATGTATCCCTTGTTCCCATTTGAAACCTCATTATTAGCAAAGTAGCCTGTTAAGCTGATTTTACTGTATCCCAGGACCTCTCTAGTCCATATCTCTACACTCTTCCAATATTCTCCCACAAATCAATTCCAAAGATCTAAGAACAAACACATTGTCAGGTTGTCAGAGTCTGAACTCACTTCTTCAGTACCAGTTTTTTGTGTTAATTCATCAGACTTGGCATTTGGGACAAAACATACAGCTAACTAATTTAAAATGAGTCAAGGTTTATTACTTTATCCAATGTACTCTGGTAAACATCCTGGTGACAGGAGCACAGGGCAGAAGAAGTTGCTCACCTCACTGATAACAGGAAACAGTGCTCCGGGTATAATCTTCAAAGGCTCACTACTTTCCCCAATTGGGACTTACCACCTAAAGTTCTAGAACCTTCCAAAATAGCACTACCACCTGGGGAACCAAGCATGCAACACGTAAGGAGCCATTTCATATACAAACCACAACATAATCTCAGTGTGCTTACTCCAACTACTTACAGAATATGAACATTTTGTAAAAGACACAAAAGGGGCCCAATACCTCATTATCCTTTCCAGTAGGACGGACTGTTCCTTCTTGGCTAATTACCATGTTTGTGTAGCTATAGCCCATCCTGCTTGCTGATAAGATTTATGAAGATACTCCCTCCTAAAATCATCCTGCTTTCTGACTGAACATCATCCAGTGTGGACCTTCACTTCCTTCCACAGATTATGAGTCTTTCAAACACAAGCCCAAACCCTGGAAGTTCGTTCTAGTGTCCTCTGGATGAAATACTCCAACTTCCCCTAGCATATTTATTCTCCACACATTTCAGTTAGTTTAACCCCAGGGATGTCTTGGTTGTAATTTACTGGCAAGTATGAATGTTCATCAGCACTCATTCGTGGCCAGGGCTTTCCCTCCTGTCTCTGGGTAGACAGCTTGCAAATCTCCATTTCTAGCACTAACTTCTCTTTGGATTACACTCAGATTTTCAAATGCCAGCGAAATATTCCCCAATGCCATGTTTCTGGAAATTTAAATTCAATTTGCCCCAAACTAAACTCATCATCTTTCCCCCCTTACAAAAATCTCTACTTCCCTGCAGCTCGCATCCACATAATGATGAATTTTCAGTCTCACCAGCTCCAAATAGGGAAGCAAACCTGTAGAAAAGAAAAAAAAACCTGCCAGATAATATATCAGGAACATTTAAACTCTTAACCAAATGTGAAATCGTATTTGATTACTGTCAAAGGAAATATTATTCTGCCACTTGTTAAAGATGGTAAAGTGGGCTTTATTTGAGAAGGGACTACGACAGTGGAGTTTGGTAGTGGAGGGGAGATATTTGGCTCAACTATGAATACCAGAAAAACACGTGGGGTTCTACAGCCAAGGAGCAAGGTGTTGTTAGTGGATGAAAACCTACTAAGGTAAAACATGAGAGGTACAGCAGGGTGTGGGGGAATCTTGATCAAACAATGAAGGGAAATTCTTACTAGAAGTAGACAAGTATGGTGACATATTGAATGTGAGAGATGAGGAATTTAATGCAAATTGATTCACCTATATTCTTGCTTAAATCAGAGATGGTACCAAGGTCAGAGTAATGGTACAAGGTCGGAGAATCTAATCCAGGAGGAGCTCAGAGGTTTGATCAAGGCAAGTATCCTTATCAACAATGTCTATAGCTCTACTATGCTTAATTGTGTTGTCTTAGATTTTTTAACAAAAATAACAAAATAGAGGAAGTTACTCTAAGATAATGATGTTCTTCATATACAGCGATTCAGTTAATTGCTCCAAGTATCGTATCTATTTCCTTTTGAGAGAATTCTTTTCATTCTATCTCTTGCTTTTTCTTCCTTCCTTCCTTTCCTTCCCTCCCTCCCTCCCCTCCTTCCTTCCTTTCTTCCTTCCTTCCTTCCTTCCTTTCTTCTTCTTCCTCCTCCTCCTCCTCTTCTTCTTCCTTCTTCCTCTCTCTCTCTCTCTCTTTTAGTGTTAGTAATTTCTGGCCTTATCATATTTGCATTGTTCTTACAACAGTGTAGATGGAAGACAGATGCAGTGCCCAACTCCTGAGCTTTCCTTTGGCTCCTGAGAGCTGAGCAGACAGCATGGAGAAGGAGCTTCCCACCTCCTCTGTCTGCAGTAAAAACCAACATGAGCAGTGGAACATAATAGCAGTCTTGGTGCCCAAACAATTGGTTTCTGACATTAGATCTTCAGAAAACCCAGTCAGTATCACCTCCAAATCCCAACTCATAGGAGTCAAGATCTTCTATGGGAAACAGGAATTGAAGCAAAAATTTGATGGTATGGAGTTGGTTCATTAAACAAAATCACACTCTGGATATCATAATTGGGCTAGCACAACACATTCTCCCTAATTAGTCTGTAGAAAATAAAAAGTAAGATGTTGACCATTATACAAGTTAAGACAAAATAAAATGTTGACAGTGTTTTCTATAAATAGCTATAAAGTAAAATTCATAATATTGAATAGCTATTTTACCAATGGTTTTTTCCCCTCAAACAATAATATAAATCCCCTGATTCATTTCTGAAATATCAGAGCAGCTCTTAGGAGGAGTTTTGCAAGAAACAAAATCACAAATGGCTTTGCTCCTTATTGACGCATCCTGTTTTCCCTTCTGACTTCCATTTTGCCATCTCTTTCAACTCCTATGCCCACCTCAAGTAGCCAAATAGACCGGGAAAATTTACTTGTGCACTATGCAAGGTTTTTTCTTGAAAATTATGCCTGATCTCATTACTGCATTCCTGATGTGTTTCACGTGATCTGAGCGGGCCTTGTGTTGACTGTGGTTAAGTCAATGCCAATGAGTGAATGAATACATTTATATTGCAGGAAGTAGAGCTGGTCCTCAAGCCAGGATTATTAACCACATCTGTCTTTTCTAATCGGAATGAAGGGGAAGAAGTTCAATGGAAAGGAATGGAAAACGGGGAGGAGAGCTGAGCAGAATCAAGTTATGTATATGAATGGTTTATATGAATGGAGTGAGAGTTGAAAACCTTACTCAATGTATATTTTAAAGGGAGAGAAGAGGAAAGAGAGTTAAGGGAAAGTAATAGAGGAGGTAAGAAAATACACTGTATGAAAGGGGAAACCAATGCAACAGCAATACTCACAAGACACTGTTGGAAATGATCTGTACAATTTAGGGGGATAGGGAAGGGAAAGAAGGAGAAAAACGAGGGAGGGAGTAACAAGATCAACAAGAAATGTACTCACTACCTTACTTATGTAACAGTAACCCCTCTGTACGTCACCTTGACAATAACTTTTTAAAAAAAGAAAATACACTGTATGAAAATCAATACATGTTCAGAATTTTCACAGAAAATATATTGGCACTATTCATGAATCCTATTTTTTAAATTAAAAAAATAAAAGAATAAAGTCAAAAGAAGCAAATAAAAGAAGCAAGGAAACCTACCTAACCCCTTCATAAAACAGAAGAGTCATTGATATAAACCATTAGTTGGAAACTTTCTGTTAGTGCTTCAAGATGAAATTAATATAATATTGCATCAATAAATAGTGGGTCATTGATAGCAGGTACAATCTGGCTGCCTTAAAAAAAAAGCAGCATAATGTAACAATAAAGGCCTTTGAAACTCTGCATTGTAGCAGTCAAGAATTCAATATCTAACCTACAAAATTAAAAAGACTTAGGGAAGGGATGGGTAGGGGAGATGGGTGGGAAAGTTGATAGGAGTGACAGTCATTGAGGCGCATTGTGATCATAGACTGCTTTGTTAGCGGGCAGCCCCTTCATACAACTACTTAAAGATAACAAAACGATCTTCAATAAATCATATTCTAGACACACATATGTCACTAGTTTAAGCATGTGAACTTTTAGTTTCAATTGCATAGGCCTCAATTTCTCCATGTTAAAAAAAATGCCATAGGAAGTAAATTAAATTCCCTTTCAAATACATCGATATATTGATCCTTCTTATAGAAAATGTGAGGGCCAACAGCAGAAATGTTCACATAAACCCAGTTATGTTTGGGAAATAGAGGAAAAGTGATATGCCTGTGATCATCTTTTAATTCTATGTAAAATGTGCTTTTCTGCTGTTACTTGTCTCTCTTTTTTTAAAATAGGTTTACTCTCTTAGAAATGCTCCTCCTCTGAATTGGTCTTGTCCCATGATCCTGTGCTAATTTAGTCCCACAACTATCCTTTCTAAACTCACAGATTAGGGAAAGGCATCCTCTCCACCCCTCCCATTAGGGAAAGGCATCCTCTCCACCCCTCCCAGGAGCCTCCTTTCTTCCCACACTGAAACTCTGTCCCCACTGAAAGACCTTCTAGACTCTCCCCAGCTCCACCATCTCTGCATGACAGCCACCGAACATCCATCTGGCTGCCTCTACTTCTGGACCACTGTGAATAATATCTTCAGGAACATGAGCATGCAAATATCTATTTGAGCCAGATCTTGTATCCCATCCTTTTTTGTATAGACCCGGAACTGGGACTGCTGTACAGTAATTCGACATTTAATTGTGTGAAGATCTATTTTTCACAACACTGCATCACGTCCCCTCCCCACCCACCAACAGAGCACAAGGGTTCCATCTTCTCTCAATCCTCATTAACTCTTGTTATTTTCTATCTTTCCACTAATAGGCACCCTGATGGGCATCTCAGTTGTGATTTTAGTTTACATTTCCTTAATAATCACCGACCATTTATCATCTATCCATTTAATGGATCCCTTATGGTAGTTACCCATGAATAGGTATTGAACTTGTCACCCCTGTAATTTTTTTGTTACTGCTTATCATGGATTGTGATTAGCACATATCTGCTTAGTTGGCCAGCTGTCAGCATGCCTTGAGGGCCTTTTATCTCTCACTTCATTGGACTGTCACCACGCTGAGGATGGTGACAATCAAATGGATTCCTCATTTTAAAGATGTGGCTGAGCGTCCAGCATGCTGATGCTCACCTGTAATCCTCACTACTTGGAGGGCAGTGCCTGAGAACAGGCCACAAACACAGTTGGAGACCAGACTAGGCCAAAAATGTATTAAGACTCCATTTCTAAAACATCTGGGCACAGTCAGTGGCTCACTTCTGCAGTCCCAGCTACTACATGAGGATGTAGATAGAAGGATTAGGATTCAAAAACAGCTAAACCCCCCGCCCCCAAAATCAAGAGATTCAATCTCTTGAAGAGCAAGGGAAGAGGTGACAGTGTCCAGAAAGAAATATACTCTTTATCTGACATATAGAACCATAGCCCCTCTGTGCATCACCTTTATAATGACAATTTTAAATTTTAACAAAAGAGAGATTCAATCTGAAAATTAACTAAGGCAAATTGGGCTAGAGGCATGCTCAAGTGAGAAAGCTCTGCTTAGCAAGTATAAGCTCTAAGGTCAAAATCCCAGTATTTGATTGAACGAACAAATAAATGAGTACATATATACATAAATAAATAAGTGAACAAATAAATGGCCAAGATGAGTCCTGTGACGTCTCCAAAAGCACCACTAGTTTTTGGTCCAACTAGAACACCAACTCTGATGTCTAAGGCTAAGATAATTGATTGGAATGACCATGTTATACTCACTGTATTAATAATCTATACTGACCACTAAGACCAAGCAAGACTTTCAACTAATCTGAATATTCTTCCATACTCATATTCATCATAAGAAAGAGCCTTTCAGAAGAAATACAGAGGGTAGATAAGCCTTCTTATATCAGGGCAAGGTGAGCCCTGATTATTCCCCAAACACTCCATGCCTCCCTATAACCTTAAAAAAAAATAAAGGTTATTTAACTTTTAATACAGAGAGCTCCTCAGCTTGATTAATGCTAGTAAGTAGAAAGCTGTAATGCATAAGGGAGAAGAAAATAAAAGGATCTAGTTAAGCACTTTTTTTATTAGCTTTGGGGCAAATCCATTAACCATGCTGAGGCTGTTTTGCGTAATTTATGCATTATATGCATGTATATATAGTGTCACATAAAATAGATCATTTACTCAATTAATAAGAGCAGTACCGTCTCTACAGCTGGACTGAAGCATCTCTCAGAGTTTCTTTAATTATAAGTCTGGTCTTCAGTTGCTCGGGCATGGGCAATCTCCCATTAAGTCAAGAACTGAATGCATATCCTACAAAATTAAGAAAAGTGAGGGAAGGGGTGGATGGGGGAGGGATGGGTGACAATGTGGAAAGGGGTGATATTTATCAAGATGCATTGTACTCCTAAACTGCTTTGTTAAATGGCAACTCCCTTGTACAAGTACTTAAAAATTTTAAAAGAGAAGTTTATATTTGAGTTTGGAACAGGTGGAGGAGCCTTTTCTTATACAAACAACCACAACTGAATCAAGATCAATGATGGCTGATCCTTAGCAGTTGTGAGTAATCTTATTATTCAATATCCCCCCATAAGCCACCCCCACCCCGCACTGTAGAATCAGGGCATTGGGGACTGAAATCCATTTCCTCTCTGCTTCCTTTCATACATCTCTAGTTTGGCAGCCTTCCGTTTGTTCTAGGTCAAGGAGCATTATTTTATTTTATTATGCATTTTCATTGTTATTGTAAAGGAGAGGTACAGAGTAGTTCCAGTTACATCAATCAGATAAAGAGTACATTTCTTTTTCAACAATGTCACCCCTTCCTTAATTCTCTTCCAATTTTTCCTCCCATCCCCACCCACAAGCTGTATACCGCATTTTCAGCATTTGTTCATCCTTTGTCCACTGATTCTGTGCACCCCCCTTACCCTCATAAATACAGATAAACAAACAAGACAAAAGGAAAAGAAAACAAGAACTGAAATGAAGGGAAAAAAACCCTATTGTTTCCATTTCCTGGAGTTAATTTTGATGAATATTACTTTATAGGAAGGAGCATTATTTTTTAAAGTACCTCAGGTCAATTCCAAAGGATTCTGTCACATGAGGTTGTTTGTTTTTATTTTTTTTCAAAGTTCTTAGCAAACCCTCAGATCTCTGAGTCAATTGTGAAACAGATTCTTTTCCCCAACCCCGATTTTTTAAGAAATTATTCTGGAGTGATTTCACGTAGAAAGCAATTCATCGTTTCCCAAAATACGTTGGAAGTAGTATACAAACTTCAGAGATGGGGAGGGAGAAGGAGAATCTTTTCATTTTCCTTTGCTAAGCAATCTGGGTCATCAGAGGATGGAGCTGATTAGGCTTTATGTGTGGAGAAATAGCAGCTCAGTGTCCTCCACATGAAAACTTTCCCACTGGGCACCGGTGGCTCATGCCTGTAATCCTAGCTACTCAGGAGGCTAAGATCTTAAGACCACAGTTCAAAGCCAGCCCGGGCAGGAAAATCTGTGAGACACTTACCTCCAATAAACCACCAGAAAATCAGAAGTGGCACTGTGGCTCAAGTGGTAAACAAGCCTCACGACCAACAACAAAAAAGAACTTTCCACATGGACTTCCCCCAACCCTAGCCCAAAGCTACCACCTGCTGCAACCCGGGCACATACTCTTAAAGGTTTTGTCATTGCTGTGAAGGAAAGTGAAATAAATATTGTGTGGAAAGAGATCTGGTTTGGGGTTTGGGTTTTATTTTCCCCCATGGCAGTCCTTGGCCACCCAGCAAATATCTAGAAAGAGCAAGGAAATATGAGAGAAAAGAGAGCTCACCCCCCCAACACCGCACCGGGAGCTGAGGTTCCTGAAAGCTGTTGGATAGCTCCAAATTGCTTAGCAAAACAGTCGATATTTGCAGAGCAAAGGGGACCTATAAAAGATATTAGTTGGAGTGGAAGATAAATTTTTAATTTCATACATTTGCCTGGCATTTAGTGGACTTCCTAATAATGAGTTCAGTGCACAATCGAGTACACACTGAAACACACCATGCCTGATAGGAAATTGAGGGAGACTTCTAAAGTCACACACACACACACACACACACACACACACACACATTTGTGAAGTAGAGTTCAGCAATAGTAAGTATGTCTCTTTAAGAACAATATGGGGCTGGGAATGTGGCTTAGTGGTAGAGTGCTTGCCTAGCATGAATGAAGCCCTGGGTTAGATTCCTCAGTACCACATACACAGGAAAGGCCAGAAGTGGTAGAGTGCTAATCTTGAGCAAAAAGAAGCTCAGGGACGGTGCCCAGGTGCTGAGTTCAAGCTCCAAAACTGGCAAAAATAAAAAAATGGCTGGTCACACCTATAATCCCAGCTACTAGGGAGGCTAGGAGCTGAGGATAGTGGTTTGAAGTCATCCCATACATGGAAATTCATGAGACTCTTATCTAATTAAGTAGAAAACTCCTTAAATGGAGTTATGACTCAAGGGGTAGAGGATTAGCCTTGAGAGAAAAATCTGTGGAACAGCACCCAGGCCATGAGTCCAAACCCCAATACTTGCACAAACAAACATAAAACAGCTATAAAAATAACTACAACAAAACACATTATACGCCCTGTTCAGTATGGGTTTCCCCAAGTCTCACAAGCCTGTTCAATATAACAGCGATAAGATTTTGGACACATAAATAAGCTATTAAAATTTATTTTATCTGTTTCCTTATCCTTCTTCTCTATACAATTACAAGAAAATTGTACGTGAGTTTGTGATATGCCTAATGCTGGCAAAGGGCTTTTTAAAATCTTTCATCCGCTAAGTTGCCAGGGGTGATAGAGCGGGACGCGTTTCCCAAAGTAACTTGACCTCTACACTCTATTTTGTAGCGCATTTATAAATCTTCCTTGAAACACCAATTTTCCACAGTCAACAGTTTCAGAAACCTGTCATAATAACATTTTCATCTTTGGCTCAGTCTAATTCAGACTCAACTACCTGTCACATTCAGTCTTCTGACAAATCCACAACAATTTCGTATGTACTTGACACATCTGTTCACCGAGCAGAGCAGATCACACCCAGCCCCTCTAGTAGGCACCATGCTGCATATACATTTTAATGCTCAATTCACTCGTAGAAACAATTAAGTGTTTAAATATGAAATGCCAGTAGCTCTTTAAACATTTATGCATCTTTCCAGATATCTAAGCATTCAAGACGAACTTGGGCAATTTAATTCTCTGAAACATTATTCAAACCAGCAGTCCATTATATACAACCAGTTTAAATCATATTAAAAGCAATCACTTTAATCATCTCAAAACACAAAATGAATAGGCAAGACATCAAATGAATGACAAAAGTCATTATTAAAAATTAGTAGTTCAGCTGGTTTCCGAAGTACTAAGATTTTAAATTAAGTTTCGATTAGGAGTTACATTTTCACAGATGTTGGGTGATGAGCGCAGAATGTGGTTGGAGTTGGAGAGTATTTCAAGAAAATAAAATAAGCCAAGACACAGCAGATATAGACTTCAGTCTGCCAGGCCACCCCCAGGAGACCTGGGTAAGATACCACCCTCCCGTCATGTCACCATTAGCAACCTTCAGCAAAAAGATAGAGGAAAGATTGCTTTCAGAAATTAAATAGTCGGCAGCACAAAATAGATAAAAGTGTTCTGTACCTCTCACATCCAAAGAACTCTGAGCAATTACTTGCATTTCAACTGATAAAGTGTATGTTGATTAATATGTAAATATTGAAGGATAACATATGAATAGCGGTTCAATGACAATGACTCTGGAGCATGTGACTTGCATTACTTTTCAAATGCAGATGGCTTTCAGCCTCACAGAAGAAGGTATTGGCACCTTTGAATTTTCCTGAACCTGAAATATTTGGAAAGCACTTAACAAATTTGCCTCAACCCTCTGCTAGATTCAGTATCTTTGCCTAAGCAATAGTGGAGTAAAATATTTTGAAAATGGCTCATCCAGTACATTGGATTTATTTCCTTCCAAACACAAATACCTTTTCACCAAACCAGGTGGAAAAATTAGGACTGGAAGATGTAATTTATCTCTTGAGCTCATTAAGTCAGCTCCTAGCGGAAGCCTGGGGTTGGGTCCCTGTGAGCTGGTTTGGACAGGAACCACCCTGGGATCAGCTTCCATCCAATTCTGTCACCTTTGCCAAGCTTACCATCAACCACTGAGATGAAAGATCTGGATACTACAGATCTGATGTGAAGCTTCCAGAGAAGCTGGATGCAAAGCTGGCAACTTCTCTGACTTGCCATGAGATCTCCTCTAAGTTATCCACCTGCTGGTGCCTCAGTTGCTTCCCCTGAAAGAGCCTAATGGTTTATTTCCACATGTACTATGAGCTTCCCCTAAAGTTAGTGGACATGAAGCTCTTACAGTACTGACTAGTACACTGACTATACTCAAGAGACATTGGTCATGACTGAGCTGGTTTACTGGGCTAATAGAATGATGAATGGGCAAGAGCAGAGCTGCCAAGTGACATACAGAGTACCCAGTAGAGTTTGCATTTAAGATAAATGATCGATCATTAGCTTAGTGGAAGTATAGCCTAGGCATTACCTCTATTCTCATTTGCTAAGTCTGCAACTCTTAGCTGCAGGTTTTGCTTTTCAAATTCAAGATTCTAGAACCCAGGAGAAGCTGAAGCCACACTGTCACCCCAAAGGAAAGCATAGTCTCCCCCACTCCTAGTCTGTTAATTCCTGATGTTCTGGAAGAAATTGTTTTCCATGGATTAAGAAAACTGAGTCCCACATTTGGAGTGAGACCTGTATTCAGATTTTTTTTTTAATGAAGAAATATCTTTGCCTCTAATCCTGTAGAACAATTCTCAACTTAAGCTCTAATTGAAGACAGGGAAGTCTTAATAAATGAGAAGTTTCTTATACCTTGTTAACTATTTATGAACAAAAATGCGTTATTAAAATTGTCTACAAATCCAGCGACATAAAAAGAGAGAGAGAGAAACAGCAACCAAGATAAATCACATTACTAAATTTGGAGGCAGGAATTATACAGGAACTACTATGACATACACTAGAAAGGGAAATCACTGTTGCAAGGAAAGAGAAATGTGCATGGATTGGAGTATGTCTTGACAAGACATAGCAGGGCGGGTGGGATCCAAATGGACTCTTTGCCCTTTTGCTGCTCAACTGTCATGTGACTGAGGGACTTCAGCTGTGTGTGCAGGGCACTGAGAAGAGGGAGTAACTCCATGAGCTTTGAGGGGCTGGGTGAAGTCCTGTGTTGTCATTTGCATATGGAAGGCAACCTCAGGGCTCATATGTTGGAAGGTTTGGTGCAGTGTCCCTTGGTGGAGTTTAGGGGAAGTGACTGGATCGTGAGGAAACTAACCTGACCCATGGGTTCATGGCTTCATAACTGAATGCATTCTTGGGACGTGGTAGAGACTGGAAGTGGGTATCTGGTTGGAGGTTGTGGACCACCAGGGGCAAGCTTCTGAAGGGAATGTCCTGCCTGGCCTCTTCCTCTCAGGGTCTGTCTGGTTGCAAACATGGAAGCACCCATCCTCCATGGCAGGGTCCCCCTGCCGCCATGTCCCTGCCTCTCCTCCAGCCCACAGCAATAGAGTCCTCCAGCAGAGACCCAGCCCTGTGCAACTGCAAGCCCAAGTAAACCTTTCTGCCGTCTATGTGTTTTCTCATCTATTTTGGTCACAGAGACACAGAGCCACACACAGAGCTTGGTAAGAGAGTTCCTTAGAAGCTATTCTGGAGGAAGCTCATGGTAATCAGGAGGAAAGGTTATGGAGGCCTGTGAAGGAAGGCTCACTGTTAGAGGCCTACTGAGTTGCCATTGCGTCCTGCAATCCGCTCTTGAGTGGGTCCTACTGATCACCTGCTCAAGGAAGACTGTGTCTGATGTGTTACATATCCTCCTCTGGTAGGAAATCCTCGAAACACATATACTACAAGAAGAGTGACCCCCAAAAATCCAACTGAAACAAAATGACTGGAGTATTTATCAAGTCAAATGCATATTGGAAGATTTGGGTTTTCGAGACCCCACTAGAAACCCCTCGAGGTCTGGGGCCACACCAGGTGCTCTAGCTGGGCTGTAGTGAACAGTTAAGGACAGCTTCTTCCTGAGGAACCTGGTGTCTCTTGCCAGAAGCCATATTGTCTATCGTGTCATTATTCCCCATGTCCCCCCTCACGTGCATCCTGGGCCACGACCCTGCTTCCCAGTGCTTTGCTTGCCAACCGTGCTCTGCAATTGAACATGTCATCCAGCTCCATCCATGCTGGTGACATTGGTTTCCATAGCAACTAATGTATTTCAACAAGGAGGAAATGGAGAGTTCTCAACTAAAAATAGCGCGAAGATGGAGGAAAATGGGTGGTAACGTGAAACGCAGGTGAGGGGCTGCGCTTGTGGCAGAGAGCGCGCTTGCATATGTAGGCTGAGAGTCGCCAGGCAGGGCAGCATGCCAGGTCTGTGCTGTTGGATTTCTCCAGTTCCGGGTCAGCTTCGTCTCTATCAACAACTCGATGGTGCTTTTCATTTCACAGAGTACACAGAAATACTGAGCTATGTTCAGTGGAAAATATTCTCTCCATATATCTATGTGTGTGTGTATGTATATGTAATCATCTTAATCTGATATATAGATATATAACATCTTAACTGGTAGAAATAGCTATCTGAGAGATATAACTATCTGATTGATAGATCAGATCTATCTATGATGATTACAAAAGACTGAAATTTTAATATTGGTATACGTAAATTAGCAAGACTAATTCAACTGAGGTCTGAAATATAACGCTCTGGTTCATGAGCCATCATTTCTTAGGAGAAGAAGAGAAACAAGATCAAGAAAGCACTATGGATTAATTAAGAGTGGGCTCTGGGGGTGTCTCCTAGGATGTGATCTGAAGCAAAGTCGTTTGAATACAAGCAAGCCACCCTGCAGCAGATACACGGAGGAAAATCCCAGCGTCTGAATGACCCACCGAGCATTTGTAGCACATATTTCTTTATAATTGCCTTTATGCATATTTCTACCCTGGAGGAGGAGAATAATGGCAATTTAGAGCATCAATTATTCAGGCTAATCATGGAATCACAGGTTTGGCTGAGACCTTGAAAGAGCATCCAGTCTTCTCCCCTCCTCCGGGCGGGATGGTATTGAACATCCAAGACGTACCGGTTTCCACAGCGATCTGTCATGATGAATTATCCATCATAGCAAACACTTCTGCGTAAAGACTGCATGCTTCCCCCAGCTCTGCAGTAACTACTCCACGCTCACTCTCTAAATGTTTAATCCAGATGTTGTTTGCATCTTATACGCATGCCCCAGACTCCCCCAGTTCTTTGCCAAAATCTTGCAGTAGTCCTTGCTGCTGTATTGAGCCCAACATCTTCCTCATTTTATTTGTAGAAATATGGATAGCATTTTCTCATTGCTTTTGCCCATCACTTCATATGTTTGCAGCTCTTACGAAGTCTCCCAGAGTTCACATAAAATGTTTTATGACAGAGAAAAAACAATCTTCACAAAATGTGATTCAGTGAGGGAAAAAAATACACTCATATTTCTGAAGAGAAAACAGCAGTAAAAGGGGAAACAAGGCAATTAAATAATTACATCCTGGCATAGACAAGGAAGACCAGAGGAGTTGCTACTCACACATTAATAGTGGCTAGCTCTGCATGATTGAAGGAAACATTCAATGTTATTTTTAATATTTTTTTCTCCCCACATTCTGAAAACTTTCAACATATTTTGGGGATGATAGCACTAATATCGTCATAATGAAAATAGAATAGGAAGAAATAAAGAGACTTACTAACGTCAAAGACCAGGAAAATCAATTTCAGAGTCTGAGTTCAAATGCAGTTGGGATGATTCTGAATTTGATTGTTTCTTTTTCTTTTTTCATGATACTGGCATTTGAAATTGAGCCCTGGTGTGTGCTGGACAAATACCCCTTGAGCTATACTTCCAGCCATTTGGAGTAAATTGGGGGGGGGGGATGGGAATTGGGCGTGAGAAAACAGAGTCTCACTCACACTGTGTAAGAATTCACTATGTCGCCCAAACTTTCCTCAAATTTATACTCCTCCTGTCTCCACTTCCTATGTGCTGGGATTACAGACATACACGCACCACCAAACTTAGCTCTTCTCTTATAAACTTCACATGTTAAAACATTCTGTCTTGGACAAGTATAAGCTTTCCATCCAGGTGGAGGTGGTTTGCCACAACCACAAATAAGTAGATACATTTCTCCATTGCCGTCCTCTCTATTAGAATCAAACTTTATTCCCTACCTACCAAATCAGTCCACCTATGTTAATATTAAATATCACTTCATTTATCTAGAAGGATTGCAGTAGAGAGAATAAGCAATTATGACTATAGTTTTACTAGAATCAATTTGCCCTTTTTTAACCCTAGTTACCATTTTCAATGGGAATTCAAATTTAAGTCCTTTGTCATTTGAATTTGATCATTCTTCATCTAACACTGGCTGAATGCTTGACAAAGTGATTTAAATTAATCCAATATCTGAAGTTCAAATGAATTTTCTCTTTTAGAGATGTTTCTAAGTTCACTACCTTACTCATCTTACTTTTCTTCTTCTCTTCTGTACCCCAAGCAACATTTGTATTCTAATTGGTGAATAGACACTTGATTATTATGCCTTGTTAAAGAAGAAGGGGTGACATCATCCAAAAAGAAATATACTCTTATGTCCATATCTTGGGGTTCACTTTGTTTAGCATCATCTTATATGGTCCTATGTATATCACTATTGAGCTATTTTGTTCAACTGCTGAGATTATCCTAGACATATACTAATTATTGCAAATAAGGGAAACTATGGGACCCATGTTCCTCTGACTTCTACTGCATAAGTGAATTAGGAGCTAGAAAAGGGCATTGCTGAACAGCTTCCTTAGAAAGAAGAGAAAAGGGAAGGAAGAAAGGAAGAAAAGAAGGAAGGAAGGAAAGGAAAGGAAGGAAGAAAGAAGGGAGGGAATGAAGAAGGAAAGGAAGGAAGGAAGAAGGAAAGGAAGGAGGATGGGAGGGAAGGATTGAGGAGGAAAGAGAAGGTAGAAATAGAAAAGGCTACTCTGTAGTATTTGTCCATTTTTGAGGTGTCAATGCGCCCCATGGACAGTTTCAAGCCCTACAGTTGGTATTATGGAGATTGGAGCTGGGAGGAGAGGTACATAGTCAAATAACCAGCAAAAAGCTGGAATAAAGGTGTGGTTCAAGTGGTAGAGCATTGAGTAAAACATGGCCAGTTTAAGCAGTATTCGCATAAAAAGAAAAAAAGAAGAGAGAAGAAAGAGAGATAAAGAAAGGAAAAGGGAAAGACAGGAAGGAAAGAAGGAAGGAAGAAAGGAAAGAAGGAAGGAAGGAAGGAAGGAAGGAAGGAAGGAAGGAAGGAAGGAAGGAAGGAAGGAAAGAAGGAAGGAAGGAAAGAAGGAAGGAAGGGAGGGAGGGAGGAAGGAAGGAAGGAAGGAAGGAAGGAAGGAAGGAAGGAAGGAAGGGAGGAAGGGAGGGAGGGAGGAAGGAAGGAAGGAAGGAAGGGAGGAAGGGAGGGAGGAAGGAATAAAGGAATATGTGACTACTAGGAAAGCAAATGGAATGGCTGCTCTGAATAGTTTGACAATGTCATACAATACTGAGGTAACGTGCTTCTCATGTAAAGCAATGTGTATTTGGAACATTTTCCCAGAGAAATTAAAAACTTATACACACACACACACACACACACACACCACATAAAATATGTTCACATGTGCTTAGAGTAGCTGTCTTTATAACAGGAAAATAAAAGCCCTTAACCCAAATTTCCTTCAGTGACTGGAAGGGTATACAAATCATAGATCATAATTCATCCACAGAGCTGATGGCCACTTAGCAATCAAAGAGAACAGCCGGGTGACACCTGCAGCCCGTGGAGGGCTCTCCGGAGGCCATCGAACTTCATGGAAAATGCCAATCTCAAAAGGTCTCATATTGTGCCGTTCTATTTCAGAAACACCCTCAAAATGACATGGGAGATGGAGGACAGATTCACCCCTGCTGAGGGACAGTCACCTGAGATGGGTATGCAGATGTGACAGAGCGGCCCGAGGGGTGGCTGTGGGAACAAAGGACGTCCGTATTGTCACCACAGTGCTGGTGGCAGACATCTGCCCACAGGATAAAATGATCTTGGACCCCACCTCCTCCCCAATATTTCTCTTTCTCTCTCAAGTGCTTGCACACACACACACACACACACACACACACACACACACACACACACACACGAGTAAAACTAGTGAATGCTGAATAACACCTGTGTGGTCCAATGAACCCTGTTCCACCCATGCCAGCACCCTACATTTAACTTTATACTCTCCATGCATATAAAAGGATACATGGGAGGAAGAGAGCAAATGGCTGTGTGACATTACAAGCTACATCTACAACTCCCTGACGCTCTGGGATGATTGGGAAATGTGAAGTACTTAAAAAGAAAACAAAACAATTCAGCATCTGCAAACAGCCGAATGAATGATACCAAAGTGAACAGAAGTTCACTGAATCCAAGAGAATACTTTCTTCTTTCTCCAATCCTCTCCTTCCACAGTCCCAACATTCATGGAAGATGTAAAAAATGAAGAAACAAATCAATTTATCTGGAAAAACAAAACCCATATAGACAACGTCTTAGGGTACAGGAAGGGTCCCCAAAGCCCATGAGAGGACTGAGCTGGAGCGCCCCCAGCGGGAAATGAGAGGAAATTCCCTCAGAAAGCAACTCCCCCCCACTCCCCACTCCCCACTCCCCCCCTTCTACTTGCAGGTTGTTCTTTCCAGTCTTTTCTTTGGCTCTTTTCCTGGGAGGGGGATGTCACACTCTCCCTATTCTAGGCCTTCAGGCCCTGAATTCTCAGCTGTCACTCTTCAACAGCTTCTCCTGTCTCTGTTTCACCATATGATGGTGGCTGGCAGCCCTGGGGCCACAAAATCAGACGAATAAATAACCTTCTGACTCAGAAATGTGACACATTTGGCAAGGGGCAAAGGGCGCATTTTTCACTAAGTGTTAAAATATTGTCAAAGCTACAGACGTGTTTTGAGTGGAGACAAGTTGCAGAGATGGCATACAAATGACACCTAGAGACCCACTTGTGAAATCGAGTCGAGAAACCAACCTTTTCTTCCTATTAGGATTGCAAGGGGCCCTTTAAAATTGATGGTGATTATTGTTTCCTGTCCAACTCACCTGCAGAGTATGCAGGTAACCCCCCCCCCCCCCCCCCCCCCGCCCCGCTTCTGTTAACCAGCAATGAGAGAGCAGGGAATGAAATCACCAAGTCATGAGGGAGAATTTCTGTTTATGGAGGAGGAAAACAAAAAGAGAACACAGGAGAGACATGTTCAATCTCAATTTTTATCTTCCAAGCTGTGGCTTCCTAAAAATCCTTTCAATGGGTAATGACAAAACAGATTTACTTTGATCGACCCGGAAGACCTCACGTCACTGGCTGACACAGATTCTCTAGCCAACATTTCCAGCACAATGTGCACGGCTATAATTACCTCCTGTGCGAGTCGGTCCTTGGGAATTCAGTTGATACCGAGCAGAGAACACCAGTAGACAGCCATATGGTCCTCTCTCTCCCTCTGTGATATTTTTATGCAGAAATATCTTTTCAGCCCCTGATTTTTGGCTGTTGGATTCCTGAATCCATGGGTAAAGAGGTCTTAGGAGACCTCTTTACCCACGGCAACGCTTACAGGATGCCTTCGGGTACGAGGGGAAAGTAATTTCTAATAGAACCAAAGAGATTCTTTTAATGAACTTCCCCAAGGGATCTCAAGCTCTTTTTATGAGCAACTTTAATGAGTCATAATGAATATCATCGTGTGAAAACAATATGTATGTCTTATAAAGGAGCCACAGTCTATCCCAGATTCAAGAAGGAACAATAGGGAAGTGATTGATAAGGAACACAAATGGAGGCAGAATAAAACACTTCAGTCCTGTTATAGAGATTTTTAAATACAAATAATCACGATATAGATGCAATACACGTGATCTCCGACCATCAAAAAATTAAATGATTCACCCACAGTATTACAGTACTTTTTATAAGAGCTCTCAAGGCTTAAAAAAAAATCAAACATAGTTTTTTGAGAAAAGAATTTACTTTTAAACTTGATTCAAATTCCCATTCCCTGATGCAGTCCTCTAAACTGTTTCAAATATCTGGGCTTCCTCAATTTGAGCCCCCAATTCTGCAGTAATTCCCAGGCCACCTTGGTGTGTTCCTGTCATCAGAGATATATAAAATATAATCCTTTGCCGGGCGCCGGTGGCTCACGCCTGTAATCCTAGCTACTCAGGAGGCTGAGATCTGAGAATCGGGGTTCAAAGCCAGCCTGGGCAGGAAAGACCGTGAGACTCCTATCTCCAATAAACCACTAGAAAACCGGAAGTGGCGCTGTAGCTCACGTGGTAGAGCGCTCTCCTTGAGCTGAAGAGCTGAGGGACAGCACCCAGGCCCAGAGTTCAAGCCCCATGACCGACAAAAAAAAAAAAAAAATAAAAAAAAATATATATATATATATATATAATCCTTTCCCTCAATGACCTTATTATCCAGGGAGGAAGCCAACAAGGAAATCGTCACATAATATATTTTATATCAGGCAAGCATGTCCCTACCTTAACAAAACAGAACACATATGTAGGAAATCATACCTGATAGATCCGAAGCTTGATAGGCAATGCACTTCCCTTCCCATATGCCCCTATATCTTTACACTTCCTGCTGTGTGTTAAGGAAGCTGGGCCATGTGATTCGCCTTCACAAGCTCTTTACTCTTCTAGTAGTGTCCTTTAGTGGAAGACAGTTGAAGGAGATCTGGGGTTGGAGAAGCCTATAGCTATTTGTTGACCTTGTCCTCCTGCAGAGCTGATGGTCTAGATACCTTCGGGTTCTGTGTTGACTACAGAGCTGGGACTGGCTCTTCCCTTCAGTATTCCTTAGCTGTTGTGGGTTAACTCTCTCCACAAAGTGTCTAAGACATGAGCAGGATCTACCCAAGGTAAATCTAAGAAATGGGCAGATCAGGCCATAGAAGGATGGAGGTCTGGACTATTTTTTTGTGGTTTCAAGTAATTCCATTTGACAAGAACACAAAGACAAAAGATACAGAGAAAAGAGTGGAGACAAAATCATTCAGAGGTGGGCTCATCACAGAGGAGCCTATGAGCCATGACCTCATGGGCTCAGGAACATCTAAATGGAAGGATGTGGTGGTCAGTTGCTCCTAACTCCAACATTTGGAAAAAGCTAATGGTGAGCTTCCCATTAATTCAAGGCTCTTCCATTTTACCACTTGTAAACCAAGGAAGCCTGTTCTGGTGCTCCGGTTCATGAAGTACCCATGCATATCCTTGAATGGGAAAAAAAAAATGGTAGAGTGAGCTTTAAATTCTCCACTCTGCCACGCATACCACGTTTCTGTGACATTCATATGGTATTGTTGTGTAAAACAACTGCAAGTTATATCAACAACACAGGGGGGTTCGAAGAAGAAGAAATCTAAGACAAGTAGCAAACAGTTCAGTGAGCTTAACATCCACGCTAAATGCATGATGAGAATCTAGAAAATGCTTATTTGGTTAACTTCGTATACAAAAGGCAATAGGTTCTGTTGAAAGCAAGTTTCCCTGCACAACTCATTAAATCAATGTTGAAAATTTAAGGAAAGTAGGATTTCCATGGTCCATGTCCTTTAAAAAAGAAAGAAAGAAAGAAAGAAAGAAAGAAAGAAAGAAAGAAAGAAAGAAAGAAAGAAAGAAAGAAAGAAAGAAAGAAAGAAAGAAAGAAAGAAAAGAAAAAGGAAATTCACTGGAAAGTCCTAGCAGAAGGGCTGGCAAGATTAAATCTCAAATTTACCAAGATGGTGACAGCTTCTTGGGGAATATGGCTTGGGTTTGGAAAAGTTGTTGGGTAAGCACAGATGACTATAGTGTACAGGGCCTCAAGGAGAAAGAGGTAACAGGAAGATGCCAAGGGATGTCAAGATGGACCACTAGTAGAGTCTATCAGTGATGGACTGGCTAAGAAGAATTCCAGGATGGATCTGATAGTACGCCCCCAGTGACTCAGGGGTATTTAGGGACATTTCCTGAAATAGAAGCCAGCAAAGCCTAGAAGTTCTCAGACTCTAAGTATTGACAAAGTTATTGAAAACTCAATTATGTAAGTGAAAGCTAAAAAGGTGAACTATTTCCCAATTCCCATTTAAATACTTGAAGCACAAACACTATTTGTCAATCCCTCAATTACATTATTTTTTAGTGGAACCCTCAGCTTGTATGGGATTTTCCATTTTGTATCTATATTCTCAAATTTTTCATACCTTTAAGAGATTAGTGATTCTGGCATTTCAGATGAGGCATCTTCTGGGGAAAATATAATTGACTATTGGGCTTTGTAAATCATGAGCCCAAAATCCAGGGATATGGATTGAGGGTAGAACACCTGCCTAGCACACAAGTGGGCCCTGGGTTTCAAGTACCGCAATACAAATAACAACAACAAAAGAAAAGGATTAAGGATGGAAAAGTGCCCTGAAATAATGGCAAACAGTGCAAAAACGGAAAACAGGAAATATCTGGTGCAGGCATTAGAGGATACTAAGGAATGCAGGTGCACAGGCTGTGGTAAAGGAAGGCCAAGTCAGCTTTGTTGTAGAGAATAGAAACTCTGCAAAGTCCTGAACTGAAGCTGAACAATGGGTTGTTTGTTTTTCTTATTGTTCCGGAATATTAGAAAGACCACAGGAACTCCAACCAGAGGGCGGGGCACTCTTCCCATTGACAATCTGGGGTTATTTTTCCCTAGGATTGTTATTTAGGTATCTTATACAATAGACAGTTCTGGAGGGAGAAGCAGCAAGAGGATTTCTAGCATTCCTTTTAATCTGTCTTGTTTCCTTAAGAAGACAATGACTTCTAACTCTAATTCATGAGCATCTCTTTGTTTATGTTTCATAAAACATCTCTCAAAGACAACAATTCATGTAACCTTGGTAGAGGAAATGTGAAAAAAACGAGATAACATGTAAGAAAGAAGACAATTCCTCTAGATATTTGGGTTACAAATCAGAAGCCAACTGAGCAGGGTTTTGGTCGAAATCCACAGAGATAAAATAGCCTAACATTGTTGGCAAATAATGCACATTGGTCATCTATTACTTAGATCTCTCATGCTGGCTAAAGCATAAAAAAGCATAAAAGCATAGAGAAGCAATTGAAAGGGATTCCAGTGGCCTAGTTTCTCAGCCTTTGCTGGCTCAAGCCATCAGTGCAGTATTTGCATATCTCTAACCCTTGGCATTGGTTTTCTTTTTCTGCATCTGTTGTAGGTGATCTTCCAGGTACCTTACAATGTCTACTCCTCTCCAATGCAAAATTCTCTGTGAAATATAAGGAAGAATGACATGGGGTGTTTCCTTCTAGGTGAATGGTTAAACTGCAGTCTTCACTGAAGAATGTATATAATCTCATAACCCAGAGGCATGTATAGACATAATAACTCCTGAGGAATGTACATGGTGGGATTATGACACCTTTTGCCTCCATACACTCATGTATCATATGTGTGACACTCATTTGAGATCAATGTCTGACACTGGACTATGCCACTTGGGGTATATGTCTGCAATTCTTTATCTCTCCAAGACATTGAGAGCTGCTAGAATGAAACACACTTTGGTTTATGCTATAGAAAGGAATGTGTCCCAAACCCAGGCAGGCTGGGGTGGGGGCAGGGAGATGGGTGACTTCTCTTGTACAATATATTTTTGTAAATATTAGAAGGATAGAGTGAGAGACTGCACTATGCTAGTGCAGAAAGCTGCAGCAAAAACCAAGAGCTAACCTAGAGCTAACAAAAATAGCTCTAGAAGTGGGAGTGACAATTTGGACATTCGGCTAAATGAAGATTCAGAGATCAGAGAACTGGAGAGGGAGAGGAAAACAGCCCACAAAGGCTGTGGAAATGACCTTGGCTGTGTCTTAACAGCTGTGGTAACCCCTGGGAGACTCCTGATGAAGGACAGACATGGTGGAAATTAGGATTCAGGAGCAGGAATGGGGTCCAGAGGGTTGGCACTGCGTGGGACCTGGTCACATGTGGATCTGGGGCTGGGCTTTCACCCTCCTGCTCCATTTCACTCCATTTGCATTTTCAACTCAAATGAAAACTAGCCAATTCTAATAACCTGGAAAGCCACAAAGAGGGAGAGGTCAGATCATGTGGAAATTTTCTTTGATGTTTAGATTTTTAACAACCATTACTTAGGTCAGACCTAGAAAGTGTAAATGTATGCTCTTGGAACCCGTGAACAAACCTAACACTAAGCTGTATTAGGTTGTTTTATTACTGACAGCTACACGAAATTGGCTGCAAATGGGAGATTATTACAAATAGACTGATTTGTAGCCCTCTTTGGAGGAGTCGTGGGGACAATGGTCATAAAATGGTAACAGGTTGTGATTTTGTAAACACAACTGGCTCACTTTGATTTTTCTTTTTAATGAGTAGGTGCCAACATCCCTGGAAAAAAATCTCCTTGAAAACATCCCCATAATGACATTCAAACTTGGCTAACTAAGTGTCCCTTTCTACAACATTGTTATTAATATGTGTGTGAGAAAGTAGTGTGTGGTGGTGGTAGTGGTGTGTGTGTGTGTGTGTGTGTGTGTGTGTCAGAGAGAGAGAGAGAGAGAGAGAGAGACTGAGTTGGAGGCTTGAACTCAGGGCCTGTGTGCTGTCCCTAAGCGTCTTTTGTTCAAACCAAGTCTTCTACTACTTGAGTCACAGCTTCACTTCTGGCTTTTTTTTTTTTTTTGGTAGTTTCATGAAGGTGAGTCTCACATTATGTTTTTAAAGGGAAAATATGTGAATTGCCCATGGCTGTCTTAGCAAATTAATCTCAACTGGACACTAATGTGATCCCTCTGCTGGAGGTTGGATGACCAAAATCAAGGTGCCAGCAGAACCTCGTGCCTCAGCTGCTTTGAGGGAGATTCCTTCCTCCCCTCTCCCGGCTTCTGGGTGTTTCCAGAGCTGGTGGTGTCTGAGGCTGGCAGCTGTGTGACCCTCTGCTCTGTTTCCAACATCAATGGCTCCCATGTTTCTCTGTATCTTCCCAAGAAGGTCATTGAAAGACATTGGCCATCAAATTCGGGGCCCACTGTAAATAATCACCCCAGCAAAGACTCTACTTCTGAATAAGGTCACATTCTGATATTCCAGGTGGCATGAATTTTGGAAGGACATTGTAATACCCAATCCAGTAAGTAGAGCATGCACTGTGTAAGCCTTTGCTCTGCATCTTATTTTGTTTATTCATAGTCTAGTTGCTCTGGATCTTGCAGGCCCATTTTAGCTCCTGTATGCAAATCAGGAGCATGATTGTCATCACAGCTCCTCACAGAAGCAATCAAAATCACTGCCGAGAGCTTCAAAAGTCTGTGAGGCAGGCAGTTGTACATTGAAGGCAGCTCATGGCTCACAGGAGCTGAATGTGGGCTTCTACTTGCAGCTTGTTCAGAGCCATCATGTTGATAGCTGGAACTGGCCATGATGCACATAATTGCACATCGGTAAATACTGCATTTTCAAGATTTTTAACATTTGTTTTTCTGAAGAATCAGTTTGCCAAACAATTCGTCGATTCTTGAGAGTTTGGATAAAGTCGAACACAATGACGGACACATGCGTTCTCCTTAGCTCCTCTCTACCATCTCTGGAAGCCATCTGGGCAAGTGTTGTGACCTCCATTTCCTTCTTTCCTGCCATATTCATTATTTGGAATTCTTCGAAAAAGAGTAGTTGTTGTCTCTCCTTATTTTATTTATTTGTTCAGTTGGTCATTTATTCTTGTCTTTTTAACACATTCCAAAATTTGAAATACTACATTCCCAAGCACACACACTTGAGTTCCAAGCCAGAACCAAAGTTTATACATAGGAGAACACTAAGGAGATTTATGCTGCCATGCTGCTACATTAACTTCTTGTGGGAGCCACAGACTACAGTCTTTTGCTTCTTTGTCTGTTTTGACTTTGAACTCTTTAAACAGGATTGGGAAGTTTCCAGCTTCTCTCTGAGGAGGGGGCCATGTATTTGTGTGCCAGTGTGATCATTTACACTGACCATTCCTACCACATGATGGAGTATGCAAGCATCTACCTACACATGTGAATCTTCAGAGAGTGTGAAGTGTGCTGCACATGATCTCTGACAATGCTTGTCATCCTTAAGCCCTCTTGTACATGACTAATAAAGAGCAAGATAATGTTAGAAGCTTGAGCATAAAAAGCATTAAGGAAGGAAGGAAGGGAGGGAGGGAGGGAAAAAGGGAGAGAAGGAGGGAAGAAAGGAGGGCAGGAAAGAAGGAAAGAAGAAGGGGAAAGAGGGGGGAAGGAAAGAAGAGGGAAGGAAGGAAGGAAGGAAGGAAGGAAGGAAGGAAGGAAGGAAGGAAGGAAGGAAGGGAGGGAGGGAGGGAGGGAGGGAGGAAGAAGAGAGAGGAGGGAGAAAGGAGAGGATAGGAATGAAGGGGGAACAAAGATCTTTTTTTCTTTATTTTTTCCTATTATTTCTTTTAATATAATACAAAATAAGAGCTCACAGAGGCAAAGGATTCCAAGACAAAAGCATGTTAATATCATGGAAATATATCACACAAATTTCCCTAATGGATCCTTTACTTATTTAATCTTACAACTCTGTGTTAAGATACTAGTATCTTCTCCTACTTTAATTTCCTCAGAAGTATCACTATTTAAAGTTTTCTGAAAAGTATCATTACGCTTGACCAAACAGTTTTCACGCTATGCAAACATCTTCAGTTGGCAAATCCAAACATTTCTGAAGAAAATAATCAAGAATAAACTTTAGCCAAAAATGTTTACTTTAAATAACAAGTCTTCATGCTTGTGTTTGGTGTTTTCTCTCTGTGTTGTGGGAAAGATAGTCAATATAATAAAAGATATTTCCCCTAAGCATGAAGACTTGATTAAAACAAATAACCTGGACAATTTTCAACCACTTTCCAGAGACTAAATTTAGTCATAAATTGTTCCCATGGAAGTACAAAATGTAAGAGCTATCCAAGCAAACCTTACTTTCATTTAATTTATTGGAAATGCATTTTCTATATATTTGGCAGGCACCTTTCAGAAGATGCCAAAAAGTCACTAAAAATAATTCTACAGTAAATTACGTAGGAAAGCAATTTGATGTTCAGTAATAACTTAATCTCCCTAACATTGTATACGAAATTATCTTTTAAAACACAACTGTAGTTTATTCATTCATCCACTCATTCATTTAACAAATATTTCTTGGTTACCTACATTGTCCTGGACAGTGTTATAGATGCCTAAGACTCCTCAGTACTACTTCATCTCCCACAGCATAAATTCCACTGAGAAAAACAATCAATAATAAGCAAATCCCGTCCTACAGTGGAAAGGGTGAAGTAACACGAAAAGTGGACTAGACAGTGAAATTAGAAGTGAAGCATAAGCTGAGATTTTAAACTTGGGGGCGTAGAATAACCTTTTCAGATGGCTAGAGCTTACTGAAAGCTTGAAGGAGGAGAGTATTTAAAGAAATCACATTTCTAACCAGTTCAGCCATAGTCTAGTCTAAGGCCAGAGAGCAAGCATAGGTAATATGATCAGGAAGGTAGTAAGGACCCAAGGACAGAGAGCACCATTGCTCTTTGACTTTGGACTTTGACTCTACTAGAGGATGTTATTGGAGAGTTTCAGGTAAGGGAGGAGCATTGTCTTGGCCAACATAACAATGAGAATGATGAGAACGTATTGCATGATGGGTAGTGTTAAGGGGAGAAGCAAAGGAATTCCCTAACTCATCAAATACAGAGCATGATTGAAGGACAATTTCCAAGCTTTCCACCAGCTGGAAGAATGAGACCCCCATCAACTTAGGAAAGGAAGTAGAATTTTAAATAGGTGCAGTGAGAAGAGAGGAAAAAGAGTTCAGATTCCCATGTGCTAAGACCACAGGGGTTTGTGACATATCCAAGTGATGGGGTGAGTAGGCAATTGAATACATACCACTGGAGAGACAGAGAGAGGTCTATGTCCAGGAGACACACGTTTAGACATGCTTCACCTATGAATGAAATTGAAAGCCTCCAGAATCACATAAGGGGATATGTAAAGGAAGAATCCATTCCTGAGCTCCAGAGAACTCCAAAAAGAACAAGAAGCAAAAGAGGCAGCGCAGAAGACTGCCCTGGGCAGTACGACAAATACCAGAGAATGCTCCTGGAAGCCAACCAAGAGAAATAGAAAAGGACAATGAGTGACCACAGCAACAGGACAAGAATAGTGACTGTATTAACACAGCTAATCACTTAGAAGTCATCGGTGACCCAGCAAAGAGCCATCTTTGGGGAGTGGCATGATGATTTGCTGACTCAGGGTCAGTAGGGCAATGCAGCAGCTGTGTCTACAATGGGTTTGCTGTTGTTGTTGTTGTTGTTGTCTGTTGTTGGTGATTTTTGCCTCCTGCATTTCCCTACAATCTCTGGACTCTTGGGCTCTTTGCAAGAGCCGCTTCCATTGCTGAGGTCAGAGGCAAGCAGGATAAAGCCAGTTTCGGTCTCTGTTCCAGGGATCTCATGTTCCTGGATTTTCTAGCTTGCTAGTGATCTCTGTTCATGGCCATCTGCTCTGGCCATCTTGCTATTCTGCAAGGAGACATGGCCTTCCAGAAACCACTTCACCAGCTTTGCAACCGTCTGTGCCACCCCCGCTGCAATAAACCTCAATTGGTTTGCATTCCTGCTTGAACTTGGCTTCAGAAATGTCTGCCAAGCTCTAGGCTCTGGAGAGTCCACGAGTTTCATGAGATGGTCCTTGACTGGACGATAATTGAAATATTCATGAGAGGAGCTTACGGTCATGACTGTGTGGTTTGCCTCCTCAACTCTATCGCATGCTTTTTGGGAAAAAAATATCTAAAGCTTCTATATGAAATGGAGCTTCCTAGTAAAGCTCCTTACAGCCCATATGGCGAGAAGAATGCAGAAGCCTGCTGTCTTCCAGGTAAAGATGAGCAATTTAGCAAACTTCTAGAGGAAAGTTCTCCTGCAAAGCATCTCTGAGCATGGCAGATGGAGGAGGGATATTTTTTTTCTTTTTTGCACCCGAACTCCTTCAAATCATTCCATGCTAATCACTGTTGTTTGGCTTTGTGTCTGCTTAGGACTTAACCTGAGCAGCTGGTGGACATGCTAGTTAAGCTGCTTTAAGTTTTCCCTTGAAATCAGCGGGAGCTGGTGCCCTGGAGAAGGAAGAGAGCAGTCATGTGAAGGGGTAGTGGGTTTCCTCAGCTCTCTCCTCCAAGCACAGGAATAAAGCCTTCGCATGCCTCTCTCCTGGGAAGTTGAGTTGCAGAGAGCTGCACAGGCTCCAGTTATCTTTTGCTCATCTTGCAAAAAAAAAAAAAAAGAGAATAGCATCTTGTAGCTCCTATATTTATTCCCAGAGCCTTCTTATTCATTTCTGGAGACGTAAATTGGTTTCTTTTCAGTCATGTGAAGAGGAAACTAATTGCATAATTCATTGAAGGCAGACTTTTCTACCTTTAACAATTCTGGCCTTGTTGAAAGCAAGAGCCAATTTTGCCATGATTGAGCTAATACAGTGTTTTGTGCAAACACAACCCCTTTATCCGGGGAGATCAAAGCCATTATTTCTAATACACTTTCACAACAACCTGCAAAGTATATAGGTGAGGAATATTATTCATAGCAGATGGAAAGGGCAAATCACAGTGCAGGTTTGAATAGAATTAGTTATTCTAGACTCCTAGATAATTCTATTCCATCTTTTGTCTCCTTATTGCTCTTTGCCCCTACTTCTTCTTGCTTTGCTATTATAAATAAGTATATATAAATTCATGTGTGTGGGTTCGCTGATGAGTCTTTAGGCCTGGTGGATTCATCAGAAATATAAATCAGAATCCTGGGTTTCCTCTTCTAAGTCCCCATAGTAAATTAAAACATTCAGGTAATTGATTAAAGCTTTACAAATGATATTTTTGCCAGTTTGGGGGTTTCTTGAGGCCTGAATGCTGTCCCTGAGCTTCTTTGTCCTCAAGGCTAGCACTCTACAACTTTGATCTGCAGTACCACTTCTAGTCTTTTCTATTTATATGGTACTGAGGAATCGAACCCAGGGCTTCATGCATTCAAGGCAAGCACTCTACCACTGAGCCATCCCCACTTCTGGTTTTTGAGTGGTTAATTGGAGATAAGAGTCTCATGGGGACTTTTCTGCCTGGACTGGCTTTGAACCACAATCCTCAGATCTCAGCCTCCTCAGTAGCTAGGAGTTTAGGTGTGAGCCACCAGCACCTAGCTACAAATGATCATCAGGAAGGAATAACTTATTGATCTCCCATTGTATTAGACAGATCAATTAGGACAATTATGTGCAATATGTTCTAATAATTCTGAAGGCTGGAAGTTCAAGGACAAGATTCCTACTAACCAAGTAACAGCTAGGGTCTTTCTTCCTGGCTTGCAAACATCAACATCTACCTTCTCATTATGTCCACGAGAAGAAGCGGGGGCAGGGGGTGGAAAGAGGAAGCTCCTTGGTGTTTTTATTTCTTATAAGGGCATTAATTCAACCAAGGAGTTTCTTCTTTCATGACCTCTTCTAAACCTAATTATCTGCCAAACCACTCCATGAAGCATAAATAAACTCCGTGTCAGTATGAAGCACTAGAAGGCATCAGTTACAGGGCTCCCAGAGGAAGCCTCTGAAGACCTTCATCATATTTCTTAGGTTCCTACATCTAGCAGGACTCTAATCATCTCACCCATCTGGCAGAAGGTTTTTGTATCAAATCACCAGAATGAGTCTATTTGGAGAGAACACATCTAAGCAAAGCACATCCATTACTCAGGGACAGGCAGCAAGGATAAACAGAAGCCTCTGGCCTGTGCAAAGCTAGGCTCCAAAGCTCAGGGAAGCTCCCTGGGGGGAAATGGCATTACATCTGCATGTGCCCCTGGTTGCATAGCAACTGGTGAACCCTGATGTGCATGTCTGCCTTCTCACTCTGGGTTTTCTACCTTAGGGAACTCAGATCACTGAGCTCTGAATTCATGGTAGAGCTGAGCACTGAGTTTATTGTAGGCTACACTACAATAAAGAAGACAAAGCCAAAACACGTCCTCATCATACCAAAATGCTACATTCTCAGCCCATTCTTCAGCTATCCGGAGTTCTGCAGACTTGGTGGATCAGTCAAATCATCCAGAGATACAACTTCCTGCAGGACCATCTCCAAATACTATCCTAGTAGGGAAAGAGGACTCCAATGTGTGAATGTGTGTGTCCGACCACGAATGGCTTCTTACCTTAGAACCCAGACATGGAATTCTGCACACACCCTTCACACTGCCATGTCTAGACATCCCTCTCCTCCCTCCTAGGAGCACCCTGCTCCATTAGTGACGTGGTTCATCTGCTCCTTCACCCATCAGCGTGGCATGCTACATGCCAGTCGTTGCTTCTCATGGTCATATTCCATAGTCTGAATCCAGCTGCAGTTTGGGGCATGCAGAAAGTCCATGTGGATAAAGCATGCAGGTGTTCAACATTACCTCTTTATTCTCTGTACCCCGTGCCTGCTCTGCAGGTGTCACCAAATGCCCTTTGGAGGACCAGGTCTCCTCTGGTCCAAAACCACTGACCTAGAGTGAAGTGTGCTACATTTACCCCATTGGGTTTTATGTAATAATATGGAAATGAATCATAGAGAGCCTGGATCAAACTCTGTATTTATTTTAAAATTGTGCTAAATATTTTCTATTCTAAATTTAAAGAATACAAATCATTGTTCTAAAATAATGTAAGATACATAAGTAGGTATGTATGTATGATAAACTATACAATCTACCTAAACAAAGCTTGATTATTAAGAAAAAAACTTGCTCTGTACACCCCTTCATTTATCTACTTCCATTAGCCTGTAAGTGGCTGAAAATACATCTTTCTTGAAATTTCATATTTGGATACATTGACCTGTGTGCTGACCACACAGCTATTTTCCCAGAAAGAACCATTCCATTTCCTGCTGTATTCCTTTTCTGTAGTTCTCTTTATCTTCATTTTCCCCTCTAATGACAATATCTTTGCTAATGTTCTAAATTCTCTCTGCTCACTCTCCTTTCTTGGAATCCATTTGAAATGCTCAAATCTTGAATGAACCCAATATAAACTTTGCGATGTCTGCATATGTCAGCTACTTTAAACTTCTGGAGAAATTAACCAATTGAAATACCTCAGCACCACCATGATCATATTATTACCAGCCCCAGTTGGGCTCTCTTAGCTCTTATCGGATGCTCTACTTTGTGAGAAAATGGAAGCCATGTGAACATCTTTATTCGAACATCTTCTGCCTGTACTGCCCCCCACCCCCACCCCAGCTATGCTTTATACTCAACATCCATTTCATTTTCCTATTTGTGTAGGAACCATTTAAAACACCAATGCTCACAACTTGAAGTCAGTGCCTTGCTCTGTCTTAGCTCACTGCCCTTTACCAGGCTTCCTGTCCCACACAGAAAATAGAAATCATTATATTGAACCACCTTCCATGTCTGATCTATACATTCTTTTTTTTTTTTTTTTTGGGTCCGGTCGTGGGGCCTGAACTCTGGGCCTGGGCGCTGTCCCTCAGCTCTTCAGCTCAAGGCTAGCGCTCTACCACTTGAGCCACAGCGCCACTTCTGGCTTTTTTCTTTTTGCTTATGTAGTACTGAGGAATCAAACCCAGGGCCTCATGCATGCAAGGCAAGTGCTCTACCACTGAGCCACCTTCCCAGTCCCCTATACATTCTTGTATACCTGTTCCTCCACTCTTGTGCTTTCTTCCTATATTTTGAATTGTTCCATTACAGGATCTTTCCCATTAAAATTTAAACATTGCATTCCTCCCACACTTAGCAATAAATGTGACTATCTCCTGGCTCTGTTAGCCACTTCCCAACCTCTCTTCTGCCCATGTATTTTTGCAAATTTCCTTCCTTGTTTAATCATCATCTACTCATGAATTTGCAATCAGCTACTATTATGGCCACAACATGTAAGCTACTCTTACTTAGTCAGCTCCACAGACCTCCAAAATAGAACGTCATTACCTTGTCTCCAGTTCCTAGCATTGTACTCAGTGCTTAGTAAATTTGCAATCAATACTTGCTAGTTGAATACATATACATATATATAAAGAAGATATAGATATATATTGTATCTTGAAGATCTATATCTTTATATATACATGTATCTCATATATATATATAGAATATAGATATATCAAAATAGCTATGTGGATAAAAAAATCAAATATTTCCTTTAGAAAAGGTAGATTTACATATTTATTCACCGTGCATTGATTTATCTACTTCATCAACAAACCTTGGATGTTTGTATGCCATGTTAAGTTATATTTTATTCCAGGTCCTGACTAAAGGGCCTGAAGTAAAAATAATGACTATAAACAGTCCCTGCTCATAAGGACAATGTGCTTGGAGAGAGAAGCTAACTAGAAGGTAATAGGAAAAAGTAGGCATTTTAATGTAATAACAGATGTGCCCATCAAGTATTATGTCCTGTCATGATGAATAGCTATAGAAAGCAGATAATGTGAAGTACATCTACAATTGCAAAATTCTTCCTCCAGAGTATGGAAGGGATTGAGGAGGCCCCTCCTAGGTATACAACACGTTCTCAGGGGACAATGACTGACTTCTTATACGTATCAATGTTGTCCTGTGCTTTTCAACTACTCAAGTATAACCTGATGTCTTTAATTTATTCTTCAGGTAAAACATGACAAAGAGGCTATTTAATCATTTCCCACTGAATATTATACTTATCCTTAAGGCATAGGTTTCTGGGGTATAAGCTCTACAATCTCTACACAGCCTTTAGAAAAATTTCCAGTCAACCATAATGAAACTACTATATTTGGTATTTCTCCTTCATATTAAAAAGCCCTGCCAAAATAAAAATTCTTTATCAAGGGTGCCAACATGGATCATGATTGGTGTTGACAACTAGTATAAAGCCTGGAATATATCAGTTTAGCTAATGAACTAGGCCTTCAGAACCCGTAATGATCCCAAGTTATTTTTGACATCCCAAATCTTCCTTTCTGTCATTCACACTCTGAATAGAATCTTAATCTTTATCCTGAGCTGTGCACTGAATCATGATATCTCAAATCTCACAGAGGAAACAGAAATCATAGCAATCTCCAAACAAATTGTCCCAGCTATTTTTAATCACTAAAATTTTAAATTAAATCAATTCAAGAGTTTAATGATTAAAAATAGATGTGGCGCTTACAAAGAGGTACCCTGGAGTCAAATAACAGTAGATCCATACTTCTGTTAATGAAAGGGTATTATTGATTTAGGAAAAATATTTTGGCTACATGTTAGGAACTCTAGATATCATTTTTATTCTAGGATAAGAAGCTACTTCTACACAAAAATGTTTAGTCCCTGAGAAACAGTGCTGTTGTCTATTTCTCACTGTGACATGAAAGAAATCTGAAACTTTTTCTTAAGAAAATACACAGCAATGCAACTTTTAGGTCCTAAAATGTGCTCCACTGTTGTGTTGAATGCTGCTAAATTTTTCTCCCCAGCAAAGCAGTGCTATTCTCTATCAGCTATGGATGAATATTTGCTAGTCTGATCTGATGTGTTTAGAACACACAGGTGCGTCTATTTCTAGACTAGCAGTTTGTAAGTGGTCAGGTGAAAACCATTCTTCATCAGTAGCCTCTTAAACAGAGAGAGCTGACCTCTACTCACAAAGCCAGACCTCGACACGGGGGACTTTTATGAGATAAAATGCCTAATTCCAGTTTACATGATATGGCAGACAAGTGATTAACTGGCTGATGTGTATCAAAACCTAATCTCAAGTCAACCCACTTGGTTACCTAATTGGACAGCATTCTGTAAAGTTTAATTAGATTGTCACTGGCCAGGCCCTAGAGTTTTATTAATTTAATGACAGCAAAATTAAATGATCCTAGTCTTGTAAAAACCACTTTGAGCTGTCTTTGAACAAGAGTATCCGTGCTCTTGATCGCATCCTGAAGAGATCTGCTTTTCCATCCATGCTTTCCCTCAAGAGGCAAAAGGATTAAAAAAAAAATCACCACACTGCAAGATTGCAAGATGGGCAAATGCAAATGCAAATGCAAATGTGTGAGAGAGGAGGTTCGTGGCACCCCTGGATCAGGCTTGTTTCCTGCCATAGAGGAACAGCTTTGTCTCCTGTGCAAATGGGAGCCCAAGTTTGCCGCTTACTGTCCGTACAACCTAGAGCAACGAAAATAACCTTCCTGGGTCTCTGTCTCCTCATCTGTAAAATGGGGAAGAAATAATATATATATTTAATATGTGTGCTAGAATGAAATGAGTCTGGAGCTTAGAAAATATCTGGCACTTGTAAATGCTATCCAAATTTCTCTGCCTATTACTTTGCATTATAGAGGAAGTGTTTAAACAAACAATGGGATGTTTTTCAGCCAACAGCTTATGGTCTGATGCACTCTTTGCCCTTAAATATGAATAAACCTGGTATTTCTCATGAATATTGGTTGACTCTCCTTCAAATATATCCAAGAGAAGTATGGCAAAGGCATGTTTTCAGTTTTTCTGAGCAACTTTCATATTGATTTCTGTAACAGTTGCACGAGCTATATAAGGGTTCTTTTTCCCCCTACATCCTTGTCATCATTTGTTGTTATTTTTTATATATAATTTTGATTGGGGCGAGATGGAGTCTAAGTATACTTTAGACTTGTATATGTCCTTCATGACTAAGGTTGTTGACATTTCCTTATGCATCTATTAACCATTTCTATGTCTTCTGAGATCTTTTTGACTGTTTTTTTAGCTTAATTGTTGATTTCTTGTATATTATGGATATTAGTCCTTTATTTGTTGAACAGCTAGTGAGGATTTTTTTCCCAGTCCATGGGTTGTCTCAGGATTCTGATAATTAACAGTTTAATTTGATGAAGTACTCTCATTTTCTGGGTTACTGGAGTCCAATTCAGAAAATAATTGTGTATGCTTGTATTTTCCAGAGTTCAACATACCTCTTCTCTTAATAGTTTCACATTTTCAGGCTTTATATTAGATCTTTACTCTATTTGGTGTTACTTCTTGTACAGGTTGAGAAAAAAGGGGTCCAATACAAACAATTTTTCCAGCACTGTTTGTTAAAGAAGATGCTTTCCTCTTTAAAATTCTATTCACAATAGCCAAACTGTGGAATCAGATCTAGTATCCAACATCTATTGAATGGATAAACGGAAAATGGTGAAAATGTACTATGTAATATGATTCAACCATACACAATGAAATATTGTGATTTGCAGGAAAATGGATGGAACTATCATGAGATACAAACCTTAGTTTACAAAGCCAGATATTGCCTATGCTTGTGCATTTGTGGAATCTAGAACCTAAACTGATGATAATGAGGAAGAGGAAGAGGAGGTGGGAGAGAGAAAGAGGAAAAGGATATATGAATTTAAGAGGAGGATAGCTTGGAGGAGGGATCAGTTGAAGAGAAAGGGAAAAAGAAAAACTACTAAAGGGGGAAAAGTGAAGAAAAGTACAATAGGAAGGAGATAAGTGATGCTGATGGATGGAACCTACTAGGTGATTTCTGTTCCTAAATGTATTAGTTCCTCCATTGCCCGATTAGCTGCACTGTTCACAGGACAACAGAGAGAGCCCTCACGTAGTTGTGTTAGGTCAGCAAGTCTTGTGCTCAAGGCAGCGTCTTCTCTACCATCCCACACAACTACAGGGCTTCTCACTCTGGAGATTGTGTAATGACTGTATGTTGGTAGACAGCTGACTTTTTAATGAGTCTGGTAGCTTTGCATTGTTGCTGCTGTGCACATATGCATTGGAGAATGTGGGTTTGGTTTTTATCCTCCCTCAAAATACTTTCTTTTCTGTTTCCTTTTTCAAAGTGAAAATAGTTCCCAGATTGTTTTCTACCTCCTAAGGGAAAAAAAGCAAAGATTGAAAAATCATTGCTGGTGATATGGAACATCTTCAGGATAATCTTTGTTGTGATTTCATTATGATGATAATAGTTAAATAATTCTGTGCATAGCTTTCCTAGTGGGTATGATGGAGAGTGTGACATGCATAGCTGCATTTGGTCTCGGAATTTTAACTCCCAAGCATTAAAGCCTCCAATTCATCCCCTAGCCTCAGAATTCCTGTCTCCTGCAGGATGCAGCCTTACTCACCCAGAGTTATAGAGGAAATCTGAACCCCTTTCTCCTAAATAAGGAGATCTAGATAGTGAAATCTGAATAGTAAAAAAAAAAAAAAGGGACTAAATAGTCAATATAATTCTGAAAGTTGCCTCCCTACCTGTCACTGATATTAGTAAAGCTGAAGTGTGATAGTTGGGACCATAAAGGAAAGCATAAATAGCCACCACTCCTGCCTTTTTTCCCTAAATAAGAATGGGATTTTGAAGCAAGGAGAAGATATAAACCCTTGCATTTTTTACACCTCTAAGCCCCAAAGGTCTCTACTCCCCAGAGCTTAAGCTACTGACCAATCCTAGAGTGAATGTCCACCAAGTATTTGCAACTCACATGCAACCTTGGTGAACATTAGCCTACGTGGTCGGAAATGTGGATCTTGGTCAAAGGATAAAACAAATATCCATTTGGGAAGAGTGGCCCAATCTCTGGGGAGAAGACCAGGTGCATATAGGAGAACAAGTCTGGTTTAAGGGCTCATCCAATCCAACCTAGAGGCCCGTGAGCTCAGCTGGAAGGCACAGCTCCAGGGTGGCACCTGCGCTCCTACAGACAGCATGTAAAGAATGCTGTTAGGAATTCAGCCTAGTCTTGTCAGTGTAGAGTATGTGCTTGGCAGGAAAGGCAGGGTGAGGCTCGACTTGAAAATAAGCTTTTCTGGTCTAACTGGTTTGGACTTCAGTCAGAAAAAAAAATCACTCAATACTCTCCTGGCCCAGGCAAGAAGTAAACTGCAAAATGACAAGACTGGGAAAGAAGAAAAACAGCCACCTCTCTCTCCTCAGTGAGGGATAGAGGCAGATCTTTTGTGCTTGTTGTGTTTTGTATTGCTCTATGTTCTTTTCATGATGTCTCCCATGCCTTCACCTGACACTTTGCTTCTCAGTCTTCTTCCTTTTTTTTTACTTCCCCACTGGCCTCCTGTTTATGAGCTAACTATTAATCATTTCACCTTTCCTAATTTAAAAATTCCTACTTTATCCTGGACATATCCTTGCTCTTTACTGTACCATCTTTATTGGTGGGGAGAGTTGTTTCCAGTAGTTTCTTAATACAAGTAAACAGAATTACTGTTGTCATTGCAATCTGATTTCTCTCCTCTCACTGGCAATGATCATTAAGACCTCAAGGAAAGATTGTCCACTAAGAAGACACACAAGGAGAATGAAGAAAGGAGGAATGTCAACCAAGTAGCATGGCAGTAATAGCCTTGCTTAAGGAATTGTGTGTAGTTCCTCTGTGCAGCTATGTATGATCAAAATCATTGTTATCATCATATCAAACAGAAAAAAAGAAGATCAACACATAAAACTGGAAGGGGTATCCATCATAATGCACAAGTCACAACACACATGAAAACAAAAGGAGGAATTTGGGAATGCAAGACAAGTTCATGATCCTCAGTAACTGAACTAAAAGATATCAAAAGGGCTGAGTGAACACAAAGAAGTTATAAGACGTGTCGAAATGACTTTAAAGAGAGTCAAAATAAACAAATGAGTAAAGTAAGGAAGTCAAATTGACCCCTAGCTAAGAAATTCAGCCACTTTTATGAGAAATTCTGCAAAGAGACAGGGATTCTACAAACAAATGAAAACCTTGGAAATGGAAAGCCCAATAAATCAAATTTGGAAGCTCAATGGGAAGTGTCACCAATGTACTAGATCAAGCAGTATAAACTCGATCGTGAATATCAGTGATAAAGAGAAGGTTGAACATCATTATCTCAACGTAATAACTCAAATAATACCCCAGCTCCTTCATCACTTTAAATTCTGTTTCTTGATCAGTCCTTCTTCATAGTTTCTTACTGACAACATCAGGAGTCGATTTTGTATTCTTAAGGATATGATGTATTAAACAATATGAGATTATATCAGGTATAGGAAAAAAGGATGCATTTGAGGAATACGGTAAACACAAGGTGTATGAGGCTGCTACACAGGTGACAGAGCAGACTGCTTCACAGCAAGTCTTGTTAGAAGTGGAAGGAGGCTGGTGCCATTGGCTCACGCCTGTAATCATAGCTACTCAGGAGGCTGAGATCTGAGGATCATGGTTTGAAGCCAGCCTGGGCAGAAAAGGCCATGAGCCACTTATCTCCAATTAACCACCAGAAAAATGGAAGTGGCACTGTGGCTCAAAGTGATAAAGCACTAGCCTTGAGCATAAAAACTCAGGAACAGTGCCCAGGCCCTGAGTACAAGCCCCACAACTGAAAAAAAGAAGGAGTAAACTCTAAAATAATGATTGAAAGTTTAATATAGAAAACATACAAGACAGTGACATAGACCTTTATGGTCATTATTAACTATTACATACCCTATATCACACAACTGGTAATGCAGTTAGGTTCACACCAGCATCACCACAAACACATTGGCCTGGGACATTACCAGCTATAGTATCCTATGCGGCCAGTGTTACCTGTTTCTATCATTGACTGGAGTACCGTTGTACATCACATGATTATGGTGGCTAGCACTGCCATTCATTTCTTCTCTTTTATTTTTCTCCCATTTCCTTGCTTCAGCTTTCCAAGATCTTTATTTTAACCTCTCTATCAAAGATTGTCTTGTTTTGATTCCTGGAGATTCCTTTCCAGAGACCTTTATCTTGATCTGCTGTTATCATTTTCCTCCTGGCTGCCTCTACATCCACTATTCTGGAACTTTCCTTCCTTGTCTTTTTTAAATGTATTTTAAATTTTTATATGTTTTTTTATTGTAAAGGAGATGTACAGCCTTTGTGGGCAGAATCTATTGTTTATTTACTTGTTGGTATACCATCTGTCTCCCTGATCAAATGGCTTTGGCCTGAGCTGGGTGAATTCTAGAAGTGCAGTTGTATTTCAGAAGTGCTTGGACAGTATTTAAAGCAGATTGACCCTGTTTACTCTTGATTTCCCAATGCCTACTACCCCCCTATTAGGCAATAGCTTTCAGTGAGTTCCATGTTGCTATTTTCCTTCACAAATGCAATGTATTCTGGCATTGTTCAACCTCTAACATTCTCTCTGGTCCTAATCTCAAATAATTGCACAACTACAAACTTGTTCTCTCTCTTGATACATAGATAGATATCAATAGAGATAGATAGATAGATAGATAGATAGATAGATAGATAGATAGATAGATAATCGTAGTATCTTTATGCATATATTTTTTTAGGTCCTGCAACCAAACAATTAGCATACATTACACATAAAAAATGTTAAGGTCAGGAAAGTGAAACAGATCCTGTTTAGGAAGGAGATATATTATTGGGAGAATGGAGAGGGTTGAAGGAGAGTGAGTAAGTCCCAAATACTTTATGTGAGTGGGTGAAAATGGAACAATGAAGCATATTGTAATGGGTCTGAGAAGGGGGAGGGATGAGGGAGGGTGACAGAGCTAGTAAGGGTGATCAAGGTGCACCCTATGTGTCTATGGTCATGTCAAAATGCAATCCCTTTGTAAACCAATAAATGCTAATAAAAATGTAAAAATGAAAGCAGCGAATCTCAACCCGCCTCCAGCTTCCAGACTCAGAAGATGCATTTTCATGTGATCCTGGAAGATGCACACGGCCGATCAAGTCAGAAAATCAGCAGCCTAGAACCAGACAGGCTGAAACACAACTCAAAGAGGCAGTCAGGAGCAAACCTCAGGGAGGCTCCAGGCAGGCCTATCCGTTCCTCTACACTGCGGCCTTTAAGACAGAGACTTGGGGTCACGCTGTCAACTGACCTCAGACCTGGTGGCACTTGGCGAACAAACAGTCTTGACAAACATGAAGACCCCAGGGGCCATGAGGAATGCCTGGTCCCCCACAAACACACCAAACCATAGGCTGCCCTCATCTCCCTTGGCAGGCAGCCTTCTACAGATATGACAAATCCCATTACACGTAGCATCTCAGGTGGGAGACATGCGTCAAGGGCATCCTACCTCCTGGCCTCTCTCTCAGGTATTCATTCAGTCAGTGCACGGGCTGGGCACACCATTGTACTGCACATAATGGAGTTGTCAAAATGAATACCTGCAGAGTGCCCCACGCTGGGAAAGGAATAGTTGTCCTGTGCATTTCTCATGGCTAGCGCTTTCAGATTCCTTTGTGAGAGGCTCTACGAGGAAGGAACAGACATTAAGTATTCTCCAGGTTTGTGATGTTGCCTGACTATTGATTTGCATTGTTGTGAATGGCTGTCCATGCTAATGGGCTCATGATTTACATCTCCTTCCCCAGACTGCCTGCATCCTGGTGCCCTAGCTCTAATGTGAATTCCAACACACTTATCTTCCCAATGAGTGCAGGAGAGGCTACTGCACTAATGCATTGCCCTCCCTTGGCTGTCAGCTGCTCTCTTTACTTGTTTGCTTCACAATGGAAAGGGAAAAATAAGCCCAGAAAGACTGCAGCGTTCTCTGCCTGAAAACTTAAAGTGGCCTCCTAGTTAAGATGCTGATACCCAAAGAGAGCAGAAGAGCCTACATCCAGGTTCAAAGAAGGGCGCAGGTCTAAACATGTGGAGGACCTCTTCTCATTTTATGGCAGACACATGCTCTCAAAGCGACATTATGCTAGGCATTAGTGGCTCACACCTGTCATCCTAGCTACTGAGGAGGCTGAGATCTGAGGATGGCGGTTCAAAGCCAGCCCGGGCAGGAAAGTCTGTGAGACTTATTTTAACCACCAGAAAACCAGAAGTGGCTCTGTGGCTGAAGTAGTAGAGTGTTTGCCTTGAGCTGAAGAGCTCAGGGACAGAGCCCAGGCCCAGAGTTCAAACCCTATGCCAGCTTTGGTCCATATTTGCAAGGGGGTGGGACAGAGCTTCTCCCTGCTTCTCACCGTCAGAAGGTGTCCCCCATGGGTACATCAAATGACCAGGCTGCCATGAGTCATCCAGACACTTCATGAACCCAAAGAATTAAAACCCAAATACCACAAAGAACTCTCCCCTGTCCTTAGTATCTCCAGAAGCCTCTGCCTGGAAACATAATTCTACTAATATTGTTGGAGGAATAAATGGCACTGAATGTCCTGTGGCGATCCAAACAATGATTCCATTGGCTTTCAGAATCTTTGTAAAACCCCAATTCCAACCTTCTAACACAGACATGGTCACAAGGACACAGGCCATTGAGTCCGACCCATTACTGCATCACCTTTAATGCTCTCTGTTTCTAATGAAGCCCTCAGCTGCTCAGCAACAAAGACTTTTCTGGGAATTGTTCTTTCAAGTCCTTTCCTTTCACATTTCCTTTTTCTTTCCCCTTTATCCTTTTATATATTTTTTCCTTACAAAACAGGAATGAATATTTCCATTTTGATGGCCCACAACAAACATGTCCGACTGTGGGACGTACCACTTTCATGACAAAAGGTTTCTGGGTGTGCAGCTGCTCTGTGGGTGGCTGGCCTTGGGTCCCTAGAAATGACAAAGGCATCATTACTTTAACATGGGGTTTGAGTATGCAATGCTCACTTTCTTTCCTATTCTGTTCTTTCCTTTCCAATCCCCCCTCCCCTTGGAAAGTCTTTGGGCTATTTTGTGTGTGTGGTGAAAAACTTGACCTCCTTATTTAACTATTCTGAACCCATTAAGGATTCAGGATTGTCTGCTAAGAATTAAAAGAACAATCCATTTTATAAAATGTTGCTTGAATGCCAATTATTGCTTGTCTTTTAGAAATGGAACTGGATTATTGTTTGTTGTTTGTTTAGCTTTGCTTTTGGCCTTTCAGACACATCCTTAACACTCTGCCTACCATAATTCTCCCCCACCAAAAAAAGGTTGACTTTCATAATGATCATACCTAGATTGTTGCTTTTTTTTCTTTTGTGGAGTGGAGGGATATTTTTTTTGCTTTGGTTTGGCTTTTGTATCACAGTTAAGAGAGTTGGTCTCTTGTTTAATTCACAATGTCCAAAAGGAAAAATAAACACACACACACACACACACACACACACACACACACACACACACAAAACGAGCATAGAAATGCCATCTCTCCACATGCTCCTGTCATTTGCTTTCTCCTGGGAAGGCTGGCATAGCTGGTGTCACATGGTTTATGTTTGCCCTCCTGGGTGCTTGCCTGTCTCCAGAAGCATACCAATGAGCCTGTTGAAATGCTTGGCCTGAGAAGGTCAAGTTTACTTATGGCCCAGCCTCTCATCATGTCCCTGCTTCTGGTGCTCACCCCCACTGACAAGTAGATAGGAAGCTGCTCCCAAGAGCAACAAATTAAGCAGGTGGAATGATAGCACCAATTTCTCATCTCAGCCTTCACTCCTGGACAGCTTTTCTTCCTATTGGTAAAAATTAGTCTTTCTTCATTAGGGCAGAGAGGTGGTATCATTAGAAAAAGGCTTCATAGACTGCCTCAAACAGATGACTTGAACCTCTTCCTGGCTCTAGAGTTGAAGTTGTCTGATGCTCTGAAGAATAACAGAATATTCTGTTTCACAGCCATGACTGCCTAAACAAATGAGGACTTAAATAAATCTCTTGCTGCTCTTTTATAAAATAGAAGCCTTACAGAATGAACTTGAACAATCAAGACTATACTAATTTTTTTCCTGCAGTACTGTGACATATACATCTCAGGTGTATCATCGGTGAAGAAAGCTTCTGAGAGCAATGCAGAAGCCTCTTAAGAAGAAAAAAAGGTATCACAATGATTTCTTTTGAAATACTTTTACTGCCAGAATACAAAGTAGATTGCTGAACTAGTAGTTTTATGGGAAATAATTATTACTCCATCCCAGCAATTATGAAGACAAAGGGAGAATGTTCAAGTAGAAGATACCCAATTGTAAGGATTTTGCTAGATTAAATTTCCCAGTTGCTTGCTTGTTCTAGAGTCATGAATTTCTAAACTAGAAGAAGAGTCTAAAGCAGGACGGTAATAAAGCACATTTCCAAGGAAGCATTTTGCAATCAAATAATCACGTCCACCTATCTCCTCTCTTCTTCTAAATATCTCCATCTCCTGCCTTTGAACCCTTGAAAGGGACATTTCTCTTCCACTCACTCCCTTCACACCTCTTTTGTGGTAAATATAGAGCTACTGTGGGTCAAGAATGGGAGCATATGGAGAAAAAGCTCTGCCCCCAGATAGCAGAGCAGTAGAGCAATAACCGTTATTTATGTCCTATTATTCACAGCAAGTACAAGCTTTACAGGAAATTGCATAGAAACAACTCATCAGTTCCTATGGAAGCATAAAAAATGCGCACATCCCTTGTGATGGTACTTAAATGTGACCTACCCCTCCCCTGCCCCACTTAACATGTGAACTCGTGCCCCTGTGCTCCCTCACAGATACGAGGCAGTCTTGAGTGAGCAGAAAAAGTCTCTTCCTCCGCCTCTGTTTTAGATTGCATTTTAATCTGACATGTTTGCATTCTCTCAATGAGTTTTTCTGAATCCAAATGTGAGCTTCATCTTTGCTATTCCCTGGAACAAGGAAAATATCAGCCTGGGATCTCATTCTAGTCATCTTCTTATCCTTCACACTGGGACTACCTAATCCCTTTGCCACTTACTTAATGCAGATCTCGGGAGGACTGTATAAAATGATGATGTTGAAGATTCTCCCATGACTTCAAAATTGTATTCAAATATCATAAGTTTATAAGATGCTTTTTAAAACATTTGAAAGAAGAGCAGCTTGTATGTTTGACACTACTGTACTAAGGCAGTCGTTTACCCGAAGATAATTGATCTGGCTATAAAACTAGTAATTGAACTCTATCTGAATAATGATTGTTTCTTTTCCCATAGACGTGAATGAAAAGTGTATGTTGTATTTCTCTTTTCTTAGCAATCATAACAACTTACACACATGACATGATATTCCAAGTCTTTTCAGATGAACTCTTGATTTTCCAGGATTCCTATAAGATACGTGTTGTGACTTGGGCTTTACAACTGGGGAAAATGAGACCCAGGAAACTGTGGTGTGTGTGTAGTTGCACAGTTAAGCAATATGCAAGTCTCTAAGCCTCTCCTCTTCTCCACCTACCAGATGAAGCAGAATATCTATGAGAGTACCATCACCATGAAGATAGCTTGATGGCATGTACTTTAAGTTCAGTCACTTATCTTTGATTATCTATCATTAAACTTTGATGTTTTTTATCAATCAATATACTTGTGATACTCCCCTGCCAGCTGTACTATAAGAGTGGGCTGCTGTGTAAATTGAACATCACTGCTAAGAGGAAGACACCAATCCATGGAAATCCGTGGATTGGTCCTTGCGTGTTCTCACCTGGAAGCAGGTAGGGCATTGGGAGAATCCAGGTGGCTAATCTGATTCAGAAAGCTCTCACTAGCCCCCTAAGAAAGTCTGTCTGCCCTCTGTGTAGTCTGGGCTGCAGAAGAACAAGAAAAACAAGTGTACACAGGGATTTGAGCTTGGAGTGTCATAAAGAGTGCAGACAAGATCAATAGCAGTCAAAGTTAAAATTTAAAAACAGAGACATGTGTGTGGTTAAAATAAGAAAAAGAAGCCAGGTGTAGAAGTACTCAGATAAATCAAACCTAATGATTCAACCCATTTATATGAATATAAATATAAAAAATATATAAAATATATATACATTAAATAATTTATATATGTTGTGTGTATACACAAATACATATATGTGTGTGTGTGCATATACATACACAAAGCTAGCATTTATTTGCCATTCTTTTCCCAGTACTTTCTGTGACTTTTATAATAATAAACTGCCCTCCAGCATGGCAATATCGGGTCCTTATAAATATTCATGGTGACATTTAGTTCTTCTGAAAGCAACCCCTTTTTCCATGTGACATAGCTTTCAGAGAAGTGAAAGGAGGTCCCAGGTTGGCTTTTCAGCTCTGGCTTGACAGGCAGGCCATGGCGTATCTCCATGGAAGAGAACTGCAGTGCATGCTCCCGACTCACTTCCACAGTGAGGGCAGCAACACTGTGCGCAGCATCTATAAACAAAACCCTCTGTTGACTCCCAGGTGCTGCCTTGGAGCAGTTAAGGAAAAAAAAAAATGAACATTTCTCCAGTGCACTTGGGAATTTTTAAAGCAAAATAGCATGCAAGGGAAAGTACCTATACATGACCTATCTATATTTCTGTTCAGTTCTTCTGTAATCCTAAAGCTTCTCTGAAATAGTAAAACTGCTTGTTGCTTTTTCTTAAATGTACCAGGCAGGAACATGGTTCACATCTAGAGACAGAGGGGAAAAAATAAAGACAGGTGAAGCTCTACCTCCAAGATGAGTTGTTACTTGATTCATGAGACCTCTCTCCACCCAAGATGGCATCTACTTGGTCCTCAAGTTGAAAGCCCAGTGACTGGTACCAAAAGAGGGTGAGTGGGTTGGTGAAATGGTATGAGCATAGGTTGTCCAGTCCAGGGGCTGGAGACTTGATTCCCAGTGCAGTAGGAGGGACTTTTAAAAGGTTGGGCCTAGTGAGAGGTGACTAATCCTTGAGACAAGACCCTCACAACAGGTCAGGCCCACCTTCTTGTGGGAAATGAGTGTCTCCTATAAGCCTGAGGTGTTACAAAGCAAAGCCTGACCTAGGTGTTTGCTCTCAGCCTCACCTGCACTACGCTTCCACCATGCTCACCATCTGCCACGTGATCCAATCGGCCTGAGACCTCTACACAAATGGCTGCCTACGCCTGCACGTGTCAGTCTCCAATTTTTTGAGCACAAACTTCTTTTCCCTATAAAATTAGCCAGTCTCAATACATGAACACGCTCCCCTTATTTATCCACTAGAAGTACAGTATCTTTCTTCTCCCTTGGGTATCGGAGCTTGATGTATAGCTTGCTTTGCCAGAGATACTACAGAAGGAGTGACTTTGTGCCATTCCTATGCCAAGCCCAGAGCATATCCAGAGTGTTTGTCACAGAAACACAACGTTACTATGAAGAGAGAACTGCATAGCAACTTCTCATTATAAAGAAGAAATAGGTGTTCACTGAACAGCAGTGTCCATCACCTCATTCTTAGGGAAGACTAGCTCATCCTCACAAAGAGAACAGAAATGTGCACTAGGCTCTAATGCATTCCCAGGTCTGGCTGTTACCCCTCCAAATGATGCTTCAACCAGGCCTACTCAGCCCTCTCTAAAAGGACTAAGCTGAGACACACATTTTACCTTTTAGGCTGACCTTCCATCAACCAAGGTTTGAGAAGTTATGGTGACTGACAGGATAGACTTAAAGCAAGACAACTGTAAGTATTCCTTGTCCATTAATCACACTGGCAAGCACAATGATTTGCTTACCACATTGTATTTGGATTAATTGAAAGCTACTCCAAAGCAAAGACATGGGCCTATGTCTACATCTGTGGTGCTCAAGTCTTTCCTATATGTCTCTGCCTTCTTGAGAAGCTTTTATATTTTGTTATTTAAATGATCACATACTTATGGAGGGTTGACATGTCAAGAAGAAGGGCTGGGTTCATAATTTAAAATCTTTCAAAGTACTTAGTACAGTCCTTAATATTTGAAGAAGCCTTAATAATTTGTTTGTGGTGCTTTTTGGTGGTGTTTTGCTTTGCTTTGCTTTGTTTTTGTTTGTAGAATCAGGGCTTGAACGCAGGAGTTTGTGTTTACTGGGAAAGTACTTCAACAATTAAGCCATACCTTGGTCCGTGTAAAGTCTCATATTATGCCTGGACCAGCCTAGATCACAACCCTATGTAAGTTTTCCATGTAACAAGGATTACAGGGCACCACCAAGCCCAGTATTGCATTCATTTCAGCTCTCTGCTTCCCAAGTAGCTAAGATAAGATTACAAGCATGAACCGCCATGTTTGGCTGTGTTGTTGTTTCTAAGAGCCAGATAATTCTTAAGAAACATTTACTGATGATCTTGAATTGGCATTCATTGTTTCTAAACAAAGAGATTTTTTTTAAAGTTGCCCTCAGTTTATGACAGCAAGATATTTCTTTCTTTATTCAAGAAAGGAGATTGGTTGATCATTATCTTTTCAAACTAGAGGATATATTTGTGTGAGTGTGTGCATTGCCTCTTAAGGACATGATTTATGAATATTTGCATGACCCTCGGCTGAAATTGGGTAGCTGAATGTTGTCAATGGTAAATGATACTAAAATTTTTGGTGTCAAAATATTTCTCCTTTAGTTACTACATGGTAAGCCAATAATCATTATTATGTTCCCAAAACAACAGTAACAACAACCAAAAAAACCCATAAAAATTAAATTGTGGAAACTACATTATTTATGTGATTTCATTTGGCAGATGTATTTTGTATGGTTGAGCCTAGTTTCTTTCTAATGTCATAACACTATTAGAAACTGTAACAATCTTCAGGAGACATAAGATTTATCAACCCTTGTACAATGGGAAGAGAGCCAAAGAAGGAGATTAAGAGATACTGGTGAAATTAATCAAGTTTCTGTCTGTGCACTAGCCAAGAGAATTCAAGCATTTTACACAGTGGAAACACAATTTGACCACTACCATATGCTGAATTTAGTTAGTCTTTTCCAAAAACAATCCCATAAAAACGTCAATACGTTTGTCATCTAATGGCTTTATCCACTAAAGAGGGAGTTACATAAAGAAGCTGGAAGGATGTTGCTGTTCACTGGAAGACATTATATTTTAATCCAGTTACAACAGCTCGGAGGACTGGGCTAAGCTACAAACCAGGAAGACATTGAAGAAATGGGTAAAGAGAGGCTAACACTTCACTTCCTTTTGCCAATAAGAGGATCTGGCATCCAAACCCTTGTAGAATGTGAATGGGTTGCAGTCAGTGGCCTTGAAATATGAGCTTTTCCCTTTCACTTGAGGCAATATTGGAGTTTCCTGGAACAGGCAGAAAACCGTCGTTCAGGTTCTAACTCAAAATGAAAGCATCATTGTGGGAGCAATTCTGAAAATGTATGAACTTCATAAAGTGTTCCATTTTCCACAATGTGAGTTCAGCTGCACAATCTGAACATCAAAGATCAGGAAAAGTACCTATTTGCTCCTCAACCCTTTGCACATATTTGTATACTGACAGAGACAGAGTACTTGCCCTATAGAACACATCAATAGTGAGATAAAAATAATAATAAATACAGCACTCTATATACCATGCCACATATAGATGCCATACAAAACTCAAGGGTGATATAGTCGGCCAGCTCGGAGACGTTTTTCAAGGAAGCTGTTACATATGTGCTCTGTTGGCTAGTTCCTGCCTGGTGAACTTACAACTGCTCCCAATTGAGTCCATATTAAAAGTGATGATTGCCTTAAACAGCACGTCTGTGGTGGCTTATGCCCACAATCCTAGCTTCTCAGGAGGCCAAGATCTAAGGATCAAGGTTTGAAGCCAACTCAGGCATCAAAATCTGGAAGACTCTTATCTCTAATTAACCAGCAAAAAGCTGAAAATGGATGTGTGCCTCAAATGATAAAGTGCTAGTTTTGAGAGGAAAAAGCTTAAGAGAGAACACATCAGACCATGAGTTCACGCACGCACGCACGCACACACAAGAACATGCACATACAGACATGCACACACAGAAGTGACTGTCTCACCCTATCCATAAAAACTTGGAACATAATTGTGTTGCTAGTGTTTTATTTCTACAGTGAATTAGTAGCTTCTGTGCACTCCAAATGAAAATAAGCATCAAAGACCAACCCTATAAACCATTGTGAGCTCACAGATGAGAAATCTCACAGCCTGTTCTTTGGATTTCTAAGTAAAGTTAAAAGTGGGTGGCCTACAAGGAAACCAGATTTTGTTGAAAGATGGGCTTTTGTGGTCACCAAGAATCTTAAATTTTCTGTTGTGAGAAATATTCTCTGGTATAAGCGTAACATCATTATTTAACCATCCGGCTGCGGTAGCTTTAGTTATTAGAAATAAAACAGCCTTTTACAATCATGACAGAAAGTAGTAGTCCAGAGATGTTGTTTGATTCCAACTTCCTTTCCTAACTGGCAAAGTTTAAATTACTCCTCTTTGGGGAAAAAAAATGGAATTTACCACTTCCAGGAAGTTTTTAAGGAAGGGAATTTGTAGAACTCGGGCCAGCTAAGAGAAACATGTACACTGTGAAAGGAGGCCCTGGGGAAACACCGAAATCTCTCCAGCTAGTGCTCCCAGAAATCTCAGAGGAAGCTTTAAACAATAACTTCCAAGTCAACCAGAACTTCACCTGAGAAGTAATATGAAATATTTTTCCAGAAGTTGTCTATAAACATCATTGCAATGTGGTCAAATGAGAACACAATGGGAAATAAAAGTGAAAATGCAAATATTGGCCTGGCAGTACCTCAAGCTAAAATCTGTGGAGCCATTTCTCCTGATAAGCACCAGGACACTGTCCATTGTGACACCATGGGCCTCAGTAAGAAACTCTCCTACAGCTAGTTCTGGGCATTATGGAAGCTGTACTCACAAAAGCAATGCTGAATTTCATCCTTAAAAATGTGAACGACTCCAAACCGAAACTGATGGAAGCAACTGGAAGTGAAAGTGCGTTCGGAACCTTTTAAAACATTGTTTGTGAACAAGTAGCTATGAAGCTGGCACCAGCCTTTCCCTTTGAAATAATGCTTTGCCTCTCCTTGGCTTTCGGTAGCTTATAAAATGCAAAAATCTGCCAGGCACCAGTGGCTCACACCTGTGATTCTAGATAGTCGGGAAGCTGAGATCCGAGGAGTGCAGTTCAAAGCCAGCCTGGTCAGGAAAGTCCATGAGACTTTTATCTCCAACAAAGTACTCAGAAAGAGCCAGCAATAATGCTATGGCTCAGGTGGTAGATCACTAGCATTGAGCAAAAGAGGCTTAGGGACAGCAGCCAGGCCCTGAGTTCAAGCCCCAGGATGCACTTCTCCATTCAAAAAAAAAAAAAAGCAAAAGTCTTTCACTACTTTTCTTCCCAACCATCTTGTCTGGTTCTTTCCTCTGGGGTTGGCAGTACATTGGAACAACTGCATATGAAAACACTAAAACTGATCCCAACCATTGGCCCCTGAAAATAAACAAGAGTACCACAGAGAGGTTTTTTTTTTCTCTTAGTCATAGCATATTTTCTTTCCTTTCTCTAAAAGGGTACACTTCAAGATCGACAAAACTTTCACTCAATTAATTCTCCTAGTCTCTTCTATATCAAGCAGTGGCCTGGAAGACCACTTAGAATCCCAGGGGACTGGTGTGAGGTATCCGAAGCTTAGGACACCCCTGGGAAACAGATGGGGGTGGAGAAAGCAGGAAGCAGCACAGAATAAATCGGCAGAGTTTATCAAGGGTGAGGAGGGTGTCAATGTTGTGGGAGGCAAGAATTGTATATAGGGGGATTGATCAAGTAGATATACTAAGGACAATGGGATCCAGACCTCTCACTCCAGTAGAAAGGAGTTATAAATGTGAAAGGGAAAAAGAAATAAAGAATTCTTCTATGTTGTTAGGCTGAAATCATAAGTAGTGGTGTGAAGTCATAATTGTGTGTATAAATAGTTAAATATAAATATGCATAGACAAATATATCTTAGCTCTATTTGTGTCTCTCCTGAGATGATTAGAGAAAAGCATCACCCAAGAACAACCCACACCAACAGAAAGCAGCTATTTGGCTTCTAAATGTCATTTTATGCTAGGACGAGGAACTCCTGGATCTTTAAATTAGTCAGAGCCAACACAGCAAAGGTGTAACATACACCTGGACCATCGCTGTCAGAACATGAATGGAGTCTTAGTTTCCTTATGATGATGGTGGTATGGTGGATGTCGAAGGCTGCTCTTGCTCTAAAGACATACACCTGAAATCAGTGAGCAATGATGAGCCTGATGCTGGCAACGTACTCTCAAATAGTTCACTGGTATAAGGTTTCACATGCTCTGATACTTTTTTGATGCATCTTAGATTATTTCTAAATAAAAAGTTGAAGTTGCAAAAAAAAAAAAAACAAAACCATGTTCAGCATAGAAAGGAGAGAAAACATTCTACAAAAATCCATGAATCTTCTTCGAGGGCACGACTAAGCCACATGTTACTAGTATCAGACATGCCCAAAGGTTAAGCCACTCATTCCCACCAGCCTCACATATACCCTCTCAGTGCCTAGGGGAAACTCTACTTAGAATTGGTCTCGGGTGCTTAGGAAATGGCCAGTGGCAATGTTTCATTAATCATACAGATGTGCAGGCACACACATGCACATTTAGGTATGAAACATGGCGACATGTTGATGGAGTGTACCTTATTCATCATACCTAACTTACTCAAACTTTTGGCTCTTTTCAAACATACAACACTGCTAGAGTTTCCCAACATAGGAAAAGTATAACTTAGATTACTTGGTTTGGTACCCAAAGGGATTATCGTAAATATTTTTGATGTGACATACTTTCCTCTTCTTTTGTTTCAGCACTAGGGTTTGAACTCATGATCTTGTACTTACTGTATAGCTTAAACCAGATTTTAGTTCCATTATTGTGATTCCCCATTTTATTTCTGGAACGTCACATGTTTTTCTTGGCTAAGAGAACATCATGTTGCCATGAAAACTTCTACATAAAGGAATGGGCAACATACACATCTAGTTGGAGCCTTTCTTGGCTTGCCATTGTAAAATAATAGGGAAAAGATTTTGCAAGGTATAAGTTTGTATTTTAAAAAGAGGATAGGGAATGACGTTAGCTACATTTTGAAGCTAAGCAGAGTGATTTCTCTTTTCAGTAATAGGGCACACCATGTTATTGGATCAGCTTTCTTTTTGAAAGTAATAAAATGTTAATTTTTAGCTTAATATACTAAAGAGGCATATTAAGAAATTATTGACTAGTTGACAAGATGGTGGATAATTGCCCTGATGGAAGAGAAGTCTATAACATAGAGTGTTTAGCCAAGCACAGAACAACTTATGTCCTGAGACCACCAAATACACTGAACAAAACTGAACTAAATAAAGCTAGGCACCAGTGGTTCACACCTGTGATCCTAGCTACTCAGGAAGCTAAAATCTGAGGATTGTGGTTCAAAGCCAGCCTGAGCAGGAAAGCCCATGAGGTTCTTATCTCCAATTAACTACAAAAAAATCAGAGGTGGAGCTGTGGCTCAAAAGGTAGAACACTAGCTTTGAGCACAAAAGCTCAGGGACAATGCCCAAGCCCTGAGTTCAATCTCTATGACTGGCATACACACACACACACACACACACACACACACACACACACACACACAGAGTGAAGGTATCCATACCAATGTAAGTAGAGAGAAAGCTCAGGGATTCATTCTCTTTTATGACAATTTCTTTCAATTAATATTGTTTACGTGAGTTCCATGTCTCAGGCCTCTTTTTTTTTTTTTGTCGGCTGTGGGGCTTGGACTCTGGGCCTGGGCGCTGTCCCTCAGCTCTTCAGCTCAAGGCAAGCGCTCTACCACTTGAGCTACAGCGCCACTTCCGGTTTTCTGGTGGTTTATTGGAGATCGGAGTCTCACGGTCTCTCCTGCCCGGGCTGGCTTTGAACTGCGATCCTCAGATCTCAGCCTCCTGAGTAGTTAGGATTACAGGCGTGAGCACCAGCGCCCGGTTCAGGCCTATTTTAAATAAACTCATAACTCTCCTTTCAATATCATAGACACAGAGGACGAACACTTATTAATAATTCAAAAGAGTTTACTTTCATTTCCTCTCATCCTACCAGTGAATACTTGAAGGTGTTCATGTGAATAGAGCAGACTATACCAATAGTGGTCTTTGGTTACAATGTTAAAATCATGGAGGAATATGGGCCATTGACCCTTTTACAATCATTGTACACAATAAAGTAGGAAGCGGAGGCATGCTGGTCATATTAGAACAATGCTTCTGATTGATTCTGGCTTTGCCCCAACTGTTCACTTCCACACAAAAGTATCCTCTGTAGCTTGCACATTTCTTTCTTCCTGTTTCAATTCTTAGCCAGTCCATGGATGCTCATAAATAACTATTGTTTAGCATGGAAATGTTGCAAATGGTACCACCCATTGGCCCAGCCTTACCTCCCCGGGATCCACCTGCCTCTGTACTAATCAGAACAATGACAGTTCCATTTTCTCCTCATGAAATCATTGGCCATTAGTGAGATCTGTACATGATGGAACAACCCATGACTAGAACAGAAAATCATCTGGTTTCCATTAGAATTCATAGGCCAGCCACACTGGGTTTGATTGACTGCCCTCTGTATTTCTCAAAGCTGCAAATCATTAGCAGTAAGAAGTGTCACTTACACATGAAAGAATTGCCAAGGGGAGGGGGGAGAATCCCTCCACTTAAGTAATGTGATATGCCACTTGACAAATTTAAATACCTTGGGATTTAGCTAAATCCTTCTCCCTTCTTCAAGTAGATTATAAGATCTCTAAAGTGCGAATCTGGAAAGCATTACACAGCTAGAGGAAAATCTGCTGGGCTTACAAGACAGTTTGATTATTATTCGCCGCAATCTCTACCCTATTCACCCCGAATACTTCAATCCATACAGATCATAATCGTACCCCCTAGAGAGGGGTGATGTAAGCAATGCACATTGCATGCTAAATCGCTGCTTTTATGCAAATGAAAGGCCCTTCACATTTACCCCTACTATTAACTTAATTAGTCTAATTTCTCTGAGCACTGGCTTGCTGGTTCCAAGCTGATGGAAACAGAATCCATCTTTTCTAGATTGCGTGTAGGAAAATAGAAGGGGAGAGAGATCCCAGAAGCAGAATCAAAAATCAGGAAGAAATGTTCCCACAGCCAGCAGCAAGAACTCTGTTTAAGACATCAGGACACACGGTTAGTTAAGATGAAATAAAGAGTTTGCTTTAATCTAGTGCACCTTTACCACTGTTAAAGAACATCACACTGCGATCAGCTCAGTAGTATTAAAAGACAAGGGTAGCCAGTGCTCTGTGTGTTATTTTTAGCGGGAAGCATAACATAAAATCTAAAGTTAGGCAACATGATTTTTATGCCTCCCGAGGGTCTCATTAAAATGAGATGTTTCCTTTCAAAGGTTAACTCAGTAAGCAATGTATAAATTCCCTAATCAGGCTACCCAGAGACACCATACGAGAAACAGTTTTGATAACAAATTCATCTATCAGACTGTGATTTGCACCATAGTGGCGAATTCCCACTGACTTAAAGTGTAGGGAGAAAATGGTCTTAGAGTGGAAGATGTTTAGAATATTTTTCTATGTTCTAATAAAAAAAGAAAGGTGCCTATTCAACTAGAGCATAACAATTGCATCAAAGTATATGGTCTTTTGAAAACGCCAATATCAGCTTAATAATGTTTAACCACAACAAGAAATTGTGAATATTAATCTTCATTTTTGAACCTAGCTTCGGTCTCTCTGCTCCAAATAGGAAAAGCTACATTCTGAGAATAAACCCGTCTCTAAATTACTCAAAATTGTTTTCATAACTGGCAAATAGGCAAACTTCAGATAAAACAGTACTCATTTCCCAAATGCTCTTTCAATATCTTACCAATTTTTCACTGTTGAAAGTATTCCCAGAGTACCTTCCTGAATAAATCTCTGAATCACCAAATAGATAAAACTCATCCTATGATGAAATGTAATACTCCATTTCCTGCTATTGAAATGCAAATTATTTTATCTAATTTTGGCTGTGTGAGACTTTTGACCCACCAAGCCATCTATATAGCTTCACTCTGCTGAAATGCGCCTGGGTGCCTCACTCCTTTGCAGATGCAGGGAAAAAGAACAAAAAAAAAAAAAAACCAGGGTTGAAGGTGACTTACAAAGCAAGCCTCCAGCAAACATGCTGACTGAAACAGGAAATCTCATGGACAATTGTGCTCAGATAAGCTGCCAAAACACACTTCTCAGGTTTTACTGTGTATCCTAACGCCTTCTGTGGACAAGTGTGTCTACTTTGCCTAAAATGTGATCCTTTTCTCTGAAGAAGATCACATCTATATTAAACAAAGTTTCCCAGTTGATTTGATTTCTTGGAAAAATGAGACGTGTGTGTCAGTGTGTGTGTGTGTAACAATTATATAGAGAATATTAATAGACACAGACAAATACATAGATAAATGGATAAATAACTAGATGATATATAATGGGTAGATAACATGTACACAGGCATAATATGCAAATATCATATATATGTGCATATATATATATATATATCTTCATTAACTGGTTGACAATGAACTCACCCAAATCAATAAGAAGCTTGCAAATCTCTACCGATCCCATTTTTGAAATGATGAATAGCTCCTTGACATCATAAAGCCAAGTTCTCTATTTTTATGTCAGAATTGCCCATAAACTCTCTAGGCTGTGTGGTGTGACACTAGAATATTGCCATAAGTCGTGTTACATTAGAACTGTGGTTCCTTAGGGATGAGAGTCGTGCATCTAGAGTCCTACTCCAAACAAGCAGCAGCTGGAGGAAGGCATGCAGCAAGAACTGTAGAATCAAGGAGTCTCAGGGTGACCTGGAAATCTACTTGATGACACATCCAGGCTCAACTCACAGGAGTTTAATTAGCAGTGACAGACCATTCACAGGCGTATTTATTAGGTCACATCTAGAATCATTTCTCCCCATTTTCCTGGTACATGCCATAGATGAAATGCTTGCATCCTCTAAAATACTTATGTGGAAATCTTACCCAAATCACCCCAAGGTGATGGTATCAGGAGATGGAGCCATGGAGGAGTGACCAACGGTGGAGTCCTCATGAATGGAATTAATGCCCTTATAAGAGAGGCCTCATAAGGCTGCTTTCTTCCTTCCACCATGGGAGAATGCATCAAGAAGTCTGCTTCTATGTACCAGGAAGTGCCCCTTAGTGGACTTCAAACCTGTCCCAGCCTTTGCCTTGGACCATAAGCTCTTGGCACTGAGAGAACCAAAGTCTTCTAGATTGAAGCCATCTACTCTTCTGTACGCTATAAAAAAGCAGTCCAATGGACTGAGATTGTACCTTCTCATTTCTTTAAGAACCTCCAGTTTTATTAAGGAACTAGAACTTGTGTGCATTCTAACCCCCCAAAAAGTATTTATTGTAGAGGTCTGGAAAGTTAGTCCAGATTAATTCATTTGTTCATTCTACATGTCTGGCTTTTTTTTTTTTTTTGTCAGTCCACGGGTTGAACTCAGGGCCTAGGCACTGTTCCTGAGCTTCTTTTGCTCAAGGCTAGTGCTTTACCACTTTTGGCTTTTTCTGTTTATGTGGTACTCAGGAATCAAACCCAGGGCTTCATACATGCTAAACAAGCACTCTGCCACTAAGTCACCTTCCCAGCCTAACAAGCCTGGTTGAAATGACACACAACCCAGAATCTAAATCAGAAATATGTTGTCACTGTATCAAACTTTTTTTTCATACAGTCCAATACCACAGGTATGTTTCTACTCTTAATAAACATCAGATTACACAGAATAAGCCTTCTCTTTTAGCAAAGGAAAAGAAGAATCTTCAGACAAGAGTCAGACAAGTGGCAAGCAGGCACAAAGTATAACTGAAATTTAAAAGAAAAAGAAAGATTTAACAAAAGTAATAAAAACACACCATTGAATTAAATGGTGTTTACATCAAGTAAGCCTCACTTGGAAATTTTTTAAATTTCATTCAGATCCTTATTTCATGTTACCTCCTCCAACTCAGGGATAAATGCAGAGCAACTTGATATCTCTCTCTCTCTCTGTCTCTGTCTCGGTCTCTGTTTCTCTGTCTCTGTTTCTCTCTCTCTCTCTCTCTCTCTCTCTCTCTCTCTGTCTCTGTCTCTGTCTCTGTTTCTGTCTCTCTCTCTCTCTCTCTCTCTCTCTCTCTCTCTCTCTCTCTCTCTCTCTCTCTCTCTCTCTCTCTTTTATATTGCATGTGGGGCTTGATATCAGGGCCTTGGCACTGTTCCTGAACCTCTTTGTGCTCAAGGGTAGCACTCTACCACTTGAGCCACAGCGCCACTTCCGGTTTTTGAGTGTTAAGTGGAGATAAGAGTCTCAGGGAGACTTTTCTGCCAGGGCTGGCTTTGAACCGCAATCCTCAGATCTCAGTCTCCTGAGTAGCTAGGATTACAGGTGTGAGCCACTGGCACATGGCTGATGTCTATTTCATGTACATCATGGCTAAGTCTTTGATATAAACAGTTTTTCCCTGTTCTAAATGTTTGCATTTTTTAGATAGTTGCCAACTTTCTGCAATGTTCCCCAAGATCCCTGGGACTCTTGATAGTACAACTTTACCAAATGCTGTGTAGTATCTCCAGAGATTCCTGGGCACCCCATTAAATGCTGATTCCAAGGAAGAACATGTATTTTTCACAGCCCTTAGGTTGACACACCAGACTGGCAGCCACTGCCCAACATTGAGAATGGGCTGTGTGATACCATGAGCTGCCAAGAGCCTGGGAGAGGCTGGGAGTCTTCCATGTACCCAGGATGGACAGTGCACCAGAAATAGAGGCTAAAACCAATAGGGCCCTCAGCCAACAGAGAGTTCATTTGTGTAAGACTGAGTGAAAGTAGAAATTAGAATCTGCCTCCTCAAGAGACTTCTCAAGATCACGGGCAAACATCTTTGGTACATGACAGACATTGTTACAAAGTCCAGATGGGTACCTGTCGCCCTGCAGCTGTCCCTTGAAGCATGCTAAGAATGATGATTTAGATATTAGTAACTATTTTCATAAGAATCAGTGAACTAAACACCAGTAAACACAGGTTCTCTTCCAAGTCATGGCTAAGTATGGGCAAAGATCACCAAATCTCTGTGTAGACAGAAAGAGGATGTCTGAACTTCTTGGAGTCTGACAACCCACTTAAGTATCTTTACCTGCTGCTATTTAGAGTTTAGAGGATGCTACAAAACACTGGGAAGAAAAGGAAGCATAGATTTTCATTCAAAGTTATTTTTCTAGATGATTCCATAAGAGTTAATCCCTTTGGGCAGTACTGAAATTTGAACTCAGGACCTGGCACTTGTTAAACAGGTGCTCTCACTTGAACCACTCCAATAGCCTTTTTTTATTTGCTCTTTTTCAGTATAGTGTTTCACTTTCTGCCTGAGTAGGCCTGTATTGCAGTCTTCCTGTATTATATTGCTTCAGCAATAGTGTTATTCCACTGAAACTGCTATTAAAAATGCCATTGTCTGGGTATTTCATAAACATTTATTTCTCATATCATGGAGGCCAGTAAGTTCATAACCAAAATGTCCTGACAGGAAATGCCCTAAATCAATGGATCACCCCTTCTGTGGTTGGTTAGAAGCACTGTTGGAATGCTGGTCTTAGGTATTGTTACAATGGGAAAGAATGAGATTGTCAGTCCTCAGTTCTTAAACAGATTACAGTTCTTTTGTGCTAGCATTGGCAATGGAATCTTATTGTCTCCCTGGACTGCAATAGCTCGTTCTCATTTAACAGGAAGCAAAATGGAAAGCCGGCCAGGCATAGTGCTGCATGCCAGCATTGGGGAAGCTAGCATAGGAGAAATGTTCAATCTGAACTCACTGATGGAAACAGGATATCCCTCCTACATCCCACTGCCCACCTGTGACCCTCCAGAGCCTCTGAGACAGATTCCAGCACTTGGACAGCTCCCGACACCACAGGGGAGGCTCTGTGCTTTGTTGCTGAGGGAGCTCAGTACCACGTGGGCCAGACAGCCAGGAATGACAGGAATAGAACCATCCCAGCAATGACAGCTCAGCCCTGGATATGTGTACCAAATTCTTCTTAACGTCATAGGATAATGTTGAGATGTGTTGCAGAAAGTTCAGAGACAGTGGCAGGGAGCAGGCATCATATCCCAGATGCCTGTATAGTCAGAGCACATGCCTTTCTGTATCAGTGTCATACCCCTCTTTGTGTTTCCTATAGTCCATTCTTCCAAACACAGACCTGATGTCAAATTCTTGTCTTAGGGTTTGTCTGGAAGACAACTAAGAGTTGTCTTTCAAAGTCAATCCTGTATCTCAGCAACTTAGGAGGCAAAGACAGGATCCTCCTGTCTCAAAGATAACTTAGAAATAAAGTTAGTGAGACTCTGTCTCAAAGAATAAGCTAGGCAGGGTGGTATTTGTCTTAAAGCCCAGCTATGCAGTTGCCAGAGGCACAAGATCTTACTCTAAGACTAATCTGGGGCAAAAATGAGAGGCTATCTAAAAAATACTAAAGCAGAAAGGTCTGTGGGTATGACTTATATGATAGAATCTTTACTTGTCCAGAAAGTTGCAAGACTGTGAATTCCAAATACAGTACTACCACAAACACACACACACACACACACACACACACACACACACACACACACACACACAATTGTCTTTCAGAGTATCTCTTGAAAACACATTTTATGTTTCTTAAGATCATATTTTAAAAAATCCAAGAAAGGGTGTGTTAAGAATAAATCGAACCGCAAGAGTCCTGCAAAACTATTAGATTTCAAAAGCGACTAGGGAAAACAAAGGAGGAGGCTACAATGCTTGATAAGAAATGTACTCATTATCTTGCCCATGTAATTGTAACCCCTCTGTACAGTATTTTCACAATAAAAAATAAAAAAAAATTAAGGCAGTACTTAATCTGGGATTGGATTGAAGAAAACAGCCTGGCTCCAGATACCAAAGCCAGAGTGATTATATCTACAGAATTTCACAAGGGCTCTGAGTTCAGAGCTCTTTACTCAGAACTCTGAGTAAAGAGCAATAGCTGATAACCATAGAATTCATATGGTGATCATCAGGGAAAGAACCATTTGGAGCAGCTGTACCAGTGGGCATTTATAGTTCTCTATAAATTTATATAAATTTATAGTTCTTTCAGAACTATAAATAAGATTGTTTCTCTCTTCCCACCAAATGAAAACATGTTTATACAAAGGCTTTGGACCAAATACCTAGACATCCAACTAGGAAATCAGAGGCAAAGAAAAATGCCAGAAACTGTTGTGCCTTTCTTATAACTCAAAATTCTCTTTCCCAAAGCATTTAAGTGATTAAAAAGAAAAATAAGAGGAAAATGAAAGAAAAGAGAAAAGAATGAATTTTCTGGAGATAAATAGAATGGTCTGTCTACCTACCTCCTGCTCCCCCACTAGGCAAAACTTTTATGATCCCATTTCCTGAGCACATAGAACCAAGTGTCACCTTTTCACAAGTTGTGATGACACACACAGAAAACAGAAATGAATTAGAATTTGATTGCTTGAAAAAATACAGACATTTTATTAGAATTTTGTGGAGTGAAAGCTATTTAACATTTATGACATGGGCGATGCATTTATTGGGCATACATTTTTAGAAGAAAGAAAATTTAGGCAAAATAGTGCATAATTATTGAACAAATACAAATGACATAAGCTCTTAGAAGTATAAAACAGAATGATATACTAGAATATTAAGGGATAGAAAGAAGAAAGAAAGACAAAAGAAGAAAGTAAAAAAATGTATATTTGGTAAGCTACTTAGATTTTATACAAAGAGCAAACAGAAATGAATTTTAAATTTTTTGTAATTATATATAAGTGGACCATGTGCCAATGGCTCAGATCTATAACCCTAGCTACTCAGGGGACCATGGTTCAAAGGTAGCCAGGGCAGACAAAACTGGGAGATTCTTACTTCCAATTAACTAGTAAAAAGCTAGAACCAGAAGAATGGCTCAGGCTTTGAGCAACAAAATTGAATGAATTCAAATCCCAACTAACACAAAAAGATTTACACACACACACACACACACACACACACATACACACACACACACACACACACACATGCAATTGAAACATTTAAATTTATGTATTAAATCCTAGAATAAAAATAGGAAGAAAATCTCTGAAAGTCTTATCTGGACATGGAATTGTAGCTCAAATGGTAGAATACTAGCCTTGATCAAAAAATCTGAGACAGCACTCAGGCCCTAGTTCAAGCCCCAAGCCTGGTACCAAATATGCACATATGCAGAAAGAGAGACAGAAAGACAGAGAGACAGAGAGACAGAGAACACCCTGGAAGGCAACCAAGTGGTCATTGTGGTAGCAGCTTCCATGTTGTGGAGCTGCAAAACTGAAAAAACAATCAGAAACAAAATCTTCAAGTTAAAAGGAAATTTAACTCATGTGCTGATTACCAGGGGTAAGTCCACCACACAAGAAGTGGCCTGATTTTGCTAGAAATGACTTGTGAAAACAGCCCTGCAATTTGCTGGCAACTGGAGAACTTCCTGGTACTGATTTTCCAGGATAAAGGGGGGGAAGGGCTCTTCTCCTGGAAGCCAGCCTCTCCTCTCATGTTCAGGTACTGTCCATCTTCTAGAATCATGGACATATGTCTGTCCACCAAGAGGCAGCAATATCCCCAGCTGTGACCTGTGATTTCACATAACTTCTCAGGCATACAGCCTGGAAGGAACAAAGGTAAAGCCTGTGAGCAGGCACCATCATTCACACAGTGAATCCAGTAGCATGTTCCCTCAGCACCTGCAGACCAGAATCTCATCCCAAGATCTTCCTTGCTTCGATGGCCACTGCCTCTTCTTACCAGGGAGCAAAATGAGTGTTTACTCCATCCCTCTGCAGGACCTGGCTTTTTTGTAGACAATAAAGAAGGTTACTTAGTGCTCTCCTGACTGTACTTCATTATTGTTTACAACCATATTCTGTTCCTCCTCCTCCTTAGTCTAACAAAATATCCTCCAGTCCCTCCAAAACTGTGGCAAGTAGCACAGTTGTTCCTTGTGTCCTGAGCTTTGACCTCTTATGAGGTTAAGAGATCCAATATTCCACACAGAACTACTCTTCATTAAATAAGCATTGTTGAGCTTTTTGCCCCATTGATTTGTGAAATTCTTTAGACAAATGATGAGCTCATTTCTCCAATCCCTGACTCAAAACACAGAAGTCAGAGAACTCCTTAAGAGAGTTCACATTATTCAATACCTTCGATCATCATTCTGATCATAAATCCCATCAACCCTTAAAATTATATGTGAAGGCTGTTAGAAATCAAGATGGAGGTGGTCCATTGTCAAGACAAAGCATTTGACTCGGAACACAAAATTGCTAGAGCTTGCTTGCATAGCAACTTGTGCATGTGACAATGTTCATGCTTTGGAGAGTCTGTAGACAAACAGGACTGACTACAAGGTCAATTGGCAAGAATAGACTACAATAAAACAAGAAAGTAAGTAAAAACGGTACATACCATACATGCATATATATGCAGATAAGCCTTTCTACCACAACAGAACCAATGGAGTGGAGGTAGCCCAAAGCTCACTTCTTAAATCTAACCAACCTTAAGAGCTTCATGTATTAGAATAATCTTATAGACACTAATGTAACCATCTGGGAGGGGATGAAATGCCCACAGTACTCAGTCAGGGAGGCACCGGGGAGGACCTCACACATCCAAAATATATTGCTTATTCTAATTGCCTAAGCATGGTTGCTCATCACACACTCAATTTTGCAAGAGTGTCATTTAAGTCTTGCTTTTTCTGCACTGCTTGTCTCTGTCCGTCCTTTGAGCTAACATGGGTAAGTGTGCTTCTCACTTCTCACAAGTAGGCCTTTAGAAACAACCAACTTAGGGACATATACTCAGTGTTTGAGGTTTTGTATGTTTTCTTGCTTTTATTTCATTTTTTTAGATTCACCTATAATGTGATGGACGTTCTTTGACATTTAGCTCTTGGTACGAAGTGTAGGGTACAACACACAAGTCATATGTCAACTCAGAAACCATTCTGATGTATTTGAAGAAATATCCATTTCATCCTAGCCCTGAACAATACACAAGAATTGTCCAGTGGCTAAATAGAAGAAGCTACTCAGAATATTAGACAGCTATTCTTGTGGCTTTATACCCAGCCAGTATAAAAAGGAAACAGCTTTTCTGGTTGCTGCTTTTCTTTATAGATGATTGCAAATAATCTCTTAATATCCCCTGTACTCCAGAGCATTTTGATCTGCATGTTTTCTATTTGCAAACTTTCATTTGAGCAGTCAAAATCTCTTCCTAAGCAGATCTCCCGGTATTGTATCCAAAGCTGAGTGCATCTGATATGGATAAACTTGACTTATGAGCCCTGAAGTCAGCATCTAAGAAATGACATTTAGAGTGAAGATGAATGATCCCCTGAGCAGACATCTAATGATGGTTGTGATAAGGTTCTGGAACCTTCTGCACCTCTCTGTGTGCAGAAAGGTTTGTGTAAAAGAAGATCAAATAAAAGATCTCCCCCTGGTCCCTCAGCCGAATTATCTTTCACTTACTGTAGTTAAACAAATATTGGCCTGGTATATAGGATTTAACCTTTATAAATGTGCACTTCGAGTGAGTGAGTTTATCTGGTCTTCGTTTAAAAAAAGAAGAAGAATAGCACCTTTGAATTCATAGTTTTGCCCTCTCTAAAGGAAAGTGAGTCAAAAATCACAAAAGGAAGTAAGTGCCTCTCCCCAATTCCATGTTGCCTGAGTAGCATCCTGTAATATTGAAATACCAGCAGAGCACCAGAGGCTCACACCTGTAATCTAAGCCAGTCAGGAAGCTGAGATCTGAAGATCCAGGTTTGAAAGCAGCCTGAGAAGGAAAGTCTGTGAGACTCTTATCTCCTATAAAATACTCAGAAAAATCCAGAAGTGGTGCCGTGGCTCAAGTGTTAGAGAGCTAGTCTTGAGCTAAAGAAGCTCAAGGACAGCACCCAGGCCCAGAGTTCAAGCCCCAGGACTGGCACAATAAAATTTAGAAAAATAGAATGAAATATCGCTTACAAATATTCTTTCCTTATGGCTAAATGGAAACAAGCCAGAAGGGCCTTGAAGAACCCTCCGGCCAACACCGTGAAATGTGGAGATGAATTTGGGTCACTAGGTCCTGCTTCTTCTTGAGTGGGAAACCTTCTCCAGGACACAAGCTCATAGATTTCAGTTTTCTTATCAGAAAAGTAAAGATAATAATAGCGTCCTCCATGGCTGGGAAGGTGGCTCAGTGGTAGAGTGCTTGCCTTGCATGCATGAGGCTCTGGGTTCAATACCTTAGAAAAAAAGCCAAAGTGGTGCTGTGGTTCAAGTGGTAGAGCACTAGCCTTGAGCTGAAGAGCTGAGGGACAGCGCCCAGACCCAGAGTTCTTAGCCCCACGACTGACAAAAAAAAAAAAATTAGCCTCCTCCTCACCTAAACTGAGGTTGAAAATAAACATAATAATGTAGACTGCAGTAACAAAGAGTAAGCCATTGGGGTAAATGAGAACATACACAAAGCCAGCAAAGGTTTTCCTTCTGTATTGCTTTCCTCTCCTTAGCTTGGGGTGATATTGTGACTGAAAGGCTATAGTGAAAGCATTTGCTGCTCTCAGGGCTGCAGGCCTCCGTGGGGGTGGGTTTGGAGAAGGGAGGAAAGCCCATTACTTTCTAAAGAACCCCTTGTGCCTCATTCTACCTGCTCACTGAAAAATTATATCATCGTGAAAGAGAAACGTTATTTGCGGCTCTTCATAATGGAGCTATGGGGCTTAGCAGTGTATGGGTTCATTTTGTCTTGGCGAAACACACATCGTCATTTAGCTAACAGTCGATAAAAGAGGTCCTCAGGACTCCATTAAAATCCCAGGGAACCTCACACCATGACAAAGCTCAGCTCTTTTTGTCATTTTCCATTTGCTAGAAGACTTCTGCAGTTAGGATCTTAAAAAAAAATAATAATACAATCAGGAAGGCACACGTTGCTAGGAGAGTTAGGAGGAAGCTCTATTAATTACCTAACGGGAATAGCAGCGTCCCTAGGAGTTTGTAGCTAAAATAAGAGAAGAGGGACAGAGTTCTGATATGAATGAGCTTCCTCCTGTGTTCCCAGGCTGTGTCATTCCTCAATGACCCACTCAGAAGATGAAGGATGCCTTGAAGCTTCTGATGCGGCCAATGCCTGGGCAGGAAGGAGAACTCATCCGCATAGATGGAGATCTGGGAACCAATCAGCACTGCCTTCTCCTCAGCCCTCTCCCCTATAGCCACGATCATTGAAGAAAGTTTTTTAACATACATTTCTTATCCCTGACAGTCCTGTGCCCACATTCTCCCAGCAGCTCCTGAGTCCCATGCAGTCGCAGTTATTTTAATCACATGGTGAAGGATAAAGATATGAATTAATTTTATAGCCAGTTAGGGCCAAAGCATGGATTATACAGGAAAATGAGTCATTTTAGTGAGAATTTATGGCCCACTCAAGACCCATAACTTATAACACGCCTTGTAACCTCAGCTGAACAGGCTTCCTTTGCAATCATTGCTGCTCTAAATGGGGGTTTCCTTGACATTCTTGGTGAGGTGGCTGAGTGAGAGGGATGAGCCCCGAAACACAGTCACAAAGACAGAGTGAGGCCTTGCCCTTACTAATGTCCTCTACAAATCTCAGAAATCCCTTGAGCGCTCTGTTCTCCGTTCCTCTTATCAATAAAGCAAACCGGTTGGTCCCAGTGCTCTCCAAAACCAATACATTGACAAAACCAATCTCCTCAAGCTCCAAATAGATTGTGGTCTTTGCAGTGCTAATCCAGTGGGGGCATTCAAAGTGTGGATGGTACAGTTAAGTGAGATGTGCTATGGCCTGGCCCTGAAAACGCTTGCATGTGTTCACTCGTCACTGTCATTTGTGTCAGTCTTTGGCTCTGGCCATCCTTTGGTATGTCCCAGGATAGAGGCGAACAAGAAAACCACATCTGTGCACAGGGCCTGGCCATGGAGAAGGAATTCAGATCAGTGAACAGTGATCAGAGTTGCATAGTGTCTGCTCCTCATGGGGAAGGATCAGGTGTGAGTAGAGACGGACCCAGTGAGGTGTTCTCATGTCCAGGGGTTCATTTTTATTCTCTTCCTATATGCATTTAGCTTTAACATGATTCTAGTACACGCCGTGACACACAGAATCTCCCCTGCCCATTCCCCCTATCGCCTCCAGAAGATGCAGCTTAAAAGAACATGCTTCAACCCTTCCTCCAAGTGGTAACTCTCTTGGCAGAATTTCAAATTTGAAGGCAGAACCCTGATACCTAGCTTTTGTCAAGTTGACAACAGGATTCCTTTACTCATTCTTCATTCATATGGAAAAAGAAGGGAAACAGAAATTAAAATGTTCTCTCACATCCCTCTGTGCCATCAGATGGAGTAACCATAGCAACAGGATAGCTAGAAGAACTGGGTGGTGGAGATCTACTCAGGAAAGGCAATCCCCTTCCCGCATGCCCCCTCAGCAGGGACCCCGAAATCACTGCAGCTTTTCCCATCTGGAGGTTGGTAGAGGACATTTTCATCTTTCTCCTAAAATCATCAGGAGGAAAAAATAAACACAAACCACTGCTCAAGCAGAGAAAGTGTGTAGAATAAAGAAGAAAATGAAGAAGAGGAGAAAGGTGAGTCATTCCTTATACACATATACACACAACACACACACTTCACCTTTGAAAATATCATTAGAGTTTGTTTGAACAAAATGATGTTTGCTGAAAGTGCTTCCAAAGAGATCAGAAATGAAAAAAAAAAAAATAGACCCCTTGGGAGTGTTTCCAGAAAGGACCTGCAATGTTGGAGATGGAAATAAAGCCTGTTCTCAGCATTCAGGGGAGACAGCCTATGCTGACAGGGATGCAATCACCCTGGGGTTCTTTCCTTCCAGAGTCCTGAGAGGGTCTCAGGAGGGAGATCTCACAAAAGCCACGCCTCCCAGCCAACTCTCAGCACCGCCCACCTGGGTCAGGGTGAAAGCTCCCTTCCCTGGTTGTAGCCTTGTCTTCCTCCTCCTTAGACAAAAGAAGCATCCTATTCAAGATAAGGACTGTGTTATGACCTAGAGGCCAAACAGACATCCACTGAAGATTTTCTAAAATAAAAGCTGATTCAAGGTGCTTCAATGTACATGCAAGTTTCTAGATATCTCTAAGCTCCATCCCCCTAATGGCATGTGTGTTGCAAATTAATTTGTGTGTCCACTCAGTCAGACATCTGCTCTGCTAAATCTGAGACAGGAAGCTAATTGTAAAAATAGAGTCATTCGAGGCAAAGGATGAACATACAAAGTTGGAGTTGAACAAACAGCTCCTGTGCCATCAGCATTCAATGTACAGAACCAAAGTTCTGTATTCATAACTATTTTAACTTAGAAGCTAGATACAAAAAGGGAAGTTTAATTTATAAACTAGATGTAAAAAAGGAAGTTGGGAAAGTTGTGGAAAATGTAACCCACTTCAGAATATTTCATAAGATGTCTCATCAGAAAGAATATCAAATCCAAGTCAGCACTGAATTTGAGGAAACGGTTCTTTGAGTTTCTGGAAAGTTACAAGCAGTAAATTTAAATTGCTCTGGCCATCGATTAGGCTTTCTTCCTCTGTGCCCTACCCAATGAGCATTTTCATTTAAGAAAATAAAGAAACACAATGTTCAAAAGCATTCACTTAAATAGAAGCAAGTATAATCTATGTTGTAGCTCTGAATGGTTCAACAAAGCCTATATGTATACCCAAAGGTATCTTGGCCTCAAGTATGGAACTCAAGAGTTGGCTTTGTTCTACCTTAACAGAAGAAACAGCTATTCTGAATGCTTACCTTTCTATTCCATGACAAGTGGAAAAATGGAAAGATATGTGAGAAATTTATTCCTAGCTGCAAAATTGGGTCTCTTTTGTAAATATTTTGAATCCGTTGGTTAATTGCAACAAGTATTAATCTAGTCTCACAGTGTAGGAGGTATGTGTACTTGTTGACTCTGCCAAATCATTTCTAAAAGTCAGTGGCTTATGCCTGTAATCATAGCTACTCAGGATGTTGAGTTCTGAGAATCATGGTTCAAAGCTAGCCTGTGTAGGAAAGTCTGTGAGACTCTTACCTCCAATAAACTCCCCAAAGCCAGAAGTGGCGCTGTGGCCTAAGTAGTAGAGTACTCTAGCTTTGAGCACAAAAGCTCAGGGAAGTACCTAGGACCTGAGTTCGAGCCCCAGAGCAGCACCAAAAAAATATCAGGGGGAGTAAAACATATTACAATTACCCCCCAAGAAACAAATTATTAACTTTGATGCCCTAAAAAAAAATAGAATAAGCCTGGTGTCAGTGGTTCACGACTATAATCTTAGCTACTCAGGAGGCTTCGTGACCTAGAATACTAAAGTTATACACATTTCCAGGCAGAAAAGTCCCTAGACACTCCATTCCAATTATTGCAAAAAAAAAATTGTGCTAGAGGCATGGCTCAAATGACATACAGTACCCCCAATGGGGAAGCAATCTGAGTGAGTTGGAGGTCCTGACTTCAAGTCCTTGGACTGACAAAAAATTAAAAATTAAAAGAATAGAGCTGTGTGTGTGGCACACATCTATAATCCTAGCATTTGGGATGATAAGATAGGCTAAAGTGGAGACCAGCTTTACTATATGGCAAGAGTCTTGCTGAGAGAAAGAAAAGAAAGAGAGAAAGAAAGAAAGAAAGAGAGAGTGAAGGGAGGGAGGGAGGGAGGGAGGGAGGGAGGGAGGGAGGTGAGCAGGAGGACTAATGATCAAAATATATCAAAAGTTGCTATTCTTTTAGCATTAAAAATATACTTTCTGAATGTGTGTAGCTAACACTTAATAATGCTTCTCCATTCCAAATATATTATTTTAATATACAGTGGTGATTCTTGAACATCATTATCTAATGTCACTTGTTGAAAAGCATTTTTTGTTTAATTCAGAACAGCAGAAGTTGTCAAATTATTTTATTGGACTCCATAAAAAGTGGGATAATTGAGTGCAGAGATCTTTATTCCAATTTTAGCTAACTAACCTTCAACACTTCACTGTTATTTCCCTTTCAGCTTCTGCTTGTAAATGAAGAGATAAAGGGTTAGTGTCACGAAAATTTGAAGAGCTAGTGCATGGTAGAACAATAGAATGCTGATAGATACATAAATGGACAGATAAAAGGATAGGTAAGTTGGTAAGTTGGATGGATAGATCAAAAGCACAGGTAATGTTTTTAAATATTCAAATAATTTGTCTATCTACATATAAATATATAATGCATATATACATATCTGTATATTTATATGCATCCACAATTTATATGTATATGTACATATATATGCTTCTATGGATATATAAAGCCCAATAATAGCCATGATATGCACCAATAAGTATTTTCTCTCTTCAAAACAGCTATACACCATATATAATGTTTAGAGCACAAATAGTTAACATCAAGTTGATTTCTACATTGCAAAGTTTCCTACTCTCAAATCCATCCCATCAAACATCTGTAGTTAGGAGTGTCCTTAGGTCTATAATGATGCAATTAGTTACATTAGTAATTTCAGAAGCTCCACCAATCATTCAATCATTCAAGTATTATTGATCACCCTCTCATTCTTAATCATTATTCTAGGTGTAGACTCTCTGCTAGGAAGAAAATTATTTCTCTCCACAGCTATTTTCAGAACAGAACTGTATTTTCTAACTACATGTCTATGAAACACATATAAATGCAAGTGGTTTTACAGATGTATTAAACCAACTGTCACTTTGCCTCTAAGAACTACTTGTTTTCATAATTTACGGTGTTGGAGATTTCAGTTGTTACTTGAGTCTTGAGTACCGAGTGGCATGTTCTGTTCTTTCCATGAATAAAAGTCATGACAGACAAATCTGCTAAGCTCGATCTGTTTTTCAGAATTGTTTGTTACTGCTGAGAAATTTCAGGCCAAACATTGTACTTTAAACAAAATCAGCCAAGTTTTTCATTTTAGAGAGTCGACATTGAATCACTCAGACAAATAATCATTGTCACCATCATCTGCTTCTTACCCAATATGACCGGTGCCCTTTACAAATTTTATAATTGCAACTGAAAACCTTATTTTGGTGGGGGTTTTTTTGGAGTGGGGGTGGTTATTTTAGGAAAGTATTTTACTCTGGGCTCAGCTCCTCTGTACAAAGAGAAGACACGCTGTATTAAAGAACTGTACAAGAAAACATGTATTCCTCCCACTTAGATCTTAATTTTTAAGCTCAGTACTGAATCTGTGGGAGATGAAACTGTTTGCAATCCAAGCAACTGTTTAAAGTACACATTCCTAAGCTACAATTTGAGTTGGTGTATCTCTGAGCTGGAGTACCACACCTACCCTTGTCATTTTTTCCAAGACTCGCCTCGGTTTCTATGCAAACAAGCAGCCACCCTGGCTGATCACAAACAGCAACCACAGAAAGGGATGAGCTGAGTCACCAGCTCAATTAACGTCTCTCCGCATGGCTACTTACTCACCGGGGAGCAAAATCAGGGAGAACAGATCTTTGCAAACCACCCTAATCACAGGCTTGTGTCAAGCAGATATATTGTGAAATGAGTTCTTTCTTACAGTGAGAATAGATTTTCCACACATCCCTGGAATGAATATGCTGAACGATCACAGTTTAACCTAGTAAAGGGAAAACAGTGTATAAAGCTAAAGGTCGTTCATTCACCGTGCAGCACCTCTGAGTCATGAAACATAACAGGAAATTGAATCCAATATTCATTCCCCAGCCTGCCGACTTACCTCCCTTCTCCCTACTCTACCGCCCACTTTATCCCATTTAGACTAGAAGCCAAACAAGCCTGCAGTGTTCCTTACCAGGAAGGTGTATCCTAGAGAGGAACAAACATGAACTCTAAATGTAGACTCCTGTAAACACCATTCCTATTAGATGGCAATGTTTCGAAGATGTGTTAAAGATGATCACTTTTTTTTTAAGTTTTGTTAAAAGGGCACATTGGCACTTGCCTGTAATCCTAGCTATTTGGGAAGCAGAAATAGGAGGTCAAAATAGGTCAGAGGCTAGCCTGGAAAAAAAAAAAAAAAGATTCTATCTTAAAAAGCTGGATGTTGACTAGTTTAATCCTACAATCCTATCTACACACAATGCAAAAGTTAGGAGGTCAAGATCTAAGACCCTACCATGCCAAAGTGACTGAGTCTATCTGAAAGAGAATTAAATGTTTGCACACCAGTCTCGGAGTGTGCCTACTGGGGTGAATTCATGCCTACGAAGTGAATGGTCCTTAGTTCAAATCCTAGAACTGTCCAAAAAGAAAAGAAAAAAGATACAAAAAGGAAGAAAAAAAGGGAGTTATTGGATGCATATTGGTCAATATTTTAAAGGGTAATTCAAACAGTGTAACTTTAAAAAATTCAGGTATTTTGACATGAATCATTTTTAGGTTAAAAATGTACACATTATCCTGCCCATGTAACTGTAACTCCTCTGTACAGTATGTTCACAAATAAAATTAAATTAAATTAAAAAAAAAATCCAGATGTGAGATCCCATGTATGTGTTGCTTGAAATGTACTGAGTTACACCAACCCCTCAGAATTAGATTTTATATTATGATCTTTATAGAAGTATGTGGGCACCATGTGAAGCCATGCGTTCCTGTACACGGGTGTCACACTTGAACATTTCCTGTCCCAGTACTTCTTCACATCTCTCACTCTTTTCCTTCCTGCTTGCCTGTCTGCCTTCCTTTCCTCCTTCCTTCCTCGCTTCTCTCCCTTCCCTCCTTCTCTCCCTTCTTCTTTCCCTCCTTCCCTACCTCTTCTCTCCTCACTCATCTCCTTTCTCTCCTTTTACATCAAGATGAGAAAGCCCACTAAAGTGACCATATGAGCTTAAGAGGTCTTAACCTACAATGTTAGACGTGATGGCAACCTTGACTGGAAGGAGACCATATGTGCAATTAGCTGTTGCCGCTCTTGGAGGCCTGGAGGCCAGTGTTCCAGTGAATGGCCTCTCTGACATGGGCAACCAGTCTAATCTAGAGCACACCAGGAATACTCAACCTAGGTAAGAAGGGAACAAGAAATGGAAAGACAAAGAGGAGACAGAGGAAGTGAAAGAGGAAGAGTAGGAGAAGGAGAAAGAGGAGGAAGAAGAAGAGAGGAAGAGGAGAAGGGGAAGGAGGAAAGAAGAGGAAGGGAAGAGGAGAGGAAGAGAAGGAGAAAGTAGAGGCAGGGAAGAGGAGAAAGAGGAGGAGGAGGAAGAGGAAAAGGAAGAGGAGAGGGAAGAAGAGAAAGAAGAGAAGGTGGAAAAGGAGAAAGAAGAGAAAGAGGAGGAGGAGGAGGAAGAGGAGGAAGAGAGAGGGAAGAGGAGGAGGAAGAGCGTCTTTGGCATACTAGGCACTCTGGATGCTTAACACTGGGACATCCCATTTCAAACCAAGGAAGGCTGGAAAATGGCACGCTAGAATTCAAGCACACAGTGCTGGCCCACCTCTCTGCCCTGCCTGACTTGAGCAGCCAGGGTGCCACTGTGCTATGTCAATCTTGGTGGCTTTGTGTGACATTCACAAGGTCATCCCTGCTCTGCTTCAGAAAAGCCGAGAGAGCGCAGAGATCTCTCTGTTCTGCATGTGGATCACTGTGTCCACGGCTGGCCATGGAAGATGCCAGAAGAGCTTTGCCATCGTAGCAGCTCACCATAACGAGCCCTGGGAGAAGAGGCAGCACTAGAGTTCCCCAGTGAGTCCTGGGGAACCCTGCCTGTGGGGAACCATCATCTGACTCACATGTCTCCACTTGTCCTATCGAGATGCACACCATACACCACGGCCACAGGACTCCTGCAGGCAGAAATGGGACCGAGAGAATGCTCCTCTGAAACTCAGGTGTCTGGATTCGAAGGGACAGAAGGATGAGCATCCGGTGTCTTTACATTTGAACATGTGGAGGACAACACATTTAACATGCCTCTACTTAGCTCACTGAGACCAAAGACTAGAAAAAATAATGGTTTCAGCTCTCACAGAACCCTTACCATTGAAATTACCAGCTGGGAGGTAACATGTTTAGTCCTTGCACAGCATACAGATGAGTGGATGCCTTCTGCATGTGTTAAAAAGAGTGGTTATTTGTCTGAAATCACAAGAACTCCATCTCCGGCTGTTCAGAAAGGTGGAAGGAGGGCCAATGTCACACACACTCAGACACACACACACACACACACACACACACACACACACACACACACACACACACACACACACACACAATTCTGGGAGGCAAAAAATGACATCATTAACTTTGTTTCTGTTATCTAGGCTACAGTAGTCAGACTTCTGAACTTCATTAAATTTGCTGGACATCTGGGTAAACGGTGAAACTCTCTCTTGCATCGGAAAGGTCAAACCAAGATTAAGGAAGAGAGAGGTCCCCACTACTGTGCCACAAAGCCCTTGTGTGGTTGAGGACCTGTTCATCTCAAATTGAGCTGTGAGGGCTGGGCAATCATTGGCGGGAGGGGGTACCTCTACATACATATTACATTATTAAACATGTTAAAAATGACTGAAACAGAGCTGAAGTGGTAGAACGTGTGTCCAGCAAGCTCAAATCCAATCTCTGTCACCGTCCTATTCCCATTTATTATACGATGTGGAATGCAGGGCCTCACACCTGTTAGACAAATGCTTAAACACCTGAATTTAGGCCACAGCCCCAAGTCCTTTTTGTCTATTTTTCAAGAAGGGTCTTGTGTTAATTTTCCTCAGGCTGATTTCAAACTCCTGATCCTCTTGCCTCTGTCCCCCAAAGAGCTGAGATTATAACGCATATCTCAGTGCTCTTGGGCTCATCTTTTTTCTAAAGCACTTTAATGGATCAACCCCTTTTCCCTGAGTATAGCCTCCCTCTGAGAAGTAAGAAAGTTGTATTTCTCTCTCCACACTTGAACACTAAACCTTCCATCTGGAACCTCATCAGTGTGCAGTCCATTGAAATATTTTAAAGGAAGAGGCTGCCTATTCCCTATTCCTTTACAACATTTTTAATCTCTTCTTTTGACATCAGATATATGCCTATCACATAAATTCACTGGGTGATTTCTCCTGCTTTCTCAGAGACTTTTACAAAACAATTGAAGTCTAACATAGATCTTGGGTTCTTGGGGCTGAAGACCACTGGACATCTGTCAGTTAAGGTTGAGATATTGCCAATTATTAACTGGTGTCGTCATTAAGCAATGAAACTCTGAGAAAACCACTATGCTGTGCACCATGTTGTGTGCTTTATCTGCAGGCATTACCCCAAGGAGCTAGACTCAGAGCCCAGCTACTGGAAGCTGCAAACACCCAGCCCCACTCTGCTGGAGCCATTTATGCTTCAAAACTCCCTCCCTCTCCCCAATCCCATTCACCAGGGTTCCATCCTATGCGATCATGCCTGTATTTCCCTCCAAGCCAGGAGATGCATCCTGTAGAGTCATGACACAGGCCCTGGTGAAATCATAAAGCTGACTCAGTTGGCCCTGACTCCTCCCCTGTCCCTCTCACCCAACACCTTACATGGTGTGGTGGCATCTTGAAGTCCTCTCTGAGCCTCTGTCATCTCAAAGTTCTCCTGAGTTCATGTGTCCAAGACGAGGGAACACCGATCAAGCTTGGCTACAATGGCAGATCCACTCAGAGGTTCCCTCTGTTGTGGCTGTTCTCAGTCCTTAATTGATCCTTGGCATGGATGATGGCCTTGGTCTCTTTCCCCAGCAACATCCCCACCAATGCCTTTTAATCGCAAGACCCCACCTTCCCTGTGTGATGTGGGGTTGCATGGTTGGGGTGCTGTACCTTTCCTTGGTTTTGGTGTTGTGTGGAGGCCGATGGGAAATTCTCTTCTCCAGCCTCTGAAGCGTGGCATCCCAGCCCTCCTCTGGCTTCCGTGGGGAGAAGGGTTCACCCAGCAGGCTGTGACTTCTTGAATCACATCATGGGAAGGTCCCAAAGCAGGGGGAGGAAGCATGTTTGCTGATAGATTTTTCAGCACCTATCCCAGTTGACCATGTGGAACCTCGTCTGCTCTTGGAAATCTTCAGCTCGCTTTACAGGGCACTGTACTTCTGAAGTTAAAAGTCTTGGGTGTTTTTTTAAGAACAGGGCTTAAGAACTAGGTCAGCTAGCAAAATGCTTTGCAAAATGCAGCGGTGAGCAGAGAGCCAGCTCCATGCACCCAACATACTTAGAGACTAAGACTTCATCAGGTTCCCCTTCAGGGAAAGGTCATATTGAACACAAAACTTGAAGAACACATTCTTGGCTTGTTAAAAAGAAACCAAGAGCTTGGGCCCTGATATCATGGTGAAACTGTAATCATCATCGTCTAAAAGCCATTTGGGACAGAGCAAAGCCAAGAGTCATCTTCCTTACAGAAAGCACTCTGCAGGTAATGACCTCACCGAAATAAAGATAGAGTCTGGCTGGAACTGACAGGCATAAAAGGAAGGAGTAACCCCGTAGTTGTAAACACAAAACCTTAGTTAAACCAAGAAAGGTGGTCAGCCAGGAGCAAGGTCTCGTGCTTTCTTTGAAGAGGGCATTGTTAATTCCTCAAGCAGCCATCGAGCTGTGGTCATGGTAAAGTGTCAGGCCTAAGATGCCGAAGCACATTGTATACAGTTGCCTGGCCTTCTAGGAGCACCATTACCTTACCAGGACCCCTCAGTCTCAAAATGGAGAGACCTGATGGTTTCTGAGCTGGAGATACTCCAGCTACCATCTAGCTTGATCGTCTTGTATGTGTGAATAAGGATAGGGAGAATTGGGGTTAGGGGAGAGAGGATATCATCTTTAAATAGCTGGACTGAAGTAAAGAGGTCAAGACTGGCCAGCACCATATTGGCCGCATGGTGGATGGTAGGGTCTGACATCTTGCCATCATGCTGGGGGATAGAAACGCACCCCCTCCCCAACACCTGCCTCCCTGGAGACAGGGGCAGGCACTTGGCTGAATCTGTCAGTCCAGTGCCTGGGACTGGAAATTTCCTGTGGACCTGCCTCCTGCTCCAACCCTATTTAGGCCCGGACCAGCCCAGCAGCCATTCCACCATGACACGTGTGTCTCTGTGATGGTGTCCTGTCTCCTGTCTCCAGTCATCATGGTGTCCCAATTCAGCACTCCACCAGAGCTGAATTGGTTTGTTGGTATTGTTTTTGTTCTCTCTTTCCTCTTTAACCTGTTCCCAAGCTGTGCTATATCTATTTGGGGGCTGCAGGCCTTTGTAACAAAGGGCTCTCTGCAGCCTGCTAGCTGTATAATAAACACTGCAATATTCCATATTCCAAAATGTGGCTTCTGGGATGATTCACCTTACAACAGTACAAACAAAGGAGTTTCAACTCAACACGTCTGTTTACGTAGACAACACCTCATGATCATGTCACCCCTTCCATCCTTCTCCTGCACCGTCGATTCTACCTCTCCTCCTCCCCTCAAGTTTCCTAGCTCCATTTTCACGTATGTCCATTGAGTATCCCCGCTGCGCTCAGCCACCGTTCTCTCCATTCATCTGCCCCCTCTACTGAAGCCCCACTCCCCCTAAAAAAACCTATGTGAGCTTCCTGCTTTCATGTTGTTAGACTGTCCGCAAATTATTCAAAGAAATCACGCCATGGGATTCCACGCCTACATATTCCATGCATCACTCAGTTGGATCATGTACAGATATACATGCAGTCCCATATGTGCTGTTGCATATGTTTATATTTTAGATCTAATCATCAAATATGAGAGAAGACAGGTGGCTTGTGTCTAAGCCTGACTTACTTCACTTAACATAATTTTGTCCAGGTTCACCTATTTCTCAACAAAAGACATAATACTATTTTTCTAATGATAAAATTCACATATATGGGTATTTATATATATACATATATCACATTTCTTAATCCATGTATCAGTCACACAGCATCTGAGCTATGTGCATAATGTGACTGTTGTGAATAGAGCAGCAAGGAACATGGATGTGCAAGTATCTTTATCCTACCTTCATTGGTAATCATATTGTAGAGTTGTCTGGGTCAGAATTTACAATACTCCAATGAAAGGTCTCAGTTGAGAAAAGATGAAAAATTGCATGAACACTGGCATCACACTGAACCCACATCAGATGTCTGGCTTCCTAGAGATGAACAAGGCAGACATCAAGACTAACGTGTGATGGGACTGTGTCATGAGTTGCTTACCCTCATGAAGACAAAAAAATGGTCTTTATGTACAACGTGCATTGTCTATTTCCACTCAAAATACCACTGAGTCTGTCATAGTTGAACATTAATGTCTTCAACTTTCATTTTCCCATATTTCCCCTGGGTTTACTAACTACCCAAGATGCCAGTTCTTGACAATTTCAGAACCCAATAATGTGCGTTTCTGACCGCATTCAATACACACCAGTAAGTATGTATTTCTTAACCTACAGAGAACGCTGCCTCACCTGTGTTTGTTTCGTAACTCACCATTTCCTTCCCACTTTTCAATCACCTGTGTTTAACATTCGTGTTGAGGAAGAAAGCTCACTTGGTTTGCCCTCTGTCGGTACCGTGCTGATGGATGCTCCCAGGAGATGGAGCTTGGTCACACTGCTGCCCTCTGGGTGACCCTGCAGAGCTCTCCTATCTCCAGACCCCAGCAGAGAGACCAGGGCTCCTAGGAAAGGTCACCTGTGACATATTTTCTCAGGAAGACCAGAACCTGAGACTCATTGTCAAAATCAGCTTCACCCACTTGACGTAGGAGGCAGTTTCCTCCTAGGATGGCTGTCTACTCAGCAGGGGCTGAATCGGACAGGCAGTCAGCCAGCAAGTGCTCCAAGCTTTGGGGTGAAAAATGAGATTCAGGGCATGTGTTGGAATGTGACAGAGAAGCCCAGAGCTTCCTCCCCGCCCCTCCCCACGCCCCTCCACATGCCTCAGTCACTGCGATACATAGTGGCCTGCCAGCCTCTCCTCCTCCTCCACTGTCTCCTCGTTCCCTCCTCCTTGCTCCTTGTTATCTCTTCCTCTCTGTTTTTCTCTCTCTTCTCTCTTTCATCCAGAGCACACACACCACAGATTCCCAAATATACACCACAAACACGCAATCAGATCTGCGCAACATACCAGCATACATGAATTGCAAGACACACATGTATACACAATACACCATACACACATATGCACATACTTTACACATACTTGTGTGCACAATCACACTTGACACCTTGCACAGAAACAAACAACACAGCAAAACACACGTGCACGCGCGCGTGCACACACACACACACTCTCCAAACTAAGCCTTCATTATTTTCAAAGGAAACTGTATCCGCAGTTACAGAGCTATGTAGAATACAGAAAATTCTCTTCTTGATGAGAGTTAACTGCCTGGCTTTCTTCTTCTAAGATCTTTCCCTTCATCCTCCCTTCCTTTACAGCAGGTGTTCCGCATCCTGGCAAAGCTCATAGGATAGGAACTGTTGCTATAGATATGACTTTGTCACACACAATCATGCACAAGCACACATGCTCATAAGCATGTGTGCATTATAGGTGCATGTATGTGTGTGTGTGTCTACACCTGCATGCCATGTCTCATCTGCAAAGCCCTGAAGTCAGTGGCTGATGATGCAGAGCTTGAGCTCTTTCACATCCTTAGAATATGAATAAAACACAAATGTACAATATGCATGTGTTAGACCTTTGCAGCTCACTAATCGTCTGTGTCACTGTCATGCTAGCGCCTCGCAGATGTGTGATAAATTCACTAACAATGCTGCATAGTGCTATAGGCCTGGTTTTATTCAGTAGGCAGACTCTCCAGCTATGGAGATCTTCAGAGTGCACAGGGACCTTAGGGGAGATCCGGTTGTTCACAGAAAAACCCAGGACACCCACACGTGGTAGAACACCATCACCATGGTTACAAGAGTACTCACTATCAGAATCACAATGATTCATCACCAATTTAGTGCTCTACTAAACATAAAATAGTACCTCTTTTAATAATGCCAGGCTGTTGTTTCTAGTCATACAGGGTAGGGACTGTTGCACATGCCAAATTTCAGATTAAAGCTACAAGCAATATTTCCTTTTATCCTGTAGGGTCACTGGGGTTTCACCCCCCCCACACACACCCCCCATGCCACTTCCCCTGGGAAAAATCACACTTCAGCTATTCCCAATGGTCCTTCATCATTACTTACTTAGCAAATAGCACCTGCAGCCTATGCTAGCAATTTTCCCTACCTAGGATCAGGTGTCTCTAACTTGGAGCTAATGAAGAAACGATGGATGTGACTGAGAATTGGAGCCCGTAACTAACGACCAGGGTTGGGTCCTTGTTCTGCTCAGCTATGAATAATTATTTCTGCACGTGGAGAGAAGCACGTTGCCCACACTGCTGTAAGAGGATGAGGCGGAGTCTGTCATACAGAATGATTCCGAACAAATCACAGAGAGTCAGAGCTGGGGAACAATGGCTCAGGGAAGCGGGCCCCAGCTGCTTTTCCTCCCAGGCTGGGATAGAAGCTGCCACTTTGGTGGGTGAGGCTGCTGCTGATTGTCCTCCACTCGTTTCCGTTTGATCTTGATTGGCCCAGAAACGATGCTCTCTGGTAGAGCCGAATGGGTCCACCTTCTAGCCTCCGTGTCAACCCTCCTCTGTAGCAAGGGAACTCTGCTTTGTTTGCTCTCTTGCCTTGGGGATTTTCTTCTGATTAATAACAATAATTAATAACCCTTCTTCCTCTTACCCTCTGCTTTCTTGCACCCCCAAAGAGTTGTCTGCTGAAGGGTAAGCAAGAAAGGCCCTCAAGGGCAGCAGAAACACCAGGAAACTTTCAGGCCGGCACACCTACGCTTCAGAACCCACATTGACTTTGCACTTGGCTTTGAAAAAGTTATAAATCTGCCCCTAGTGTCATCAGTAAAATAGAGGTCAGCTGTTACGCAAGGTGACAGGTGTGCACCGCTCTCTGCCGGCACCTGCTAAGCGCTCCCCAAACCCCTTTATGCCCTGCACGCTAGCAGAAGAGCACGTGGGTCTTTTGCTATTCCACCTCAGGTCTCCTTACTGACCCCTTGGAAATCTCTCAAAACCATCCTCAAGAGTCCACCCACAGCCTGCACTGCCCAGATAAAGACGGTGGACCCCGGACCATGAGCTCAAGGCCAAACAGGACAGCCACAACACAAGGCCCAGAAGTTTCTACATGCCAGTTGGAAGCATTTGTTTTTTCCTAAGGACATTTTTCTGTAGCTTAGAATCATAGTTTTCCTAAATTGAGAAGTAATTTTATGCCATTTCCCATACTAATTACCATCTCATTACTATTAGACAGGATGGTTTTCCTTGAAATCTAGAAAATGTTCTAGTTAATTTCAATGGTGCCAAGCCGAGGCCGGTTCTATTCGGAGGAAGATAGCGACACCTAGTGACCATTCACTGCAGGTGCAGGCACTTTCCACCTATGTGGCCCAAGGCCAAGGCTATGTGGACTCCAGGTACTACCATGCCAAATACTTAATTGTGGCAGAATACCATCTTCAAGAAACTGTGCCAGTCAAAAAGGAAATTGGAACCCCGTAAGACATGTGATCTAGGTGAGCCTGTCCCCAAATTCTCTACAAACCTAGCAGTCATATGGTAGGCACATTTGGGTGACCCAGACACTAGTTCTTTCCTATTCACTTGGACGTCCCTCTTATACAGTAGCCAGCATGTATTTTAAATTTGATTTTCCTCCCATTACATCTTGGCTTTCCTGTAGGCTAACTCTAACATGGATGTGATTGACTCAGCCTCTCTCATCTCTTGCAATATGCATCATTGTATCATGATAAATGTCACGTGCAGTGGCATTCCAGAATGACACGGACGTACAATCCCACCCTTTCCCTGTATCCTCCTTCCACCACTGACTGGAAAAGACAACATGACTAGTGGCTCTACCTCGTTGTTGTGAGTGAAAGTGATTTGTGTTTTCTGGTCTGCGTTCTTGATGTAAGAATGAAGTTTAAATGTGTGTTCAACATATTCCTAAGCCAAACTTGATTTATAGAGTGAGTCCTTTTTCCTTTCATCCAAAAGAGGGGTGAAAGAAAGACAAAGAGCGATCTCTCAAGACCAAAAAAAAAAAAAAAGACTAGCTACTTGGTGTGATCAAAGCATAGAAACAACGTCCTCTCCAGCTGCTCTCTCTGGGGCCATCTTTGTTTTTAACCATGGTGCTTTGCTCTTAGGAAGAGCTCAGTGGTTACCCGTCTATCCTCACCCTAACTACTTAGCGCCCACTGCAGAATGGGGAAGGCCAGTGCTGATTCATCAGTGGGGACAGACACTGGGTGACTGCGGCCAGCCATTCCCACCCACGGCCACAGGAAGCCAGTGGGTGCAAATATGCTCAGGGACACCGGAGACATCTCTCCACTGACTGATGCCACAGGGCTGAGAACCCCAAAGGGATAGACTGCTGCTCCCATGGACCTCACTTCTGAAAGGACACTTGTGAGCCAGGACAGACTGAGCAGGACATTCCTGTCATAAACATACTTTCCAATAGAAGCCCAAGATTGACTTCCAGACTTAAGTATCCCCCACTCCCCCCCCCCCCCCTCAACAGGAGCATTCAGACACTCCATGATTCTGACAAGGTCTTCGAGGCTCAGGTCATCCCAAGATCAACTCTATCTCCATCTTCTTCTACCTCAGAAAATGAGGCACCCCCCCCAAAGTATGGTGCATTGACTTCCTGAATGTCTGGGAGGAGAGAGCCAAGGCCTCTGGCCTTGTGTCCTGCCACCATTTTGACTTCCTCTCCTTTTTCCTGCCAAGGTGACAGAAGGGGTATTCTCTGAGATCCCAACAGCCCTCCCCCCCACACCCCTGCATCTACCTAAAGGCCAGGTCCTTTGGAGATAAACTCACAGGGTAAGAGATCTCAGTTGACCCTAGACCCAGAGCCCTGGCAAAGCTTACTCCAAGTGCTTTTCAACTCACTGGATTCATTCGTGACCTTTACTTGTGCTTCCTCTAAAGTTACCCTCCCCCACCCCTCGGAGGAAGGGATTGACACTTCCACCATCTGGCTCTCTTTGGACTTTCACATTTTGTGTGGCTCCTGTGTATTTGCCTGTTAATACATTTGTATTCCTTCTCTCCTGTTCTTCTGTCTGCTCTCAGCTGACCTTCTTCACTCGATAACAGAGTCCGCACAGGAAGGAGCGAAGGTTCCATTTCGACCTCAGGCTCTGCTGTGGACATCAAACCCAGGTTGACCGCCATTGAGAATCCCAGCTGCTCTTTCATGTTTTAACAATCATTCTTGCTTTAAAAAATCTGTGGAATGGGCAGCACTCGCCTATTTGAAGGTGCCAGACGTTGATCCTCTTCAACACTTCCTCCTCCGCCCTCTGATTGGCCTGCCATGGTTATTTTCCATTATGAAGTACAGTATCCTCACCCGGTCTGTGTGGCCAAGATTTTCCCTTTAGTAAGAAAATGAAACAAGAGAGCGTCGTGCCTATGCCATACCAGTATCCACTTTTGCCCCACATGGCCGCCAATGTGTCTTCCTCCGAGCACTGCTAAGGATTATCTGGAGGGGTGAGATGGACTTGATTGAATCTCAGCTTTCCCGCTGACCCCTTGTCCCGGGTCTCTTCCCAGCTCTGAATCAAGCTTTCCTCCTGGTCCCTGCTAACATGTGGTGTCTCTGCTGAGCGAATGCGGGTGCCACCAGGGACCAGCTGTGTGCCACCAGGGGCCAGCACGCGCAGCACAGTGAGTGTATGGACGAGAGTGGCTGTGTATTGCGGACAGTCAGAGCTCTGTTTGGGAGGAGCTATGACCTGCTTTATACCTGTGCCAAGGCAGCTGTCTGGATGTCAGGACAAGGAAACAGGCGATGGAAAGGGAGTCCTGTCAAGGAAGTACGCTGCACCCCTCAACCACTGCATGGTGGGAGCAGAAAGCCTGGGGTGGGGGGCAGTTCCTGATGTTTTGAAAGAGCTATAAATAGATGTCATGCCATTCCAATCTCCACCGTAGCTCACCACTGGGGCTGGCTGTCAAAAACCTGTCCTCTTGTGAAGACATGTGGGAAGAAATACGAGTTCTACACGCTCATTTTCAAGCACACATTAGATACGTTCGGAATCACCAACAGGATCTCCACCCTGCTCAGGACACTGGCCTTAAATGTAATTCAGCCCCAGCCTTGCTGGTGTCATTTTGTTAAAAAAAAAAAAAAAAAAAAAAGGATTATATGCTATAAATAACTGTCCCTCAGACCTAGAAGAGCAAGGAGAAGCTCATGAATAACACATGAGCTGTGCAGCTCAGCTCTGCCCTTTGAATCAGAGAACATGTGTTCCCCTCTCTTGAGAAGGAGAAAGACTTCTTTCTCCCCTCCTTTCCAATTGTAGGCTTGGAAGAAACCCAAGCCCTTCTGGGGTAATCCAACCTTGAACTCTCCACTCTACTCCCTTCAGTAGGAAGGAGGGCTTTCAGTTTAAGAGTCTAAATCTATCTCTTTGCTCTGTGATAGTGCAGCTATATGGTCCCATGGATGCGAGGGATCCCATAATCTGGGTTTCAAACATAGAAGGAGACTGGCTGTGTGCAGGTGCTTGCACCTGTAATCCTTCCTGGGAAGGATGGTGGTTCAAGGTCAGCCCTGGGCAAAAGGGGCAGACTGTACCTGGAAACTAAACTGAAGTAACAAAGTGCTAGGGGTATGGAATGAGTGGGAAAGTGCCTGCCTCCTAAGTAACACATTGAATTGAATCCCAGATTGAATCCCACACATATGAAGAAGAAAAGAAAAAGAAGGAAGGAAGGAAGGAAGGGAGGGAGGGAGAGAGGGAGGGAGGAAAAAAGAAAGGGAAGGGAGAGAGGAAGGGAGGGAGGAGGGAAGGAAAGAAGAAAGGGGAGGAGGAGGAGAAAGAGGAGGAGGAAAAGGAGGAGGAGGCAGAGGAGGAGGAAGGAGGTATAAAGTGTATACAACCACTGGTTGTGAGAGGCAGGAGCCTTGGCTACATTATCTGGGCTGCAAGCTGCCTCCTAGGCCCACTCAGCAGCCAAGGAACGATTGCTTTCACCAGGTAGAGCGGCAAATTGACATCAGACTTGCAAAAGCTAGCAGGGTGCCCGTGTCTCACGCCTGTCATCTTAGCTACTCAGGAGGCTGAGATCTGAGGACTGTGGTTCAAAGCCAGCCCAGGCAGGAAAAACAGTAAGACTCTTAACTCCAATTAACTACCATGAAACCAGAAGTGGCATTGTGGTAGAGTGCTAGCCTTGAGCAAAAAAGCTCAGGGGCAGCACCAAGACCCTGAGTTCAAGCCCCACATCTGACAAAAATAAAGTGCAGAGAGAGAAAGAGAGGATAGATAGATAGATAGATAGATAGATAGATAGATAGATAGATAGATAGATAGATAGATAGATAGATAGAGCAGCTGTTTTGCTTTTGTTGTTTCTACTTGACCAGAATGAGAGAAAAGAAGAAAAGAAGGGAGCCATGATTGCCCAGGGCTGCATTTGCAGTGCAATAGAACCTCCACCTTGAAAAAGAAAGGGACCATAGCACCAAGCACAAGAGCTTGGTGCCTTTTGTCTGGTTTCAGAGCCAGATCTGGATTGATCAATGACTTGGGCCAGGACGGTCCAAGTGGAAAGGTGAATGAACAATTGGGGATGAACAAAGGAAGGAAGGAACAAGTGAATGAAATAATGAGCATTTCCAGGCTGCCATGTTCCTGGGAACCTCAGGAGCCTGCCTCTTCCCTCCAGCCTGCTCCCTGATGTCCTGAAGTAGAGTGTTGCTGAGCAGATGGATGTACCCCTAAAGGCGGGTTCCCCACATGCTGGGCTGGCAGGAGAGGCAATAGGGAAGGGGAGGGGTGAGCTCACCAGGCACAAACAACAGGAGTGTCATGTGGCGTTTTTATGCGATGTGTCTAAAAACGAGCGACACCAATGCAAAAACCCAGCACAGACGAAATATCAGAACACTTGAAGACATCACCATGAGCTTTTCCTTTATTGCTAGGACTCCAATATGGCTCAGCACAGCACCGGACTTTTATGTCAGAGTCTGACATTTTCTGCAGGAGACTTTTTTGGGGGATGGGGGTGGGGAAAGGCTCGTTTTTTTTTTTTTTGGCAGCAATCTTGTTTTAGGAAAAGCTGTGCCACGCTCTACTCCATTCAGGGTTTGCCTGTGGACTGTCTGCTAGGTGCCCTGCCACCAACCACCCATGTCAGAGGACACCAACATCACACACACACACATACACACACACACCTCTGCAGTGATGTCCCCCACTGAAAATGTGGGTCCCCCCCAATGTTATCCAGAAGAGTTAGAGTCATCTCCATCCACACTCCTGTCGATACCGTAATGTGGCCCCTTCTGATTCCTCCCAGATCCTCCCCGGGACATTTGCAGAGGCGAATGCTTTCCACACAGTTTCTGACTTCCTCCCAGTGAAATCACCATCTACAGCAACTAGAGCGTTGAGAAGCACATTTCTTTATTTTTTTTTTTTTACTTTGAAAGTATTTTATTTGAATAGTAAATATTTGTACAGTTGAAACCGTTGCATTGACGTTTTCTATGAATAGCTAACAATTAAGAAAATAATGTATGGAGAAAAGAGACTGCATTTAAAAGTAAGAGCTATCATCTCTCCATGGGCCCTTGGGACCTTCCAGGCAGAACAAAATGGGAGGTTGTCTGCAATTCCCTCCAAAAGGCATAAAAGTTCAAACTTGCCGGGCCCCAGTGGCTCATGCCTATGATCCTAACTATTCAGGAGGCTGAGATCTAAGGATTGCGATTCAAAGCCAATCCAAGCTGGAAAGTCTATGAGACTCTTTTTTTTTTTGTCTTTTTTTTTTTGTCTATGAGACTCTTATCTCTTATCTTAACCACCCAAAAACAGGAAGTGCTGCTGCGGCTCAAAGTGGTAGAGAGCTAGCCTTGAGTGAAAAAGCAATCTCTACCAGCTTCCTACCTGTGCCAGTTCCTTGCCTCCTCCAATCGACATTGGCCTGTTCTTCATGAGGCTTTTGTTCAAGGGAACAATGTGGCTGGTTTGACCATCTGCCCAGATAACTGACATTTTCTCATCATTCACGTCTTCACGGAACTAGCACTAGTAACTTCCTCAAGCAATTTCCCTTGGCCCTCACAACTTGGGTAGCAGGTGCAGGAGCCCTAGCTTTCAGCCTGTCTCTGCCTCTCACCTGACTTAATCATTGAGCATTATTATTCTTAACAGAGACAGGCATATGACTCTTTCGTTCACTTAAGCACTTAAAATTGTAAGTATTAACCCATCCTAGGATTGTTAATTGGCCTGACATCAATATTTCTGGGAGATGAGGTAAAGTAGTGTTCTGTGAATGGAACCCTCAGAATACACACACATTAATTAACCAGCTTCACCACTGTATATGAGCATGGTTTGTTGTACCCCCAAACAATTACAAAAGCAATAGCGAAGATTCTTGACCACAGATCACTACATAATACAGTATGTATACTTTCAATGATAATAAAGGATACAAAATTGGTGACAATTTTAAAATATTTATGAGAATTGCCAAAGCATGGCACAGAGACAAGAAATGAATGTGTATGGTTGGGGGGGGGGGGGGAAAGTGATGCTGATACAACTTGCACAGCCTGGTGTGACTTCAAATCTATAAGTCATAGAATGACTTCATACATGAGAAGCAATGAAGCAAAGTGGAACCACAGGAAAGATGGTTATGCTTAATCCCTGTACACATTTCTGTCTTCCAGGAATGGAGATCAGAATGTATCTGGATGACAGGGCTGGTGTTTACTGAGTGAAACAGCAAAAATACAGAAAGAAGAAGAAAGGAACGGATAACTTACTGTTTCCTCAGCCACACATAAAGTCTTGGTAATATTGCCCACAAGTTGCTTTGTGAATTTCTTCCACATGTATAATCGGAGTCACAGTTTAATATGTGTGTTTTTTTCCTTTCATGTAACATGACATGGTGAGCTTTCCCTCTTATAGGTTTGGCCACACATCTCTTTAGGCTCCACTTTCATAAATTCAAACCATCACAGGTAGAAAATATTAGGGGAAAAATTGCAACTGAATGGAGTGTGTGCAGACTTTTCAATTGTTATCATGACCTCTAACAACCTTTTGCACAGCCTCTACGTTGAATCCGGCGTTATAAACCATCAAAAGGACATAGAACGTATGCTAAGACAGGTAGCACACCGATTAACACATAGAGAGCCTCCTCACCATCAAACGTTGGTACCTTGGAGAATTCTGGAAGCCGTGCCCACTGGGGACTGAGGGAGACGTGTATCTTATTTCTCAGATACTTGATTGGCTTTGTGTCGGTGGCCTGCGTGCTTGCCCAGAGACCTCAGCCACACTTCACACATCCTGTGTGCTCAGCTCCTCCAATCAGCAGCTGCTCTTCCTGTCCCCACCTGCAGAGTGTGACACCAAAGCTACACAGACAGGCTGTGTGGACATGTGTGACACTGGGATCAATAGAGTGGCTCTCCCATGGTGGCTCCACACAACCCCCCCCCCAGGCTACCCTCCCTCTTGAGCATGGGCTTCACAAGGGCTTCGCTGGGCCCACACTCACCCCACCCACGCTGGGTCCCCCTTGGGATTCCCACACCCCTATCACAAAGCCTAGCCTGTGACCCTCACAGTGCACACCAACGTAAAAGACACACTTGACCTGTTTCATTATTTTCCAAAGCTGGTGAGTCTGAAATGCTGGGTGGGGGATAGAGATTCACTGTGATGAGTAGTTGGATTTAGTGTAACTTCTCCCAGCTTGGATATTTTGTGTGTTTGTTTCACACACCCTCTCTCTTCTCCCTGTTCACAACCCCTTGGGAGTTTGTCCTAAGGGGCAGGAAATGAACAGCCCAGCAGGATCGCACAAAGGCACGACAGGCAAATGCCTTCATCTGTTTTTGTTTAATTTTATTTTATGGTAAGGGTGATGTCAGACATTACAGTTACACATGTCAGGTAATGAGTACATTTCTTATTGAACGGTGTTATCGCTTCCTTTGTTTTTCTCCCACTTTCCCTCCCCGCCTCCAACCCTTTCCCCCAAGTTGTAAAGTTCATTTCCAACAGTGTCTTGTGAGCATCGCTGCTGCAGGGGTCCACCTTCCCTCCCCCAAATCAGACAAATGTATATACAAGACACAGGGTTCCCAAATAAAAAACAGGGACAACAGGGGATACACCAAAGGGGGGAGAAAAAGAAAGAAAAAGGAAATAACTTCACACAGTACATAAAAAAAATAATTTTAAAAAAGCCTTGCTCCTTGCTCTTGAGAGTGAAAAGCTACAGTAGAGGCAACACACACACACACACACACAATTGATTTGGGAGGATAGTTTTATCCGTGAGAACCAAGTTTTTCTCCCCTGCTCCCAAGACTCCATGTGTTTTCCTAAATAGGAGGAAGAGGAAGGAGACAGGAGGGATGAAGAAGGCTCACATGAGCCCTGAGAAGGGACTGTGGCCCTGCGGTGATGTGGAAAGGAGAGAGCACAGGATCCATGAGTGGAGTGGGAATCCCAGCCTGAAGGGGACCCTAGGCTGTCTGTTTGGGGCAGGTCCCATCCCAGAGTTATTGAGGCATGCCTATACCTCATTTGCTCCTTCTAACACAGAAATACCGAAGAGTGGCAATGCGTTCACACAGGGCCCAGTGTGGTATGTGCTTTCCCAACACCTCTAGAAGAGACTGGGGCAGGAAGAAGTTAAAAGAAATGAATTTTAAAAAGGCTTTTCTTTTTAACATGAAGAAGACATCAGGATGCCAACTCACAGTCTGACTAGAGAATGATCCAGAGAGAAGATGCCCCTGAGAGAGAGGGTCCTGTGAACCAGGGCACAGGGCACAGCCAAACCCAACGTAGATACACCCCTGGACACGAGCATCATGCTGAGAATGGACAGAGAGGCCTAGCATGATCTGAGACAAGACTAAAAGGAGCTCTCCCCATGAGGGCTCCTTGATAAACTCAATGTCCTCCCAAACGGTGCAGCTGTTTTCCCCGCCTGAGTCCCACCCAGAAATAAAAAGAGGCTGATCTCAGATTTGAAGGCCTCATACCTGGAAGCTCCATCTGAAGGCAGCACAGCCAGGGCCTGTCCAGATGCCAGCATTGCACTTTACCCAGCGCCCACCCTTCCTGCCAGGCTCTGAAAGACTCATGTCTCCCCCCGCACCCCAATCACACCTTTCACACCCCACCATGGGGAAGCAGAACCCTTGATGATCTTGTCCACTGCTATGACTTGAAAAGAGTAGGTAGGTGTTCAGTGACTATTGGAGGAGGAAACAGAGACCTGGTTTATTAGACTTCTTTCTATATTTGCATATGGCTGAAAATCCTCCTGCAAAAACTTATGATGGTTCTTTTTTTTTTAACTTCACATCTGTCTCTGGCAGACAGCCAGCAACTCCTACCCCTGTGGGAATAACACATCCCCATTTCTCCCCCTCAGAACTTGTCAGGGACATTTTTCAGATTTTCGTAAGTCTAACATTCCAGAAATAGCCTAGATACTGCTACTTCCCCAAATTGTACCTGAGGTAATTAGAAGGAAAAAAGTCTATGTGACTGTATCCAAGATCACTGAAAAACTTTTCAAGTTTTTTACTTATTTTTTAATTTCTTTTACTTAAATTACCTGTAATTACCCAAAATCCTATGTATGCATGTATGTATGTATGTATGTATGTATGTATGTATGTATGTATCTATCTATCTATCTATCTATCTATCTATCTATCTGTCTGTCTATCTAACTATCTAATATATCCACTTATTTACTTCAGAAATACATGCTATTTCTGGCCAGTAAAGAATGCATCCTTGTAGTTCCTTTTCCTCAGAAATGAAGAAGAATGAAATCAATGAGCCTGTGTGTTTGCAGAGCATTGAAGACAGATTTCTCAGCTACTCATCAGCCTAACCTTAGGTATGTAACGAGTTTCCATCATGGAAACATCAATCCTTATAACAGCAGAACCCACTGTGGATTTGGGAAAGGCTTGACAAGACAGACTGACCCTCAGGTCCTGCTAAGGCCCAGATGTCTGTTTGATCCTTAAGGTTTTCCCAATAGATCCTTGGACTTATATAAAAATTTAAAACATACTCAATGTCATCACTTTTATGGGGAGAAAGAAGTAAATCAGAAAAAGATAAGGTCTGAGGAAAAGGATCTATAGAAATAATATGTAAGACAAGAGCAAAGAGGAATCCATTTACAAACTAACTTTCTAAGCCAGGTTCTTGTAATCCTAATTTACAGGAGGCTGAAAAATGATGAATCAAGGTTCAAGGCCAGCCCTGGTAGAAAAGACCACAAGTCTCATCTCCAAAAGTAACCTGCAAAATGCCAGACTAGAAGCATGGCTCAGCTTAAATCTTAGAGCGCTAGCCATGACTAAGCAACATGAACAAGCATAAGGCTCTGAGTTCAAGTCCTGGTTACTGAGAAAAAGAAATATCTTTCTAGGAGAAATTTCAGAATAAATGGGGAAGGAGAGGGAGCAAAGAAAAAAATAAATACAAACATTTTAGAGATTGCAAGTTCAGTGCTAACAATGTGCTAAACAATGTCATTCTGGATAGATTCCTAAACAAATGAACTAACAATAATATTTAAAGGAAAAAAATCCTGCACATGGGCAGGTATCAGCCTGGACAAGACAAGGAATACAGAAAAAGTAGGACCAGACTTTAAGTCTATCTCATGTACAAAGTAGCTCATGAAAGTTGTGACAGGATCTGGGTACTAGTGGCTCACATTTATAATCCTAGCTTCTCTGCAGTCTGAGATCTGAGGATCATGGTTCGAAGCCAGCCTTCACAGAAAACTCCATGAGACTGTTATTTATCTCCAACTAGCCAGAAAGTATTGATACATAATGACAACATATTCTCTGGCTTATATAATTGGGCCTTTGGCCCAGAATGTTACACCTGGCTATGAAGATAGAAGAGAGAAAAATCTGACATATTCAAGATATCTGAAAATACACCAGAACCTCTTTTTTTAAAAAAAAAGAATACTTTGGGCAATTTGTTAACAAGCAATTAATTGGAAATAAACTCCAAAGAGGGATCAGAAATAGAACTTTACTGGAGGAGGAAATCTTCCAGGTCTAGAAGGATCTAGGCACCACCTTTCAGCACAGAGTGCCCAGCTGTAGCCATGGGTGCTCTGGTTTTACAAACCCCTTCTCACCCTCTTCCAATTCCATGTTCAGCTCCCAGAGCAAGCCTCAGTCTCACGACACCGCAGGCCCATTTTTCAATCTTGCCTCCAAACAGTAAGGCTTATTTAAGTTGTTAGCAGTGTGTGACTTTGTTTAAAGAAAATGTCAAACGCAATTACAGTAGCACCCAAACTGACCTACTTTAAAGCTGGCTGGATTTAAGCGTGTCTATTTTTCCTCCTGAACTCTTAGCCTCTTAGCGAGAGATGTTGCAATAATAAACATGTCAGAAGCTACAGTAATATGCAAAGGGAGAAACCATCATTTGCGCCCCGGTTGCTAGATTGGGGTGGAGATGTTACCTCGGTGACGCTGAGAAGAAGGGAAAAAATAAATAGGAGGAATTGGAACATTTGCCAGAAAGCTCAGAGTGAAAATTATTAAGGGAAAGATTTGCTCTGCAAATGAAAGAGGCCCAACCTTGCTCAGGAACTTCAGATCATTCAACAACAACCCAGTAGCACCTTTTGTTCATTTAAGTAGAATGTGACTTATATAGAACGTGAAGCTGGCATGCCGGGGGAGGGGGAAGAGGAGCATGTTCTTTCTGCTCAGAAGATGTTCAGGATTTAGCAGAGGGCCGTGGGTGGCAATGGGGTTGTCCCCAGTACCTGTTCCTACCCCTGTAGCTCTTCCTTTGATACCCTCAGACTCAGCAGAAGGGTGACAGACACCCCCACTCCAGCCACACACCCTCCATACAGAGCTGTGACCCCGGGACCTACAACATCAAATCTCCTTCTCCGGGCTCCACTCCCATCGAATTAGGACCCACCTATGCTGTTGCACACATTCAATGGACGTGTCTGAGTATCTTCCATATACCTGGGCTGAGTGCAAAGTCTACAAGTTATTATTCCCCTTGATTTTTCTCCTCATGCTTGTCTACCATGTAAGAAAGCATGCTCAATAAGAGCCACCACTAGTAGCTTGTTCTCAAGTTTGGTGATACAAGTAGGCAATATTCTGCAGTCCTGCGCGTACTTTTTCTCCTCACCTTTCGGTCTCCACGTGGTGGGCAGACCAACATTGCTACACACTAGAGGCTTTAAGTACAATCTCCTCCAATTAATCCCTTCTGAAAGCTAATCAGGTCAGCTTGCCATACACCGGCCTCGCGAGTATGTCTTCCTTGTACATACCTATCCCCTCCTATGAGTCTGAGGTCCACAGTCCTCCACACACCCCGAAAAACACGACCTTCCCCCTTCCCATCCCTAACTCTGAAGGGTTGTACTATTGTGCTTTCGGATCTCAAGTTGTGGATCTCAAGCAACTGATTGACAATCGAGTACATCTTTCTATACTAATTCAATGAGTGACTAGATTCCAATCCAACTGAATTATTTCAGCCTCTCTGCCCCAAAGAGATATCAGAATGGCACACAGGAGCTGGCTCATTGTCATCCTCTGACTAGAAGGGTTTATGTGGCTCCTCCTGAGAGACAATTTTGAGATCTGATCTATTTGTCTCCCAGCAGAGACCGATCATGTGACCCTCACAAAACCATCTTTCTAGCAAGGTGGCACACCTGAACACAAGCAGGGTCCTAAGATTTGCTCATTAAGTGGGAATAGGAGTGATGATGTTATCTATAGACAGAGGTGTCAGAGCCATAGAAGGTTCACTCTGTTTCTCCTGTTTTCTCTCCCTGCAATCACGGGTACATAGGTTGAGAAAGGTTACTGGATGGGTGATAGAAAAAACAAGAGGCGGGGGGGGGGGGGGGGGGGGGGGGAGGAAGGAGAAGGATTGGGATTAGGGGGGGAGGGGGGAGGCTGGGAAGGGATGTGAAGGGTAAACAAAGGAGGAGGCTGCAATGCTTGGTAAGAAATGTACGCATTATCCTGCCCATGTAACTGTAACCCCTCTGTACAGTATGTTCACAAATAAAATTAAATTAAATTAAAAAAAAAAAAGAAAAAACAAGAGGCTTAGTGCCAACGGACAAAGAGGGACAAGCATCACAAGGGAGAAAGAAACCATGTTCCTTGCTGCTGCTCAACAAGGCCAAGCTCACCTTGACACACAATTCTCCTGCAGGTATTGTCAATAAATAACACATAACACCTACAACTTCACTCTCAGTAAATCAGTGCGGTCATCCGTGAGAATCATTTAAAGTTCTTTGTGCAATTTCAGCAACGTAATTGGTAGAAAAGTGACACCTTGGTTGGTGTATGTACTCAAATGGAAAACAATCCACTTACTTGCTAAATGCTCATTACACCATCAAGTGTCTAAATTGCACTCTATTCTTCAACCAATGCTATCCCCTGCATTCATCTTATATAGATTGTATATTAGGGCATAGTTTTTTTTCCCTTCCACAGGACCTTTTCCTTTTGAAGGAATCTTGCCAGCTTGGCCCAGAGTCCCTGAAGAACTTGTTACCTCAGTCTGTGTCCCCAAACTTAGAATCATCATAGATTCAACAACTCGTGTGATCATTAGACTCAAACAAGAAACTCAGGGCTACAAAGCCTTGTGCTAAGCTCCTTGTCTCCATCTTATTGCTGTGCATTTTTAAGCTATTCTAGCTTCTGTTCATGATGCCTTGCTTTTCTCAATTATTCATCAACACTTGTGGAATAGCTCCTTCTCAGTATATGTAAGTAAGAGTCCACATTGTGAGCTCTTCCTTTGTGTTTCCCCCCCCCCCATACTCCTCTATTAACAGATTCTATTGTTCTATTGTCAAAGCCTATTATTCATGAGCTCCATGAAAAGGGATTCTCTAGCTCACCTAATCAGAGCAAAGTATACCAGGGAATTCACATCAGGAAGATACAGTGCCTTGAGTTTCCTTTGAGGACAGTGTTGCTTACCCTGAGGTCTTAGCCTCAGAGAAATTCATAAAGGATAGTGGAGGGTCCTCTTCTAACCTCTGGTCCTCACCTCTGTCCCCCACCTTTGTCCCTGTCCTTCTGCACACAGTCTTTATGATAGCTCAGATTTTTAAAAATGGTTCTTTCTGGTGATGGCCAGTCTAGGCTCTCTCCTGTAGCGTAGCATTGCGACTCCTGGGTGAGCTCCCATAACACTGAGCCCCATGATTGACGCACAGTAGACATTCCACATAATACGCTGTTAGCTGAATGAATGAATTGGAATTAATTAGCTACATTCCTGGAAGCCACTTGCACCAGCGAAAGTTGGCTTCGTGATTAATGGTGCTTGCTTCGGATCACATGCCTCCCATTTGATGTGCCATCATTAACAAAAGACTGATTGGATGAGCACTAATGTGATTGGATTCTGAATTAATCTACTTTAATAATTTATTGTTTTCATAATTCCAGGACAATGAGATCCGAGGGGTGGACCTCGTGCTCGGAGACCAACGGAATCCACAAGGGGATCAAGGCCATTTCGCCTTCAAATCCTCTTAAATCGCTTGGCCAAAATGTCTCCTGTCTGACTACAATCATTTTCCTTGGTGGTAACTGGAAGACACGAGAGGCAATGAGAGTGACCAATACAAGCGTAAGGCAGACCTGCCTGGCTGCTGCCAGCAGGAATGGGCAGCAGCCATGGATGGGTTGGGGCTGAATTTAAACAGAATTTCCGGGGGCAGTCACATGGGACACATTATGCAGACTATGGGAATTCAGGGCTAAGGTCAGTGTTATGAAGTGTTATGAAGGTGTTATGTGGACTACAGGAATTAGTGTGGGGAGTCACATTCCAAGAAAGAGTATAGTAAGACTGTTGCCACCGGGGCGGACATGTCTATGTCACACTAGAAAACAATACAGCATCAGGGTAAACAGGTAGGGACACAGGACGGGGCCTCAATCAGCAAGCTGACGCTGAGTCCTCTGAAAACAAGCAGGTAACTGTCTAGCTCTAGCCAAGGAAGTCCTGTTTCTCTAAGTCGGCACACCTGTCCTTCTGCATTAGAAATGACAATGTGTACCATTCACAGCAGAGAACGCTCCCCCACTGAATTATGTATCAATCTGAGCTTCCAGTTGCCACACATATTTCTCCTATGTAAATGGCACTGGCAGTATAAGGAACGAACCCACTACCATTTGCTGCCACAGGTCCATGAAACACCTGCCTTGGGTTTTGTTCTTCTTCTTGTGGTTGCTGCTGCTGCTGCTGCTTCTGTAAAAAGATGGAAGCCATACAGAATCAAATTGGAAGGACAATCCTGAGTCCAAGTTTCGATTATTCCTAATACACTGAGCACGGATCAAACCACCTCAAAAGGCTGAGTGCCACAAACTGAAATTCATGCATGGTAAGCTTCCTTTGTTTATTTGGTCAGTTGTAATTTGAATTTAAACTCACATGGTTTTAGCATTTGGATAGGTCAACCATTCACTTAATTCAATTTAAAAAAATTAGATTTACATAAAGCCTTGTGAGACGTTATCTTTTGAACAACAGGAAGAAAAACAAAATTAAACCACCAACACCTCACAATCTGGAAGCAGTAGTTTCTCAAAGACATACATCTTGTCATTATATATAAATGACTGGCAGATAGCTATATCTTGTCATTCATTCTATCAGAATACTTTTGACAATTGCTTTAAAAACAGAGCTGTCATTTAATCATTCGGCATGAGCGTTTGATGGTAACGATGGCGAATCATATATTAGGCTATTAACAAATTTTATTGAATGACTTAAATAAATTAGCTATGCCTCTGCCCACATCTGCCTATCTCTGCTTTGTTGGTCAGACAACATAACCTTTCAGTAAGAGGGGATAAATAAATCTGTACATCTAACACACACAAAGGGGATGATGGCAGTAATAATATAATGTATGCTGTTTAAAAACTGCATCTTGCTAGGCACTGGTGGTTCACACCTGTAATCCTAGCTACTTAGGAGGAAGAGCTCTGAGGATCTTGGCTCAAAGCCAGCCTGGGCAGGAAAGTCCATGAGACTTTTCTCCAATTAACCACTAAAAACCTGAAAGTGGAATTGTGGCTCTAGTGCTAGAGTGCTTGCCTTGAGTGTACACACACACACACACACACACACACACACACACACACACAAAGTGATGGAAGCAAAATAACTGTATTGTGATTACCATTTTACAACAATAATGTTATATACCTTAAATATATATGATTGATTCTCAATGAAGCTACAAAAGTAAACAGACACCCAGATTAATAGATGGTGATGATGATGATGATTGAAGGATAGATTGGATAGGCATTTATCTAAGGTAGACACAGCACCTGTATCAGAGTAATATGTCTAAGATATTTGGATTCACACACATGTGGACTACAAACCCTCTCAGGGCACATAAACCTTGGAAGAACACAAGGAAAAGTGCAACACACAAGGAATTGTCTGTAAACCCCAATATGCTGGAGAGCACATACCTTCTGAGAGTCGAGATTTCCCTGTTAAACTATAGGTCACTATAGCTACAGTCAAAATTCTTGGCAAAAGTTCAGATGCCGCATGTTTGCTTTTGTTTTTATCAACTACATTAGCAGAGGGGAGAAAACGATTTTAAAACCCCACAATTTGGAAGAATTTCCTGATTACCTGCAAAACCCATCAGAGTCATCATCTAGCATAACCCTTTCTCTTCTTATGATGGTTTCTACTTTGATCCATGTCTCTCCATTGGCTACCCTCTCTGCCCATCTCCACGTAGGAAGGTCAGGGGTCACACCGGAGGCTGCCCAGCCTCTCAACCTGTGGTGAACAGCACCTTAAAGCAGGTCCTGTCCCCATGGGTCCTTCCTGACTCCCACAAATGTGTTTCCCTAGGTGCCTTTGTCTTATTAATCCTATCAGTTTGCATATATATTTTTTTGGACAAAAAGTTATTTTTTGTTCCGCGGATGGTGACTTAAATCAGAAGCCTGTGCATCTACCAGATGGCTCCTGAAAACTGATTTGTTAGTTCCTGCTAGTGATCTAAGGCTCACCATTCGCTGGCTACTATGAAATGTACTGGAGGACTCTGGAATACATGCATGGCACACAGAGAGGATGTTCTGTCCATTATACAGGGGAGATTGTATCTCCCCGGGCTTCAACTGTGTCCTGTAGCTCACCTAGTTTATGTTGATGCCTTTTTACATTTGTACTTCGAACCATTCTGGGTCTACCCCCACTCTCTGTTTTCATTTCTGGGGATTTATTAATTCCAGAAAAAAAATTGTCATCATGGCCATTTCTTCAGAACAATCCAGGGGTGTGAGGTACGATGGTACAGGGGTCCAGCCATCACTACCACCCATCGACAGTAATTTGCATAAAACTTCATTCCTCATTAACACCCACCCCCCTCCCTTTCTCAACCTTCTCCAGCATCAGGCAGCCACTAACCTGCTTTTGATTATTCTCACATCTCTATCTCACATCAATGAGCTCGTCTTGAACTGGTCCTCTTGTTGGTTTTTTTCCCCTATTCTCTTAAGCACAAAATCCTTGAAGTAACCAGTGCTGTGGCACATGGCCAGGTCCTTCCCTTTGAAAAGCATGACAGCACTCCATCACCTGGACAGAAGACATGGCATTTAGCCACATGTCTGTCCAGGTGGAGGCAGCTTCATTGTTTTGAGCTCCTTGAGACCCTGCTTTCAATTCCCTTGGGCACAGATCAAGAAGCAGGATTTCCAAGTGACACAGGACTTCCATGGAATCTTGCTTTCTGGTTCTAATGGGGTTCCTCTTCTTTGTAAAATGTGCTTTGTGAGTGTGATCTTTACTTCAGGTGCATTTTTCTGTTCTTTTCAGGCTAATGTGAACTATTTATGTTTTTAGTTTTGGTGGGTACGTTTTCTTTTTTTTAACCATCATTAAAAAGACACAAAATGTGTCATGCAAGGATAGAGGAACACTCCAGCTGGAAACACTGCCACTATGGTCATGGGTGTTGACCGTGGGGGCCTTCCCGGAGGAGGTAGTAATTATGTCTGTCTAACATGACACTTCTCCCTCAGGAGCCTCGGCCTCTATCAATGAACCTCAGATGGGACAGACAGTCTCCAGGACATGTGACACTTAGGGCTCTTGCACCCTGCACTGTAGTGTAATGAAGTTATTGACTCATAGCCCAGTGCTCCATGAAAGCATGGACAGCATTTGTCTGACAGACCCAAGGCAACAGAGCTTTGGGCACACACATGGTGGTTGCCTGTCAACACTCAGAAACCTGGCTGTCCTGGGCCCCAAATCACAGAGCCAGCTCCTTCTCCATCAGCTTTCATCTCAATGGCCGACACTATCTCAGAAGTTCAAATAGCTTAATTTTCAAAAGAATGCCACTCTTGACTTTGTAACCAAGACAACCAGCCCAGGACTTGGAAATCCAGTGAATGACAGTGTACCAGGAGCATAAACATGCCAATGTGAGGCACCACAGCCATGCTTTATGACACAGGGACTCACGCCGTGGCGCAGGGATGAAGGATGTGTCTGGGTGTCGGTTTTAAAGTGCTAATTTACATCCCTGTTTGGCCTCCTCACTTTGGCCTCTACCATCAGGTTTTATTTCTGTTACACTGACCTCTCTCCAAAAGCCTTTCCTTGCAGATCATGAATAGATGATCCTTAGCACATTGGAAAAGCAAAAGGAAGAAAGGAGAGAGGTTTGATGTCTCCTCTAGTTTGGCGTGGATTTAGAAGGTCATGACTTCTCAGAGTTAACTAGGTTATCATCTGAAAAGTGGAGAAGAGAGACAGCGACTCCTAGATGTCACTTCTGACTCCTCCAAACTCACCCCACCCACCTGCCTCCCTGAGCTTCCACAGATGAGGTGCACAGCCACCGGGGCCACTGTTCAGAGTTTCTGTTCTGTGAACAGAGGGACCCACAAAGGTCCAGAATCTACCTCTCCCTCTGACCTCCAGCAACGCAGTGACTTGAACAATTCCATGATCTCGCAGATGGTGTTTTGCCACTCAGGAGGAATCAGAGCTCCCAAGTATCATGGGCTGGCAGGCTGGCAGTTGTATGCAATCACAACTAAAGAAATGAGTTGGTCATGAATGCACTCTCCACCAGAGAAGAGATGGGCTACTAGAACTTTCTAATTCATTGAAAGCATTTTTTTTTTTTTATCACTGGGAAGACACTGCTCCATGGAATTCCCAGGTCCAACTTTCAAAATTGTTCCCGACTTACTTTCCCATCTCTTCTCCTAAAACTGTTGGCGTGCTAGAACATTTCATGGCACTGCCTTGGAGACTGGCCATCCCCCCCCCCCCCCAAGACTCTGGGCTGCCCCTCTCCCATGGGTCTGACTTCAGAGCAATTGGAGCACAATCCAGGACTAAGCGTTCACCTTCTGTTGCTACTCTGTGGATTGCTACAAACCTGGGACACCACACCACACCAGTGGTCAGCTCACAAGTCTCTAAAGAAGCCCCTCGAGACCCACGTACCTTCTCTGCTTAGAGAATCACAGGGCTAAGCCAAATAATCTGTCAGCTTGGGCTTGAGAAGAGCATCACCCTAATGCTCCTCGATGCTCTGCTTCGAGATGGTTCATTTTTATGTGCCAGTGTAGTGAGGTCATAAGTTGCCCAAATATCTGGCTACAATCTTTGATAGTATTTTGGGGTGGGTGTTTTATCCAATTGCTTTCAGTGGCTAAACTGGGAGTGAAGATCCCCCCCCCCCAAACTTGTTTTGGTGTCATCCAAGCAACTAAAAGTTTTAAGAGGGCAAAGAGGCGGGGTGGGGGGAGAGGGGAGAGAGCTTCTCTGAGAAAGAAAGACTTCTCCAACCAGTAGCCCTTAAACTCCATCTGTAATATTGGCTTTTCTTAGTTCTGGAAAGAACTGGACTGGAATTTACTATTGGTTCTCCTGGTCACTGGCCTGTTTTCCTTTCTCTAATTAGGTGGTAACTAGAAGATAAATAGATAGATAGATAGATAGATAGATAGATAGATAGATAGATAGATAGATAGATAGATAGATAGTACATACATACATACATACATACATGCATGCATGCATGCATGCATAGATACATACATATGATAGATAGGTAAGTGGGTAAATACCCAGACATAGAAGATAGAGAGACAGACAGACAGACGGGTTGCAGATATAACCACATCCACTGGGGTGGTCCAGGCAAAAGGATCAAGAATCTAAGGCCAGGCCAGGTAAAGACAAGTCCCTGTCTCAAAAACAAAACTGTTAAAGGGCTAGGACATAGCTCAAGTGGTAAAGCACTTGCCTAGGCTCAAGTTCCTAAGTTCAATCCCCACTGCTGAAAAACACTCAAAAAGAGATACTCTTAAGTTGGAAGACAAGCTATTGGAGGAGAAGGAAAACTGAGGATTTCCAAACCAGTGAGTATTTGGGGAACTTGTAATCTAACAAATAGTAGCCATAGGTAATATCCTAGTATAACTTACTTGCCTCTGTCCTTTTGGAGGTTAAGACTTCATTTGTCTTTACAGACTGTAGCTTTAGTTAATAATGTATTTAATAAAAACCCAATAAAACATACCAGTCTCAAAATGACCCTAGCACATTACTGTATAATTTTCAGCCCATTTGACCATGGGCTGAAAGAATAGGTAAAAACCACTGATGAGCAGAGAGAAATCCAGACAGTCCGAGTGGCTCCCTGGAAGTCTGGTGACTCTAATGGACTGCACTTCCAGGAAACAAGCTGCAGGCCACACCTGTCTTCCTTGGTCACTGCTGTCATCTGACGGGCTCTGCTTGCTGTGGTTCTCTAATCTCTGGGTCTTGCCTGCTGTCAGAGGTTTCCTGGATACCCTGTTGTGATTGCCCCATAGAAACATTCTCACTATCATATCTCATTTAGTGCAAGCAACGAAGAAGACAATTTTTTTGGAGAGGAAGAAAGCTAACAGGCATTTGGGTCTTTTATCTTTTCTGTTTTGCAAACTTTTTTAGCAACCATCCTGGGAATTGGTGAATACCTAGATGACAAGAGTTCAAGAAAAAAAATGCTTAAGAGAAAGACAAAAGATGCATGTGGAAGCTAGAATTAAGTTATAAACATATAAAGAAACACTTCAGGGTGTGCTAGTCTACACAAACGAATGAACCAAAATATGGTAGATTTGGGGGAGAACCCAAATGGTAGAATTCCTTCGACAGGCTAACTCACAGTCCAACAAAACAATCACCAGACTAATAGGTAAAGAATAATAAAGGTACAGGGTGGAGACAAGGGGAGCAAGGGTAGATAAATGAAGAGAGGAAGCAGGGAGAATTCAGTCATAAAATTCAAGGCATAGGGCTGGGAAGGTGGCTCAGTGGCAGAGCGCTTGCCTCGCATGCATGAGGTCCTGGGTTCGATTCCTTAGCACCACATAAGCAGAAAAACCCAGAAGTGGCGCTGTGGCTCAAGTCGTAGAGTGCTAGCCTTGATCTGAAGAGCTGAGGGACAGTGCCCAGGCCCAGAGTTCAAGCCCTATGACCAACTATATATATATGCACACACACACACACACACACACACACACACACACACACACACATACATATATATATACATACATGTATATATTCAATGCATAGCCTACAAAATGTGAAGGAAGGGGTGAGTTGGGAGGGATGAGGGAGAATGATGAAGGTACACCATTGATCAAGATACATAGTATTGTAAACAGGACTCAAGAAGCAAAGCACCTCTTCTGAATTTGTTATGTCATCTCTAGATGACCCCATGTTCTTGACCTCATATATGGTATATACATGCACACATCAGAGGGAAGCTAGGAGCGGGGCACAGAATCAGAGGGTAATGAGGAAAATACAGCAGAAGGGCCCATCAGCTGCATTGGACATTCATGAAAGTAAACTAAGCAACTCAGGGGCAGCAAAGGGAGGGAGGGAAGGAGAGAGAAAGAGGGAACAGCTGACACTAAGCAAAAGGAAAGAAATGTAAATATCACCCAATGTGGAAAAAAAATAGCTATAGTGTCAAAGTTTGTAGAGACCATAAGCTCTATAGACCATGATAATGACAACACATCTTGTGAAGGTTTGTGACTTTAACTAAGTATCACTATCCCACAATACTGTGAATTTTGTGAAATTTATGTAACCACTTAATCTCAATAAAGAAAAAAAATGCTTTGTACTCATAAGCTACTTTGGGAATGACACTATCTTTGTGCAACTACTGAAAGATAATTTTTAAAAAATATTTTAAACAATACTGAAGAGAGTCAGGCATTGGTGGCTCATGCTTATAATCCTAGCTACTCAGGTGCCTGAGATCTGAGGATGATAGTTCAAAGCCATCCTGGGCAGGAAAGTCTATATGAAACTCTTATCTCAAAAAAGCCTGAAGTAGCACTGTGGCTCAAGTGGTAGAACACTTGCCTTGAGCGAAATAAGCCCAGGAACAGCATCCAGGCCCAGAGTTCAAGCCCCAAGACTGGCAAAATTTAAAAAAATAAAAAACACTGAAGAGGAGCAGATAAAGTCTCCAGGAAGCAAAAGGCTCGGCTGTGGCACTGATTCAGCAAAGTTTCCAGATGCTCTTGCAGGACAGTGTGCGTCCTTCTATCTCTACTTGCAGAGCGAGTCATTACTTGCAGGTCAGGAGTTCACCACTCGGTTTACTTAGGGACTTTCAAAGAGCAGAAGATGGTCGCATTTCAGATCTCATGGCAAGTAGTTCCAAAGTCATTGTGGAGGCTCGCCAGTGTTTACATACTTGGATGAACGCTTGCTGTGTGATCGCTGAATAAGGACTTCATGGATTGCTCTGACATTACCTTAACATAAGGCTGTTGGAGTATGGTCAGCAATCCACAATCCCAAGTCAGGGTATGAACATCACTTAACTACAGTCATGGGCCCAACCATGGATGTTCGCTCTCAATTGCACTTCCTATGTGAGTTCCAGCCAAGAGCTCTCTGTGAGTGTGTTAATCACCAGCTTTCTCCTGGTCTTCCTAGGACTCTACAGAGCACTAAACTCACAGAGTGGCCCCCTCCCCTGCTTTTGTGGGAGTCTCCCCAGACTGGCCTCCACCCAATGCCCTGTGCTGTCTCCTTTGCTTCTCACCCTGTTTTCCCTCTGGTCCTTCCAGCCGCCCCTCCTCATCTGCCTGGCTTCCTGCTGATGGTGCCACAGCTTCCATCTCCTCTGCTGGCTACACTGCCCAGCTGGGACCCGGCCTCGGGCTCAGCTGAAGTGGAACTCCCCACGGAAGCCACCCTGAGCAGACGAGGCGGGCATGTATTTGTTTCACTTGGGTGGCACTCTGGCTACTACAATGGCCACACAGATGATATGTGCGATGCCTGTATGCCTGTGAGGAAATTGCCATGGTTTCCAATGAAGCTAAATTCAGCCAAATTTCCACTGGGCTCCAGGCAGATGTTAAACCTCTGCAAGAATGAAGTGGGGGGACGTGGGGAAGAGCAGGAAGGGCTCTAGCTCTATCCCCACCCCACAGCCCAACACTGGCCCTCTACCATCCCTGCTGTTTCTTAAGGGACTGAGAACCTGCCTGCCATATTAACCCATCAAGCTGTCAGAATAAAGACCCACAAGTGAAGAGGGTTAAACCACAGAGTCTGATTGTCTCACCGTTGTGGAGGCTGGAAAGCCAAGATGAGAGTGTCCCCCTGGTAAGTTTGTACTGGGGCCTATCGCCTTGGCTTGCCAGTGGCAGCCATCTTGTTCATCCTGACATGGCCATGCCTCCCTGCATCTGGGTTCCAGTCTCCTCTTCTTATGACCATACGACTCAGATCAGGTTACCGACCACCCACAATAACCTCACTTCTTCTGAATTGTTTTTTTTTGCGGGGAGGGGTATTGGTTGGCTTTGAGGTAGGGGCCTTCCTATATAGCCAAGGATGGCTTTGAACTCATGGTCCACCTGCCCCTAGCTTCCCAAAGGCTGGGATGACAGACCTGATCACCACACCTCTCTTACGTTGCCTTTGTAAAGATCCAGTCTCCAAATGCAATCACATTCTGAAGTGGTAAAACTTCAGTGCTTCAATTTTGAGAAGCCATAACTCAGTTTACAACATGGCCCCCTAGTGTCTCCCATTGTGATGGCTTGAATATTATGTCCCCACTTCCTCCCCACCCCATTCTTTCCTTCCTGCACTAATGTGATGGAATTTGGAGACCGGCCTTTGGGAAGTACTTGGGGGTAGATGAAATCATGAGAATGAGCCTTGCTGATGGAATTAGTGTTCTAATAATTCCCCATCTCTATTCCTCCCCCCCTCTTCCTCCTTCCCTCACTCTCTTCCTCTCTCCTCTCCTCCCCCTCCATCCATCCATCCTTCTTTCCTTCTCTGGCAAGTGAGAATCTCATCAGAAGGCAGCCATCTGCAAAACAGGAAGTGAATCTAGCAGGGCCTTGATCTTGGGCTTCTCACTTCCACAACATTGAGGAATGCCTTTGTTACTGCAGCCTCTGCTGACTGCCTCTTAAGCAACGATTTCCACAGGCAACAGGAACTCCTCCAAACCCCTCAGCATCTCCACCAGAAACATGGGCTAAACCCTTCCCAAACAATGACCACAAAGTGTACTTTAGATTGTATTGCCAATGGAAAAGAAACGAGGAAAGGAATATTCAACTGTTATGTGAAGCCTGAATTGTATCAATAGCCTACATCTATGGGATTGACTGAGTTTTTCACAGATTCGAAGAAATATGTTGCTGCCTGCAGTCCCAGTGGAAGCTCGTATTCCGGAAGTATTGTTCGCAGCTCTGGGTACCACAGGAGACAATTTTGTGAGGCCTCCTTCACCACACCTGGGTGTACAGCCAGGGCCGCGCAATTTGACAATTTAGCACTGCAGTGCTGAGTGTCAGTGTTGGAAGTGCAAATGACTGGGAAACGAGCTCATTCCGAGAGCCATCGTATTAGATCCTTTTTGTCAGTGTCAGCAAGGTGCAGAACCTTGTCCCTGATAAGCCTCCTTCGTCCTAATGACTCCTAGCTGAGAAATCCCCACACAGAAGGAAACCTCTGAAATTAATGAAGCTTTTTGGAAACTATTCTGAGTCACAACTGCTGGGCTGACAGAGCTTCTCCTTCAGCTGCTGTGCAGCCATCAGAGGATTTAAGAACTTCACATCACTGGATAAGTTACCTCTGTAAGGGTAGACTGGGTCCCAACTGTCAGCTGGATCTCTGCCGCCACCTAGTGGTCAACTATAGGCACATCCCAGAGAAACATTACTGCAGGTAGCAAAGCATCCTGAGAATTACTAGATTCGGGCTCTGGATAGGCCTGGACAATGTCCTGTGAATTTAAGGGGCAGAAAACCATGCACTCTTGACCTGTGATTCTATCTTTCACCTTGGACAAACCAGGATGAAACTAGTAGAGAATGTGAGCTACTGAACCCTTGTTCTTAGTCTTGCGTCCAGGGTGACCTAGCAAGGTACCATATCCCGGGCATGCTCCTCGCCTGGGATTCTGCAGTTAAGATCCACCTGTGATCCCCAGCTCTGCCCGGAAGAACACATGCACAGCACTGCACACAGGCCTGAGAAGGCTCATGCATCTCTGGTGCCTCTTTGGGTCCTAACTGGACAAAAATGCCCTGTTTGCTGAGATGGGTCTTGGAAGACCACCCAGGAAAGGCTGAATATAACAGATAACACAATGAGCTTTGAATGCCATGCTCCTATTTCTCCAAGGGATGAAGAGATGGACAGAGAAACACATTTTTTTTGAAGAACCAACTGGAAATTTGTTCTTAGCCTAGTTTAAGAGAGAGAAGACCAGTGGCAGGCCAACCAGGAGTGGACACTCCCTGCCTTTCCAGCTAAAGCCAGCTATGACAAGTTTTCCACAGCAGACACCACCAAGCTCGTTTCTGACTTGTTTACGAGAGGAAGGTGGGATGTTGGAAGAACTGAACCAAAAAAATCATGAAGAAAGGCACAGACTCCAGGATATTTCACTCAGCAAGGACACTTAGAGGCCTCCCAGCTTGAGGACTGAGGCTGCTCTGGTCCTAAATACAGCTTAGGGGCGCTTTCTCTTACTATTCATGTATTTCATTCTGCAAAACTTTTGTTGACTTTCACTTCCCCCTACATATTATTCAGTAAACTGTTGCACCTCTTAGACAGTTTTACCTTCTCTAACAAAGGTGTTATAACTCTTTACTGTTCATTTCCTTTACCAGATGAATTAGATGGGGATAATCATGATGGCTTGCAAGTAATAGATGCACATCTCTCTCCTTGGAAGACATCTACTGGAAATGACTATTGGAAATGCAGCATCCATTTTGTTTACTGATAACTCTTATTTGCCACATAGGTAGGAGCATTTTCTGGTAGGTTGATCAGTTGTCTATAATGTTGGTCTAATCAAGAGTGAATATTTGCTTGGGATTAAGTCCAATCAACTAGGTGAGCTCTTATTTTGGCTAGTATTTTGCCAAAACAAAGCAACCCATATTCATGCTGACTCTTGCTATGCATCAGACAGGGGTAATGTATGTATATGGTACGATATGAGAACAAAACTTATGTGTTAGTGCCTGGTGCCGTGTCTCATTCTTGTAACTTCAACTATTCAAAAGATGGAGACAGAATCTCAGTTCAGCACCAACTCAGGCAAAATGTGAACAAGTCCTTTTCTCCACAAGGAAATTTTCAGGTTGACTCTTTTTATCCAAATTGTACAAAAGCAATTCATCTCCAGTCACGACAACATCATGCAGAAATGATCAAAACTGGCCAAATATTAAAACAAAAGGAGCCCACACGGCTGCCAGGTTGGAGGAGCTGAATTAGGAATTTGGGAACAAGCTGAATTTGATATAAAGATGAAACATGGCATTGTTTAAGCAAAAAGTTTGGCTTGAAAAAAATAGGATGGTTTGTGGAGATGCCATGTCAGGAAAACAGAAAAGATAGGGAACTCTTCTCACAACAAACTGTTTGTTACAGGGATGGTAGAAAATATGAGGAAAACCACAGGACTCTTCTCAGATTCAAAGGTGGGAGAGAGCCCATGCTCCAACTCACCAGGGATGATTGACAACGTGAAGAGGATGGGACTGTAGGAGCTGTCGGACCGTGGCCGACACTTCTCCCCACAGATCCTACAGCAAGAGGTTCATGGAAAGCTCCCTTGTGGACAATGCTAGCTGGGTGCTATAATTTAAAATATGCATTCTAAGAGCCCAATGTTTCCTGCCTAATGAGTCTTCAAGATATCTTATAGAGCCAGGCACGGTGGCTCATGCCTGTAATCATAGCTACTCGGGAGGCTGAGATCTGAGGATTGCGGTTCAAAGCCCGCTTGGGCAGGAAAGTCTGTGAGACTCTTATTTCCAATAAATCACTAGAAAACCACAAGTGGCACAGGACAGTGCCCAGGCCCCGCGTTCAAGCCCCACGACTGACAAAAAAAAAAAAAGATATAGTACAGTTAGCAGAATTTGATAAATACTAAACTACCCCAGTGGTGAGTTGTAGAACAATTCCTATTGGAGCCCCATTTCCCTTTCTGGTTGTGAATTAAGAAATAAGATTTGGTTTATGGCTTCTCTCAAATCAGTCCTCTTGATTAATCTATTTTAAAGAGTTGATACATCAGAAAGGAAGACTTTTGGGGAAGAAATTCAAAACAATACTTTTTTTTTTTTTTTTGCCAGTCATGGTGCCTGAACTCTGGGCCTGGACACTGTCCCTCAGCTCTTCAGCTCAAGGCTAGCGCTCTACCACTTGAGCTACAGCACCACTTCCAGATTTTTCTGTTTATGTGGTGCTGAGGAATCAAACTCAGGGCCTCATGCATGCAAGGCAAACACTCTACCAATGAGCCACCTTCCCAGCCCAATACCTTGTTATTGATTGATCTCTTCTGTGATGTGAACACTAGTTTACATCTGTAACCTGGAATCTGGTATAATAGTCAAATAAAAGGGAACATCAAATTATTAACAACAAGTAAGTATTAAAGTAGTTCAGACATTAAAGATCAATCTTTCTTAGGAGTCAGATACTCTACCCTAAGTTGTAGTCATGGAGCTGAAGTAGACAAAAAATCAGAAATAATTTAAAAAAAATTTGATAGCATTTATGATTTCACAAAATAATGGGTTTCATTATGACATTTTTCATACATGTCTGTCAGTCATATTCAACCTCATCAATCTCGCTAACCTCCCCTGCTCCCCTGGATTGTTTTAGTATTTAAAGCATGAAATAAAATATTTCATAGAGTCCAAACAACTATTAACCCAGAGAAAAACATGTTGTTAGCTTGATTAAAGAGTCTAACAAAGCCCAGACACAATGTCTCATGCCTATAATCCTAGCTCTCAGGAGGCAGAAACTAAGAACATCATAGATTGAGAGTAGCTTGGGCAAAAATTAACAAGACATGGTCTTAACAACAGGCCAGATGTGACAGGACATGACTGCATCTTACCTACGGAGGCATAGGCAGGGGGATTTTGAGTCAAGACAGGACCAGGCAAAAACAGTAGACCTTGATAAGAAATACCCTTAAGGCATCAAGGACTAGAGGAACAGATGTCTCCCAGTTACAAGTGTCCGAGTTCAACCCTTACGCTTCCAAAAATCAGTTTAAAAAAATACAGTGAAGTGAAGTAAGCCAGACCCAGACACACACAGGCTGCATGGTTTCCCTCATTTGTGGGAGCTAGAATGCACCTAGAAGTCTATACATAAACACATTGGGAAGTGAGCAAGCGAGTTACAAAGAATTCACTCAAGTGTAGCAGACTCTTTGGAGAGGGCAAATAGTGTAAATCTTCAGCAAGACTAAGTTAAACCCCAACTAAATAAGTACCAGGAAATGGATATATTCAGGGGGAAGGTGGGGGTGGAGGGTAGAGTCAAGGAAGGAAGGATAGAAGAATGAAGGGGGAAGGGGAGAAGATGCAGGAAGAATTCACTGTACATACCACATAACTGGGAATAAGGTGGGTGGATGGCAGGTGAAAATGTTGAAGGGGTCTCTCAGATCAGGAAGCAGGGTATATGTAAACTGCTTTGTTAAATGGCCAAAAAGTCAATACATAACCTTTTTGAAAATCAAGAAAAGTGAGGGAAGGGATAGGTTGGGAGGGATGGGTGAGAATGTGCAAAGGGATAACATTGACCAAGATGCACTGTATTCATAAACTACTTTGGTGAGTGGCAACTACCCTGTACAACTACTTAAAGATAATAAAAAATGTTCACAAAATAAAAATTAAAACAAACAAAACCACCAATCTTACCCTTAGCAGAAAAGTATTACTTTAGGATAATTGTAATACAAGGATTATTTTAAACACTGGAATGTTTTTATGAGTTTTCTTTGAATTCTTCTTACAGATTTGAATACAGTGAAATGGTTTTGAAACAACAAATTGATCAACAAACTCACCATGGTAAAATAATAAGAATAATAAACACATGAGCAATCATATATATGTATGTATAGAGAGATAGATAGATAGATAATGATACATGGGCTGCTTTTTTCAAATTAAGATGTTTATTCTCTCTTTCTGCTATCTTTTCTTCTTTAGGTCACACTGTGGGGTTTGTCATTGTTGTTGTTGCCGCTGTTGCTTTCATTTAGTTATCTCTGGAGAGATTCATTGTGTTTTGATTTTAGAAGATATTTATATTACATGTCACGTGCAGATGTTGTGTTGGATGTGGAGGAGGGAAAAGGGAAACTCAAGGTGAGATCCTGATGGCTAATACTACGATAACCCAAGCATTTCTTTCTTAATCATTTCTATAACTGTTTCTCCATCCGAATGATTATTTTCCTGCTTATTCAGCTTCCTTCCATCCCAAAGCGCAACCCCGCAGGCCTCAGCTCACGGAAGTGTGGGCTTAGCCCACAAGGAGTCTGCAGACTCCAGGCTCTTCAAAGAGGCTACGCTGTGCTTCTGGAGTGTTTAAATCTCACTGACTAAGAGCCGCTGGCGTTATGGCCTGATGAGCTGTAGTAAATTCATGTGTCTACCTAACTTCTCTTTGGGATTATCAAAGGCTGGTGCAATCCCTTTCAAGAGAAGGCAGGTCCTTAAGCAGGAGGGCCTTGGAGAGCTCATAGGGCTGAGTTGGTGGTTCATGAAGATACATTTTGTGTTGCTTGGGAATAAGCAACATTCTTATTCAGAAGGTTCTTTTCCTTTCTTCTCTCTTTTGATGAGAAAACCCAGGCATTTGGCTCCAGAAGCCACACTAGTAATCTATGATGAACTGTCCTGTCTGCATGTGGGTCCATTGATAAAGCTGTGATCTGACCATGCAGGATCTCTTTCAGAAGTTGGGAGTGGGTGATCTCTGGAACAATGCAGCCTGCACCCCGCTTCCAGTTGGGGGGGGGGGTTGACAGCAAGTGGAACAAGACCAGCACATGGAGGGGAAAATGCCTATGTGGATTCTAATTTGTGGGAGAAAGCTGAGCATTCCCGTCTACCATCTTTAGGATGTAATCCCAGAGAGCACAGCCCAAAGTTCTCCTGGGGCCTTTTTACCTTTTTGAACATGGGTGCAGGATCTTGAACTAAGCATCTCCCCCCAAAAAACCATGTCTGCCACCTTTTCTTCTTTCACTCTGACCTCAAACTGAGCATGCTCAGGAATGTCCTCATCTCTAACGTGTTTTCCTCTATGAATATCCATAGGCTCTCCTAGTAAACTTCCCCCATTTCCAAGAGAGCATTGGTTTGGAAAAATCTCCCATGTTCACTATGAGTAATAAGACTTTTTTCATTGTTTTCTGTTTTCCCTTCTTCCTTCCTTCCTTCCTTCCTTCCTTCTTTCCTTCCTCTTTCTTTTGGCTTTTCACTCACCAGGGAAACTTGGCTACTAGTGTAGCATCGCTCTCCGGCTCTGGACATGGATCAGACAAGCCAGGGTGGAAATGTGCTAGAGGCTGATGCATGGTCAGATTCTCTCCCCAAATCGGCTGAGTCCTGTGGCCTTGTAATAAAGGTGAACACTTAGTGTCTGCTTGCTCCTGGCTTCTCATGGCCTGCTATTCAGGTTTCATACACTCAAACTTCCACCTCTGAAAGCACTCCTTTCCCACCAAGGTTCTGTACATATAAAAGTATTCCCTACCCATCCACTTGATCCAGTAGGACTTCCAGAAATGGAGAACAAAACGAGAGGAGACAAAATAGTGGAAATCTCTGTGTGGCTCACTTACATTTGTATAGGGATTAATAACATTGGCTAGGAGCTGAGCTCTGGCAGTTCACACCTATAATCCTTGCTTCTCCAAAGGCTGAGATCTGAGAATTGTTGGGAGCTAGCCTGGGCAGATGAATCCAAGAGATTCCTATCACCAATTAGCCAGCAAAAAAGCTGGAAGTAGAGGCCTAATTCAAGTAGTGAAGGACCAGCTATAAGCAAAAGAAAAGCTTTGGTTCTGGCACACAAAGTAACATAATAGCAACAACAACAACAAATAATATTAGCAAGGAGGGAATACAACAATATTTTTTTAAAATCTTAATATAAAAGGCTCTGGGTATCTATTTTGGGGGGAGGGGTAGGTCCAGTCATGGGTCTGAAATCTGGGCCTGGGCAGTGTCCCTCAGCTCTTCAGCTCAAGGCTAGTGCTCTACCACTTGAGCCACAGCGCCACTTCCAGCTTTTTTTTTCTGCTTATGTGGTGCTGAGGAATCGAACCCAGGGCCTCATGCATGCAAGGCAAGCACTCTACCACTGAGCCACCTTCCCAGCCGTTTATTTTGTTTTTGTATATTCAAAGGGGACTTAGAATGCTTCACTCCAGTTTCCTACTCTCTTCTAACTCCTATTTATAGACTCCAAGAAAGTTCTGTCCATTTAGAATGGCACTTGGACAAAAATTCCAGAAGAAAAGATGAGAGGCAAGAACCAACAAGAGTTCAAGAGGAGGCTGGAGAGGCAGGCTCATTTTGGCTTGGCTTGGAGACCACAGGCTCATGGGAAGTCTATGTGCATACAGTGGATGGCAGAATTCTGTCATGGGAAGCTTTTAGAGAAATATTTCTGGGAGACCGTCCCTGTTGTTCATAGAGCTATAGAAATTAAAATAGGATTTGGATAATGTTTCAGTTGTTTTGGCTGGGTAGAGTCTATTCTGCTGAGAATAATACCACAGTAGGAGTCAACGGAGGGATTGTGATTACATAAATATGCATCAACATTATAATTCTATTGTGCTTTTAGGAGAAAAAAAAAGTGAGATAATGGAAGTCAGTCTTTCTGGGGGTAGTCACGAGAATTTCAGTATCCCATGGATGCCAAAATCCTTGGAAAACAGAGAGGGCAGGAAGAGAAGGAAATACGCTTGATTTTACCACACAGAATGCACTGCTCACATGAAAATGCATGATGTAAAAGAATGCAGAAATGCTAGCAGGACGTACAATGTGAAGAACAGGTCTCTGATCAAAATATTAAGTGAAAGAATCCCATTATAATCATTTGCATAGAAAAACATGGAAATATAAATCACACGTTGGCAGGGGGTTCTCCGAGGGAGGGGAGAAAATGAAGGAACTGGAGCTATCATAGACCATTCACCAAAATAGTTAAGAAATGAGTTTCTGTTGATATGGTCGGATTTATTTCTTAACCAACTAATGTAGCCAGAGGTATGAAAAATGCAAGTCTAACTAAACCCCATGACTGGAAGGGTGTGTGGGAGAGGGAGTGGGAAGAGGTCACACTCATAAGAAATGGAAGAGGAAAAATCAATGAATGACATCAAGGCAAACCCAAGACTGTCCATCCCAGACTCCACATCCAGGACTTTTCCACTGTGGAGCACAGGCCCTGGGTGGTTTATTTACCTATGGGATGAGAGCAAGCAGTGAAGCACGGCAGATGCTCCCGGTCTTTTAAAAACCCACCTTTTCCTTGCCATTTATTTACAGCGACATTTACTTTGTTTCACTTATCCCTTTCAAAGTGCCAGGCCAGCAGTCTGAAACGGTTGTAAGTCTGAATAGCTGTCATGAAAGCAATTTGGGGAAAAAATAAATCAGCTTCATAAAGGGCACAGAATGCCTGCCAAAGACATCCTAAAGAGCAAGAGGCAGCCATGCAGTGGTCTCACTCTTTTGTGTCACTGCTAAAAATAAATACAACTGCACTTAAAGGAAAATTATTTCCCCCAGTGAGAGGACAGGAAAGGACTCAAGGATATACATACTTGCTCCTGTAATAAAAAGCTAAGATCTCACGGGAAATTCATCAATGGGATAAGTACACAGACAGTGCTTGGATTTTCTCAGCTCCTCCCTTCCAGGCTGAAGCTGAGATTTCTTCTGTGTCCTTAGAAACATTTTCCTGCTGCCACATTTCACTAAACCTAGGTGTGCATGTGCTTAATTCACATTCATATGAGCCAATAATACTATTAGTTGGCCATCCAGCCATGTGAATACATTTAAATTATATAATCAACTGAAAATGTTTTAGGAAACAGGTGACATGTATGATACATGAACAGGTTAGTTTTCCTTATGAATATTTCCACATAGAGATCTAGACTGTCTATATTAGATTTTTGTATAAACTGTCATTATTGATAACATTATACAAATATTTACCAGTGAACTGGCAAAAAAAATACCTCTTCAGAAAAGAGATAAAACAAACCTATCATACCTAGTTTTTTATGGGAAATAAAATACCATTCTGAACATACGGAAGTATATATCATGTGCTCAATATCAAGGTCGACTTGGCATTTATGTTTTTTAAAAGAATTAGATTACCAGGGCTCATGCCTGTCATCCTAGCTACTTAGGAGGCTGAGATCTGAGGATCAAGGTTCAAAATCAGCCCAGGCATGGTTCAAAATCAGAGGCTGGGCATGTGGCTTAGTGGTAGAGTGCTTGCCTAGCATGCATGAAGCCCTAGGTTCGACTCCTCAGTACCACATACACAGCAAAAGCCTGAAGTGGTGCTGTGGCTCAAGTAGTAGAGTCTAGCCTTAAGCAAAAGAAGGTCAGGGACAGCGCCCAGGCCCTGAGTTCAAGCCCCATGACCAGCAAAGAGAGAGAGAGAGACAGAGAGAGACAGAGACAGAGAGACAGAGAGAGAGTGAGTGAGTGATCTCAATTTCTCTCTGGCTCGCACCTGTAATCCTGGCTACTCAAGAAGCTGAGATCTGAGGATCTCAGTTAAAAGCCAGCCCAGGCAGGAAAGGCCATGAAACTCTTTTTTCCAATTAACCACCAGAGAACTGGAAGTGGAGCTGCGACCCAAGTTGTAGAGCACTTGCCTTGAGGTAAAGAGCTGAGGGATAGTGCCCAGGCCCCACAACTGACAAAAAAAAAAAAAAAAAAGCCAGAAGTAGAACTATGGTTCAAGTGGTAGAGCACTAGCCTTGAGCACAAAAGCTCAAGGGCAGAGCCCAGACCCTGAGTTCAAGCCCCAGGACCTATACACACAAAAAGCAAAGAGAAAAGCATTAGATTCAATCTTTTGTTATCACTGGCATACATAGATTTCATCATAGAAGTAACTGGTGATTTTTACAGCTTAGTTTTGAACAACCTTCCACACTTTTCATTAAGTACACGAATGACCCAAGTTGGGCCACCATGAATTGGTACTAACCTTGCTGGCTGGTTCAATTTGCTCCCGCTGATGGCAGAGAATGAAGAGCCACTCAGCTAGGTCAGGGCAAAGGGGTCCATCATGAGACATGTGTGAAGCAAGGAAGAGATTGAATCTTGGGAACATTTTACAAAATCATAGGAGAGCCAGCCTTTATGAAAATTTAGCATACAGTGGTATAGCTAAGTTATCTCTGACAACCAGAAAGATAGATCCTAGGGCCCCATGATTAACAGATCCCAACTCCTCTATATTTTGGTATAAATTTACTCATTTCCTGAGCTCTGACTTTCTTTGATGTCCAAGAGAAATTACTGGAGAATGTTTCTGCTTGGCTCAGCTAATAAGAACTTGTTAAAAAGTATTTGCACTGCTGGGTGCTGGTAGCTTACATCTGAAATCTTAGCCATCTGAGGATCACAGTTCAAAGCCAGCACTGCCAGAAAGGCCATGAGACTCTTATCTCCAATTAACCACCAAAACGCCAGAAGGGGAACTGTGGCTCAAGCGGTAGAGTGATAGACTTGAGCACAAAAAAAAAGCTCGGGGACAGTGCCTGAGCCCTGAGTTCAAGCCCCAGAACCAGAGCATGCAAGCGCACACACACACACACACACACACACACACACACACACACACACAAAACTGGGCAGAGCTTATGAGATTCAACCAGATCACAGACTTCAGTGGTTCAGCAGCTTGTTTCTAACTCATTCTGAGCCAGAATGACTATGTTCCCAAGTTGTATATAGTTATTAACGAAGACTAGCCATGCCAGGAGAGACTGTGGTGTCTGTATTTTGGGAAAGGATTGAAGGCTGATGCACTAGAAACCATAATTGAGTTGTCTAAGGTGCAGTGATTTAAGGAAGTGCATTTCAGCATCTGACCTTTCCTTATGGTAAACCAGAAAATGGAGTCAGTCCTATGCAGCCCAGAGGTGGGACACCTCTGTCCAATGACATAGGTACAGCTGGCCCCCGCAGAGGGAGAGCCACTGACCTGTCCTTTCATTTACATTATGTATCTCATCACAGACCAGCTCCATTGAGTAAGAATAAATCGAATAAATCATAATGTTGAAGCCCAGCCTCATCTCACAGAATGATTGATCATGGACAAGAAACTGCATCCTAAAAACCAGGTTTTCTAATTAAGTAAATGAATCTATAAATCCACCGTATATGCATCTGCAAGCTAAATCTCATACTGTACAACGAGTGAACCCTGTTGGAATTAATTCAGAGGAACATGGCCCTAATGAGGAAATTAATCAGATCACTAATTAGTTGGTCCAGATTAATTGCAATGACAATCAAGACAGCATCACTAAGTTTACTGATGGCATTGATGTTTCTCTTAAGATTAGACTTACAGTTCCCTGGCACAGTTTTCTAAGGACTCATATACTCAAAATGTCTCCTAAAAACTAGGTGGAAATCTGGCTGCCAGTGGCTCATGCCCGTAATTCTCGCTACTCGGTATGAGGAAACTGAGTCTGTGGAGTCAGAGAACTCAACGCCCCAACAGACTTCTAGTTCTTATTTCAGGATAAAAGCCTGAAAGGGATGTCAGAGTCTTCCAGCCAGAATGGAGAGACAATGTCATGCTCTCTTATAACTTAAGTCTCCTTTTATTAGGCAAATAGAGTGAAGATAGGCCAGGCAGTGGTCTGGGGTAGTTTGTCATGGGTGGGAGCATGGGATGGGAACAGAGGAAGGGGCTTTTGGTGCAAAGATGGAATCTTAACTTGAGTTATAGGGAAAGGGTTATTTACATCATTTGTTTTTAGCCAATTTGTCAACAAAAGGTTTTTGACAGCCTACAGTTGCAGGGTATGTTTGGGGAGGAGGAAGCGGAAATGATTCAGGGAGGTACAGCAAGAACAGCCTTAAGATATGGCTGTCATGGGGAAAAGGGAGTGTTTTTTAAAAGTTATTTTCCATCTCTCAGGAGGCTGAGATCCGAGGATCATTGCTCAAAGCCAGCTGGGGCAGGAACAATGAGGAAACTCTTATCTCCAATTATCCATCCAAAAGCCAGAAGTAGGGCTATGGCTCAAGTGGTAGAGAGCTAGCCTTGAGCAAAACAGCTAAGAGACTGTGACAAACCCTGAGTTCAAGACCTAGTATTGACACAAAAACAAAAGACTGAAATGAAGAGCTGGGAGAGTGACTCATGTCCACTCACATAGTAGGGCATTTGTCTCATTTGTAGCTAGGCCTTGGGTTCAATTCCCATACTAGAGAAGTAACAAAAATTGAGAAGTAACAAAAACGGTATTATTCCCATTGAGCTTTCTGTTCTATTAAAATGTTACTGCCTCTGGCTTGTTTCCACCGAAAAGACATTTTACTGATGAATATTATTCATTGGCACAGATAATAATGCATAAAAACAGTGAATAAATGCTATCATGGGTATTCCTTTCCTTCCAACATTCTCTGATTTGGTACCACTTATTCTTTCTATAACAGGCAGGTGTCTGTTTCAAACCTCAAAAAAATGTCAAAAAAACTCAATTATACTGTTCATTTCCTTCTTTGTCAAGGACATCAACATTCCTCATTCCTACAAGTAAGGTAGAAAGTTGTAGAATGTCTTCCTGATGATACCAATAATTTGCAACAGAAACTTCACATTTAATCTATGCAGTAAAGATATAGAGAACTAAATGTAATCGAAGGAAGAAGTTTGGAAAGAATAACCTAAAGAGAAAAAATAAATATAAATGGTATATAAATGGACCTCAAAAGATGGCCTATCTTTTGAGGAATGTAAATCTGATCACTTTGTTCATGATAACAGTAGATTAGTAAGATATTAATTTTGTTATATGTACAATTACATATTTTAGATTTTGAAGATTGTTCTAGAATTTTATATGACTTTAACATTGAGGTAGACATAGAGTAGGTGCCCAAATATGTCTGCGTGTTGATCCTTTAAACTTGTAAGTAGGTAATGAGAAGAAGCTATGAAAAGTTAAGGTTGCAGATAGAGGGTTGTGGCAGCAGCTCAGTGGTGGAGCTCACACACTTACCTGGCACATGCAAGGCCGTACACTCAATTTTCAGTACCACAAGGAACAATGATGAAGTTGCAGGTGAAATTACAGTTGCTGATCAGATGATCTCAAAATATGACTCCCCTATTAAAGTAGCAGAAGCATTGTTAAACACATGTGAATAATGACAGAAGGCCAGAGGTCTTTTTTAGGCTTAAACTTCATTTGAACAGTTACTTGAAGATGAGGGTCCAAAGTAATGACTTGTTCTGAGGCCATTCAAATCTTACGGATATTTGTTTGTTTTTTTTTCTATAAAGAGAAGCAGAAACAACTTTCAAACTATGTATATTTAAGGCATGAGCAAGAACAGTAAAACTGCCTAGTGCCAGTGGCTCACACCTGTAATAGCTACTCAGGAAGTTGAGGATTGTGGTTCCAAGTAAACCCAGATTGAAAAGACTGTGAGACTCTGTTTCCAATTAACCAGCACAATGTGGACTGCAAGTGATGTGGTTCAGGTGGTAGAGCACCAGTCCCACTACACAAGGTCTTGAGTTGAAACACCAAATCAGGAGGGAAAAAAGAGTAAATTTCTTCTATTAGATAAAAAATAAAACACTATCCTGTGGCCTTGAGGTAGGTAGAGGGTAATTTGAAGTAGCTTTGATTTTACCCATATAAATTACAACATGGATTGAATCTATTCTCTGTGAATGTTTTCTGTCATATATCACACCTCTGCATAGAAGTATGGCTTTACTTTGGGGAATGTCAACTTCTGGCTTTCTCCATTGTGCCTTTAGCCTGCTTGCCTCTTTCCGTGACAACAATCCCCCTCTCTTGTTTACTATAGCTTTATGAATGAGTCTGTTTTCTGTTGCTACATTCTGTTGCTACCTAAGGCTATGAACTTCACAGAGAAAAAAGGTTTGTGTCACTCACAGTTCTAGAGGCTGAAAACCCAAGATAAGCTGGCCCCTCTGTTCTGCTCTAGTGAAAAACTGATTGGCTATGTCACAATGGGGGAAGCAGGAAGGAAAATTGCCACATACAGAAGGGGTCACATGGTGAGAAAGGAAGGTAAGAGAGTGGGAAAGGCAGCCTTCAAAACAAATTGTCTCTGCATCCAAATTCTCCTAATATTAGAGTAGAAGTCACCTGGATGACCTCATGTTAGCTTGATCACTTCTGTAAAAAAATCTCCAAATGCATTTACATTATGAAGTAGGGGAAATCAAGTCTCCAAACTCTTTTAGGGGAGATACCAAGCCCTAACACCCCAATAGTCACTTCATTACCTCTGTAAAGGCCAAATACCATCTAACCTGTTTTTTTTTTTAAAAAAAGACATGTGCTAATCTTGCCAAAACAGTGATTTCTTTCATTACGACATAGGGATCTGCTCTCAGAACATAGCCAATCACCTTATTTCTGAGTTTTCACTGCTGAACTGAATTGTGTTACCACACATTGAGATTATGTATAAACCTTAAAACAAGGTCAAGTGCTACCCAAGGTACTTATAAATTGTTGCTGTGTGTATCTAGTTTAACCATCAGTAAGACTGTACGCTATGAGAACCTACCAGTAAGGGGTAATTACTGGGTTTATATGGCATCTATCATCTATTCTTCAGAGAGAGGGAGAAATACCGTGACATCCCCCACTCCAGTGCTTGATTTCCTGCATGCTCAAAGTAGGTTTAATAACACCCAGCTGTCTCCCCAAGATCACAGAGATGTGATGAGACGTTTGCATGTACTCCGAATCCTCTTTAGAACAAGGGCACTGCGGACACGGAGCTTGTACGCCTTGCTTCGCACGATAGCCTGCTTTGCGGGTTCATTTGGATCCATCCATAGAAGGAACTCAGTGAACGACACAACCGACTCCACTGTGGGGACGTTTGGTGGCTCTTCCTTGGGATATGGCCCCAAGTCTTTACACGGATTGCAAGCATCATTCGACGGGAGGAGGAGGGCCACGAGGGTGGGCCTGTCCCACAGAAGGAAGACAGAGCAGAAACGGGCAGCGAAGGCACGAATGCCTGGAGAAACTGAGTCAGAAAGACAATCCCTGTGTCCCTCCAGGCCCAACCCCGGGGTGCTCGGGCCTCCTGGAGCCTCGCCCCAGCCTCCAGCAGGGGGCCCAGAGCTACTCTGGAAGTCTTGCAGGCCACAGGTGCAGACTGCAGGCTCCCAGCCGGGCCCGATCATCACCTGGGGGGCTGCAGGCCTCCTGCACAGCGCGCCCCGCCCCTCAGCTGCTACGCCCCGCCCCTTGCCAACACCGGCCACGCCCACCTGAAGATGCTCCGCCCCTACCCACACAAGTCAGATCCTTCTTCCATGCCCTCACTTGTAAATGCATCTTGCACCTTCCTGTGGGATCCCTCGTCTCACCAAACCTCACCTTCTCGCCTCGCGCTCCGTATTCCTCTACAGGCCTTTCGTCCACCACTGCGACCGCTCCACGCAGAGCCCTGCCGCGGTCCAGCACTCGCTCACCGGCCCCGTCGCCCCGCCCTCAGGCCCCGCCCCCCCGCCCTCCGGCCCCGCCCCCCGCCCTCCGGCCCCGCCCCTTCAGGCCCTGTCCCTCCCGCGAGGCTGAGCTTCCAGCAGGGTAACCCGCCCTTTTCATCGCCAGCCAATCGGAGAGCAAGCTTCTGTTTCGGCTGACCAATGGGAGCCCTGGCAGTCGTGATCCGCCCCCGCGCCGTGCGTCGCTTTAAGGACTGAACCCCTGGATAACCCAGCACTGACCACCAAGCCATGTGGCGCTGCGGCGGGAGACAGAGTCTTGGGGTGCTACGGCGGCTGAACGGAGGGTGAGACAGGCTGGAGCGACTGGGGCGCTGGGACCGGGGAGGTGGGTGGCGGGGCGCGGGCTGGAGTCGCCGGGGACTCCCATCCCTGGGCCTGGGGGGACAGCTACCAGGGCTGGGGGCTCCGGATCCCCTGGGCCGCTGTCGGGAATCCAGCACCGTGACACCGCTGTCTGAAACTTTTAGCCCAAACTCGTCCTTCGCCCTCCCCCCCCCACCCCCATGAAAATCCAGAACCTCAGATCTCAGCTTGAGGACCCCGGCAGGGCCTGCGGGGAGGGATGGCAGGGCGATCCCGACCCCCGAGAGGTCTGTCCCACTTTCTAGGGTTGGGGTGCTGCCCCTGGAACCCTGTGATCTGAAGGGGAACCAGGTCTGAGGAGCTGGCCTGACCCACTTTCCCTGGGGCATCCCTGTGTGGGGGTGTCAGGGCTTTTTGAAGTGATGTGGATTTTCACATGTGTAATAAAAGTAATTAGAGTTTATGGCGCTCGTTAATAGAGGGCCTCCAATTTCATTATTGAGGGGCGGCCGAGAGGCCTCAGGCTTCCGCAGATGCTGCTTAATAACTTCGGGCTACTATGTTTACATTAAATCGGAGCCTCCTGAACTTGAACTTATTTTAAGTGACTCTGGTTATGGGAAAATAAAGATCATGAAGTCTTTGGTTTTCATATTGATGCACAAAATCCTCGTTTATAGTGCAGTTTAGCTAATGCAACAGGTGTAGAAGTGTGGGGTATTAGTCAGAGGCGGGAGGGTCCCTAATGGAGGGCTTGAATTTGGCATTGGGAATGTTATTCAGGTGTGTAGGAGGGAAAAAAACACCTATGTTTCTCAGGGTTTTCATACATTTCGTACTCTTAATGATAAATACTTCGGAATTTGGAGTAGTTCATAATGTAGAATTTGCTAAATCAGTAAGGAATTGTGGGTGGATGTTAGCATACTTTGCTAAGTTGCTAATAGCCAAATCTGTGGGGATTTTTCCCTGTACATGTAAAATATTAAAATAAATATTTCTGAATTACAATGTTAATTTTATAGAAAATCTTATAATTTGAAAGAATAATTATTTTAACAGCAAGTCATAGCTCACCTGAGGATGGATTTTGGTTCAAAGCCAATCCAAGCAGGAAGGTCTGTGAGATTATCTACAATTTGAAACACCAAAAAACTGAAAGTGGTAGCTGTGACATAAGTGGTAGAACACTAGCCTTGGAGCACAAAAGCTCAGGGACAGCGCCTGGGCCCTGAATCTAAGCCCCGGCACTGGCACCAAAAAGAAAAAAAAAGTTAAATCACCATCACCAATTGTTACCTATTTAAATTATATCTGTGCAGAATAATACTGTAAAAAGTAAAACATTGTCTTTTGTTGTTACTCAACATTAAGTGGCCCACAATTTTTGTTTTACTTTGCTGGTGTCTGAGTTTGAACTCAGAGCCTTACATCCCTATAGCTTGCTTCTTTGGCTGCTCACTACCTCTTGAGCATCACCTGGCTGTTTTTACTAGTTGTTTTAGAGACTGAGTCTCATGGACTTTTCTGCCTGGGCTGACTTTGATCTTGTAGATCTCAGCTTCCTGAGATACTTCAGATAATAGTCTCAAACCATTGATGCCCAGCAAACCCACATCTTATAAAATATAATTGTAGTCCCCTTAAAAGGTTGAAGTGGAAATTTTACTGGAGCTTATTTCTGTAATGTCCACAGTTTTCGAAAATGCAATCTTTTTTTCTTCAATCATCTCTTCACACAGCAATCATTCCGTGTGTTTCCGAATTACAGGACCCTGCCTGAAAATCAACTCACTTTAATGACTTTTCTTAAATACAGCAGTGCACAACCCAGAATATGGAGGGAGAAGAGCATCAACGCTTGTGAGAAAGCGCTGCAATATAAAGTGGGGGAAAAGATCCACGGGTTCACCGTAAACCAGGTAGGAGCTGTCGTGGTGTGCGCTTTGTAACTCAAGGTAGGTAACACAGGGGGCTTCTATTGACATCAGAGGTCCCTTTAAAGCCAGGCTACAGTTCTGTATCACCAGGCCTTGCCATAGTCCTGGCTCATAGTTGATGCTCACCTGAGCAGAGTTTGCAAATAAAATGATCCCCAGGCCCTTTGCAGATCTCAGCTTCATTTTTGTAATCAAATACACTTATGTTCTGGCATCCTAAACTGTGGCTTACTCTTAAATATGATCAGTAATATCTCAGTTCCCTGGTAAAATCCCTATTTTATTGTCAAATAGTTGGCTATAAATTTATGTAGGGGTGTGTGTGTGTGTATTTACCTCCCTGAGCAATTTGGGTTTCAGAATTATAGGTAAAAGATTATAGACTAGTGTTTACTTGGTTTATATGAAAATGGATTTTTGTTAGTTCTTAGTTTGGGGTCAAGGGGTTGTAATTCTGTCTTTGCTTAAACCTTACACCTTGCTTTTAATTTACTGTGATAACTGGAAAGTATCCACTTTTCCACTCTGTGGTGTGCTTGATGTTAGTAACAAATGCATCGTCACATAGTTGCCCATCTAGACAGCCTTCTATGAGCAGCCTTCAGATGCTGCAGGCAAGGAAGGAGAGGAAGAGAGGAGGGCCGGTCGTTGCAGCTGGTAGTAGAAGAGGAAGTGAAGGTGGCATTTAAGAAAGCCATCTGGAGTGCACTGGTGGCTCATACCTGTAATCTTATCTAGTCAGGCGGTTAAGATCTGAGCATCACAGTTCAAAGCCAGCTCAGGTGAGACTCTTAATTAACCAGTTAACCACCAAAAACCTGGAAGTGCATCTGTGCTCAAAATGGTAGACCACTAGCCTTGAGCAAAAGAGCTCAGAGATAGCACCCAGGCCCTGAATTCAAGCCCCATGACTGCTTAAAAAAAAAGAGAGAAAGAAAGCCGCCTGCCTGGATGCCAGTGGCTCACATACTTAATCTTAGCTACTCAGGAGGCTGAGATCTAAGGACTGCAGTTCAAAGCCAGCTTGAGCAGGAAAGTCAGTAGGACTCTTATCTCCATTTAATCACCCCAAAGCTAGAAGTGGAGCTGTAGCACAGGTAGTAGAGTGCTAGTCTTGAGCAAAAAAGCTCAGGGACAGCCCACAGGCCTTGAGTTCAAGCCCCAGGACAGGTACCAACGAAAGAAAGAAAGAGAGAGGAAGGAAGGAAGGGAGGAAGAAAGAGAAAGAAGGAAAGAAAGAAGAAAGAAAGGAAGGAAGGGATGGAGGGAGGGAGGGAAAAAGGAAGGAAGGAAGGAAGGAAGGGAGGGACAGAGGGAAGGAAGGAAGGGATGGAGGGAGGGAGGGAAGGAAGGAAAAAAAAGAGAAGGAAAGATAATTATCTCTCAATATGAGTATAAGAGCAAGGCCAATTACTGAAGGAATTGCACTCAAGGTCTGGAAAGCATGAGTCACAAGAACAAGGCCATTTGCAAAGGTCTTCACAGGCCATGCTACATAGTTTGGATACATACACAAGTTGCTGCTAATGAGAATTCAGGATGGTGAATTCTTTCCTCTTACAAATTAAAAAAAAATTGATGATAGACTGATTGACAATGAAAAGGCTATTATTAGAGAGATCTCTCACAGGGTCCACTGATTTCAAACGTATTGATCACATATGTCAAGGATGGTTTGCTTGGAAAGCAAGGTGGTCATTTTCCAGCATATGGTATGTGTCCTTTGTGTGTCAGAGGCCCCTAAATCAGGCTGAGACTCCTGTGATCACAGCTCTGCCAGTCACTTCCAGTGGGAAAATGTCCAAGTTGCTCTCACGGTCCCTGAGCAAAGGGGATGACGCTGAGAGGTTGCAGGAGAGCAGGCTAGGGTGCTTGGAAGACAAGACTCTGCGTTCATCAAACTAAAGAGAAGACAGCACCCACCCTTTTCTCTTGTCTGCCTCCCAGGGAAGTGAGGATTCATTCTGTGTGTGGGTGTGTGTGGGTATAGCAGAGGGTTGTTGAGACAGGGTCTTATTTGTAGCCTAGGTTGGCTTTAAATTCACAATCTTCCTTCTTGCCTCAGCTTTCAGAGGGCTGAGATTATAGGCATGCACCACCATGCCCAGACACTCTTTCATCAACCTTTATTGAGGCCATTTATATCTTCCTGGCCCTTCAGGGTGTGCGAGGCCCTGGCTGTGTACACAGTGACCCTCCCGCTAGCACAGCTGATAACAATCCTTGCTCCACTTAAGAAATGCAGCAAAGTTGATTGCTAGGGTGAAAGCCCCTTCCTGGGTTTGCCTTCCCTACAGGGCTATTCCAAGCTTCAATGCTGTGTGAAAGCTAGAGATGCAGCAGGTGTGCAGGGAACGTGACACTGAAGTGTGACACAGAGTCCTAGAAAGGACGAGGCCTAGCTCTGGGATCCAAGTAGTTTTCTTTTAATCTCCTTGAGGCTCAGCTCTCTTCATCCAAAAATGAGATTGAGTATATTTTCCAAAGTGTGTTGTCAAGAGCTTTGTTTGGGTCTTAATTTCCTGACTTGTAAGATCAAGGGCTTGGGCAGGATGACCTGTGCCTTCCAGCTGTGCTGGGCTGGCTTCCAGGTGGTGGCTGATGGCAGGCAGAAAAGCCAGATCTCTTTTGTTGAAGGAAACTACTCTATCTTATGTTTTCTTCCTGCCAAAGGTCACCTCCGTTCCCGAGCTCTTCCTCACTGCCGTGAAGCTCAGCCATGACACCACGGGAGCCAGATACCTGCACCTGGCACGGGAAGACACCAACAACCTGTTCAGGTACGTGGTGCATGGTTTCCATTCAGAACATCTAGCCTGCCTTGAGTACTGTAAATGAATGTCTGTCTCATTCATATGTTATGCTTATGGATGGAATGCCCCGAAAAGGTTGAGTAAAGAGCTCCTGAATATATTACAACTCCTGTAAGAAGGTTAACATGGTACAGTGTGAATCAGCGGCTTCAGGTATTAGAACCTAGAGAAATCCCAGGTGGTCGAAGGCCCTGGAGCTTGGGACAGTCTTCATTGTCTCATCTTTTCTCCTCTTTGCCTCAGTGTACAGTTTCGAACAACGCCCATGGACAGCACCGGTGTCCCGCACATTCTAGAGCACACGGTCCTGTGTGGGTCTGAGAGGTATCCATGTCGAGACCCGTTCTTCAAAATGCTGAATAGGTCATTATCCACATTCATGAACGCCTTTACAGGTAAGAGTGACATCCACCACCAGAATCACTGTGGGGCTCACCAGCCACCAGCACTTTCATTTTCTAAGGAAAAAGAGGAATCAGTGAAGGAGATACAAGGCTTTACCAAGCCCTCACCTAGTGGACAGGTGCTGGAAATTCAATCATTTAAGAATGTCACATCAAGCTGGGCACTGGTGGCTCACGCCTGTCATCCTAGCTACTCAGGAGGTTGAGATCTGAGGATCATGGTTCAAAGCCAGCCCGGGCAGGAAAGTCTGTGAGACTCTTATCTCTTGTAAACCACCAGAAAACCAGAAGTGGCGCTATGGCACAAGTGGTAGAGTGCTAGCCTTGAGCTGAAGAGCACAGGGACAGTGCCCAGGCCCAGAGTTCAAGCCCCACAACCAACCAAAAAAAAGAATGTCACATCACAGCCAGGTCACAAAAAAAGGTTTTTTAGGACTCTTTTTTTCCCTCAAAAAAGTTCAGAGTGATTTTCTTTTGGGCCTATTGCCGCTCGAGGCATCTGTCACATTGTCACGCGAGTGGGTGTTGGATGTTTACTCCTGGTAAATGTGAGGATGGGGAACAGGCTCCTGGCGAGAAGCAAGCATTTGGGAGGAAAGAGACAACAGGGTAGAGACCAGTGCTCACAGGACCCAGGTCCTCCTCCCAGGCTGCAGAGTTCGTGTGAGAACTGCTCTGCATTATGGGAAGGTTGAGGCCTGGGGTAGTGAGCAGAGTTGGGCAAGGAAGCGTGGATCTGCAGCAGCGGTCATTGGTACCTCTGGTCCACTCATAGTTTAAACCTTACTCTGGGAGGGTAACAAGGTGGGAAAGTAGTTCATTGCCATGGGAATCTCCCTAGTATTTAAAATCTCACTTCTCATTTGTCTGCAGCGAGTGACTATACCATGTACCCATTCTCCACCCAAAACCCCAAGGATTTTCAGAACCTCCTCTCCGTGTATTTGGATGCCACCTTTTTTCCATGCTTGCGGGAACTGGATTTCTGGTATGTAATGATCTGCTCACTGGTTTAGACATTAGTTATGTGCTTGACCATCTTCTTCACTGATCTGTTTATCATGACGTAGGCAAGAAGGATGGCGACTAGAACACGAGAATCCGAGTGACCCCCAGACACCCCTGACCTTCAAAGGTGTCGTCTTTAATGAGATGAAGGGAGCATTTGTAAGTATTTACGCCCTTGTGTTAAAATTAGCTGTGTCAAACTGTGGGGTAGAGACACGTGTGAGAAAGAGACAGCATGTAGGTCTCATTGTACTCTTTCTCATCTTATGTACTGAGTCCTTGAATTAGCAAGGGTCAGTGCTATGAGAAGTGGCCATCGGTGTTTATAGATGGCCCAGGCCTGTACAAGGCCTCATCCTGTGTGCACTTGACCATACAGGCCAACACACCTAGATGGTTCAACCACCACACACCTAGATCACGTTCCTATATTCTGGGACCTTCGTTGTGTGTCATATATACAGTCTGTGATTGGCAGTAATATTTTTTAGTGTATGACTATATTTTATGTATTTTTTCTTTCTTTCTCTTTCTCTCTTCCTCTCTCTCTTTCTTTCTCTTCCAAAATTTAAGACAGATAATGAGAGGATATTCTCGCAGCACCTTCAGAACAAACTCCTCCCTGACCATACATACTCCGTGATCTCCGGGGGCGATCCCCTGTGCATCCCAGAGCTCTCTTGGGAACAACTGAAACAGTTCCATGCTACTCACTATCACCCAAGTAACGCCAGGTAATACTTTGGGTTAAAGGTGTCATGGCATATCAAGACCCACTTGCTTATATTCATACCCGAAAGGACCCGGCCTCTCTTGATTAAAATTCTTTGCTTTAGTTTGCCTCTCTAACTTCCCCTGACATTCACTTCAAACATGCTCGGTGGTAACAGTTGGCGCAGTATGCTGATGGCGCACAGGTTGAGGGACTGTCCGGCTGGACAGTCCAGTCCCTGTCCCGGCCTGTGCCACAGCCGCATCATGTGGAATGGGAAGGCTAGCCATGGCATCCAATCTGTGGGACGAATTCATATGGCACCTGTGGCTTTGAGTCCATGTGACACAGCTATATGCTCCATAAATGGTGAATGCCATAGAGGAAACTTGGAGACGTCTTGATGAGCTGCTGGTTTTTGTATGACTCATAATAAAACACAGATAATTACGTGTGAAAAAAATCAATCCCAGTGTGAATTCACATTTTCAAGACTTAAATACAACACATTTTAAATTGAGCTATGAAAATGTGTGAGAATATAGAATGGAATCCTTAACCTCTGTGCACATATTTTTTTTCTTTCTCATTTCTTTTGTTGTTGTTGTGCCAATCCTGGGGCTTGAACTCAGGGCCTAGCTGCTCTCCCTGAGCTTCATTTTGCACAAGGCTAGATCTCTATGATTTGAGCCACAGCTCCGCTTTTATCTTTTTCAGAGTAGATCATTGGAGATCAAAGTCTCACAGGTTTTCCTGGCTGGGCCGGCTTTGAACCACCTCAGACTCCTGAGTAGCTAGGATTATAGACTTGAGTCACCAGGCCTGGATCTGTACACAGTTCTTTGCTGGTATTTTGTTTCAAGTAAATCATTCTGTACTGGCAGTTTTGGAGGTAAATTACAGACATGCTTTCTCACTTCTAGTTTTTGTGTGACCCTAAACCATGAAGAACGTTTTCATATATAGATACTATTTATCAGACTTAATAATGTAAAGACAACTGTTTCTATTCTGCATTCAAGTTCTGCATCTGTCCCTCAGATATTTGTCAGGCACCTTGTCATTCAATGTGTCCTGCATTCCTTCCCCTGGAGGACAGTCTCAACGGAAGATCCACAGGCCAGATCTCCTCTGAGCCCTTTCACTTTCCAGCCAGTTTGACTGCTTTGTGGCCTTGATGGAAATGTCCCTGGTTTTTCCAGAACTGTTATGTATATCCAGAGACTTGGTTAGAGACAGATTAAAATTAATTTTTAACTGAATCTGTCCTCAGTGATGCCCTATATTCCCCGCCACATGCCCTCAGACCCTGGGATGCCTCTCCACGCACCAGTAGGCATGCTAGAGTCAGAGGATCAGATGGGGACCACCGGCCTTGGCACTGACAGCTTCCAGCTTTGTCTATGCAACCTCAGGCCAGCTGTTTGGGATAAATCATGGTACCTGATGTTGATGGAGCTTACTTCTATAATGAATGTCATCGTACTTTGAGTTTGTGAAGTTATCTGATTCTGGGATTGCTTCTACCTTTACTAGCTGTGCTTCTGGTGAGGTAGGGGAAGGGGAATACCTTGGGTCACTCTGAAATATAGTCTGGAAAAAGCAGGGACCAGTGTCTTCTCAAGTTTAGTAGGAGAATTGTGGCACAAGCTTTTCTCCAGTGATGATAGAGGGGGTTATTTTTCTCTTCTCTCTCTTTCCTACCTTCTTTTGCTTTTTGCTTTTTAAAAAAAAATACCAGCATGATGTCATGGAAAGTATTAGTATGTATTTGTAGCTACACGATACAATGGAACCAAGGTATTTGCGCTCACACTGTCTCAGCAGTTCCCCTGCCATTTCTTGGTATTCAAGGACTTCTTCAGTTTCCCCTCCTCCACTCCCCCTGCTCCTTCTTCCCCAGCCTCGTCCGGCTCAGATATTTAGTTGATTGTTTCCCAATAGAGTTCTGTACCTATGTACACAAAGCTAGATACTAGGGAAAATTGAATACCATTGTATTATCCACAGGAGTGCAGTGTCACATTCATCTCCAGGCCCTTGATGGAAAATTTCAAATGGATCTTTAAAAATCTAGGTCCCCAAATTCTAACCACCACTCACACAACTTTAAATATAGTGGAGAAAAGGCTCAACTCTGGTACTGAAACCTTTGTCCTCTGGTTGAATATGTGTTATCTTTGAAACCTCGAATCTGCAGTTTGTAGCCTAAGGTTGAGTTGTATGAAATTCTTTATTTGTTTTTTCCTCCCAGTTTTAGATGGATTATTGTATTGCTGTCACTCATGGCAAAGAATGATTTTAAAATAGCTCATGGGTTTTTACTGAATTAGCGTTTAACAAAGCCTTGCATACTTTGTGGTTGATTTAAACCACTTGTCGCATTAACAAGGCAAACACTTCTCTCTGGTGTTTTTCATTAAAGCAAGTGCAAACAAGTGCATTACTCTGTAAAGCGTCCTTCCCTGTAGGGGTGGTCTGGTGGACACTGCCAGGTACCCCAGACTCATTGTGTTTAAAATGCCATGATCATTTAAGTGAAAATAGTCTAATATTTTCCCTCCTATTTTTAGGTTCTTCACTTATGGCAGCTTCCCATTAGAACAGCATCTGAAACAAATTCACGAAGAGGCACTGAGTAGATTTCAGAAAATTGAGCCAAGCACCACAGTGCCAGCCCAGAAGCGCTGGGATAAGCCGGTGAGAGCCTCATCCCGTTCTTACCAGTGCAACATCCTGTTCGAGCACTAGATTGAACCAAGGTGTTGGTCGTGTCCTGCCAGTCATAGTTGGAAGTGTCCTTTGGGCCTAGGCAAGTGTGCATGAGAGCTTATCAAGATTAAACACTGCCAGGTGAGAACGTTGAAATGATCAAGATGCCTTGGTAAGTCCTTTGTACAACCTCTTAAAGTCATGTATAAAAAATTAAGCAGTGGGGCACCGGTGACTCATGCCTGTGATCCTGTAGCTACTAAGGAGGCTGAGATCTGAGGATCACAGTTCAAAGCCAGCCTGGGCAGGAAAATCTTTGAGACTCTTATCTCCTATTAATCACCCACAAGCTGGAAATAGGACTGTGGCTCAAGGTGGTAGAACACTAGCCAGGAGCAAAAGGAACTCAGGGACAGCACCCAGGCCCTGAGTTCGAGCCCCATGACTCCAAAACAACAACAATAACAACAGCAAAAAAATTAAAAATTAAAATTAAAAAGAAAAAGATTAAACAACGCTCATAAAGAAAGTTAACTTAGGGAAACCCGTATCTTGGGCCATTTCATAGATCCGGGTGACCTATGACCCCTTGCAGGCAGTCACACTCTTCGCCTACATAAAGCATCTCGTCATTTTTGCAGAGGGAGTTCCACGTCACATGTGGCCCCGATTCCCTTGCCACCAATGCCGCTAAGCAAACAACAGTCAGCGTCAGCTTCCTCCTACCCGAGTGAGTATTTGGCATTCAAGTTCTGGCTAGCTGAAGACAGCAGGAAAATATCCCACTTAGGTGGTTGAAATAATGAATATACTGCTAGGATGCAGAGAGAAAGATCAAGCAGGTTTTAGGCACAGAGAACAAAAATGTCAGAATTTTAAACACATCAAAAATGGATGTGGGAGGAAAATCATTCTTTGTAGTCCTCCACAAGGAAAATCATTTGTTTAGTATACTTAAAATTTCCATGTCTCTGGAGAAAGGACTTTGTAGAAGAGCAGATGTTAAGAGTTGAGGCCCTTTGTGTGTGAGGCGAATGCCATGAATACTGGTTTCAGAGGAAATCTGCCGCACAGGAAACCTTGTCATTCTAGAGATGGGCTGGACAGCGTGGTACAGAAAGGGGGACCCAGGTTCTACCCACCCCACCCAGGAACTGGCTGTGAATTGAAGCTGTGCACCTCAGCTGCCATTTCTTTCTCACCAACTTTATGGTGTTGACATGATCCTGTAGCCATGCTAGAATCATATATGTGAAATGACTCTCCGTCATGTGACAGCATTTGCTACATAATGATATTTTATGATTTTGTGCCCCCCCTTCCAAAAAAAAAATCCTAGTCTATAGGGAATAAAACAATCTTTTGCACAAGTAATTATTAAAATACATGTCAAATGCAAGGATTTCTAGAGAACTTTTGGTGGTTTGGAGATAAAAGTGTGATGATTTAAAATGATTTATAACTAATAATTATGTTCCCATTTGCCTTCCCCTATCTTCTCCATTGAAGGATCACAGATACCTCTGAAGCCTTCGCGTTGAGTTTCCTGTCTTCCCTCTTGATTTCTGGGCCCAATTCCCCCTTCTACAAAGCTTTAATTGAGTCTGGATTGGGCACAGACTTTTCCCCCGATGTTGGGTACGTTTTATTGTCCGTTTAGATCAGTAGCTCTCAGTGGGGGTGGCTTGGTCCTGTGGGTACCCCCGTCCCTTTAATGACACTGGACAGTGTCTGGGACATTTTTGGTTGGGACATTTTTGGTTGATCCATGGAGAAGAGCTGTTAGCAGCTCACAGTGCACCGGGCAGCTCTGAGTTAGATTATGGTTCCAGGATAAGCTATTCATGTCTCCTGAAGTCAGACTTCGGGCAAAGATAAGTGAATAAGTAAATTCACTTTTCTAAGATCTTAGGATGTCATTCTGCTTGCTGTCCTGTTTTAAAAATCACTTCCTGAAGTATTCTTTAAGGTTTAGAGATGTGGTAAAAACCCAGCAGTTCCCTACATCTAGAATACTTTAACTGTAACAGAAGCTGGATGTATACTGACTTGTAGTAACACATGTATGTAAAAAGACATGCTGTGCCTCTGACCATGCAGAAATGAGAAGGCAGTGTCTGGGAATGCTTTCAGTGAGCTTTCTTTAGTAGGAGCTGGGATTGGAAGTTCTTAGTCCCGATCTTTAAATAAAGCACCTTACAGATGAATGGTGGGAGTGGGTGGATTTTAATGCATTGTGTGTGTGTGTTTGTGGTTGTATTCTAGTTATAATGGCTACACAAAGGATGCCTACTTCAGCATCGGCCTCCAAGGAATTGAGGAGAAAGACATTCCGACAGTCAGAGACCTTGTGGACAAAACCATTGATGAAGTAGTGGAGTAAGTGTGGCCTGTGGTAAAGACATGCTTCCTTCCACCTGAATGGTCTGTGGGGATCACAGGGGCGGGGCCTCCTCCACCCTGGGCCTTCTGTGTGTAGCAAAAGTGTGTCTAGTTCACTTTTGCGGCTTACATGTTACCTCAGCTACTTTGTGTTTCTTCAGAGAACTTCTATTTCTTCTCCACATTGCAATTATTCATTGTATTCTTTAGGAAAGGATTTGAAGATGACTGCATTGAAGCTTTGCTTCATAAATTGGAAATACAAATGAAGCACCAGTCTACCCGCTTCGGTCTCGACCTGACATCAGTATGTGGTTTATTTTTGGAGTTAGTCACACCTGATGCTGAAAATATAGATTAATATTGGCAGTGCTTTTCGTTTGGGCCTTGAAAGCTCACTGTTTCGGAGCTTTTATCTAAGTGTACTCATAATTTTATTTTTCCCTAACTTACTTAATTGGCTTTCAGATGTACTATTGTGTGAGCTAGATTTACACAGCATGCTTTAAATGGATAGTGGGTTTTTGTATTTTTGTTTTTCTTTTCCTTTTTTTTTTTTTCTGGTCCCGAGGCTTGAACTCAGGGCCTGGGTGCTGTCCCTGAGCTCTTTTTGCTCAAGTCTAGTGCTCTACCACTTGAGCCACAGCTCCACTTCTGTCTTTTTCTGTGACTTAATTGAAAATAAGAGTCTTCCCAGGCTGGCTTTAAACTGTGATCCTCAGGTCTTAGCCTCCTGAGTAGCTAGGATTATAGGCATGAGTCATTGGTGCCGGCTAAATGGATAGTGATATACAGTAACCAGTATGCTATTGGTAATTGTTATGTTTTCTGAAGATACTTTAAACTATACTTAAAAAAAAAATAGAGCATAGTAGTTTAAGATGAGATTTTCAACCAAATGACGAATCTTGTTCCTAATGCAGAAATTAGGGTCTTAGTAGAGTGCCATGGCTTTGGTGATTGCTGGGGTAACCGAGTGTTTGTGTGTGCCATGGTGTGTGATGTGGTCTGCAACTGGGTTTCCATTTCCTCATCCCAGTACATAGCGGCATGCTGGAACCATGACGGAGATCCCGTGGAGCTCCTGCAGATGGGCAATCAGCTGTCTAAGTTCAGACAGTGTCTCAAGGAAAATCCCAGATATTTGCAAGAAAAAATGAAGCAGTATTTTCAGGTAAGGAAGCTGTGGCATGTATGTATGTTTGTACCTTCAAAGGCTGCATTTCCAAATATCACACACAACCTCCAGCTCCTAACCTGTACCTGTAAGTCCATTTCTGTTCCTGAATGGATGAGCATTTTGTTTTCGAACTCTGTTTTCCACAATATAATCGAGGTGGTCGTCTTTGATTGGACGGAACGCGCTTGATGCTTGCTCATTCGCTTTGCCAGAATCCCAAGTGTCTGTGAGGGGTTATGTGGCTCCTGCTTTTTCTTCATTAGTGCGGTGGAGCATTTTGAAAAATGTTCCTGCCAAATCACTGTTGCCTGTTTTAAAGGACAACTCTGTTCATGTGTGCTGCTAGATCAAACGTGGGCCATGGTTTAGTTCTGTGTGATTCACAGTTTCTCTGTTATAAGCTTTCGTATATTCCTCAGACTCCGAACTCTCTTGGTACTATTACAAGTGAGCATTTTGTGCATGGCTTAACAGTCAAAATGATAAGAGAAGCAGGTAAAGTCCTCTAACATTTAGTTTTACACTAGATCAACATCCGTTTTGTCCAAGTAATTATAAAGTGGTCAATCACAAACTTAGTTCCAGCTTATAAATATTTAATAGGTAATGAAAATGAGTTTGATTTTTAAACTCATATCAAAAATTGATAATGTTAGAGCTAGTCGCTGGTGGCTCATGCCTATATTTCTAGTTACTCAGGAGGCTAAGATCTGAGGATTGAAGTTCTAAGCCAGCCCAGGCAGGAAAGGCCTTGAGACTTTTATCTCCAATTAACTAACAAAAGCTGGAAGTAGAGCTGTGGCTCGAAGTGGTAGAGAGCTAGCCTTGAGCAGAAGAGTTCAGGGACAGCATCCAGACCCTGAGTTCAAGCCCCAGAAGCAGCACACACAAAACAGAATTGTTAATATTAAAAAGTGGTATTTTACAACATTATATAAAGAAAAACTTGAATACTCGTAAATTTATAAGAGAGATAAGAACTTCAATGTGAGCTTGTTACTTATGACACAGCGGGTGTGGCTGTAAGGATTTTTATGGGTTTGAGGACTTTACTCTGCAAACCAAGACCTGAGAAATAAGGTTTTGTTTTGTTTTACTATTTCTAAAAGTTGATAAAAACAGTGCACTAGCACCAAGAACACACCACCATAGGCTGATATAATAGGTTAACATTTAATTGTCTCAACTTTTTGTTGTGGTTGCAGAATAATCGGCATAAACTGACTTTGTCAATGAAGCCAGATAAGAAGTATTATGAGAAACAGACACAAATGGAAACAGAAAAACTCCAGCAGAAGGTCAAATCTCTCTCCCAGGAAGACAAACAAAAGATCTATGAGAAAGGTCAGGTACTTCTGTGGATACTTAGTAATTCACAATGCTCAGCCAGTCTTGGTGAACTTTTGTTGCGTTAATGGTTGGTGGTAACAATAAGTATGACACAGGCTAGTGCATGGAGTGGTTACTTCTGGTTAGTAACTCTCAAAATGTGGACTTGAGTGTGAGAAGTCACAGTGAACGAGAGTACAATCAGAAGGTGAATATCAAGAGAAAAAAAAAGGCAAATGAGAGAATATTTTGAATCCTCTGAATTTTTGTCTTCTGTGTGTCTGGGAAGGAATATTGTCCTTACTGCTAGTAACTTGTGATTTGGGAAAAGAGAAAAGAAGACGTTGGATAAGTTCAGTGGTGACCATGAGTAAGTTAGGGAAGGAGCAATGAGGGTGGCAGAGTGATTTCAGGATGCTCAGAAGTTGGCAGCTCCTTCCACCCATCAGTGACACCTGGCCACACCTGGGTAATTTTGAATCTCAGACAAAGGACAGAAGAGATGAAGTGTGTGTTCTCCTTCTTTCCTTTCCAGGTTTAGAGTTGCTCAATCAGCAGAGTAACCCTACAGACACCTCCTGCCTCCCGGCCTTGAAAGTCTCTGACATCGAGCCCACCATGCCGTTCACGGAGCTGGAGGTGGCCACCGCAGGTCACTGTCTCTCTCATTTTGTGGGTGCCTTGGTTCCCTGAATGACTTAAAAATGCCAGCTTCATACACATGGGGTCATGTTTGGGATATTTCTCAAAAAAGTTCACGCATCTCCAGACCCTTGCAAATTTGTTTCATCATTTTTCCAGTCAGCTCTATTAGACCCCAAGGACCAAGAAATCTTGCCTGTTGGATAAATATTCAGTCTGTACCAGATGATAGAAATCTAGAATTGGGACCAGGGTTTCTTTCTTCCCTTCTTCTTGGTTCTACAAAGCTGTAGAAACTCTGGTTTCTTCAGTCTGAATGTGTTGTCCACCTATTTTCACCTCTCATGTGTTCCTGAGTTTCCTCTCAGCAGACACCATTACTCCTGTGCTTTTGGTGAAGAAATGGTCTGCACTTCAACACTTGGTCAGCCCTAGGTTTCTTTCATTAAAACATACATATATATGTATATATAATATATATTATATAATATATATAATCAAGAATTTACTGTACTGTTATTTAACCATTAAAACTATTTCAGCTTCTTTGAATAGCAATTTTCAATGTCTTTCTAGTAAATGAAACTGTTTTAGAAAATTTACATTTTTTTACATCTTCCACTAGAGTCATATTCTTAATGAGATGAAGGATGGACTAAAGGAAATTCTGTTTTTTAATCCTTTGTTTTAAGATCCCATTCCATCTGTTTCCATTATGGTGTTTTGGGATATCATGAATCCTACAAGTGATATATTAGCACTTAGACTTGTTTGCTCTGTAAGCACTTGTGTTTATTTTCTTGCGTGGAGGGATAAATGGGACTTCACAAAGCTTAGGTGTCGATGAGTTCTGGATAATGGAGAGAGGTGGAAGGCTGTTCTTCACCCAGTGTCTGTCGTGTTTGGCTCTGTGCTCCAGTGCTGTGCTTCACTTCTCACAGTTGCTTCTTTTCCCGTTGGCTTTTGTGGGGATAGCAAAAGAGACTTGCTTGACTCTGGACTCTCCTGACAGAGAAGTGGGTGACCTTAAACATTGGTGACTGCAGTCCATGGATCTGACCCTAGGATTTTCTGAGAACAGGGGTCGATTTGGTTTGATTTGATTTCAGAATCCAGTGACAGCCTTGAATACAATCTAGACCCTGAGCATCCCTATCCTTGGTTTTATGTTTTAACAGTACTTATTTATTCCTGCAGATTTTAATTAATTACTTTTTTTGTGTGTGTGTCAATTTTGGGGCTTGAGCTCAGGGCCTGAATGCTGTCCATGAGCCAATTTGTGCTCAAGACCAGCACTCTCCCACTTGAGCCACAGCACCACTTGTGGTTTTTTGAGTGGTTAATTGAAGATAAGAATCTCACGGGAACTTTTCTGCCGGGGCTGGCTATGAACTAAGATGTTCAGATCTCAGCCTGCTGAGAAGCTAGGATTACAGGTGTGAGTTACTGGTGCCCAGCTTACTCCTGCAGATTTGATTCTATAGACCTCTGTGAGTGAGTGAGTGACAGAGAGACTGACAGATGGGGAACAAGAGGATTTCTTCCTTCTGGAAATTAAGGATCATGTCCCAGTGATCATGTAATTCCTTACAGGTTTTACTTAATCTGCGAGTCCCATTAAAATAATTAACTAAAAATTAATTAATAACTAAATTTATTAAAATAATTAGTTCAGCTAAATTTATCATCAGCACGTGCGATAGTCCTGGTGTAGGGTGTTATGGTAGGGAAGGCTTTGCAACAGAGTCATCGTGCCTGCCCTGGAGAGACTTGGAAATGCCCTTAGGCCGAGGAGTCCCAAGCACATTCCAGAACATCTTGTTTGAGGCTACTGGGATACCCCTGGGCCCACAGCAGTAAGCCCTGTGCACCTGTGGAGGGGGCGGGACTCTGGTTGAGGAGTGGCACTGGAAGCAAGTAGAACGGATGCTGTAGAATGACCTGGTCAGGCCCACGGTCAGTAAAGTGAGGGCTTTGACTCAAAGTAGAGATGAGGCAGGACCGGCTGGAATGCTGATATATTTCTGAAACCAGAAGAACACCACTGTTCTTCTAGCCTAATTCTTCAGCAAAGCAACTATGACTTTCGTGTTGAAGACTCTTTCCATTGTCTCTCATAATGAACATTGCATCGGGGCATTTAGGTACAGCTGTTCACCCACGAGTCCTGGCTTTTGCTCATGCAAGTTGTAAAGTTCTAGCCTTGAAGAACAATCACATTATGTCTTGCATATTAAACGTGATTACGTTTTTTGCTGGTTGAATTTTCATGTCAATCCACCCCTTCTGCGTTCTAGCTGGAGAGGTCCCCGTGCAGTACTGCGCCCAGCCCACCAACGGCATAGTGTACTTCCGGGCTTTCTCCAGCCTGAACACACTTCCCGAGGAGCTGCGGCCGTACGTGCCTCTCTTCTGCAGCGTGCTCACCAAGTGAGTCTCAGGTTTGCCACAGATGCATCCATGCCATTCGGGTCATGAATAGAAGGTTCTGGGTATGTAACTGTTTTAGCACATGAACAGCAGTCACCATTCAGTCAACCGTTTCAGCCTTAAAACCTTAGTGTTAGAAGATACGAGTATCCAGTGCACAAGGTATTTATTTAGAACCGGCTTTTTGTGTTATAATATTCACAAATCTGGAGAATGAGGTAATAACGTGTAGCTGTGCACGTCTAAAGGGTATCAATCCATGAACCTTTTGGAAAGGAATAGTTGTGTTTGATCAGGGAGTGTAAACCTATTCGTGCCAGACTCGGGTCTCAGCGAACCGGTGAGCCCACTCCTTTCTTCCTCTGCTTCCCTGCCAAGCTAACGGCAGCTGTCCTCTACAGAGACATGTCTGCACACATTCGGAGCACATGCACGAGTGCACACAGTGTATGTCCTCTCTCTGTTCCTGGTCAGTAGCTGAGGTAGCAGGATATGCAGTAGACAGGGCTACAGCCTTGCTTTTTCTAGAGAAATTGAGGGAACCCACACCATGGAACACACTGGGCAAGACCTGGGCCCAATCTAAAGTGCTCTTTGTGGAGTTGAAGTCCATCCACACTGGGCACTGGCGGAGTGGGGTCTACACCCTGGCTGAGCATTGAGTCACATGCAAAATGGTGTTTGCTTTTGGGAAGCTTGCTTCCTCCCTCCCTCCCTCCCTCCCTCCCTCCCTCCCTCCCTCCCTCCCTTCCTTCCTTCCTTTCTTCCTTTCTTCCTTTCTTCCTTCCTTCCTTCCTTCCTTCCTTCCTTCCTTCCTTCCTTCCTTCCTTCCTCCTTCTTTAAAAATTAAATAGCTTCCACTGCTTGTCCTTTCATAGCAGTTTTAGAGAACACTCCCATCACCCCCTTGGCTCAAGTCATTTCTTCTGTCAGAAGCATCAGTGATGTTTCTCCCAGAGCATGAATACCGAGAGAACATCTGCCTCACTTAAAAGAGACTTACAAAGTCTTATTTTTCCCCCTTCATGACCACCACCACATTTGAGCAAAATGTAGTTGGTGTCAGAATATTTTCAAAGAAGGAAAGAAAGCATTTGTAAGCAAAGGCCTTTATTTATTGCTAGTTGTTGGGTGTCTAAGTGTCTAGTGGCCTAGACACTAGAAGTGAGTTTGCTGGAGAGGAGACACTGACCTTGGGATTGGCGAGAGGGCTGGAGTCATCCACACTGTTGCTGCCTAAATACCTTTGGGCTCTGTAGCCTTTCAAGTATAGGGGAGGTTTGTAAGGCTAGAGCTGACAGTCTCTCATCATTCAAGATGCACAGTTTTACACACGATCTGGTAATTCAGGAGTTGTTTTTTTCCATATCAGGCTGGGCTGTGGCATTCTTGACTACAGAAAGCAAGCTCAGCAAATAGAACTGAAGACCGGAGGCATGACCGTGTCTCCCCAGGTGCTCTGTGACGACTCACACCTGGACGCCTATGAGCAGGTAGTCAGTCCTGTCTTTTCTACAGCACGCTTACCGTCACGCTGTTTCGACAGTGCCTTTGGTTTAGGTTAAACCATAATTAATTTCTTCTTTTGTATTATTTTTTTCATGATTCAGGGTGTTCTCTTTTCATCTCTCTGCCTGGATCGAAACCTACCGGACATGATGCATCTATGGAATGAAATATTTAACAAGTAACTCTTTATAAAAAGATGTGCATCCTTGGCACCTGCCAAAGACTGAGCTCTAACCGTCCTGACACGTTTGAAGTAGAAGAGTTTAAATTTATTTGTCCCAAGTTCACATCCTAGCCTGATTTTACTTGTAATTCTTATAGACTCATAACATTTCTGATGATGGTAAAAGTACTCAGAAACCTTAGATGTGATGAGATGTCCGGGATAGTAGAGGAGGCACGTTTCATCTCCAGGAATTTATCGTGTTTTTCTTTTACCTTAGCCCTAACTTCGAAGAAGAAGAACACTTCAAAGTGTTAGTTAAGATGGCGGCGCAGGAACTCTCCAATGGAATCCCGGACTCGGGCCATCAGTATGCATCCGTCCGAGCCAGCAGGACACTCACGCCTGCCGGAGACTTAGAGGAGACCTTCAGCGGGATGGATCAGGTGGGGAGCAGGAGGAAAGGCTGCTGGTTCTGGTTTTGCAAGAACTTCCAGAGCTGGCAGTGTTCTCTGGTAATGTGCATCTTAAGTGTCAGAAAACAGAGCTTTCTAATCAGCCTTCTAATTTCCAGATGTTAGGGGGGAAATTGTGCAACTTGCCTTTCCCCTTGTGTCAAATCAAACCCTTCCCCAGGCTGTGAGGGCACACGGGCACAAGCTGGGCACAGGTCCCGTTGCTCAGGCAGGACTCTGGGGTCCAGGATGCTTGATTTCGTAGCAGGAGGGTGTATGTGTGATCTCCTTCTCAGTGTGTGGAGTTCTCTGGTTCAGGTGAAGCTGATGAAGAGAATCGCAGAGACGTCAGATATCAAGCCAGTCCTGAGAAAGCTGCCACGGATCAAGAAGCATCTGCTGACTTGTGATCATATGAGGTGGGCTAAGGCTTTGTGTCCACATAGAGGTTTTGCCATTCATTCCTGCCACTTGCAGTGTTTACAACTGTTTCATGTGATAGTAAACTTATGGAAATGTATCTTGTGGATGTAAATGAGGAATTGATTCTAGGCTTGGCAGTGTTCAGTTACACTAAAACTATTTTCTATGGGAGGGGAAAAGAATAGCATTTTAAATTTAATAACAGTGGTGGGAGGTGAGGAGGAAAGCAAACTAATGCAATCCTAGAACTGTGAAGTAGATTTAGAACACAGGGTTAACATGGAGATATTGCTTCCAAAATGAAAGTTTCATAAGCAAAGTCAGACTAAAAGTGCAGTTTCTTTCCAGAATGAAATTATATAATGGCCAGAGCTATGGCTCATGCTGTAATCCCAACTACTCAAGAGACTGAGATCTGAGGCCTGCAGTTTGAAACCCAAGGATAGGAAAGTCTGGGAAACTCTTCTCTCCAATTAACCAGCAAAGTGCTGGACTTGAGTTGTGGCTCAAGTGGTAGAGCACCAGCAGTGAACAAGGAAGCCTCACGGGAGTGCAAGGCCCTGTATTCAAGCCTTGGTACTGGCACAAAAAAATAGATAAATGATATAATAAAGCAGTTCAATCATATACATAAACTTGGCTTTACCACCTCAGATTTGTGCATTTACATTTTTTAAAAATGATTAATCATCTTATTTATTAAAATCTTATTACTAGTAGCACTAGACTAGCATCTGCTGGTAGGTTTTGCAAAGAGAAGGCTGGTAATGAAGAATCAGTGGCAGATACCACAGCACAGTCTGGGTGGCGAGAATACGTCAGTGCTCCATCCATGAGTCTGGCGGGTCTGGCTTGATCTCTTCCTATTCCAGTACCTACCTTTGTACCCAGAGCATCCTAGGTAACTTAACTCTAGGGACCTTCTGCCTCCCTCTCAAAATGCAAAGCAGTGAGTACAGGGACTAAAGTATAGTTAGTATTAGCTTAATTGTGTCTCCTGTTAAAGTCAGGATTTAGGAACAGGGTGGGGGAGATACACTGTCAGTAATTAGAGTTGAAATAACTTCATATTCTAGTACTAGGTAGTAGTACTAGTTATATAAAAGTAAGCAAGGTAAGTTTTGACATCCTCTAATATATCGACCTTAGCGATCAGTTGACATTTTTATCTTGTTGATCTCTGGGCAGCATTTTTGCCGCTGCTATTGCTGTTTGGTTTTGCCTTTAATTTTCAGTCTTTTTGTGTTGGGAATCTGAAGGGATTGCTGGCAGTTCCTGGTAATCCTCTCATTCCTTTTGCACCTGGGAAGCCACAGCATGAAGACAAACACGCCATCTTCCCATGCTGGCCGTGTTTTCAGTGTTGACCAGCTGTGACACAGAATTAACATGCAGATATCAGGAGCATTGGAAAGCACTGATTCCCACACCTGTTCACTGTTTCTTCTGAACATCTCAGAGGATTAGTTTATACAGAAACACTGCTATATTCACTTCTAAGTTTTGTGTCATTGATACCATTGGTAGTAGGATCGCTGAGTTTTATTTTCACTCACGATGGCCTCCTTCATGCAGATGCTCCGTGAATGCCGCCCCTCAGCAGATGGCTCAGGCAGCAAAGGAGCTGGAAAACTTCCTCCAAAACGTGGGGCGAAGTAAGAAGGAACGGAGGCCTGTGCGCCCCCACGTGGTCGAGGTAATAACCAGATGCAGGGCTGGTGGCTGAGCCCTGCCAAAACCAGCTCTGGTTCTCTCCAAAGGCATAAAAACCCCCAGTGGGGCAGCAGTAATCACCCCGTTGTTAGAGATGGGGAACCCCTTTGTTAGAGTCACTAACCTGTGTGAAAGAGAATTCAGACCCCCTTTCGGCTTCAGATTTTTGTTGTTTATCCTTCAAAATGATTAGTTTCTTGATAAGGAAAGAGACTTTGGTTTGGGATGTGACACATGTTACATTCAGATTGTTTTCCAGTCTGAAATGATGATCCAAGGAGATCCATTTCCTATTCTTTGAGGCTTTGGGAGACACGAGGTGTTTGTAAAATCTTTTTGCTGTGACTCACCAATGCATGGATTCTACGCTAGAGTAATATCCTAGGTGGATCCATTTGATTAACTTGAGACACTAGTTATCCTCAGGAGTGAATGCAAATTGGATTGACTTAGGATATTAGTTTTAGTCTGATTGACCCACAGTCTCACTCTCTACTTCCCTCTCACTGGAGAATGCTGACAGATTGCTGATCTGGGGAAATCCTCGTCTTCCCTACTGACATTTTCTTGCCCTTGCCTCATTGCTGGCGTGGTCTCCTAGACTCCCAGCTATCTCATCTCCTCACTTCCCCTGCGAGTCAGAAACGTGTGAAGGTGGCCTTCTGCCCTCTGACTAAAGTTGTTACATCATCTCCTCTTCTGGATGCAGTGTGTGTGTGTGTCTGTCTGCCTGTCTGTCTGTCTGTGTCTGTGTGCACATCAGCACCCTGGCTTGATACAGTTTTAAGATCAGAAAGTACCCAAGAAGTAAAGCTTGAAGTATTTTTCTTTATGTTGTACTACAAGCTCTTGTTTGGCTATCAGAAAAATCTACTAAAAATTTTCACTTCTTTAAAGCACCAAAACATTCATTTTAAACAGTGAAGCAAATCTTCCCTAATAATATTTGAGCTGAAGTTTTCATAAAATCCATAATCCATACCTTGCTGGCGATTTAGAGGTGTGGGTTGGGGGTTTGGGTGTTTTCCTCATGTGTGCTGGCAATTTTGCTTTCAGAAGCCTGTGCCCGGTGGCTCTGTTGGAAGTTCTCGAGAAAACAGCTCCCCCATGATAAGGAAGCTGATCACGGTGAGTGACACGGGGCACGGGGACCTGCCGCTCCCTTTGTGTGTGAGGTGGCTTCCCGCTCCCGTGCGGGTAGATTGCTGGCTCAGCCTCCTGCTGCCTGGAGCACTGACAACTCACTACAGCACTTGATTCTCACATTCCGTGACCGATTCATCTAGATGCAGTTTATGACTGGGCAGTGCAGAAGAGGGAAAGGGAGCCTAACCCTTGTCTAAGGTGGGGTAGTTGTGTCTTGCAATGTACCCTGAGTTCTTTTGAGATGGTGCTGAGTAAGCACCCTGCTCTGATGATTAGGACATTTGCATTCTCTGTGGCCTTGCCAGCTTGCAGTTGAGTCTCATCTTAATTGTTTGAGTCAGGTCTCCTCAGATCACCTTGAATTAAGCAGTGGGATTAATTTTGGGGAGAGGGGAGGAGAAAAGGGAGAATCTCAGAGCCTGTACTTGTTAGGCAGGTACTCTCTTTTTTGAGCCATGCCTCCTTGCCCATGTTTGCTTTGGTTATTTTTTTATTTTGGCCAGTCCTGGGGCTTGAACTCAGGGTCTGGGCAGTGTCCTTGAGCTTCTTTTGCTCAAGGCTAGCACTTCACCACTTGAGCCACAGCCTTTTCTGTTTGTGTGGTATTAAAGAATCAAACTCAGAGCCTCATGCATGCTAGGCAAGCACTCTACCACTAAGCCACCTTCCCAGCTCTGCTTTGGTTATCTTTGAGGGAGGGTCCTGCCTCATGCTCAGGCTGCTGTCCTGCTTGGGCTTTCCTGTGTCACCGAGGATGATGGATGCGGGTCACTGCCCCCAGCCACTGCGTTTCCGCCATCGCTGGGGTAGCAGGCACACTTCACCATGCCCAGACATTAGTTGAGATAGAGCCTCACGAACCTTTATGCTGGGAAGGTGTTGAACTCATATCCAGCCGTTAGTGAGGAGTGCCCAGCTAGTGACCCACAGGGGAGAGGCCCGCGGGGAGCGCCCACCAGTTCTAGCACCTGGAAGCCGAGTCTGGTTCATGCAGCCTGGTGTGACCCACGCCCTTCCATGCCTCAGGACCCCACGTTCAAGCCATGCCAGATGAAGACCCACTTCCAGCTACCCTTCCCCGTGAATTACGTCGCTGAATGTGTCAGGACCGTCCCCTATACAGACCCAGATCACGCCAGGTAAGAGGGGTGGCCAGCGACCTTTCTCTCAGCTCTCCGCCTCAATAAAAAATCAAGTTGATCTAGCATGCTACAAAGTAAAAAGCAGGCTGTGCAACCCAGAAAGGTTCTGCGCTGTGCCACTCAATGCCACCTTCACCGGCGGAGGTCTTCCTCTGCCCAGACTGTACCCCACCAGCCAGACTCATGTAGAAATGCTCGAAGCACACACCCTGGATAGCTGCAGACAGCTAAGCCTTTGTGAGCAGAAAGCCCTCCACTATGCCGAGCTACTTGGTGTTTAACTGTATTTTTTTTTTCCGGTTCTGGAGCTTGAACTCAGGACCTGTGTGCTGTCCCTAAGATCTTCTGCTCAAGGCTAGTGCTCAACCACTGTGAGCCACAGCACCACTTCCAATTTTTCAGTGGCTAATTGCAGATAAGGATTTCATGGACTTTCCTTCCCCGTCTGGCTCTGAACTGCAATCCTCATATCTAAGCCTCCTCAGTAGCTAGGATTACAGGCGTGAGCCACTAGGGCACAACTTAACTGTATTATTTTTATATATTTTTTTCCTGTTCTGGTACTGGAGATCAAACATAGGGCGTTGCACTTGCTAGACAAGAGCTTTGTCACTGAGCTACATCCCAGCCCAGGAATAGCTACTTTCTAACCCTCATACAGTCCTGTGAGCCACACAGACCCTAGGAACCCAGAAAATGACACTTTATAGATGTGAATTTGCTTGCTTTGGAGTACTAGTGTTTTCTAAGAGAAAGATCAGTTCAGAGTTTCCGTATTTCTTTTGCCACATTCTGATGTGGAGCATTTAAATCAACACTCAGTTGTACAAGCCCCTGTGGTGTAAATCAGCTATTGGAAAACTGTACTTTCTCACATTCTTTTCTTGGCTACTTTGGTTTCATTACCAAAAAAAAAAGAGAAAGAAAAACTGACTATGAGATACAGTCATCATCCAGTATCCCTGGGGATGCTTTTTAGAGACTCCTGAAAATACCGAATCTGCAAATACTAAATTCCTTATGTACAGTGTCATAGTATATTCACAGAACCTATACACATGCCCCATTCATCTCTACGCTACTTACAATGACAACTATTTTCATAGTCCTTACACTGTGACAGCATGTTGTTTCGACAAAGAAAAGTTCATACATGTTCATACCAGTGCATTTACCAATATTTTCAATTTGTGAATGGCTTGCGATCAAGTATTTCTGATTTGTGATTGATTATGATGTTTGTTAGGGTATATTTAGTATTGATATGTTCCATGTCGATTTTATTTTCGTTTTCACTTCATCCTATTCACATGTTTCTTGGGATGATGTGATTTGCAGTGCTTCCTTATCAGCCATGTTGTTTTTGACTTCTTTTTTTTTTTAATCCTTAATTTCAGTCTTAAGATCCTTGCGAGGTTGATGACTTCAAAGTTCTTGCACACAGAAATTCGAGAAAAAGGGGGCGCTTACGGTGGAGGTGCCAAACTCAGCTACAATGGGATTTTTACTCTCTACTCCTACAGGCAAGTTGTCTCTTCACTCTCTCACCTGTGGGAACACACAGAATCTCACCGTCGCTGGCTGTATTAATTATCACAGGGCCATTTCCTGTGGGGGGGGGGGGGTGACATGAGGAAAAGAGGAGACATTTCTCCTGCTTGCTGGTTTCACTTGAGCCCCTAGCTACCCCCCCCCCCCCCCCCCCCCCCGGTCAGGACAGCACCATTGTGTTCAGGACTATTACTTGTTCTCAGTCCCAGCTGGTTTGGTACACACACAGAGGGGTCTCAATAGGCCACTGCTTTGTTGCCGTTTCATAGGCCTAAGATGGTTACCATTCACTGTAGGGTGAATATTTATTTATTTACTTATTTATTATTGTGGCACCAGGGGTTGAACTCAGAGCCCTTGCCCTTGGCACTCTGCCCTTTGATCTGCACCCCAGCACTGGAGTGAATCTTTAATTGGTTGAGACTCTTCTGCCTCGCATACGTGCATCTAGCTGATGCTCTAGTGCGAGAGCTTGCCACTGAAGGAGTTCTCCTTGTCCAAGTGCTTCCTGTTCCGTCATACCCACTCACCACCCTGGCTGTGCCTTTGACGAGGAGGACCAAGGAGACCACAGGTCCTCCTCACACTGGCAGGAGCAGCATAGGGACAGCAGGCACACAGAGCTGGGTCTTCACATGGACGCAAGGGAAGGGCCTGAGAGGCTGGGTAATTTCCTGCCTATTCTGAGTATGTCCTATAAGAATGAAGAGTCTTTGCTAACATCCTTGAACTCCTGACTCTCCTCTACCCATGTGGCTTCCACCCCTGAGGAAATCAGGGCGCAAGTCATGTATGGTGTCTGGCAGTTGGGGCCAGCACTGTAGACATACTTCTTCCCAAGTGTAGAAAGTGAATCCTGAGGGTTCTGTGGTTTGTGATGCAATTTCTGCAGAGCGATTGGTTCTGTCTGCAGGCAGTTTGGAGTATGGAGCATTCACTTTAGAGCTTCTAACAAACAGCATATGTTGCAGAGTTAAGTCAACACATCAATGTTGTAACTCCTTCCGTTGGTTACAAAAAAATAAAGTTTCACCATTTCCTTGGATTTCCTAGGGATCCAAACTCAATAGAAACACTCCAGTCTTTTGGGAAGGCTGTGGACTGGGCTAAGTCTGGAAAGTTCACACAGCAGGACATTGATGAAGCCAAACTGTCTGTGTTCTCCGTGGTGGATGGGCCTGTTGCTCCTTCTAACAAAGGTATCATGAGCCATGAAAAGCTCAGTACATGGTGTTCACAAACAGCTCCCCCATAGCTTTCTGAGTCGCTTGGTTCCTGGCTTCTATAGACCACAGATAGCAAGTTGGCCACTTTCTCCCATGTGTGTCCTTCTTGATAAGACTGTCACATTTGACAGCCTCAGTTTGGGCCTTAAAAACATGCTTCTTGACATGCAATCAAGAGCCTCTTGCTGGGCACCAGTGACTCACATCTGTAATCCTAGCTTCTCAGGAGGCTGAGATGCAAGGATCATGATTTAAAGCCAGCCCAGAAAGGGAAAAGTCCGTGTGACTTTTATCAACTAACAAAAGGCTGGAAGTGGAGCCATAGCTCAAGTAGTAGAGGGCTAGCTTGGAGCAAAAAAAAAGCAAGGAATAGCACCCAGGCCCTGAGTTCAAGCCCAGGTACCCACACAAAAACAAAAAAGTCTCCCAGTATTTGCCTAACAAAGGAATTAAATCCTTTTATTTCAGAACCTGAATAATTCCCAGCAAAGCCAGGCAGTGGCCCACAATAATGTACTCGCAGGGTAGAGATGAAGAGCTTTGTGATGTACCAGGACAGTGCCCCTGTCCCCAACACTGTTAGCCTTATGTGACCCTTGCCTACTATTCTTGGCCACATACCAAAAATGGGAGTCTGGGGCAGGGGTCCACAGAGCCCGGTGCTAGGTGTTAGATTGGTGTTGTATCTCTAGGCCATAAGAATGCTCTGGCTGAAACGTACCATACCAACCATGTCCCCACTGTGTATGAGCACAGAACCAAGAGCATCTCCCCACCATCTACTGTGCACCTGTGCTTTATCTTTTAGGAATGAATCACTTCTTGTTTGGTCTCTCTGATGAGATGAAGCAGGCACACAGGGAACAGCTCTTCGCCGTGAGCCACAACCAACTCACAGCCGTGAGCCAGAAGTGAGTGTGTGGGTGACTTCCTGTGTTCAGTCAGGAGGATAGAATTCAGAAATGGGAGGACTTCCTGTGGAGCTTTTCAAAATGCTTGGGGTTGGGGGTGTGGCTCAGGTCATAGTGCCAACCAGTGAGCAAAAGCTAGCCTCAGACACCGAGTTCCAGCCCCAGTATTGGGAGGGGAATGAAAAGAAACAAAAAAGCTTCATGGGGGAACAGTCTAATTTGCCATTTCCCTTTCAGGTACCTTGGCGTTGGGAAGAGCACACATGGGCTGGCCATTCTTGGACCAGAGAACGCGAAAATTTCCAAGGATCCATCGTGGCTAATAAGATAGCGGCCACAAGTATTTGTGACCCATCATGGTTAATAAGATAGCAGACCACTCAGGCTGGACTCAAACTCAGGACATAACACGGTGGTGGGGAAGGGGTGGCTCTTCAGAATGAAGCCTCTGAGCTTGACAGGTCTCCATTTCAAAGGACAAAAACATAACTGCAGCACGATGTCATTCTTAAAATGTGGCCAAAGATATCTGTGGACTGGCAAGTTAGACAAGAACTTTTAACGAAGGCAATATCATGACGCTGAAGAAATTAACTGACATGATCACGTCTTAAATGCCAAATATGAATAAATTAGCAATTTAAAACTTTATAATCTTAGAACATTTATTTTAAAAATAAAAGACAACTGCTGTACCTGTGCTTCAGTCACTATGTTTTACTAAAAGAAGTGATATTTGGCGGGGGGGGGGGGGGGGGGGGGGAGTAGGGGGGGGAAGGGAGGGTTGGTCCTGAGGCTTGAAGTCGGGCCCGAGTGCTGTCCCTGAGCTCTTCAGCTCAAGGTGAGCGCTCTACCACTTGAGCCATTAGCACTTCCAGTTTTCAGGTGGATAATTGGAGATGAGTTTCATGGACTTTCCTGACTAGGCTGGCTGGCTTTGAACTGCGATCCTCAGAGCTCAGCCTACTGAGTAATTAGGGTTACAGGCGTGAGTGAAGCACCAGCACCCGGCTGGTAGCAAGTTCTTAAAAACTCCTTGATGGTTTTTAATGTGAAATAGGACTGGAATCAAGGGAGTATAAGATGCCTACTTTTGTGGTACTTGAGGTTCGAATATAGAACCTGCACTTGCTGGGTTAAGTGTTCTACCACCTGTGCCATGCCCCGAGCCTGTTTCTGAGACAGGGTCTTTTTTTCCACCTGGGTGCACACGTGAGCCACAGTTGTCCTACTTCAGCTTTAGTTAACTGGGACGAGTCTGGCTTCCCTCCCGTGGAAAGTCTGACTTTCTTCTCACACTGGCCTGGTCTGCAAGGCCTCCCAAGCTCTGCTCCCCTTTAGTTAAGATGAGGGGCATGTACCACTGTACTCAGCTATGGGTTAAGAAAGGGTCTTGCAATTCTTCTGCCCAAGCGAGTCTAAAGCTTCAACCCTCCCAAGTAGCCAGGATGACAGGTGTGAGCCGCTGGTACCTGGCTCACACTTTTTTCACGATTGAATTGTACGCCCTGTCTCACTTTTAGAAGCCGAGTATGGAGCCTTTGTAATCAATAACTATGTGCATATGATCATATAAAATATTTACCGAAATGAGCTCCAGAAAATGGAATGAGGGGTTTTGTTGCTGTTTCGTTTTCCTTTGTTGTGGTTTTTGTTTACTGTACCTTTTGTCTTGCTTGTGAGCTTATCTGTTTGGGGGAGGACAAGGGGAAACACAGAAATGGTGGGACAAAGGGTGAACAAATGCAGCAGAGATACTTTTTAGGTACTTCACTGAAAATGAACTGGGGGCGGGGGATGAACTAGGAGGGAAAAACTGGGAGACAGTGAGGGAAGAGTGCCACTATTTAAAAAAGAAATATACTCCTTACCTGACTTATATAACTGTGACATCCCCCACCCCCGCACATCACTTGCATAATAACAAACAAACAAATAAACGGAGAGTGTGAGCCTGCAGTCCCATAAGCTCAGCCACCTGCATCATCAACAGTATCACATGACCTGACCCAGGGTAAGTCTCCACCTCAGCTCTTACCAGGCCAGGCTGGAGTCCATGTCTGCCTACTGCCTGCCTGCTACAGTTGCTATTTTATCCAGCCATTGTCTTTTTTCCTCCTTTTATGAATTTGTACTTGCACACTTTGATGTTTTGCTGACCTCTGCCCACGGAACTGGTGAGAGGTCGTTCAGGGACCACCGAGAAGCAGCCTTGGAAGAATCATATTCCCTTAAAACAAAACCCCAGGGAGCGTGGGAGTTTTAGGCAAACGTTTAATTCCACTAGATACACACATTATAAAGCACGAGACAGTACATGGTAGACGACCGACTCTGGATCGAGTGCGTGAAGGTTTCCTCACGGGGCTGTGGCGGGGGGTGTCAGAGTGACATTGGTGACGGGACTGGTGACCGGTGCTTTCTGGTTAGGTATTACTGCCGACGGTACTTGGTCAACGATACTTGCATAAAGTGCTGATAAATAACTTAAACGTTACAAAACAGGAATGGTCCCTGGAACGTTGCAGGCCGCCCAGATGCGATGCATGTGCGGGTCCAGAGGTTGGGGCGCGCGTGACACTCAGATGGCCGCAGGCTCCCCGTGGCCGTGGCCGCTCCGGGGACGCAGGGGCTCGAGCTTGCCTGAGTCAGACACGTCATAGCTGGCCTCGTACTTGGCCAGGATCTTCATGACGGGCCGCAGTTTCAGCCACCACTGCTCTTTGGGGATTCTGTGCCTGGCAGGGAGAGAAGACGGCAGTAATGACCACACGGGCCACTTATAAACGTTGATTCCGAGTGTCCCGGGAACAACAGACTTCTTACTTGTGAAGCTGCCTGGATAATAAGGCAGTTCATTTTTAGTCAAGTGAAACTGTTGTTATTATTTTTTTAACATCGGAAAACCCAAAAGGCTGGGTATGATGGTGCATGACTGTAATCCCAACCACACAGGAGGCTGAAATGAGAAGATTATGGTTTCATGGCCAGACCCAACAAAAACTTAGCAAGACCTTATGTTAAAAGTGCTGGCCACGACGGTGCACCTCTGTAATGCTAGTGACCTGGGAAGAGGAGACAGGAGCATCACCGTCTGGCTGGGCTCAGGAAGAAATGAGGCTCTTCCTGAAAAATCAGAGGGGAAAGGGCTGGGGCCTGACTCAAGTGGTACAACTCATAGCTTCAGGAATGTGGTCCCGAATTCAAACCTCGGCACACGCAACACCAAAAAACAGGGAAAAAAATCCACCCCACATCTCCAAAGGGTAAAAGCGTATTGTTTTTTATCCTCACTTGAAAAAAGTTAATGTATGTAGAGTGGGAGCTTCTTTGTACAACTACTTAAAGATAATTTTAAAAAATTGTAGTGAATTTAAAAAAAAGAATACACTTACATTGTCAGTTACATGTTAGCTGTTCCTGGTATTTATATATCCCTTTGGATAAGCCAATCAATCCTCTTGAGTGTTTTTATTTCTAATTAATAAACCTAGCCTCTAGATTTTCCATGATTCAATGAAACAAAACACTCAAAAAAAAAAAAACAAACCAACTCCGAATTCAGCCTTTTAAAAAAGGAAGAAAAGAAAAAAGTTAATGTATTCCTAAAAACAGGTGACTACGGTACTACCTACAGTAACTGAACCCACAACTCCTAGCGTTCTTTCCCTTTAATGGCAATGAGATGTGCACATGCAGCATCTCATGGACTTACTCAAAATCTGTCTTCTGCCGCAGCTCGGCCACAGGCTGGAAGACAAGGTTTCTTTTACATATTCCCAGCACACAAATGGAATCGTCACTAGCGAATTTCTTTCCTGCAAAACAGGAACAAAAGAAAGTCCTAAGAACCATGAAGTCTTCCATTGAGTGGGCAGATGAAATGGTCTATGAAGTAAGGAACCACGAGAGAAAGAGAAGTTTGCTGACTTCAGGGTGCAAAGTGACAGGGTGAGGTAAGAATTCAGAGTCCTCTGCGCTCAGGGTGGAGCTCAGAAGGGGTGGCATGGCTTACACTGGAGACATGTCTATAGCCACCGGGGACACACACTGTACTGTGACTGGGGTCCTTCCCGGCCTCCCTAGCACAGCTCTGCTGGCTCCACAGAGCATCCTCGTAGAGCCTCCAGGACTGGGAGGAGAGAGGCCCATAAAGGGATGGGCTTCTTTCACACTCCTGGAGAGGAGCCAGTCACCTAGCACCTCAGTACAAAGGCCACCACAGGGATGCGATTCCTGGAAAGCAGCTTTCTTTACAGTGGTGGGGAATAAAGGCTTCCTGAACCCTCTAGCAAGGAAATGGCCAACACTCAAAGATAAGCATTCATAGACTGAAAAGAAATCTAAAAAAAGGAGGACATGAGATACAAAAGCAGGTATAAACAGCCAATAACGGAGTGAACAACAACCAGAAATGTACCAGGCTTTCTGACAAGACTATGAAAGGTTTTACGTCAGGGGTTGTGAATATTTCAATGAGTTCAGTTTCCTACAAAGTGTAACTTTATAAACATGATACAAATCTACTTAGTAAACAAATCTTCCCACAAAGAAAACTGAAAGGTCTGATGGGCAACTTCACCAGGAGATGTGGCCAAATTTGTTTTTAAAAGGCAAAAAACACAGAAAGCCTACCCTTGACCCAGAGCCCCCAATATCAAACTAACCAATTGCCTGACAGGGACAGAACTAGAGGGAAGATGCTGGCAAATATTCACAATCATTAAAACACAGTGACTATAGAAAACAGCTACAAATTCAATCCAGCAGTAAATAAAGAATACACTGTAACCATGAAATTAAAGGTTGTTCTTAACACTGGAAGTCAGTAATTAGCATATCAACATGCCAACATATTAACAATAGCATAGAAATATAAATATATTGCTTCAGTTATTTAGCTTATTAACTGATTATGTGGTTTGGTATAAGAACTTCATAAAGTACACTAACTTTTAATAATGGAAAATCTATTTAGCAAGTGATGAATCATATTGACAACAAATGTTGAGTTACAGAGAGACTTCATTACGATTATGAATTCTTGGCCTGGCTGGGTGCCGGTGGCTCACACCTGTCATCCTAGCTATTCAGGAGGCTGAGATCTGAGGATCACAGTCCAAAACCAGCCCAGGCAGGAAAGTCCGTGAGACTCTTATCTCCAATAAACCACTAGAAAACCAGAAGTGGTGCTGTGGCTCAAGCGGTAGAGTGCTTGCCTTGAGCTGAAAAGCTGAGGGATAGTGCCCAGGCCCAGAGTTCAAGCCCCACGACTGACCAAAAAAACAAAAACAAAAACAAAAACAAAGAATTCTTGACCTGTTAACACTGAGCAAGGAATAGCTGGTGATAACACACAAAGATTCATATGCAAACATAAATCCATAAATAATAATTAGCCTTCAGAATATACAAAAGTTGTTGATGGCCAAAATATTATTTTTGTATTTCTATACACTATAAAAATATTACATATTACTTAATATACCTTTAAAATAGGAACAAACCCACCAAAATAAAAGTGATGTTTTTATGGAGAAAAACAATGCTTTGACATAGGCAACCAAGGGCTTAACTCCGTGGAGAGAGAGGCAACATGCATTCATGAATTAGAAAGTTCAATACTGTATATAAAGTCAAGCTAAGTCCCCTCACTGGCTTTGAAGACATATTCCTGCATAATACAATTCTGAAAGAACTCAAGGTCAAGATTATCTCAAAATTCTGAGGTTACTTCTGGTGGGGAGGGTATACAATAATGGAGGACACATTTGGGTTTTGAAAAGAAGGAAAACTCTTGTTTCCTAGTTCATTTATTTTGGGGTCCCCCGCTGTCCCTTGCTTTCTCTCTCCCCCCTCTCAAAAAAAAAAAGTATGAATCAACCGGTAAGTCTTAAAACAGCTTAAATAAAATTCAGTTGTTCCATAAACCTCGTGCTTTATGGTGTTGCTAATAGAGTCCAGCCATCTGTCGCATCAGAATGCTACTAAACTATATGACCACCACCACTAAAAGCAGGAATAAAACATCCTATTTCATTCATTAAACCTAATTATATTGCTAACTAGCTATACTCAGGAGAGTAGCAGGAATACGATTTACCACAGGCAGTTCAATGGGAAGATGGAACGGGAAAAGGGCCTACGTCCTTCCCATCACCAACGATCCTTCCAAGGTAGCAGCCTGAGCCTTGGTGCTGCTCCTCTGCTCACCTTTGCCCGCGGACTCCTTCAATTTCACGGTGATCCACTCCATTGCTCTGGCAGAGATTTTGGTTCCAAAGTTTCTGTCAAATGGTGAAGGCGATCCGCCCTGTTGGTGAAGCGATAGGAACTATTAGTTACACAACTTTCTGCATTTCATTGAGCAAATAAAAAATTCCACTGTTAGGTTTTTAAAAAGAGGTAGCCGAGTAAGAACAGCAGCACGCACGTGGTATTCAGGTAAGGGGTAGGTTTATTCAGTAGACCTGCTGGGACCAGGCAAGGTTGGCACTCCACGTGGCTGGGAAAGGCCTGGGAAAGAGAGAGAGCTGGGAAAGAGAGGAAAGAGAGAGGAAAGAACTAGAAAAGAGCTAGACAAGAGCAGAGAGAGCTAGAAAAGAGCAGAGAGAGAGCTAGAAAAGAGAAGGGAGCTGGGCAAGAGAAGAGAAGGAAAAAGCTGAGAGCTAGAAAAGAGCAGAGAGAGCAGAGAGAGAGCAGAGAGAGGGCATCTGGGCCTGGGCTAGGCCTTATCTAGGGTATGGGTGGAGAAAGGTGTAGCCACATCAAATTCAGATGTGACCTCAGCAGATGCAGATGTGACCTCTTCCAGGTGTCCCAGATGCCTAGGTAATGCAGGTACTGGGTGGAGACTTTGCTGTGAGGAGGGTGGAGTCTGCTTGTCATCCAGGAGTGGACCTTACATCCACCATCTTACAAGATCCTTGGATTTTTTTTAAGAGATGAAAACATGATTTGGTTTTGTACATTTCTAGCTTCTATAATGTTAGGACCAAGGAAAAAAAGCGGGGGGGGGGGGGGGGCGGATCTCATCTCTGCTAAGATGAAGATTTCTGTGAGTGGGACAAGTCGGCTTCATTGTTGAGAGATTTGCAAGTTTAATAAACAAATGAAGTTTGTGCAACTTGTTCTGAGATGGAATGTTTCGCCATTTCCTAGAAGCATGTGATAAGCTGAACCATGAAAGTGTACATATGCCGACGACTAATTCGATCATATAACTTTAAGGCATTTGTGAATCGAAAATAAATGGGCAGACCCTTGTTAAAAGCTCACTGAAGCACAATGTATGGTTTGGGAGTATGTAACTAACTGGCTTGTCCTACTATATACCTGAGCTGCAACTGCATCATTTGGAACGAACTTACAGTCACAAAAGGCAATTCCAAGCCATTCTCATTGTGTGTAAGTACCAGTGGTCTGAGACTCCACATTAAATCTTAAGAAAGCTCCATCTGTATTTGAACCGAGTATTTCATTTGAGTAGCCATTTCTAATGAAACAGTCTCCCAGTTAAATGCAAGTTGGTAGGCTTTTTCCTGAACAATCACCATTCACTCAACACAACTGAAAGAATCCTAAAGCTTCTTTTGTCCTAAAAGCTAGCGTGATTTAAAACTCCGATGTTCTTAATTAACTAGAGATGGGTGCTCTTCCCCTCCCAAGATGGCTCAAAGTACAGCCGTGTAAGAGGGGTCTGGAGATGGGCCCTACCTGCTGCATGTGACCCAGCACATTCTTCCTGCAGTCGAACACTCCTTTGCCTTCTTCTGAGTACAGCTGGTAGATGAAATCCGTGGTATAATTTACATTGCAGCTTTCGTTTCTGAAACAAATGCAGCACAGCTGGCGTTAGTCACCAAGTGATGGGCATAGAGCTATGTGGGGTCATGCTGTACCTTGAACCGCCTGTGGAGGGCCCCGGAGTGCACAGCCACACCTCTGGCTGGCCTGGTGGGCCCTTAATTTCTACACAACTCTATTCATAATTTTCTCCTCTCTCCATAAAGAAGGGGCGTAATTAAACAAGTAGTATGCCAGGCACCAGAGCTCACAATCCTAGTTACTCAGGAGGCTGAAGTCTGAGGACTGGAGTTTGAAGCCAGCCAGGGCAAGAATGTCCACAAGACTCTTATCTCCAACTAACCAGCAAAAAGTCAAAGGCTGAGTGCCAGTATTGAGTGAAAAAGCCATTTGGGCCTGAGTTCAAGCCTCAAGTACCAGCACCAAAAGCAAAAACGGAACAAAAATGTAGACATCCTGGGGGTAAAAACAGACTACAAAGCAATAATATATGTGTATGTGTGTATGTGTGTATACATATTTTTAATCACCTTTTATTTAAATGCAGGTGTGTTTTTAACAATTCAGTTTCTGTCCTATGATTCCTCAATATCCAGACTAAAAGCCAGTAACAAAGGAACTATGCTGGCTCCTTCTGGATAGAAAGATAGATTAGGTCAAGAACCTAGGTTTAAAATGGAAGACTGGAAGTATTTCCTGTACCTGAGCACAAGACCCCTCTGGATAGTGGTCTTCATTTTCTCTGTCAGGTGCTCCACGTTGGACTAGAAAAAGAAATGTCTTGTTAACTGATGAAACATAAACTCTTAAGGACCAACTATGTGCCGAACCTACTGTGTGCCACAAACTGTGAGGCTGCGAGCACTAGGGAAAGCCAGCCACTTGTATACCTTACTCTGAGAGGACAAGACACACTATCAGATGACACTAAATGCAAATATTGTTAGGAAACTGTTGTAATACATGGGACTATTATTACACATTTGTCAATGGAACTCAACTTCCCCCCAAAAAAACTTCCTAGAATAAATTGGATGTTTCTGTTATTCCATGTTTGTCCAAATCTTGCACACTGTCTATTTTGTAACATATTTTCTTAAAGCTCTCAGATATATCTGCTTCCTGACTTTCTATACAATCTCAGACATAATTAGCCATCTATGGTCTCCATCCTAGCCACCCCAGTGGGCACTTTAAAGCTTTGCCTAACACAATTCAGTCTCTCGCAGTGGACAACAGAGGACTTCTTGTGAGGAGGCCACAGGCCTGGGAAACAACATTCCCTCAACCCTGATAAAACTGCCCACCCTCAGATCCACAAGGACAGCAGAGGTCACAGACAGCAGTCAGTCATATTTGAAAAGACCTGACAGAAGATGGATACTTAAAGTATCAGATCCCACAAAATAAGTACCACCATCAGACACCTTCTGATCTATTGAATAGAGGCGATCATTTATGTGCAAGCTGTTTTCACACACCTAGCCACTCAGTCACCCACCAAAGAGCTCCTGATACTCAGGCACTGGAGTTGAACAAGGTGCTGCCTAAAGAGCACTCAACTTGCATTGTGCCGCTCCTGAGTGAAGCCTGGGTGCTGTCCCTGAGCCTCTTTTGCTCAAGGCTAATGCTCTACCACTTTGAGCCACAGTACCACTTCTGGGTTGTAGTTAACTGAAGTTAAGAGTCTCATAGACTTTCCAGCCCGGGCTTGGCTTCGAAGTGCATTCCTCAGACCTCAGACCCCTGAGTTGCTAGGACTACAGGTAAGCCACCAGCACCTGGCTTCAACTTGCAGGGTTTAATAATACCAGGCTGATATAAAATACCATTACTCATTTGGCCAGGTTGAACAGAGTCCAAGGCGAGCAGGGACCAACCCTGTGACACACCTGCAGGTCTCGGATGTCGAAGGGTTCCTCGTAGATGTAGGCGGCATCAGCTCCGGCTGCCAGGCCCCCCATGTTGGCCAGGTAGCCGCAGAAGCCCCCCATGGTCTCGATGATGAACACACGGCGCTTGGTCCCGCTGGCCGACTGTTTGATCCGGTCACATGTCTGCTCATAGATAAGGAGATAAGCATTCCAACCAGGCCCTGGAATCTGGCCTGTGCTGGCCAGGCACTGGCCCAGAGCCTCTCCTCCCCTCCCCCACCCAACCTCTCCCCCCACCCCTCCACGGGCTGCAGCAAGTCCTGCCACCAAGCCTGAGCACACAGAGCATGAGCAGAGAGCAGTGGGCAGGCCTGCCAGGACGCTGCTGAGAATTGGAATGGCCCCATGACTGCTACAATTACCCGCCATGGGACCCGCTGCCCTTCTCCTAGGCACCCCAATGGTGATCATAAAGGTGGGCGGTCACTCAGGGCAGCCCACGGTCCCCTGTCCTCACTGAAACTTAGGCACAGTCCCCGGGGAATAACATTGGGCCAGTGCAAACTTAGATCCTAGGGCAATGTTGACTCTTCTTACAAAGAGCTTTCTGATTTTCTGATGCCACCAAGAGTTTACTCATCTTCAATTTATCCACGGATGTTTTCATCCTGAGCGGGGTACCTCTATCAGACCAACAGGAGCTTCTTCAACGAACGCATCAGGACGAACCTGGCTGACCCGCAGGTACCACACCTATCAGTGTCTGTCCGTCCTCCATGAGGGCCTGGACTGAGTTAGGCAAGCCAACAGAGAAATCTACCTACCACCTTACCACTCATGGGTCCACCCTGGGCCCCGTTCGTCTCCTCAGGACTCTGCAGAGGCCTCGAGCTCAGCTCTTAGCATCTACTCAATCCACACAGAACAGATCGGTCAGGAAGAAGCAAAGCTGGCTGGGCACCAGTGGCTCATGCTTGTAATTCTGGGTACACAGAAGGAAGGCTGAGAACAAGAGGATCAAAGTTCAAAGCCAGCATGCACAGAAAAGTTAAGGGATCCTTCTCTCTCTCCACAATGGCAAGCTGCGCACGGTTGAGCAATCCTGCTCTCCTAGCGACAATGGGAAGCTGAACACAGGCAAATGGCACCCAAGGAGATACATGCCGCAGACGGAGACAAGTCTCAATCAATAATGATCAAGGATCAGGTGGGGCTCTGCCTATCAAGTATGAGGTCATCAGTTCAAACCCTGATATGGGGGGAAAGGGGGAAAGTGCCTGCCTAGGCTCAAAACCTTCCACTAGCTACTTTGAGTACCCACAAAGCCTGTACATGGAATCCTTGGAGGGCTGCAGGACAGCTAATCCACAACCTGTGAATTCTTTTATGTGGCGATACGTTTAATGATCGTAGATAGGAGAGGGGTATCCTAGATTGTCCATGTAGGACCTGAATGTCATCACGGGAAGGCAAGGCATCAGGCAGGTGACTAGGCACAAGAGCAAGATGCTGTGTGCCAGCCCACAGGATGGAAGAGAGGCCAGGGAGCCTGCAAGAAATCCAGCTCTAGGACAACAAATGCCTCTCCTCTGGACCTTAGCTCCCCAACTTCTGCCCTTTCAGGGTTGGTGGGGAATAAGTCACCGAGTTTGTGTTCCCTTGTTAGGGCCACAAGGAAACACACAGGCTCCTTCCTGCCTGCTCAGCTGTGACTCCGTTAAAGGTCATTTCCTCAGGAAAACCACCTGCTGGCTAGGGCAACTTCCAAGAGGGGTCCTGGCTCTGTACATCCTTTCTTCATCCCAGCACATACACACTGGACAATGACTGTGTAGTGGTTTTGGGTAGGTCCTGTCCTGGATGCAAATCCCTCTGGGGTGGGAAGCCCTGGGCTGCTCAGCAGCCAGCTGTACCTCCCACACTGGAGGCACTCAGTACCTGCCGCTGACCGCCCTGCCCGAGCAGCTGGTCCAGAGGACCACCTAGTCTTGGTGGTGCTGAGTGCAGTCACAATATGGAGGCAGATGCAGGCCTAGGCTTAAGAACGAAAGTCATGGATCCTTGGAAGACTTGCCACGAAACTGTGCCCCAAAGTTAACAACTGGACATTTTCGCTGTGTACTTTGGATAATTTTTTTTAATCTCTTGGACTTGACAGAGCAATTGTGAAACTGCTAAGTGAAACATCCTAAGCTAAAAAAAACCCAAATAAGCAGACAAGATATATTATAAAAGCAATTAATACAGTGTCATGTGCATGAGATGTTTGCTTCAATTAAGGATAGAAATCTGTAAGTGCCATTGGATGACACTTTCTAATTGGTCCATGTTTTCCAATATTGTGAATTCTTTAAAAAGAAAAAGTTAAAAAAATTCAAAACTGATGTCCAGAATTAATATTATTTCTCTAGAAAACAGCCTTTATGCATACTAAAAGAGAATATGCAAGGGGCCCAGTCCTATTTTTTCATGCTACTACAAATTTAACACACTGTATATAAAAAATAATAAATATTGATATCTTTTAGACCTATTATAATAAAATACAGGCTTATCATGAGAGAACTGTGTTACTTCAAGGCCAAAGTACCAAAAAATACAGCAAGATTATAACATTACTTTAATTCTTAGTCATCTCATCATGAATACTACCATCATTTTAATGACAAAGTATATATTTTCTTATAATATCAGCATGGTCTGAACATAGTTTGATGTTTAATTATTATGCTAAATTTGTCTAGTTCTAAAACCTGCTAGCTATTAAGTATGGACAGGGAACATTAAAACATGTTTCCCTAAGAACTGGTTTGTACTTAGAAATTTGTGCTATAATTTCATTCTTTACTCTTATTTCAATAATCCTTTGGGGATTAAAAAAGTCACTTTGATTAACAAAGACAGCTTCTATTAAAATCATTCCAATGTGATTCTAATCTGGGTAGATTTTTGGTAGGAGCTAATCTACCCAAAATAATTAGGTTATCTAGTCAACATTCATTATTTCTTGAGTAGGCAGCTTCAAGATCTATTAGGTTATCAATTCAAGATTCATTATGTACTTTCATGAGTGGGCAGCTCTGCCCTCTAAAAGCTGCAAAGAAAAGGGTTCTGTCACTGTATTCATAGTGGTTATCTCTATTGCACGTTTGAGGATGTAAGGTCTTGCTCCTAGCCTGTCTAGGAGACTGAAGAGCAGATTTGGCTGTGCTGGGGGCGGGGCATGTAGATACACCAAGTTCCCAGAAGTGCAAACCCTACACACCACTCCAAAGAGAATTATTATCACAGATTCAAAGAACACCAGCAAGTCTTTAGAGATGAAATCACTGCTGGAAAAGCAGCTCAATGGTAAAGCCAATTGGTAAATACTGATCTAGACAAGCTTCAGTAAAAATATGAAGAAAACTATACATATGCCAGGTGGCATATGCCTGTAATCGCAGCTACTTGAAATGGCAGAGGTAGGAGGATTGCAGTCTAAGGCCAGCCAAGGCAAAAATCATGAGACCCTGGCTGGAAAAAAAACAAACTAACTAAAATCAAAAAGGACTGGGTTGTACATAGCTCGAGTGGTAGAGTACTTGCCTAGATTGAACTAGTTCAATCTCCAGTAGTGGCGGAAAAAATAAAACAAAAATAAACCCCTATTGACTAAACCTGACAACTGAGCAAAGGCCTAGATTTTCTGTGTGCCGCTCGTTACAGAAACAATGTCGGCTGGGCTGGAAACCATCTGTCTTTGCCTGAAGCTGGCACACGGCCTTCCTCATTACCTAGATCGTATCTGAAAGGCTTCAATTAGTTTCTTCTAAAATTAGCAGGCTGTACTAGCCACATTCTGGGCCGTTATTAACCTAAGTAATGAGGAGGGAAGGATCGGCAGTGTGGATGCACACAGGGCCTCCCTGACTGCTAAGTGGGAGGAAGAATCCTGCGGGGACATTGACTCCTGTGCAGTATGGAGAGAAGAGGAGCCGTGAGCTGGGCCCGGTGCCCAAAGCCACCCACTCTCCCTGCTCGTTGGGCAGTGGTGCCCTTTAGCGGGCTGATCATCCCCGAAGATTCTTGGAAGACTCATACTGAAGGAACCACTTCGCCTGGTCAAAACTAAACTCAAACGTGGAATCAGTAAAATGGTATTAAGAGAAACAAAACAGCTGGGCACTGGGAGGCTCACATCTCTAATAATCCTAGTTACGTAGGAGGCTGAGAGATGAGGATCGAGATTCGATGCCAGTGTGGGCAGCAAACTATGAGAGACTCTTCTCTCCAATGAACCACCAGAAAATTGGAAGTGGAGCTGTGGCTCAAAGAGGCAGAGCACTGGTCTTGAGTAGAAAAACTCAGAGACACACCCAGGCCCTGAGTTCAAGCCCCATAACTGATATGAACGAACAATACCAATGAACCTGAGTGGTTCAGGAGGTTGGGATTTTACTGACTCTTGTTCCATCAACGACTGCAGAATTCAGGTGACCAGATGGAGCAGGACCTGGGGCAGTAGGCAGGCAGTTGCTTAACAGGGTCTTCCAGGGGAACCCGAGGGAAGCTTTGCCCTGGTCAGGGACAGTGTGACTGTCCTACGGGACATTCAAGCAAGCAGGTGCATCTAGGAAGTGACAGAAGAGAGGAGGGCCAAGGAAAGGATCTACGTACAAACAGCCAGCCTGCAGGGGGCCGGGGGCTGTTGCTCAGGCTCCTCAGTGGGTCTCATTTAACACACGAACTGCAAGATCACCGGGGGCACCTGTGCATCGGGTTAGGTGTCACATGCTGAGAATCTAATGGAGAGGTAAGATGCTGGGCCTAATTGGAGACCCTCTGTTCTCTTTTTCCTGCCTTAGAAATTCAACTCAAAAGAAAGAACCTGCTTACTTCCTGAGGCTCTGTGCCAGCATGAAACAAGAAAGCTCCATCAGGTATGAGTTTCCATCGCAAACACTGGTGGCACCCCACACATGAAGGACTAAAGAGACCAGTGGCTGCCCCTCTAGGGGGCGCTGGGTGTAGTGAGACATCACCCCATCTACTCCACCACCTTCTTATTTTCTCTGGATGGGGTGAGGGCCACTCCCTGTGGCCCTGGAGCTTCTGCCACCTTTCCTGTATTGATGACTTGGCCCACGACCTGCTGCACAGCCTCTATCCAGAGGATGTGGGGTTCTCAGCCTGCCACGGCCCGACCCTGGCTCAGGGTGCAGGGCCCGAGCCTGAGGAGCTTGGCTCAAGTTCCCGAGTCCTCCTTGCCTCCGTCCTTGTCCTTGTCTCTCATCTCTCAGGAAGGACGCGCTTCCAAGCACAGGCCCCAGGCTCTTCACATGGAACAGATGGGCACTGCTCTTGGAGGTGTCCATACTTACCAGGCATCTCAATCCTGGTAATGCCCAAGACTGGCTCCTCGACCTAACTTCCTACCTTTGGCTATTCTACCTGGGACTGCTGCAGCAGGTCTGACAGAGGTCACGCCCACAGCTCACCTTGCCCCAGTGGCGTGGAAATAGTAGGCAGACATCTGTATACAAGACTTTATTTTCAGTCAGTAAGGACAGGCTCTCCCAGGAGAAAACTAGGACACATTATCCTGTTTTCCCAAGCATGGGACAAAGTTAAGCTAACAGGAAATAAGAAAAGGGTGGGGGGTGGGGATTTGGCTCACTGGATCTCAAAGACTGAGTGCATTGCCCATTTTGAGTTCTACTTGGCATTGGCCAGGTACAGGATCCAGAGGCCAGGAGAGGGTCTGTCGTGCCAGCAGGCAGCTGTTGGGGGTAGAACCAGCAGATCGGAAAACAAAACCAAGCGAGTGTAAGACACATTTCTCTTACCTCAGCAATCACATTGGTGGAAGTATCACAACCAATACTTAGCTCTGTGCCTGGGACATTGTTGCTAATAGAGGCAGGCAGGATGCAGACCGGGATGCAAACCTCCTTGTGGCTGCCTCAAGTGTCAGCAGGGCCATGGCAGTGAGGGGGTTACAGGCATACCACCTGCCCATCACTGGGCCTGTGTGGGCTGTGGCTATGAAGGGGGGGGGGGCGGACAGGGAGGGAACTGAGTCTCCTCCAATGGGCAGCTGTCTCATGTGCCAGACTAATGCATAAGGGGAAGCCCCCGTGCCCTTGTCCCCCTCATCCTGGTCCCTCAGGAGGAAGCCACAAGCAGTGGGTGCGAAGCAGGCCGCGAAGCAGGCGTCAGGCAGAAGGGACAGAGGCGGTATCAATGCGTTAGTCATTAGGAGGAACAGGTGCTCATTTCTTGGCATCTTGGGGGGGGGGCATAGCCAATTCGGTTGGGAAGTTTAAGTGCCCTGCCAGACCTGTACGTTCTGCAGGAGGGGTGGGGAGAGCACACGGCCGTAAAGACGGCATCCCATGACTGGCATCACCAGTACTGGGCAGGGCTGCCTGCCCAGGACAGATATGGAAGGAGGCATGCAAATACGTTACCCGCAGGCCCACTCATCCCAAGGACCCGTGGCTTCCATGTCTCTCAGGTCCCCAGAAAGAGAACCCACTGCCCTCTCCGGGCACTCGGCAATGCTCATGCGAAAGATCGCCAAGAACCAGGCCGATTGCTTTGGGGCTCCAATGAACATGACTTGGCTCCGCCGTCCAAAAGAGGTGAGAGATTTTGAACCGCCTCGGGTGTTAGCCGGGTTAGTGATAGGCTACACAGGTCCACTCATCCACCATTCCTGAATCCAAGCAGCTAACCACAGAGCGTGGTGGCCCAATGACGTATGTATCAGCTTCTCTCAATGGAAACATTAGCGCCGCCCGGTGGACAGTAGATTGTGGACTTGTGGGAGTTAGTCCAGGGGTGCAGGGGTGAGGTTAGTCAGGTCAGATAGGACAGTCAGCACTGGGTGATGGTAAGGTACACTGTCATGAGGTATTCCCCCCAAACGCACTGCAGCCAGCTCCCTGACTCCACATGAGCTTGGCACAAGGCCCCTTGGCTGGGGTCATCCGGTTCTGCCTTATGAACTCAGATTGTGGCTTTTCTTGAAGATCTCTCTTCCAAAGGCCAAATCCCGGGCTGGGGAATGAATCTACACCATTCTCTGGGCGTCTCAGCACTGGCTACTCACAGGGGAAAGGCTGAGCTCAGCATTGTGACAGATACCTCTCTGGGAATCGGCTGTCTTTGGCGAAGCTCCTGCTGGGAGTTTGGGGGCACGGGAGATGAGCCGTGGGGACCAGAGGGTGCTGCCTGTGCCGGTTGGAGCGTGGAGGGGGTATGTGGAGGAGGGCAGGTGGAAGTCGGGAGGGATGGTTAGTGCCCTAACTCTACTCTGACATCTCTGGTGAAAGTTGCTTTGATGCAAGAACCGTCTACCTTCTGGATGTTTCTCTTTCATTTCCTTCCATTTCTAAGCAAATGGGAAGGAAAGTCTGGGTGATGAGCACTGCCCAGGAAAGGGAGAAGACAATGATGAAGACTCCACACATCCTGACTCAACGTCCTGCAGGGGGCAAATCACTTGACCTGCTCTTGGCTCCTCTGGTGGACATCGAATGCACGCACCACCAAGTTACCTGGACACTTGTTGCTGTCCACACTGAGAAAAGCAATGGCACAGACTATTAGAGAGATAATGGCAGCTAATTCAGAGCTCAGGTCATTCTGGTGAATGTGGATTACACTGGCAGCTCACCCTACTCAGCGCGCCTTGGTTATGGTTTTAGCTAGAACCAAGTACTGTTGCCAAAAGCAGCCAAAGTCCTACAGGTACATCATGAGACTTTATTAAACGCCAGCTCAGAGAAACGGTATTGGTTTTCTGACTCACTTCCTCTATACTGTACCTCTATTGGGGCCAACTTTGGGGGTGCACCTGTCAGAAGGGTGCACCTGGCAAGAAGAAAATGGGTAGTGCAGACAATGAATAAACAGGCAAATGCTGATGACTGGTTAGACTAGTTCAAGGTTTCTCAACCTCAACAGTGTTGATATTCTGAGCCAGAGGAATTCCTCATGGTGGAAACAGCCCTGATATGTGGCAGGCCGTGGATCTCATCCTACGCAATGCCAGGAGCACCCCAAAAAATATCCCTCAACATTGTCAATGTGCCTTAGTCGTACAATTGCCCCCCGTTAAGAAGCACCAAAGAAGCCACTGGGTACTGCAAGAAGCCCAGGGGCTGTAAATGTAACAGATTCTACCCAGGACCATGCAGGGAGCTGCCCATCACCACACCCAGAGCATCTGGCCATGAGAGCAGGCGGGGCGCGGGTGACCGGCTCAGGACTACTCTAAGCGACCGATACCACCGTCCTGCCAGCGTCACCCAGAAGGCTTTGGTGACCTCCAGGACAACACAGGCGATCCAGCCTGGCCTGCAGAGTTGCCTCATGCCTCATCTCCTCCAGTCCATGCCAGCTTCGTTCAGACACAAGCTCAAACTACTAAAGAGACATCACTTCGCATGCGTCACTTGAGATAAAAGAGAACCGTGGACACAACGGATACCTTGGTCATCATTTGGTCCTGTTATGTTCAGGATGCACACGCAGTTAGAAATCGCTGCATTCACTGAGGCTAGGCCGTGGGGCTGAGCTTCCTTACCCACCTTGAGACGGCAGAGGCAAAGGAGACCCGCTTCTCAGAGAGCCTCGGGAGCGCGGTGTGGCAGGGAGGGCACGTGCACACCTGCACGTACCCCGTGCCAGTGTGCCCACCGCCTGCGGGAGCGGCAGGCCGCCTGCTCCACACCACCACTGCACGACCACCCTTTGAAACTCAAATGAGTAACAGACCAGATTTAAGAGAACTCACAAGATCCTGGGAAGAGAAGTTAAAGGGGAGAGGGGATTGAGAGCTTGGGTCCTCTCCTATTTTGGTCTTCAAATCTTCAACTACACACACAATACACACACACATATATATATATTTATATTTATATACACATATGTAACTATATACCTGTATATATACACACATGTGGGCATCAATGTGTATATGCATATATACTTACATATATTTAATTTATATATCATATATACTCTATATGATATATGTACACACATTACTTATGTATGCAGGTATTTATGAACTTAAAACTTGAAAGACAATCATCCTTTATAGCAGATGAGCTTGGAATTGTAACACAGAAGACTGTTTCCTCTATGACAATGGAAATTATCCACCAGTAAGCACCACCCTTTCTTTGGCTAGCTCCTACAAAAGCTTCCACGAACTGGAAATGAGTTCCAGGCCTTTCCCACCCATCTTTCTTTCCCTAAACGTGTGTTCTAATTACTGACAGTGAATCAAACACAAGCTCTGATTGCTGAGGCAGGTAAGAGGAGGAAAACAAACATTGTAAGCTATCTTGAAGTAGGCTCTGATGTTTAAGTCCACAAAACGAAAACCCATCAAGTGCCTGAAAGAGTCCCCAGCGGCAGCCAAGGCAGCAACAGCAGTCTCCATGCAAGAGGAAGATGTGCGTGAGAGCGACAGCAAACAGCGTGTGACTTTGCTAGAGAAACTGGAGGAAGCGTGACCAGCCTGGAAAAGCCGTGAGTCAGTGCGAAGCTTTACTTACCATTTGTGTTTTACTGTGAGAAAGCGTTTGGGCTTTTATTTACCAGTGCGAGAAAGAAACTTGAGGTGCCAACAGTTCAGGGGAAACAAAAATCTTAGAGAAAATGCAAGTACTAGGTGTCCAGGGGAAAATGACTTGAACATTTTTGAAGTAACAGTGGAATGCAGTCTTAGATACCGGTGTCCAAACTCTCATAGAAATTAGCAAGTGTAATCTATAAATAAAGTGTTTATAGATGTCTATGTTACGTTATTGTCTTTTGGCAAACACCAACACAGAACGGAAACCTGCCAGGTGCTAGCAGGTCACACCTATAATCCTAGCTACTCAAGAGGCTGAGATCTGAGGATTGAGGTTCAGAGCCAGCCTGGGTTGATAAATCTGTGAGTCTCTTATCTTCAGTTAACAAAGTAGTAAAGTATCAGCCATGAGCAAAAAAAAACCAAACTGCCAAGCCAAGAGAGAGGCCCTAGATTTAAGTCCAAGTACTGGTGCATACACACACACACACAAGCCCACAATCTTCAATATTTTTAGATGTAATCAGTATCACCAAATACAAAGGGAGAAATAATATTAGTGGCCATTGCCAAAACTGTAATTAATGTGCACAGTGGATTTGGATTAACAAGTGAAACTACAAAATACTGACTTTAAATTCTACCCTAAAACATTAAGTGGAGAAACTTGGACCCAGGCTAAGACTGCAATAAATAGAGGCAGCCAAAGGCTGACTAAACAAACAAATGCATGATGTCATTCTGCTGGAGCTATGGAAGCCACTGCCACTTCTCGGGTCTTGGCAGTGTGACACATCACAGGAAAGAGATGGGGAAAATTTGGGGGGGGGGAACTAAATGAAAGGTCTCCTGAGACTGGAGGTCTTTGTAATCTACTTTTCTTAGGTGGGGGGAATGAGAAACAACAAGAAGAACAATAAAAGAGAGAACGAATATAAGGATGCCATGTACGTATTTGCGAGCGGCTGGCAGAGACCTCTTTCTAGCACACTGGTAGATAAAAGGGGCCGGGCGTCAGGTTAGCGTGGGTCGCGCTTGTTTTGCTGGCGCACGCGCACTTACGTCTGTGATAGTGTTCAGGGCCGTGTCTGCCCCGATGCTGAAATCAGAACCCGGCACATTGTTGGAGACAGTAGCAGGAACCATGACCATAGGGACACAGAACTCCTCGTAGTGCTCCCGGGCAGCTGCCAGCTCTAGGAGTCCCAGGTAGGCCTGTCAGATAAGTGTGTGTGATTGTGGGCCGGGGAGGGGGCAGGAGGGGCACGGAGAGGTGTCGCTGGGAGTGAGGGTGCACAGGAGGGCCTCGGGGTGCCACTTGTACCACAGCGCACGGGGTAAACAGTGGGAACCGGGGACCACTAAAAAAATCAACACAGAGATGCATTAAGACCACAGACAAGGAGAAGCAGTTCCTTAAGACAAAGGAGAAAACAGTATGGGGCATGATCATTTAGAAGAAGGAAGACTGTGTTCTTTTCAGGGCCAGAAGCTAGCTACTGGAGGTCCTTACAGCTTTCAGAATGATGAGAGGTATTCATAGGACTAGTATTTATGAAATGTAAGATGTTTATTATTAGATATAAAATACTAAAGTGGGCATAATGAAGAACGACAGTCCAACATCTGATTTTGTTTTACATCTAAAAAGAAAATCTAAGTACCTAATTCCAAGAACCCAAGAGATGGAACTATTTCTGTGGTGTAGAAACAAATCAGGGCTGTCAAGAGTTGAGTCTCACCTAAGGACTCCAGGGGTCGCTTCCCTAGTCGTTTACTTAATCAGAACTGGGTCAGTTTTAGCCATCTCTTGCCACCCTGTGCTGTTCTGCATTACAATGAGCCAGGGCCTTGGGACTGGAAAATCTAAAGTCCCAGCTCTGAAGAGTAGCCAACAGCTACTCGGCTCGCGTGAAGCTAGCACGGGTTGCCACTTGTGGCTCAAGACTAAATAAACACATTAAATAGAGAATCGACAATGTACCTCAAACCCCCCAATGACCAGGAGGGCGTTGATATTGTGGTTCTTCATCTGTTCGGCGATCTGTTCCAAATACTTTCCGGGCAGGATACTGGAAAGAAGACAGACCAAGAAACCAAGTCAGACAGGGACTAGCTTTTCAAGTTCCAGGAACCATCACCCCACCTCCTAAGCAAACCCCTTAGGAGACCCCCTCTGTCCCCAGGCCTCCTCTTCCACCTCCTGTCCGTGGCCAAACTCGGTGGCATGTAGGAGCGGTGGGCAGTGCCTTCGTGGTGAGCAGAGAGCACCCTGGAGCGGCCAGGAGCCACAGCTCAAAAGAAGACATTTTTCAAAAGTAAGTAGTAGTTAGAAGTATTCCAGCTCATTTGCATTATTCAAATTAACTTCATTGAAAACCCAAATTGGCTAGCTCTCTCTAGTGCTGTCGCCTGTTTCAAATGACTAGGTCAACCAGCACTACCGGAAGTGAATGGGACGTGCTTGTGTCCTTTCTCAAAAGTCCCTCCAACAGCCACCCCTCACTTTTTGTTTGCCCAAACAGGAGAAAATGGTACTTCCGCTCCTGATACGATTAGTAAGTAGTTACAGGGGGAAAATGCTCAAGCATATAGCTAGTCGGATCAAACGAGAGGATATTTCTAACAGCAAAATTTTGTCTTTAAGGAGGGCTGGTTTTGCGACAGCCTCTTGCTATACGGGACAGACTGCCCAAGACCTCAGAACCATCCTGCCCCCATATCTGGAGTGCTGAGTTTATAGGTGTGCAACACCCTGCTTGGCTTCAGAATGCGTCCAAGGTTGTCAAGTCATTCCCCCCCTAACTACTCGAGGGACACACCCAATACGTGTACGCTAGCTGCTGGTGCTCTCACCAACTTCAAGCTCCGTCTGTGTGCTTCTGTGCGTAACAAGGTAACTAGGGTCCAGAAAGCACCACTCATCTTTAGACCAAAACAAGACAGAAGCTTTATGCACACTGTTTTGCTTTCAAATACACTGAGGAATTATTGGAGAAAAGGGTCTTCTCTTGGCCAAAAAAGCTCTAGGAATTATCCTTAATGTCCTAAAACATGGCTGGGGTTCTGGGGTGACGATAGGTCTGTGTCTATTCACCTCTTCCTTTAGCAATTCCTTCTGGATTACAGAAGGCATCTACCCTTGGCTACACTCTTCTAGAATATAGCCCTTTGTCCTTCCGTAAATTAGGTCAAACAATTAGAAGATTTTTGAAATTACCGTTTTGTCCCGAGAATGGACCCTCCTTGGCCAGTCCAACCTCCGACATCTGACCAGCCGATTTTTTTGATCTAATGTGGAAACACACCGAGAAACAGCTCAAATGAGGGAGAAAGGAGAATTAGAAAACTCTAAACTGATTGTTCCAAATTTTTGGATTTCATCTGGCCCAGTCAGCACTTAAGATCTGGGAAACTTTACTGGACTGTTCATTCATAGCAACGTTGAATGGGGTAGGGATATGGAATGTACTCCTGAGATAAGCTATTTGTAAGAATCCTCAATAAAACAATTCTCTCTCAGTCCAGGGACCTCTGTACCCTACCACCAGACAGGTGTTCTAGAAAGATACTTCAGCTGGCCAAGTTCTGTCCCTGGGAAAGAAAAAAATAAGTTTATACTTTGGGGTATTTTGTTTTTAGTCCTTCCTTCCTTCCTTCCTTCCTTGAATTGAGCCCAGAACATCTGAACCATGGTTCTGGCCATTTTGTTAGTTTGTTCATTTATTCATCCATCCATACACTTTTTGTGGCAGGACTGGCTTGTGAACTCCAGGCCTCACACTGCTTAGGAAAGTAATCTACCACTAGAGTCACTCTGCCAGCCCATCTTCGCATTGATTATTTTTTAGATGTGGTCACCTCTTAATGCAGGGGCCAGCCTGGGCCATGACCCTCCGGCTTGTGCTTCCACCCATGGCTTGGATGACAGGCATGTGCCATCATACCCAGCCCCTACGCATGCTTCCCCTGTAGCTTGGGACCACAGGTACGGTACATCCGTCTAGATGCAATCTCCTCTTCTGCGTCCCATTCTTCACAGGAAGCCTTGAGGGCTCAGAGTCAGACACTTTTTTCTCTACAGTCTCCACTGGAGTCCTCTGAAGAGCGTCCCAAGCTCCACGATTCTCCCTATCCACCTTGAAGAGGCCAGGCTACAGTATCCACCTGCTTGGTACATCTTTCCTCAGACATCCAACAAACAACCTCAACACAGCGCCTCACCTTTCCCACATCTGGCACTTGTAACTCTAGTCCCTCCACTGACTCAGGCTAGACAGGGACTGACGCCTGACTCTCATACCTGTGGCCATTTAGCGAATGAACACTGTAGTCCTTACTTTTACCTGTAAGACCCCCCACTGTCTCAGATGACAGATGAGCTGACCAAGTGCCAGCCTCCGAGTTCTGCCACTGATGGACACCAGAAGGGCCATGCAAAAACCCAGCACTAATTGCCACATCTCTGCTCAAGACCAAACTCCTTACTGCTGACTACAGATGACCTTTCCCCTCTATCCCCTCCTTTCCTTCCTCTTTCTTCCTCCCCTACCACAGTATCCTAGTCCTCACCATCCTGGCCCATCAGCAATACCTACCTGAGGGCCTTTACACTGGCCTTTCCTCTACCCAGAACTAATATCACCCATGTCCACAAAGAGCCATGTACTCTGGGACCTGCGATCCTCGGGCATGAGCATAGCTCCTCTGTCTCTCCCCCACTCGCCTGTGTAATAACTTATGTGACCCACTCCTACTCTTCCTACTGACATCGCAGAGGCTCCACACATCGAATGATAGGCATAAGAACTTCACAAAGTAAATTAGCTGCTGACTATTTAAATGGACGAGAGCATGGATGAATGAATGGATCTGGTAGCTCCATAGAGTCAAGCACAGGATTCACAGCCCCACAATTCTGTTTCAGACAGTGCATCATGTGAATAGGATCAAGTTAATGTCACCGGGTCTCATCAGAAAACCGGGAATAAAACCATGAGCCAGTGGCTCCTGCTTGTAATTCCAGCTATTCAAGAGGCTGAGATCTGAGAATTGTGATTCAAAGCAAGCCCTGGCAGCAAAGTCTGCAGACTCTTTATCTCTGATTAACCAGCAAAAAGCTAGAAGTGGAGCTGTGGCTCAAGAGTCAGAGCACCAATAAGAGGCAGCAACCAAACTATGAATTCAAGTTTCACACACACACAATTAAAAAAAAAGAAGGAAGGAAGGAGGCAGGGAAGGAGGGAATCAGAGAAGGAAGGACGGAAGGAAGGAAGGAAGGAAGGAAGGAAGGAAGGAAGGAAGGAAGGAAGGACCTGGACATAATATTACATCTAGTATAAGCTATAAATAGGTTAATAGACGTAAATTCCACAGAGTAATGAGATATAATAAGCACTCATCGGTTGTTACTGTCTCATTTTTGTGGTACTATGGACAGAACTCAGGGCCTTGAGCAGGGTGGACAAGCACAGTAGGGTTTAAATCCAGTGAGTCTTGCATTTGTCAGATGCTTTGTACTTTGCATACAGGTCCCCTTCACGCATCACCGTATCCTGGTGCCTTCTTAGCAAAACTTAAAAATACCTCAGACACCTTCAAGGCTCAGAGTCTAACCTAGGGCAGGATGCTAGACCTGAAGGGTGCCCTGAACCGCTGTGGCCACAATCTCACAGACGAGTGAATCTTAAGTACTGAGAGGGACGGGGCGGCTGGCCTGATCATGTGTGGTGATGTTCCCGCTCTCCTGGGAGCCTCACCTGGCCCTTGGCAAAGCCATCAAAGCCATCGTAGATGGCGAACATCTTGTGGCCGTCTGAGATTCCCACGCGTACTGCGGAGCGCACGGCTGCATTCATCCCAGCTGCAGGCGCCCCGACGTTGATGATAGCCACGTTGCAATTGCTCTGAAAACAGGAAGTAGGGAGGCTTTGGGTTACCAGGCATGCATCACCGTTGCCTGGTGCACGCCCTGTTGGTGGCCTGCACCATGACCTCATCTGACACTGGTGTGGAGGTCAAGATGGAAAAGGGTCAGTTGGAGAGGTTGGGGGCCACGCCTGACCTAGAACCCGGGTCCCTGTGGGCAGAGGCACGGATGCCGGCTACTTACCTTGGTGATCTGGTCATCTGGCAACTTGATGGCCAGTCGCTTGTAAGTTTTCAGGTTGCCCTCAAAGCTCCTAAAGAAAAGGGGTTGGGGGGAGGTTGTCCCAATGTTAAACTAGTGGGCCACAGGAGAAAACTCATTGCATCTGGGGGCAGGAGACAGATTTAACAGTTTCTCCATGTATTCTGCAGATGCTCAAGGAGTCTTTGGCTACTGTGGAAGAGACCCTCCCATTACAGACATCCCAAGAGCCCTCACTGGTGTCTTTCTAATCTGTTATCAGGCTTAAGAAATATGGCATTTTCTTGCTCTTCTTAAGTCTCTTTTTTAAATTTTGGCTGTGTGTCACCTTGTACCTTAATTTTAGTAGGCTCTGAACAGCCCTCACTCATCCAGCAAAAAATCAAAGGAGAAGTAGAAAGCTCCATTTCTCCTTGTCTAGGCCTTCAGCCTCACTGCACAAATACTATTTGACCTATTCCTTGAGTTTTTCTGTTTTGGCTCTTGAGAGAGAAAAGAAAAATCACAGCCATCACAGGCCCAAGGAAGAGATGTTCGTTCTTTGTTTGATTCCAAAGAGCTCACCTCCCCCGGAGTTGCACCGCGTCTTTGAATCTTCTCTCATCCATCGCTTTCTGCACGTCCTGGGTCTTTAAAATAAAACCAAGAGAGCAAAGAAGGCATCAGGACTTGTTATGTCCACGGGTGGACCGTGGGTGGGGAACCCCATCAGACTGGCCGTGGCCGGACCTCCCTCACGGTCTGGCCCTTGGCTGGCATGGAGCCCCACGGCATAGCGCGAAGACCCCTGGCTGCCCTCTGCTCGGAACACTGGTTGGCAGCCAGCCTATCACAGTCCAGCTGTGAGGCTGGAGTCCCAGGCTCCACCCAGTTCTTGCTTGCAAGGAAAAGGAAGGAGTCCTTGCTAATCATGGCCATGAAATTATAAGGATTTCTCCACAAAGGCAAAGCTAGGGGAAATGGGTCTGTCAGGGAAGGGTTTGTGAAAAGCTCTCAATCTAACTCTGGTAGGAAAATTAACCAAACACAGACCACTGCCTCCCTGGGGACTCCCAGGAGGTGAAGGAAGAAGCAGGGAGCCACCCCAGGACCAAAGGGCTCGGGGCCGACGTGCCCTTGTTAGCCCCAGCTAACTTCAGGATCTCAGGCAAGTGACCTGTCTCTCCAATCTAAGCTAAAGAAAATACCCCAATTTCCAGGTTCAAGACGTGAGACCTTTAGGAAAACATCTGATGAACTGTAGGTGACCAATAATTAGCTCACTGTGGACTTCGGAAGGGGCTGCATGCAGAACAAGCTACCCTAAATCATCTCCGGATGGAGAGAGAAAGCAGGCATGAGAAACAGACTTAAATAAGTGAACTGCGCTCAGTTCAGCACTGTGAGCCCCTGCCACCTCTCACACAGTTCCTTTGCTTCCTGTCTTCCTGTCCCTGAGGAGACCACACACACACACACACACACACACACACACACACACACACACACACACACACAGATGTGGATGCATGACACAGGCCCATGCGCATGCACGCGCGCATACACACACACAAACACGCATACAACACAAACAGCACACAGGGCATACATTCTTCACTCGGTACGTCTGGTGCAATTGGGATTTTTACAGGTAACTCTCAACGAATCCATTGACTTAAATTACTTCTCCACTTCTCCCTATCCCTTACAAACGGCATGCACGGCAGGGCCATTACAGAGAGCAGGTAAAGTCACAGATACAAATGCGTTTTGGAAAAATTATAAGATACTAACAGTTTCTAATAAAACCAGGCCCTTGCTCCTTCTCCCCGTGGAATGAAGGCTACATTACCAATCCCTGCACCACTGTTGTGCAGTATCTGAGGCCTAGGTAAATCCTCTTTGACTGTTGATGGTCCTGACGGACCAGACTTGTCTATCGGAGAGGTCACTACCCATGATGGTAGCCAGGAAAGCAAGGACACAGATGACATCGGCTTTATATGGTTGGCAGTGACAGCAGGCAAGAAAGTTCTGTCGGCAAGCAAAGGCCAGCTCATCCTGGCTTCAGAAAGGCCAGTGCATCCGGTGTGCATGGACTGCGCGGCAGACACACGCCATCTGTCCCCGCCCGCCCTGTGCCCACACCAGGCCCGAGCTCACCATCTGCACACACTCCACCAGGGGCAGGCGCACGGCTTGGTTCCCGCTCAGTGACACGACACAGGCCGGGGTGTCGGGCGTGGCCTCCAGCAGGGCGATAACTGCCTCCACCCCCATGCGGCTGGCCTGGGGATGACATTGGAAACCATCCACGAGGGGCCTCCATGCTGGGCCAACCACGGAGCCCCTGGCTACCCAGAGCACCATAGACCCCGCTTCCCACCTACTTCCTGTGTCCAGAACACATCTGGAATGGGTACTGTCACCAGATCCTCACACTGGGCAGCTTCCCCCAGGCTTTCTTCAGACACAGATGGGTACAATCGATCAAGTTGTTTCTCACCCCTCTAACACAGCCTGCCTCTCTGTGAGGATGAGACAGCAAGTCTGGGAGAACTAGCGGGAGGGGCAGGAACAGGGGTAGCTAGGGACATGGAGACAGCCCTAAGAACGAAGGATTCGGAGTCAAACTTCCAGCTGACCCCTTGAGTCGGTTGCCGGAGACTTAGGCTCGGAACCCGACCTTGTTAGATCCCGACTCCCCCGTCCTCCTCATGATTGGAGACGGGGGTCTCCCAGCCTCTGTGTGACCGAGGCTGGCTGTGTTTGGAAGCCTCCAAGGATCTTCCCAACTGAGGACATGCGCAGATAGAATCTCTGGGGTTGAGTGTGCTGAGCTTCATGAAGAAGTGGCTCATTTGAATGTCCAGAAATACCCCTTTCTCCTGAGATCTGGTGAAAGCACCGAGCGCCCCATCCTCCATTACCAAAATCCTGTCAAACGCGGAAGGAGTCCCTCCTCTCTGCACATGTCCAAGAATGGTCACGCGGGTGTCGTATCCCAGCTGCTTCACTACAAGCTGCAAGAGAGATCTCCATCAGGAAAACTAGGACCATGTGGAGACGCACGGCGTGGGCACATCAACTCTCAGCTCCTGCCGGGAACTCTGCCCAGAGCAAGGGTTCCACTATTCTGCCTTCAGACACAAGCCACACAAATTGTCACATCTAAGCTTCCTTTCCTAAAGGATGGTTCCGTGGAACTGCCCACTAAAATGTGTTTTATTTATTCATTTGTTGTTCCATGTGTTCTTGAGAGAGAATATCTGTATATAACCCAGGCTGGCTTAGAACACATTCTTGAAGCAGCCCTGGCTGGCCATGAACTTGAGATCCTCCTACTTCAATCAAAGTGTTGAGATCAAGGCATATGGCTAAGAAATTTTAAGACTGTACTTCTATAGTTTAAATAAAGTCTTTGTCTCCCAACAAGCAAAGGATAATAATGACTTGCTTCCTTATAAAAAGGTATCAAATCTGGCACCTGTGGCTCAGGCTTTTAATCCTAGCTACACAAGAGACTGAAATCTGAGAATTCCTGGTTGAAGCCAGCCTGGGAAGAAAATTCTTGGAGGCTCTTAACTCCAAATCACCAACAAACATCTGGAAGTGGAGCTGTGGCTCAAGTGCTACAGTGCCGTTCCTGAGTAACAAAGCTGTATGATTGGGCCCTGCCTGAGTTCAAGCCCCAGTACTGGCATACACTCATGCAGTCACACACGCACGCACACACACACAAACACAATTCCCCAGTTTAAAGTAGTATTACTTACGTTCTATGGAGATATAGAGACTTAAATTTTTATCACTCCGAGAGTGTGACCTGGCAGACTCAGCCTCCACTGGGTGGGAAGGGCAGCTGGTGACTTGGAGGACTCAGCAAACCTCCCTGTGACTCAGTTTACTCCTTGATACCAACAGTGGGAACAGTGAAACTGATTCATGGCCACTTACTGTTCAATGTTCCATGACTTAAAAATCTCAACTTCAAATAAGTGAGAAGGAAAAGTTTTGCCCTGGTTTTCTTGTTTGCTGCTGGTAAACATTGTCAAAATGTTTTTCTTGAGTTCCAGTCATTGGACTATTTTAATACTGAAGGGTGTGGCTAGTTCTGAGATCAGTAAGAAATGAAATTTGCTCTCCGTAAGTGAAGATAATCATGAAAAAGAAATCAACTTGTAAACGCAGGTAATGGCTGTGGCCCTGACCCACAGATCCATCGAGAATCTTGACTACCAACAATGTGTGCCTGAAACACTGGAATTCTGTGGATCCCGGTGAGCACCAGGAGAGGTGAACCCGTCCAGCTAGGCCTTACCCGTCCTCACCAGCATGAGGAAACAGTAACTTTCTTAGTGAGAATGTGCTTAAGAAATGAGCCTGCCATTTTGGCTTGAACTCGGTCAGGGCCTTACACTCTTCTGTTTTTTCTCACTCAAGGCTAACACTCTACCACTTGAGGCACATCTCCATTTCTAGATTTTGTGTGTGTATGTGCCAATCTTATGGCTTGAACTCAAAACCTGGGCATTGTCCCTGGGCTTTTTTGTTTTGCTATTTTATTTTTTATTTGCTCTACCACTGTAGCCACAGCTCCACTCCCAGCTATTTTTCTGGCAGTTAACTGAAAATAAGGGTCTCCCGAACTTTCTGGCCTGAACTGGCTTTGAACTGTAATTCCTGATCTCAGCCTCCTGAGTAGCTAGGATTGATTACAGGTGTGAGCCACCAGTGCCCAGTCACTTCTGGCTTTTTGCTGGTTAACTAGAGATAAGATTCTCATGGAATTTTCTGCCTGGGATGGATTTGAACCGCAATCCTCAAACCTCAACTTTCTATACAGTAGCCAGGATTACAGGCAAGGGCCACCTGCACTTCGCCCAAGTAAAATATTTAATACAATGCAATGTTCCAAATCAATATTTGCCTCCTATTTCTAGTTGGCAACAGAGGGGGGAAAAAAGTGAGATCACACACACACACACACACACACACACACACACACACACACACACACACACTTACGTCCTTGACTGTCTCTGAGCTGATAGGTTTATTTTGTCGGTCAATTGCTCCTTCAGCCACAATGATAATGTTCAGCCTTTTTTTCCGAGCACGGTTCTAAGAGAAGAGAAAATCGAATCTCTCACGTTCTTAATCTGTTTCTGATGACGGCAATCACAAAACCATATAAGTCTGTCCCAATGCGTTGTACTGGCTTCTTTCCAAACAGAAAGTTTTGCTTAATATGGAAGGGAGAGCTTGTTAGCAGCTTCCAAAGGAGGAGAGAGGGACTCTGACAGGGCTCCGGCCAAGCAGTGGGAGGTCTGGGGGGCACTGCTACTACAGAGGAGATCCCTGCCACAGAGGGCGATTCAGGCTGGACCCCCTCTGTGAGCACACATAAAGGCTTTCTGCCACATGCCTGTCCACTGCCCCAGGAACATCCATCCACACCTCTCTGTGAGTCCAAGACATCTCTGCCATTATGATTGGAGGGTATTGGGCCCAATAAACAGATACAACACAGGAATGCTCTTGTTGGGATCTGGAATGTTCCCTGTGTCCCAGGCGTGGCCCCCTCATCCATGGGGCTACATGGGTTTGGAGGGCTATAAAATGGGCCATGCTTCAGAGAATTTGTTCATCTCAAGCATTTTCTTAAAGCACAGAGTGATCGATGATCTGGTCATTGCTGTCAGAAGCAGATGTATGGGTTTGCCTCCATCCATAAAACACTGCAGAGGTTATGAGCAATGCAGCTCTGGCAATTTCTCTATGGCATTATTCTTTGGAATTTCAGGAACCGACAAGACACGTCAACAGACAGGGCAAAAGAAAAAAAAAGTCTGCAAGAGGCTGGACCTCATTTCACATCAGCAAGTCCTCACTTGCTTACTAAGTTGGGCAAACTGGCAGCTCCAGAGACCCTGTGAACTGTAACTACAGCTATTCGGCCCAATCCCTGGCAGTCCAGGCAGAGGAATCCCAGTTACCTCCGAGAGCTTGACGCACATGCTCTCTTCCCAGCCTTCTTCAGGCGGCGACTCTGGGAGGAACACCCAGTCCGCCCCGCAGGCCAAGGCACTCACCAAGGCCAAGTACCTGCACAGAAAAAGTGCCATGTCAATGCAACACAAAGCACTCTCCCTGCAAGGCTACTGCAACACCCAAGCTTAGGGACAAATGCAAGCAGAATGACACTGCAGATAACAAACACTATGGCCTCTCTGGCCACAGAGCCACAGGTATCTGCAATGCAGGGAGCACAGAGTACTGAAGGAGAGGGTGCGGAGAGTCTTTCCCACCCGATCACATGTGTAGGTACATACCCACAGTGTCTCCCCATCACTTCCAGGACAAAGGTCCTCTGATGGCTGGAGAAAATAAAAAAAGGGTACATTCAGTCATTGTCACTGAGAACGCAGGAAAGGCAGACAGAAAAAGTGCCCTCATAGCCCAATGAGACAGAAAGTCTGCCTCGTAATTACAGGCAAGGAGTTGCCAAAAAATGACTAGTTTCCTACAAAAGGCAAATGTTACCACAAAGGTGTTTCAGGGATGGGGAGCTGAGGGGAATCCGAGGTGACTGTGTTTGTTAGGTACGGATTTTACAACTTCTATCACATACACCCCAAGGCTTCCTTATACTCCTAGGTGCTTTGTCATGCTCTTTCTGAGTTCATGACTGTACTTCTGTCTAGAACACCACGGGCTGGGTACACTCCACAGAAGCACATGAGCATGAGTGTCACAATCAGCTCCATTAATATCCCTGGACCAGGGTCTTTCCATCAATGGAAAAACTCCACTGTTCTGAGCCATCCTGTCAACACCGGGGATGCGGTTTCCAGTAACCACTAAGCTCACAGCCACAGACTAAGATGGCTGTGCACGGGACAACTAAACAAAGGTAATCATGAGGCCCTACTCTCAGAGTTCTTATTCAATGTTCTGAGTCTCAAACTACTTATTTAAAAAAAGGGAAACTAACTGGTAACCCAAACCTGCAATCCTAGTCAGTCAGGAGCCTGAGATCTGAGGATCACAGTTCAAAGCCAGCTCAGGCAGAGAAGTCCGTGAGACTTGCCAAAGCAAGAAGGTGAGGTCCCAGTCAAGTAAGGAGACTGGGTCTATGTTCCTCTAGGTAAGTGCCCCCTGATTTCCCCTGATTGTTTCCCTAAATGGTTTGTTTTGACTTAATCCTTCTATTAGGTTTAAGTGTTCTCATCTAGTTTGCTTTGCTTATGTACAAGACTTTTGTTAGGTTTAATTCCACACACCTTATGCAGTCTTGGCCTGTATAAGCTTTGTGCTAACTGCATCTGGGGCTGCTGGTCTTTGAGGCCAGTGCCCACAAGCAGCCCTCCGGCTCGCCAATACTGGCAAGTTGGCCTCTGACATGGTGGCTTCTCACGAGTGAGTTTCTGTACAACACCAGTACTAGCTGCTAATACTCCAGTTAGCCACCCTTCAGCAGAGCTGCTCTCCTGGTTTCACTAAGTCCTTTTACCTCTGGGCTGTGGTCATGATGGCATCGACGACTTCGATGATCCTGTGCAAAGCAGAGTCAGTGCCAATGGTCATGTCTGTGCCACAGAAATCGTTGTCGATGGAGCCCACCATACCGACCACATTGAGGTGAGCATACTTCTGCACGGCCTCGTTATCTATCTCCCCTGCGTGAGAAGCAAGCACACATTCCATCACCCATGAGAGATGAGGACTCCCTTAAGTCCCATTCGGTGGGAGACCAAGTAAGGCATGTTACAGTAAAGAGAGCCATTACTCCAAACTCTTTCTCTTCATTATTTCACTGGAACTATTTGCAACTGAGTGAGTACACTTAAAAGGAAAGACAGACAAAGGCAGAAGTAAATTATTCAAAATATGAGTTGTCGCTTGGCACTTAGCAAGAGCAGCAAGTTTTGTTTGTTTTGTGTGTTGCTGGTCGTGGGGCCTGAGCTCTGGGCCTGGGTGCTATCCCTTAGCTCTTCAGCTCAAGGGTAGCACTCAACCACTTGAGCCACAGCCACCACTTCTGGCTTTTTCTGCTTATGTGGTACTGAGGAAATCGAACCCAGGGACTCATGCATTCAAAGCAAGCACTCTACCACTGAGCCACCTTCCCAGTCCCAAGAACAGCAAGTTATTTTTAAAAAGAAAGGAAAACAAAAAGAAAAGAAAATCATCTATATGTTGCAATCAATACATTAAGAAAAAAAAAAACCTAGAGGCATTGGTGGCTCATACCTGTAATCTTAGCTAATCAGGAGGCTGAGATTTGAGATTTAAGGTTCAAAGCCAGCTTAGGCAGGAAAGTCTGTGAGACTCTTATCTCCAATTAACCACCAGAAAACTGGAAGTGGAGCTGTGGCTCAAAATGGTAGAGTACTAGCCTTGAGCACAAGGTTTAAGGACAGTGCCCAGGCAAGGTCAAGCCCCATGAGCAACAAAACAAACCAACAAAAAAGCCTCAATTTTGCCTAGCAATGGCTTTGAAGAATTCATGGTTCTGGATAAGGATACATCACAATTTCATAATTAAGCACCTTAGTAATGTTGGTCATCTTCATAGAGATTTCTTATTCCAGAAATCAAAATAATAGCTTTAAAGAGATCAAAACTAAAGTACATAATAGACTTCTCAGAAATCCTTTCTGTAGCAGCATAAAAGATTACATAATAGCAGATCATTAGTGTCTAACTTACAATCTTTCAACCATGTGGATACATTTGTATATGTCCTGCTGGGAATCAAACCATGACTGTGTGTGCGCTAGACAAAGTATCTTACCACTGAGTTACTCTCTAACCCAGCAACTGAGATGTAAAAAACCTCAGCCTAACTGGAGTAATAGGGTGGGGATGGTTACAAATGTGGGCACTGAATACTGAGGGCCAGTGTAGACCAAGGTGGACTCACAGCTCTGTGGCTGCCTGCCCCCACACACTCCTCACCTATAAAACAGGGATGGACAATGCCCCCATTGCACAGGGCTGGAGCAAACACTTCATGAGACCCTGTGTATACTGTGGAATGTTACTTGACATGTCGTAAGGCTTTTTATTTTCATTACTGAGATGACTTTATAGATGCAAATTGAAATTCCGAGATAACAAACAACTGCTACTACTACTGTGAAAGGAAAAATCAACTAGGCACTGGTGGCTCACACCTGTTATCCTAGCTACTTGAAAGGTTGAGACTAAGAGAACTGAAGTTCAAGACTAACCTGGACAAGAAGACATCTTAACGAATATCTGAACACGGTGGTACACACCAGTCATCCTAGCTACAATGGCAAGCCTACCATAGATAGATCATACCCAAGTGTAGTTCACCTAGACAGGAAGTGAGACCAAGATCCTATTGGAAAATTAGAAAACAAGACTGGCGGCATGGCTCAGAAGTAATATATACATATTACACACACACACACACACACACACACACACACACACACACACTTGTTGAGAGTGGATTATAAATAAAGCTTAAAAAAGAGAACGTAAGATTTCCAAAGCATGAGAAGACAAATGTGGAAACAAAGTCCCAGGACCAGCAGGCACAGAAGCAGAAGCCTACCATTCTCAGCCAGCTCCTCCAGAAGTCCACTCCACTCCTTCCGGAAGAGGTTGGCCCCCGTGAGGCTTCCGTCCCCTCCAATCACGCACAGGTTGGTGATGCCCAGCCGAACCAAGTTACAGGCAGCTTTCAGACGACCTTCGCGGGTGCGGAAGACTTGACAACGGGCGCTGCCGATAATTGTCCCACCCTGGAAAGAAATATACAAGGATGATTATTCATCTCCTTTCAGCTGGACAGAAGGCTAGATGGATAAGAAGAGGCTCAGGTTAACACATACCTACAGGACCTGGCTTGTTTATGCCTTCCTTAGTTCCATTGTCCACTGTCAAAGTTTGACATTTTTTTCCCACTTTGAGTCCCACACTGGACTCAAATACTCAATACTGGAACTTAATACTGTTCTAACTTCTTGCAAAGATGGCTCTACCTAATCCTTGGTTTTCAAAATTTCCTTCCTTCTTTCCAGACATAGCAAAGGGATGAAGTCTCCCAGTGCTAACTCAAGCTTTGAGTTGTATTAAAATACACACCCTATGAGCTGAATTGTTCAGGGACAGCTCCCAGGTCTAGAGCTCAAGCCCCATGACTGACAGGAAAAAAAAAGAGAGAGAGAGAGAGATCTTTCATGTGATTGTTTCTAACATATTTATAAGATTATGTCTTGTTGCCTTGTATGTCCCTCCCCCATGGTACAACCCCTGCTTTCACTATATATGATGTTGGTATATGTGGAGGGGAAGGGAAAAATCAAATTGTTAAAACAGGGATACAGGAGGACCCATTGCAACAATGAGATGTACAAGTCGTTATGTCGAAAAACGAACTTTACAACTTTGGTGGGGGGGGGGGGGCGGGGGGGTGGGGATACGAAGGGATGGGAAGGGGAAACAAAGCAGGAGGCTACAATGCTTGATAAGAAATGTGCTCATTATCTTACCCATGTAATTGCAACCCCTCTGTACAGTATTTTCACAATAAAAATATATTTAAAAAAATGCACACCCTAAGGCTAGGCACAGGTGGCTCACACCTGTCATCCTAGCTACTCAGGAAACTGAGATATAAAAATTGCAGTTTTGGGCTAGGAATGTGGCTTAGTGGTAGAGTACTTGCCTAGTGTGCATGAAGCCCTGGGTTCGATTCCTCAGTACCATATAAACAGAAAATGTCAGAAGTGGTGCTGTGGCTCACGTGGTAGAGTGCTAGCCTTGGGCAAAAGAAGCTCTGGAACAGTGCCCAGGGCCTGAGTTCAAGCCCAGGGCTGAAAATAAATAAATAAATAAACTTATTTAAAAAATTGCAGTTTGAAGCTAGCCCAAGCAGGAAAGTTCATGAGATTATTATCTCCAATTAACCACCAAAAATCTGGAAATGCAGCTGTGGCTCCAGTGGTGGAGCACCAGCCATGAACAAAAATACAAGAGACTCCTACTAAAAAACACTCAAAGTGAATCACAGATTAATTATAAATGAACTAGTTACTCTATACATAATTGTAACTTAATTAACTAGTTAATTACTCTATACATTTTAAGCGTTCAAACTACAAATAAAGAGCTTGTCATGAAGTCTTTTCTTTCCACATAATCTCTTTATTCCATAACTAATAAAGGAGCCTTCACTAAGTATTCCATGAATGTATGAAGTGCAAAAGTCCTTGGGCAGATTACTCTCAAATTCAATGTAAGCACGTCTTAGCTTACAATGGCAATTACTTCTTCATTGTATCCAACAGGGAAATTAGCCCTGTCTGCTTCAGTCCAGAACAAGGACACAGTGTCCCCATGAAATCCACAGCCCTTGGCGGCTGTCAGACAGAATCTTTCCCAGGCTTTGTGATGTTCAACCACCAAGCGATACACAAATGCCCAAATGGGCACAGAGATTTGCCACTGAAAAACTAGCGTTAACAAACCTAACGGCTTCAATGACTTCAATGTGGCCTAAAAACCAACAGCAAAAGTCTTCCAATACATACACCACAATGAACACTAGCTGGGACACACAACTCTGTATTGCGCAGATACTTCCTGGGTTGCACCAGTCAGGGGCTTTCAAATTTATTATGTAATCAAGGAACAAAGGCAGGATGTTTTCTTTCCATGAGACTAGTTTTGACTTCCTAAAGCCAGTCTGGGGTACTCAGGTGCTTTACATGTTACTGCAGCAGAAGATTCAGTAAAAAGTTTCAACAAAAGCAGTTACTTGAACTTAAGAGACACAACAGACATGGTACTTACCACTTGTAGAATGCTTGAGACGCTCTCCCAGTCGGCTTCCTGAATATTGGAGCCTCCATCTACCATGCCTTGGTAACCCTGAGGGAGGAAACAAACCTCCATGTAAAAATGGGTTGGAATCTTTTCTGTACAAATGATATAAAATAAAACCACAGGCAAGTTCCCAAGAACCCAACAGTTTGAAGACAGTATAAGACGGGTATTCAATAAGTAAGGAACAGTGTTGTGGTTAAAGCCTTTTAAATTTAACCTCTACCCAGAAGTTAAACTTAATCCCTTCCCACCCACAGAGATCAATGGAAGACAATGTGGTCAGCCTGTTTTCCCTTGGTTCCAGGGAGTGGTGAGGGAATGGGAGTGGGAATGATGCTTGTAATTTAGCACAGCCTCACAACGGTCGTACTACATGCATGATCATGTCTGGCTCTCCACTGGCCAAGGCCATCCACTTAGTTTTTGAAACAAACTAAATAGTTTTCAAAAGATGAATTAGAATTCCATCCATACTGTCTTTCAATTAGTGACGTTTTTACTGTTTGGACGAGCAACCTTTAGTAAACTAGAAAAATCAGTACATTCCTTTGCCTAAAATCCTTCTGGATAATTACCTATCAATTCAATACCCCTCACTTTTTTCCCTCAGAAATATACCATACCATATCATAAAATGGAAAAGTGTCAATTTTCATCTTTATTTACATCAATTCCTTGTCAGAATCTTAATCTTAAAAAGGAATAGTCTTTAAATTTAGAAACGTCTGAAATCCAATAGTCATTTACAACTATTATTGATGTGGATTGAAAAACTCTATCTAAAGAAAGATGAAAGAATGGGAAAAGGAAATGGAAAAAAAAATTTTTAAAGAACCAGGTGCACATTTATCCTTCTAGATACTCAAAAAGCTGAAGACTGAGGACTGAGGTTCAAAACCAGCCTGGGCAGCAATATCTCTAAGACTCTAATTTCTCAATTAACCAATAAAAAGGACAGATGTGGAGCTGTGGCTCAAGTGGTAGAGCACTTGAGTGAAAAAGCTAAAGGACAACACCCAGGCCCTGAGTTCAAGCCCCAGTACTAGCACATAAGAAAAAACAAAAAAGAAATCAACTGATTAAATATGGAGCCTGTTACATAAGTTAATCAACATCTTTATATAACCATCTTTATAATTGGTCAGTCTGTAAACTCATATTTATAATATGAGTTTATATATTAAACTCATATATGAGTTTAATATATATTACATGCATAATATATATTAAAATATAGTAACATAATGGAAATACAATATCTACCATATAAAATATAATTAAATATATACTATATAACTAAAATGTGTAAGCTAGATAAAATATAATTATATACAATATAATTAAAATGTAATATAAACTAGCTAGGTGTGGTGCACACACCTATAATCCCAGAACTTGGGAGGCTGAGGCCAGAGGTTAGAGTTCGGGGCCAGCCTGGGCCATCAAGTGAGACCCTGCCTTCAGATAAATACTTGTTATCTAGGGTCATATGTGCAACAAGTGAGAAATGAAACAATAATATAGAACAAAAGAATACCAAGAAAAGCTAGTGCATAGAGCAAGCAAACATCTGACCACACATCTGCATGTTACTGATCTGTCCTAAACCCAAGACTACCACTCTCACCAAGAAAGCTGGTATTAGGATGCAGTTAACTACAGCCTGTTCTCTTCATGATACAACGTTGGGTCTTCCTCCAAACATAGCCCAATCTAAGCTTAAGGATCAGTTGAATTAATTTACTGTATTATTATTATTGCCATCAAACTTGCCAAATTTCATTTAATGTCCAGGGTCTAATTATAGTTGTCTCTGTGAGGGTTGAGGATAATAAGCACGAATGAGGCCCGATCAAGGCTCAGCTCTGCAAAGGGCACCCTCAACAGAGGCACGAAAGACATCTGTCTATACATGTGACAGAACCAGGCACTGGTTATATGTGCAAGAGCACACCCTTCTCCTCACTTGAAGCAACTCCCGGGGGTCTTATTTATGCAGAAGAGTAAGAAGAGGTGGATAGATAGATAGATGGAAAAAAATTAGCCATCTGGTCATCTTCTTACTTACCTCTAACGGTCCTAAACTGCCAGGTTTTGTCTAAGAAGTAAACTTAATTGCACAACCCATACCTGTGATAGGAGAACAATACCAAATACACTAATATTTTATACATCCCAACTTCTCTGGGTTTGTTTCTATGAAGCTTGAGAGGCACAGATACAAGAAGTAGCCATGCAGCCTGGGCCCAAGCGTCAGACACTACTCCATGGTCCTGAAATGGACCTTCCCTCCCCACAATGCTGACATCACACACGGTGACCTCGAGAAAAGGTATTACAAGTGAAGATGCCAGCACAGCAGACACATGGCAGACTGCCTGTGAGCAGGGCGGGGTGTAGACTCACACTCACCATGGGGTGTTAGCCAAATGGAAAAAGAAGATCTACCAGATTTCCCACAGGAAGAACTACTGAAGCTTTAATCAACAGGGAAATAAATAGGCTAAAAAGAGTAAAAACCCAGTCCCGGCTACCACACGAAAGAGGAAGTACAAAGATGTTCTGAGATGTATGTCTGAAGGCATTCATTTCCACATTGTTCTCGAGGTCTTGCTATTTACACAAACTGTTCTCCGGTCAGTCCCTCTATGCCATTTTCAAACTGAATGTGCCCTGAGGTGAACAGAAGATTTCCCTTTTCTCTTATTTTCTGAATTTAGATATTGCTTTAAGAAGACTTTAGCTTCGAAACAAATTCCTTTACTGGTGAAGAAAAAACATGGGCAAGTGCCTTATAAAAGTACAGCCATATATTTTGGTCAGTAAAGTGTTTTCCAATACACGAGTTTGATCATTCCATACACCATGGGTGTGTTTGGTACGGGAAGCAATGGAAAAATAAGAAAGGATGATTTCATTTGCTCTACAGTCAATGCTCTCTACACTTGTGGCGAGTTGCTAGGAAGTGACTCATTCTTTAACTTGCAAAGTCATTCTGCCCTGGAACATTTCAAAACTGACTGCCAACTGCAGCTTTATGCTTTTACTAATAAGAAGTTGGTACCAAATTAGGAGGAAGGATTTTACTCAAGTGTATTAGAATGTTAAGAGTTCAGAAAAGGTTTTTTTTTTTTTTCTTATTGAAGTAGAAGCAGGCTGAATACTCATTTCAATACAGCAAAAATATTTTTCTAAAATTCCCTTTTGGAATGTGCCTTCAAAGCCAGTTTTATGATTCAGCTAAGAAAAACAAACCATAAAGCAGTACAACTGTGCTTACTTTTTAACCAAGGAAATACTATCAAGTCTTTTTGACCCTAATTCCTAAAGTGAATCTAAAAGCCCCCGAGCCACTGAAAAATCCATCATCTAGCTGCTGATCACTTGTTAACATCTCTAAGAACATGCAATGGACTGAAGTCATTCATTTTAATTTCTTGTGTGAAATCACTTGGAGCAATGTCAGAATAAGGACTCTGCTAGTTGATATTTGTAGACAACAGAATTTTACTCAGGGGAAATTTTGACCAGTAGCATTAGTCAATTGTTGGGCCTACCATAAATAGACAGCTAATAGTCAGCTTGTGGGTAGTTTTCTGTTTTAAGAAATCTAATGTCTTTTTTCTCTTCCTGGGGGGCAGCGGGGGAGTATCTGTCGTGGGGGTTGGGCATTGTCCCTGGCAAAGCTACTGCTCTATCACTGAGTCACATTATCACTTCCTGTTTCCTGGAGGTTAATTGGAGACAAAGTCCCATGAACTTTCCTGCCCATGATCCTCAGATCTCAGCCTCCTGAGTATCTAGGCTTACCTCCAGAGCCTGGATTAAAAAGAAATTAAGATTCAAAGCCCACAGGGAAAGTACAGTCACATGTTATGATGAAGTTAAGCATTTTTCTCACCAATCTTGTTTGATGAGCTGTGCACCAATGGCTCACTCTTGTAATTTTAGCTAATCAAGAGGCTGAGATCTGAGTTTGAAGTTCAAGAACAACTTAGGCAGGAAAGTCCATAAGCCTTTTATCTTCAATTAACCAGCAAAAAGTTGGACGTGGAGGTAGGGTAGAGCACACTAGCCTTAAGTAAGAAGGTTAAACAAGTGCATGAGGCCCTGAGTTCAAGCTCCAGCACAGGAAAAGGAAACAAAACTTTTGTTTGACGGAGCTGTATGTCTTCTCACCCAGAAGGCGCTTTCTTCCAATTCAATTTCCTAAATTTTTCAGTTACAGAACTTGAGAGGAAGTAAGCAGAGAAAGCTCAACAGCCATCTGGTCCTACATTTAGTTAATACCACTGCTCAAAGCCAGGTGCTCAAGAAAAAGGAGCAGAACGAAGCTCTCCATGCCAGCAGTTTTCTTCGAGGTGCAGGGTTGTGACTCTTACTTCCCCCACAGGAAATCCACTGCAGAATCTGAGAGCACAGAGTTCCTCCCCTGCACGCTGATCACCACCAGGGTCCAAAGCTAGGCTCTCAGCCAGAGAACCTAACAGTCAGCCTGTAACAACGTGCTTGCTCCATGGAAAAATCCCCATAGGAAAAGGTGCCTTCAGACTTGCCCTTGTCTAACCTATGTTAGACCAAATCCGCTCTAACACAGGTTACAACACCACTGATCACTGTATGGTCCTGTACTTGGTGCTTTGGCACACTAATAATACACCTATTTAGCCCTCTGGCATTACTAGATTTAAGCCAAAGCTAACAGCCCTATGTATGCACAATTTCAGGGAAGTGATTATAAAGCCAACAGACACAGGAAGAACGATGAAGCTCAGCATTCCTCCTCCACAGCCACGGAGAAGTCCTTGATTGTACAAGGTTGACGAGCTCGCTTCAATGTCATCAGTGGAGGTCACTGGTCCCATTGAGACAATCATGATAGCAGAAGTAACAAAGGCCCGGGAAAGAGCTCAAATCCTTTGCAGTGTGTGTGTGTGTGTGTGTGTGTGTGTGTGTGTGTGTGTGTGTGTGTGTGTGTGTGTGTGTGTGTGTGTGTGTGTGTGTGTGTGTGTGTGTAGGCATGCACGTGTGTGCCAGTGCCAGGGCTTGAACTCAAAGTCTAAGCCCAGTCCCTGAGCTTCTGTGGGCAAGGTAGCACTCTACCACTTGGGCAACAGCTCCACTTTCAGCCTTTTGGTGGTTAACTGGAGATAAGAGTCTCACAGTCTTTCCTGCCTGGGTTGGCTTTGAACCACAACCCTCAGATCTCAGCTTCTTAAGAAGCTAGAATTACAGGCATGAGCCACTGCACCTGCCCTCTTTTACAACTTGACTGACTTGTAACTAGACTGTCCGAAGTTCTATGTCTAACATGGGTAGTGCTGAAGATCGGCACAGACACATGAAGAAAACAGCCTACGAACTGGCCTAAGTCAAGCATTCAATAAAAGGCAATGCTCCTATCTATATTTACCATTTCTCTAGAAATATACCAGTCAGTGCACAGCGAAAAGCCAGGGTGTGCAGGGGAGGGTGGGGGAGACCTAGGTCACATGACCTGACCGCAACTGTGAATCCATTTAACGGCCTTCAGCCACACAGTGGATGTGAAGTGGGTTAGGGCTGTGGACACAGCAGTTTGGTGGTAAACAGAGGCACAGGAGACATGTTCTGTTAACCACTCAAGCACTACTACAACTATTTTTATTCAGACATAGTTTCATAGTTTTGACTTTAAGGAAGTTCAAATATACAAAATAGGATGCTTGGACCTCAGAGATGTGCCTGAATAAGAGGCACGGGTCACACCAAGAACCTACCCGGGGTAAAGTGGAAATCCAAGCCAGGAACAGGACGGGTGGATGCAAGGGAAGAAAGAGAGGGAGGAAGGGAGGAAGGGACGGACGGAGGGTCGGAGGTGGGGTGAGGGAGGAGCACATGGGTCAATGGAAGCCAGCACCGCTGCACGATGCTGTCCTGTCTGACAATCTCACTGGGCTCCACATCCTCCCCCAGCTGTAGACCCAGCCCAGGGCACGCAGGGTGGCAAGGGGAACGGATGCCACCAGTTCCGAGCACAAAAGCAGAGGTTGGGAAGGGCTATGGGGTTTGCCATCTGCTTGGCACTTGGCACTTTTCAACATGGGAAGGAGAAGGAGGAGGTGGTGTGTCTTATCCAAAAACAAAATAACAATTGTGCTGGTAGAGGAAGGGAATCTGTTAAGAAGGGGGAAGTGATGCCAATAAATCAGTGACTCCAAAGTATTCATTGTTAGTATTTTATGGCCAGCCCTAACACTGGGACCCAACACAAGAAAACCAGCCTGGGTCAGACGCGGACCACCGAAGCACGGAGAAGGGCAAAGAACCCCCCCCCCCCCAGATGAGCTGCCGAAAGGATCAGAATTAGCCCTAGCTTTTTTCCAGGGTTTAGAAGATGAAAGACGAACTAGTATTTACAAATGGCTGGGGTGGATCAGTTCCAAACCGTTTTAAGTTCCTTAAAGATGAAAGATGGCTTTAAGTTAATCCTGTATATGTAAAAAGCAATGAGAATGGTTCGTTTAAAACACTGCAGCTTAACCTTCAATAGTAGGATATTAAACCCAACTAAAAACAACGAGACATCTATTTGCGGGCAGCCATGGGCAGTGGTGCCAGGCTGACTTAGTGACTCTTCTACCTGCCCTGGGCTAGATCCATCTGGAACCCAGAAAAACTGCCCTGGACACAGGCTTTCTACAAGGCATTTTCTGTTCTTCTACTCATCACTTCCAAGAAGGCAAAGTCTTGGTAGGCTTTCAAGGAAACAAAATCTACTTTAAGATAAATAAAGAAAAAAGAAACAAACAACTGGTCTATGAGGTAGGATGGAAGAGTGTATTCCAGCAGCCTTTTGCATCTCTCACCAGAACGGAGCCCGGGGCTCAGCACGTACCACACGTAGCCCTGGCCCAGATTTAAAACTCTATAGCCAGATGACTCAGAGCATCTCAGCCTCAAGTGCCAGGCTTGTACCAGAAATGCCAGTGTCCTCTAGAGAAAACAACGACAATAACAAAAACCTTTATGTAAATGATTAATACTTTTAAAACAGGTTTTGGTCTGTAGGTGACATGGAAAACTCTAGGTAAACTTAAAAGACTGGACTCCCTATGCTATTGCTTCTGTTTCTCTGGAGAACTCTAATGCAATAATGGAGAGAACAAATCTGGTTTACTTCAAAAGAAAGACTGAATGTTCTCCAGTGTGGGAGATATGCTCCTTATCAATAAGATGAAGTCTAGTAGACATAGATCTGGTGACATCTAATTGTCACAGGACATAATGAACAGTAACAAAAGGACAGACAACCAAATGCAAAACACTGAAATCTGAAAAAGCACTTAGTTATGTCAAAGACGAAATCTTCACTTAGTATCTGACTCAGCCCCTCCTCAACAATTTCAAATTAAATAAAAGTTGGCCCTTGGAGCCAGGAACTATAATCCTAAACACTCAGAAGGCTGAGATCTAAGGATTGTGGTTCAAAGCCAGTCTGGGCAGGGAAAGTCCACGAGACTCTTATCTCCAATAAACTACTCAGAAAAAGCTAAAGTGGTGCTGTGGCTCATGTGGTAGAGTGCTAGCTTTGAGCAAAAGCAGCTCAGGGACAGAGCCCAGGCCCTTAGTTCAAGCCCAAAGACCAGTACACACACACACACACACACACACACACACACACACACACACAATTACACAAGGTTTGCTAAGCTTGGTACTGTGGATGTGTGTGGCCAGTGGGCTCTGTGGGAGGGCCTTCCTTGTCCATCATCAGGTATGAGGTGGCAGCCTGGCTTTACCTACTAGTTATCAGAAACCATTCCCCATTCAACAAGGAGATCACAAAAAGTATCGCCAAACACTCTGTCCCTGCGAGTGAGTCTCTCTCTCTCATCCAGGACGGTGAATCAGAGGACTCCTCAGACCCCTGCAGATGGGAAGTTGTAGCATGGAGAAAGTAAGCAGTCCACAAAGGCATGGTATCTCTGTTAAGGAATAACTGAAATAACTCCTTCCTTCCCTTCCTACTGGCTCCAGAGCCAGTGCCACCATCGAGTCCATGACTCACAAAGCAGCTCCACTAGGTGCGTGGTGGCTGCACAGAAGACAAGCAGACAAGACAAGGGTCCAGAAGCCATGACAGCCGCACCATCTCCAGGAAAGACCAAGGCTTAGTGTTGGAAAGTGCTGCTAATCTTCCACCTTGTGGGGTTTTTTTCTTTTTCTTTTCTTTTTTTTTGCTACTCCAGTTGACAGTGAGAGACAGACAGACCTACAGAGCTTCACACCACCCACATATGCAGAAAAGAATAGCAAAAAGGCACCAAGCATGTTCAGATGGAAGATCCTGTGTGCAGACTTGAAGGTAACGAGGGGAGGAGGGAAGGGGAGGAAGGAGTATGCACATCCATGCTAATGCGTTCATTCCAAATCAGTAAGCAACGGGATGAAAGCCATCAGGGCCGCAGCCCAGGAATGGAAATTCACAAGTGCAATTTGACCTTAACATGAGCCAAAACTACAGATTGGCAGTGGTTTGAAACCATTATCCTCCGAACCATGAGTCTGAACGGTTTAGAACCGTTGTTTTAAAATTATCCCAATCAGATTAATTCAACCAGGCACCATACAACCACGGTCTAATTAAACGAAGCGAAGCCAAACATGGGAGAAGGCTTCTTTCCAACAAGGGGTAAAACAAATGGTTACAGGACAATGAGCAAAGAATGAGTCGCTTTGCAGGAGGGAATGGTGACTTAGCAAATAGACAGGGACCCAGCCAGCAGGGAGAGCAGAGAGAGCTCTGGCAGGGACAGAGTTGGGGATGGGGGTGGGTGGAAGAAGTTCCAGAAATCACTTTGACCACCCACATCCACTGCAATGATCATGAGCCAGTGCTATGCCTTGGGATCACAGCAGGGTGATGATGGTTGAAAAATGGAGACTAATCTAAATTTTCCTAGGATGTAAGAACCACAGAATCTAAACTAGTCATAACTGCAGGGGGAAAACCATAAACATGTTTTGTATGTATGTGCATGTGTGCATGCTGTTTCTGTGTTTTCTGGTTTTTGAGACAAGGTCTTACTATGTAGACCTTGATCTCAGATCCTCCTACCTCCTGCAGCGATTACAGGTGTGTATCCCCACACTCAGATGGTTACAATTTTTATAATGTTTATGTTTCCTTCTAGTCTTTTTCAGACACAAAGCTGAGAGGAATCAGATCTGAATACTAGCGCTTATTCAGGAAGTGTATTTTACAAATGAATATTACCTATTGTTAAAGCTAGCTCTATTAACATTTTAGATATGGAAAAAAATTAAATCCTGAATTTGCCGGTTCTTGAAATAAAGCAAGGGGTTAAACTATATGAACACCTTCTTTCTCTCCAGAGATTACTTATTTCTAAGCTGCCAGGACCTCAGCCGCTGGACACAAAGCCACAGTCTTCATTGTCAAGCTAAGGGTTGAGCAGATAAGATAGTAGGGAAGTGGTTTGCATTTTCTACTAATGGTGGCTGTTTCTCCCCCATTTCTCTTAGTATTTACTCAAAATCAGCCCGTTCCACATGGTCACACCCCTTTCACAGAAATGAGAATTATCTGCAGTGACTGTCCCTGTAAATCAGAGGCAGGAAGTCTGATAGCAGAGTGACTTTTGTGCCCTTATCTTCTTTGCTCCCCCTCACTTCCTGTGCTCCAGCTGGTACAGGCAGGCTCCTCGTGAAGACAGGCTTGCAAGCCCCAGGGTCCCAGCAAGTGGGAGGCAGGCATGGCTGAGTCAAAGAAACCCCAAGTGGGAAGCAGACACTGACCTCATATATAAAGTACACTTTGGCTCCCACGTATATCCCCATGCGCACCACAGCGCGGACAGCAGCATTCATACCTGCGAATGGAAAAGAACAAAGGTTACTGAGAAGCACAGGGCTCGTGCTGGGTCGGCCATTAATTAACCAAGACCTGGGTCAGCTGCGGAACCTCCTATTTCCTAGCGTGAAGAATGACGAGGACACATGCCTTTAGTATTAATTCGAGCATTAAGAATTATATGCCAGGCACTGGTGGCTCACGCCTGTCATCCTAGCTACTCAGGAGGCTGAGATCTGAGGATTGAGTTTTGAAGCCAGTCCTGGCAAGAAAGTCTGTGTGAAATTATTATCTTCAATAAACAACTAAGAAAGGCAGAAGTGGAACTGGGGCTCAAGCGGTAGAACACTAGCCTTGAGCACAAAAGCTCAGTGACAATGCCCAGGCACTGAGTTCAAGCTCCAAGACCAGCACCAGAAAAAGAAAAAGAAAAAATATTTTTAAAAAAACCTACAGCACATAGAAAGCAGGGCCCCTAGTCATCCCAGGGTTCACAGCTGGGGTAAGGGGGGGTACGGTGGAGGGGGAAGAGATACCCTATGAAAGAACCACAACAGCCTCAGTTCAGATTACTGCTTCTGACTTCTGACTGGTACAGATTTTAGATAACTCCAATCAGCCAGAACAAAACAGTAAGCCAGTTAGGTAGTAGATCACACTTATAATCTCAGAAGTCTGAGATTGAAGGATAGGAAGGCAGGCAGGGAAACAAATCCCATATTCTTATCTCCAATGAATGAGCAAAAAGATGGAAGGAAGAATGGATGGATAGATGGTTAGATAGCTAGATAGATAAAGACAGACAGAAAGGTGTGTATATGGGAGGGGGAGAAAATGGGTAGCCAAATTAAAAGAAATGGATACCAAAAAGGGCAGTTGGTCTGTGATTGAAGACATATAAAACTAATCATTTTATCACCAGCTACCAGCAGTAAAATAAATAAATAAGGTAATTACTTAAAATACATAACAAATGCCATTTTATTGGAAGACAGACAAAACCAGCTCATAAATAATCACGTCTATTTTTTTTTTTACCATCCAGTGTGTTTACTTGTAGATTTACAGGCATATTCTAGTTACCACAAATGAGGGAAACCATGCAACTTATGTTTCTTTGGGTCTGGCTTATTTCACTTAATATAATTTTTCCGAGTCTTTCCATTTCTTTATGAATGGTCCAGTGTCATTTTTCTGATGGGGGAGAATAGCATTGTGTACATAAACCACATTTTCTTGATCCATTCATCCACTCCAAGGCACCTAAGTGATTCCATATGTTGTCTATGGTGAACAATTCTGCAGTGAACATGGTTGTGCTGGTAACTTTAGTGTGCGGTTGTCTGTGTTCTATTGGATAAATGGCAAGGAGTGGAACTGCTGGATCATGGTGGAAGTCTTTAGACCTTCACACAGTGACACCAAAGGAGGATATTCAAAGGAGCAGATCACAAGGCTCAATACCTATGTGTGTATGATTATATAAAATAATACTTATCAAAATAAACTCTAAGAAATGGAAAAAAGAGTTTTGTTGGTGGTGGTGCAGTTCTTGTTGACTTTTTCTTCTGTCTTGTTTGTTAGTTTATTTGTCTTTGGGAGGATAAGAGGAGACACAGAAAAGATAGGGCAAAGGGTATATAAATACAGCAGTGAAACTCACTAGACACTGTATGGAAAAGGAACTATATTCAACTTGTGAGTGGGAATGGGAGGGAAAAACTGGGAGAGAGTGAGGGAAGGGGTGACATTCAAAAAGTAATGTATTCATACCAATTTTGTAACCGTAACCCATCTGCACATTACCTTTACAATAACAATTAAATTTATTACCAAAAAATCATGCCTAATCAAGATAAATCCAGGATATTTTCTACACTAAAAAAAGTAAGAGCAAGGGCTGGGAATGTGGCTTAGTAGTAGAGTACCCGCCTAGCACGCATGAAGCCCTGGGTTCCATTCCTCAATACCACCTAGACAGAAAAGGCCAGAAGTAGCGCTGTGGCTCAAGTGATAGAGTGTTAGTCTTGAGCAAAAGAAGCTCAGGGACAGTGCCCAGGCCCTGAGTTCAAGAACCAAGACTGGCAAAAAAAAAGAAAGAAAAAAAGTAGCAGTATGTAATGTCTTACCATATAATCATTAGACTCAATTTTGCTTTCCAGATGCAAACTTACTTGAACATCACCCTCTCTCTGTTGGCAGCACAGAAACTGAAGGAGAATCCTGAATCCTGTAAGTAACAGACTGAGGATGGGGTCCAAAGAGGTGTGGAATTGGGGCCTCCGGAATGCACCTGACCTTTCCATATCTGCCTCCTCTATAGATTTAAACTCCAGAAGGAAACAAGAGCCAGAACTAGAGCTGCTGCAGGATGTGGCATTAAAGTCACAGTTTTTGCTAAGTAAGTGCACAAACAGAAGGACTCTGGTTCTCTAAGAATATCCAAATTTGGGTAAACTTGAGTGAATGGGCTGAGAAGATTGTTTAAAAATTCCTGAATAACTTGTGTCCATGTGCTCCAGGCTGGAACAAGACAGTTGCTACAGAAAACCTATGCTGTTCAGGGACAGTATTTATTTGGCTGAGAAACTGCAGATAAACCCACGTTCATACAAACAGTTAAGGCCTATTACATATGCACACAGACATGCAGCAATTTTATTACTTCATATCCAAACCTAGTTTACTACAATGTCTCAACAGCCATCTCTTAAGAAGATCAGACTCAGTATTTTTAAAATGCAATGAATCCTACAGATCATTTTCTCTTCCCTCCATACTCTCTCACTGGGCAGTACCATTTTCTTTTGTCACTCAAGCTGGATACAACTAAACCCCTCAGCAGCTCTTGTTCATTAAAATGAATACTTTTCCTAACAGCAGGTGCTAGCTTGCCGTAAGTAAGGGAAGGAAAAATGAAACCTAAAATGTAATTCAACTTCCCGACTCATAGACAATCTCAACCCTGTAGATTGGGCCTGAAATCTCTTACAAGCAATCTCAGTAAGGACTAAACACCCAAAGGCTAGCTGTGTGGTGCTCACCACTTTCTTCCTGTCTACCGAAAGCATATTTGGAAACGGTCAGTCCATGAATCAACCAAAAGCAGAAGAAAAGCCTGGCAGGTTTGCCTCTATTTCACGTGTTACTGTTCTAAACTGTTCTCTCTCAGTCACTGTACGATCATCTTGGGTTCCAGGAAGGACAGGACAGGATAATATCATTTATGATGAGAGCTAAAACTACGCCTAAGGAACAACAGGGCCTTGAGGGACACACTACCCCCTAAATGAGGATAATTACCTATAATGACCAGACTGGAGGAAGAGAAGTCATCTCCAGGAAGCTAGATTGCTCCCCTCAGGTGGTAGATAACAGACATTCATAACTTCTCTGGAACTGGGAAAAACAGAACAGAGATAATGGCCAGCCAAGCCCTCACTGGAACTCTTAAACTCTTTTGACTCCTGCCCCTAATATCTCTTCTATTAAACCTAATGTCGAGTTTATTCCCAGAAGATGGCTTACTGACCACTAAATGAATCTGAAGTGCCATCTTCCCATGGCATGTCTAGGCCAAGAACTCTTTGCCTTTGCCTTCTTTCCCAACAAACCTTTCTATTATTTTCACTATGTTTGTGCCATGCCTAAATCCTTCTTCTCACACAAGAGAATTGTGGTTGATTAGCTGCGCTAAATTTCCAGTAACAACATTTCTTCTTGGATCTCAACAAATCCCTCTGACAGCTGCACCAGGTGCTAGACAGAACAATTCAAGCCATTTTTTTTCTCTTGCCTGAGTTTTCACAACTGACTTAGCTATCTTCTTTATTCCTGAAGACAAATTGAGGATAAGATAAAAGCGACAAAATACTCTGTCTACTACTTGAAGAACTTCCTGTATGTCGTTTCCTACTTGTCCCCGAGCTCCGTATTGCAACCTTTCCACAAGTCAGAGTCAAAACGGGACATACTTAATCCCTAGCTTCCAAGCCAATGCATCGAGTTTGTTACCAGAGCAGTTAGGGCAGTTATAAACCTCATTTCCTTGAGTCTGACAAGAGAAGAACTCAGGCAAGAGGTGAACATAAAAGTGCTAGGAGAGTATATGAGGGGAAAAAAAGCACTGCAGAGAAAACATAAGGAGGCATATCCATGCCAGGAAAAGACAGCACTTCAGCCTGTCTCTGCCATCTTGATCAGACTTCCTCATTCAAGAGTTTGGCCTTGGGTAACACAGTGACAGTTAGATGGCTTTCTGATTGGTGGATCTCCTTTCTGTTCCCTGGAAAACTGTGACACCAAAGATTTATTATCCTGTCCTAATTTCCTCATTCTTTTGTCCTGGCTTTCCTCACTCTTTTATAGACAGCTTCGTTTCCTCCATGTGTGTGGTTGTTGGGCAGGTTTTGGTCTTTCATTCTCCAGCCACCTGCAGCCTGTCCTAGCCTGAATTCCCTGATTGTCTGCATTCATATTATCTATATGTTTGGGACATATTCTCTATCAATAAGGATGTTTCATTCTGCAAGCATGCATACCTGCTCCTTACCTGGATTCCTAGGGTTTGTGGAAGAAACGTCGGTGGGGAGTTTTGTGCCACTGAGGAGGGGGATGTTTTCTCTACTTGAACCTCAGCATCCACCCTGCCCGCACTCCTCCCTGGAGAGGATTCCTCCTCCCCAAGGCTCCTGTACCCCACTTCCATCTTTCTCCCTAACCAGACTCTCTTTTATCCTTCACAGACAGAACTCTCTCAGATGGGTGTGGGGGGGGGGCCTCTACTCTTTATTGCTGTGTGTGTGTGTGTGTCTGTGTGAGAGAGAGAGAGAGAGCGAGAAAGAGAGAGAGAGAGGGAGAGAGAGAGAAAGAGCGTGAGAAAGAGAGAGAGAAAGAGTGTGTGAGAGAGAGAACAAACTAAGACTTGAACTCAGGGCCTGGCTGCTGTCCTTTTAGCTTTTCCACTTGGCTTTTTTTGCTCAACTTGAACCATAGTTCCACTCTTGACTTTTTCTGGTTAGTTGGAGATCAGTCTCATGGACATTCCTGCCCGGGCTGGCTTTGAACCATGGTCCTCAGATCTCAGCCTCCTGAGTAGCTGGGATTATGGGACAGAGTTTTTCATTTGAACATATAGAAGCATCTCTTCACAATTACGCTATAGCCAGTAATGGTTAAATTAACCAGCAGATCTGTATATATAATGTGCCAACACAGGGCACCAAGCTGGTAAAGGAGCCACCCACTCCATGTCCATAGCTCTTACACTCCTCTTCTCTCTGAAATCCTCATCTGCACTGGATCTCTCATAATAATAATAAGTAAACAACCTTAAATATTTAGAACAGGTACATGGGGAAAAAATGACAGAAGGAATGAAAACACTAACAGCTGGACATGAAAGAGAAGGCAGGCCCCAGGAGACACTGGTGCAGAACAAAACTGTGTTCCCACTCCAATCTGCATCCTATTAATCCTGAACCCTTTCCGGGTCGCCCAGCCTGACCTGGGGGGAGAGCAGTAGGATCATCTCAAATCATTCACCTAGAACCTGCAGCAGATCTGACTGGCTCCAGGCAGGACATCCCCAGGGCTTCCCAAGTGGGCTCTGAGAGGTCACAATTCTGAGGGGCTCTTGATTATCGTGCAAGCCACACTTTGAAAGACCAGCTCCAAACCCCAGAAGGCCCGCATCAACTCACAAAGCTAGCACGATAGTCAAACCCCCTAAACCAGCACCTTTCCCCGCCTTTTGGTAGCATTGGGATTGTGGCCCAGCCCCACACCACCTCACTCCTAGCCAAAGTGCTATGGCCCAGAGCGTGTCTGAAACCTCAGGAAAAGCCCTGGTCCCTCTCTGGGGAGGGAGAGGGAGGGAATGAGACAACTGGGGGGCTCTGAGAGGATAAACTGCTTAGAAGAAACAAAATGAACATAGGGCCAAAGCTGCAGTTCAAAGCCCAGTCCTATTTTAACTGTTAAGGCTTCTCCATGTCCTTCCTCACAATGAAAGGAAACTCTGCAGGAAGAAGGCTTGCTGGGGCCACATTTCTGTCTAATTGGTAGGGAGTCTAGCTTTTAGGCTACACCTTTGAATTCGGGTACATCCTGGCCTCATAGGTTGTGGTCCAGAAAGCAGAGCCTTTTCTGAGAAAACTCATAAGGGGTATGCAGAGTGCTGGGCCCTAGAAAGATAGGAAGCAAAGAAGAAATAAACCACTGATCTAGACACAGACTCTTATAAGGCGAGTCTTTTAAAAGTCAGGTTTTAAGGTTTCTGGTATGAGAGTTTTCTGTCTTCATTTTGTCTAGGGCTGTCCATGAACTCAGCACCAGGTCATTTGGAACTGAGGGCAGTTTCTGGATTTTCCACTGAACATTCAAGCCACTGTGTTTCATAGGAACAATTCTGGCATGGTTGGGGTAATTTCTTCACTTCTGTTTTGGTTTTGGTAGAGCGATCTGGGAACAGAAACAATGTTCATGAGGTTTCGGTAGGAAACATGTAATCTTCCTAGCCAGGGAGAATCTTAATAGCTGGAAATTATCTTCCACGTTGTTTGCCAAAATCAAATCCCCAGTCCTGAGGGAAGGTACAGTCTTGCTATGGGAAATAAAAATGAAAGTTAGAGACAGGGAAGGAGTAGGAAAGTGGAAAATACATGACAGTCAAGAGCAGTAGAAAGGTCAAGCTATTCAATTATTTTTCTGGATATTCCATATCTACTTATAAATCTTTAGTAGGTTCTACAAGATCATTTTCTCTTTCAGGTTACAGTCTTTCATGTGCCTGGTTAAGAAAGTGTTAAGTAGGGGCTGAGAAGGTGGCTTATTGGTAGAGCGCTTGCCTTGCATGCTCGAGGCCCTGGGTTTGATTCCTCAGCACCACATAAGCAAAAAGAAAAAAGCCAGAAGTGGTGCTGTGGCTCAAGTGGTAGAGCGCTAGCCTTGAGCTGAAATGCTAAGGGACAGCGCCCAGGCCCAGAGTTCAGGCCCCACGACCGGACCCAAAAAAAAAAGAAAAGTAAGTGTTAAGTAAATCCCGTATTTACTGTATAATACAATTCAGATCTAGTACCAGTAAATGGTGTATTTATCACCTATGCCAAGGTGGCCTTCCCTTCCAAATGGGATTCTGTTCTGATAATGTTTAAATTGTATTTTCACATGTTTAACACTTGAGGAGACAACATGGCTGGTTACCCAGATTTGATCCTAATATTGTACACATGTATAGAACACCTCCCACAAGTTAAACATCAACATCATATACCATTTACAAAATGAAATTAAAATACAAGGAACTACTGACCAACGAAATGATTTGGGCTCGGCATTTCACCATCCATATCCTCTCAAGAGTGTAATAACTTTGACTTGACCCTGAAGACAGGATCTATCAGCACGGATTTACTATGGTCAATAATTAAAATTCCTTTCTGAGCAATAAAGTCATGTCACTCATGCCTTCTACTGGTTTCTCAAGAAATAAACTAAAAACATGACCTACACAAGTCCAGGCAAACTGGACTTGTGCATAATATTTAAATAATGCAGGTCTGGAAGCCGGAGATATCCCAAGGGGATTTCGAGCTCCCTTATGGCTCACAACTACCAAGCTGGAAGTCACTCTAGCCTCTCTGACTGCCTAATACTCCAAACCATCGGTTCAAGTCAGGGAGAACTTTAGATGAGACAAACCTGTAAAGGGTCTTCCTTGTTCTATCCATTGCATACACACAGACAAGGGTCTATCCCTTCACTGACCTAATGGGAAGACTTGACCTTGGTAGAGCTTGCTACAGTCAGGAAAGACCAATAAAAAGACACTGAACAGCCAGGCACCGGTGGCTCACGCCTCTGATCCTAGCTATTCCGGAGGCTGAGATCTGAGGATCATGGCTTCCAGTAAGCCTAGGCAGGAAACTTATCTCCAATTGACCATTAAAAGGCTGGAAGGGGAACTGTGTGTCAAGTGGTACGGAAGAGGGTTATATAGCTTTGAATGGAAAACGACAGTGCCTGGGCCTTCTAGCAGACCAAAAATGAAATAAACAGGATAAGCAGACAAATGATACTCACCAGAAGGGGAGAGCTAGCTCAGTGGTAAAGTGCTAGCTTATCTCATGGGTTAAAAGGACATTTATGCTAAAGAGAAAAATGACAAGCCAAGTAGGGCTGGGGGCCTGAGGATGTAGAGATCATCAACAGAGAAGCTGGAGCGGTGATGTGTGAGGCAGGAACGGAAGAAGGTGAGGGAAGTTGGCCAAAGGGAAATCTTGAGGCAAGAGCTTGCCTGGAGAGCACTGTGTTCCACTGACCAGGGCAAACGTCATGACCTCTGCCAGCTGCCTCCCGCATGTTCTCAGAGCACTGGCGGAAATGCTCACAGAGGCATCGTTTACATCTAGGTGGAAAACCACCTGAAAGCCCCTTCCATCAGAGCAGCTCTGGTCATGGATGTCTGGTCCAAACGGAGAAGGGCTGGACATGTCAGTACTCACTAGAGTTGGCATGGAAAAAACTTTTTAAGCATCATATTAATAATTAATGCAACAACTGATTATGTGTTGAAGTCACAGGCCAGAGAAGTAGCTATGAGATCAACTGACATTACCAGCAGTGGCTCACGCCTGTAATTGTAGCTGCTCAAGAGGCTGAGATCTGAGGATCATTGTTTGAAGCCAACTTGGACAGCCAAAGTACATGAAACTCTTATTTCCAACTACCAAAAAGCTAAAAGTGGAGCCATGGCTCAAGTGGTAGAGTACCAGCCTTGAGCAAAAACTATTCAGGAACAGTACCCAGACTCTGAGTTCAAACACAAGGACCAGCACAAAAGGATTTTTTTAAAAAATGACTGGCTACTCCAAAGGCAAGAGGATTAAGAGATTGAAGCTAGGCCTGGCAATGTTAGAAGACTATTTATCTCAAACACTACAGGGCAGGGGCATGTTTCGAGAGGAAAAGTCATTGCTTAGCAAGTCTGGGACCTGCAACCGATACAGGCCTGGACAGAGGAACCCTGGAACCTACTCTGTTGTACCTGATGCACCATGTACAACTTGCAACACCAATCAACATTCCATTACAGGTGATGCTTTCCTATGGATGCGTGGTTTACGGTTGTTTTCCCTTTTTTTATTTGCTACTATAACCATTTCTGTAAAAAGTAACTTCAAGAGCTGGGCACCAGTGACTCATGCCTGTAATCCTAGCTACTCAGGAGGCAGAGATCTGAGGATGTTCACAGAAAAGTCCTTGAGACTCTTATCTCCAATCAACTACCAAAGAGCCAGAAGTGGGATGTATAGCTTAGGTAGCAGAGTACCAGCCTAGAGTGAAAGAAGACGGTGCGTAAGGCTGAATTCAACTCAGTACTTGCACACACACACACACACACACACACACACACACACACACACACACACACACACACACAGAGAAGTACCTTCCTACCAACCTAAAATCCTTAGGAGTCTCTAAGCTCAAGCTCAGGCCTTCTGTCTCCACTCCATTCCAGAAAGCCTTTATCAGAGGTTGTCAGTGATCTGTACACAGCCAGCATCTCAGTTCACACAAGGTAAATCCAAAGGTCTCACCCCGTACCACTTCCTCCCAGTCCTGAAGGATCTGACACCCTGGGCTTCACCTCGTTCCCCAGCACTCCACTCCCACGTGAAGTTTCCTGGGACTTGTCCTAGAAACAGCAGCCCTTTGCCCTAGGCCCAGCTTCCTTCCTAGGTGGTTATAAAAGGTTGGAGGTGACTAATGAGGCCTCAGGGGTAAGAAATGACAGAGTTCCAACTGCTTCATTTTGCCAAAGCAAAGCGACCCTATCACTGATGGCAGAGAGCAGAGCCAGGCCCCAGGATATAAATAAATCTCTGACCAGTCTGTATTTTGCTCTGCCATGCTCTGTTTCCTCTCTGATCTAGACAAGCACAATTACAGGAATTCCAAGAAAGTACAATATGGCAGGAATGTGCTGTAGGAGACTAGATGATATGGGACCTGAGCCTCCTGGCAGATATTCTGTAACAAGTAAAAATACACCAGACAAAAGCTTGCTGGAAAGAGTAACTAAAAAAAAAATAAAAATGACTCAACTCTTTCCTTAAGAGAGCCATCTGCTCTCTATGTAGAGAAACACTTTCACCACCATCCTAACTGGCAGTGGCTGTACCCTTTCTATCTCCATGTCTGACTTGCTGCCTTAACTTCAGAGTTCTAACCTGAATGGTGTCTGACAACCCTGGCCCTTAATATGGTACAGCCCATTTTTATAACCCTCATTGCTCCCTAAATGGTTTGATTTCTCTATCAAAAGCTCTCAGAGCCACTGGTGGTGACTCACATCGGTAATCTCGGCTTCTCAGAAGGCACACTTGGGAGGATTACAGTTTGAGGCCAGTACTTGGCAAGGCCCTGCATGCGAACACCAGAAGGCCAACCCCTCAAAAGCTTTCATTTTTCTGTAACCAGAGGGGAAAACAGGCTTCCTCTTCCTTTTCTTTTTTTTTAAAGTAAGATGACAAGATGTCTAGCACCTCAAGATCTTCTGAATGTTATGTAAAAAGAGTTGTGTTCATAGGAAGTCACGCAAGTTATACTAAGGCGCTCACTCAGCAGAGGGGTTGCTCTGGAATTCTCCCATGCTGCCTCCTAGACTCCCTACATTTTTGCTGCATTATTTCCCACTAGAGCATAGGTGTGAAGAGTTCCAGGATAGCAGAAGGGGGCCTGGTGCTTTGTGAGGCCTACTGGCATCTCTATCTCCTTCCACCTTCCGGGGTGCTCAGGCAAGCACAGCCTAAACAGAACCCCGCGGTCATGGTCACCCCGTGTCATCCCAGAGGAACTGGTTTCAGGACATTGACCTCGTCATACTCAAAACCTGATGCTCAAGTCACTCCTATAAAATGAGGTGGTGTTTTGCTATAGACTTTTTACACCGCTGGGTGGTTGAAATCATTTGAAATAATCTCTACACTACTTGTATCTACGATACTGTTGTGTAAACTGTTGATATGTTGTATTAACTAGGAAATGATGATAGAAGGATGCCTGATGCCATATTATTTTTTTAATGCCGGTCTTGGGGCTTGAACTCAGGATCCTGCCTGTAAGCTTTTGTGCTCAAAACTAGCATTCTACCACTGGAGCCACATTTCTGGCTAGCTTAGTAGGTTCTATTGGAGATAAGAGTCTCATGGACTTTCCTATCTTGGTTAGCTTCGAACTGAGATGATCAGATCCCAGCCTCCTCAGTAGCTAGAATTACAGGCACAAGCCATTCGTGCCCAGCTTGCTGCCATTTTGAGTTGCGATGATAAAGGTACTAGACAGAGGGGCTACAGTTTCCTAAGTCAGGTAATGAGTCCATGGCCTTTTGGACAATGTCACCCCTTCCTTCACTCTCTCTCCCTTGATGCCATTTTTAAAAAAACAGTATTTTCAATCTGTGTTCGACTTGACTGGACTTATTCAGGACACACGAAGGTGTAAAATGAATGACCTAGCACCTGGCTCAGGTCTACAGTCCTAGACAATTCTGATGACAGTTTCAAAATTTCTCTCCTTAAAAAGCACTGGGCGTCCCACGTACCTAGGGCTTTGTGATGATTACAAGGTACTTCTAATTAGCAAGGCGTGCATCTACCTAAATGACCCCATGAAATAAAAATGACAGCTGGGCCTCTAGTCACCTGCCATTCTCCAGTGGTGATCCAGGAGGGGACAGGCAATGAAAGTTTGACTGTTTGGCACCTGCCACGTGCTGTGCTGGACAAGGGGACTTCAGTCCCACTGGGGAACGTTTCTGGGAGAGGATATTCAATATCCGTCTCCAGCCTGCCACCTCCTCCATTCAGCCACAGGACCTATGCTGTGGGACCTCAGGGAAGCTTGACTTGCTGAGAATAAGCTAGCACCAGGAAGCACTTCATGCCGGCCACATATCAAGCAGTTATTCTCACTGCAGTCTCAGTCTGCACTAATGCTGATAGTGCCATGGGCAACCCCAAAGAATGCACATGAGCTTTCTCCATGCACCAGGCTGCAAGAAGCTGCAGCCGTGTTGACAGCCACAAATCCTGTTTGCATGTGACACAAATGCTGATTGAAGATGGGTACTTAGTCAGGAGCAGCCTATCCAGCTACATGGACCTTCAAGGGAAGGTAATTTGATTCTGCAGCCATTCCTTGTAACCACAGAACATATGGGGAAAGTCTGTCTTAGAAACACTCTTCCGCCCAGGTGTCAGTGGCTCAGGCTCATGAGCCTAGCTCCTTGGAAGGCTGAGATTGGAGGATGGTGGTTCTGGGCCAGCCTGGGCAGAAAAAGTCCCCTCTCCACAGGAAGAAGGTGAACACTGGGGCACATGCCTGTAATCCCAGCCACTATGAGAAGCTTAAAATTGGGCAGATCACATGAAAGGACAGAGGATGAATGAATGCAGCAATAGGACTAACACTAGGTTGAACGTGAACTATACAACTGCGGCTGGGGATGGGAAAGAAAATCTGAGAGCAAGAGGAGGGGTGACATGGTCCAGAAAGAAATGTATTCTTTACCTGACTTATGTAACTGTAACCCCTCTGTACATCAGCTTATTCATAAAAAACCTAAAAAAATTGGACAGGCCAAGCCACTGTACCAGGGCAGGAGGTGAGACTCAACTCTAAATTTCACCAGTGAAAAGCAAGGCTGGAGATGTAGCTCAGCAGTACGGTGTCTCCCTAGCACACAAAAGGCCCCAAGTTCAAACGCACCAATAAAGAAATAAACTTCTTGTACATCAAATGTACAGAATACGTGGTAGGCACAGGGATCCCAGTATGGAACTGTAATATAATTTTCACATCTGATTAGAAGACTGCCCTTAAAAATAAGATTTGAACATTTATTTCTTAATCTCTACCAATGAACAAACTTTGCTCTCAGGGGAAAAAAAAATTAAGTTCTGAGAGAGAGTCAAGATAAAATGTTGAAAGAAAATTCATTTCAAAGCCTAACCCCACACGAAGGACCTGGGAATCTCCTACTCTTAAGTCATGTGTATCTCAAGACAGATAGAAATGCATGCCAACTCTCCAACTCCAAGATGAGGCTATGACAGTTTGAATGGAGTCTTCCACCCTGGCTAGAGAGAACGTCCACACAACTGGCTATGGCTGGCTTTCCCAGGGACGGCCCACATGTGGCGGGTATGAACAGGAGACCTTCTTGGATTGCATCTGCAAAGCTGGGAGTGGCCTTGCTCCATTAACCTGAGGCACGGGTCTGTACTTTTGGTTTTGCACGGATCTTTTCCCAATGAGGAGAAGAGGCATGGACCTGAGCTAATATTTCTAACTCCGGAGGAGTGGCAGCTCTGGATAAATATCAGAGAACACAGTGTTTCTGTCAATGACACCAATGCCCCCCCCCAGGCTCCTACAGACCTATCAAGTATTTTTTTAATATAATTTTTATTGTAAAGATACTGTGCAGAGGGGTTACAGTTACATGAGTAAGGTCATGAGTCCATTTCCTATCGAGCTATCGAGTATTTTAACAAACATCTGGACAGGGGTTTCAAAACAGATGATCAGTACGTTTTGGGTTTTGTTTGGTTGGGGTTCCCCCCCTTTCCCAGAACGGAATCTTAACGGTAAATTAACCTTGAAATGGTGACCTCGCAACAACTAGATTGGGCTCCAAGCTCCCGGTTCCTGTTCCTTTGGAGGGAGAGCTAAGTGCTTCTTGACTCTCCTCCCCCCTCATCCCCCACGCGCGAGGTCTCTCTCTGGCCCACGCAAGTGCTTTGGAAGGTTCCCTCAAGATCCCAGCCGGAGTGCAGATGCAACCCACCCACCCACCTCCTCGCCAAAGCAAACAGTTCAGGCGTTTACCGGAGAAACCCCGAGGGATCTGCGTCGTGATCTCCCTCCCAGGTCTTTCTGTCTGTCCACCCCCCAGCCTTGGCTGTCACATGCCCTTTCTGAAAACCCGCCTGGCATCGGGACGAGCTAGGCTGACGCGGGGATCCCCTTCCTGCCAACAACACCCTAACTCCCCACACCGACGCCTCCACCGCACCACGCTCGGCCGCCGAGCCCCGTGCGTGCGCGTGGGCGCCGGGGACCCGGGCGGGGCGCACGGGCGGGCGGCGACGGGCCGGGCATCACGTAGGCGCCCGCGGTGGGAGGGGCGGGGCCCTCGGCGGCTCCCCAACCTGAAGCACCCGTGCCGGCCCGGCCCCGCCCCGCTCAAGGGCAAGTTGAAGGTCACCTCGGGGCGGATGGGCGGCAGCACCGGGGCCCGACCCCGAGCATCCCGCCACCTCGTGCGGCCCGATCGGGAGCGGAAATACGGCGGGGGCCGGCTCGGGAGCACGATCCACTCCCAACCCCACCCCACCCCGTGGGCGGCTCCACTCCGGTCCCGGGGGTTGAACCTGGAGCCGGAAACCGCGCCACCGCCGTCCCCACGTGGACCCAGAACGTGGGCTCGGCCGAGCCCCGGCGCTGCCCTTGCGTTTACCGTGACATTACTCTTCACGGATCGCATCCAAGGGCCCCGGATCTCAGGTCCTTTCCACCCTGAAATCGGCCTCAAGGTTTGGGAGTGTGGGGGGGGGGGGAGGAAGAAAGGCGTCCCGAAGGCGGGTCGCGCCTTCCTGGTGTCCCACCCTCCCCAGCCAGGGGAAGCGAGCAGCGAGGGCCCAGGGACCCATTTCAGTTTTCAACTGTGACACAAGCCGGAAGAGCACTGAAGATCAGAGCGGAGGAAAGCCATTTAACAATAATAATAATAAGCTCCTAGCGGGAAACGCGAGGCACGGCCAGGACCCCCAGCGCGCGACCCCGCCGTGTCCCGCAATGCAGCAGCCGCCGCCGAGGCTCCGCCTGCCGCGCGCGGGGGGCGAGCGGGGGACGCGCGGGGCGGGAAGCCCCGTGGGGGACCCCGCTGGGATGGGGGGGGGTTCCCCGACGCTGCGGGGGTTCGGAGCGGGAGCAGGAAAAGATCGAGCTTGGCGGTGGTGGTGTTTGGGAAGGGACCCTCCCTCGCCCCTACGACTCAGCGGCTGCCCAAGCTACCAGGGGGATGCCAGGAGACGCCCCCCCTCTCCCGCCCATCTCCATTAACGAAACAAGCCTAGAGGCGGAAACGATCGGAGGGTGGAGGACCCCGCAGCTCCATCCCTGTATCCTCCGCGCCCCGGCCCCGCGGCCCCGCGGCCCGGCGCTTTCCCCGGCTCGCGTCACCACTGACGCGCCCAGGTGCCCGGTCTCCTTCCCGCCCCCCCCCCCCCCCGCCCTCGACTGATCCGACCGTTTCTCTCCCCGGATTCCCCGCTTCCCCGCCACCCACTCTCCGCAGCCCTTTCCACCCCCGCCACCCTCCTCCCCTCCGGGGGGTAGGGAGGGAGGGGACGGCGGGCGAGCCAGCGCGCACCTTGGGCATCCCCGCCGCTGGTCAGCACACCGATGGCCCGGCCAGCCCCGGAGAGGTGCTCCAGGTACTTCCCGAGGGAGCTGGTCGAGGACTCGGAAGTCACGTCGCCCATGGCGAGGAGACTGGTGGGGCGGACGCCGGATCGCTCCGGCGCGCAGCAGGCAGTGAGGACCTGACCCACGCGCGTCCGCCTCGGAACCGCCGCCCCGCCCGCTCCGGTCAGGGACCGCCCCCTGCCCCGCCCCGCTCCCCTCCGGAGGGCCAATGGGCGGCGGCGGAGGCGGGGTCAGGGGGGCGGGGCGGGCGCGGAGGGTGGAGAGGAGCGCGCGCACGCGGGAGCCCCGGACGCGGAGGGTCACCGCGCGCAGGTGGCGCAGCAGGTGGCGGCTGCTGCGGGCGGGAGATCGCGGGTGGTCGCGCCGCCCGCGGAGCCCCCCGCCTCGGCCTGCGCGGCTCGCGGCGGGCCGGGGCTGCTCCGGCTGTTGGGGTGGCGGTTTTGAAAGGGTCGCGGCGCGCCCGGATCTCCGCCGGATTCTCCCTGGGGGCGGCGCTCGCAGCGGAGGCATGACCCCCCCCTACACACACACCCCGATGTTTTTTTCCCGGGGGAGGGTGACCTGTCCGCCCCCTACCCCTGAATTTCGTCTTCAGCCTGAAACCTGGGTCTGGACGGGGACACGTGGGTGGGGTTCCCCGGGAACCGGGGCGTGCGTCTGGGACGCGCCTTGGCGCGGGAGCGGGGATCCGGCGGAGGAGGGCGTGGGGGGCCGCGATCGGACACCCGCGGGCGCAGGCCGGACACGCCCAGTGCAGCCCGGCGGCCGAGCAGCAAGGGTCCGGCGGAGGAGGGCTTGGGGGGGGCGCGATCGGAGACCCGCGGGCGCAGGCCGGACACGCCCCGTGCGGCCGGGCGGCTGAGCCACCCCTAGCCATGCTGAGACAGCATGCATGATCGATGATCGTGCGCGGTGGATCGCGCGTCATTTCTTAAGAAGCTTCTTAGGAAGCTCCAGGCTGCTCCGGAGCGGCCTTCCGGGTGGCCGGGGTCTCTATCGCTGATGATGCGGAAGCGAGATCCTCAGGTGACGGACTGAGAAATGGAAAAGACTGGGCGAAGGCTATAAAATCAACATAAGCTTTAAAAAAAATAAATAGGGCAGTCCTGAAAAATTAAAAATTAAAAAATATGGGATGTTTGCCTCGCCCACTGGCTTATGTAAGCATCAATATTTTAGTATGACAAAAAGGAAAGAAAAAAAAAAACTGCTGAGGATGAGGATGGATGAGGTCCGAATGGATGGAACCATCGCGGAAACCTGAATGGACTTGACAAGAAAGAGCCTGGCTGAGGGAGGCCCCGGAGGCTCCTGCCCCCTTTTCCAGTCGAATTTTCTGGGAATGCAGCCAGGGAATATGTATTTTTAACAAGATGTCTAGGTTTTCCTGTGGAGTGCAAAGTTGGAGAGAAGCTGCCCTAATGAATGGGAATGATTCCTGTAAAACAAAAAAAAAAAGAAAAGAAAAGGAAAGAAAGAAAACGTCCAGATCCCGGGTGTTCTGAAGATGTTTCAGGTACCACTGACTTCCAGGCTCTAAGCACCCAGCCACAGGGACTTCTGTGGATGGAAAGTGAGGATCTCTGCTCTAGAACTGGCGTGCTGATCATTCATGCTTTCCTTAAAGCAGTAATACTCCAAAAAATTAAAAAAAAAAAAAAAAAGATGGTGCACCCTGGATTTTATCTTAGCCAAATGCTTTTTATCTTCTAGCTGGTGTGGAACTCACAATCCTGCTGCCCTCCCCTCCCCCTTTCAGGGGATAACAAACATGGGCCAGCTTGTCTGTCATCAGGCTATTCCTTTCCGGCTGCTCTCTTTCTCTCTGAGCTTCGGCTACAGTGGCTAAGTGCAGATCACTTTTGTCCCTTGATAGATCCCTAAGGTCCATTTTCTAACGGGGCCATCTCCTTTCTGCTCATCCCTGCAGGCTGCAGTCCCTACAGACATCCTGACCTATTGAAGTGGCTTCCTGTCCAGCCTCGGGTGATGGATGGGTACAGGATGGAGGTTGGGCATGACAGGAGCTAACCTGAGCCTGAGTGGATGGGAAGGGCCTTGCTGGTGAGGCCGTGTACTGATCCAAAGGAGGGCCGCCAGTGTGCAGCCAGAAGGCAGAAGATGGGGAGGAGAAGGGAAAGGAAGAGAAAATCAAAGGGGGAGGGGCATGGGCAGCCAGAGGAAGGGAAGACAGCTTGAGACAAAGCAAAGAACTACCTGGCATACCTAAACTGGCTCTCTCCTCAAGTTCCCATACTATTTCTGTGTTTCCAACACACAAATATATTGAGATTGTGGGCTCTTCTTCCTTCTGTGTTTTCTTTCTCATGTAAGGTTTTTTGTTTGTTTTTTTGGTCAGTAGTGGGGCTTGAACTCTGGGCCTGGGCGCTGTCCCTGCACTTTTCAGCTCAAGGATAACACTCTTCCACTTGAGCCACAGTGCCACTTCCGGCTTTCTAGTGGTTTATTGGAGATAAGAGTCTCATGGACTTCCTGCCCCAGCTGGCTTTGAATGGTGATCCTCAGAGCTCAGCCTCCTGAGTATTGGATTACAGGCATGAGCCACAGGCACCCAGCTTCTCATGTAGCTTTATTTAATTTTCGCCTCAAATCTACCTTCTGTACTATAACTTCTCAGATTTCTACCAAATAGCTTTTCAAATAACCAAAGGGGAAAAAAAGCTTTCCAAAAAATACAGTTTTTAAAAAAAGCATTCAAAAGGCTGGGCAAGGGTGGCTCATGCCTATAATCCTACCTACTCAGGAAGCTGAGATCTGAGGATCATGATTCAACCCCAGTCCAGGAAGGGAAAGTCTGTGAGACTCTTTATCTCCAGTTAAACACCAAATAGTCAGAAATGGGAGTGTCCCTAGCTTTGAGCAAAGATGCTCAGGGACAGCACTCAAACCCAAGTTCGAGCTCCAGGATCAGCACACACACAAAAGTTTTAAAAATAATTCATTTGTACTTGTGTCTGAGTTTCTCTGAAATATGTGGCACTATTTCCTAATACTACTCTCTAAAACCCTTCCCTCAGTTGTATTTTGTCTGGGTGTATTTTTTTCCAAAAATGTACATGAGGTAAGGTGTAAAATTTAATTTTCCATATAAATAAAATATCAAAGATGTGTGCACGTTCTACTACTAGTTATAAACACTAGATGGCTTTCTCCTGACCATTGATTACCCATTACACATTTTCGGATTCCCTTTCTTCTTAGCTCTTAGCTTGCTTGACTTCATGGAAGATAAAATGCTAACTAATAGGGATGAATTCTAGGTTTCTCTTTCCATCTAAATATTCTGTTTCTTTTTCTGCTCTGGGATGCTGAGCTCTACTGCCTATAACCCAGAGATTTCTGGAAGAAAATCCAATTAGGAAACATGGTTGGGTTAAGTCTATGGCAGCCTCAATTATCAGGGTTCAGGAGACATCAGCAAGAAAACAGATCTTCATGCTCTGCTGCTCACTTGCTGGGGGGGGGGGGGTGGCTTTCTTCAGTTACATCTTTCATTGTCCTTGGACGCAATCAATTCGGTGCTCAGACACACATTAGGTCTCACGTGCTAACTTCCGGTGAGATAAATCAGTAGTTGCTGCCAGTTGGTGGCATGAATATAAACAGGTGATACCGAAGAGTTCTCAGAGAAGTGAGAGGCATGCCTCATAGACACAGACTGGGAAGATTCCAGAGGCCTGGAAGAATATACACAGTCCCCTAGGTAATGCAATCTTATTAGGTAGGTTATTAGGATTGTTTTCATTTTCCCTTGATTTTTGCAGTTAAACTGTGCTCCGTAGGCTGAATTTCTGCCTTTCGTACTAGCAAATACGATTTCAGAGCCTCTTACCAAGTTTTTTTTACAGTTTGATCCTTTGTTATTTTAACTCATTGCTATTACTATGATTCGTATTGCTATTGCTATTTGTGCCAGTACAAGGGCTTGACCTCAGGCACTTGCACTCTCAGCCTCTTTGCTCGTGGCTGGCACTCTACCACTTGAGTCACGCCTCCAGCAGTTTTGCTAATTTGAGATGGACTCGTGCAGACTTTGCTCCCCTGATAGTTTCAACCTGTGATCCTCAGATCTCCACCTCCTGAGTAACTAGGATTTTAGGTATGAGTATTTGGAGCCAGGCTATGGTAATTATTAATGTTACCACTGATATTCATTATATATTTGTTAAGAAAATGAAAGCGAGGAGGGCTTCTCACTGTCCTGAGAGGTTGACACGGTGGTTGGAGACCACAACTGGCTTTCTTTTCAGATGCAGCCCCCCCCCCCCCCGGGGAAATCCAGTGATCAGACAAACCCTTTTCCACCTTAATGTTTTGTTTCTTTACTGGAGCTCTCCACCAGAATATCAAGGAGATTTGTGGGGTGCCTTCCCCTCCACACCCCCGTCCCTCGTCCCTCCCCCACGCTGTGCTGTGTCTGAGTTCCATATATCTGAGCTGGCAGCTCCCAGATGCGCCTCAACACAGAATCCCAGCCTCCTCCAGGCAGATGATGCCTTTGCTAAGTAGAAGCCAGTTTGACCTAGACTGCCAGTCTGCAGCCTCCTCCCGGGCTGGGTGGAGTCACCCCGGTGATACCACACTGGCAGCCGAGCCACCCTGGAATTGCCTCTCTGCTTGCCTCCCTTTCTGCACGCACACCTGCTGTGGTTTGCTTGTCTCCACTTTGGCAAAATGCCTAGCCATAGTACACCATGATTGGGATTTGGGTTGTGGTTTTTTTTCTTTTTGCTGGTTTTTGTTTTTTTGAGACAAGGGCTCAGCTGTGTAGCATAGGCTAGCTCACAGTCTTTCTGCCTTAGCAGAAGAGAATACAGGCATGCACAGCATGCCCAACTTAAATTCCTCTTTTTTAATAGCACAAACCAAACACACACACACACACACACACACACACACAATCTTATGAACTATGGGTAAGGTGAAAAGACCTAGGATTTTAGTATTAAGGCCTGTGTTTAAAACTGGTCCTGTTGTGGACTCCCTGACCAGAGCTAGAGCCTTTCCTCATTTATTACATTAAAAAAAGAGAGATTAATACACACTCTCCCCAACTCTGGAGAGGATTAGACTAATCAGCTTAGGTTGCCATAACAAAATACCACAGGCTGAGACACTGGAACCACAGACATGCGTTTCTCACAGCGCCAGAGGCTCAAGTCCAAGTTCTGAGATGAAGGGCTGATGGGTTCAGGGTATTGGGGGGGGGGTGTCTCTTTTTCTGGTTGGCAGGTGGCATGTGTGTGTGTGTGTGTGTGTGTGTGTGTGTGTGTGTGTGTGTGCTCGAGCATGCATATGCACAAAAGAGAGAGATCTCCTAATAAGGACATCAATCTTATTAGATTAGACCCACTGTGATGACCTCATTTAACCTTACTTACCTTTTCACTTTTTTTTTTCCTGCTGTGAACTGAGCAGCTCAGAGGTTAGGGCTCCAACAGGAAGTTGAGGGAGGTGGATGGGAGGTAGGGAAACTGGAGGGATGATTATATCATCCCTCTGGTCCAAAGCACCAGGGCCTGCTCACCAGAGTTTCAAGAGGCTTTGGTGGACTTGGCCCTGGAGCTCTGTGTTCGAGAAGATGGCTGTTCTGTCTCCTGGCTGCTCTGGTTTTGAAAACAGAGCTTGTTTTCATAGCTTGAGCATCCTGCTGACATTCCCAGAATGACTTGGATTTTCTTCCTCAAATTGTTTCCTTCCCAACTCTCTCCTCCTGGAGATGATTCCTTCTAGATTGTGTTTTCTGATTCCTGAGATTTGCATCCAAAATTAATATATTGATTCTTTTTCGACTTTTTTTTTTTCTTTTTAAATTCTGGTCCTGAGGTTTAAACTCAGGGCTTTGGCATTGTCCCTGAGCTATTTTGCTCAAGACTATCACTCTACCACTTGAGCCACAGCTGCACTTCTGGTATTTTGCTGGTTAATTGGAAATGAAGAGTCTCATGGATTTTCCTACCCAGGGCCAGTTCTGAACCATGACCCTCAGATTTCAGCCTCCAGAGTAGTTACGAATGTAGGTGTGAGCCACCAGTACCTACTCCCCCCACCCCTCTCTTTGAAGGTAGGGTCTTCCTGTCTAGCTTAGCTTTGCCTTGGGCTTGTGACAGTCCTGTCTCTCCCTGTCTAGTGCTGGTGGGACAGGCCTGAGCTTCCACACTTTCCTCCGGGCCTTTTATGAGCATTCACCATTATTTCTTGGGAGTCTCCTTTGCTAGAATGCCTGGCTTTGCAGCATGGACCCCTGGGCAGTGGTGCCCTCAGCCACCTTGAGTGACTCGAGCCACCAGTTAGGTGCCAGCCAATTTTCCAGCCCGGCCTGGTGAAGTGGCTGCTTGTGTTGGTGCTCTACCTTCTCTGCCTAGCCCCTTTGCCAGGGGTCCAGCCGGGGTTAAAGGTCCAAGGGGACCTCCAGGGTTAAAGCGGGCTTCCTGGAAGTGGTGGTGAGGGGGTTGGAGAGGAATTGCAAGTGAGGAACCTGCTTTTAGACGACTCTGGAAAGCAGAATGTGTGGAGAGAGGGCAAAGTTACTATGGATGAGTGCTAGGGAGGGCTGGAAGGAAAGGCTTGAGGGGTGGCCAGAGAGAAAGGAGAGAGAGGGGTAGGGGGGAGGGAGGGAGGGAGGAAGGAAGAAAGGAGAGAAGGAGGGAAGGAAGGAAGGGAAGAAGGAAGGAAGGAAGGAAGGAAGGAAGGAAGGAAGGAAGGAAGGAAGGAAGGAAGGAAGGAAGGAAGGAAGAAGGGGCCAGAGAACATGCTGGCCTGGGGTGGGTGTCCATCAGAAGCGATCTGTGAGTTTCCTTTGGGGACACATGGGAGCCACCCCAAAAGCACGCCTAGGGCCCGGGGGTGGGGGTTGGGGTTGGGTTGTGCTCACTCTCCAGGCCCTGGGGTTGGAGACTGTCTCCACTCCCAGCTCCCCCTAGGCCCATGCTCACTTCTGGGCCGGGCTGGTGGAACGCAGCCCCCATCCCCCTGGCGCTGGAGGAGGGCAATGGAAGGGATGGAAGCCCTTTCCCACGAGCCTGTGCCCTGGCCGCCCTGCTCAGGTTTGGCTTTTCACTTGGGTAAACATAGTTTGACAGACTCCTGTGTGCTTTCAGAAAATGTGAAAATGTCATATCGAAACTTTGTTCCATCTAGCAAAGACGCATCTCTTTTCCTTCCTTCCTTCCTTCCTTCCTTCCTTCCTTCCTTCCTTCCTTCCTTCCTTCCTTCCTTCCTTCCTTCCTTCCCTGCCTCCCTCCATCCCTTCCTTCCTTTCTTCCTTTCTTCCCTTCCTTCCTTCCTTCCTTCCCCTCCTTTCCCATCACTCTCCCTCCCCTCTTCTTCCCCCTCTTCTTCCCCTTCTCCTTCCCCTTCCCTTCCCCTTCCCCTTCCCCTTCTCCTTCCCCTCCCCTTTCCCTTCTCCTTCCCCTTCCCTTCCCCTTTCCCTTCTCCTTCTCCTTCTCCTTCCCCTTCCCCTTCCCCTTCTCCTTCCCCTCCCCTTCCCCTTCTCCTTCCCCTCCCCTTTCCCTTCTCCTTCCCCTTCTCCTTCCCCTCCCCTTCCCCTTCTCCTTCCCCTTCCCTTTCCCTTCTCCTTCCCCTTCCCTTCCCCTTCTCCTTCCCCTTCTCCTTCCCCTTCCCTTCCCCTTTCCCTTCTCCTTCTCCTTCTCCCTTTCCTTTCCTTTCCCCTTCCCTTTCCCATCCCATCCCTTCCCATTCCTTCCCTTTCTCATCCCTTCTTATTTCCCTTTGTGATTGAGTTTGAAACTCAGGGGCTTATCCTTGCAGGCAGGTGCTCTACCACTTGAGCCATCCTCCAGTGCTTTTTGTTCTGGTTATTTTTGTGTTTTTTGTGGTCTTTTTTTTTTCTTCAGGTCAGCCTGGACCATGGTTGTTCTATTTGTGCTTTGCACTGTAGCAGAGATCACACACACACACACACACACACACACACACACACACACACACACACACACACACACACACACACCTCTATGCCTAAACTGTTGAAACAGGGTCTCAAGGAATCTTTTTTGCCTGGGCTTGTCTCAAACTGTGATCTTTCAGATTTTAGCCTCCCAGAGCTAAAGATTACAGGCATGAGCTGCCCCAGCTGGCTTAGTATGTCTGTTTTCTCCCTGTCTCTCTGTCTGTCTGTCTGTCTGTCTGTCTCCTGCCTCTTTTGCTCTTGATGCTTGTGTCACTTCTCCTCTCCCTGGCCCGCCCTCCCTTCTTGTCCAGCTAGGACACTTCCTTGAGAACAGTAAGGAATAGCAGGGTGGACAAGGTGTGGTGTTTCTAAGAGAAAACGTTCATCTGTAAAGTGGAGGACTCTACCACCACCACAGACTTTGCCTCCCCCCCAAAGGACGGCAGCTCTTCTGGAGACTCCCAGCCTCACACCTTACATCTGTTAATTGACATTTCCATTTCCATTGCCTAGGAACTAGTCCACTCATTGTGCCTTTGCTATATTCCGTAGTTAAAACTGTAATTTAATAATCAGCTACTTGCTAACAACTACATTTTACAGCAGTGTGGCTTTGACAACACAAAATGCCACCCAAGCGGACTTGAGAATTCATGAGCCCTGGGCGCGTTTCTCTGGGGTGTCACGTGACCTGGCTGGATGCAGCTGGGCTATCTCAGCGTCTCTGCCCTGGTCATTACATAACTTCTCCAGCCTGCCTCACACCTCAGCAGGCTTTCTTTCCCTAGGTGTGCAGCTGTGCAGTTGACATTGTGTTTCTCCTCATGACCACACGATGGCGCCAGAACCCTTTGAATGTGTATAAGCCCAGAGGCTTAAGCTGCTCTTTCAGTGATGGCAGATTCTCAGAAATAAAGATTGAATGACCAAAAAGAACAGTTACCTTAAAGAATAGGCGGATGTTCCCCCAGAAATGTTCTACTTCTGTTGGAGTTTACAGGCCATTAGGTAATGTGGACTTTTATATATCAAAACAATGCGCCTTCTCAGATATTGTATAGATTTAATCGTATTAGTAAACAATAACTTATTAGTCAAGAATTATAGCAAATAATTCATTCTCTGAGCTGGAGATGTAGCTCAGTAGTTTGCCTAGCATGGATGTTTGGACTTAGTCCTTGTCACTGAAGCAGAAAGAAAGAGGGGGAGCAAGAGGAGGAGGAGGAAGAGGAAGAGGAGGAGGAGAAGGAGAAGGAGGAAAAAGAGGAGGAGGAGAAGGAGAAGGAGGAAAAAGAGGAGGAGGAAGAGGAGGAGGAGGAGGAGGAGGAAAAGGAGGAGGAGGAGGAGGAGGAAAAAGAGGAGGAGGAGGTTGTTCACTAAAACACCAAGATACGGTTTCATAATGGAGCTGTATTAGAGGTCAGTTTTTTGGAGTGAAAACTTCCAGTCTTATTACATAACTTGGAGGCATAAATAAGACAAAAAGTAAGTATTACTTACTAGTAGGCTTCCCCCTCTGGCCTCATAGCTTTATTTTCACATACCTGATGTAGAATAAACTGCACACAGTTAGAGCTTTCAAATTGATGAGCTCCAAGAAACATAAACACTAATGATTAAAAAATAAATCCATGTTTTACTTCCAAAAGGCTCCCTGGGCCCTGTCTCCTTTATCTTCTCACCAAGGAGCTCTGTGTCCTGTCACTGTGGGTTTGTCTGCGTTTCTCTAGACTTAGGGAATAGAACGCACAGGTGTAGCGTGTGTCAGTAGTCTACTCCTTTTGATGGCGAAGTTGGGCATTCTTCCACTGCATGGCTACATCAGGGTGTTTACCCATTGGTGGATGGACATTGGGTGTTTGCCAGTGCTAGTGGTCACAAATAAAGATGTAGTGATTATGAATGTGCAAATGTAATGGTTAGGCTCAAAGGCATGGAGAATCAACAGAAAGGTCTCAGCACCTGCGTGGACATATTTAGGAGATAGACCTGGGAATGGGAGCCTCCAGCCAACGCTCGGGATGCACTGCCACTTCCAGGCTACGGTGTCTCCTAGGGGTTTGTGGGAAGGCCAGAGTTGGCTCCTTGGTGGTTCTCAACCCAATCAAATTGATAATCAAGATGAATCTCAGCACCATCCTTGGAGGAGCCCCACCCCCTCTCCGGGATGGGAGCGTGAATACAACTCCTCCTGGGAGCAAAACACCTACCTGTCACTCACACCGAGGCAGGGAACACGCTATCAGCCATGGCTGCCAGCTTCTCACGCTTCCGCTACAGCTGTCCATCCGCCGGCACCTCTCCACCAGGTACCAGACCATCAGCGACACTCCTATGCCCTGATCCCACCAGCTACTCACGGCTACCCATGGCTGTGACTTCCTTGGGGAAAGTGGCCAGGTTTGCCCTTCCTTCCTTCTGCCCCTCCCCTCCCCCAGTGGATTCTAGAACTTCTCCATGTGACCTCTTTCCAATGGTAGGCACCTCCTGATCTAGGGGTGTCCCATACCCAAGTGGTAATAAACCATACTTTTTTGTTGTTGGTTGTGGGACTTGAACTCTGGGCCTGGGCGCTGTCCCTCTGCTCTTCAGCTCAAGGCTAGCGCTCTACCACTTGAGCCACAGCGCCACTTCTGATTTTCTGGTGGTTTATTGAAGATGAACCGTGATACTCAGATCTCAGCCTCCTGAGTAGTTAGGATTACAGGAGTGAGCCACCTGCACCCAGTGAAACATTCTTGTTAAGATGCTTCTCTCACAAAGATTCCTTTTTTTTATAAAGGATACATGTACAAACAAAAATTACTATGTACATGTAATATGTATATATGTAGTAAATTTATATATATATATGTTACATATAAACATATATAGTGTTGTAACTGTATATATACTAATGTAAGTATAAGTTTATATCTAGTCTATTGTAAATATATATAAGATTTTATATATATATACTACAGTAAATATATATTCTATAATAAGCATATATACTACAGTAATTATATATGCATTCTATGTACACATGTGTGTTGGGTGTTATATTGCTATATATACTATCTATAGCACCCTCTATGATGTGAAAACATATAGAGCTTTATATTCCAACAGGAATGTGGAAAGTTAAAAGCTATACAACTGCATCTTCAGCTCCATGATATTTTCTTTGTGAATAAAGTGGCTCATCGTTGCTTAAGCACTCATAAGATAATTGTGTTTTGGTCAGCAATGGACCACTCCCATGATAGCAGCGAGGGCCCTGTAATCTCGTACCGGAGCTGAAATTCTGATCACCGGGGTAAAAGTTAGTGAGATTCCATTACACAAAGGAGCTGGGCATGATGAGTTACCCCTGCAGTTCCAGCTACTGGGAAGGTAGAAGAAGGCAAACTGCAGTCCAGGCCCAATAGGGCAAAAGCATGAGACCTTAGATAAAAGAAAAAAAAACAAAGCCAAAGGACTGGGGGTACAGCTCGAGTATTAGGGTTCTATCAGCACTTTCACGGTCCTCATGACTACGAAGCATCTTAAATTAGTCATTGACACCTGGCACTTGATCTCATGTTGTGTTGTTTATGATCATGCCCCTGGGACCTATATTTATACATGCATATATATGCATTGCATATATGCATATGTGATATGCATGCATATAAGATAAGCATAAGTGTGCTGTGGGCTCTGCTCTTTACATAGTACACCATGAAGAAATCTAAAAACACATTTCTCCCATTAAAGGACACATGACTGCATAGTTTCTTTAGTGGGAAATAACATTCATAGATATCACTTGGTTATATGAAGCACAATATCAGGTAGTTGTAGATGTAGAACAACAATGTCCTTTTCTTTTCTGCTCAGCACCTTTAATCTCAAATGTGCTAGAAAACCTCCATGATTCTGAAGTGGACCATTTTCCAGCACAGATGGTGTTGTACTGTTGAAACTAGAGTGGTTATCTATCATGGTCTGGGCTGAAACTCTCTTTTATCATGCTGGCAATGATGTTGTAGAATGACTGCCATTACACATCTGGTCAAGTCAATAGATGATGATAATCATGGAGGCTTAGATGTTTGATAATCATAATTAACCCACATGACATTGAGCCCAGAATGGTTGGACAGTAACGTGCCTGAGCAGTACTGAAGTACGTGTGTGTGTGTGTGTGTGTGTGTGTGTGAATGTGTGTAAAAGAATAAGCGAGACATAAACACAGATACATGTATAGAAAGAAATCGAGACAAACACATACTGCTCAAAGGAGTGACTCATTTTTTAAGTTCCTTTTCTAGGCACTAGGTGACTTTCCAAGAAAAGCCAACATTAAACCCACCCTGGATGATACAACAGAGACGAAAAGAAAACATGCTCTGAATGAGGGGTAGCCAGGTCCCAAATATTCTAAAAGGTATGAGAGAATTTGTTCAGCAGAAGTTTGAACTCAGAGCCTCAAGCTGACTAGGCTGGCTTGGTTGGTTGATCTACCAGTTACTTAAAAGCCATGCCTCCAGCCCAGCTTTTTGCTGGCTCTTTGAAGATAAGTTTTTCTGGGTTTTTCTGCCCAGGCTGGCTTGGAACTGTGATCTTCTAGATCTCAATCTTAGGATCTGGGATTACAGGCATTAGCCAATGGTATCCACTTTTCTTGAAGAACTTTTTAAGCAGAAACAAGACTTCAAAAGGAGAAGTAGGCCTTTGAGAGGGAATGAAAAAGAAGCAGGACCCAGGGAAAAGCAATCATCTGAGCCAGTAGAGGGCGCATGTTTCTGGTGTCCTGAAGGATCTGGTTGTCAGGGATTCTTTACCCCTCCCCCCAATATTTCTTTATTGAGATCAAGTGACTACATATGTTTCACAATACTGTGGCATACTTGTACTTAGCTAAGGTCACAAACACATTTTAACCTGCACAGTGATCATCATCATCTTAATCTACAAAGTTTATGAACTCTATGAGCTTTAACAATAAGATAATTTTCTTCCCAATCAGGTGATACATACTTTTCTTTCCTCTTGCTTAGTGTCAGCTGTTCCCTCTTTCTCTCTCCTTCCCTCCCTCCCATTGCTGCTCTTGAGTTGCTTAGTTCACTTTCATCAGTAGCCGGTGCAGCTGATGGGCACCTCTGTTGTATATTTTTTTTCACCCACTTTCCACTGTCAGGGATTCTTTATTGATTGAAGACTGAGTGCACAGAGTTGGTCTATGTAACATCTTGATAGCTCCACTTCTATTGGGTCTTATAAAGAATCATTGTTTCTTTGTTTTAGTGAGGCTCTGCTTAAATGAATTGCTTGGCATGTGTTGCATTGACTTTACCTGGCAGTGAAGAATCTGCTGCTGAAGAATGTAAGTTAAAAGCCTTGTTGTTGCCATAGACTTTAAGAAGATAATGCCTCCTAACTAATGTGATGGTATGTAAGGACACACATTATTTTTCTTAACCATCATTACCCAGTCCCAAAGGCTTCTCTTGATCTGCTGAAGACAAAATGCCCAACAGAAATAAATTGGTTATTACCTAGCCGTTTTTTTTTTAAATTGTGAAAATACTGTACAGAGGAATTACAATTACATGGGCAAGATAATGAGTACATTTCTTATTAAGCATTGTTGCCTCCTCCTTTGTTTCCCCTTCCTAGCTCTTCCCATCCCCCCACCCCGTCTCCCCATCCCCCCCTCCGCCAAAGTTGTAAAGTTCATTTTTCAACATAACGACTTGTACATCTCATTGTTGCAATGGGTCCACCTGTATCCCTATTTAAATTATTTGTTTTTTCCCTTCCCCTCCACAAATTATACCAACATCAAATACAGTGAAAGCAGGGTTATACTGTGGGGGAGGGACATACAAAGAAACAAAGAAATCATCTTATAAATATGTTAGAAATAATCACATGAAAGAAAAAACATTTGAGTCCTTATCTTGGGGTTCATTTCGCCTAACATCAACTTATCTGACCTTTTCTACTTGTCTCAGACATATACTAGTTATTGCAAATAAGGGAAACCATGGGACCTATGTTTCTTTGGGCCTGGCTTACTTCACTTAATAGAATTTTTTCCAAGTCTTTCCATTTCCTAACAAATGGGGCAATGTCATTCTTTCTGATGGAGGCATAGAATTCCATTGTGTGTATATACCACATTTTCCTGATCCATTCATTTACTGAGGGACATCTGGGTTGGTTCCAGATCTTAGCTATGGTAAATAATGCTGAAATAAACATAGTAGTGCTGGTAGCTTTAGTGTGATCTTGTTTGTGATCATTTGGGTAAATGCCCAAAAGTGGGATTGCTGGGTCATAGGGGAGCTCTATGTGGAGTCTTTTGAGGAACTTCCATACTGCTTTCCAAAGTGGTTGAACAAGTTTACACTCCCACCAACAATGCAGTAAGGTTCCCTCTGTCCATATCCCCTCCAACATCTGTTGTTATTAGAGTTCTTGATTATAGCCATTCTAACTGGGGTAAGGTGGTATCTCAATGTTGTTATGATTTGCATTTCTTTTATGGCTAGGGATATTGAGCATTTCTTCATGTGTCTATTGGCCATCCTTCTTTCCTCTTCAGATAAGTTTCTCTTTAAGTCTTTAGCCCACTTATTTATTGGGCAGTTGTTTCTTTGAAGATTTGTTGTTGGGTGATTTAATTTTTTGAGTTCCAGGTATATTTTAGATATGAGACCCTTTACCCAGCCGTTTTTGTTTGTTTGTTTTTGTCAGTCATGGGGCTTGAACTCTGGGCCTGGGTGCTGCAGCTTGTCAGCTCAAGGCTAGCACTCTATCACTTGAGCCACAGTGCCACTTCCGGTTTTCTAGTGGTTTATTGGAGATAAAAGTCTCACCATCTTTCCTGTGCGGGCTGTCTTTGAATCGTGATCCTCAGATTTCAGCCTCCTGAGTAGCTAGGATGACAGGTGTGACCACCGGCACCAAGCTAGTTATTTTAAATTTTAAGAGAGGGAAGTTAGGATGGCAACAATTATTTAAATAGCACCTCATGTCAGTAGTGGCTAGTTTAACCATGGCTAGGAAAGAGAATTCAGTGGAATGAAACCATTTGTGAAATTGTCTTCACTGTTTTTTTTTGTGTTTTTTTTTTTTTTTTTTCTGAAAGATGGCTTTCCAAGGTCATCTTGAACCCTTTGACTCCTTCAGGCTCCTTACATTGTCTTATTAAAACATTCAGATGCCAACGTGATCTATAATCATAGTATCCTTACAATGTTGTTTACCTTAAAGAAGCTTCATCTGGCAAGTACTAGATCATAGTCATCTGATCTCAATTTAACTATCACCTTTTGTTTTTTCTCATACTATTTATTTATTTGTATGTACTGTTTGTACAAATTGAGGGGTTTCAATGTGGGATTTACATACATGCATACATACATGCTCACCTATCTCTACTGGTCTTTTGTACTTTGTCCCCAATTTTTTATTTTTTTTCTATATGTTGTATGATATTCCAGATCCTATGAGAAGCATTTTATTTCTATTCATCTGGTCTTCCTGAGCGCCTCATGCAGGAAGTCTTACTAGGGCCCTTATTTACCAGACAGGGCACGAGACAGCATCTGGCGATGTGTGGGTCATTTAATTCAGGATATGGCGGCAGAACCTCAGCACCAGGGACGCATGCGCCTGTGCCCTTACCACGCATGCGCTGCTTCTGTCTGGGGGAGGGAGGGTCCTCTAGCTATGAAATCCATTTCCTATTTGTAACTATAGGAGAAAGTAACTTCTGGATAAAAGGCGAATTCCCAGTGTGATTTTTTTGGGTAGTTGAATCCATTCCCTTACTAGCTTTGGGAACCTCAGAAACATACCCACTTTCTTTTGCTTCTCTGTCTTCTTGTCTATGATGGGAAAATAAATCAAGTGTAAAAGTACAGAAATTTGGAAATCACATCCCAGCTGGAAATAAATATCGTTTTGTGTTCTAATCACGCCAGTCTCAAAATATGCATAATAATATTTCTAGGCATCAGATAAGACACGTGGTGAATGAGTCTTTGTATTGTCTTTACTCTTCCTTCTCCAAACATACAATTCTCTTGCCTTCTAGCGTTGCTCAAATTCAAATGCTTTCCAAGATATTTGTGGCAAAACAACCTATTTATTAGTCAGGAAGTATATTTTCCTTCTTCCAGGGTGAGGATAGAGTGGTATATTCCTCTATGTCCTTCTAAGGGCAGCTCTTGATTAAAATAAACTTTTCTTTTTTGCACTGAGGAATGAACACAGGACTTTACACATGTGAAGTGCTCTCTTTACCACTGAACTACACTCTGGTCTCTTAGCTTCCTCATCCTCCTCCCCCCTTAGCAATGGGGCTTGAACCCAGGGCCTCAAGGATGCTAAGCCTGTGTTTACCATGAAGGAATTACCCCTAGTTTTCTTTATTTTTCTTAATGGATATTTAAGTAGTTACTACTTCTTTATTCTTGTAACCAGTGCATCATTGAATACTTACATATGTCTCCTTGTATACATGTACATTTCTTTCTTTTTTAAAAAAATATTTTTGCTATCTTTAAGTAGTTGTATAAAGGAGTCTTCATTCAACAAAGCAGTTATACAATGTTACCACAAAGCAGAATACAATGTATCTTGGTCAACCGTCACCACTTCCAACCTTCTCTCGCACATCCATCTCAACCCACGCCTTAGCTTACTTTTCTTAATTTTGTAGGATATACATTAACATTTTTACATCATTCTCCTGTCACTTCTCTTCATTCATCTACTCCCTCCCCTTACCCCCACCCTACTTCTTTCAAGTACTCATTTCCTGTGTTTATTTTATTGACCTTTCTCAGGAATTACATTATCTGAGTTCTTCCCTGAATCTGCCCTATTTCCATTAATACATTCGTGTACACTTGTAAACCACCTGGAGCATTGACTTACATATTCATAAACTAACTCTAGCTTCCACGTATGAGAGAAAACGTGCTTCGTTTGTTCCTCTGGGCCTGACTTACTTCACGTAACACAATTTTCCCCGAGTCTTTCCATTTATTTACAAGTGGTACAATATCATTGCTTCTAATGGATGAATAAAATTCCATGGTGTATATGTACCACATTTTCTTGATCCATTGGTCCATTGAGGCATCTGGACTGATTCCATACGTTGGCTATGGTGAGTAGTGCTGCAGTGAACAAGGTTGTGTTGGTGGCTTTACTATAATCCTGGTTCATCATCTTTTGGATAAATGCCCAGGAGTGGGATTGCTGTACATTTTTTTCTGATATGCACATTGAGATAGAAATTCCAAGGTCAATGAGTATATTACTGTATGTATTTTTTTGGTAGATTGTATAGCATGTAAAGAAGCAATGTAACCTGGATCTCTCCTTTTCTTAATCTGTACTCAAATCTAAATTTATAATATTGCTAGAAAAGTACTCCAAATATGTATTTAAAATAGAACATTCATTGAAATGAAGTATTGTATAGTATGTGGGTATGAAAAATGTTCTTCTCAGAGAAGGAAAAATGTGGATTATTAGACAAAACTGATACAGCAAATTGTGTGTAAGCATATGGCCACTTTTCATTAAGAAAATGAAACCTTCTAGCTAAGAAGGAAAAGTAAGATCAGCTCTCCCAGAGTCAGGGGAATTGGAAATGAAACCCAGGAACCAAGGGACCCTAAGAGAAATTGCAACATCACTGGTTGTAACTTGCTGAAACATAATGTCCCTCTGAGAGCGCAGTAATGGGAATAAAGTATGAGAAGCTGGCAAATACAATTTCGCTTTATTTTAATGTGTTCTGCCCTGAAAGGTGAATGTTCTATTTGTAAGGCAAAGATGTGCATGACCTTCGGGGCACCCAAACCCCTCCTCTCCCCCTCTTTCTTCACTTGCCACATCTAGAAAATTGCCTCTCATTTCTAAGTGTTTTTTTAAAAATTAATTTTCTTTGTCACTCTGCTTCTTGAAGCAATAAACATGGCATCTCTCATTGTAATCACACTTGGCAATGAACTAGTCTACCTTTACTGCTAGGTGTAATTATTACTAGATGGACATAAATGGCCACAGGCTGTTCATGACAATGACTTAAATTGGAGACTGCCAGCCATCAATGCAACCTGTTAATTTGTCGCTTTTGAGTATTTTAGTTTTCTACACACATTTGCTGATGGTGTATGCTGTGGAATGGGTATCCAGTATCATCCCGATTTCTTTTTGCTAGCACTTTATTTAGAAGATAAATGTCCCATATTTGAGTCCTGTCAAATGCAGTCTCTTCTCACACCTCCAGGATCTGAGGCCCTTGAGGGCTTTGAACTTGACCTTGAGTGTGCTTTCTGTGTCAAAGTGGATGAAGAGTGGCTATAATTACCACCCAAGACATAGCAGCACAACTCAAGCACAATAATCCATCCGTTTGGGAACTCTGGGTATTGTACTGGGGGGCACTAAGGGTAAAGGAAGGAAAGGAGCAAGGCCAAGGACAGAAGCAGAAGAGCTGATTGATCCATTTCCATTGCCATGGTCTTGAAAATTACAGCCAGGAAGATCAAGAAATGGTGTTTTCTTCTAAGCATCCAGTGGGTATAGCCAGAACTCTGTTCCCCTCTGTGACAGAGGAAAGAAAATGAATATCTTACTTTACAGCACAGGGAATACTCCTTTATGTTTAAGACCGAGGGTTGTTCTGGTCCCAATTTTAAGAGGAAAAGAGAATATGTTCCAACTAGGGTGTAGGAGTCAATGGGGGGATTTTGTTACAAAACAGCTTTGATAAGAAATGCTGGGTCAGGAATGCCAAATGCAAATCATTTCCATGTGGTTTTTTAAATATCGAAAAATGTCAGAATTTTGCATAAGGTTTTATGAACCTGTGATCTTAAAAATAATTTTATTATGAGAGAAAGGAAAACACAGTGGACGTGTGCACTGCGTAACTCCTGGGCACACCGCCAAGTGTCAAGAACTACAAGTTGATCATGGTGCTGAGCAGTCACAGGAGTCTATTGGCCCTCTCTTCCCAGTGCAAACCTTCCTTTGATAACACCTTCCCTCTGTCCTCATGCATGTTCTATGTCTTTAAAAAATAGTCACGTCATCCATATATGCTCTTTTTCTTTATACACTCTCCTCCCTTGAGCTACATCTCCAGCTATTTTTATTTTTCATTAGTATTTTTTTGGGGGATTGTGTCATGGGGCCTGAATCTGGGCCTGGGCGCTGTCCCTCAGCTCTTCAGCTCAAGGCTAGCTCTCTACCACTTGAGCCACAGTGCCACTTCTGGCTTTTTTCTTTTTGCTTATGTGGTGCTGAGGAATCGAACCCAGGGCCTCATGCATGCAAGGCAAGCGCTCTACCACTGAGCCACCTTCCCAGCCCCTCATTATTTTTTTCTGGATAAGGATCTCACACTTCTGTGAGGCTGGCTTTGGACTGCTATGCTCCTATTTCAGTCTCCTGAGCAGCTGTGGTTAAAGAGCACAAGTCCTCGATACAATTGGGTATTTGAGAACGAGCAGGCACCAGGAACCTGGATGATTGCTCCCATCAGACATGTGTCCCCTTCCAGCCTGACGTGAAATGAGCTGTGAGAGGTGAGAGGTTACACACGTCAGCCGGGCCCAGGAAGTCCTCAGTGCAAGTGACTCCATGTGAGGAACCATTCGTGCCTGGCAAAGAAAGCCTATCACATGATGCTAGGCTCTCTGAATTATGCAAACATTTCCACTGAATGGGAACGTCCATTGTCAATCATGTTCTATGATTAACAGCCTGGCTTCCACACACGGGGTGTGCCTATGTTCACCACCATCCTGCAACTGTGTTCACCGTGCCTAAGAGTCGGCTCCTGTAAAGTGAAATCAAGCCAGACCGGTGCACTCCATCGTGCAAAAAGACCTGTCCTGTTCAGTCTGCCTCACGGCGTGTGAGCAGGCGGTGGTGCCCAGCTCTGAGGATGATGGTCTTCACTGAAATTGTGGCACTGCCACCTGCTGTGCTTATTAATGGTTCCACCTGCTGGGGAAATGGGAAAATGCCAGCATGCCCCTCGGGGTGAGCATTTGATGGTAAGCATTAGAACGTGGGACAGCCTTGACCTAGAGCAAAGCCAGGCATGGCAGTGCATGGCACATTGATTCAACGTGGGAAACAAAGTCAGGGGTACCATTTATAATTGCAGCCTGATCGAAGTCGACTCTTATTTTGTAAATCACACAACTGGGAGGGATTTTCCTCCCAATATCTCAGCCTCTCCAATGTCTCCTTAGGAAAAGATGCTTGTAAAAGCAAAAGGCCACTAGAGGGCACCGGGATGCTTTGTGCTCCGTCGTCCTAGCAGGTGGCTGGTGTCTGGGTCGCCTCTGTCCACTCTCCATCCCAAGCATGGCTCAGTGTTAAATGGCTCACAACAAGAAATGAAGAAGAATCACGAATAAACCAAAGCCGGCAGCGTTGTGAGGCCTCAGTAACAGATGCACAGACACCGTTGGACACGCAGCAGTTTGCTTCGCTTGGTGAAGTGACACGAGAGGACACAGGTCCTCATCTCTGAAAGGAGCAAGCATGACAAGTGCCAAGGAGTTAGGATTGAAACCTGGCAAAAACCTCAGCTGCACACAGCCACCAACCACCGCTCGCTCGTTGTACTCACCCTGCTGAAGCTGTGTCACGCAATCAGCGTGCTTCCTGCCTGGGATCTGCATATTTCTGACCTCTCATGAGAGTGTATCCAAAAGACAGCAGCATGTGGTTTTCCTCACAGTGGGAGAAGGTAAAGACCCCAGACCTCTTGCTAAGCTCCCCTCCCTCAAGCAAAGGTGCAGGCAGATGGCTCCTACCTGTTGCCTGCTTACCACCCTCCCCCAGCTTCTCTACCCTGTGTCTCCCGACACTAGGGTTCGCCTAGTCTGGTAGGGGCATCCTGCAGTCTGGGTCTGTGTGGCTACGGATTGAACACATTTGTCATTCCCCCAACATGCCAGGGAGTCCTCAGAGCACATTGCATGAAGAGACTCCATTGATCTCACATGAAAACGTTTACAAATGGTGGATTCTCTACTGCAGATGCTGAAACTGAGGCCTGGAGAGGCCGAGCATGGGAGTCTGGTGTCACACAGCGTGCAAATGGCAGAACTCATTATCTGAGGGACGACGTGGGTTTAAATCCTGATTTTGTCAGTTCTGCATGTGCAGCCTTGCAGATGATGATGATGATGATGATGATGATAATGATGATGATCTCTTGGTCATGTTCTTGGGATTGAGTCAGATGACTCACGTGGATATGATATTCATTATGAGCTCAAAAAGAAAACATACTAGAAAATAAGACAACAGATGCACAGTTTCCCTTTCCACATACTCCTCAAAGTCCCATGTCTAGCCAGCCTACTCCTCTCCACCAGGAGACAAAGCATGGATTCCTGACAAGTAGATCCTGCTTCGTGTGTGTTTGTGTGTGTGTGTGTGTGTGTGTGTGTGTGTGTGTGTGTGTGAATGCGTATTCTACAAAGCAGGTTCTGAAGCGTAGAGACTTAGCTCTGGCTGTGCAGTGCTATCCTTGGTACCTGCTGCCTCATCGGCCTCTGAGTGATTTTGCTGATGATATTGGAGTGCTGGTCTCTGTGTCCCCGGGATGTGTGCTGCATCCGGCATTGCACACTGGAGTAACAAATACTCACAGCCAGAGCCATGCCCCAGTGCTGCCTCTGTCTCTCCTGTCTCCTGCCTCTGTCTTCTGCCACTTCTATCCTTGCTGGGAAGCCCGGCGACAGGTGATGGATGGATGTCTGTCTCACTGGGTGGAGACCCGGCCACAGGTGATGGATGGATGGATGTCTGTCTCACTGGGTGGACATCCTCATTGGAAGTCAACTCCTTGGACCCCAACTTTCCTCTGAGGAACATTTCAAAGCTCACTTGTCAGCCTGCTTTTATGGTCACTTAAACAGATTGAAGAGTCTGCTCTTTTGGAGGGAGGAAGGGTAAACTGAGTACTGAACTCAGGACCTGGTACTTGCTAGGCAGTCTCCAACCTTTTGGGTTTTGATCTTTTCCAGACAGGGTCTTAAGATAACCTTCTTTGAGCTGACCTTGACCTTTGATCCTCCCACTTCTTCCTCCTGAGTACCTGGAATTACAAGTATGCATTCCTAGAGCCTGAAGTCTTCTTTCTTTGGGTCTCTGTGGACACTTGGCATTTTGTATGGTCTTAGCCATATTCTTCTCCATTGCATCCTATACCATTTTATGTCTTCTACTCCATTCTTTCTTTGTCATTCATGTTGAACTCAGGGCCTGAGTGTCATCCCTGAGCTTGTTTTGCTCAAGGTTAGCACTCTTCATTTTGAGGCCTAGGGGCACTCACAGTGTTTGAGTGGTTAATTGGAGGTAAGAGTCTCCAGGGGACTCTTCTGCCTGGGCTGGCTTCAAATCCCGAGATTCTCAGATCTTAGCCTCCTGAGTAGCTAGGATTACAGTGGCAAGCCACCGGGTGTCCAGCTTTTAATGTATATAATCATTTGACTCAAAGATTTTTTTCTGGCTCTGGGGCTTGAACACTGGGCCTGGGCTCTGTCCCTGAGCTTCTTTTTGCTCAAGGCTAGTGCTGTCTACCACTTGAGCCACAGGGTCACTTCCTCTTCTACTCAGTTCTTTTAGAAATTGTGAACTCTCGACAGGCAGATGTTCTTTCTTCTTCCTGTCCATTGATGGTGGATGCACATTGTTTTCAGACTGGAGTGATTTGGGCGTGTTAATGGAGGCATGCACATATATCTTCAATGTACAGTCGTGTGGTTAAGCTTTTTTGTTTCTTCTCCAAAGGAAGCTGCACAATTTTCAGCCAGTGGAACACATACAATGAGAAGGTGATTATCCTGTTGCGTTGATTATTATATAGTGTGCAATTAGAGTACCCAAGGCCAAAGAATGCCCACTTCATACATCACACGCCTCACTGAGTCTTCTGGAAGTAACACACCCTTCAAAGCCCATTAATCTTGTAGTATTTTTTTTTAATTGGGTGAGGTGGGTTGAATATAAATTAAGAATGTGCAACATGAGAAAATCAGGAATAATGAGAGGGATTCAAAATAGCAGAATAGTAGGTTTTTGTTTTTTTTTTTTAAAAGAAGTTGATGCAAGGACAAGAGACAGAGTATCACTCAGCACAAACCGATGAAAATAGGACCATAACCACGCACGATTTTACAGCCACGGCCCTTGACCTTTTTCTGGAAAAACTGGTTGGAGCTTACATTTTCTTCCACCTATTGATTAGCTTTACACTAATACCTCATAATCACGATGGCTACTATTCCTCATAGACTGGAATTACCAGCAGAAGGGGTTAGTGAGATGGAAAGGAGGGAAATGCCACCTTGATTTTGAGGAGGGAAGACCATTTGGAGAGGTGGGCTCGAGCAAGAGAAGCAAGAAGCTGCAGATGTGGCTTGTGGAGGAGAGAGCATGCTTTCATGGGGTCAAGGAGTAGTCACGTGTTGGATAAAGGCTGCCCCTCGAAAGGTGATTATTTGCACAAAAGAGATAGTAAGTGTCAGAAAATCTATACGGCAGCTAGGAGGTGGAGGTTGCCTGCGTGTGGTGTGGGGGTTGCCAGAAAGTTCAGCTCTTCTGATCACACATTGCCTAAGGGGCTGAGAGGGAGACTCATTTCCTGGAGCCCACTGGGGCTGTGATGTCACACCAGGAAGGACAATGTTCTTCTCTTTCACCCAGTCACATCCTGTGCAACACTAAGGGCCACAGGAATTGCCTTGGCCCCATGACACACTTGATTTGCAGACCAAGGTAGCGAGTAGAGGTGAGGCAACAGATTCTCCTCTACTCAGGAAGAAAGGTTAGGTTCCGTAAGTTGGAGATACTGCACACTGAAAAGGTAGTTGATAACATCCAATCAGTTAGCCACCAAAACTGTGCTTTGTTGGGTGTATGTATGTATGTATGTATGTATGCATGTAGCTAGCTAGCTATCATCTATCAATCATCTATCTATCATCTGTCTATCTTGCCATCCTAACCTTTCCCCCGGTCTACCTTCAGTGTGCTCAGAGCAGTTACATTAGCACCCAGTTAGTTGGGCAAAGTCTTTGGTTGCAACAGTGTCCCTAGATGTCTCCTCTATAAATACTTTTGTCTTTTGTAACAAGTAATTTGTAGGTGATTATCCTGTGATTTTGTAAAAGTTTTGCTTATTAATAATTTTTCCTGTACTGGGTTTAGGACAGGTGTTTGGTTTAGTGACCTGCTCAGATTATTTCCCTCTAATCCAGAGCTGGTGTATGTATGCATGCATGCGTGTGTGCGCGTATGTGTGTGTAAGTGTAATTTTTGATTGAGCAAATCCTCCATTCTGGTTTATGTGGTGACAACTTGAGCTAAGACTGTAGATGATCTGCTTGAGCATTATAACTGTCTACTGTCTTTTTAAAAAATTTTATTTGATAGTACTTGGGTTTGAACTCAGGGCCTTGAGTTAGCTAGGCTGGGATTCATCTAGTCTATTTTGGGGACTGTCTATGAAAGTCAAAATACTAACCACTTCCCGTGTGTGTGCTTGTGTTTATGTCCCACAGGACCCTTGCAGGAAATAGACTTCACCTCTGTTTTCTCGATGAGCCAAGCAGAGCCCAGAGGTAAAATCCATTCTAGTGTTCTCCAGGCCTGGGGGTGGCGGTATTGAACATTCATCAGCATGGTAGACTGATTCAAGATCTGCTTCTCTTCCCAAACCATGGCTGCCCTCTCAGGAGTCCACCCTAGAAGTGACCAGCCATCTTGCCAACAATCGAAAGGATATAAAGAAGTTCATTTTCACCCAAAGCAAATGAAGCAGCTGAGGAATTTTCCAGAAGGACTGATAGAATTACACAGAGAACACAATCAGAAAAGAACTGAGAACGACTCAGTCCTATATTTCACATGACATATTTTACCAAAGTATTTCTTGACTTTTGCCCTTGATTATCTTTGTGCTGTTTAGGCATTGGGGATTAATAGATTTTGACAGCCCTTAAGCTGACCTTCGTACATGGGCATTAAATCAAACATTTTTCTTCTAAACATTGATGGTCTAAAATACTAGACCAATCAGTGTGTTTTAAATATACATCAAGAAAATTTGATTAGGACTACAGAAAAGCTTACATTTTGGTTCAATATTGTACCTTTTGAGCAGTCTTTGACTTACTTTTAATTTCTTAGCTAATGCTTATAATTTAGCCCTTTGAAACCAGATAGGCAGAATAAACCATCAACAAGTAAAGTGGTGCTATGAATGTGCCATTCCGAGTGAGATCAGTAAATAGGACTTTGAACTTATAAGCATATGAAACACAAGCTTACAGACACATATTCTATACATCTATTCTTATCCCAAGGGAGCACTTGAGAGATTTAAGAAATAATTCCCCACATTAAAAAAAAAAGCAAGTGTGTGTTTGGTAAATGATAAAAATTGAAGCCCATCAGAATAGACTGTAAAAAGCTCCCAATGATTGACAGAGTTGTTCAAGAATGGAAAATTTGTTTCAGTTCAGTAATAGATATGTAGGGCGCTATTAGAACCATAACAATACAGCGTGTCTTCAATCACTTTTGTGTGTGTGTGTGTGCAAGTGAGAGAGCCAGGGGCTCAGGAAGAGCCTCTTGTGCATGGGGGCATTTACTGTTCTCAAAGGCGAGACTCTCTGACATATTGAACAATTCCTCACGAGGCCACCAGGCAGCCTCGGAGTCAGAGGACACATAGATTTCAGAAAGCACTGGCAAGCATATTTTGTATGGGAATGGCTTGAACTGTCAGATCGAAGACTGGTGATCTAAAATAAACCTTAGTGTTTGCTTAAATGCAATTTTCCCGAATGAGATTATACACCTTACATCGTTTCTGATTTCTTCTGGGAAATCAGCAAGCCAGTAGCAGGAGAAATGGTACCACGTATTTTTAGACCAGTGGAAAATAAAAGAGGGTTGCGTTTTGCTTTTTGTGGGGAAGGATCAAATTTGTTTTCTCTGGCATGTATATGGATATACTGGTTTAAAAATGTTGAGGAGCCGGGCGCTGGTGGCTCACGCCTGTAATCCTAGCTACTCAAGAGGCTGAGATCTGAGGATCGTGGTTCAAAGCCAGCCCGGGCAGGAGAGACCGTGAGACTCCTATCTCCAATAAACCACCAGAAAACCAGAAGTGGCGCTGTAGCTCAAGTGGTAGAGCGCTCGCCTTGAGCTGAAGAGCTGAGGGACAGCGCCCAGGCCCAGAGTTCAAGCTCCACGGCCGACAAAAAAAAAAATGTTGAATTCCATTCATTTTTGTGCTTGATATCTTTGTTCAGTAAACATCAAATTTCCTTGTGATAGTGATGTTCCATATATGTGGAATGTAATGAGAGCAGCATGCAACATTAACAAAAATTATTTTCTTGTAAAGATGCTGTACAGAGGGGTTACAGTTACATGAGTAAGGTAACGAGTACATTTCTTGTTGAACATTGTTACTCCATCCTTTTTCTCCTGACCCTTCCTTCCCCCACCACCCCCTCTCTTCTATCCCACAAAGTTGTAAAGTTCATTTCCAACATAGTGTCTACATGTAGCATTTTTATAGAGATTCACATCTCTATGTCATTCATTGTCTACATTTGTGGTTGACCAGTTTGATTATAGAATGTTAAAGAAATGACATCTTTATTTATTTATTTTGCCAGTCTTGAGTTCGAACCCAGGGCCTAGGTGCTGTCCCTGGGCTTTGTGCTAGTGCTCTATCACTAGAACACAGCTTCATGTCCAGCTTTTTGTTGCTTGATTAGAGATAAGAGTCTTATGGACTTTCCTGCCTGGGTTGGCTTTGAACCACCATCCTCAGATCTCAGATTTCTGAGTAGCTAGGATTATAGGTGTGAGCCACTGGTGCCTGGAGACAGCCTTTATTCAATTATTTATTTGTAAAAGGCATTAGTTATATTTACATATTTTCTTTTTCTTTCTTTCTTTTTTTTTTTTTGTCGGTCCTGGGGCTTGAACTCTGGGCCTGGGCGCTGTCCCTCAGCTCTTCAGCTCAAGGCGAGCGCTCTACCACTTGAGCTACAGCGCCACTTCCGGTTTTCTGGTGGTTTACTGGAGATAGGAGTCTCACGGTCTTTCTTGCCCGGGCTGGCTTTGAACCGCGATCCTCAGATCTCAGCCTCCTGAGTAGCTAGGATTACAGGCGTGAGCCACCAGCGCCCGGCTCTTTTTTTTTTTTTTTTTAATATCAGTTGTGGAGCTTGAACTCAGGGCCTGGGCACTATCCCTAAGCTTTCCTACACATTTTCTGAATGATTTCAAATTACACAGCTTTGAAATAAAATGTATCATCCATTCCTTAGGTTGTGTATTTTGGTTTTTACTGTAAAGAAGCTGGCGTATGTGTAAAATATTCTAGACATGTAATGAAATATATTGAAATATGACTTATCTTTTACAATTGTGAAACATGATTATAAGAAGCCGTGGCTTCTGTAGTTACTTCCTTTTATGTAACTCTTGACTACATGCAGTTACACAGAGTCTGTCACCATCAAAGACACACTGTGTTCCATCCCCAGTACGTAGAAAAAACACATCGGGAAAGGATTCAGGAAGACTGAAGATGGCTTTGCCTCCGGATTAATCAATAAAGACCTCCTTACTAAATGCAGTATAAACCAGGGAAATACGAGCTCCATTGCTGTTTGCTTGTTGGAGTCAGATAACTGAAAAAATCCAGAGCGGTCCTGAAGGGAGCTTCACCGGTCCTGGCGGAGACAGGAGCAGCGGCAGAGTGAGGTATGTATTTCCTGACCTACAATGGCTTCAACTTGGACTTAGGAGGCTGGTGAAGGCTTTGACTGAACTTTTTCCAAAGGAATGGCTGTCAGTTTAGAAGACTGGTGTTAAGGAAGGAAGGAAAAAGCCCAGGAAGAGTGTAATGCTATGGAGCTAAAAGACAGCCATCAAATGCTACGGGGAGGGATGGGATGGCTTAGGGGGGTGGAATCCTGGGGGGGGGGGGGGTGAGAAAGGCAGCACTCAGCCAAACCTCATGAGGCAAAATATGGATTGGAGCTGAAATCATGGTGGGAGCAAGGGTGAAAACAAATGGACAGAACTCTAAGGACTAGAATGGAAGGAATGGAAGCTGTATGCAAAAGAGGGCTTGGCAGGAAGTGTCCACCAGCCTCTGCTGACACAGGATCTGTGAGTCTGAGCTGGGAGACAGGAGAGCCCCCCAGCATGACCCTGTATCTGAAAGCCTGTTCTCACTCAAGAGCAGTCAAGAACACTGAACCTTACAGATGGAAAACCCCAAACGGGGCTGGGAATGTAGCTTAGAGGTAGAGTGCGTTCCTAGGATACATGAAGCCCTGGGTTCCATTCCTCACTACCACATACACAGAAAAAGCCAGAAGTGAGGCTGTGGCTCAAGTGGTAGAGTGCTAGCCTTGATTAAAAGAAACTCAAGGACAGTGCCCAGGCCCAGAGTCCAAGCCCCAGGACTGGCAAAAGAAGAAAAGAAAACCCCAAAGGATCAAAAATGAAGGAAAAAAGAAGAGAAATGGAGGAAGGGAAAGGAAGAAAGAAGGAAAGAGAAAAAGAAGGAAGGAAGGAAGGTATGAGAAGGAAAAAAGAAAGAGGAGGAAAGAAAGAAAGGGAGGGAGGAAGGTAGTAAAAAAGGAAAGAAAGAAGAGAGGGAAGGAAGGGACAAAAGAGCTGGAAGGTGGAAGGAAAAAGGGAAGAGAAAGAAGGATGGCAGGAAAGAAAGGAGGGAACATAAAAAGGAAGTAAATTAACAAGGAAGTGAAGGAAGGAAAAGAGGGGGAAAGAAGGAAAAAGAAAAGAAGGAAGAGAAGAAAAGGAAGGAAGGGAAGGAAAGGGAACGCAGGACAGAAAGAAAAAAGAAAGGGACAAAGAGAAGGATGTGGGAAGCAGGAGGGAGGAGAGGAGCCCGCCTCCCCAGTCTCCAGCCTCTCACTTCTCTCATAACTGCTCGAAACGGGGGCACAGTAAAGGAACTGCCCTTGGGAATCCATTTGCTCCCAGTAATTTTCAAATCATCCTCTGGGCACAGAAAGACCCAGAGGAATATATGCTAAATATGGCGACCATGTGAGACAGAACTGTGGGAACTGTGGGGGATGTCCCTTTTTTGAGGGTCCTTGAGAACTAAAGAATTACAGACATTGAAGCCTTCATGGTATTCAGGATCTTCCCAAACTGGGACAAATTGAACTGCCATTTAACCAACCATCGGTCTTCCAGGTCTGAAGGGAGTTACCCTTATAAGCACAGATGAGTGGCACAGGAGGGGACACAATACTGGGCCACTAAAGAAAATTACACTGCCCAGAGGCGAGACCTGTGGAAAATGGAGGAGGAGCAGCAGGAGCACGGTAACTCTGATGTTGGATAACTGGAGCTTCTCACAATTCTGTTTGCATTTCCCAAGAACAAGCCAAATAGGAGAAACTGATGTCAGAATTGAATGATGAAGATGAACCTGGGGATATCCAGAGGTCTTATCTGTTACATTGCATGGCCTGATCACCTTCCTCCTCTCATGTAACTTTTACATTTCCATTTCCCTTAAAAGCACACTGAGATCATTGGAAACGTGAAGTGGTTCTTTGTTAATATTTACAATGCAAGTTGGATCTTGGTGAACGTTCTAAGCAAAAATGGGGGAGGTGGAAGAAATGAGAAAGGTGGACATTTAGAGAGTAGCTCAGCTTTCCAACTTGACGTATGCTTGTATTCAAAGAAGGATGGAGACCATGACCAAAAGAAAGGGTAAGAGGTCAGGGGGCATAGAACTTAGAAACTTTTGAGGAGAACCTGGGAGAAAGAAACATTCCAGAATGTCAGTCCCTGAACTGATACATCACAGACAACCGGCAATAACAGCATGTCTGTATTCTTCTACCCATCACACCCATGTGGAGACTAAGGCATGGAAAGGTTCAGTCACCTGTCACACATGACACATGGAGTAAGCGTGTGAGGCAGAATCACACTCTAGCCACCAGTGGCTGTAGCAGATATTGCTTTCGGGTCATGGAAGATGAACAAGGACCAATGTGGGGTAGTGGAGTCTAGTCTGGTGCCCTGCGGTCCAGCTCATTATTTACATTCTCTGTGCCCCAGTTTTTGCACGCAACCATTTGGGGGAAACATAACTCTTACTTTACAGAATTCTCTGGAAGAAAGCATCAATGAGTTAAAGTACAAAGGCAGCTAAAAGGAGCACAACTCTTGGCAGCCTATTTGCCGGTAGAGGTGATGACTGTATGAAAGTCCCAGCTACTGGGTGGAAGATGGAGATGGGGTGGGATGTGTGTTACTCTCACCATGATGGAAGCTACAGGAGTCCTGAGTTTTACAGGACCAGTTCTGGCTTGCACACTGGCAGCATTTGGGCTCAGATGGGTAACTGGAGTGGGCGGAATTGCTATGCATCCTCTCTAATACCCGTGCTCTGTCTGCTAGCGAGCCCTCAGTGCTCCCACCAGAGAAATGGACTGATTTCACAGAACACATACATTTTCTGTTGCGAAACACTCCTGGGACCACCAGAGGCCACTCCCCCTTGTTTGACCTCCACACCTGCTCTGGAAATCTGGTACTTTCTTCTGACCTTCTATTACTCAACAAAAACCTGAGGATGGGATTACAAGGGGATGGACACCAGGCTTTTTATTTATTTATTTATATGTTTTTTGCAACAACCCTCCTGAGTCATAGAGGTCTCAGACTTCTGCCAAAGGGAAGACAAAGTGTGACCCTCCTCTGTGGTGAGGGTTGTGCAAATGTCTGTCAACAACTGTTCATGCTACCATTGTCTGGTGAGAAGACAATCAAGTAAAATAAATCCCTTTCATTTCAAACAGCAGTGCTTTGGTGCTAGGTTCACGCACGGGCTCACATCCCGACAAGAGGAGAAACTGGGAAATTGCACAGCAATAAATAATAAAGTTCCAGGATTAAAACTCCTCCTCATTAGTCCCAAATTGATTTAAAAAACAAAATGTGAGTTATTATTTATATAACGATGGGGGAAGGCAAAATTCATTAAATGTCTCTGAGTCTTTGAATTCGCTCTTTTCCACCACTGAAATTTTTTAAATGTTTTTTTTTCCAACTGAATTTTTGAATGTTTGGAAACACACCTAGGGAAATTGTTTAAGCGAAATGCATCGTTTGATTTTAGAAACCCATCTCCCAGGCTTGTCTCAACTGGCCACAGAAGTAGATGCCGATGATTGGCATGGATTTGCCCTCTGAGTTTGGCCCTTTTTCAGTCATAAATAGGGTACAAGGATCTCTTGTACATTTGGCTGAGAAATCTGTTCATTGCACCAGTTCCATTGAAGAGTTTAGGAGGGAGAAAACCCAAAGAGATTCAAGAGAGAATCACCAGCTTCACTATGGCCACCCATTAACATTGTAACAAATGTATTGGTACTCCTTTCCATGAGAGTAATACAATAACTAAAAGTAGATTAAATCCTCCAATCCTCCCCTTACTCCTCTCCTCCTCCTCCTCCTCCTCCTCTTCCTCCTCCTCCTCCTCCTCCTCCTCCTCCACCTCCTCCTCTTCCTCCTCCTTCTTTTTGTACAGGGAAGTTTTTAGTTCTAATATTGCCCCATTTGTTAGGAAATGGAAAGACTTGGAAAAAATTATATTAAGTGAAGTAAGCCAGGCCCAAAGAAACATAGGTCCCATGGTTTCCCTTATTTGCAATAATTAGTATATGTCTGAGTCAAGCAGAAAAGGTCAGATAAGTTGATGTTAGGGGAATGAACCTCAAGATAAATATTCAAATTTTTTTTTGTTTTTTGTTTTCCTTTCATGCAATTGTTTCTATCATATTTATAAGATGATTTCTATGTTGCTTTGTATGTCCCTCCCCCATGGTATAACCCCTGCTTTCACTGTATTTGATGTTGGTATAATTTGTGGAGGGGAAGGGAAAAAACAGGTGGATACAGGTGGACCCATTGCAACAATGAGATGTACAAGTCATGCCGAAAAATGAACTTTACAACTTTGGTGGGGGAGGCAGGATTGGGTTGGGGGAACATGGGGAGAGTATGGGAAGGGATGGGAAGAGGAAACAAAGAGGAGGCAACAATTCTTGATAAGAAATGTACTCGTTATCTTGCCCATGTAATTATAACTCTTCTGTACAGTATTCTCACAATAAAAAAATAAATAAAATAGAAAAAGAGATCCCTGTTTGTCCCTCACTGGCTATGCAAATCTAGGCCAACTCTCTTTCCTCTCTGTGCTTCTGACTTCTCCCTCTGAAGTAGAGAATCAGATAGCTCTGACAGCATGTTTTGTTGTAACGATTAAATGAGGGGAAGTACATGCAGATGACATACAGCTCATATCTCAGTGTCTCCGGTGAGGATAAGGGTCGGTTTTTCTCCTAGAAGACAGAAGATAAGCCCTGATACTTGGCCATTTGTCTTGTTCTTCCATTAATCTGTTGCTAAACCAAAGGATATATGCGAACAATTTCTAGGATTTTCAACACGAGGGAAAAATAGTCTCTGAACTGCTTGGAAAATGCTGTTCTGTTAGGATTACTTGTCTTCCATGTTCAGTACAACTTGTTAAAAGATGACTCCTGAAATCTTAGGGGCAGATGGAAGCTTGGACAATTACTAAGGAAGATGGATCGACTTCAAGTTGTAGCTGGCAAACCGCGATGGCTTTGTTTAATCCTAATGGTTCTGACACGTAAGTCAACTTCTATACTGCTATCTAGAAAGCTCTGAAGTAACTTACTATTTGCTGCCCTTCTTCCCCATTTAGTAACAATCTAGGTTTATCAATTAGGGATCAAAATGAGAAGGGAAAATTTTGGCTCAATTTATAAGAATCAACAAATAAGCAAAATCAAGTTCTCTCAACTCTCCCCTCCCCCTCCAAATGATCCAACCAACCATTGAAATAAAAAAGAATCAAGTCTTTATGTTGAAAATTTCAACGAAGTTATAATAATGTATCTGAGGGCAAAAACCAAGTTGACTTGGTTAGATTTATGAAGATTGTTTCTTCACCTACTTTCCCAGTACAATTTAAATCACTTTGGGATAAATTCAGTCTGTAAAGGTGTAATCTAGGATGCACAGTTATTTTACTTTTGTGAATTTTCTTCTTGGTTATAATTAGAATGAAAGTTGCCTATGGTTTGGAACTTTCACAACCATGAATGTGAAAAGATTTGAGACACCAAGCTGCATTTAGCACTTTAGACCCTAGAGGGAAGCACTGAACAGAGTAGAAGCGCTCTCTCTCTCTCTCTCTCTCTCTCTCTCTGCTCTCTCTCAGACAGAGAGAGCAAACAAGGAGACCTACAGACACATGCACACAGTGAGACAGACAGACAGACAGACAGACAGACCGACAGGCCGACCAGAGAGATGAGAGGAAAAGAGAAAGTGAACTCCTAAGGTTAAATTCTTCTCTGTGATAATATCCCTTTTTTCTTTTTCTCTCATTTTCTCCTCCTTTATCTCCCTTGCCCTTCTTCCTATTCTTACTTTTCTTACCTTCTACATAAAAGTTTTAAAAAAAAATCAGAATTTTATGCATCCAGGAAACAAGGCAACCACATGTTCTAGCCAAAGTGTAGTTGTAGTTGGCAGTCACAGCTGGAGTTTGTGATCTTGAACACAATGGGAACATTTACTAGGTTAAAAGAAAAATACCAAACGTACTAGATTAGATAAATCAATTGTTAGATACATGCTTCCTTTATCTTATATCCTTCATGATTATAACTAGTGTTATTGATATGCTCTATTTTTAATTTTATGAGTACAATGTTTCTCTGCAGAGTTGTAGGAAGGCACAAACCAGTCTAGAACTCAGCCTTCTGTAGGAACCTTTACAGATAATGGACCAAACTATAAGATGTACACGGTCCAGCAAGGCCTGGGGAAGCAGTGACCCCTGCTGGCCTCTTAGGGAAGTGTGCTCCCCAGAGTCTGCAGGCCAGCTCTGTATAATGGGGAGAGTTAAGCAAAGTAATTATCTCAGCCTTTTTAAAACGAATAGTTTACTTATTGTATAACGGCACATTTGATGATCCCATTTGCCTGGCAAATAAGCGCTTCAATTTTTATCATTATTATCAATTTTACTTACTTTTTTTTTTGTCGGTTGTGGGGCTTGAACTCTGGGCGTGGGTGCTGTCCCTCAGCTCTTCAGCTCAAGGAGAGTGCTCTACCACTTGAGTCACAGCGCCACTTCCAGTTTTCTGGTATTTTATTGGAGATAAGAGTCTTTCGGACTTTCCTACGGAGGCTGGCTTTGAACCTCAGTCCTCAGTTCTCAGCTACCTGGGTAGCTAGGATTACAGGTGTGAGCCCCTGGCACTCAGCTTATTTACCTCTAAATCTTTATTTTTTAAAAAATTAACAATAGGCTAGAATTGTTGTAAGTGATTCTTTAGCTTTTCCTCCTCAATCATATAAGCCTCCTGAATCTTAAGAATTAACACTTTTTATTGTTGGACACTCCTCCTCTTGATTTATTTATTAATATCAATTTTATTTTATTTTTTATTTTTTGGTCTGTTATGGGGCTTGAACTCTGGGCCTGGGCACTATCCCTGTGCTCTTCAGCTCAAGGCGAGCACTCTATCACTTGAGCCACAGCGCCACTTCCAGTTTTCTGGTGATTTTTACTGGAGATAAGAGTCTCACGGACTTTCGTGCCCAGGCTGGCTTTGAACCTCGACACTTAGATCTCAGCCTCCTGAGTAGCTAGGATTACAGGTGTGAGTCATCGGTGCCTGGCTTAATATCAATTTTTAACATCAAAGGAGTTTCTTTTCTTTTCTTTTTCTTTTTTTTTTTTTTGTCAGTCCTGAGGTTTGAACTCAAGGCCTTGGTTCTGTCCCTGAGCCCTTTTGTGCTCAAGGCTAGTACTCTACCACTTGAGCCACAGTGCCACTTCCAGTTTTTTTCTGAATAGTTTATTGGAGATAAGAGTCTCTCGGACTTTTCTGCCTAGGCTGACTTCAAACTGTGATCTTCAGATCCAGCGTTCTGAGTAGCTAGGGTTACAGGTGTGAGCCACGGATGCCCACTCAAGGGAGTTTCCTTTTAACACGTCCTGTATGTATAAAATGTCTCTTGATCATGACCATCCCCTCATTATTCTCCTTCCTTACTCCTCCCCTTCCCAGTCCAGTCTCTTCCAGTTTCCTTGCTACATCTCACACGTGCACAGAAAATATTTCAACTGTACTCATTTCCTTCCCCCTCTTTGTACGTCTAGCCCTTCCCACTTACACCAGCACCCCAGCAAGGACCTTTCAATTTCCTAATTCTCTTTGTGTTCACATGAATACATCATACTTTGGTTGTATATGTACACCCATGATCTTCTATGTAGAGCAATGATTCTTATTTGACCTAATAAAATGTAGAAGACTAAGAAACGCTGCTGGCAACACACCAGTCCCATAGAATTGCTCCAGTTTCATCTCCTGAACAGCCAGTAGAATAATGCTGTATCACAGGACACATCTTAGGGAGTACAGATATTCCAATGTGGGTGGCCACGGCACATTTGAAATGAGGTCCCCCCAAGTTAAGATAAACTACTAATAGTAGCAAAAACATACTGGATTTTAGGTGGAGTTGGAAGAGACAGAGAGAATGGTGGAAAGTGACATTGATCAAGGTGTACTGTACTTATCAACTGAGAAGTTGAACTGAAACATATTGTACAACTACTTAAAGGTAACAATAAAAAAAGTCACACTGGGTTTTAATGCAGTCAAAAATCCAACATACACTCTACAAAATTAAGAAGAGTGAGGGAAGGGGAGGGGAGAGAAAGGAGAGTAAGAATGTTGAAATTGTGACGTTGGCCAAGGTATCTTGCATTCATCAACTGCTTTGTTAAATGGCAACTCCTTTGTGCATCTATTTAAAGATGATAAAAAAAAAAGAAAGGAAAGAAAACAAAGTCGATCAAATGAACTGGACAATTTTCATTTTAAATCCCAAGGGTCTTAAGGCTTATAGTATGGCCAACAAGAATGCATCCCAATATTAGCTGTATCAGTCACAAATCAGTAATCATTCAAATGTATTGGTCAATATGTGCATTGTTTAAATTGCATTTATCTGCTTCTTCAAACTGTTTAGTGCACTGTAGTAAAAGTAAAATCACCCGCGTGACTTCCATTGTATTTCTCTTGGGCAGTGCTCTTGAAATTTGTACTGAGAGAAAATGCGAAGTGTCACTTCTGCTATGTTATTATTTAGAGAAGTAAAACCACTCAGAGAAAAAATATGTTCAAGTATTCAAAGGACACCCGCCAGCAATTCCTCAAGCATTCTTTCTCATGTTTTCTATTTTTTTCCTGTCAGTTTAGTGACCTCTGAATAATTTGTCTTTGCTGAAATGTGACAAATAAAACCTTTTCCTTGCTTTGCTTTTGTGAGAAGCTCGAGTCTTAACGTGAATTATCAGTAACTCCATCACATTTGAACAAAGGAGGATGCCAGATTCCATCTGTAGCATCGCATCCCCCCCCCCCCCACCTGATTGCATGGTAAGCCATTGGTGGTGCGCATGTGCAGGTTCCCGGGAAAGACACCCGGTGGCTTCTTCATGTTTATGGCCCACTTTCTCCAGTGACCTCACCAAGATCCAGGTCCCTGCAAAGTCATTTATTCTTTAAGGAAATACGTTTCACTGTAAGCTGAGGAACACTGCCACCCACCTGGTTTTTTTTCCTGCCCTTGGAAATGTCAAGAAGTGTTTATAGTTCAGAAAAACCCACTGTCCTATCACAAAAGTTTTCTTTCCCATCTCCAGGATGATCACATGGCGGTGAGAAAGGCTGATATCCTATATTTTTCTCCCCTGTAGATCACCTTTTCATTGTTTGGAGCCGGAAGTGTTGCCACCACATCCAGCTTGCTGGTAGCGATGCCGTCTTGCTAGCTTTGAATCCAGGTTGTCCTTGAACCATTCCCATCTCCATCTCTTGGGTAGCTGAGATTACAGGCATATACCACCTGGCACAGGTGCTCTTACCAATATAATACATATCACTCAGAGTTATTTTCTATGCCCTGAAAATCCTTTGTTTCTCTGCTGATTCATTTCTCAGTTATCTGAATATTTGCAGTCCTAAATTTCTTAGTTTGACATTTTTCTTCCCGAATCCTGAAGGTACTTTTGTCATCATGATTTTGCTCTGCTAGTTACTGTCAGCAAGAGAACTAAAGTTATACAAATGAATTCTTAAACATTTTTATTTGAGCATAGGCATTCTTTGACAAAGTGAACAGCATGCTCGCTGTGGGAAAACACATTGTGACCACCCTGGCGAGGGGCATGGACCATAGTGAGGGTCATGGTTTCTGGCAGTGGGATGGTGGTATTCAACACACAATTTTGAAGATCGCAGTATTATGAATGGCTTAACTTGATCTTATAGTAAATTCTACTTTCCAGAAAGAAAAATAAATGTCTTCAAGCCACTGTGGCCTGTAGAATTGCTCAAGCAATGGGTGGTTTGAAATCATACCTGGACATTTTCCAGGTTGCCTGAGAGGTTGAGGCACTTCAAGTCTAGAATTCCATACAGAACTGGATGTTGTATGTGACTCTCAAAAATACCATTGGTAGAGGAAAACTTTAACCATTGTGGCTTTAGGTTGGAAGGAAAGTAGCACATAAACAATGATTACATTTATTGTCTGGGAAGTGTTTCAGGCTAGCTTTTTTTTTTTTTTGCCAGTCATGGTGCCTGAATTCTGGGCCTGGGCACTGTCCCTCAGCTCTTCAGCTCAAGGCTAGCGCTCTACCACTTGAGCCATAGCACCACTTCTAGCTTTTTCTGCTTATGTGGTGCTGAGGAATTGAACCCAGGACCTCATGCATGCAAGGCAAGCACTCTACCACTGAACCACCTTCCCAGCCCCTCAGGCTAGCTTTTGATGATATCTTTCTACAGTACACAGCAGCCCTCCCTCCCTCCTTTAAATGATGCTCAAGATGATTCTGTAGAGCCTTCTTTTCTTTTCTCCATCTGTCTTCACATGAATTAAAAGTTCTGATTTATTTCCAAGGCCTTTACCAAAAGCTCCCTGAAAAGCAAATACTGTTTGTAGTGGTGACAGGCAATTAGCAAAGCATTTAGATTTATTATAAAGCACTCATGGAAGTGGTGTTTTATTTTTTCCTCTACAGGAGTTTTGAAAGTTTGCTTGGAGATAATGGAATGAGATTATTGCTTTCCTAAGGTCCAGTCCTGGTTCTAAGAGGGGGGGTAGAGGACAAACTCCAGGTCACCCGACTTGCACACACTGCCCTAATAAAATTGCTTATTAGATTTCACACCTTGATTTCATTTACTCTTTTAAATTCTCCAAATGTATAAAATGGATTTCAAATGAATAGTCCATGTTCTTCCTCAATGACCACTGAGAATTTTCTATCTAAATAATGTCTGCTAAACTGCTTCTTATATTAAGAAGCAAGATACAGAGACAAGCGATGTGGCTTAATGGTAGACTGCCTGCTCCACCAGCCTGAGACCCAGAGTTCTGATATTTTACTATAGCCTTTGTAAAGAATTTAGTGTGTTTGGTGGTGGAGAAGGAAAATTAAAAATATATTTACTGAAATGTGCTGCTATAGATGCACTGCGGATGTTCATATGCTTTTAGGATTTTAAAAGGAATTTTACAGACTCGAATGGCTCTGGAACATGTGGAGCTTATAAAATTCTGTAAACCAGAGGCTACTCAGTTCACAAGTAGCAGCATCACCTTGAATATGTTAGAATATAAATCTATGCTTTACTTTCTCTTTTTTTTATAAAACAGGACTGGAAAAAATACCAGCATGATAAGAATCATTTAATAGCTATTATCTGTGGGTCTTGCATGATGGTTATCTTCTCTTACATTTCTGCACATTTTCAACATTTTCTACAATCAGCACGTCATTATATTACAATTAAACACACATTTTCAATTTTGACAAAAGATCGTAAAGGTTATTACATAGTGTTTTACCACACCTCTTATCAGTCAGAATGTTCTGGAAGGTACAGTGGCCTCAATTAAAGCCCTTCTTATGTTGGTATTTGGACTCAGTGCCTTGCAGATCTGGAAAGGAATCTCACAGTGTAGCTGGCTGCAGCTTTATCAAAAATCTCCACTGTCTATTTCAATTCTAGTTGAAGACTATTGTTAAGACACTGGCAGGGAATTTTCTCTTGATGTGATTTTTCATGACCATTAATTTCCCACTTGCCTCAAATTTTCCTTTGACTTTAGGAAATTTGATTTTTATTGTCGTTCTGGGAGGCTTGAGGGCGTGCGGTATGAACACCCTAGCATTTCCCCCGCAGACTCTTATTTAAATTTAGATTATGACCCCATGAAAAAATTTGTCGGGAAAAGTCATCAACAAGGCCATATGTTAGAGTTCCAAAAATCTCCCTCATTTCCATTTAACTCACACCATAAAAATCACCCTCCCATTCCATCGGACTATTAGAAGATGTTATGGATGACTGATGAGTGAATGCCTGTGAAAGCCGAGCTAATCAGAAGGCCTTGATCGTCCTGAGAGCTATTAATCTTTGTCTTCTACACACCTCTTTTCCTCTTACACACACACACACACACACACACACACACACACACACACACACACTGGTACACATACACACACACATTCACATGCTCTCTGCCCAAAGCAAAACCATAAAGAAGGAAGCTCTTCAGGGTCCATAAAAGTACGAAGAAGACTTTAAATTCTATTTTTATTTACTAGAAATTTAAGGAACAGGTGCAGAGGCACAGCTGTGATTCACAGCCGGTGTCTCTACATGCCTCGTTTCTTTCCCAGGGCTCTGACGTGCCCACATCCTGTATGGTTCAGTGTACCCCCAAGAAAGAACTGGAGCTCCCTGGGCGAGCAGTGGAGTTCTTTCTGCTGTCTCTGAGGTCCATTGACCAACAGGCATCTTCACAGCTCTTATTTCTAACATGTACAGTCATTATATTGAACAACTCTTCATACAATCCACCCAGGTCTGCGAAAGAAAGGGTGCTTCATTACTGCTTAGATAATTACGAGATGCAATTCATTTCACATGCCCAGTGAGTCATGTTGATTTTTATTAATATTACCATCAGATTTGAATGCCCTGTGTGTGGCATTGGGGTTGCTCATTGCATGATAGGAATACAATAATTCAGCACCACTGGTATTTGAACCCAGGACCTCTCCCTTACAAGGCTGTTGCCATACCACTGAGCCATGCCTGGGCACACGCCTGAGCCATGAACTCACTTGTAGGCTTTTTGTCATTGCTGGATGGTCATGCCTAGTTTTCCTTCTATGGAGGAAGGTCTGTGTCTCAAATGCTGAATCACTCATCACCTATTCCCTCATCTCAGCCTCTCCTGCGAAATTTCTGCTCTTCTGCCAAATTCCAGTAGGGCCCAGACATTTGGCCATAGAAATTAGGTAAAATCTGACTTCCTGTGGCAAGTATATGTATATTTCCCAAACATGGTGGGATTTTTATTGCTATAATTATTACTTGAAGCCAACATGGAGAATCCTCATCCCAATAAGGAAATAAAAAGTATTTCATTTCTTTTCAAGAGATGACCTACTGAGTTAAAAAAAAACAAACCATGTAGTACTGAGGACAGCCTTTAGTTTTAAGTAAAGAAAAAAAATCTCCTTTTTCTTTTAGAGCCATTAGAGAACATTTAGAAACCCATACCAATAAATTAGGGGTTTGTAGAATATTGGTGTGTCATTTTCTGCAAATCCCATGTGTGTACATGGTATTTAGAAACATTAAAATAAATCACACGCATGTTCTGAGCATTTGTTAATTCACAGCTCCATGTGAAATCATCAAGGATATCTGCTTTTCCATTTAAAGCCTGCCATAATAATGGAACTACAAAGTGATCTGGGATTTACATAGTATTGCCATCTTTTCTTTTCTGAATAAAATACAAATTAAGATAAAAATAGTCCTGGAACATCTTTCAACTAAACTAGCCGCTTGTGCGCAAACCTACCATTAAGACACTTTCAAACCCCTCACCATGCGTTTTGTTACCACCTAATGTTTTACTAATATTTAGAAATACTCTCACAGTGGGGATTTGCAAATGTTCTCCCCAGAACTTGCGTAAACGGTATTAACATAATTCCAACTCTGATTGCTTTTCTGTGGTAAAGGATAAAAACCAGTGCTGCTATTTTGCAGCCATGCATTAGAGAAGGCGGAAGGAACTTTGAGAAAACCCAGGAAGATATTTAAAAAGCAATGATGGGCCAGCAGATGAATTTCCATACAGTGTAGCATGCGCTGGTCACAACTGACAATGGCCCACAGCAGTGCCCAATAACCTTTCTTACAGACACAACTATGGGATGCCCTTGTACAAACTCATCGTCAAGGTAAGTGCTCTACCACTGAGCCACCTTCCCAGCCCAAGGAGCCCAGATTTTTATTAGTTGAGATTCAGCCTTGTGAACTTTTTCCCAGACTGGCCTCAAACCATGATCTGCAGCCTCCTCAGTAGCTAGGATTACAGGGATGAGCCACTGTGCCTGTCTTATAAGGTGTTCTGCAGATGGTTTTTAGCACTCATCTGTAGCATGGCTTCTTCTCCAAAGAAGAAACTGGACCAGGACTTTACAGGCCTCATCACTACATGAACCAATTCCTTCCTGCCCACCAGCTCTCCCTCTCTCCCTTCCTTCCTTCTTTCTTTCCTTCCTATTTTTCTTTTGCCAGTCTTGGGGCTTGAACTCAGGGCATGGGCACTGTCCCTGAGCTTTTGTGCTCAAGGCTGGCATTCTACCACTGGTGCTACAGCTCTATTTCTGGCTTTTTTGGCATTTAAAAGAATTTCATAGGCTTTTCTGCACTGGCTGGCTTTGAACTAGGATCTGAGCATCCCAACCTCCAGAGTAGCTAGGATTACAGGTATATGTAACTGCACTCAGTGGAACCAAATTCTTTAAAAAAAAGAAAAAGATACCCAAATTTGTTGTTATTTCCCCTAGAAAATTCTAACAGCAACCTCCCAAATTTGTCTTTTAGTTTCTTTCTGACATCTCTTTATGACCTCTCTTTGTAACATCTCACCATACTTGCTACAGATGGAAGCTGGCCGTGCTATCCAAAGCGGGAGTCTCCAGCCACAGGTCTATTCTAAATTCAAAGAAATTACATGCACTAAGAATCTGCTTCTCCTGTGGCAGTGGCCACATCTCTGGTGCCCTGCAGCTGTGCCTGTCTGGTGGCTGTGCTAGTGGAGCATTCAGGCATGGGATTCTCATCACCATGCAGAGTTCTCTGGAGGTTTCTCAGCATCCTGGTCATGGTCAGGTCTAGTGTCTCACAGCTGGTTCATGCATTGGACTGTGATGTGTTCCCCCCTTCCTTCCCCTCTGTCTTTCTCCCTCGAGCCTTGCCTGAGCTCCAGTTTCTCTCAAGCCGCCTGGTATATTCTTACACAGGGGCATCTGAAACCCCCTTCACCTCTGACCCTGGTCATTGGCCCTGGCATTTCTTGGGGGTGGTGTCTTTCCTCTCTCACCATCCCACACTTTAGGTCTGATTCATTCCAGACCTTATCAGTGTCTGGCTCCATGTCTGATCTCTTTACCTCTTCAAATGTTCTTCTTTTGACTTCATAACATCATTGGGAGCAAAGGGGGCATATAGGTGACACACAGTCCTCCTGCCCAGAATGGAGCATCCATGGGATGTTTCTTGCCTAATCCAAACAAAGACCACCTGCTTGTGGAATAGTCTATCCAACTGGTATTTCACTGTCCATGTTAGACGCCTCTAGTCAGCTGAGGGGCATCTGCGTTCTGTGAGAGAGTAAGGTGGGTGCATTCTTGTCACTGCTGCCTTTGCTGAATGGGCTATGTTAACTTCCAGAGCACATCCACTCTGAGATGAGCTTCTCTCCCTTTCCTCTTACCGAGTTCTTGCCTTTGGCAAAATTTGTGGAGAGAATGGTGCTTTTGGTTACAAGGAACCATGCACTGTATTCTTACCTGCAAGCAATGCCCAATGGCATGGGATTCATTTATCAACCCATTGCTGATGGTTTCATACTTGAGTAGGACACTCACATGCTTGCTTTCTGTTTCACGGTCTGTCTATCTGTCTCTCTCACACACAGACACACATCTGTAATCTAGTTTCCCATATAGACAGCATTAACCTTTAAGCACAACAGTATAGTCATTACTCCAATTTTCTGTAACTTCTAAATCAAATACCCTAGTTTATAATAATCTTCCATTTTCCAAGTGCAGCGTTATTTACTATAGCTAAGATATGGAACTAACTCAGATGCCCCTCAGTAGATGAATGGATCAAGAAAATGTGATAGGGCTGGGAAGGTGGCTCAGTGGTAGAGCGTTTGCCTTGCATGCATGAGGCCCTGGGTTCGATTTCTCAGCACCACATAAGCAAAAAGAAAAAAGCTGGAAGTGATGCTGTGGCTCAAGGGGTAGAGCGCTAGCCTTGAGCTGAAGAGCTGAGGGACAGCGCCCAGGCCCAGAGTTCAGGCCTCACGACTGGACCCCCCCCAAAAAAAGAAAATGTGATATATATATATATATACATATACATATATATGTATATATATATATACATATACATATATATATATATATACACACACACACACACATAGTGGAATTGTATGCCTCCATCAGAAAGAATGATATCGCTCCATTTGTTAGGAAATGGAAAGACTTGGAAAAAATTATATTAAATGAAGTAAGCCAGGCCCAAAGAAACATAGATCCCATAGTTTCCCTTATTTGCAATAACTAGTACAAGTGTAGGACAGGCAGAAAAGGCCAAAAGCTATGTACATATGACCCTATAAGATGATGTTAATGAAAATGAACCCCAAAAGAGGGACACAAATATCTTTTTTCTTCCTTGCTATTGTATCTAATGTATTCCCAAACTATTTTCTATAGAATACTTTCCTTTGTTTTCCAATGTTTTTGTGACTGCTCAACCCCCCCCCCCCAAAAAAAAAAAAAACAAACCAAAAAAAACCTGGGCAGCTTAGGACAACAGAGATGCATTCTCTCATGTAATGGAGAGCCTGAGTTCCAAATGAATTTATTGTCCAGGCTGGCTCCATCTGGAGGCTGGGGGGCGGGGTGGGCAGGCAGGGTGGGCATTCCCATTGCCAGCCTCAGCTGCTGGCTGGTCATCATTGACATGTCCTGGCATCTGCACTTGGTATCATCACTTGTATCCTCACCCTCACCTGACTTTCTCTCATGCATCTGTCTGTATTCAAATTTTATCGTCTTATAAAGATTGCAGTCAGATTGGACATGATGAATAATTCCACGTGTCAATCTGACTGGCTTATGAGATACTGAGACACACAGTAAGACATGGTATCTGGGTGTTTCTGGAAGAGATTAACATCAGACTTGTTGACGGAGTGAAGATCTGCCATCTCCCATCTGGGCATTGTCTCATCTGTCAACAGCCCAGATTGAATAAGAAGATGGAGGCGAGGTGAATTCTCTTTCTCCAGGCTAGAACATCTTTTTCTAGTTAGTAACCTCATTCACATTGCTTCTAGACAAGCTTGATTAATAATCTGTGGCCTTAACTTTCTCACTGCTGAATTCACACATGCTTCCCTGTCTCGTCATTAGGCTTCTACTGGATTCACTTCCTATTGAAACACCCAGTGGTGGACAGGCATATTAGAGCATGCCTGTAATCCCAGTTTAGGAGGGAGAGAGAGGCATGAGGATTGAGAGGTCTAAGACAATATGGGCTACATAGCAAGTTCCAGGCAAGATTGAGCTGTAAGGGTCAGTCTCCCTGAAGGTTTCCGGGAAGAACTAACTCTAATGACACCTTGCTTTGGACTCCTGGGTTTCCAGAAATAACAGACATTTATTTCTGTTATTTTGAGCCACTTGGTATATGGTAATTTGTTCCAACAGCTCTAAAGAGACCAATACAGTGGCTTAAACAAATGTTCTTTCTGTTCCCTACCACAGCCAAGGCCTTCCAGATCACTGAGTACCATTTCCCCTTTGTTAATTTATAAAGGATTAGACTAAATAAATGGTCCAGGAAACCCTTTTTTCCCCTCATGGGCCATGGGTCATGAAATTACAGCATTTGAGATTCTATTCCTTAGCTATTCATTCTTTCTGAGTTAAAACTCCATTATTTCTACTGAAGAGGGAGAGATAATAGATCATATCTCTGACTCTGTATGGAGAATTAGTCTCGATGAAGCCATCTTCCTTGGTGCCTGGGAACGGTAGAGACCCTTGGGTAGATGAAACTATGAGTGACATGGCCTCCTTGGCTCCCCAACTCCTCCGGTACACCTAGAAGACCAGGCCATAACCACTCTGCTACCGGAACCATTTCCCAGCATTGCTTGTACAGCCAGTCTCTGAGAAATGCGGTCATGTCTTCTCCTTCTGCCCAGAAAACAGCAAACTTGCTTGCTACTTGTTATGACATCAAGATTCCTAATTTTGGGGTCTCTGGGTGCCAGCATGCACCCTAGTTTCAGTACGCATTTGTGTCTCTGTCACATCGTCAGATGTGAAGGCCACAGGACTTACAGGGCATACATATGCCCTCCTCATTGCCCCACGAGCAGGCCTCTCCTGCTTTCTGGAAACATCTATCTACGAAGCAGCAAGAGGCCAGCTGGAGAGAAGAGCAAGTCCAATCTTCAACAGAGAATGGGGCCACCAGATCTGTTTAGCCACATAAAGACAGGACTACGTGTAGTGACACCCATGGAGTAGGCACATGCATTTCCATAGGGCCCCTGAGCACTAAGGATGCTGGCATTGAGTTCATTTAACCACTTAAGGCAACTTTGTGAGACAAGGATCTCATTATTGTTGTAATGGGAAAATTAGGGTACAGGAGGTCGGACAGCCCACCCAAGCCCTCAGGGCAGGCAAGTGTCAGAGCTGGAGTAGGAGGCCAGGAGGTTGTTTCTAAAGTCCACACTTGATAACTTATAAAACAGCACCAAAAGGAATGGAGCGTTTCACATTCCATCACTTGTCATGACGCTTCTTTTCCTATGCTGCTTATTTGCTTAGTAATTTGAAGGTGGAAAAGGAGAAGGGGAGGGAATGAGAAAGAGGAAGAGAGACAGACACACAAAGAGAGAGAAAGAGAGATTAGGAAGAGAGAGAGAAAGGAGAGATTAGGGAGAAAGAGAGGGGGGAGGAGAGAGAGAAAGCCCCAAAGCTTGGTAATGTCTTCAAAGGAGGACACTGATTTATGTACCAAAAACTCTAGTCTTCACTAGAGGTAGAGGTTTCAAACCCAGAGTCCAAGGCCCGCACGCAACGCTGGTGATGGTCAGCAGCCCTGAGCTGTCCCTCCTGAAACCTAACCTCAAAACCATGTACTTGTACCTTCAAATGGCCCTCCATACAAATGGATCCATATCTGTTGGGAACCTGTATAGAATTTTTTTTTATTGTGAAAATACTGTACAGAGGGGTTACAAGTACATGAGCAAGATAATGAGTACATTTCTTATCAAGCATGGTAGCCTCCTCCTTTGTTTCCCTTCCCATCCCTTCCCATCCTTCTCCCGTCCCCCACCCAATCCTCACCCCCCAAACCCTTCAACACCCCCCTCCCCCCCGCACCAAAGTTGTAAAGTTCATTTTCCACATAAAGACTTGTACATCTCATTCTTGCAATGGGTCCACCTGTATCCCTATTTAAATGATTTGTTTTTCCCCTTCCCCTCCACAAATTATACCAACCTCAAATACAGTGAAAGCAGGGGTTATACTGTGGGGGAGGGACATACAAAGCAACAAAGAAATAATCTTATAAATGTGTTAGAAACAATTGCATGAAAAAAAAAACATTTCAATACATATCTTAGGGTTCATTTCCCTAACTTCACCTTATCTGAACTCTTCTGCTTGACTCAGACATATACTAGATATTGAAAATAAGGGAAACCATGGGACCTATGTTTCTTTGGGCCTGGCTTACTTCACTTAATATAACTTTTTTCCAAGCCTTTCCATTTCCTAACAAATGGGGCAATGTCATTCTTTCTGATGGAAGCATAGAATTCCATTGTGTATATATAGCACTTTTTCTTGATGCATTCATCTACTGAGGGACATCTGGGTTGGTTCCATATCTTAGCTATAGTAAATAATGCTGAAATAAACATAGTAGTGCTGGTAGCTTTAGTGTGGTCTTGTTTGTAAACATTTGGGTAAATGCCCAAAAGTGGGACTGCTGGGTCATAGGGGAGCTCTATGTGGAGTCTTTTGAGGAACCTCCATACTGCTTTCCAAAGTGGTTGAACAAGTTTACACTCCCACCAACAATGCAGTAAGGTTCCCTTCTGTCCATATCCCCTCCAGTATCTGTTGTTATTAGAGTTCTTGATTATAGCCATTCTAACTGGGGTGAAGTGATATCTCAATGTTGTTTTGATTTGCATTTCTTTTATGGCTAGGGAGGTTGAGCATTCTTCATGTGTCTATTGGCCATCCTTCTTCCCTCTTCAGAGAAGTTTCTCTTTATAGCCCACTTGTTTAATGGGCAGTTGTTTCTTTGAAGATTTGTTGTTGGGGGATTTAATTTTTTGAGTTCCAGGTATATTTTAGATATGAGACCCTTGTCCATTGTTTGGCTAGTGAAGATCTTCTCCCAATCCGTGGGCTTTCTATTGATCTTGCTACTATGTCCTTTGCCATGCAGAAGCTCTGCAATTTCATGCAATCCCATTTGTCCCACCTTCTTTTGATTTGTTGTGTTTCTGGGTCTCTATTAAGAAAATTTTGGCCTGTGCCAACAAGACCTAGGGTTTCTCCTATTCCATCCTGTAATGTTTTCAGAGTGTCTGCTTTGACTCTGAGGTCTTTGATCCATTTGGAGTTGATTCTGGTGCAGGGTGATATATAAGGATCTAGCTTTAGTTTTCTACAAGTACTTACCAATTTTGCCAGCACCATTTACTGAAGAGGCTGTCTTTCTTCCATTCTATTTTTTTTTAGCTCCCTTATCGAAGATTAGATGGCTATAGGTCTGTGGGTTCATTTCTGGGTTTTCAATTCTATTCCATTGGTCCTGCTTCAGGTCTGTTCTTGTACCAGTACCAAGCTGTTTTGATTACTATGGCTTTATAGTAGAGTTTGAAATTTGGTATTGATATTCCTCCCTGTATAGAATTTTTAACAATATTGTGTAATACCTGTTTACACAACACTCCCATCGTTTTAGCCAATATAAGTAATATAAAGATGATTTAAAGCATCTGGAGGTATAGAAGGGATTTTGTCTAAGGGATCTGAGCAGTGGGGATTCTTGTATTCATAAAGATGCCAAAACCAACCCCTCTCGGATACAGAGGGACAACCACATTGTTGTGTCATGTTCAATGGTTGGTTCTTTCCCCAGAACATTATAGAAGATGAGCAAATACTGAAAATTAAAAAGTAGAACCATAAGAGAGCTTATAGCATTATTTTGGACTGTGATATCTTATTTATATCCCCAAATCAGAATTCATTATAACTTGACTTTCTTAGCTTTGAAGAAAGTAAAGCCATGAATATTTCCAAAATTAACCTCATTTCCTTTCTGTCGTGTTTTCAATTGAGCCCTATGAATTAAGCCAAATGAGAGAAAGTAACTGAAAGTATGTTTGGGAGATTTGAAGCATTAGCAAAAGATATGAATATTTCTTATGAATTTGAAAATGAAAGAAGAGAAAAAGAAATTGGAAATAGGTGAGCCACCAAGTGAGCGTATCAATTGTTATGGGTAAAACGGATATAAAATAGAAATTTCAGAGGTTGTCAATGTTTTAATTTACCATTTGAAATGGGGAAATGCAAAATTAAACTATCTTCAGATTTTGAATTTTTAACCAAATAATTCTGCCTGAATACATCTGATTTTCAAAACGCAACACCATACTCAGTTCTAAAATGTTCTGATGATTTAAGTTTCAGACAGATTTCATCTGAAGTGTTGTTTTTAAGCAGGCTGAAATGTCAACTAATTTGTAATATAAAATCAGCATCCTGAGTGCATCTTCTAAATGCTGTTTTTGAGCTTCTGTTAGTGGAATTTTATTTGCAATTGGCCTTGAAAAATTTTTTAATAGTCTATTTTCTTCAGTCAACTTTGGTTATGAGCTGTCGAAGGGATGGGACATATAAGCAAAATTGCTTTGTTGAATGGCAAAAATTCAAAATACAACCTAAAAATTAAGAACAGTAAGGGGAGAGGGGTGGGGTGGTGGGTGAGAATGTGGGAAGGGGTGACATCGATCAAGAGGCACCGTATTCATAAACTGCTCTGTTGAACTGCAGTTTCTTTGTACAACTACTTAAAGGAAAGGAAAATATTCACAAAAAGAGGATGAGAGTCCTATTGCTTATGTTGTAGGGAGTCTGATGATTTCTTTGCACAAATCTTTCTTTCATTTGACAGTTTCATGATGAGCATTCCAAGCCTTTGTGCTCAGGAATACCACATCAGAAGTCACACTCACAAGGTATCCTGTCCTTAGGCAGCTAGAGGGTTGTATAGGCTAGTCTCCCCTTCCAAGCAGGTAAAACTCTCCTGGAGAGATCACCATATCCTTCAAACCATACACAATATAGCTCTCTAATGAATAACATAAACCTAGGACAATATTGGAATCTCATTTCAACAGCATGGTCTTGAAGAAAATCATTGTTTTGCATTAGTAAAATTGATGAACCCTACAGGGACCCAAGGTGTCTAAGCTGATCTGGGAAGACACGTATACTATGTGGCGAATATATCCAATTTTGAGAGAGTACTTAGTAAAAACTGCATGAGAATTCTGCCCAGCTTGGTAGCATTTATCTTGCTTTCTTGTACCTGTTGGAAGATATGTAAATTCTGAGTTTCTAGAATCTAGTATTGAATAAAAAGGTTCATTCTCACTGATGATTTATCCACTAGTTTTCTGTAGAGGAAAGGCTAGACTTCCAGGATTAAACACAGTATGGATCTCTACTTTAGCTACATAAATGAAGATGGTGATGGAAAGAAATAGATAAATATACATAAAAAGAAAGTTACATTTGTTCACACCGAGTGTCATGAAACGCTCTGGTGATATTCTTCCTTATTGTGACACACAGTGACATAGTAATGCCAGGTAGAACTGGGTAACAACATGATGTTTAAAGCACGAGATATGGGGTTAGCGATGTTTCCTCATTAGAAGTACCATTTGATCTCAATCTAGATGGGAAACTCTTTCAAAAACGTTTCAGTCCACTGCCAACCTGCCGAACCTTGTTTTTATTGTTCCATTTCAATGCAAGTCTGACCTTATTTCTCATTGTCTGTTAGGAAATGTGGGAAATGGACCAAGAAGAATTCACATGGTTACCCTAGATTCTGTACAAAAATGTGATTTCTCTTTTGTAGCCATTTACTTTTTTAAAAAAATTTCTTCTAAAGGAGAGGTGCAGAAAAATGTCAACTAATAAGTGGTTCAGGCCCAGCATGTTTTACACTCCTTACATTACATATCTGACATTTTCCCTTTTTTTCCTTATGTTGCTGACATTTGTACAGCTTCTAATGGCTTGCAAAGATCTTCATGTGGATTTCATCTGATCGATTCCTCATCAGAAGCCTGTGAGGCTAAGAACTTAGTGTCCTCTTTGATGAACGTTCAGCAGTATTATCTGATTTGCTCGAGATTTACAGCTAATGAGCTGTTTTGAGTATCTGTGTACCCCAACCCTTTACCAATTCATAACTTGACATCTTAAACTGCTCTCCTCCCCAGCCCCATTTAAGGAAGTAACTAAGGTTAATTAATTAAAGCTGTAGGGTGGGGCCCTAATCTGACTGTATAAGTTCTTATAAAAGAAGGTATACCAGAAACCTCTGTTGTTCTCTCTATGTGAGGTCATAGCCCAGAGAAGATTACCTGTAAATTAGTTTTTTTTTTTTTTTGTCAGAAATTGACCCAACTATGGCTTTCACTTTGGACTTCTCAGCCTCAGAACTTTTAGAAATATCTTTTAGTTTTGCCATCCACTGGTTCAGGTTTTGGTACTGAGATGGCAGTGGTTTTGTAGCTGAGTGGCGGGGAGAGTTGGAAAAGTTTTGAGATAGAGGCTAGAAAGAGCCTAGATTGTGGTAAAGGGTTGTGGGTAGAAATACGAATGGTAAAAGTTGTTCTGGTAAGGATTCAGTGGGAGAGAAAGCTTTTGTTATCCTAGAGAACACATATATTACCATGAATGGGAAGTAGATAGAATATTGTCTCGGCAAGCAAAGTGGAACCAGTTGTCAGAAATGAGAGGAATGCCTGTCCAGTGGCCAGGAACTTGGTGAACTATTGATTGATTAGCTATTGATTAATTAGCTATTCATTAATAGTAGAGTGCAAGAGGAGAGAGAAAGAGAAAACAGTTATTGAGAAAAGAAAATAAAGCTTAAGGATACAACAATGTTCAGCCTAATTCGAGGCTCAATAATTATTTGATGAGGGGGATTAAGTACTGACAGCTATCTCAACAGAAGCCAGCGAGGAGAGGAGAGTAGTTGCAGAGACATCAACACTTTGAACTAAAGAGGATGGGAAAGGAGGATGAAACTAAAGAAGGCAGCCAGGCTTTTGGGCCTCTGTTCAGCCACAGACTTTCAGGAACAGGAAAGAATGACCATGATGGCAGTTCTCGACTCATCCGGCTTACCTCCGTGGACTCAAAACTGGAGATCTTACTTCCATTTTGAGAGTCGCGGCTGCCACATGGGTGATGTTGCTTCTTGAGTGGGCCTGGGAGGAAGAGTATCGAGCCAAAGAGAAATAATCTTGAGGCTGAACATTGAAGAAAAATTTACTTTGCTCAGCACCTTCTACTGCATCCTACCTGTGCAGGATATCATCTGAATTCCTGGGTACATCTTCTAACCTTCCTTCTAGTTCAGGATCCCACTCCTCATCAGATCCACTTAGGTGATCAGACAATTTATTAAGTTATTTCCCTTTTAAATAATGCGGAATCTGCAGAAGTGTTTCCAGGGCAGAGTTACAGCTGCCGAAACAGACAACATGAGGACTAGGTTTTTGATTGTACCTAAGCCTTTCCCATCTCTCACCTAAGAGCCCAAAGTCCTCTGCTGTGGAGGGAGCCAGATTGAAAGATGAGTTGTAGGTCCAGCTTTGTTCCTCTGACACGTAGCTTCCTAAGTGGAGTTACTTTTTAAAGAAGGAACCGGGATTGCAGTTCACATTACTTGAGTGTCAACCACTCATGTGTCTTCTACATATCTTATAAAATCCCATTTCATCTCCACCTTCTGGCTGAAAAGGTGAGCTGAGAAATGGAACTTGCCCAGAATTCCACAGATAAGAAGTGACTGAGCTGTGGTTTAACCCCAGCTCTGCTGGGCACTCACACTGGAGCTTTGTTCTTCGTGTGAGTTGTGGGGTAGCAGGTAGTGATTTTGGAAAGGTTATTATGTATAAGTTGACAGATAAGACATATGCCCGGTGGCTTTGTGCGTCTCTGTGCTGTAGCTTATTATGTATACTCTTCTCTCTTATCCGCATGGCCAATTTGATTTCCTGTGGGGTAGTTCTCTTTCTCTGATGCACAAGAGCTCGATTCTTCGTAATTTTCTTCTCATTTTCTGACTGGCTGGGAGCACGCTGATGGTGGTAGGTGCAATCACAGCCACAATTAGACAGTGATTCACATTATGTAAAAGATTCATCACGCCAATTGATGCAAAACGACATGCTTTCCCCTGCCTGGTATTGATTGCCAGATCCTTCAGGCTCAGTGGTTTGGTTGCAATCACTTTTAGGCAAATGCTTTTCTAAGGTGTCATTAGGAGCAATCTGACAAGGTGCGTGCGTGCATGCGTGCATGTGTATGTGTGTGTGCTGTGTGGGCATGCACACACACATGCACATGTGTGTTGTGGCAGAATTTATATCTCAGTGTAGGGTTCCTATCTTGATTTGAAAATTTCAGCCCGTTTTAACTCACATCTCTGGGGTGTTTCTAGCTGGGTCCCTGATTCTAACAACCTATTCGTTTCTGAAGGGATCACAGGCAAGATGGAAGTTCCTCTGCTGCTCACTTCATCTGTCTTCCGTGGTCGCCATCTGAATGCTCTTCCCTGACACAACCTCCTGCCAGGCTGAGTTAGAGGCTGATGAGCCTTGCCTTGCTGCAGAGATGGGGTTCTGGCCCTGTGACACATGGATGGTTTTCTAACTTGCTTTTAAAGATATACAGGACAAGCAATCACTTATAGATTCCAACAGGGGAGCTAGATTGTCATTTAAGATATTGAACATGGGCAGCATATTGAATCAGTCCAACAATTTTGCTCCAGGAAGCCCTCTTTCTCTCCTTCTCTCCCTCCTCTTTTCCTATTCTTTTTTTTCCTCTCTCCCTTTTTCTTCCCTCATTTCTTGACTCCTTTTATCTTCCTTTCTTTTTTTTTCAAAATTTGAATTGCAGTTGAATTTATTTAATTTCATTAAAATTTTTTTTCTGAACTTCAAAAGGTGGTATGAGGGGGTGTTTGAAATTTAACATGTTCATTTTAGCGTCCAGTTTCAATCAGAATCATCCCTTCTATCAATTTTCTCCATCCCTTTGGTACCCTCTCCCCAAATCCTTTCATGCCAATTCCCACTTCCTTTGTCACACATGTTACATTGAGCCTTCTGGCTGTATTTGTCCTCTGTTCCCTTTCATTCATCCACACTGCCCCCTCCCACTAGCTCCCTCCTATAATCTCATTTCAGTTTCTTGATATTCATTTTGTTAAACTGGCCTGTTAATTATTCAAAAGGTTTACTCCATGGAGGTTTGTTTCTGGATATACTTAAGGTTAGTCAATTAAATTATGCATGAAGTGCGTGCCTCTCTGTGAGCATGTTGAGATCTAAGATCCACATAGGAGAGAAAACAAGAGCCCTTTGTCTTTCTGGGCTTAGCTTATTTCACTGTATTGTTTTCTAGATGCATGGACTTCATTGTCAATGATGCCATTTCATTCTTCCTGATGTCTGCATGAAATTTGAATATATATGTATACCATATACTTTTTGATCCATTCACCCATTTTAAGGACATCTGGTCATTTCCATAACTTGGCTATTGAACATGGGTGTGTTGGTGTCATGGATGTATCTTGTCCTGAAGTTTAGGGTAAACACCCAAGAATAGTATGTAATCACAGGGCAGCTCTAGTTTTTAGGACACCTCACACCAGTTCGAGTGGTTGAACACATTCCCGCCAACAGTGTGTTAAGATCTCTCTTCTCTTTATCCTTATCAGAATTCGTTGTTATTCAAATTTTACTTTATTTCTGAGATTAGAATTTAGCTTTTGCCACCCTAGAGGAAGCAACAAAATCAATGGCTCAACAGCATGGAAAAAGAAATTATTTTTTATCAGGGAACAAAAAATTCCAACTTGCTATATAGAAAAAGTATCCATTGTAGCAGAGGCTTTATACATTAAGGAAACTATTAGAGGTGGAAAATGCATTAAGAAACAGATACATAGCTGAGTGCCAGTGGTTCATGCTTGTAATACTAGCTACTTAGGAGGCTGAAATCTGAGGATCATGGTTCAAAGCCAGACTGGGCAGAAAAGTCCATGAGGCTCTTAACTCCAATTAACTCAGAAAAAGCTGGTGTTGCTGTGTCTCAAGTGGTAGAGTGCTAGCCATGAGCACAAAGACACTCAAGGACAGTGCTCAGGTACTGAGTTCAAGCCCCAAGATTGGCAAAAAGAAAAAGAAACATGTGTAAGTAGTTGGTATTTTTAGTAAAGATTCCTTTGAAATAAAATATAATTTGGCAAAACAAAGCAATGGTATGAATTTCTATATCCTTGAGTTTTAGTACATATATACTAAAAGTGGGTTCAAAAGTGGATATTGTCAAAATAGAAATTTAGGTGTGTTTAAATTATTAGATAAATGAGAATGACTGAGTGTAAACAGAAGGCCCATGTCATTGTACTCTTCAAATTGTACTTATTAATACATACTGATTATGCAAATAAATTAGATATTTCCATACATGCATACACAATGCATTTATCACATTCATCCATCCTTCTATGCTTTCAAATTTGACTTGGTGAGCTGAATTTAGTTGACATAAACTTGAGTCTTAGAAATAAATGAAAATTCCTATCTATCCATCTATCTATCTATTTTCTATCTTCTCTCCAAATTTTCAATGTTTAAATGACATCATATTTGTATATGTCTTGTTGGGAAAGGTGAGTTTTAAGAAATAATCTATTAGCTGGGTGCCGCCAGTGGCTCACACCTGTCATCCTAGCTACTTAGGAGGCTGAGATATGAGAATCACGGTTCAAAGCCAGCCTAGGCAGGAAAAGTCTATGAGACGCTTATCTCTAACAAACCGCTAGAAAACCTGCAGTGGAGCTATGGCTCAAGTTGTAGAGCACTAGCCTTGAGCTGAAGAGTTCAGGTACAGCACCCAGGCCCAGAGTTTAAGCCCCACAACTGCCAAAAAATATCTAGTTTTAAATCAGATAACTGAGGCTGGATCAGCAGGGCACAGAGTTTGTTTTGTAGCCAGCGACTGAAGGCTTATTCTGAAAAGACAAAAGGTATTTTTGCTTTCTAACTGGTCCCAAGTGCTGAGTTAACACAAATGAACAATTTAGCCTTCTTCTTGAATATGAATCTTACTAATTGTGGGTATAAATGTGAAGTCTGAGCTCTGAACTGTTGAATGAGGAAAAAGAAGGCATGCATGTTCAGATGCTGATATCAAATGGAGTTCAAGCCAGAGCTTGGCTTCAGGAAGTTTGTAGAGTGTCTAGTTAGTGCTGACCTAACTCAGTGACATCAAAAGAATCTTAGGACATTTATAACTAATCGGGCAGTTTCTTTTGTTCTTTAGGTGAAATAGTGGCACATTGATAGGTTAACTTTAGATATTTGGAGTACCAAACCACTCACCTTCTAAGTGATGACTTTTTACTTGTTCATTTGACAAATTAAACAGTTTATTATTATTTCTACTATGCAGTAGGCATTATGTTAGGTGCATAAGGCAAACTGGTGACACAGTTAGGCACAGTCCCTTCTTTTACAGAGCTTAGATTCTGATGGAGAAGGAGGCTTGCTTTAGCCAAAGAAAGTAAGCAACAAGTCAGAAAAAAAAAACAGATTGCAATCCTAGCTACTCAGGTGGCTGAGATGTGAGGATTGCGGTTCGAAGCCAGCCAGGAAAGAAATTCTGTCAGACTCTTATCTCCAATTAACTACTCAGAAAAAGCAGGAACTGGCACTGTGGCTCAAGTGGTAGAGTGCTAGCTTTGAGTACGAAGAGGCTCAGGGACAGGGCCCAGGCCCTGAGTTCAAGCCCCAGGACCAGAAAAGCCCTTAGAGTGGGGTATGGTAGTGTCATCATGACAGGGAGACAATTGAGTGCTTCAGTTTGCTGTGTGGATGTTGAGGGGACAATTTACTATTTGTATGGACTCTGAATGGGGAGGAGACTAGTCTCAGAGTCAGAATTACACACTCAGAATAGCTAGCCTAGCTATATAACAACCCTTCCCACCCCACTGCCATAAAACACATCATAGAGTAATACCAAGGACGAGCTCAAGGTGAGTTATAGTCAGGAGGTAAAGCTGCAATAGTACACTCCCGTAGGGGGTCAGGTATTGCTGATGTTTCCCATGTCTGCTATTTCCCATTTCTCTCTCAGCTCCTCCGTCCTCCCTTGAAAACACAGCTCCATCCTCTCATCCATAGGTCACTCAAAGCATGGCCAGGAACATGAGATCAACGAGTGGAATTTGTGACTGCAAAGATGATAACTTGTTCTTCCCGAGCTTCCATGCAAAGTACCACGGTCTGAGTGATTCAAATAACAAGAGACTTACCATCTCACAAGTCTAAAGGGTGAGATCAAACGGTTGACAGGTTTGGGTTTTTCTGAGGTACCTCTGCTAGGTTTGTATCTCTGTATCTTCATACAGCCGTTCCACGTATACCTGTCCTGATCTCTTCTGTAAAGGGTTCTGGTCTTCCTGGATTTGGACCGCTCAACGGAGCCCATTTGGCCTTTATTACTCTGTAGGAATCCTATCTCTCAATAAATCATGTTCTAAGACACTGGCAGATAGCGCTTTGACATATGAACTCAGGGCAACAATTCAGCTCGTAGCAGATGGAGTTTAACCATCCACAACCCTTTAGCGCGTGTCTGTTCTTCGTGAGAGAACTCTCAGCACAATTTGAAAGCCTGTTGACATTCCATCAGTGTATGTAAAGCTCTAATTGGCCTGTACTTTCCCTGCCTATAATATAATAGCTCTCTGCTATTTAAGGAGTGAGGGGACAGAAGTCAGGAAGAGGCGACGATGATTTGACAGCAGCAAAAGCCCACAGCTGTCAGGGAACAGACACCAGGGCTGGAGGAGAACGAGGAAAAGGCTGCTCACAGATCAGACCAACTGTGAAGCCACGCAGGCCATGACCCTAGGTGTCAGTGCTGAGCATCCTTGGAAAAGATGAAATCCCACGCAAGATTTGGTTGAGGTGGTCAGGACACGATGAATGTGGTTTCTGTCATTTCCTTCACTGTTCTTACCCTATACACTGGTGTTGAAAGGGAGATGGTGACTTCCATGGAACCTTGTGTGCCTCCTGTCTCTGAACCTCAGAGTCTGTCCTGGATCTCCTGCTTGGGGTCGGTGGTTGTTGAGTGGGTAAGGCAGTTGGTAAGGATGGAGGGTGGAGGAGGGACGGGGCATCTCTTCCACCTCCCTTTCTACCTACTCATCCTGGACTTAATACTGGCTCCCTGAGACCTTCTTTTAACATGGGTGGGAATGATCTTTTCCACTCCGCTCTAAAGAACCTTGGCAGGGACTCCTACTAATTGTCCCTTGTCCCTTTGCATGTGACATTTTCTCTGGGACTTTGGTTGACCCTGAGAGTAGTCTGGCTACCTCTATGACTTATTGAAATGAAGTGGTCCATTCCTATTGGTCTTTGTAGTTGTAGTCACTTTTTGGGTGTGTGCCAGTACCAGTGTTGGAACTTAAGGCCTCACGGCTCACTTTGCCTGCTTGCTCTGCTGGCATTTTACCACTTGACCCATGCCTCCAGCCTTGTTGTTTGCTAGTTCTTCTGGAGATGGACTTTTGCAGACTGTGTGGCTTCATACTTTAGTTCTCTACATCTCAGACTTCTGAATAGCTAAGATTATAGGCATGAGTCACCGAGAAACTAGTTTAGTTGCAGTTAGTTTTAAACTCTTCTAGCCAGAACTTCTACTTATAGATGAAGTTGAGACTCGCGGAGTGCATTGACTCACTCCATATGAGCAAGGGCAGAATGAAGGCTTTTCTCAGGTGCAAACCAAAGTCCTCTCGTGTCCTTCCTGAGAAAGAAAATCTGTTCCTCATCACTCACCTTCTGATTCCCTTTATTCCTTCTCTCCCTTTATCATCATGCTCTGGAGTTAGCTTTTGGATAAATTATAAGACTACTTCTGCCACCTGCAAGAACCAATGATTTCTTTATTATTAGTTGTAGGGCTTGAACTTGGGGCTTGGGTGCTGTTCCTGTGCTCTTTTGTTCAAGGCTAGCACTCTACCAATTGAGCCACAGTGCCACTTTCGGTTTTCTGGTGTTTTATTGGAGATAAAAATTTCATGGACTTTCCTGCCCGGGCTGGCTTTGAACCATGATCCTCATATCTCAGCCTCCTGAGTAGCTAGGATGACAGGTCTGAGTCACCAGTGCCCAGCCCCGCTCAGCTTTTTGATGTTGCTTACATTTCCCCTTCTCTGATGCCTTGGTTGTTGAATGTGTGAAGCAGTTCAAGTTCTCCCCGGAATCCTAGGGGTCATTTCCACACAACAAAACATTCTGCTCACTCGACTTTGATGGATGCAAATTTATTCCGAATGAGTCTGACATTCATTAGCATGTAAACATATGTTATTGGTGGCAGCTTAGAAGGCCAGGGGCCAGATCTTGTGAGTAGATCCCCACTGGACCCACCAGCCTGTCTTGGCCTGTTTTGCTTCTGGCTAAGGCTCCAGATGTTTTCCTTGCTCTATGAAATCTACATCCTAGCTGAAGGGTCATTTTCTTTTACCACAGAAGCACAGGCAAATCTGTGGAAAGAACCAGAGTTTCTATTCTGATCTTCCACAGGGAGCCTTTTGGAATGTCAGCTACTCCGTCATCTGCAGTGGTTCACGGGCAGCTCTTTCTGTCCTGTGGTGCAGAGACCCCATTTGGCTGAATGACACATTGGATTGTATTTCTGCTTGATACTTCCCCACAAGTAATGCTGAGGCATCTACTACCTTAACGACATCTACAAAAAAAGTGTATGGAATAGAATATGCCACCCCAAATGTTGCAAGAAGAATGCATTTGAAAAGAGGCAGATACGAAGAAAGCTCCCTGACCACTCTCTATTTGCCTTAAAGCAAGGCATGTAGTTACAAAGGCCTAGCAGTGTCATAGATTGATCACTGAAGACAATCTTAGACAGTAAGCCAGTGCAGAGACAACACCAGAAACACACACACACACACACACACACACACACACACACACACATCCAATTTATTTGCTTTCCCACAACATTCTGCCCTGAAGCTCTTTTTGTCTTACTACTTATAAAGAGAGTACTATTTTTTGGCTGAAAATGATAAAAAAAAAATCTGATCAACAGCCCTAAATTCTACATTATTTCTTGGAGAATTACTCATCTAAGATATGCTGGCTAATCTTGCTTATCATCTTGATTGAACTATGGGATATAAGAGATTAGTAAAACACTCTCCAGAAATGACTGGAACATGAAGGCTCTGACATGACTCATGGTTTGATGGATTCTAAATGTGAATGGACCAAGAAAACGAGAAGGAATTTGCAAGGTGGGGCTTTGTTGGACAAAATAGATTGCTGGAGACGTGATTTTGGAGGGTGTGTCTTCACTTTGTCCTTTCTTATTCCCTTTGCTTCCTGGACACCATGAAATGAGCTGTGTCTGCCTCATGTTTCTGCCACTATATTCATTGAAAAACCCAGTTTTCTCTCATAGTCATAGGGTAAATTGATGTGAACTTAAGGTAATCTAGAACAGTCAGTGTAGCATGACCCTAGACCCTGATGGCTTTCAGTAAGACTTGGAAGTATATAGTATTTTCCAATGTCTCTTAGCTACTATTGGCACAGGATGTTACAGGATCATAATATAATATACAGTTACCAACTCTGGAATCGAAATTCCCCTATTTTCTCCACTGACAAATTTGAGTGCATTTCTCATTTCTAGAAATCCTAATTCCTGAGGAGCCTTGAATCTCTTCCCCCTTCATTGTCATATTATCCTGTTTTAAGCTCAGGTTCTTTCTTACTCCTCTTTATCTTGATGTGGTTTTTCTAAGAATCCTTCCTATTTTAGCTTTACCCTTCCTTAGAAGGTTGCACATCTTCCCCTTAAATCCATAGGTCTGATCTTAAAATCAGGGATCTAAACAAGGAATAAGACTAATTTATGCTATGCAGAAAACTTTTGAATGGCTTCTGAGCTCAAAATAATTACACTGTCCAGAGAATAGTCTAAGTCACTTATGATATTCAACCTCACCGGTATGGGACTCCGGTTGTACAAGCTGTGCATGTTCATTCCCACTTCTCAGCACTTTCCTTGCACGCCATACAGGGACACTCCCTCACATCTCATTCTTTTGCTTCACACACATGCATGCTTCTCTGACAACTGAATTTTGTCACACTGTTCCCTCTGCTGGGAATACCATATGGAGGGGTCTGTAAAACTTGCACATATTCTCCACAAACAACTCAAATACCACCAGTTCTACCAAATTGTCCTAGATTGGGCCACCTCCATCCTGTCACAACCCGGAGATGATCGTCTTTCAGCTGGTGGTAGTAGTAATAGTATGTATGTTTGTATGTATGTATGTATGTATGTATGTATGTATCCAGTAGTATGCATCACATCCTTAGTCATGTTAATATTAGTTGAATAGGGCTAAGAAGTTCCCTTAAAAATCTAGGAAGCAAGCCAGGAGCTGATGGCTCATGCCATCAACTAGCTACTCAGGAGGCTGAGATCTGAGAATCACAGTTTGAAGCCAGCCCAGGCAAGAAAGTCTGTGAGACTTGTATCTCCAATAAAACCACCAGAAAGCTGAATGTGACATTATGGTTCAAAGTGGTACAGAGCTAGCCTTGATAAAAGAGCTCAAGGACAGTGCCTAGGCCCCAAGTTCAAGCCCTACAGTTGACAAACAAACAAATACCCTGGGAAGTAGATATTTCTGTTAGGGGTATGAACTGTTATTTTGATAAAGGTCAGTTTCCTTGGGTCTCAATTTTACTTGTAAAAATATAGCCAAAGGGCATGATTGGGAAGGGTAAGAAATGACAGAGAGCGAGCGAGCGAGCGAGAGAGAGAGAGAGAGAGAGAGAGAGAGAGAGAGAGAGAGAGAGAGAGAGAGAGAAAGAGAGAGAAACTGCATTGCCTAAGATTATTTTATTCAAGTCTCAAAGAACAGGCTAACATGTAGTAAGTAGTTCGCAAATGAAATAGACCATAGTATTTTTCACGTGTGTGTGTATGTGTGTGTGTGTGTGTGTGTGTGTGTGTGTGTGTGTATGTGTGTAGTTCAAGGGTCTCTAAAAGATCACAATTTTGTCAAAGTTTATATTCCCACATTGTAAGATAGATAATCTGATGATTATGGAAATCTCCTGCTCATAGTGATAATGAGCAGTAGAATAGGGATTTTGTTTTAAAATGTTCCAACCTAAGCATACTTCCTGTCTATAGCATTGTGTTACTTTCCTCTTATAGTAGTCTGAGGAAGGTAATGGATTTCACTCACTCTTGTAATTGCCATAATACCAGTAACCTTTGCTCAGATCATCTCTGAACATTCAGTTGAAGTGGGACATGAAAGAAATAAAAGACTTAAATTTCAATATTACAATGAAATATTCAGGCAAGAGAGAGAGAGAGAGAGATAGATAGATAGACAAACATGATGTCAGGTATAGTAATGAACTCCATGCTCATATGCACTTTTACTTTTTACAGGGGGGAGAAAGATATGAAAAAAATGACAAAACCCTCAAGTATAAAAACTTATCACAAAGGAGTAAATTTAGATAGATGAGGGAGCAGGAAAATCAACATAAACCAGTCCAACAAATTATTAGCTGAAACTTGTAAAGCAGTTAGAATTTCTGGGAGTTGTGTACACATCCTCTGGATATTTGTTTGGCATTTTCTTTCCTGATTCTGCCTTTATTTGTTGACCAATGGCTTTGGGAGAAGGGTCACAGCTGGGTTATATGCTCTCCGAAGTGTTCAGACTATTTATATTTCTGTAGCATATTTTTGATTGTTGTTGTTGAAAAGTAATTTTTTCCATCTGCAATGGAAAATTTACTCAGATTTACTCAATACGTACAGTTGTCATTGGCCAGAATGTCAAAATCTGCTAGTTTGGTCATCACGAACGAACAATGACTAAAGTGACTTCATATTTAAACTAGGTTCATCCTTTCTTATCTAGACATGAGGCTATTTGAAGGCTTTCCAGGGCTCTTTTTCCCTTGGTCATCTTGTTACCCTTCTTTTTAATGTATGCTGACACTTCTCAGCTCTTTGCAGGTGTGAATGCAGTCAATGTTTGTATAATCCTTTCTTATAGATACTACAGTTATCTTGCTTTACAGAGGAGAATGTCTAGGCACAGAGAGGTTGGGAAACTTTTTTTTGTTTATTCTTTCTTTTTTTAAAAATTGAGATTAGGTGATTATATAAATGTCACATATTTAACAGTATTGTGGAATAGTGATACTTAGGTAACGCAGCTGGGATTTGAACCTGGCCAGTTGGGTGGAGAGTTCGTGGTGCTTTCTACTGGAAAATGAGTCTATCCTATAGGAACGGCATAGACAATCAGGCACCTGTCACTGAGAACGAAGTCTAACTCTGTACACAATTTAGGTAGTAAGAACATGGATTTTGGTTCTGATTTCAGCTCTCCTCATTGCTCACACGACACAGTGGCGAAGTCAAGAGGCATTGGTTCCATAGCTGTGTTTTTCCCTCACCTGTGTATCTCCCCCTGCTTTTCCTTATGGGATAGGAATGACCCAACATCTCAACAGAGCCCAGCTGGGCAGGTGCCTCATGGCTGAAAGTGTATGATGGCATGATATTGTCCACCAGCCTGACTCTGAGGACTGGCCCTTCTCAGCTCGCTGCTACTTTTTCTTGACAAAAGCCTTGACCTCATCTACCATCTGCTGAGAACCTTTAATCAGACTGTGCTAGGCTGGGTCTTAATTACTGAACGTCTAAATGAGCTGTACGTGCGGGATCTGTGTCCCGTTGACATTCTGGCTGCTTCTGTGAGATGGTTTTCTTGACTCTCTGAGGTTTGGTAATGGAAAGATGGCTCACTGCTCTCTTGGAGGGCTGATGGTGGGAGTTGGCAGAGATGCTGGTAGAGAGCGACAATGGGGTGAAAGACTGGGATGGGCAAAAAGGGGAACAGGCAGAAACTCATTGCCTGTCCCAAGACAGGGGTGTAATGAGATTGGCCTGGCCTTTGCATCACTCCAGACTGACGTCCTTCTTCAGTGGAAGGGCTCTGTGCTGTCCCTTATCAGGATGTGAGCTCAGGGAGCTGGAAGGCACCCCTAGTCATCTCTACAACCCCCGGAACCCCTGCAGCATACAGCAAACCATCATTATCCTGCAGCTTCCGAAGCTTGGTGAATGAACCCACCCAATACTCTCCCCCCCATTCTGCTGACTTTGCAAAGAGGAGTCAGGAAAGAAATCATTACTTATTGCATTAGTCTGTGAGGATTGCTCAGAATTTGAGTGCCCTTGGGCAGGTGTGCTTGGGATTTTGTGGGGAACAAATGGGGCTGTGCTCTCTTTGCCTCGTGTAGCTCTTTGTGTGTGTCTCTGACTGTCTCTGTTTCTTCCTTGGTCTCTGTTTCCTTTCTTCTTTCTTTTCTTTCTCTACCCCTGTCTCTCTTTCTTCTCCCTTCTCTTTCTACCCCGTCTTTCTTTTTTCTTTCTTTCTCTTTCTCATCTTTCTTCCTTTCTTCTCTCATCTACCACTCTATCCTTCCCTCTCTTGATATTGTGGCAAAGAATACCCTTGTTCAAGTGTTTTAAAAGTCCCTATCTTTTGCCTGACTTAGGATGTAGAAGTAGATTATGAGACGTAGATTAAATGTGGAAACTTACAGTGCTTTTAGATAGTTGCCACATTGACTTTCAAAGAGAGTTATCTTCCACTTTATCAAGAGTACAATAGGAAGGTGGCAAGTAGCAGTGTGGATCAAGAGGTAGAGACCCAGCCTTGAGTGAATAAGAGTGGGGTAGGCTGGGCACTGGAGGCTCACTCCTGTAGTCCTAGCTACTCAGGAGGCTGAGGTCTGAGGATCATGGTTCAAAGCCAGCCTGGGCAGGAAAGTTCATGAGACTCTTATCTCCAATAAACCACCAGAAAACTAGATGTGGTGCTATGGCTCAAAGTGGTAGAGTACTAGCCCTGAATGAAAGAGCTCAAGGATAACTCCTAGGATCTGAGTTCAAGCCCCATGACTGACAAACAAAACACCAGTGGGGTAGGCTATTTTCCCATAGTGCTTATTAAACTCTGAGGTGTAGTCTGGTAAGGCTAGGAGTCACCCCAGAAGTTGGCATAGTTATGAGATATGTGGATTAAAAGTCTCTGGGATTGGATGGTATGGATGAGTGCTGAGGGTGTCCAAAGATAAATCAGGAACAAAGGGTATTGGGGCTACTTGAGGGATTTCTGGAAGGTATTTTTTGTCAGTCATGGGGCTTGAACTCTGGGCCTGGGCACTATTAGCTCAAGACTAGCACTCTACCACTTGAGCCACAGCACCACTTCTGGTTTTCTGAGTGGTTTATTGGAGATAAGAGTCTCATGGGCTGCTTTGGAGATAAGAGTCTGCCCGGGCTGCTTTGAACTATGATCCTCAGATCTCAGCCTCTTGTGTAGCCAGGATTACAGGTGTGAGCCCTTCTCTGGGAAGAGATTGATATCATCTAAATTATCCTAAGAAAGTTATTTTAAATTCAGTTTATGGCGAAGGTCAGTGAAATGTCAGGGGTGGTCACTAGACCTGGTACCGGTCATGACGGGGACAGGAATTAAATCTACTCTTGTCATTTCTGCTAACAAGAGGGGCGAGGAACAAGGACAAACCATGAAGCAACACTGCCTTGCATGGCCCACCTTCTGACTTCTAGTTGTAACACTAGCCCCTCATCCTGGGGTAGAATGTGGGGTGAGCGCCACTTATCGCAGGGGGCAGGCCAGGGAATGGCCAGTTGTGGACACATACATGCTGTGGACATCTTGGTGAAGTCTCAGTGGGCTGTGCAGTACCTCAAATACCTTGTGTTTGTGAGGTCACAGGGAGCCACCCAAACTCTGAAATGTGACACACTTTCATAATTTAAACCAACGCCACCTGCGCCTCAGTGCCCTGGTCTTGGAGTCACCACAGCTCTGCAAGGTCACTCGCCCAAATGTCATGGAAAGGCTCATTCATGCCTCTCGTTGGTGGCATGAATCATCTGCACTAGACAAGGTTGAGGAAAGGCAAGAAGTGTGAAGCATCCGTGTTGAAGAGTATCATTTTTAAGTGGATGGCACAAAGTAAAGGACGGATTTTTGAGGACACTGTATCTGGTGAGTTCTCTGTTTCTTCGAGACTCCTTAGAACAACTTCCAGGAGGATTAACTGGGGTGGGTGGTCATAAGCGACATTGTCATATATAAACGTGAAAATATCATACAAATTTTTGGTAATTTTTTGTTAAAATTCCAATATAATGTTGGTCAGAGCTCTCTCTCTCTCTCTCTCTCTCTCTCTCTCTCTCTCTCTCTCTCTGTGTCTGTCTGTCTGTTTTCAATTCAGCTGGGTATGTGACTATTCGTTTGTGTCCCCTACAATCCCAGGGCTGACTTCTCTTGAAGTGATTGAGTGTCCTGCCATCCTGTTTTTGCTTTCTCTGCAGTTTTCTAGAAAATGGTGTCATTTTCTCAGTTATCCCCATTAGTTTCTTCAATAAAACTCCTTTAAGTATTCCAAAAATGGAATTTAGGGTTCTCTCGGGGTCTTCCTGGTGTCCAGCCATCTTCCTTCTCTCTGTCTCTCTCTCAATGAATGTTTGTGCTCCTGAAATGGAGAGCACTTCTATTCCTTCACTTCTCCAATCTGAACAAGTTGAGCAATCTACTCTTGTGTCTGTCAGACTTGGAAAGACTTTGGTATGACTTGAGCTGCTGTCTGTCTTGGAAACCGGTCTTTGTGCAAGTATAAAATGTATTTCCTCCTCCCCCTACAAGTACTCTTTGTAGATCAAACCTCTGTGTTTTTCTGGAATTTATGTACTGGGGGAAAAAAAAGCCTGAAATTTTCCTTCATTTCTTTTTCTCTGAGAAATTTGAGGATTTCTTTTTTATTTTCCCACTTTTAATTTTTGCTTATTTGTTCAGTTTTACGACATTCCCTCTTCTCCCTGAGAGTCAAATCTCATGTATTTTGAATTATATCAGGTTGGGTGTCAGCCTTTTCCTTTCCTCTCATTTTCTATTTTTGTGATTAATTAACAAGTACAAAAAACATTTTTATTTTCCTTGACTTTAAATCTCTTTCCTCCACATTTTTTTGCTGAAAATTTCCAAATTTCCAAATTTTTAGAATAAAATTAAAGCCTACCTTCTTTCTTCGTTCCCTTCTTTCCTCTCTCCTTCCCTCTCTCCCTCCCTCCCTTCCTCCTTTCCTTCCTTCTTTCTTTCTTTTTGTTCTTATGATTTTGGAGATTGAACTCAGGGCCTCTTGCCTGCCACACTGGGACAGTACCGCTGAGCCATGTGTTCAGCTCTGTGTTACCTTCTTGGTCAGATGTGTCACGCAGTAATTTTTGTGAATTTTTCCTACTCACTACCTGTTGGAGTTTCCTCTGCTGACCACAAGACTCCTGGCGCTTTGAATTTCCATGAAGCACATAGCTCTCAGCTGATAGACCTGCATCTGGAAAGGGCTGGCTGGGGTACAAAGGAGGACATCAGTATCCAGAAGTCTGCAGCATGTGCCAACTCTTTAACTTGCGTGCTAGTAGCTAAAGTCTGCTAACGCCTAATGAAGCCGAGTGCTGGGCTCCAAGGCCAAAGCAAAGAAGTAAGAACCAGCCTGGGAGGGTCAGGGTTGATTACATATGCCAGATTTCAGAGAGGTTACAGGGTTAAATGAGCTCGGCTAAATCCCTTCCTTGGGTCTGTTTGCCGTATCTGTTTTATCCCTTTGACTGTAGCACAGGTTGTGTGACATGAGCAATGCATTTTCTTTTCTTAGGTAGGAACTCTAGGAAAGAATTTGATCTAGACAATGAGATGGCTGCACATTAATTTTTATGGCTCCGTGTCATAAAATTGTAGAATGAGAAGAGAAGCAAAAATAAAAATACTCATGTTCTTAAAAAAGGAAGTTTGAATTTTTAATGGAGAGATTGTTAAAATATTTCTCATTACGGTCAATTTTAAGGACATGAGATTTACCCTGTTTTGGAGAATAACAGTTGAGATTCGTGAGCTACCCATTTGGAGAGAGACACTGGAGTTCCACACTTCTGAGTTAAGGGGTTTTATTCAGTGCATATTAAAGCACCCTGAGATATGATACTAATGGTTCTCAGTACCCTATAGACACAACATCTGCCTCATTGGAATCTAAGCCACCAGATAGAACACAATAAACCTCACGTGATACATTAAATACTGTTTCCAATTACATGATGGCTTCCCCCGTGGGGACCACATATTGCTCACGGTTGACACGTGACTTCTGATGATTTTTTTTTTTTTTTAATGAGTGAATCCATATTCCCATTTCCTGGGGAAATGTCTCTATTTCTATTCATTCTTTCCTGCTCCAGTAGCCATGTGACTTGTTTGGCTAATGGAATTCAGTGGGTTCTCCAAGCAGAAGGTTTAATGCCATGGCATTGTGTCTGTCTGCTGAGAGACTGGTTCCTCTAACCGAGGGCTAGTTCTTCTGTGAGATCCTCTTTAGAGAGGATGGACCAGCATAGAAGCCAATTTACAAACCCAAGGAGCAAGAGTCAGCCATCGAGATTGTGAGATTAGCAGTAGCCATGGCTAGACTCAATCCAAGTAGCCATGCTGAGGGTGAAATGTTCTCTTATTCATCACGGATTTAGTAAACTCATTAGTATCGAAATTTCATATGCCCCTGTTAAAAAATACACAGTATGGATTCTAAATTCCAACTTTTATTTATTTATTTTTCCTTTTCAGCAAATACCTTCCTTATACCAGGTGTCCATGGTCTGTCTGTCTTTGATCCTCCTCCAGCCACCGTGCCTGCTCAGCAGCTCCTTCCTCACAGGGGTGTTGTGCTCACCATTTTTGTCTAATATGTAGTCTATTGCTGGGTATACATCATAGATGCTCATGCAGTTTTTGTTGTTCGTCTAACTTCCCAGGCCCCAGGAAATCAGGGGGATGGTGGTGACAGGAAAAGCATTGTAAGATCTCTATCTCGTTTCTGTGCTCAGAAGTGAGGAATGATAAGCCTCAGAGGCATCTGTGGTATTTACCAGCCTTGTCTTCAATACACATAAACGTTTAGTCTTAACCCAGGTAATACTTCTGACCTCACTATCCCAGCCTGCTCTTCTCAGAGCTCCATATTGTAACTTCTTCCTCATCCAATTACATATCCAATTCCAACACCCAAGTATAGTTTGGTTTAAATTCTTTGTCCTGTACAGGATTAGAGTAAATCATTGAATACTTGCTATAGTTTTGCTTTTCACCTTTGCTTCATTGTCTGTTTCCAGTAAGTGTTCAATTACATCTGAATAAAAACCTTACTAATGCTGCAGTATGTAAGAGGAAGGAGAGATCAAGAGTGCTGAGCTGGTGAAAGAATGAATGATAGGGGACTAAGCTTGGAAGATAAATCAACTCTGCCTATGTAGGGCGATGGTGTAGAAGACCAGCAGGCAGGAGGAAGAAACCGAGGGAGTATTCTAAACTGTTGATAGGCAAAAGATAGACTCCGTGGTGAGACAGAAAATCCACTGGATGTGGTTTGTCAGTCAACCTTGCTTGTGTCCAGCTCTTTATTGCATTTCCTATGGGGAAGGTGCATTCTCCTGTCCTTCGTTCTCTCTCATGGTTATGTAAGTGCAGCGGTGGGCATGCGTCCCTGGTGGGCAACCTGAACTCTCCATGGTCAGTAGGATGCTAATGGACACTTGACAGAGGAATGTGAAAAGAGTGGTGTTCACTTTCTTTTATCCAAAGTCTTGAAGAGGAGGCTTGGAACTCCTAGCAAACCAGTGTTCCTTTCTGGGGAGCTTATCCTTTTCACTTTGGCATTTATACCAGTCTATAAAGACGAAAGGGGCAGAGATGGAGGCGTGTGACATAAATATAGACACTTTGCTCTCTTTAAAATGAGCATGAGTTGTATTTGTGCCACTGACAACTGAAATGGTTCTCCCTAATAAATCGGGCTCTGTCCAATGAGATCTGACATTTTTAAATAACATCCTTGATCCTGGGTTGAATTAAGCAGCAAATAGAATTAATCTATATGAAATCAGTTTTGTAAATGACAAAAGCTAATAGCTGTTATTACTTAGAAATTCGGCATTATTGATAATTGTTATTAACTAAAGGGGGTAATAAAGACAGGGAGGATGGATGTAGATTTAATTGGGTAGAATCAAGTCAGATTTGCAGAGAAAAAGCACCAAAGTCAGAAGGATCTGACCCAGGTTCACAGGATTGAATGGTAAGGGCAGATGGAATCAAAAGGCTACTAGAATAGATGGTAGGCGGGTAAACTGAGGCCCAAGATAAAGTAGCAGTGAGAGTGAGGAAACACCTTAGGAGCTCATCTAGGAATATTTCACTCTGTTAGCTGTCTGTAGCTGTGTAACAAGTGGCCCAGACTTACTGGCTGAACACAGAGGGCTTTGTCTGACATGTCTTCTGGGGGTGGTGGAGATCCTGCAAGAGAGTTAGGAGGTGTTTCTTATTAAGGTCATTCACAAAGTTGAAGGCCAGGTGCTGGACATGTCATCTGAAGTTCTCAAGAAAAAAAGGGACTTAGGAGTCCATTTTTAAGTTTCCCTGTAGGCTGTGAGTAAACTTCCTTAGTATGTGTTCCTCTTCCTAGAGCTGCTCCAAACGTGACTTCTGAAATAATGAGTGGAGAGAGAGAAACAAAAAGAGAAAGGAAGGAGAAGGAAGGAGGGAAGGAGAGAGGGAGGGAGGCAGGGAGAGAGACTGAGAATTAGTGTGAATAAGAATGTTCCATTTCCGGGCTGGGAAGGTGGCTCAGTGGTAGAGTGCTTGCCTTGCATGCCTGAGGCCCTGGGTTTGATTCCTCAGCACCACATAAACAAAAAGAAAAAAGCCAGAAGTGGCGCTGTGGCTCAAGTGGTAGAACGCTAGCCTTAAGCTGAAGAGCTGAGGGACAGCGCCCAGGCCCAGAATTCAGGCCCCACAACCGGACCCCCCCCCCAAAAAAAAGAATGTTCCATTTCCAACCTAATACTGACAATTGTGTGCCAAACCTTATGCTATCTGCTCTTGATAAGCACAGGACTACATATGGATGTATGTCTCAAGAGGCAGAGAAGACCACAGGAGCCATCTTGGAGACTGTCTATCTAATTTGTGAGGTTTCAAGTGAAGGTGGTTGAGAAATACAAAGTCTATGATTGTAACCAAGGCTGCATGAGGTGGATTTTTGATGAAGGTGAGTTCTAGATGGTGGGTACAGATATTGAGGAGAGTAGTTTGCAGGGTTTTGGAGATGGGGGCCGATGTGGAGGTGCAAATATGCTTTCCAGGCAATTTTGGTCAAATACCTACCATGGAAGATGCCCATGAGCTTACCTGACTTGCCATATCAGCCTACAAATGCAGAGAAATGCGGAGTGAGATTTGGGGAGAAGAAATAAGGGAGTGTATTTTATTACTCTTTCCGATCAGGTGTTTTAAGGAGGTAAACCCACAAAATGGATTAAAATAAGTACAACAGTTTAGGTTTGATGAAGGAACATATTACATGCCTTCAATATTGGCATTGTTCTGCATTTAGAAACTACGTTTCTTCCCTCAGTCCCTCCATCCCTTCCTCCCCATCTCCTTCCTTCCCTCCCTTCCTCTCCTCCATCTACTTCATTTTCTCTTTTCCTTTCTCTTGGTAGTATTTGAGGCTTGAACTAAGGGACTTACACTTGCAAGACAAGCCTCCACTCGAGCTATGTCATAAAAGAAACTTCTTTTTGGAGAAAGTTCTCTGCATATTCCCGTGTCCACTTAAAAAAAACATACTTTGGTATATGGCCTCTACACTGAATTATTATACAAGCAATGAACAAATATACACTTCCAGACCTCTCTACTGTCTGTCTATTTCAATTAATGCCATCATGCAATCGTTTCAAGTGAGTGAATACAAATTGAAAATAGGACCCCCAAAGAGGCCAGAAGGTAAGAAAGTTTTGCCAATTGATCATTCATTTCTTTTGTGTGTGTGTGTGTGTGTGTGTGTGTGTGTGTGTGTGTGTGAGAGAGAGAGAGAGAGAGAGAGAGAGAGATGGGGTTTGCACTCTGGACCTGGGTGCTGTCCCTCAGCTCTTCAGCTCAAGGCGAGTGCTCTACCACTTGAGCCACAGTGCCACTTCTGGTTTTCTGGTGGTTCATTGGAGATAAAGTCTCATGTGCTTTGCTGCCTGGGCTATCTTTTATTAGTATTTTGCCCAACTTTGGTCCTCAGCTCCAACCCAGACCTGAGCTCCTCCCAGCACTGGAGTTCCCGCCATCACAACTGGCCCTTCCCTCTCTCCACCCAGACCCACCTGAGCTCCCACCTACCTCACTTCCTGCCCCTAGACCCTCCTGCTACCTTAATAGTGTAGGGTGCCATGTGCTCCCTGTCTGGGGGGAAATATGGCTCCTCTAATAAACTTTATGATCATCTTTCTCCTGTGCCTGCCTGCCTCTGCATGGTCCCCGGGGATGGATGTAAAGGATCCTTCAGCTTTGAACTGTGATCCTCAGATCTCAGCCTCCTGAGTAGCTAGGATTTACAGGCGTGAGCTACCGATGCCAAGCCATTCAAATTTTTGATAAAATACTATTATTTTGCTGTACAGTGAGTATTAACTGGTTGACAAAAAGTGGAACTCTTCCCATGTCTGTGTAGAGATTTGGGGGCAGGTGGACACAATTTTCCATTGATTTATAGCCATCTAAGGAGTCAGTTTCTTCTCTTGGCACCAAAAGGTTGGTGCTCTTCCCCTTGCAGCCTGCCTTTAATCAGGCAGCCCATGGTAAATGGAGCCCAGACTCTAAATGAGGGCTCACACAGAGCCGGAATCATTTTCATGGGCTAATTTGAGATACCTCCTTTTTATGCTTGATGGGAAGGCATTTTCTCCTGTCTATTCAAGATTCCTTTTTAACAGCATACTAACTTTGAGACATTTATCCTTTATCAAGCATTGCTTCAATCCTTTAAAAAAATGTGTACATTTATACAAAGATTTTTGTTCTCTTGTGATAAATGTGCATGCACATCTGTAAATAAATATATATATATTCATATTAAAGATTTAGTTGTACACAAAATATATGAAAAACTCAACCACCCTGTCACGTGCTTTGCATGGATGATCTCCAACTATAAACCAGGTCGTTGTTTCGAGCTGAGAAATGAATGAGGATGCTTTTGAGCCTTGAGAGCTCTTAGGACTGGGAAAGAAGCCTGTGATCAGGAAAGTTGGGCCCAGCTGGAGATTTATACTGGTCATTAGTTAATTCAGCTCCCTAACCTGCTGCCACCGATCTCCCCATAGCCCAGCAGGTTTCCTTCCTTCCTTCCTTCCTTCCTTCCTTCCTCTCTCTCTTTCTCTCTTTCTCTCTCTTTCTCTCTTTCTCTCTCTTTCTCTCTTTCTCTCTCCTTTCTTCCTTCCTTCCTTCCTTCCTTCCTTCCTTCCTTCCTTCCTTCCTTTCTTTCTTTCTTTCTTTCTTTCTTTCTTTCTTTCTTTCTTTCTTTCTTTCTTTCTTTCTTTCTTTCTGTCATGGGGATTGAACCCTGGCCTGGGTGCTGTCCCTGATCTCTTCAGCTCAAGGTGAGCACTCTACCACTTGAGCCACAGTGCCACTTCTGGTTTTCTGGTGGTTAATTGGAGATAAGAAACATATGGACTTTCCTTCCCAGGCTGGCTTTAAACCACAATCCTCAGATCTAAGCCTCCTGAGTAGGTGGGATTACAGGCATGAGCCACTGGCACCTAGCACCAGCAGGTTTTCCAACTGGACTTGGTCTATCTAGGAGTGGAAGTCATCCATCCTGCCACACCATGCCAATGCATCCGACCACTTGGAGTGCTGGCAGCCAGCCCCATTGGTGTAGAGGTGAGGAGATCTTTACAATGTTCCCATTAGGCTTGGCAATGTAGTCGCTTCAGGCTAATTCCATTTTAAAAATACTTGGAGAGTGTGTCAAGTTTGGGAAGTACATTTAATTCTGTTTCCAACGGGAGAAAATTCCCTGGCCAGGTTTAGCTTTCTCCATGCTGCCTCTATGTCCCCTCTTCCTGTATTCTCTCCTTGCCTACCCTATAGCCACACAACCTCCTATACTGACCTGTCCAGAGGAAACAAGTTTTTATATTACTCAACCTGGAGATACTTTTAGTCACACTGGAGTTGAACTTCAGGACCCTTCTTTCTAGGCAGTACTCTGCCACCTGAACCACACCCACAGCTCCTTTTGCTTTAGGTTTTTGTTGTTGTTGTTGGTCATGGGGTTTGAACTCTGGGCCTGAGCACTGTCCCTTAGCTCTTCAGCTCAAGGCAAGTGCGCTACCACTTGAGCTATAGTGCCACTTCTGGGTTTCTGGTGGTTTATTGGAGATAAGAGTTTCACAGACTTTCTTGCCCGGGCTGGCTTTGAACCGCTATTTTCAGCTTGAAGCCTCCTGAGTAGCTAGGATTACAGGCCTGAGCCACCGGCGCCCGGCTAGCTTTAGGAATTTTTGAGATAGGTTCTCACGTTTATTCCTGGGCTGACCTGGATCATGATTCTCTTATTATATCTGGGATGACAGATGTATATATACAACTGTTATTGACTGCGATGAGGTCTTGTAAACATTCTCCCTGCTAGGATGGCTGTCAACCTAGATTGCCCAGATCTCTGCCTCCTATGGAGTCTGCTAAGATTACAGGTCTGCTCTATCATATCAACCTAGAGATCTTTGAAACCAAATTTGCATGTGGTTGTTTAATCCCTAGTCCCAGTCAGCCATGAGAAAGACTCATAGGGGTCTGTTTTAATTTATTTATTTTTTATTTGCCAGCATGCCTCCCTTTTTGTGGCTGCAGGCTTTGTAGGAACCATTCTGATTTTGCAACATGATTTTAATTTGGTGGAAATTTTAGTGTTAATTTGGGTGTAATGAGCATTACTAACTTGTAACATTTTTCCCCCAGCAAAATGAATTAAAAAGTGTCCCAGACTTAACTATTAATAGTTTCTCCAATTAGACTTGTGGAATCATTGGAGAGAAGACATTCAACTTTCCTTCTTTCTCTGCTTCCCTCTCTCCCTCTCTCCCTCCCTCCTTCTTTTCCTTCCTTCTTTTCCTTCTTTCTATTCCTTCCTTCCTTCCTCCCTCCCTTCCTGCCTTCCTTCCTTCCTTCTCTTTCCTTCCTTCCTTCCTTCCTTCCTTCCTTCCTTCCTTCCTTCCTTCCTTCCTTCCTTCCTTCCTTTCTTCCTTCCTTCCTACTTTTCTTCTCCATATCTTCTCCCAGACTTTTTCTTATTATATTTAGCCAGATTCTCCAGGAAAACAGAATCAAGGGGATATTTAGGGAAATAAAGAAATGCAGAAGATATTTATTAAGAATTGACTCATGCAATTAAGGAGATGAAGAAGTTCCATTTACTGACATTTGGATGCTGGAGGTATGGTGGAGAACAGTGATATTAACTCTCATTTGAATCTGGAGATCTAAAAGACAAGGGTGCAAATGCTTAAGAACAAGAGAAAAGATGGATAGATATGTCAGCTCAAATAGAGTGAGTTTGTCTTTCCTCCATCTTTTTGTCCCTGATATGGGCCTTATCAAATTGTATGATGCCTACACTCATTGTTGAAGGCAAGTTTTCTACTGACTCAAATGCTAATAAGTTTCCAGAGACATTCATGCAGACATAACCAAATAATGGCTTACCAGCAATCTGGGCATCTTATAGCCCAGTCAATTAACATATTAAAATTACCCAGCGCACAATCCCAACCCTATCAAAGGCCCACCTAATAGCCCCTTGCGTACCCACAGGTCAAGAGAGAGAATTTGACTGACCATGATGTCCTGACCAGCTTTGTTTTTTCACTGCCTTTCGGCCATTGTCCAATTTGCAGCCGAACCCAGAATCTTAGGTTCTGGGTGTCTGTCACTTCACATTGCCGATTCAACAGTTCCATTTTTCACTGGAATGTAGAGGGCTTAGCTGGGCCTTGAATTTGGACCTGTCAGATTTTTTCAGAGGGACAAGAAGGATTCACTTGGATATTTTTTTAAAATAATATTTTAAGTTCTTATTACACCAATGTAATTATGTTGTGTTTCTCCATTTTATAGTCAATATTCAAGGTTTTGAAGAATTCCCCCTTCAAGAAAACCTTTTTCCAAAAGTCAGAAGGAAGCCAGTTACCTGTGGTTCACACCTGTAACCCTAGCTATTCAGGAGGCTGATTTCTGAGGATCACAGTTTGAAGCTAGCCCAGGCAGATACGTCTCTGTAAAACTCTTATCTCCAATTAACCACTCAAAAACAGGAAGTGGTGTTGTGGCTCAAAGTGGTAGAGTGGCAGCCTAGAGCAAAAAGAGCTCAGGAACAGAGCCTAGGCCCTGAGTTCAAGCCCCATGACTGACAAAAAAAAATTAAAAAAAGTCAGAAGGGCCTGTGTAAATCATCAGGGGTGAACATTCTACTGAGCAGGGCTGTTCTCATGGTAATGTTGTTCACAGTGCAAGGGAAAAACACTGACTTGGAATTTGGAGTATTTAAAGTAATGCTTTTATTAGTGCACATTAGTTGTACAAGGAGCTCCATTGCAATATTTCCACACATGCATACAATGTCCCTTGATCAATTCATTTTACCTATACTTTTCCTTCTCCCCTTCCCCTTTTAAAAACAATTTCAACAGGTCTCAGTGTACTTTTAAAATATTTGCATATAAAACACGTTTTCTTTATGGGAATGGGTTTTGAACTCAGGGATTTGTGCCTGGTAGGCAAGTGCTCTGTCACTTAAGCCATATTTCCAGATCTTTTTGCTTTATACATTTTTGAGATAAGATCATGAATTTCTGCCGAGGTCAGCCTCTTGGACCACAATCCTTCTACTTGTATCTCCTCCATAACTCAGATTACAGGTGCATGCCACAATTCATGGCTTATTGGTTGTGAAAAATGTCTCATAGATTTTATGCACAGGTGGTCCTCAAATGTTGATCCTCCGGTCTCAACCTGCTGTGTAGCTGGGATTATAGGTATGTACCACACCATACACCTACAGCCTGGGCATTTCTTCCTTGGGTTATTATTAGAATGCCTTGAATACATTTTGACAAGTTAGTCAGCTTCTCTTACTCACAACATCCTTACTTACAAAAATCCGCTATTAATCTATATCCGAGCTGCCTGTGTATCTGCCCCAACAAGCCTGCTCTGAAGGTGGTTGTTTTTTGGGCATTGCCTACTGCTCTAGAACTTGGATTATAGAAAGAGTCTGGCCTCTGGCTCTGATTTTACATCTACCTGGCTTTGTTGCTGAATTGCAGAAAACTTTGTAAAATAAGGGTAACTTCTGAGCCTCTTCCAGCTTTAAGAAACCTAAAGCCAATCAAAGTAAAATACTAAACAAAATGTAGTCACTTTATTGTGCTTAGAGCACAAGGGAGCTTCAGGATCGCAAGTGACAAACCAACACACTTCTCTCTGCTTACGAAGACTCCATCACCCTCAGCTCTGCTTTCAGACGAGCAAGTCTGGCCAAGAACAATCGTGTCAGTTTAGTTTCTCCTAGACCATTGCGAGAATTGCCAGGAAGTGCTCTCTAGTTTTCCCAGAAGTACAAATAATAATGATCCTGAAACTGGGAGAAATTAAACACAAGCCAGAGGGTGGCTTCAGTGAGAATGAGCACAACACACAGCCTATGCTGCCAGCATTCTTCCGGACAGAGAACCACAGTATGATGATGTCCCCAGGGCGTCAGGCCCTTTGCCCGGGCTGGGCTGGAGGAGGCACTGAAGAGAATCGTAACTCACCACTGCTTTTAGCCCTGGTCCAACTCTGACAGCTGGGACAAGGTCAGCTACCTCCTCCCTTTTGTTTCTTGTACCTGTTCAATTAGAAAACCCTTTAAACAAAGACAGTGCAAATTACTTCGAGAGCAGACTAACACCAGAAGTAATTGAAGACTTTCCTTGGAAAGTCCTACTTTTTAATCAAGGCCATACGTCAGGATGCCACATAACACAGCCGTGTAAGGAGGGGCTGAGTGCTCACAGTTAGTTTCATCCGCAGCTAAATCAGGAGTGCAAGCCACCCCTTTGGGAAATCCTGATCATCTTCACAAACTATTGGGGTGATAGTTCCTCAATTAAAACCATTCAGCTTCACATGCACATATATAATATATTCTATATAATTTATATATTATATATGTATATATGGGTATATATACACCTGTATCTATACACATATGTGAGTGTATATATATTCATATATGTGTGTGAATATATATATATATATTAACTAAAGTAGGGCATGTACAGAAGAGGATTCTAATGGTGTAACACCTTTGAACAACTAACTTACAGTTGAACAAAATGCATACTAAGAAGCTGAACATGTGCTGTGGAGGAGGTCAAGGGCAGGGGTAGACAGGAGTGGCAAGAGGAAGGCTGAGGACCTGCAGTCATGACGTTTAATGTATACATGTTAAAGTAAACTGAGGGGATAGGTGGGGTTGGAAGAGACAGGAGAAGGATAGAAGGTGTAGTATCCCCTTGAGATGCATGATACTTGTAAACTAACAAGCTGAGCTGAAACCTCTTTGTACAATCACTTAATAGTAATAGAAACAAACAAGCGAAAGAATCCTCAGTTTGACTGGCTCCCTGACCCCCCCCCCCCCCCTCCATGAACTGTGTGATTTAACACATTCCGAAGCTACATTCACTGCTTTCCCGGCAATGTCTTGGACCTCACAGATTGCTCTTTTCCATTTTGTATTTCCCCCACCTGTGGGTGAATGATGGCAGTAGCAGAGGGGTAGAATGTCCGGTAAATCCATAGTAGGGTTGGAGGGGTGTACTGGCACCATATAATAAACTCCTGCGTCAGCAAATCCGAGTTCAACGTGGGGATCTTGATCTACTAATGCTGGGGCACTGCAGAGAGGGAGGTTTGGGGAGGGAGGAGACCTCAGGATGGAGCGAGAGAGTGGTCTGGTCTCTTTCTCCTAGGGAAAGATGCTTCCCGACGCCAAGCCTCCCTGAGCGCACCCAGGAAGCAGGGACACCGGCAGGGCCCCAGGAACACTGGGAGGAGACAGCAAGTAATAATGCAGAGTGAATGCTACCCGTGCCAGGTGAGCCATTGTCGGATAGGAAATAATTGTTCTAACTGATACTGAGTCCCTAGAGGCACCACTCTGGCTCCTTCCACAAATGCATAGGATTTGTGCTTTGTACCAAGGAGCTGCCCTGGTGAACCTCCTTCCTGGATTATTATAGGTATATCTTATTTAATTTTTTCAGGATATCTGAGGCTCACATCTTAAGGAAACCAGTGAGGCATTGTGGCCAAGGTTGCTTCCTTCAGGTGGTAGAATTCTCTCCACCCCCCCTTCTCTGTTTGGGCCTTGAATTCAGAGACTCATGTTGTTGCTTGGCTTGCTTTCTCATGGCTGATGCTCTACCTCTGGAGTCACGTTTCTACGATGACATTTTGCTGGCTATTTTGGTCATGGAATCTCACAGCCTTTTCTACCTTAGCTATTTTCCAACTGTTATTGTGTGGCTCTCAGCCTCCTGCGTAGCTGGGGGAATAGGCGTGCTGAGGGTAGAACTGTAAAATGAGCACAGCGATCAGGAGCGTAACCCTTCCTTTTCAGAGGATTTCAGAATCTAAGTTCCCGATGCTCACCCAAGAAAAGGAGGAAAGGGGAATGAGAGCAGTGAGGTGCGTGAACCTGAAGCACAAAGGGAATTCGGTGAATCTGAGAAACTTCCAACTTTGGGAAGAACCAGCCGCACTGCCTCATCTCTTTGTTTTTTCTTCCCCCACAGTTTTAAAGAGTTTATTTAGCTAGGAGAAAGAAAAAGCCACTCAGGAGAGTGGGCAGGTGTCCTTCATATGGTCAGGGACCAGCTGTTTTGTATTGTTCCTCCTTACCCTTTCCTCCTGCCTTTGGGCAGTCTGTCCTAGGGTGATTGGTTTGCTTGAAACAACCAAGACCTCCTGTGTGGGTGGCCACAGGATTGTGGCTTGTGAGAGGGCTGTCCTGGTTTATGGCAGGCCCCAAGACCCTCCCCTGGGTAGTGGTCACAGGGGGGAAGGGGCAAACTGGCCTGAACTGGTTGGCTGATGTTTTCCTTCATTTCCCCCTCTGAGGTTTCCCTGACTGCAGTCAGGGTAGCGTGGCATCTGAGCTCTGTTCTGCCTACTTCCTGCTTAATGGGGGACAAAGCAGGGGGGCCCATGACAGCTGAGGGGAATGGAAGGTACTGACACATGGTCATAAGGATGCTGGTCCCCAGGTCCTTGGGTGGCTGTTTTTTTGGGTCCAGTCATGGGGCCTGAACTCTGGGCCTGGGCGCTGTCCCTCAGCTCTTCAGTTCAAGGCTAGCGCTCTACCACTTGAGCCACAGCACCACCTCCGGCTTTTTTCTCTTTGCTTGTGTGGTGCGGAGGAATCGAACCCAGGGCCTCATGCATGCAAGGCAAGCGCTCTACCACTGAGCCACCTTCCCAGCCCTTGGTGGCTGGTTTTACCAATGGTTATGTGTCGTTTGGCCCAATCTTTTGTTGTCTTTAAGTTCCTCTTTGCTGCCCAGATGATGCTTCAGCCTGGTGAGTTTGCATCCTCCTGTGGAATAGAAATTAAACCAGGGAGGAGGAGCACAGATGTGAAGACTTTATTGAATAGGGAGAGAGCAAAGGCCACCCAGGAGAGTGAGCAGCGGGACCGGAAACTGGTTGCCCCGGCATCTTGTCATATGTCTCACAGGCTTTTAGCGGAAAAAAAAATGAGCGGAGTCCTGGTAGTTAAAGATGTTTATAATATCTCCTTTCCATCTTCTCATACATTAAAATGGCCTGACACGGGAAGAAGAGACAGAATTTATTTGTAGCAATTGTGATCTTCAAGGGATCATTTGCTCCATTTTCTTGCAAAACTCACCTGAGAACAACTAAGCAGACGGCTGTTTTGGGTCACATTCATTAACTAACCCCAAAGCCAGTTCCAAGCTCACTACTGGTTCCCAGAAGCATTGGGGTTAAGAGTCTGACTTAGAATCTTCTTGCTCCCAAGTTGGTTTTAATACCACCCCGGGGTGATGCGTGCTACTTCCAGAAGAGGGCGCTCAGCACATACTCAAGAGCCCAGGTGTTTTCTAAGGCAGACTGCCATAAAATCTTGGTGGAAATCATAGCTTCAGGCTTCTAAACTATTTTTCTTTTATAATTACCAGGTAAAACTCCCTCTCACATTTTATTTTCTGGCTCTTATTAGGAAAAAAAGAGAATTGCTTTAGATACTGACATGAAAGAAAGTGGATGAACAAGGGCTGCTGGCTGGGAATTGGGGTTTGGGGTGTCACTGGGAAGAAGCTGATGATGTTCTGGGGTTCTTGTTGGATGTTGATTCAGACTTGGGGGACTCAGTGTGGTCTGTAAGAAGTGTATAGAGGTAGGAGAGAGGTATGTTGTGAAGTTTGAAGACACAGACATGCGCGTGTGCATGTGCACACACCCACACCCACAATCTTTATAGGAGATATGGACATGTACTTTAGAGAACCATTATTTTGTTCTGCTGTGGGATAAATTAAGACCTTTATCCTTGTTGTCCAGTTTCTTATTCACCAACATCCCAGTGAATTCTTGACACTGTGAACACATTAGGAATGATGAGGGAACAGTTCAGAGATCACTAAAATATTTTGGAAATCCATTACCTTTGCCTGTCTTTGGGACTTTGCCTTAGTCTCCTGCATGCAGTTCCTATATTTTGCTCAGTTGGCTTTGCCCATTCGCTAGGCATTTCAGCATGCAGCCATTCTCATTCCACGACTCCCTTGGGGAGCACATGTACAAACCATTTATCTTTGGAAGACATTCACCTTGATGAATATAAAACTCTTATTCCCGAGTGGGGTCCAATAGCTCCATTGGATGGTTTTGTTGAGAAGCAACATAAAATCTCCCCTGCACCGGTGCCCTTTCTCCCTCCCTCCGCTCTGGGAAGCACCTGTTAGATGGGTTACTTTTTCTCCCCTTGTCATGTTGTGGATGTTTGACAGCTTCCATAAAGATGGTTCAAAGAAAATGTCCTGAATAGTTGTCAAAGAATGGTTTCTTTGGGGAAGTGTGGGCTCTCTCCTCAGAAGAGAATGAGAGGCAAAAATGTAAGAGGAAAATAAATACATTGTTAAAGTACTTACTTGGTATTTTTTTGTTGTTATTGTTTGTTTTCCTCAGTAGTGGGGCCTGAACTCTGGGCCTGGGCGCTGTCCCTCAGCCTTTCAGCTCAAGGCTAGCGCTCTACCCCTTGAGCCACAGCGCCACTCCCAGCTTTTTTTTTTTTGCTTATGTGGTGCCGAGGAATTGAACCCAGGGCATGCGAGGCAGGCACTCTACCACTGAGCCAACTTCTCAGCCCTACTTGGTGTTTTTAATGGTACCTGGTACTGTGGTGCTGTGAGTTTGGGGTCCAGGTGGTGTCATAGGTTGGGTCGGGTGCTGTTTATACAGTTGCCTGTCTTAGCTGCAGTACTTGCATTTGGATGAGGTGTTCATCTGCTTGTTTCCAGCTGTGTACATGGCCTCACAGCTGTATGGCTGGACAGATGGGATGAAGTAAGGCTCTGGCTGGGTTTGCAGTGGAGAGGCAGGCAATCGACAGGAAGGGAGCCACGGCAAAGACATCAAAGCTATTGCATGTGAGGACAATTAGAGATGAGTTTAAACATTTCTTGAATGCATCCCAGGGCCCAGTTCGATTTCTGTTTCTTCTGAGAGTGTGAGCTTCGCAGAGCAGAGGCCAATTGGCACTCTGTAAGCTCTTCCAGTCTTTAGAAAGACATGAACCCTTCCTTGGCAAAGCAACACTATTCTCCGGGAGAAGTACTGAAGATCTCTAATCACTTCATGTCAGAGGTGTCTTTTTTTTTTTTAGATTTTGAAGCTCATATTTTCTTAAATTAACATGAGGTCAGAGTCTTGTATTATAAATCAAAACAGAAGCAGCTTAATTCGGTGACAGTTGTATGAGCTTTCTCTCTTCACAGAATTCCTAAATGCCCACCGAAGGTGTTTCCGCCCACCAGGCACCAACTTGTTTCTGCAATCTCCCAGGGGGTCACTGTGGGTGGGCGGGCTTGTGGGTGGGCAGCACAGAGGCAGCCCCAACCCCCTTACTTTACATATGAATGCAACTGTTTTTTTTTTTTTTTTCAAAATGTTCTACTTCTTAGTAGCAAAGGGTTCAAACAATAGAACTGGCCGAGAATGAAGGCTTGGAATCAAGGCTGATTAAATGTATATTGAACAACTCTTTACCTGAATAATGTTTCACTGTGGATTCTGCTTTCTTTTCTGTTTCTCCGAATGTGTTTATTGCTGGTCTGTAGCGTGTCAGAAGTCACTTCTTTATTTGTTCCCCTGGGGGTCTGTCCTTCTTCTTGGCTCCTCCACTCTTTGGTCCTAAATAGATTGTCCAAGCATGTATATTGGCACAGGTGTTCAATTGGTATTGGCAAACTCATGTTTCTCTTTTCTTATAGAGAAATGATTCTTTGGGTGTGTCGGGGTTCGAGGGGATGGCAGAGAGACCCGGTCCTCAATCTCCTCAACCTTGGGTTGTATAAGCAAGCCTGGCCAATGTAGTAGGGCATCTTTGAAGAAATAGCCTCATCTCTCTGCTATTGTCTGACCCTAAGTGGTTTCTCTAGGCTAAGGAGAGTGGTACTGCATTTCCCCTGGGATAGCCATCTCAGCATAATTTTCACAGCACATTTCTTTTGCAATATTCCACTTTGGCCACCTGAAAGTTCACATATTTTTTTCTTATCTCAGGAAGTACAGGTCAGCCAAAGTAAATGATTTATAGCAAACATAAATGACTTGGAAGGAAAAATTCCAATTTCTTTGGCTTCCTACTTATGAGGGTCATGATAAAAAAAAAATAATAATTGCTACTGGATTCCTTTTGCTCTTTCTGGCCAGCCTGTTGACGTGTGATCTTTAGGATCCAGTGAAACTAAAATTTGTTTTTATCTTCTTACAGATGAGGAAACTAATATTTGAATAAAGAAAATATTGGATTAAATTGAACATAGAATCAATCTTTTGTTGTTGTTGTTGGTGGTGGTGGTGGTGATCTTGGGGCTTGATCTCTGGGCCTGGGCACTGTCCCTAGGCTCTTAAGCTCAAGGTGAGTGCTCTACCATTTGAGCCACAACACCACTTCCAGTTTTCTGAGTGGTTTATTGGAGATAAGAGTCTCATGGACTTTCCTGTCTGGACTGGCTTTGAAACGCTAGCCTCAGATCTCAGCCTCCTGATTAGCTAGGATTACAGGTGTGAGCCACTGGAGTCCGGCTAGAATCCAGCTTTTATTAAAGACCTTTGACCCCAAGGGCCTTCCTTCCTTCCTTCCTTCCTCTTTTCCTTCCCTCCCTCCCTCCCTTCCTTCTTTTCCTTTCTTTCTCTCCCTCCCTCCCTCCCTCCCTTCCTTCCTTCCTTCCCTCCCTCCCTTTCTTCCTTCCTTCTTTTCCTTTCCTCCCCCTCTCTCTCCCTCCCTCCCAACTGCCTGCCTGCCTCCCTCCCTCCCTCTCTCTCTTGCTTCCTTCCCTCCCTTTCTTTTTCCTTTCTTTTAGTACTAGCAAGAGCTACTTATTGTAGACTGAAGAAGATAAAAATCCTATCAGGGGGGCTGGGGGTTTAGCCCAGTGGAAGGGCACCTGCCTGGCGTGTGCGCAAGGCCCTGGGTTCGGTCCTCAGCCCTGGGGGGAAAAATCCTATCAGGTACACTGCCAGATATGTTCACAAAATACCAATATAATGACTTTAGAACAAAATGTAATGACTTGTAGAACACAATCTGTTCACTCACAACATTTAAAACAAAGCCACACTGAGGGACTTTTGAAAGTCACACAGTGCTTAGAGCATCCATCGGTAGCCATGATTAGAGAGGTTAGCCAGTGTCTAGCTGCTGAGGATTTCTCTGGAGATGAAGAAAAGAGGTGGTTTCTTTTTTTTGAAATTAATTAATTGTAAGTGTAAAACTGAGCACTTGGGAATGAAGACACACACACGCACACCTTTCCCTTTCCTTCTGGGGGCTGTGAAGCATGAGCAACTGAGAGAGTCAGGTTAACTGCCCAACTTATTTTCTCATGTCACTTATGTTTTTCTAACAGAACAACAACAAAAAAGAACTGAAATAACCACATTTTTCTTGGTCATTAGAGACCTAGGAAGGGGAAGTTTAGGGCCATATTCTTCAAAATCTGCCTATGAAATTGGTTCATTGAGTTCACTGCATTACAGCCCCTCTCTGTTTAGGTCATAGGATTTCAGAAGCTGGGTCAGAAACAACTTGCATTTGAAGGAATAGTCTGAGAGTTCTTTGTTGCCATACAAAGTGTTTTTCCCCTCCTGGAAGGGGGGGGGGGGAGAAAGACAGGGATTATGGTGACAATTGGGGTTATAATAAAAATCTTCAGAGATTCATTTCCACTCTAACTGGCTAGCTGATAAAGAGCCTGTGATATTATAAGAAAAAAGGTGGCATTTGTTCCTCATCTAGTTCTTGGCAATGTGTTGAGTGATGCAGAGGACTGTATCATCTGCCTACAGCTTTAGACTCGGGGCTTTGCACACCCTTGGCTTGTTTGTTCAGCTGGTACTCTACCACTTGATCCATCCCTCCAGATCTGCTTTTCACTGGTTATTTTTAGACATGTAGTCTGGCAGACCTTTCTGCCTAGTCTAGCTTTGAACCTTAGTCCTCTGGATCTCAACATTCTAAGTAGATGAGATTATAGGTATGAACCACTGAGGCTGGAAGACAGAAATATCTTTTGTTATATCTGGTTTGTTTCAGTCCAAATTCCTCATGCAAGAGCTTCTGACATGGTTGGGATCTGAAGGATGAGTTTATGTAGCATGCCCATGGGATTGCTGGGGTCCAGGAGTCCCTAGACAGCTTCAGGGTGGGGCTAGCTGCGGAAAGACCAAGGCCACAATGTCAATGTTGGAATTTTCCTTCAGCTCAGCCCTCAGTTTCTGGGGAGGGGAAAGACTGGAAATCTTTGAGATGGCTTAAAATTTCAGAATAGACGTGAAATACAGTGGTATACACCTGTAATCTCAGTGTTTGAAAAGCTGAGGCAAGGGCATCAAAAGTTACAGACTAGTGTGGGCTGTAAAACAAGTTTGAGGCCAGCCTGATGAAGCTTACAAGACCCTATCTCCAAGGGGGCAAATATTGACAAAGAGCCTAAGACAAGCCAATCCCCCAGTATCATTGTTTGGTTATAAGGGATAATCTGTGTATGTATCACATTTTAAGTAATTGTAATATTGAAGGGAATGTGACACCTTGGGCATCCAAGAGATTACACTTCCCCTTCCAAGTCAACACATGTAATTGCATCGTTAAACTTGCTAAGTTGAAAAGCATAAGATAAATCAGCAGCACTTGTACATAGGACTGAGATGCCCAAGAGAATTTTAGAATCACTGTATTTATGAATTTGCTTTATTACACTTACTTCAGTTGTTAAGTATGTGTGAAGTTTTTTTGCTATTGTATATGTAATTATTGATGCAAATATAAGACATGCTACTAACTTAAATTCCCAAATACATTTTGGAATATTTATGAACATTTAATTAATTGAGCTTTGAAAGCTCACCATACCCTAACTGCTAAATCTTACACTTAAACTTATGTATTTGAACCAAATAGCCTACATTCAACCACAAGACAATGTATTTGATCATTTAAAAATCAAATGTTGGGGCTGGGAAGGTGGCTCAGTGGTAGAGTACTTGCTTTGCATGCCTGAAGCCCTGGGTTCAATTCACATAAGCAAAAAGAAAAAAAAGCCAAAAGTGGAGCTGTGGCTCAAGTGGTAGAGCGCTAGCCTTGAGCTGAAGAGCTGAGGGACAGCGCCCAAGCCCAGAGTTCAGGCACCACGACCGGATCCCCCCCCCCCAAAAAAAATCAAATGTTTACAAAACTGAGGAAGATCAGCTGGGTGCTAGTGGCTCATGCCTGTAATCCTAGCTACTCAGGAGGCTGAGATCTGAAGATCATGGTTCAAAGCCAGCCCCAGCAGCAAAGTCCGTGAGACTCTTATCTACAATTAGCCACCAGAAAACCGAAAGTGGCACTGTGGCTCAAGTGGTAGAGCACTTTCCTTGAGATGAAGAGCTCAGAGACAGTGCCCAGGCCTAGAGTTCAAGCCCCATGACTGACAAAACAACAACAACAACAAAAAAACCCAAAACAAACAAATAAATCTAAGGAAGATCAAATAGCATAGAGCATCAAGAACACTCATTGTGATATTAGCTAAGATTCTTTAAATTACAAACTTAAGTATGCTTATTTTTGTTAATAGGAAAAAACCCTGTTATTCAAGGTTTCATTTTACAGGAGAATATGCATGTGGTAAATCAAAATATATAATACTAGGTTTCATGTATAAATGTATATATATATATATATGTATATGTATATATGCATGTATATATGTATATGTATGTATATATGTATATATGTATGTATATATGCATATATATGTATATATGTATATGTATGTGTGTATATTTGTATATGTTTGTATGTGTGTATGTATATATATGTATGTGTGTATATATGTAAATGTATATATGTATATATGTCTATGTATGTACCATACCTACAAACTGTTTCACATAGTGATGTCCCTCTTTTCATGCCTTTTTGCTTTCTGCCTTATGAGCTTGACTGGAAGGCCAGTGTGCCTCAATTCATCAAACAAGTGTACATGCACATGTGAAGAATGGCCCTAGCATTCTGTTCTAACAAGGCTTGGAGTGGACCATGGAGGAAGGGTGTTCACCAAGCTGCTCCGGGCCAGGAAGATCACCACAACAGACAGCCAGAGGCGGAAACATTGGAACTTGTTTACTCTTTCATCCCTAGGACAAAGCCAGGAGTAAGTACTCAGTCCACACTGGTGGGAGGAAGGCCTGAGGGATGTGTGGAGGAGAGAAGCACATGAGGAAGCACACAGAGCCCAAGGAGGAGAGACAGGGGGCGTTGAAGGAGATAGAGATCAACTTCACGCGGGACCCAGGAGGAAGCAGCTGCTAATGGTGAGAACTATGTTACAGTTGACCACTTGGGTGGCCATCATGGATGATCTCAGCCAGTTGATTGTCTTTCTTGCCCATCTTCCTACCGATTGTGTTAATTAGTTACATGAAGACCCCAATTCACCAGTAGAAATATGGGAGGAGCATTTGTTAAGGCCAGGAGACAGTTCAATGTTTCTGCTCCGAGCTTATTATTATTATTATTATTTTATTTAGTTTTTCAGGAAAGAGTTATGTCAGCTTAGAAAGTCAGCCCTTATGTTCACAGGTGGGAGCTAAGAAGCACAGAAAGGGAGAGATGTTGAAAACTGTTTCTTGCTTCTTGAAGAATCCTCTCAAACTTGGACCCTGAACAGTTCATCTGATCTCCTTGAGAGAGGAGCAGACCCACCTGCAAGACAGCATTCTGTATGAATGATAGCTGGCATTTCTATCACTTGTCACATCAAAAGTACTTCCTCATAGATTTCTTCTGTTCTTCCTAGTAAAGGAAGTCCAATAAAGGAGGAATTCAGAGATCTGCCAGGAAAGTAAGTAAGATTAATTTTGAGAAGGTTATCAGTGACACCCATTTGAAACATTTTTCCTATGACTGATACCTGAAGATACTTGCACCTCTTTATTTTCTCTTATATTATTTAAATATTTTTCTCCAATGTCGTTCCGGCACTCATTTGGATTCTATGTACAACAAGGTTTGTGCTAAGAAAGGTAAAATTCTATAATTGTCCAAGGAGCCAAATTAGTGGTTTCCAAGTAAACAAAATCCTACTCTTTGCTTCTGAAGTTCATAAGCTGGCTGCCAAGCATAAGTTAGTGTACAAGTAGAAACGGAAGACAGATCATGAATTCTAACCTGATTTTTTTCTCCTGAACCTGACTTTAAAACAGAGAATGACAGCACACTGGTTAATCCTGACTGATAAGAAACAGACAATAAAGAAATAGCAGTTAACACTATTACACAGCACTCATTATCTGAACTTTTGGTCACCTCTTTCCACTGTCACCTTCGCCCAAGAAGAAACTATGGACAAAGATCATTCCATCTTTGTTATTTGCGTATGAAATTCCATCCATGAATTCAAATGTTTAACACTTGGTTGCTTAGCTGGTAGCACTGCATTTTGTTTTGTTTCTTCCTAGTATTGGGCTTGAACTCATGGCCTCACACATAGATTGATTTTGTTGCTCACTGCTAATTCTCTACCACTTGATCCATGCCTCCAGTTCTCCTTTCTTTTTGCTATTTAATTGGAGATAGAATCACTCAGACTTTTCTACCTGGGCTGGGTTTGAACCACCATTTTCTAGGTGTCAGCCTCCTGATTAGGTAGGATTATAAGTTTGGGCCACTGATGATTGGCCTAGTAGCCTTTCTGACTTTTTATGATTTTACTTCTTGATTGGTCTTCCTTTTTGAATAGTTGATCTGATAGGGATAGGAATAAACCTTTGGGATCTCTGTCCTCTCCTGTCCTTCCCTCTCTTTTCTTGTCCTCTCCTGTCTTTTCCTCTCCCCTTTTCACATCCCCTCCCCTCTGTTCCTCTCCCTACCCCATATAACTTAGAATAAAGAGCATTTGTTTACTATACTGTTTCTTTGTTTAGAGGAAACATATGTTTAGAAATTGTAATATTGAACTTGGCCATATGGTCTTGCTTCTCCAAATTTTTAGAAACATAACATACACCAAGATATTTGGTCTAACTGAAATACCATCTTTTCCCACCTAAAAAAAATTCACATTTCCTTTGCTCCTTATGAATTGCAAATGTGCTTCCATTAAGAGATTATGACATGAATGTAGAACTACCACTAATGACAATACTTCTTGAGAGTTTAGTTTTCTTTCTTTTTGGTCACTATCATGTAGACCAAAGCACAAGATGCTTTTATTTGCTCAAAAGTGTAACAAACATGTAATATGGAGATATTTTCCTCCTTTAATTTTATTCTCCTGTTTTCAATTTCATACCACAAATTACAATAGCAATAGCAAATATCAAATAATAATTGGATAATGGTAATTTTGTGGGATTTAGGACCTTAAAAGCTACCACTTTTTTGTTCTATATTTCACACATCTTTCAATAACAACTATGCTTTTTTTGGTAGTGGGGGGGTAAAGAATAGGGTTTGTAGGTAGAGATGGGAGGGATGGTGTCATTTTTCAGCAGAAAAGAAAAATATTCTACACACCCATGTGGTGTCTACTTATGCTTGATTGGTTATCCTCAATACAACTCAGGGTCTAATATCCACTCTGGTACCTTGTATGAGAGATAAAGAGGTGTGAGGCCTGGTATTGAGGTCTCTGGAAGACAGTAGTAAGCCAGGATCTGGGGAGTTTTATGGGAAAGCACTAATTTTTAGTGTGTCTCAACTGAGGGAAGACTATGAGTGAATTGCCATGTATGCAAGTGGCCATTAGCTTCAATTTCATACAGCAAAGATTCACAAACCAGCAAAAGCATGCAGAATATATAGGAGGTCCATGAATTTCAGGCGTTGGCTAGTGTGAGACATTTTGGCCTAGGATAGTATCTCATAAATTTGCCATTTCCAAGACAGTGTTTTGTGTGTGTTTTTTTTGGTCATGGGGCTTGAACTTTGGGCTTGGGCACTATCCCTGTGCTCTTCAGCTCAAGGTGAGCCCTCTACCACTTGAGCCACAGCGCCACTTCCAGTTTTCTAGTGGTTTATTCGAGATAAGAGTCTCATGGACTTTCCTGCCCGGACTGGCTTTGAACTGTGATCATCAGATCTCAACCTCCTGAGTAGTTAGGATTACAGGCGTGAGACACTGGTACAAGCCACTGATGCCTGGCTTTTTTTGTAAGTTTTTTTATTGTACAAATGCTGTGCAGAGGAATTACAGTTACATGAGTAAGGTAATGAGTACATTTCCTATTGAGCATTGTTGCCTCCTCCTTTGTTTTCCTTTTGTTTTAAAGAAGGTGATTTGTGAATTGACACAAAAATGCATCAAAAGTCAGGAGACATCTAAAGAGAAATCAGTGGAAGCAAAAATTCATCAGATCATTTGAGCCAAGTTATTAGGGAAATTATTTCAGACGGAGCTGAGAGAAATGGGAATCCTTCAGGCCTATGGAAGGATGCCAAGGACCACACTACTACAAACACAAAAAGTACTGTGAGTACCCTGGGTTCAGAACGCAGCGATGTGAGTGCCAGCCCTTTGCAGGAGACATCATATCCTTCACTCCACTTAGGGTTTCAGAGTCCTGGGAGATGTGTCTGCTTTACATTGGCGTTCTCGGGGCTGTGGTGGAGTTATGTCTGTGGACCAAGGTCACAGGTACTAAACAGAATATCTTGGCTGCTTCCAAGTCAGCCAGCCACTAACCATGAGCTTCTCATGGCACTTAGTACTTAGTTTGGTGACTTTGAGGAAAAACAGCGTGATGGAGTGTGAGTGCCACATGTAAGAACTCACCGAGGAGGGCGATGGTATCTTATGGCTTGAGAGCGCAGACAGACAGCTGTAAATTTAGAAGGACACGGGGGCACAATTTTAATGGATGATGGGGGCTGTAGGCAGTCTACAACACTCAGAACTTTAAAGAAAGTTAAAACAGCATACCTTTTTGAAAAAAGGACTCAGAGTTATAGTGGTTTTTTTTTTTTTTTTAATAGGAACAAAGCAAATCATACCAATGATTATTTTTCTAAGTCTCCAAAATATATCCAGTGCCAGACAGTTTCATCCCTGGAATGAAAGCTCACGCCGACTCTGCTTTCGCGCAACTGCTGGTGGCAGATGACTGGCTTGTTCTCGGGACCATGTGGCCTATTTCTTTCCAGATAAGGGTGATTTTTTTTTTCATCTTTCATCTTCATATAAATAATATAAGAGCATTGCTAAAAAGCCTAGCACCCGGCACTGCTGGGTTGCATGTCTTCTTAAGTTGCAGGCTGGTGTGGCTGCTTTCTGTAGAGTCTTATCTTTCCAGCCAAAAAAAAAAAAAGAAAGAAAAAAGGAAAGAAGATCGGCTCACAATAGCAGCTTCTCTTCTCATCTACGCACACGCTGAGCAAGGAAAGTTCAGCCATCACGCTTTAAATGGGGTCTTTCAAAGGCATTAAAAAAAAAGCCGAGGGAAGAAAAGGAAACAAATATTGAGTTATTACAAAGAGTTTTTAAGCAAGACATATTTATTAAGCGGACTTGATTCTCTCCCACACATTCAAAGACATCTGATTAAACCATGCAAGGGAAACTGGCAAAGCTTTTTTTTTCCCTTCAATCTGGGAAGAACAGATAAAGCTTTTTATATTTTATTTTGTTTTTCCTTTGGACAGATTTGTATCACCTTTTAGGCTCTCTTTTTAGGAAACAGGAGTGCCAAACTCATGGAATTTAGATCGGACTGGACTGTCAGAGTTTCTGGAAGGAGTCTCTTGGAGGGGAGGCTGCTGTGGGCTCTGGTGGGAATACTATGCACCCAAGGCACTCAGAAGTGCATAGGACTGCATGGGTTTATACCAGGACGAGTCAGAGACATGGATGAAAAGCAGTGTGAGAGGCAAAACTTCCTCAGCCCCGAGCAAGGACCTTTGATGTGGACAGAGGCATTTCCCAAGGGTCCAGCACAGGCTGTGGCCCACTGTGCTTGTGTCTTTTACACATCTAGCCACTGGATATGTCCAGTGCCACCAGAACCATGATAACCACACCGCTTCCACCTCCAGATGCCCCTCAGCTGATCACGCAACTCCTCCTTGAAAGAGTGATAATTCTTACAGGTGCACTGGGGTTTGAACTCAGAGCCTTATTCCTACTAGATAGCTGCTCCACATTTGAGCCACACCCCTAGCTCTCTGGTTGCTCTTTGGTTATTTTGGTGTTTTTTAAAATTTTGATTATTTGGTTATTTTACAGGGATTTAGATCTTTTTGCCGAGGCCCTATCTTCCAGCTCCTCCTGAATAGCTGAGATTACAGGGTATGCCAACATGCGTACCCTGTGCTTTGAGATAGGAACCCATTATTGTTTTCTTTCCAGGGAGGAGTAGTCTGGACTCAACCTAGCTTTTCCTTCAAAGTAACTCAGATTACACAAGTGAGATACGGTTCCCAACTCCTTCCTTCCTTCCTTCGTTCCTTCCTTCGTTCCTTCCTTCGTTCCTTCCTTCGTTCCTTCCTTCGTTCCTTCCTTCCTTCTGTTATTTTTTCTCTCTCTTCCTTCCTTTCTTTCTTCCTTCCTTCTTTCCTTCCTTCCTACCTTCCTTCTTTTCTTTTTCTTTCTTGTTTTCTTGCTTTCTTTTTCTTTCTTCTTGTCTTTTCCTTTGTCTCTTATTCCTTTCTTTTTCTCCCTCTTCTCTCTCCCTTCCTTCCTTCCTTCCTTCCTTCCTTCCTTCCTTCCTTCCTCCTTCCTTCCTTCCTTCCTCCTTCCTTCCTTCCTTCCTCCCTCCCTCCTTCCCTTCTTCCTTCCTTCCTTCCTTCCTTCCTTCCTTCCTTCCTTCCTTCCTTCCTTCCTTCCTTCCTTCCTTCCTTCCTTCCTTTCTTTCTTTCTTTCTTTCTTTCTTTCTTTCTTTCTTTTTGTCTTTTCCATCCCTTCTTCCTTCTTTCCCTCCCTCCCTCCCTCTCTCACCCTCTCTCCTTCCCTCCCTCCCTCCCTCTTTCCCTCTCTCCCTCCCTCCCTTCCTCCTCCCTCCCTTCCTCCCTCCCTTCCTTCCTTTCTTCCTTCCTGGATTTGAATTCATAGTCTCATCCAAGCCCCCAGACTCAGATTCTGTTTTCACTATTTTGGAATACTGAAAATATTTTTGGGAATAAGAAAATACTATTTCTTATTTTATTTACTTTTGGGGGCAGGCTCTTGCTATATTGCCCAGAGTGGCCCAGAACTCACAATCATCTTTCTTCAGCTCCTCAATGGTTGTGATTTTAGGTGTGAACTCCCATTCCCATTTTGACTGAGTAATTTATTGGGAATTGGAATGAATTTGGCCCATCATTCTAGAGAGTGCCAAATCCCTGATCAAAGGGATTTTGTGTCTAAGGACAGTGTGTCTAAGGACACACTGACTGTCTCTGTGTCCTGTCATGGGGTAAGTCATCATCTAATGATGACAGCAAGAGAGGGCCCAAGATTGCCTTTACAACTGCACAATCTTGAGTTTAAGACACTAATTGCTTCATGTTCACAGTACTTTCAAGATCTAATCAGTTTGTGTTAGGCTCTATCTCCCAACCCTCTTGTACTGAGAATGAAGTTTCCAACCCATGAACTTTCAAAGCATGAACACTCAAACCATGGAAAATGCTGTGGAAAATGTTCAAGAAAACATGTGTTATTGGATCCACATCATTCACTGAGGCCTGGTGCTGTGTGAATTGGCACAGCATGTATATTCTTCTTGGCCACAGTAGTTTCCTGTGAAAGGTTCAACTACAAGGTGGTTTTGAACCCATGTCTGTCTGTCTCCAGCTGATTATTAGTTCTTCACAGCTTGGATTTTTGTCTTTCCTTTGGCCATACAATGTTATTTACATGGATATATTATAAATTATATGGCAAATGATTAGCAGGTGTTCCCAGAGTGAAAGTGTAGAAGGAGTCTGTGTCTTGGAAAAGTTTTGAAAGTACAAGTGTTACATCTGGTTCAGTATATAACCCTACATGACAAATATTTGTGAAGGATGAAGTGAGTGAACCTTCCACAGGATGGTGGTTAGTTTGAAAAAATACACACATTAACTATTGTTTTTACAGTGTATAGGGAACATAAGCCCATTGACTACCTTGTTTTCACAGTGTAGGCTGCATTAACTCAGAAGTCCATCTGCCAGGGGACTGACAGAAGACGGCAAGGCTGGGCAGGTGCTTTCTTCAGACTAACTGTCCTATTAAGAGTTGTTCTTTATGGAGCTTGTAATTGGGCAACCTTACATTAAGAGAATACTCCAAATCACTGTCTACTCATCAGTCCTATCTTGATGATTCATTAAATCTGTCATTGTACATTGGGGAATCCCCTTTGGGTGTCTTTTCTGATTTGCCTGAGATAATGACAAGAAAGGGCACCATCACAAACTATCTAATCCAGGAGCTATCACCCAGGTGATAGTGTAGCATCAAATACATTAAAAATACATACAAATACATTAAAAAATTCCCCATAATGTACATGTGTGATCTTTGTCTGATAACCCTTGGAGTGGGTTCAGGGTAAATGAATAATAGCTTGTTATTTTCTCAGCTTAGCCCAAGTGTATTATAGAAGTAGATGACGAATGTTAATAAGACCTTAAAAGTGTCCTCTAGAGTCTCTTCCAACTCTAACAAGGATAATAGAACGAAGACTAGGAAACAACAGAGGTGGCAAAGACAGTAATTTATGTCCATGTAAAGGGGAAATCGGGCCACTGGTATGTCTGCTGCGTTTGGGGTGTTACTTCAATAAACAATTCAGTTGGGATCTGGTGGTCAGTGTTGTAGCCTGGTTTCTGACAAGTAGCCCAATGAATCAGTGAATAGCCCTGGCTCAGTTCTAGTGGAGCCGAGAGGGGCTGGTTCCCCAGGGCAAACATATTATCTTGCATGACTCTGAACTCTCGGTGCTTTGATAAAGGGAACCTGAATGAGAGACTAAATTAATCCACATCACACAGGCCTGATCTTGGTTTACATTTAAAAGAGGACAGTCAAATAGACTGGTGATAAAGTAGGCTGAATGAGGACTTTGTCTGGATGCCTTGCTTCCCTCCCTTCGTGCCTGGAAGCAGCTTTGACTCATTCCGGTCTCCTGAGTAAAGACTCTGTGGTGGACAGCATGAGAGCTCTCCTTCAGTCTATGTGAGGAGTGTTGATCTTACTTGCTGTGAGAGAAACTTACTTGTTCTAGAATCTTCTTATTCAGCGGAATCAGCTACCATTATTTTACACTTCTAGGTCTCCCAGGAGATCCTGGGACTTTTATAGTCTAATCAGTAAGGCTCTTAAATTTGCTTTTGCCTCTCTTGGTCATTGTTGTGTTCATGATAGGATATGGGTTTTAATGCTGATGTCTAGAAGCTGGATTGAAGGGATTGGAGAATAGCCAATTAATTTCTTAGCTATCGTGTTTGCTACCGTACATTATCTAATTATTGTGCCAGGCACTACCTGAGAAATGGAGGAATGAATAAGTGAACTTAAACCCGGCAGAAAAAAAATAGAGAGAGTATATGAGAAGGGAATATGGACTTATGTGAAAAAAATCTGGGGTCCTCCTGACTGGCACGGGCCTGCTCTCCCTGGCCAACATGGGATTCCCTCCTGGTGGATTCTCCCTTGTTGTCTCTACGAACATCTAGGCCCCTCCAGTCCCTCAGAGAGTGGTCTGCTGCCCTCAACCCCTATCCTCTCTGCAACCTTCTATCCTTCCCTTTTCTCTTCCCTGTCATGGGGTCCTATTTAACTACCTGTCAATCATGTCTCTTTAAAATTTTGCATCTTAAAAACAAACATTTACATATCATCTCCACATGCTTTAGATTATTTTCTTCTTGATAGCTAAAGTGGGTTATAATTACACTAAATGCTTGAGAAATCATTGAAGTAGAGTGGAGTCTGCCTCCTTACCTAAGTCAAGATACCAGTCGAATGCTCTTCGTACTACCCAGGGTCTTTATATACAAATCATGGGTTTTTCAGGGCTAGGTAGAGTGGCTCACACTTGAATTCCAGCTACTTAGGAGATAGACATAGGAAGATCGTGGTTCAAGGCCAGCTTATGAAAAAAACAAAAGATAGTGAGATTCTACATCCTCTTAGCTCAAGAAATAAGCCAGACATAGCAGTACATGCTATAATCCCAGTTGCATAGGAAATGGAGTCAGAGGATCATGGTATGATATTTATCTGAAAAGCAAGCTAAAGCACAAAGGTCTAGCTAGGGGTATGATTCACGGGGTAGAACACTTGCCTAGCAAGTGAGAGGAATTGTTTTAAAAAAACACAAGTAGCAACAACAACAAAAACCCGTATCAAACATTTTTCTTCATCTTGTGCATGGGGTGAAAGTGCTCAGCTGGACCAAGTTTGGTCTCCAGCTCCTCCCAAGGCCATCACAGGCCACCATACAAACTGGAAGGACATGTGACCCTTCTTGTGTGTTGTTCAACTCCACCTCCCCTCAGAGGACCCATTATGGAGGGCAGTATGGGACTTTTAGGGACTCTAGACCCCAAATGCTCTGGGGGCTGTATTTAAATATCCACATGAAATGTTCTTAGTAACTAATTTTATCATGTACAGAGAAAGTCAGAAGCTTAGAAGGAAAATATTTTGTTCACCAAGTGAAAATACTTGGGGTAAGAAAAAAAATCACCTTTTCCTCCTGGACACCAGGGTTAAGCAGAAAATTGAGAGAAGAGATGAAGTATTATTTTCTATTATTGCCAGACTCCCGTGTTCTAAATCCTTCCATGCTGAACATGCAGTTGCAATGATATTCTTTTTTTCCTTCAAGTTCTCCTCAGCTGGTAGCTTAAGATTTAGCTCGCACTGACTTTTTTTTTAACAGCTAAATTATAAAGTTCTGACAAAAGGCTTTAATAAAGGTGATGCCGGCGGCCCCCGGCAGCGGTGGTTTGAATAGTGGTTGTGACAGGGATCTTGCAGAGAGAGCCCAATCAGTCAGAACGTAGAGCTACTGAGAATCCGAGATGGGGATGATATTAACCCAACCTTATTGTGAGAACCCCTCAATTTATGCAGCTCTTTCAGAGGACAGAGTCCCGAGGCTTCCAAATATCAAAAGGGTTTGGGGAAGGCGGCTTTAAGGAAAATTGCAATCCTCCCCCTCCCCCTGTCAATTGCCCTGCTCTTCAGATTTAGTCCAAAAGGAAAGCTGAAGTAGCAGCTATTTTTCAAAGAAGGATAAAAAAGAAATCCTCTTGTGAATTTCTTCATCAGGAGGGGAGTTGAACCATCTGTATATTCATTCTTAAGGTGGTGCTGATAGGAATTGAGTGTGAACTTGCCTCTCCGTGGCACCTGGAAGGCAAGTTCTCCTACTTACTGACCAGGCCTCAGGCATGGGATATAAGGCCTTAAAGTCTTGGCCAGCCGAGGGTTGGGTTTGGGTGTCCTTCTGTCTGCAACTGCAGACTCTCAGAAGGTGTGATTATGCTTTGATATGGTGAGGAAATAGGAAAAGAATGAGGGCTGGATGGAACATTTTTAAAGGTAGTGGAGAGCTTTCTGCCAATCAAACTTGTCAACATGGAGTCCATTGTGTTTTCCAGGCATGAGCCCTTCTCTGAGCTGTCTGAGATGCCAGGCCAGGCCTCTAGTCTAGGCAATTTGTTTCTCCTTGTCCTTCTCTCTTCAGATCTCACCTGAGCTTCTGGAGAGCAGGGGGCCTTTGTGGCTTTGAAGCTCAGCACCTCTTCAATGCCTGCTATAGTACCCTGGATGAGTTTACTATGTTCATGGATGATAGGTCAAAGGGCATAGTCAGCAGGCACGAGTTACAATCCTGTGATTCTAGAATTCTTAGAACCAAGAGGAGTCATGGGCTATTCATGGTTTATAAAACTCCCTGGAAGCTTTCACTCATGCTCCTGGGCAGCTCTGTGTTTTAAGTCCCTAATTGTGTCTGTGATCAAGGCAGGCAGGGTCTGGGAGTAGAGATTAGAGTAGGACACACTATGGTCTGCAGCTGAGGCCTGTTGTTGTAAAGAAGCTGCAGACATCAGGAAATGAGGCCTTGGGTTATCTCTATGTATTCTTGACATCTCAGTATTGTGTGTGTGTGTGTGTGTGTGTCCATGAGTGTCTGTGCACGTGCATGCATGCATGCTAGTACTTGGGCTTGAATTCAGGGCCTGGGTACTTACTGTGCCTTAGCTTTCTCACTCAAGGCAGGTGCTCTATCACTTGAGCACAGTATCATTTCTGGCATTTGGGTAGCTAATTGGAGCTAAGAGTCTCTCATTCTTCTCTGTCTGAGATGGCTTCAAACCAGTCCTCACGTCCCAGTCTCCTGAGCAGCTAGGGTTACAAGGTGTGAGCCACTGGTGCTGGTGTCAACAATTTCATGATGTGGAGGCAGCTTGTGCTTCCTGCCAACTTGGAATATAGGATAATCTTGTTGCTGTCCATGAAGATTTTTCAAGAAAATGGAATTTTACAGCTCAGGAAGAACCCACAATTTATCTTTTCCTTTCCCAGAAAGCCTACTACGAGCATTTGTATGGAATGCTTTGAGATCCTCAAGGAGAAGCAAAGTGTATCCAGGAACTCTCCCTGCCTTGCTGTGAGCCTCCCCTCCACCCCTTCAAAAATTGATTCCATTACTGAAGAAAGAGCTGAGAGAAAGGAGTCGGAGACACAGGTTATATTTTCTGCAGAGGCTTTCAAAAGGCATTTGATAAAGTATCATATAGAAGCCTCACATGAAAGGGAGGATTTATGAATTACAGGAAAAAAGAAGTCACTCGAAAATGAGGTGGAGAGGGAGAGCAGCAGCTATGATTAGTCACTCTGACAGACAGTGGGAAAATAGGACTTGGCGCGGCTGGTTTGGGGAACCTGTCCTCAGCAGCTGGCTCAGCCCTCCTCGTAAGTCACAGAGAAAGCAGCCAAAACTTTCTCTCAGGGGCGAGGTCCTTGATTTCTCCAAGACTATCACCGGGTCTCTGCGATCCTGGGAAATTGCACAGGGGAGACTGATTCTAGAAAGTCAAGATTCTGTAGAAGGGTAGTTGTCAGGGCTGTCAGGGCCTCTACTACTTCTGGGCTATCCCAGAAGCCTTGGGGGCTCTGTCCAAGGGCTTTGGCTTCTGCAGCTTGAGGAGCTGGAGATGAGGGTTGTAATACTCTGTGCATCTGGGAGGATTGAAACATTAGGTCTGAGGAATCATCTTAAGCTTCTAAATGCCTCGGATTCACTCTCAACAGAAAGCATGAGCAGGTGTTAGGGGAGCCAGATGTGTTTTTCCTGCTGAGAGGACCTTCCTGCCCCAGCAGCAAGACTGCAGAAGAGGGAGACTTCCCTGCATCCTCCTCCTTTACTTCCCTGGCATCCCAGACACCCAGGGCTCTGGATATCTGCTCACATGGTGGCTTTCTTCTGAGGATATCCTGCTGTGTTTCTATTGGATGGCAGTTGGCTGATGAAAGAAGATGAAGTGAGCTTGACCACACAGCCATGGCCTGGCCTGTGACTCAGAGATGTCCACAACCAGTTTCTAGACATTCGTTCCCAATCACCTGTCAACCTCCATGTCTATTCTCTTAGCTAGGAGGCTCCTCCTTTGAGGTTGCAGTTCCCACAATGCCTGGCTGTTTGCACTTCTTGTCCAATTGGAAGAAAGGAGCTCTGCATGGTACCCAATGGGCAGTCAGAGAAAAGCATCCCCACGGTAAATCCAATGGTTTTCTCCATCGCAGGCATTTGTACCACATGGACAGAAGGCATTTGGAAACATGTAGTCACTAAGGAGCCATACAAGGCCCTCTGCCTCAAGACTAGTTTTGAAGTCTGTCTGAGCTGTCTATCTCTGAGAAGTCTTTTAAATGACTAATGCATTTCAATTTTACCAGAACAAACATGATGAAGATAGGGGGAATTAACATGTGTGGTTCTTGGCAGCGGTAGCTGAAGGTGTTTGCTAGGAGGAGTCTTTTAACATTTGTGTTTCATACTATGCTGCCAACGAGATTCGCAAAAGATAAAGTAGCTCTCTTTGCTTAGTGCACTTGAGACTTGTCAGATTTTTGGCAAAATCTAGTCCATCTCTTTATCTGTTTGTAGATTAAAGATTGCAGGTATGAACTCTGTCAGGTAATGTTATTTCTTCATTGGATTTGACCTTAACTTTCTAAGGAATCATTTTCGCCTACCATATTGGAGGCCATTGTACCCTCCTCCCCTGCCCTCCAGCTCTCTGGGAGTTTGACCTGTGGACAGATGATGCCTCTCAAGAATAATGGGATCACTGGGCACTGGTGGCTTGCGCCTATAATTCTAGCTATTCAGGAGGCTGAGATCTGAGGATTGTGGTTTGAACCCAGCCTATGCAGGAAAAACTACGAGGCCCTTATCTCCAATAAAATACTAAAAATCCGGAAGTGAGGCTGTACTCAAAGTGGTAGAGTGCTAACAAGCTTTGAGCACAAAGCTCAGGGACAGCACCTGTGTCCTGAGTTCCAGCCCTACTACAGACAAAAATAAAACAAACGTTGGAGCCATAAGGAATTTACCCTATTCCAGTAAAGGCAGCAGCATAGGGATTTATCAAAGCAGGGCAATTTTTCGACTAAGTGCAGCCCATTCCACCTTTAGTTACAACAGCACAGAGAGCCTTCCCACTGTAAAGCCATTTCATTTGTATGTTTCCTTATTTATACTGTCCTTTGCCAGAGCGTTCTCTTCTAATTATACTGTAGAACTGACACTGAGCTTCTGGGCCAGAGGTGCAGGTTTGTCAAGAAGGTAAACCATTCATTAACATTGTTTCAGGAAGAATAAAAAGCCCTTGAAACAGAGCATTAGGACATCAAGCAATGGAATAATAGAAATGATGTTGTTAGAATTCGATACTTCAGGTTGAATTAGCTCCTAAATAGGTAGATTTTTACAGTATTGGAATTAAACTCAGAGCTTTATACATGTTTGGGAAGGAGTTCCACTATTTAAACCACACCTTCAAGCAATAGTAGATTTGTGTTATCTTTTTTATTTTATTTTATTTTTTGTCAGACTTACATAGGAGAGTAAACTAAGTACCTTTTGACTCTATGGATCTGATTTACTTCAATTAACAAAATTTTTCCTAGGCCAATCCATTCCTTTGTAAACGATGTGGTTTTATTTTTTCTAATGGATGAGTAAAGTCACGTTGTGGATATATACTGCTTTCTAAAAACCCATTCATCCACTGGGGGGTATCTGGGATCTTTCCATACCTTGGCTCTGGTGAATAGTGCATCTGTTCTTGTTCTTGACTCCTTTACCGTTCTGATGGTGCACATGTGATGCACCATCCAGTCTTGACTTTGTGACGCTGTACATTTTTCCCGTCTTTAACTCTTTTCACTGTATTTTTTTGTCTTTTCTTTTTTGGTACTGGAGAATTGAACCCAAGACATCGCACTTGTTAATTCTCTTATTTGCTAGTTTCTCTTTCTCTTTCCAGCCTACGTCTGAGTGCTTCCCCAAAGTCTCTTTGGATTGAGAAGATTGAAGCAAGTCACTCAGAACCTCCAAAGAGGGTGGCTTACCAGCTGGGACTCAATTCAGACTTCTCATGAAATCTTTTTTTTCCCCCCCCCCTTTTGTCTTTTATTTTCTGTGTCTTCAGCTTTGGAGTGTGTGACACTGCAAACACCGCAGGATTCATTTGTTATCTTCTCAGAGGCTTGTACACTGTCCTGGGCACCAAGATCTTCCCATTCAGAGACTGTAAATTCACCTCCCATTTGTACTTTTCTTTATTCTTCCACTCCAGAGAATTATCTTATTCTGTAATTTCTGAAATATCACATTTTTTTTGGTGGTATATTTTAAAGTCCCTTCCCTAAAACCCAGACCTGAAAAATGTAGAGAACATTACTCTTTACTTCCATGATGGTTTTGTTCCTCCACTCCCGCCCCAGTAAATATGTTGAAATGAATATAATGTAAAAATTGTAATCATTCTTCACTTTATGTGTGTGAGGGGGAGGTGGGATTCTATGTTTATATATTTTAGAATTTAATGTGCTGACACATATTTTTTTTCTTAAGAGCCCTGAACAAAGCTTCCTGTGAGAAATACATTTGGAAGAATCAATGCTTTGAAGAAAATAAACTATTTTCTTCACCCTACCTCACAGGAATTATGTGTGAGGTATTAACTATTGTGATTAATGATGCATAGTTTACCAAACTGATATTTACTACTGTCTTACCAATCTATAAGCATGCTTAACATGGAAGATGCAGTAGAATCTGGTTATGGCAATATTCCTTCAGAGTTTGCTTTGTAGTTAAAATGTATGGTTTTTAAGCTGTTGCAGCCAGGTATTTTATTCTGTGAGACAGCCAACGACCCCAGTCTGGTGGAAGAATTCAATGATCTTCATTGATGGCAAGGGCATCCTCTGGGCCTTTTTGATTTTTTCAGAATGAATCCTGTGCTTTTTCCTAGGACAAGCTTTGAACCACAATCTCCCTTCTTATGTCCCTTGTATAATTAAGATTATAGGCATATGCTAGAACATCTACTTTGCTTTTGAGATAGGCTCATGACAACCTTTTACCAAGGCTAGTCTTGAACCTTGATCCTCCTATCTCTGCCTCTTGATTAGCTGGGGTTACTTATACGAGTGACCATATACAACCACAAGAAATCTTTATGTGGGGGAAGGAGGACAGTGTCTGCCTTCCATTGGAAGGCTTTGAGAGCCCATGAGTGGTGAGAACACTGGTTCTCACAGTGTTTGAGTTGAACGTCCTGGCGCCGGAACCCCATGGACAGCCAGGTTAAAATCTCTCCTGATGGAAAAGGCTGCAGTATGGACATGTGTGACAGGAGGCCTGCATCTACTTATTGTCACCTGGTTAGAATCAAAGCCTGAGACTGTATCGTAAAGATGGTGAGTAAGAGCAAACAAAAGGAACCCGTCATTTCCAGTGGAGACCCTGGTCCTGGCATGGGAAAGGCAAGCCTGTAGTGCCACTCTTAGAAGTCTAAGTCCTGAGCTTTGCTGAAAGAAGCACTTCCAGTTGGCAGATGAACCTCCAGGTGACCAGCTCTCCAGAGAGCCTCAGAGAGGCTGCCTCCATCCCTGATCCCTGGTTCCTTCTGTTCCTTGCCCTGAAATGCAGGGGCGGGCTATGCACATGTCATTCCAATCATCGCCATTTAGATGAACTACTTAGGATTGATGCCTAATTAGCATGCGACGCGGTGACAATTATGGATATCATCAAACATGTGTCAGGGAATCTTTGTTGCTCATTTTATCTGATTAAGACACTAAATGGGATCCACAGAGGCTCTGTTTCCCTGGTCTGTTACCCTGGCAGGAGGATGTCCTTTGCTTGGTGTCCCCAGATGACTTTGTGGATGGTGATTCTGAGCTCTCTCTGGAGTGGTATTCTAGGATGCGTCCTTTACCCTTGTTTAGCTCTATACTTTAGCCCTCTAATGCAATCGAAAGCTACTTGGGTCGTCCTAGTGTCCAGTGAGAACCTTCTTTGTAATTTATATTTTAAACATCTTTTTAAGTAGTCAGACAAAGGAGTTGTCACTTCAATGTGTCAGTTGATGAGTACAGTGCATATTGATCTTTGTTATCCCTGCCATCATTTTCCTCCTCCTTTATCTCAACCCCACCCTTTCCCACAAGTCTCCTGGCTCCACTTTCACTGCTGTGCATGAAATAGATGACTGTTTCAACCCACCTTTTGACTCTTCTGCACATTCTAAGTTTCTAGAAGGTGGCGTGGTAGAAAGTACAAATGCCACAGAGGGCGCTGCCTGCTTGGAGCCCACGCAGAATCCAGGTGCCTCAGACAGTTTGGTCTTCATGGCTTAGAAAGGTTTCCTAATGCTAGCAGGAAGTCTCCCTAATCTCACTGTAAACAAAGACAATTTAAGAAGAGTCAGGTATGTGACCCCAGCTTTGCAATGGGTATATGAACTTCAGAATGATTTCCTATGATCCATCATAAATGGCAAATAAAATTTAGCATCATTTCAACATTCATTCCAATGCCTTTTTCATTTCATTTTCATTTTCTCATAGGCTTGGTTGTGGCATAGGCCTCATTGTGTATGTGTGTGTGTGTGTGTGTGTGTGTGTGTGTGTGTGTGTGTGTGTGTATACATCTTTGTACATCTTTGAGTGCGTTTCATGCTTTTGCAGCTCTAGCTTAATGTAATTCAACTTAAATAGAAGGTGGCTATTTGAATATGAATTGCAGTCCTGTTCTTTGTCTACACTGTTGAAAAGGCATGCTTTAAGCACCAGGGCTCTCAGTGCTAACTCGAAGGAGGTCATTCGCCCATCCAATCTATTGCAGGCTGGATACCAGCCACGGAGCACTCAGTGCCTTTCTGTTTGCACAGTGGTGGTTTTCTGTCTCCTCTGTTTTCTCCATACCACTGTGACTCAGGTTTCAAGTCAGGTTATTCTGATGGGAACGATCAGTGGAAACTTGGTGGCTGGCGAATTGCTTCTCCTTTTGCTCAAGCCCATGTTTTTGAGCTCCTGGGTGATGTGAGAGATACGAGTGAAAGTCCCTCTGGCTGGCCTGTGTTCAACCACACAATGGCTGCTCATTTCTTTGTTTCTCCAGCTTGAAAGGAGTTCTTTGTAGCATGAGGAATGTTTCATTTAGTCCACAGAAGGTCACTAGCTCCCATGTCTTTAATGTATAAACAAGTACATCAATAAATAAGCAATAGCAAACACAGGAATAAATGGTCATTCACTTGTAAATCATATCCATTTATAACATTGTTATATGTATCAGTGAATTTTTTATATTGGGGTGCTGCAGTCTGAGTTGTGTCCTCCCTAATTCATGTTGAAGCTTAAACCCCCCAGTACCTCAGAACTGGACCCCATCTGAAGACAGAGCCTTTAAATGGGTGACTGGGTTTAAATGAGGTTGTCATCGTGGCTTTTAACCCAACATGATTGATTTCCTCTTGAAGAGAGAGATTGAGACATACAGAGACAGTAGAGGTTTGGTCACAGAGGACAGACTGTAAGGATGCAAGGAGAGAAGGCAGCTGAAACAGAGAGAGATAGAGACAGACAGACAGACAGACATGTCTCAGGGTAAAAATATTACTGTACCTGGATATTGGCCCCTAGAACTGTCAGAAATAAACATGGGTGATACAAGCTATCCAGTCTGTTGTACTTTGCTATGGTAATCCTAAGGAACAAATGCACAGTCTACGCTGTGCTTGTATGTGTCTTTCATTTACCTCTTTCCACTTCCTCTGTGAAGTAGTAGCAGACAACTGCCTGGGGCATAGACAAAGATAGTGAGCTTAGAGAGGTCAGTGGTCTTGTCCAAAGCCATACAGACTGTGTGACAGAAGGCGATGGAAAACCAGGCCATCTTAGTTTGGTGCATGTCCTTCGCATAGCAGCCCATGGCTGTCTCTGCCCTGCATTCTTCCTTGTGAATTTGAACCCTGGGATCCTAAAGACCCAGTGTACACTGCAGTCCTGTTTTAGATTTGGGAATTAATGAAACTATGTAATAAAAATTAATTTCAGCTCTTTTCTCCTTCTTTTTCTATGTCCTAGGGAATTCAAATTATATACATGCCTTCCATTTTGTTTCTATCAGACAAGGCTGCGAGAAAGCAATACCTTACTCTCCGAGAAATGTCTAAGCCACTGAGGGTCAGGTCAAGTAATACCCAGTTGTCTCAGTTCTCTTCTGGCTTTTCCCATTCATTTCAGATGCTGATGTGCATTCTGAGGATCATGGTTCAAAGCGAGCCCAGGCAGGAAAGTCCATGAGACACTTATCTCCAATAAACTACCAGAAAACTAGAATTGGCACTGTGGCTCATGTGGTAGAGCGCTAGCCTAGGAACAGTGCCCAGGCCCAGAGTTCAAGCCCAATGACCAACCAAAAACAACAACAACAACAAAACTATTCTAGTCTGAGATTCAACTTTCACTGTTTTATCTTCTATTTCTAAATGTATCCTGGATATGCGTATATGTTTCTTAAAGTAATATGTATAATGCAATTTATTGAAATAAATCTCTGAATTAAGTATATGTGCTGTTTTTTTTCAAGTGAGAAAAATGGTCAGGGAAATTACCTATTCCCGTGCCATAATACATCCTCAAATCTTGGTATGTTTTGACATCTTCTGTTTTTAATTCAAGTATGCTGACGACAGTTTTTTTTTTTTTTTCAATTGTGAAAATACCCTATAGAGGGGTTACAATTACATGGACAAGGCAATGAGTACATTTCTTATCAAGCATTGTTGCTTCCTCCTTTGTTTCCCCTTCCCATCCCTTCCCATCTCCCACCCCCTCCCCTACCCCGGCCAAAGTTGTATAGTTCGTTTTCTACATAGCGACTTGTACATCTCATTGTTGCAATGGGTCCACCTGTATCCCTATTTAAACAATTTGTTTTTTCCCTTCCCCTCCAAAAATTATACCAACATCAAATACAATGAAAGCACGGTATACTGTTGGGGAGAGACATACAAAGCAACAAAGAAATAATCATATAAATGTATTAGAAACAATCGCAAGAAAGAAAAAAAACATTTGAATACTTACCTTGGGGTTCATTTCACCTAACATCAACTTAGCTGACCTTTTCTGCTTGTCTCAGATATATACTAGTTATTGCAATTAAGGGAAACCATGGGACCTATGTTTCTTTGGGCCTGGCTTACTTCACTTAATATAATTTTTTCCAAGTCTTTCTACTTCCTCACAAATGGGGCAATGTCATTCTTTCTGATGGAGGCATAGAATTCCATTGTGTATATATACCACATTTTCTTGATCCATTCATCTACTGAGGGGCATCTGGGTTGGTTCCATATCTTAGCTATGGTAAATAATGCTGCATTGAATATAGTCGTGCTGGTAGCTTTAATGTGGTCTTGTTTATGATCATTTGTGTAAATGCCCAAAAGTGGGATTGCTGGGTCATAGGGGAGTTTTGTGGAGTTTTTTGAGGAACCTCCATACTGCGTTCCAAAGTGGTTGAACAAGTTTACACTCCCACCAACAATGCAGTAAGGTTCCCTTCTGTCCACATCTCCTCCAGCATCTGTTGTTATTAGAGTTCTTGATTATAGCCATTCTAATTGGGGTGAGGTGGTATCTCAATGTTGTTTTGATTTGCATTTCTTTTATGGCTGGGGAGGTTGAACATTTCTTCATGTGTCTATTGGCCATCCTTCTTTCCTCTTCAGAGAAGTTTCTCTTTAAGTCTTTAGTCCACTTATTTATTGGGCAGTTGTTTCTTTGAAGATTTGTTGTTGGGGGATTTAATTTTTTGAGTTCCAGGTATATTTTAATATGAGACCCTTGTCCATTGTTTGACTAGTGAAGATCTTCTCTCAATCCGTGGGCTTTCTACTGATCTTGCTAGCTATGTCCTTTGCCATGCAGAAGCTCTGCAATTTCATGCAATCCCATTTGTCCAACCTTTCTTTGATTTGTTGTGTTTCTGGGTCTCTATTAAGAAAATTTCGGCCTATGCCAAGGAGACCTAGGGTTTCTCCTATTCTGTCTTGTAATGTTTTCAGGGTGACTGCTTTGACTCTGAGGTCTTTGATCCATTTGGAGTTGATTCTGGTGCAGGGTGATATATAAGGATCTAGCTTTAGTTTTCTACAAGTAGTTAACCAATTTTGCCAGCACCATTTACTGAAGAGGCTGTCTTTCTTCCATTCTATTTTTTAGCTGCCTTATCAAAGATTAGATGGTTATAGGTCTGTAGTTTTCAATTCTATTCCATGGGTCCTGAGGTCTGTTCTTGTGCCAGTACCAAACTGTTTTGGTTACTATGGCTTTGTAGTAGAATTTGAAATTTGGTATTGATATTGCTCCAGCACTGTTCTTTCTGTTAAGGATCATTTTTGCTATTCAGGGTCTTTTATTGTTCCATATGAATTTTGGATTGCCTCTTCTATTTCCTTGAAGAATGAGGATGGAATATTTATAGGTATCGCATTGAATTTGTAGATAGCTTTGGGAAGTATTGCCATTTTCACTATGTAGATCCTTCCAATCCAGAAGCATGGGAGGTTTGCCGCATTCGAAGTTCTGTTTTGATTTCCTTTTTCAGGTTTTTAAAGTTTTCATCATAGAGGTCCTTCACTTCTTTGGTTAAGTTAATTCCTAGGTATTTTATTTTTTGTGGGGCTATTACGAATAGAGTTGTTTTCCTGATTTCAGCCACGATTTTTTCATTGTTGGCATACAGAAAAGCCATTGATTTTTGAGGGTTAATTTTATGCACTGCTATTTTGCCAAAGTTTTGAATCAGCTTGAATAGTTTGGGAATGGAGTCCATGGGATTCTTTAAATACAAAATCATGTCATCTGCAAAGAGGGAGAGTTTTACTTCATCTTTCCCTATTTGGATCCCTTTTATGTTTGCATCTTGTCTTATTGCTGTAGCTAGGCATTGTAATACTAGGTTGAAGAGAAGTGGAGAGAGTGGACATCCTTGTCTCATTCCTGAGTTGGAAATGGCTTTAGTTTTTCACTATTAAGTATATGCTGGCTGTAGGATTGTCATATACAGCCTTTATTGTATTGAGGAATGTTCCATGAATTCCTAATTTTTCCAGAGCCTTCATCATAAAGGGGTGTTGAATCTTGTCGAATGCTTTTTCTGCATCTATTGAGATAACCATGTGGTTCTTATTCTTGTTCCTGTTGATGTGATGAATTATATTAATTGATTTGTGTATATTGAACCAGCGTTGCATCCCTGAAATGAAGCCTGTTTGATCATGGTATATGATTTTTTGGATGAATTGTTGAAGTCGATTGGCCAAAATTTTGTTGAGAAGTTTTGCATCAATGTTCATCAAAGAAATGGGTTTATAGTTCTCTTTCTTTGATGAGTCCCTGCCTGGTTTTAGGGACAGTTTTTTTTTTAAGTCATGCATTTCCTATGGATGATTTTTCACTTTTCAAGCATAATATTTTGCACTGCTCTTTAGTGTCTTTACGGTGTTTTTCTCCTCTATGGCAAGCTCATGGGGAGGACACTGATTTCCTGTATCCCTTTTTAGGCTCTCAGGTGACTTCTGGGTCTGAATTTTAGCCTGTCACTTGTCATTCTGTGCCTGCTATGGGACATGTTTCTAAACCTCTCCTGGCTCCATTTCTGTCATCAGAAAATGGAGGTAAAATAACTCATTATTTCTTTAGAGTGGAAAATGATGCATATTATTTTAGCCTAGAGCTCAGATTATATGAAGCCCCCAGTGCATACTAAGATTAACTAAACAAATCACTAAATCAGTTTGACTGATTGTTATTTTATGTGTGTGGAGTATCTTTGACTATTTGGTCTGCTGTACCAAAATACCATAAACAACAGAAATCTGTTTCTTACGACTCTGGATTCTGAGAAATCCAAGATCAAATCAGTGGTAACTGGGATTCTTTCCCAGTCTGAGTTCTCATTCACAGATGGCCATTCTTATGCTATGGCTTTACACAATTGAAAAGTCCAGAGATCACTTTTACATCACTTTTATGATGTAATCCTCTCCCAAAGCTCTACTTCCTGATACCATTGTCTTGGGCATTAGGATTGTAATGTGACTTTGGATTCATTTTCATTTTTGTTTTATTGGCATTGTTTGAACTCAGGGCCTTTTCACATTGACCCTAATGTACATTGGCGACATATGCAAGGCAAGATAATGCCAACATGTTTGAGGATTGGTAGCACAGTCCCTGAGGAGAAGGAGGTGTGGATTGGTTGGGATTGTAGCTTATAGTATGATTAATTTGAATACAAAAATGGGCTCCATGGCAAGAGAGGCACTTTGCAGTTCCTAGGTTGGGGAACCTGTGGAGAATGCCACCACTGGACCCCCACTGTGGATACACAAATTCCCCTGCTCAGAGTCTCGTCTTTGACATGCCAGGGAGATGTTCTTATGCAGTGAATGAAATCTCTCGGAGGGTCATAAATTCTGTGCAACAAATTATACACTAACAGGTTCTTAGGGGAATTCAAATAAATCCTCACAACCGCTTAGCAGGTAATCTCCAGATCAGATTCCCATTTTTCTTAAGAGCAAAATAATATATGGCTTCTTATACTCTCCTAGTGAAATGCTATATATCAAAGATATGAATTTAGTCGAAATATTGATCTTAAGCCAAAGCGAAACTAAGAGAAAGTTTAATGCGTTTCACCACAAAAGAGAAGAATGAAAGGTGTGTGCATAAAACGTGCTTCATACAATGACAAGAACTGGAGATGAGGAAGAGAAAATCCAGAAGCTTAAAGTCTTCCTGACATCACCCAGTTCAGGGAAGAGTGCAGAACAGGCTGCATTGCCTCTCTCCTGCTGAGCAAGTTGTCATGGAGATTTGCCCTTTAATTAAAGGATCTAAGATAAATTGGGAAGAAGAGAGAAATATCTTAATGTTCTGTGAGTCATTTTAAATGAGTTTGATTGCATTGCAAGTTGAATAATTCTTATGTATTAGAGTCTGATCAGGGGACTTTGTAGGTTAGGGGCATTGCCATGAAAGATGACAATTTGGGAGAGTTTAACAGGGCACTTGGGTGTGTTAAAGGTAGTGTAATGTCAAGAAAGTCTAGAAATAATTTTACTAACACAAATTGCATGAATGGCAAATTCAACTTGTGCTTTCCTTTCTCCAGTTATTAAGCTCAGGACAAGCAGAATAAGAAAAACTGTTTTACTTTTCCATATCAGTTCCACCAACATGAACTTACCCCAGTCAAATCTCCTAGCCACATGTAGTAATCTCAACCATCACAGGGCTAATACTTGTAGTTATCTTTGATGTTGTTTTTGGTAGCACTGAGTTTGAACTCAGAGTCTTGTGCTTGGTAGGCAGGCACTGTACCACTAAGCCAGGCCTCTAGTCCTGTTTTTGCAATGGTGCTTTTTAAAGTAGGGTCTCCATTTTTTTTGGCCCAAGTCCACATACATGCTATAATCTTTATTGGATGGTCCTTATCCTGGCTTCCAGCATGACCCAGCTCCTTCTATTGAGGTGGAATCTTACAGACTTTTATAACTGGGCTATTCAAGAACCATAATCTCCAGGGTATTGGGTATGTGGCAGTCACCAGCCTTAGCTATTGGTTGAAAATGGGTCTTGGTGTGTCGAGGCTGGCCAGGAATGATGTTTCAGTCAATCTCACTCTCCCAAGTAGCTAGGATTATAGGCATGAGCCACAGTGCCTGGATAAGATTTTTTTTTCAAAGAAAGTTTTTAGTTTTCCTTAGCCAATCACTCTGTTACTAAGCCACACTTTCAGCCCCTTAGTTTTTCTTCAGAGGGCTCTCCTGATATCATTTATTATTTGACTATCTATGTGTAGGTTGCCTCAAATTGATGAGTCATCTGGATTTCTCAGGGAAGCAAAGAAGGAAACTTCAACAGACTTTTCACATAGTGGAGTTCACATCAAATGTACACACTCGTGGGGTAGCTATAATTTCCCTTTTTGATGTCTAAAGCAGGACAAGAAGATACTGCAATTGCCGTCCTTTGGCTTGAGTTGGTAGATGAGACTTATCAGACACCAGCAGCCAAAGTCCTAGGTAAACCAAAGTAGCTTTCCCAAACAGGCTATTACTTATTTATTTGGAGGATTTATAAAAATGTGGCCGTCATACAGAGAGCCGTTGGGTACATGAATAATGCAAAAGTACAAAACATTAAGAAACAGAAACAAAACAGAAGCCAAACGTGTAATTCCATTTCTCTCAACAGACAGAAACCATTTTTTTTGATCAATACATTGAATTACAAAGAGGAATTGCCAAAAAATGCAAAGGGGAATTTAATAGGACATAAAAGATTTAGTCATCAAACAAATGCTTTACTGCTGTCTCCCATGTACGGATGGGTATCTGGGGAGCACAGGCTACTGTTTGAACAGGTGACAAAGTAGTTGACTTACAGATTCTGTAATGAAAGAACACGAGTAAGAGAGTAGTCGGCTCTTTAGCTCTGCATGGAAATGTCAGGTGCCAGTGTATCATGATGGGGCCACAGGACTGGTAGGAAGAGAGACTTTTAAAAGAAGGAGGCGTGGCTTAATGCTAGCTTTCTGGCAGTTCTATTATGAGGACTTGAATAGGCATTTTGAATAGAAGACAAAAGGGAAAAGATTATGAAAAAAGCTAGTGACTAGCACCCAAACTGAAAATGAGGTCACCAAAGCAGCTGGTTACTAGGGAGTGTCTCCGTGGGACCCTCTAATCTATGGCCTTCCTAGCAAGAATACTCTGCAGCAATACTAGGGGAGCTGCAGATTTTAAACTTAGGGTAGGTAGCTATGGTGCCTTTATTTGTGGTCAATCGAACCAAACACACCTAAGCAAAATGCTATGTGACATGAGCAGCTGTGTTGCTCAGTTGAGGGATAACAGAGAAACCCAACTCACTTTGGTGACATCTGACACAGAAGTCAAAAATCTGAACGATCCAGAAAGGGGGTGCCTCATTCTTAGATCCCTTGCATTCCTGGTAGCCTCCGTTGTTTCCCACTCCATACCAAAGCTCTGTCTTCCAAATGGATGCCTGTAGGACCTCAGTGCTAGAAGCTGGAGAAGATTCATGGCCTTGCATTAGGTAGCCAGGGATACATGGAAGGTTCTGAAAATACTACCTTATCTGAGTATATAGATTGCTTGAAATTCTCCCCTGGGAAAAAGTCTGTGGTTGTTAGAAATCACCTTTGCCCATATGGTATTCAGTGTGGAGGTGCCATAAAAAGTGAAACTAGAGCTGTACTTCCATGTGGTCCGGCCTTCACTTTCTGTCTGGGATAAATACCTAAAAGATGCATGATTAGCTTCCTCTGGCGATACCTACACCCAATGTTTCTTTTGCAACGTAATTCGTAGTAGCCAAATGATGGAATCAGATTAGATGTCCATCAGTGGATGGATGGATAAAGAAAATATGCTACATATACACGATGGAGTTATATTCAGCCAACACGTCTTGATCTATGTCACTCCTTCAACATTAGCACCCCCTTCGAACCACCCCTTCTCTACATTTCATAATTTTGTGGTATAAACAATGAATTCTTGACTGCCTTCTTCCCCATTCCTTCCCTTCCTGTCGACCTCTCTCCCCTTGGATCCACTTCCCGTCTTTGCCAGCTCCCCAACAACCAAATACTCGTGCAGATCACATAGGTACTTATGTTTTATTAGTTCAGAATAACTTCATAAAGCAAGAAAATGAGAGCCTATGGGAGACTTGAAAATGGGACAGTATCAAATATCTAACAAATGGAGAATAATAACCATAATGTTGTGGCACGCCAACCGTAATCTTTTTATGTTTTTACATTGACTAAGAAACACAGCATGTTATTTACAGAGATATCTGAGAGAAGCAGTGAAGAAAGAAAACAAACAGCAAGAAGGGGAGTTCATTCCTTGAAGAAAATAAAATATTCTCATTGAGCACTAAAGTTAAGCACTAAAGCTTCCTAATTCATAAAAGCAAAGCAAAGTAAAACAAAACAAAAATCCCAAGGTGGCAAGGCAAACCATGCAAACGCTGTTTGCAAATTTCTGAAGCCCGGCTCTTTGTGGAGGAGATTTTTGAGAACCATTTATGAGCATGAGATAAGAAGCTGGGCAGAAACAGACACAAGTGTCCCACTGAAGGTGGGTGTTCAGTTTCTGTTTGCATGCACCAATGCACATGATATTGTGAGACGTTAGAAAAGCTGACGACAGCAAGAATGAGTTATAGATTGTCCAGTGAGTAATTGTCCTGGGACCAGTTCAATGGATACTTTCCAGTGCCACAGAAACTAGGGAACTGACCGGCTCCAAGGATCTGTGTTGACCTGCTGCTTTGGAGATTGCATACAGGTGTGAGGGCAGCAGCAAAGCCACCTCTGATGTTCTTCCTCCAAAACCTGGCAGGAGAGATGCTTTCTGAATTGCTAAGCAGGACCGATCAAAAGGATTTTTTTTTTCCCAGGAAGGGCTAAATGCCTAGGGAGTCTGCTGTAGCTGATTCATGTGGTATTTGTTTTGTCACAGGCATCCTCCTGATTAAAACTAATAAATCACAACTTGTTTAAGTGACAGTGACTGTTGGATGGTAGGTTTTGCTTCAGGAAAATCTATTATGAAGAAAATCGATTCACATTGTCTGGAAGAAAAGAGGTAGGTCAAACACTAGGACAGGGATGAAATCTTTTAGCAGCCAGTCAATCACGAGCAACCTCTGGATGGGCCTTCATCTCGCTCTGCTGGGCCCCTAGCTCTTCATTATGGATGCCCTTTTTTGGAAGGACCATCCACAATAATGGCTATTTTTCTCCCTCGGGTAAAAGGAAGAACCATCGTCTTCTTGTTCTTCAAATGATGCTTGAAGACCTTTGTCCTCCCTGCTCCTGTTCCAGCGTGGTTTTCAGCCTATCACAGAAGTAGATTGTCCCTTCAGAATTTCACCACCTCATTGAATTCTTCTAAATACAACACATGTGAGGAAAAAAAAAATTTCCAAAGCAAGTCAGTCTCTCCCTTCCTGGAACTTTCCTGATGGTCCTTCTCTCCACTAGACTTCCATTGTCTGGATTTCAACTTGTTCGACAGCTTCTCCCTTTCCAGCTCATTCCATCAAGAAGAGCCAGCACAGAAGTCTGTCTCTCCTCCAGCATCTCTGACCCATGGACCCCACGGATGACAGGGCTACATTTCCTGTTTTTAAATGTTCTTCTATAACCTCCATTTGTCCTTCCCCAGGGAGGCTTAAATTCCATTGGCCACCTTACTTCGTCATTCTCTTCCTTGTCCCTTTCTGCCTTTGCTTGTGGATTCTGCCTGTTCTGCTCTATCAGGGCATAGAATTTATCCTGCCACTCTTCGCCTAAATCACCAATCGCAGAAGTTTATTTGATGATGGCAGTTTTTGTTTTTTTTTAGATGGATTAAACATGGTTCATAGCTGGTACATTTCTGAAGCAAAGAAAAGAGGTTGATTCTCAGAGCAACTGAGAGCACTGGAATTTAGCACGGTTTTGAAAGCTGAGGAGAGGAAAACAAGTGATTATAATAATATTATTATTAGGAAAATAATATATATTATATAATAATGATATTTATTATTATTTTCCTAATTGGTATTTGAATTTAGAACTTTGTGCTAGGCAGGCACTCTACCACTGAAATCATACCTTCAGCCCCTTTTTACTCAATGTTCAGAGTGTGTCTCTCACTTTTGCTTGATGCCAGTCTGAGACAGCTTGTCTCCTATCTATGCTACCTTATAGCTGGGAATAGAGGCATTAGACTTCACACTCTAGCTACTTTGATGAGGTAGGATTTCACTAATGTTTGCTACCCACGCCGGCCTTAAACCCCCATCTTCCCGATTTCCACCTCTCAAATAGCAAGGATTATGGGTGTGAGCCACCACACTGGACAATCTCTTTTTTTTTAATCATATATATATATATATATATATATATATATATATATATATATATATAAAAGATACTGTACAGAGGGGTTATAGTTACATGAGTAAGATCATGTGTCCATTTCCTATCGAGCATTGTTACCCCCTCCTTTGGTTTTCCCCTACCATCCCTTCCCTCCCCACCTCCCTATCTTCCCACCTCCCCAACTCCTCCCTCCCCTCCAAATTGTAAAGTTCATTTTCAACATAGTGTCTTGTACATCTCATTGTTACAATGGTTCAACCTTATTTCAGCATTTTGTTATTTACCTTCCCCTCCCCAAATTAGAAAAATGTATATACAAGATGGAGGGCATTGGAATCAAATACAGTGACAACAGGAGTTATACCATGGGGGGGGGGGAGGAGAACAAACAAAAGAAACAAAAAAATCACATAGTACATTTTAAATATGTTAAAAACAATAGCAAGAAAGAAAAACCAGTTGTGTCCCTATCTTGGGGTTCATTTCACTTAACATCATCTTATCTGGTCATATGTACATAACTTTTGACCTTTTCTGCTTGTCTCAGACATATACTAGCAATTGCAAATAAGAGAAATCATGGGACCTATGTTTCTTTGGGCCTGGCTTACTTCACTTAGTATAATTTTTTCTAAGTCTTTGCATTTCCTAACAAATGGGGCAATGCCATTCTTTCTGATGGAGGCATAGAATTCCACTGTATAAATATACCACATTTTCTTGATTCATTCATCTACTGAGGGGCATCTGGGTTGCTTCTATATCTTACCTATGGTAAATAATGCAATAAACATAGTTGTGCTGGTAGCTTTAGTATGGCCTTGTTTGTGATCATTTGGGTAAATGCCCAAAAGTGGGATTGATGGGTCATAGGGGAGCTTTATGTGGAGTCTTTTGACTCCATACTACTTTACAAAGTGGTTGAACAAGTTTACACCCCTACCAACAATGCAGTTGGGTTCGCTTTTGGCCATTATAACTGGGGTGAGGTGGTATCTCAATGTTGTTTTGATTTGCATTTCTTTTACAGCTAGAGAAGTTGAACATTTCTTCATGTGTCTATTGGCAATTCTTATTTCCTCTTCAGAGAAGTCTCTAAGTCTTTAGCCCAATTATTAATCAGGCTGTTGTTTCTTTGAGGATTTGTTGCTGGGGGATTAAATTTTTTGAGTTCTAAGTATATTTTAGATATGAGACCCTTGTCCGTTGTAAATGGCTAGTGAAGATCTTCTCCTAATCCGAGGGCTTTCTATTGATCTTGCTAGCTATGTCCTTTGCCATGCAGAAGCTCTGCAGCTTCATGCATTCCCATTTGTCCAACCTTTCTTCAATTTGTGGTGTTCTGGATCTTTATTAAGAAAATTTAGGCCTGTGCCAAGGAGACCCAGGGTTTCTCCTATTCCTTCCTGTAATGTTTTCAAGGTGTCTACTTTGACTTCAAGGTCTTTGATCCATTTGGTGTTGATATATAAGGTTCTAGCTTTAGCTTTCTACAGGTGTTTAACCAATTTTACCAGCATCATTTACTGAAGAGGCTATCTTTCTTCCATTCTATTTTTTTTAAGCTCCCTTATCAAAGATTAGGTGGTTATAGGTCTGTGGGTTCATTTCTGGGTTTTCAATTCTATTCCATTGGTCCTCAGGTCTGTTCTTGTGCCAGTACCAAGTTGTTTTGATTACTGTGGCTTAGCAGTAGGGTTTGAAGTTTGATATTGATATTCCTCCAACATTGTTCTTTCTGCTAAGGATTGCTTTTGCAATTTGGGGTCTAACTCATATTAAGTGAAGTAAGCCAGACCCAAAGAAACACAGGTCCTATGGGTCCCCTCATTTGCAATAATTAGTAGATGTCTATGATAATTTTATCAGATGAGCAGAAAAGCTCAAAAGCTATGTACATATGATCATGTAAAATAATGCTAAGCGACATGAACTCCAAGATACGGACACAAGAGGTCTTTTTTGTTGTTGTTGTTTTTAATGTACTGTGTGATTTTTTCTTTCTTTCTTTTTTTTGGTCCGGTTGTGGGGCCTGAACTCTGGGCCTGGGCGCTGTCCCTCAGCTCTTCAGCTCAAGGCTAATGCTCATCCCTTGAACCACAGTGCTACTTCTGGCTTTTTTCTTTTTGCTTATGTGGTGCTGAGGAATCGAACCCAGGGCCTCAGGCATGCAAGGCAAGCGCTCTACCACTGAGCCACCTTCCCAGCCCCTTTTTGTTTCTTTTGTATATTCTTTTTTGTATATTTTGTATATTCTTCCCCCATGATATTTCCCCTGTTGGCACTGTATTTGATTTTGGTATTTTGCATCTTGTATATACATTTGTCTAATTTGGGGAGGGGAAGGGGAATAACAAAATGCTGAAACAAGGACACAGGATGCCCCATTGCAACAATGAGACCCACAAGACACTATATTGGAAATAAACTTACAGCTTGGTGGGGGGAGGAGTGGAGGAGATAGGGGAGGGAAGGGAGAGTGGGAGACAAACAAGGGAGGGTAACAATGATCGACAAGTAATGTACTCAGTACCTAACCCATGTAACTGTAACCACTCTGTATAGCATCTTTTCAAGAAAATAAAATAAATAAAAAATCATGGATCAACCATGTTACACTTGTCCTCAACTCTGTCCCTCTGGCTTTAATTTTATTTCCTTTTTCCAAGTCTCAGGGGACTGGGATCCAGGGAAAGAGGCTTGTCTGGACAGGAGAGGAGGTGGGTGGAGGAAGGAACTGGAAATCCCACGGGCTAATTGACAGCAGAGATGAGAATGTTCAGCACAGTAGATCTTCTGAAATGTAAATGGCAGTGAGATAAATAAGTACAAATCTAAGGCTGGCAAGAGGCAGCCGCTGGAGCTAATGACAGCATAATGATCAAAGAAATCAGTGTGGTCTGCACATGCTAACAACCCTCATCTCTATAGCGACAGTCATTCCCAGCACTCGGCTCACCACTGTGAAGAAATGCAGGAATTAATTAAAAAAAAACATTCTGGTAAAAGAAAAAATTTAGTTAGAAAATGCCTCTGCTTTTCTCTATTTCTTTATTCCAATTGCCAAGTTGAACAACAACAAAAAATCTCACCTATAAACCTCTGATTCACAAAGACATTCATCAAGTAAGTAATTTTCTTCACTTCTGTGAGTTTCTTATTAGGGTTAGAAAGCCTGAAAAAAAAAAAGAAGCCAAAAGCCTAATTTGTGATTGAACTTCATTTCTAGCACAATGTCATGTTGTATGGCCCTCTATTTAGTACTATATACCTCTGATTAGCAACTGCCATCTGGCTGATTGATCGTGATATTTAACAAATAGAGCCACAGATACGGCAGACTTCATTAGGCCCTGATGTTTTTTAGAGTACTTACTTTTTGCACTACTCACTTGACAATCATGCACTGTCTCGTGAGAACTCCAATCTTGCTGATTGTCTTTTCTTAAAATTTTTTTATATGCTTGCACATTGCCTCTTGATATAGAAGCTTATCAAAATCACTGCTACTGTTGGGTAACTGTCAGTCTTATAAACCATCAATTAATCTAATTCATAGACTCCATGCTTTACTTGGGAACGGTTAAATCACCAGCCAATTCTTAGTGCATCATTCACCAGGTGAAACATGCTAGTATGCTACGGATCCTTGTGGGTCCTATGATGGTTTCTGGGCTTTGCAAACCTCATTCCTGACAAGCGTGTCTTTGGGGAAAACCTTCCTGCCATTTAGCCCATTTAACCCCTTCTGCACACCCAGCAGACTGTCAGCCAACAACCTTGGGTGATAGTCACTGTGTAATCTCTGAAACATATAGGTCTGCCTATATATTCAATAAGTACTCTTCTTTCTGGCCCCATTTGGTGGAATTCTGCAATATGACTGAGTCAATTTCTTAGATTCCCTGTGAGGTTAATTAAACACCAGATTTCCACAGTCACCATGATTCAGTGCTGATCGGCTTCCCATCATACATTTGGGTTGTATCCTTTCTCTTCTTCCTGTGTACCTAGAACTCCCTGACAATCACCAGACAGCTTGGCTTCATCTCAATACTCGCACCTGGGGAAGACCCAACAAAGCATTCATCACAGATATGCTCCTAGAAGCTGGTGTTGGGTTGAAATTCTGGCGTTGGATCATTTGAGTCTCTGGTGTCATCTCAGTGGAAGGTAGGGCATGACTGTCTGAGAATGATGGAGCATAAACAGTCACCGAGACATTGTTAGTCATCTTAGGTACTATAACGAACTACCACAGACGGAGTGGCATTAACACCTCTCTATTGCTCACACGTTGGGAAGCTAGGCTAAGGTCAAGGCATGAGCACTCCTCCTGGCCTCTAGGTGGCAGCCTTGCTATGTTGTCCTATGACTTTCCTTGTGCACCTATGGAAGTCCTTACCTCTGTCTTCTTACAAAACCTGTAACCATAATGGGTCTCTGATCTTGGGATTTCACACAGACTCTCATAGACCTCATCACCAAATACCACCACATTTAAGTGGTTGGAGGACAGTCTATCTCCTTCCATGATGCTTCTCCATCAGCACTCACCTGTGTTCCTGGGACCAGAAAATAGAGAGGAAAGGCTTTCACCTTTGTCATAGGTACACATATTCTATAGGTGAGGAACCTAGGACTGTGGTCCAGTTGCCTGACAGCCTCATTCAGAGATGCTTCCCAAAGGCAGCTAATGAGATGAACGTTTGGGTACAGGGCAACTTCAAGCTGTCTGTCATTCACTTCTTCAGAGTGATAACGTGGTTGGAAGAAAGGCTGAGATACTCTGTGGAGGTGAATGGCACCCATGTTTGATGTTTGTTACAGTCCCAGAAGGAGCCAGACTGGCCAACTGGAAGGACATCTGTGGCGGGGAGAGAAGGCAGTCACATGATCGGAATGAAAGACGTACCACTAGCAATGGGGAGCCCTCGATTCTAAGGAGACACCATGCCTCACATCAGTGTGCCCCGGAAAATGTCCATGGGAGTATAGAATGGTGTGCCCAATGGACATTCATTGGGATGTGTCCTTGGGCACTTCAGCATGTGTGTAGTGCTGGAGGTTAGGGAGTGGCCGGTGTAGCCTGGGCACTCACAACAGATGGCTTTCATGGTATGGTCCTTCCATCATCCCCCCATTTCAGCCTCTGTGAGTGCATGGAGGAGCAACCTCTCGTTACAGTCGATGGTACCCCAGGATTCCCTTGTGCCAGCAAGATTTCCTTTCCCCACGACTAATGTCTACTCTGGGTATTGATTTGTACTTTCTGCTTCCCGTGATACTTCCCATGATATGGCCAACACCTTTATGAGCCCCCAGTTTATAGATTATCTGGCAGGATTGTAATTTGGCAACCCAGACATTTGGATAAAGAAATGCATTGTTTTTATTTTCTGTTGTTATGATAAACAAGGACTCCACACTTGTTGGTTTGGAGGGATACAGATTTATCTCCTGACTTAACTCTTTTGAAGACTGGCAGCCCAAAGCAGTTCTCAATGGGTGATAATGAAGGTGCTGTTGGGTCTTTGTTTCTTCCAGAAGTTCAAGAAGAGAATCACTGTCTTCATCTGTTCCAGCTGTTTGAGGCTGACTATATTCTTCCACCAGTGGCTCCTTCTCTCATCTTCAGAGACAGCCATAAGCAGTCACACGGACCAAGTGCAGCCTCGGTTCTCTGTCTCCTCTTTCGCTTATAAACACCTAGACAGTTGCATCAGTCTCCATATGGACAATCCAGAGGACTCTTGCTATTTGAACACCCATCCTTCACAGCCAGTTTATCAACAACCGTGATCACGTTTTGCCTATGACATAAGATACTCAACTAGTTTCTGTGGGCATTTGTATCAAAGAAGAAGAGGAGATTCAAAGTGAGGATGAACGATCTCATGTACAGCTATGAATCTGCCTTCTATCCCCAGATCATGCTATAAATGCTGTTATGAGAGGCAGACACATGAGAACGTGGTCTGTTCTGGACATTTGGAAACAGTGGCAAGAAAGATATTTATTTGGATATTTATTTGCAATCTCCATCTTAGACATGACGGCCTGAAGGATTTGGAATGTTGTGTGTACATAGGAAATCATCCCCTTCATTCTAGAAAGCACCATTTGGGTTAAGAAGAGATTTGCTACAAATTCATTAGGGATTTTTTTTGGGGGGTCCGGTCATGGGGCCTGAACTCTGAGCCTGGGCGCTGTCCCTCAGCTCTTCAGCTCAAGGCTAGCGCTCTACCACTTGAGCCACAGTGCCACTTCCGGCTTTTTTCTTTTTGCTTATGTGGTGCTGAGGAATAGAACCCAGGGCCTCGAGCATGCAAGGCAAGCACTCTACCACTGAGCCACCTTCCCAGCCCTACAATTCATTAGGGATTTTTAAAAAAATTATCATTTTTGAACCTGACTCTCATCATCCGGCGGTTCTGGTTTTCAAGTGATGTTATTTCAATGAGAGGTCTCAGTAAGGACCAGGGATTTACAGCTAGGAAACTGCACACTTTTGGATTTCCCATAGATGCAGATAAATAGACGGAAAACAGACACCTGTGCTCTCAATGGGAGTGGATTCAGATTGCCATGAGAAGATAGAATTATGAACCACGATTTGCCTCAGAGGATATGCCTAGAGCCCAGAAAAGTCAAGGGGTGCCTTTTGATGCACCTAAGTCTAATAATTACTGTGAACGGGAAATTGTCAGAGTCCTAGCTTGACAAAGACATCCCAGGCAGAGACACCCACCCCTTTCAGCATGGGAAAATACAGGGTTTTGTTTCCAACTACGCACAAAATGTAAACCAGCAGAAATGCTGGCCGAGGGCGAATGGGCTTCCAGAATTGTGTACGAAGAGAGGGTTGATTTGCCTGGGTCCAGTTTCAGCAGCTAGAGAGCTGCAGAAGGTCTCATAAACTTGCTAAGAAACTTTTCCTTTTCCCTCACTTCTTCCTCTTATAAGAAGTGACATCAGATGGAGTGGATTTGGTATGAGGCATGAATAGACCTGAGACACGCATGGCAGCGTTGCTGTGGCTGTCATTGCCGCGCATCCTATACTCAGGCCATTCCCAGGCAAGCCGGTGGCTTGTAAGTGCCAGCCCCGCCATTCTCCACAGACATCTGTCTCTGGTGTCGGAACTCCCTCTTCGGCCATGCTCTCATCTTGTAATGTGCAGCACTGGTACACATGAGGGCTCCTGTTTCCTCAGCTCCTGGCTAGCCCTCTCTGTAGGTATAACCTGAGTGGCTTGTTCCTATGCTTGGACTAATCATGCACTTCTTATCCGGAACATTCTCTGTGTGGCCCAGGCTGATGCCCTTGGATGTTCCAAACAGCATGTGCCACTCAGCACAGAGATGTCTCCTGCAGAGATGCACAGGTGCTAGGGTTATGACAGCACTCACAGCTGAGGTTTCCACCGTTTCAAGTCTTCAGAAGGTCAGCATTCTTGAGAAAGCTAGTATTCCTTACAGTGAGTGATATTTTCCTCCTCACTGTCAATGAATGAGAAGAGGACAGGCTCCTACCTTCAGAAATGTTCAGGCACAATTTTAGGAAGTTTCTGGATAATAATTCATTTCTTTCTCACTGGAATATGATATTGCTAATTATTCACTTTTTTGTGTGTGTGGCTAAAGGCATTGAGGACTAGAATAGATGAATAGCTTCCCAAGGAGAAGACAGTAGGAAACACAGTTACAACAACCAAATCAGTCATCTGTGCTCCTGTGACTTTCCTAACACCTTTACTGCTAAGATGGATAACTGTAATCTTTAAAGGATTTTTTTTTTGTCAGTCATGGGGCTTGAACTTAGGGAATGGGCACTGTCCCTGAGCCCTTTTGCTCAAAGCTAGTGCTCTACCACTCTGAGCTACAGCACCACTTCTGATTTTCTGGGATTTACAGTAATTGGAGATAAAAATCTCATGGACTTTCCTACCCAGGCAGGCTTTGAACTGCAACTCTCAGATCTCAGCCTCCTAAGATTCCAAGTGTGAGCCATCACTACCAGGTTTTTATTATTATGTTTATTCTCAAGTAATGCTCTATTGCTTGAGTCATACCTATAGTTCTTTTTGTGTGTTATTACTGCGGCTTGAACTCAGGGCCTTGAGATCTTGCTTGGCTATCTTGTTCATGGCTGTCAGTCTACCATTTCAGCCATGTCTCCAGTGCTTTTTGCTTTAGTTAGTTTGTAAGTTTAGGCTGATCTCTGAACGTGATAATCCTGCTTAGGTTTCCCAATTGCTGATACTATAGAAATGAGATATGCCCTGCCCTTCAGTCTTATGTATTGATTGGATCTCATGTGTTGACAATGCATGGGGTTTCTGAGAAAATCATCACACAAGCAAAGTTCACCTTCGGAAAACTATTTCACATTATCTCATCATCTGGTGACCTCTAGAAGAACTAAAATTAAGTTGTATATTAGGTCTGTATTACCTAACCCTCTAATTACACTGCAAATCCTCAAGGGTCTTGAGTCATATTTTGTCTTTTAAAGAAAGATTTTACACTTTGACCAAAATCTTTTGAATATCTGTAACCAGGCCACAAAATAGGTCAGTTGTTAAAATACATCTTATAGGTCAGATTTATTTAAAAAAATAAAATTGAGGTCAGACGCATGAGCTATTAGGTAATGCTTTACTTTTGGGTCTGACTGAGGATGAGGTAACCTAAATCTTGCTTAGAAAAACACAGATTTCTGTCTAGTCTTTCATCATGCTCAAATGAAATATATACAATGTCCAATTTGATTCTTGTTTATTTAACATATTATTTTTCTGGAAAAAATATACTGCCGTATGATATACTTAGTGTAAAATTATTGCCATATTATATACATTTATTTCAATTTGTTCAATAATAAAGCAATTCTGTGTGCCAGGGACCAAGGATTGCCATTAGTTAACATCAATCAGGCCTCCAAAAAGAAACAGGAAACATCTAAAGGAGTTTAATAAAGATATTACTTATATAAAGGGCATGAAGATTGCAGGAAAGCACAAATGATGACACTCAGGGTTCCGTAGAGTAGCCGTATGTAGGCAAATTTACTGTTTTTTTGGCATGACAGAGTGGAAAGGTAAGCTTGTAGGAAACAAAAGGGAAGTAATAAGTTCCAATAAAATACAAACAGGTCTGTTAGCATCAGTGCACACCAAGAAAAGGCATTTAAATGGACTACAATAGTAATCCTGCCAGATTATGAACTGGCTTGCAGTATGTCTAATAAATTAAATGAAGTTTTTTTTTTTTTTTGGTCAGTCGTGGTGCTTGAACTCTGGGCCTGTCCCTCAGCTCTTCAGCTCAAGGCTAGCACTCTACTACTTGAGCCACAGTGCCACTTCCAGTCTTCTGGTAGTTTATTGGAGATAAGAGTTATGGACTTTCCTTCCAGGGCTGGCTTTGAAACTGTGTCCTCAGATCTCAGCCTCCTCAGTAGCTAGGCATGAGCCACTGGCGCCTGGCTTGTATTTTTTTTTTTTTACATAAGCAAAAGTTAACCATGATATTAAATAATTGGGAAAATGAATAAACTCAGAATAAACTGATAAAATGAGTGCACCCTAAATATTTAGACTGGGTAGTTATCAGCAAAGTATCGTACCATTTGTAAAGAAATGGAAAGACCTGAAAAAAATTGTGTTCAATGAAATGTTAAGTTCAGAGAGACAAAGGATGCATGCTCCCCTGATACCTGGAAGCTAGATTTAGTTATAAATTTATTAGTGAATAAGTTGTGTGGTATGCAAGTATATAAAAATATAGTAACTAAAATACAGTACAATTATTGGAGAACTCTAATAGTGTAAATTCTTAGAAAGTCACAGTCAAAATTCAGAAAAATAAAGCACCAGGAAGAGCTACTCAAAAGGGATGGGTGGAGTCAGGGAAAAAGGGGTAGAGGAATGAAGAGAAGAGCAGGAGAATACAGTCAAGAATCTGCTGAATATCCTACAGAATTAAGAAGAGTAAGGGGAAGGGTGAGTAGGGGAGGGATGGGTGAGAATATTGAATATTGAAACATCAAAAGGCATTGTATTCCTAAACTGCTTTGTTAAATGGCAATACCTTTGTACAACTACTTGAAGATAATAAATTAAAAACAACAAATGAAATATATTGAATACAGGTTTAAACTTCAGCAGAATTCGGAAACAATCAATGTCTTATTAAGAAATAACTGATTGCAAAGGACATTAAAACATAACAAAAACTTAGAAAGATTTAACCCCAGTGAGCTAGTATTGGTTCCTAATTCATGCTGCAAACATACCTTGCCTCAGTTTTTGTCAACAATCTGGAAAGCAAATTTGCAGCCATCTTGAGTTGAGCTGAAATGCACACGGTTCCCAATGTATTAGCTCAGTGTATTGACCTCTTCAGGTGTGCTCACTGTTCTACGTTCAGTAGTATTTTTTGTGATGATATCTTTGTTTTCTTATTAGATTTGAAGTCTTGTGAAGCCAAGATTCTGGCTTTTCTGGTACAGTGATTTGTAAGTGGTAAGCGGTCAGTACAGATTCATCAAGACAGGTAGATGACCAAATTTTTACCTAGACAAGCTTCATAAGCTAGCAGGGACTTATTAAGAGGAGAGATGCTGTCACAAAGAATCAAGGGCTCTCTATAGCTCTGGGAATGGTTCAGAGAAGTATACAGTCACGGGGCTATGCTTTGACAGTGATGTGTGAATACTGCCCTATCAAAGACAGTTTAGGATAATATTTAAAGTGATTTGAATGTGTAAATATAAAGGGATCTGATGGGAGAGAAGTGGAAACAGCATGAAAGACAAATGGAAACTTAGATGTTCAGGAAAGTATCGACAGATACAGTAGAGAGTGATGGTTTAAGAAAGGAAATAAGAAAAGATGATTTCCCCTCCCCCATTCCAGGTCTTATAAAAGAAGGAAACAATAAACCATGAGAATCTATGAGAAGAAAAATATACAAGAAGTCAAGGAGAATAGAGATGAATAAAAAATGTTCTAAAGATGCTATGTTAAATATTTATTATGATTTTTCTAGCTAGGAGGTAGAAAACTCATTCCAGCTAAATTAATCTATCATTCTATTGGATCATGGCAGCAGCCTCCAAAAGAGATTTTTAACAAAAGGGATATATTTATGTACAAAGACAATCCTAGTTCCTTTTTCATTAATTTTAACAAGCTGTGTTTTTGTATCACAGAGTGTACTTTTTTTTCAAGTGCATCTAATTCTCATGGTAATCCTGTGAGAAGGTTATTATCACTATTTCATAAATGAGGAAATGCAGGCTCAGGTTAGGGAACATATGCTTTATATCCCAATTTTCATACATCTCAATGGCAGAATGAAGTTCAAACCCAGGTGCTGTGATTGTAAGCTTACTATTTATTTAACTATCCTAATGTTTGGCTGTGATAAGTGTCTATTGATTGGTAAGAGCTAGTTATAAAAAATAATTAGTGTTTTGTTGACTTTTTTTCCTAGTAGAGATCTAGTTCACAAAGTTCCTTTTTCTTCTACCTGACTGGCAAAGAAGTATATCTTTTTTTCCTGGAAGTAATCAAATAAAAAAATCCAGGAATCTCTTGGAGAAATTCATAAAGGAGTGAGATACATAGGGAAACAGTATGGATAATGGTAAAAAAAAAAATATGGGATTTAACAGACCGAACTTGCTTTGTGTCCTGAATTTGCTGCAAAGTTTTTCTGAATTCCAAGTCATTGGCTATGTCTAATGCTTCCACAGCTTCCTAATGGTTCACTCCCTGGTAGTGGAAAGCATATGTGATAAGTTTGGCAGAGTTTTTAACACAATACTCCGGAAATATAGGACCTCATTAATATATTAGCCTTTCCTAAGCATGGTGAGAGATTATTATAATAAGCCCAATTGAGGAGTCCTGTGCTCTGATGGGTCATCCTACCCTCTTGATATGGATGGTAGACTGGACCACGTGACTTGCTTTGGTCAACGGAAGATGACAACGTTGAAGCCATCACATTCCTGACAATGTGTGTATATCAATGGTTATCATGTAGTGGGGATAGTTTTTGCCTTCCTATGTGAAAAGCCAGGACTTACCTGCGAGAGAGCAAAACAGCTGCTGGGTAAATGGTAGAGGAGATCTCCAACAAGCAAGGTACAGCTGAGCCACCACGATGTGACCGTATTCCATTAGCCTGTGGAGATGAGGACGGATGCAGTGTTCAGCAAAGCCTAGCTAGGCCATGTCTTCAATTTGCAGAACTAGTTGCTGATAAAAGTTTGTATGAAGATATTATGTTTTAGGGAGGTTTGTTACTAAGAAATAAGCAACTAGAAAGCACCTGATACTTGAAACAGAATCATTTTTGGGAAAAGAACACAAGAACGGATTTCATGGCTCTGGGATTGCACAATAGGGTAAAACGTAGAAAAGAAATGAGAACATTTGAGTGGAAAGCTGGGGAGTAAAGTTCACGCAGCATGTAGCGATGTGAGACCTGGGCAAACATTGTCTGCCCTGTCTTGAGAATAATGCTTTGAATGAATTAATTGAGGCTAAGAAAATTGCCTAAGAACAACATACTGTTTCAATTGCTTGTTTCTCAATGTGGGACAAAATGCTACAAGAGAAAAATGAGCTAACAAGGAACTAGTTTGTAATTAGAATTACCTAAAGGAAGTATAAACACTTCAGTATTTGCTGGTTGGGAAAATGAGAGATTCCCCAAAGAACCAATGACTTCAAGTCCTGATCAAATCATGGACAGAAGGTCATTAGTAAAATCTTCCAAAAAATTTGATATGTAGCCAGATAATCTTCCAAAAATTTATTTGAGAGATCAAAATGAGGTTTTTTTCCCCACTGGGACATTCTCTTCCAAGAGACTGAAGACTGAATAAAACTCCATCTAATATACAAAGCACATGCCTCTTTTTTCCCCCCTCAGAGCTGAGGACCGAACTTAGGGCCTTACACTTCCCAGGCAAGTGCTCATCCACTGAGCTAAAGCCCCAGCCTGCCAAACACCTTTTCTATAATTTACTTATCCAATGATGGGAAGCTAGCCTGGTTCTGTAAGTTGGCTGTGATAAATGATACTGTAGTTAACACTGGCATACAGGCATTTCTGTTGTGTGCTGACTTACATTCCTTTGCATATATGCTTTGGAGTGGTAAAACAGGAAGGTATGTAGGATAGCTTTGATTTTTAGTATTGACGAACCTCCAAGTAGTTCTCTCTAATTTTCAAAAGCAGGAACGTGGCAATGCAAAGCCAGCCTTTCAAAAATAAAGTTCTCTGATCAGTGACATTGCTGAGAAATGTGATCCTTTGTTCTTCCAATGTATACCCGTGAAAGTCAAGAGCATCTTGGGAATATCTTTGAGAGAGTCTTTCCTACCCATATGGCCTTGGTGTGTACACAAACCTGCAGGAGGATGGCAGGTGCAGAAGGATATGCATTTCCCTCTTCACCTCATCTCTCTCCCTGTCCACAGCATGGCATCTGTGCCTGGATGTAGCAGGCACAGAGCTCTGCTCTTGCTTCTGCTTTGCAATGGGGAACTAAAATGACTTCATTGAGATTTTAGGAGGGACCACACATACATCTCAGCATACACGTGGCTTTCTTTAAGGCTCATTGGTCTGTCAGAAGGTACATCCTTCCCTGTTTTGAGTTTGTCTTGGAGAGGTCCATCTGGGATGCAAAGTTCTCCATTTTTGACAAGAGGGATCTAGGATAAGAGATCTCTGTGTGATCTAGGTAGCCCTCTTTCTCCCTGGAGTAGGTAGAGATAGTAGGAAGCTTATTCTGGAGCCATTTTCAGTAGTGAGCAAGCAAGTACTTTCTTTTCTGTGGTTTTCTCAGAATTTTCAGAATCTAGAATGGACGGAGTATGATGACATACCTTAGAGAAATCTCAGTGGAAGGGAACACGTGAGAAATAATGTATTCTTAAACTAGACATTAATGTAATCAAAGTGCAAATTGAAGAGCAGTGTATAGAATTTTTTCTTTATCAGTTACTAACAACTGTTAGTATTGACTAATTGTCAAGTATTGACTAACAATTATTTATTAAAATCTAACATATGATAGTTTATTAAAATCTTAGGCTTATATGATAGTTTCCCTTTTATGCTTTTGAAGAAACTATACTCTCCAATTTGGCAGTACTAATTTACATTCCAACCAACAGTGGATAATAGTTCCTTTTCCCACATCCTAACCAGTATTTCTTTTTGTTAGATTATTTGGACTTTGCCAGAAAACCACGTAGTCACCCAGGTACAGAGAACAAAGAAAAGTTTATTGCCAGGAAAGGGAGCCGGCAAGACCCCTTCTCACAAGAAGTGAGAAGAAAAACGGGCTATCGTCTGGGATGACCTATATAATCTAGGAGGTTTAGGAGGGGCTAGATGGGGCTAAGAGGCTGAGACCCTGGTGTGGATGTGTGGGCCAGGGGCTTCATCATGGTGGACTAGGATTTTTTGGCTGCCATCCAAGTAGTAGATAAGGGTCCTGCAGCTGCCCAGACCTAAAGTCACTCTAAGGGGCTCTTGCTGCCTTATATAGTGGTAGCTGCCCCAGAGAAGTGCCATCCCAAGGTAAAGAGGGTTGAAAGTTGATTATTTACTGCCTTTACTACATGGGCCTAGTGTTGTCTAGGAAGGGAGCATGCTAAGCTCTGGAGAGGGGAAGGAGCATACTACGCTATGGGAAGGGAGCTCATTTCGCTAACACTTCCAATATTTTTGGATTATAGTCTTTGTAATTGGGGTGATTGTATTGCAACATTTTGATTTACATTCCCTGACAGCTAATGATATTGAACATTTTTTTCTTATTGGCCATTTGTATGTCTTCTTTTGGTTAGTATATATACACAATGGAATATTATTCAGGCATAAAGAAGAATGAGATTTTGTCATTTGCAACAAAACAGATAGAACTGGGGGACATTGTGTTGAGTGAAATAAATAGATAAATACTGATGTTCTTTTTCCTAAGTGGAAACTGAAATACTCAATTACCAAGAAGTAGGAAAGAGATCACTAGAATTGGGGATGGATGGAGGGATAGGGGAAAATGGATATTTTATGCACATATGGAAATATCACACCATGCCCCATTAATTTGTATAATAAGTATATCAATCACAAAACTAAAAACAAACCCCAGGTTCATTAATCTTCCCCAAATCTGAAAAATAAGACTGACTACTCTTCTTATTTTCCAGATGAGGAAATCTCTCAGACTTTAAATTCTCTAGATGCTAGACAATTGTATATAAAACATTTATTCCTTGATAAGCTTGACTTTTAGCTTCAACAGTGTTCTACTATCAAGTCATCTTATCTCTCTAGCTCAGGCCCTCTCTGTCTTCATTTTCCCTCCCTTACCCTCCTCATCTGTCCCCTCCCTCTTTTCTCCCCTTTCCTTCTTTCCACTCTCCTCCTTCTCCCTCCCCTCCTCTTTGCCTCCTCTTTCATGAACTCTCAGAAGCAAAATGTTAAACATTGCTCATCCCATCCATATGAGAGCTATGTTTCTCTTCTCCATAGTAGTAAACACAATGATCAACATAAAATTATTCATCTTTGTCTGCACTGTCCTGATTAAAAATCCATATAGCCATATGAACACTGAAACAGCACTTCTGTGATTAGGTTGATTGGTATTTACGATCCTTAATGAGACATAACACAGTCATTTGTGCAAACCACAGGCATATCCTCAACCCAAGTTGTCATGGAGCCAAGTGCAAATTATGTGGGGTGGGACAGCATCATGAAACATGGCTTCCTACATCATCAGCGGGATTTCAAGAGCTGCCAGGAATTTAATGTGTTCATGCCCAACTGCCATTTGCTTCTATTTGACATCTTTGAATCTATCCAAAACATGTTTGTGTTACTCGGTGTTTTGAAATGATCATAGATTCCCACGTATGTGGGAAGAACAGCACTGAGATCCTATGAACCCTAACCCCAGATCCCCCCAGTGTATTGGAATATGAGAGCCATAGACATCAACATCAGCGCTACTTGCTGACTTGTCCAGGTATCCCCAGTTTTGTTTGTAGGGGTGTGTGTGTGTGTGTGTGTGTGTGTGTGTGTGTGTGTGTGTGTGTGTGTGTGTGTGTGTTCAGTTATAGATTTTTTTCACCCACCAGGTGTACGCTGTATCCTTAACTTCTCCTACCCTCTCCAGACTCTTCTTCCTGTCTCAAGCCTTGGAAACTACTAACATGTTTTCATTCTTGTATTTGTTTCCATTCAAGAACATTGTATAAAAGAAATGAGTACATTACATGTTGGACATGGGTAATTTTCATGAAATACAATGGTTTGGAGATTTCTCTGAGTTGTTGCAGACATTAAGAATTATTTCCTTTTATGTGGTTGAAAGTTCTTTCATGATATGCATGGAATATGACTTTGTTTAACCGTTTACTTGCTGGAAGATATTTGTTTCTAGATTTTTCTGTCATGAATAAAAATGGCAAATACCTTGCACATGGGATTTTTTAAAACAGTATGTGTTTAATTTTCTGAAGTGGAGAGAGAGCGAGTGAGCAATTATTGTACCTGTAACAAATACATGCTTAGTTTTGTAAGAAATCAGTACATTCTTTTCTGGGGTGTCCATGCTGTTTTACATTTTTCCCATGAGGCCTAGGTAATCCATTTCCCCTCACTGTCGCAGGTATTTGGTATTGCCACTATGACTGAGAAACCCTTCATTTTGATTTTACCAGACATTTTTCTAATGGAGAGTGAAGATGAGCATCTTTTTCTGTGAGCACGCACCACCCGTTTATCTTCTTCACTGAAATATTGGCTGATAGCTTCTGCTTCTTTTTCTAATTTTTTACTTTAATGGTTTGAGAGTTCTTAATATTTATCGTTATCCTTTATCACATGATTTGAAAATATTTTTTTTTACCAGTCTTTAGTTAGTCTTTCATAAATAGGGCAATACGGAGCCATGAAATTCACTGTTAAGACTTCCCTTAGCTTGAATTGAGTTGGGTGGTGTCAACAGGGAAGGAGTAGACAGATGAATGAATGAAGAAGAGAAGAGGGAGAGAATGCAGTCAAGATTTCCATGTATATTCTGTAAAATTAACAGGGGTGAGGGAAGGAGTGGGGAAGGGGAGAGAGGGGCGAGAATTCATAAACTGCTCTGTTAAATGGCAACTCCTTTGTACAAGTACAAGAAGGAGGAGGAGAAGGAGGAGGAGGAAGAAGAGAAGAGGAGGAAGATGAGGAGGAGGAAGATGATGATGAGGAGGAGGATGAAGATGAGGAGGAGGAGGAGGAGGAAGAGGAGGAGGAGGAGGAGGAGTAGAAGAAGAGGAGAAGATAAAAGAATTCCCTTCTATGAGTTTTCCAATAATCCTTTCAAACCCTGAAGAGATAGCCTGTTAGGGCTCTAATGTAAAGGAGAACAAGAACTAAGTTTTAGATTGGTGTAAAATGTTTAGAGAAAACAGTACTTCTCAGTGTGAACAGAGAAATGATTCACACTGTGTACTTTCATTCCTTTTTATTGTTTACATTTCCTAGCATAAATCTTTAGCCAGTTTATTTTGATTACCTGTGAGTATTAATTTCAAGCCATGGCAAGCTATTAGAATATCTAATAATTCTGTAGGCAGGTGTAAATCTTTACTGAAGTATCTAATCAAGATTTCCCATGGTATTAATTTTACCTCTTAAGTAGTTTTTTTTTTACTGTGCCAATAGAGTCTAAACAAGGAACATAAATTCAACAATCATATACATCTTTGAAATTTGTGTGTTTATTTCTTAGATTTAAAGACAAAGAAGAAATAATGGTGTGCTAGAACAAAATAGCACATCTTATCTTGGGATCTTTTTTTGGAGGAAATGCTAAGAAATAAGTTACCTCCTTATATATTGATTTGCATGAAATTATAAAAAAAAGCTAACATACTACATCTCATCACTAGTCCACTAACCTCAAAATGTTATTGGTAAAGATCTTGTCTGTTTTATTAAATGTAGTAACTGTTTAGGGGATTGTTAATTGGACACGGCTTGCTTCTCATTGTCTCACAATGGAGCTATCATTGGAGAATAATTTAAAAATTCTCTGGAGCCTCTGTAAATTCTTACTCTAAAGTACTTCTGCTTTCATAACAGGTTCCTCTACATGGCAACTCAAAGTTACACCAAGTTAAGAAAATACTTTGTTCTCTCGATGCTGGTGGCTCATGTCTGTAATCCTAGCTACTCAGGAGGCTGAGATCCAAAGATCATGGTTTGAAGCCAGCCCAGGCAGAAAAGTCCCTGTGAGATGCTTATCTCCAACAAACCATTCAAAAACTGGAAATGAAGCTGTGGCTCTGAGTGGTAGGGTACTAGCCTTGAGGAAAAGAGCTCATGGACAATGCCCCGGCCCTGAGTTCAAGCCCCACAGCTGACAAAAAAAGGAAGAAAATATTACATTTTTTGTTCCTCAATTTTCATTGAACTCTCTCATTGCATAGTTTGAGTCTTTTGTGAAGTGATATTCTCTCTCTCTCTCTCCTTTCCTCTCCTCCTTCCTTCTTTTCCTCCCTCCTTCCTTCTCCCTTTCCCTCTTCCTTTTCCACTCTATCCTCTTTTTCTCTCTTTTATGGTTCTCCTCTCTCTTCCTTCATCCCCTCTATCTTTCTGCTTATATCTCTCTGTTTCTCTTCCTACTAGAATTATGGGAATGGAGTTGAGAACACAACTTACGTTAGGGCTTTGTTTTCATGAAATAAAAACTTCCAAATAGTATCCACAATAATCTCTTAGTGGATTTTTACTCAGTGTAACCCGTTTATTATTGAATAGGAGCTTCTGCATGTTGAACACAGTGAGATTGCTCAATGGACTCTAGTGCTGACCTTTGAATTTGCTGGTGTTCTTGCTCTCTGGGAAAACTGGGTTCTGATAGGAAGGCTCCAATGGGGAACAGCATACTGAGAACAGAACTGATTATAAGTCATCAGGTTGTTAATTTCTATGTCTATTTTTCCAATGCATATAGCATTTACTCTGTGCCAGGTGAAGTTCAAGCTATTTAAAACATTAACACATCCGTTCTCCATAACGACTCTATCATGTAAGTGCTCTGATTATCACTATGTACGTAGTCTCAGACAAACCAGAGCACAGAATGTTTAATCCTAGATCACACAGCTATTACGTCTTGGCAGAAAAATAGAATAAACCTGAATGTGTGGCTTCTGAGTCTGAGAGTTTAAACATTGACCTACCTTTTCTAACAAGGAGAATCATCATCTTAACTGAACTGATCATAAGAGATAGATCTTCCTCCTTGCCTTCTAGCAAAATTATCTAACTGAATAAATTAATGAATAAAAACCTGAGAGTTAAATGGAAAAAAATATTGTTGTGCGGTTGATGGAATATGTTTCCAAGGCTGGGGAAGAGGTATGGTAAATGGAAACCCTTTCATTTTCTGATATATTTTTTTCTCTCTCTCACTGGAAAAGGCTTTCATTCTTTCAAGCGTGCTTTCAATGCTTTTCAGCAGGAACCGAGAGTGTGGGGAAATAAGTTGATTGTATTAATGGCATTGCCAAGAGTAGAGAAAACCCAAACCAGCTCGGCTGGGAAAAGTGGGGATTGTGTGGGAAACCCACGACTCATCATTTGACTCACTGTACCTCCTATGCGATGTGTTCTCTTTCTTTAAGAAATGCTATTCATGTGTTTATCTTCAGGAGGGTGGGTGGGGGAGAGGGCACAAAACTCAAGGGAAAAAAGGTTGAAAGAGTGCAGCAGTAGAGCTCACTGGACAAGGATGAGAGTGAACGCTACAACTTATGGGTGGAGATGGGAGGGAGGGACTGGGAGAGAGTAAGGGAACAGAAGATACTGTATGAAAGGAAATGGACTCATTACCTGACTCAGGTAACTGTAATCCCTCTGTACATCACCCTGATAATAACAATAATGTAAAAACAAGAAAGGAATCACTACAGAAAAAAAGAAAAAAATGCTATTTTTTTCACAGTGGTCAATGCTGAAGTGCATCTCATAATGGAGCATTGCATATCACCCTTATGCTTCACATTGGAGCCCAAACCACCATCATTAAGTACCTGGAACTAGTGAAGTGCTCTCCAGGCTTGTCAGCCTGTGTAAGAACCTACAGACCTGAATGCTTAACCAAGGAGAGACGTGTCCAAGTCTACTGCTGGAAATGGAGGAAGCTGCAAAGACATGTATTGGAATACAAGGTCTGAGTCTTGAAAAATATGAATAGGCTAGGGGGTGGAGGTGTAGCTGAGGAGGTGGGAAGGAAGGGATGGTAGGGGAAAAACAAAGGAGGAGACAGCAATGCTGGATAAGAAATGTACTCATTACCTTGCTCATGTAACTGTAACCCCTCTGTGCAGTATTTTCACAATAAAAAACTTAATTAAAAAAAAAAGAAGAGTAACCTCAGAGCAAGCACAGACAGTACCTGGAGCAAAGTTCTCCCAAAGCTTTCCATCTCTTTTTCAGTACATATGGTGAGCAAAGCAAAGCATCTTAGAGAATATGTACATGTAAATGTATAATTTTATATATAATTATATGTATTACCCCTGCACCTATGCAGATCCATAACCAAAAAAACTGGCTACAGAAACATCCAGAAAAAAGCATTACCTTTGGAGAAGAAACATCCATAATATGTCTGATTTTTGTTCGGTTTCTTCTTGGTACTTTTTAATATTATTTGTATTTTACAAAATAAGCATGTCACTTTTGTATGTGTCTGTGTGCTGGTACTGGGGATTGAACTCAAGGCCTCATCATTTCATCTTATTTGTGGATGGATGGTGTTCTACCACTTGAGCCACACTTCCAACCTTGCATTTTGCTAATTATTTTGGAGATAGGCTCTCTGCCTGTGCTGGCTTTGAACTTTGATCCTCTAATTTCAGATTCCTAGATAGCTATGGTGACAAGTGTGATTCACCAGTGCACAGCTTCTGTGATTTTTTTCTTTTCTTTCTTTCTTTTTTTTTTTTTTTGTGATGGGACTGAGGTTTGAACTCTGGCCTCCCGACTTACTCAGCTGATTTCTGTCATTTCAGCCTTGTTTCTCGTCTTACATAGAAGTATTAGAGTTCTAAAAAATGGACATACTATAAACACTACGTTATTTGCTCTTCCATATTTTATTTAGGTCCTTTCTGATAATTGAGTTGGTAAAATAATCCTTGGGCTGTTAAGAATTTCCATAGTTTGAAATACTGAATCTATATAGTTTGGGAATATGATAAGTTTTGCCTGTATGTTTCTCATCACAAGGAGAGGTGTATGAATCTAATTAAAGCCAAAGTAATATCACATTAGAATAGTAAGTCAGGATTCATTAATGATCATGACTCAATTCAAAATCCATCTCATTGACCTTATATATCTAGATGACTGGAAATAAATCCAATTCATTTGCCCAATCAAGAAATTGAGTGCCTCACAGCAATATTTAGGCTGTGTACTCTAAACCTAGCTTTTATAATTTATTAAAATATATCAGCACATGAATGTCATGTCCAGGGTTTTTGTCAATAGCCCACTCATCATGATAGACTTTTTTTGCTTGTGTCAGGAACATGGGTGCACTGTAAATTTAGAAGATGAGTTTGAAAAATTCTAATAATGAGGAATAACAAACTTTCAGGAATGCAGCTCATCTTCCGACCTGCTGCACCACAATTACTGGCAAAACTGCAATGTGTGAGTTACACCACCTTCTGTTTTGTGTGTTTTTGCTTACCTGTATCTTGTAAGAAAACAGTTGCTTTTTCTGAGAGGCAGGTGTGGCTTTCCCTCAACTACAAAACTACCATTTCCAAAACCATAGGCATCTTGTTTCATTTTACAGATCCTCTTCATCTCATGTTGATAATGAAGCCAGTTTAAGATGGGTCATAATGAATCTATTTTGTCTATATTAGTGCATGTAATCAATAGGTAGAAGCTATTATTCTTGTAAAAAAGTATCTAAGCAGTAATGGGATATTGGATTAAAATCAAAGAATAAGAATTGAGTAAATGGCTCATTTTTAAACAATGAGAAAATGTCATTTAGGGCACAAACACTCATCTTCTTTGAAACAGGAGATGAGTGCATCACTAACCTTTGAAACAGAAGAAGGGCCCGAGGGGAAAATAAGATGGGGAGAGCGGCTGTACAATGTCGCAGCGGAGCAAAACCATCTCTCCTGGGTTGCCAATCATTGCAAATTGCTGCTTAAAAATGTCTTTATTGATGAGACTTGAAGGGTTTACATTATCTCACAACAAACAAAACAGTGATTTATAATCTCACAGTTAAGGTAGCTGATTTTTGTGTCTGACTATGTTTTGGACAGCCGTGCCATTGATTTCCCCTTTGGAAATAGAGTCTACCATACAGAGCATGACAAACAGTGAGTGGGCTAGAGTACTCCTGGGCTAGGTGTTCCCTGCGGGACTCAGCTAGTGCACTCCAGTGTCTTCAAAGGGTCTCTGCCTTTCCAACCTATTTTTGACCCTGGCCCTTATTTTCCCTCAACTTACACAGCACAGTACCACTCAGCATTCAACAAGGTTCATCAGGGAGTCTTCCTCTTCCTCTTCCTCCTCTTCTTCCTCCTCTTCTTCTTCCTTCTCCTCCTCTTCCTCCTCCTCTTCCTCCTCCTCTTCCTGCTTCTCCCTCTCCCTCTTCTTATCCTTCTCCTTCTCGTTCTCCTTCTCTCTCTCCCTCTCCCCTCCCTCTCCTCCTCCTCCTCCTCCTCCTCTTCCTCCTCCTTCTATCTTTTCTCTTCCTCTTCTTTTCCTTCTCTTCCTTCTCCTTTGAAATATTTTAATTTTCTTTAAGAGGTTGTACAAAGGAGTTGCCTTTGTACAATAGGGTAGTTGATGAACAGTGCACCTTGATCAATGTCACCCCTTTCCATATTCTCACCCACCCCTCCAACCCAACCCTTCCCTCACCTTTCTTAATTTTTTAAAATTTATTTTTATTTTAATTTTTTTGGGTCCGGTTGTGGGGCCTGAACTCTGGGCCTGGGTACTGTCCCTCAGCTCTTCAGCTCAAGGCTAGCACTCTACCACTTGAGCCACAGTGCCACTTACGGCTTTTTTTCTGCTTATGTGGTACTGAGGAATCGAACCCAGGGCCTCATGCATGCAAGGCAAGCACTATACCACAGAGCCACCTTCCCAGCCCTACCTTTCTTAATTTTTAGGTTATATATTGAATTTTTTTGACATTTAACAAAATACTTTATGTATACAATGTGCCTTGATCTGTGTCACCCTTCAACACCTTCACCTCATTTCCATCCATCTCTTTTTAAAAATGTTCCCCAATTCTGTGGTATATACAATGCATTCTTGTCTCCATTCTACTCCCTTCCCCCATTCCTTCTTCTATTCTTTCCCTCTTGTCTCTCCTTCTTCCCTCCCCTGCAAGTACCTATTTCCTGGCACTTATTTTGTTGAGATTTGACTTAGTCTCCCTAAAGAATTATACTATTTGTGTTCTCCACAGAGTCTATTATACTTTAGTCAATTCATGTACAACAGCTTACATACCATCCACTGTGTTTACTGTAGATTTATTGGTACATTCTAGCTTCTACAAATAAGGGAAACCATTCAACCTGCATTTCTCTGAGTCTGGCTTATTTCACTTAATATAATTTTTTTCAAGTCTTTCCTTATAAATAGTACAATAGCATTCTTTATGGTGGATGAATAGAATTCTTTTTTTACATTTTTTATTTTTTATTGTAAAGATACTATACAGAGGGTTACAGTTACATGAGTAAGGTAATAAGTACACTTCCTATTGATCATTGTTACCCCCTCCATTGTTTTCCCCCTACCATCCCTTCCCTCCCTACCTTCCCCAAGGTTCTTTTTTTTTTTTTGATTGTGATTAAGTGATTACATAATTTCCCAAATTTCACAGTATTGTGGAATAATGATGCTCATTTAAAGTCACAAGTTCATTCTAACTTTCCTGGAGCAAATTGACTATCACAGTCTATAACATATAATGGTGTACACATATACACCATACATGTGATCAGCAGCATGGGGATATTTAGTAGTGGTTTGACCAGATGAGTGGGAGTTCTTTGTTTCTTGAGTCCTGTTAGTTTTGTCGTATCACCTAACATTTTGGATTTAGCATCCACTTATCAGGGAGACCATGTACCGTTTGTCTCTTTGCTCTTGGCTTACCTCGCTCAACACGATTCCTTCTAGCTCCATCCATTTCCCTGCAAATGCCATTATTTTGTCATTTCTAATGGTTGCATAATATTCCATTGTGTATAGATACCACAATTTTTGGATCCATTCATCTGTGGTGGGACATCTGGGTTGTTTTCATATCCTAGCTATTGTGAACAGTGCTGCAATAAACATGGAGGTGCATGTGTTTTTGTATATTGGTTCCTGTTGTTCAGGGTAGATGCGTAGAAGTAGTATGACTGGGTCATAAGGGAGGTCAATCTTTAGCTTTCTAAGGACCCTCCAGACTGCTTTCCAAAGTGGTTGTATAAGTGTACATTCCCACCAGCAGTGTAATAGGGTTCCTCTTTCTCCACATCCCCTCCAGCATTTGTCGTTGGCTGATTTGTGGATGTGGGACATTCTGACTGGGGTAAGGTGGTATCTCAGGGTTGTTTTTATTTGCATTTCCTTCACCACCAGGGATGATGAACATTTCCTCATGTGTTTCTTTGCCATTTTTATTTCTTCATTTGAGAAGTCCCTCTTTAGTTCCCTTGCCCATTTAGTAATTGGTTTGTTAGGTTTGGGAGGGATTAGTTTCTTGAGTTCCCTGTATATACAGGATGTTAACCCTGTATATTGCTGGTAAATATTTTTTCCCAATTAGTTGGTTGTCTTTCTAGCTTGGTGGCGATAGATTTAGCTGTGCAGAAGCTTTTTTTTTTTTGGTCCGGTTGTGGGGCCTGAACTCTGAGCCTGGGCGCTTCAGCTCAAGGCTAGCGCTCTACCACTTGAGCCACAGGGCCACTTCTGGCTTTTTTTTTCTTTTTGCTTATGTGGTGCTGAGGAATCGAACCCAGGGCCTCAGGCATGCAAGGCAAGCGCTCTAACACTGAGCTACCTTCCCAGCCCCAGAAGCTTTTTATTTTAAGGTAGTCCCATTTGTCGAGTCTTTTTCCAATTTGTTGTGACCCTGGGACTCTGTTCAGGAAGTTCCTTCCTTTTTTTACATTTTTAATTGTAAAGATGCTGTACAGAGGAGTTACAGAGGAGTTACATGAGCAAGGTAAGAATTATGTTGTGCACATATACCACATATTCTTGATCCATTTGTCCATTGATGAGCATCTGGGCTGATTCCCTATCTTGGGTAAGGTAAATAATTCTGCAATAAACATGGTTGTGCTGCTGGCTTTTTTCTATCCTTGTTTGTGCTCTATTGGATAAATGCCCAGGAGTGGGATAAAGTTTCTGCATGGTAAAGGACATAGCCAACAAGCTAAATAGAAAGATCATATTCTGTGATTTCTACCAGCTATAGCAGACAAAGGACTAATATCTAAAATTCAGAGCTCAGAAAATTAAACCCTCAAAATATAAATCTTCAAAGAAACAACAACCCAATTAATAGGATTAGGGACTAAAAAAGAGATTTCTCAGAAGTAAGCATGGCCAATAGACACAGGAAATGTCCAACATTTCTGGCCACAAAGGAATTGCAAACCAAAACATCGCTGACATTCCACCTCATCCCAGTCAGAATGACCGTTATCAAGAAAACTAACAATAATAACAAATGCTGGCAGGGATGTGGCTGAAAGGGAACACTATTATACTATGGTTGGGAATATAAGCTTGTTTAACTACTCCAGTTTTCTCAAAATATCTGTTGCTTCTTCTATCAAGCCTGGACAGTTATTAAAGTCATATTAAAAACTAAAGATGTTGAGAGGTGCCAGCCACATCACAGTGTGAATGGATGATGGTCCTTCATTTTCATCACTTTCACTATATCATGACTTCCATCCTTCCTTTCCTTTGTCATCCTTACTTCATTCCGTATTTGCATTTCCCCCCTCTGTTTTCCCACATTACTCCATGCCCCATTCTATCATATTTATTATGACAGTAATGCTGTGATCTACTGTTTACAATGCCACTGGATCATGAGTTCCTTCAGAGTAAAGAAAACTCATGTCATTTCCAGTGGTAATTAAAATAATGCAATACACCCACCCTCCAGAGACTCAGTGAACACACTTTATTCATCCCAGGTGTACATCACAAAATTATCTTCCTGTGGTTCAGAGAACTTTGTCAGCTATTGGCCAACAATTAGTGAAAAGTGACAGCTGGCTTCTACACTAGCAGATGAACATGTAATTTACTGTCAACTCAGAAATGACTTTAAAACTGAGACCATCAACCAGGGCAATTCCATCCAGGATCATTCTAGGTCAACTAAGATGTGTGGCCAATTCATTGTAATGTTCCAGGTCAAAGCAAAAATTTCTAATAAGGAAGGGGATGGAGAAAAGGGGAGTGAATTCAGCTCTACAAGAGCTAACTCAGGATAACTCAGGTCAAAGAGGATCGAGGGAAGAAACAATTAGGAAGAAACAATAGTACAGATTGTGGAAAGATTCTCAGATGTGAGCAAGGGGAGAAATCCTAAGGATAATGCAGTAACTGAGAGGCTTGTCCTAGTGTGACTTTCCAGAGGAATCAATGCTCTTTGAAGGAGAAGGTACCAATCAGCCTTACTAGGCTTCATGGGTCAGGTTTTCCCTTCCATGGAGGAGAAAGCAGCTGATAGGACAAGCCCCTCAGTAGACTTCACATAAGAGAAAAAGGTAAACTGGAATGCTGAAGTTAGCTTGTTGGCCATTCTCTCATCTTCCCCTTCCCTTTGTGTTCCTTCTTTATCTAGAAACAATTGTAATCGTACTACTCTAATTGTGGGCAACAGCAACCTTGCTTGTCTCCATTTGCCTTATTTGCTGCTTCCTAATCTCTCGACCTCACAAACTTCCCGCAGATTTTCTAGTTTATTTCTCAGTCAAACTGTATTCTGCTTCACTAAGATTCTGTTCTCACAACCTCAACTACCTGGTTGGGTTGAAACAACTAATAGAGGTCTCATGAGTCAATAGTTTGAAAACTAACCTGTTCTTATTTCATTGTATTTCTTTTATATATATTTTATTGTAAAGATACTGTACAGAGGGGTTACAGTTACACATTATATTTCTTTTTTTTTTTTTTTTTGGTCCAGTCGTGGGGCTTGAACTCTGGGCCTGGGTGCTGTCCCTCAGCTCTTCAGCTCAAGGCTAGCACTCTACCACTTGAGCCACAGTGCCACTTCCGGCTTTTTTCTTTTTGCTTATGTGGTGCTGAGGAATCGAACCCAGGGCCTCAGGCATGCAAGGCAAGCGCTCTACCACTGAGCCACCTTCCCAGCCTCACATTATATTTCTTATAGTACTTAAATACATACAAATTGAACATATACATAGTATAGTATACTATATATAGTATGGTATATAGAATTTATTTAGTGTAATATAGCAGTTGAATATATATATAGACTGAATATATAATATATATTAGATTTATTAGTGATTATATATGCATACATGCATACATATGGTACATGTACATATATATACATATATATATATATATATATATATATATATATATAGTATATAAAGTAGTATATAAAGCTTTTGGGTCTGACCTTAACAAAAGGACAAGTGCTTTCCTCTAAGGAAAAGTTTAATATCTTTATTAAATTGAAGATATTACCAAAGATTTTGAAAAAAAATCAATTGTATATATTTCTTGCTCCATAAATGATTTTTGTATGTCATCAACTGATTATATTTCAGAATAAATATACTTGATTAAGTTAAAATACACAAATCAGAAGTAAAATTATGTAAATTTTCTTTGTTTCACTGATGCTTTTTTTTTTTAAAGAAGGAGACATTCTTCATGGAAATGTATGAGTGCATATGATATCTAATCATATTTTGCCATGGAAATGCATATTTACAATATGTTAGAAAGGTAGATGATGGTAATCATTTGAAGGACACAGAAAAATGTAGGTTATTTATCAGCCAGAATATTATGCACTTAGAAACGTGGAATAGCTTATTCTCGAAATGGAAGTCTGTAAGTACTCACTATTTAGAATGTCTGTTCACACCAGAATGTGTACAGAATGTAGACAGAACACATGGGTGACATTCTTATAGTTGTGCAATGTTGTTGTTTTTTGCTGGTCCTGGGGCTTGAACTCTGGGCCTGGGCCTTGTCCCTGAGCTCCTTTTGCTCAAGGTTAACATTCTGCTACTTGAGCCACAGCACCACTTCCAGCTTTTACTGTGATTGATTGGAGATAAGAGTCTCACATTCTTTCCTGCTCAGGCTGACTTTGAACTTCAATCTTCAGATCTCAGCCTTCTGAGTAGCTAGATTACAGATGTGAGTCACCGGCACCCGACCAGTTATGTAATTTTTAAGCACAGAAACAGCCAATATTCAGTGATACCTGTGATTGTATTTTAAATTTCCCACATGACTTTAAATTAATCAGCCTTACTCTTGGAGATAGTTCTTCTGTTAAATGGAGAAGCATTTGTTCACTTAGGAGAAAAATATATGTGCAAATAAACTGCTGAGTTGTGACTTTCCCAGTGTTTTCCCTTGTGGTGATTTTGCTTTTCCTTTTTGCTTTGTGCATTTCACCCTGACCTGTAAGTAACCCATTGGAAGGATGGACAGGAGAGTAGCCAACTGTGTCAACCCTATTCTTACATTCTTATCCTCTCTGGGATATTGACACTCACTTGAAAGATGAGTTGGATTGGCTGGAGAACTAATTGGCGTGAGCTGATTATTATGTGAGAGCAGAGTCTAGGGAGCTAGGTAGGAAGGAGAGCCTGGAAGCTGTCAAGGAAGAGGAGAGCGGTGGTGGGGAGAATTCCTCATTCTCTGGCCTAGAAGAGAAATACCCTGAGTATTCTAAGAGCTGTCAGAAGGGCTTCCAAGGGAATCGCTTCCTACCTAGAGCCGCCATAGACAACTTCCATTCCCCTCCCTGCGCGAAGTGAGGCTGAAGTACCAATGATACTCCACGCTCTGCTCTGCTGTCCCTAGACTCTGGGTGCTGTGGGCATAATTACAGGACATTATGGAACAAGGAGCTGGTTGGGAGTGTTAACTCATGCATGCACACATATATGTATATATGTATATATGCGTGCATGTGTGTGTGTGTGTGTGTGCCTGCCCATGAGTAGCTATGAGCACAGCATACAGAGATTCCAAGAGGATTGGCCTGGCTACATGGATTCGTTATAGTGGTAAAAAAGATGGGGGACTGTGTTGGGCTCAGGCTGTCTGCTGCCCTGTCTTCTTGTTGGTATGGGGTCAGCACACCACACCACAAGGGTGGACTGGCTGACTCTGCTTTTCCTCTTGCTTTGCCTCTAGGCTGGAGAATATCCCACAGCTTTGATTACACTAATTATCAACTGAGGCCTTCTGTTTTAAGGACCAGTCCATTATCAACAAATCATGGATGAATCATGAAGGACTGATCAAGAAGAGAAACAGGCAGTGTGTGCTGTGATAGGTGTTGGCCAAGCCCAAAGGGTGTCTCCACACTGCCACAGTGATAGGAAAAGAGACAGGGAAAGACAGAGGGTAGTGTTGGCAAGCAATGGAAAAGATACTGCTGAGGTGGAAGGATTACTGAGAAATCTGGTCTGTCTAGATGGTGTCAGGAGATAATAGATGCAGGTTGAGATTTAGTGGGATTTTTCTATATTCTAGATTCCTTTCTTGCTGCCTCAACTTTTCATAACCTTATTTTGAGTGTTCTTCACATGTATCAAGAATTTGCTTGTGATAGATAAACAGCTAAACACTCATCCGTATGTGATTCTTATTGATTCTGTGGTTGCATTCAGGAAAAAAATTTCTGAGGAAATAAATATTAATGGGGAAGATCGAAGAAAGAGGAAAAGCTTTGTTCCAGCCTATCCACATATTAGATAACATTATAACAAAATATGCATAGCAATTTGATGACCTTTGATGAAGCTATTAATTAGTTCATATGAGAACTGTGTAGGAAGACTCCATTACTGCTAAGCACTGGTTATCGAAAATAACATAAAAGGTGACTTTGGCATAATATAATATGAAAGATGAGATAGAATTTTATGTGTAGGCACATATGAATGAACATGTGTTAATGCTTGGCTTAACTTAAAACAGGACAGAAATGTATGAAGAGTGTATTTATTTACTTAGCTGAGGTAGTTTTTGAAAACATATTTCAGATTCCTTTAATGAAGAGGAGTAATATGAACTTAAATGAACCTCACCCCTGTACTAGGGCTTCTAGAAATCAAGTGACATTGACAGTCATTTAAAAAGAACTGGTCTTCAAGAATTGAGTCAAGCTGAGGCTGTCAGTTCTATTTCCTGTTACCTTTGATGTTATACCTGATGATGATGATGACAATGATAAGTATGTGTTTGTATTAAACATAAGTTGATGTATACAGCCTCACTTGGACTCATATAGACTGGCTGAGCTCCAACGGTCTTATAGTGGCAAGTCTTTCTAGCACTTGTGTAAATGCAGCATGTAGAAGATGAATAAACTGTGGTTTCAGAGGCTGTGATTGTTTTCTTTAAAAAAGGCCCAGTGCTTATGATCTTAACCAAATGATAGCATTACAACTAGAGCATATCTTACCGTGTAGCTAAGAGTTTCTTTGCGTACCATTGCTTTGAGCCTCTCATTTCTACAATGACACACAGCTTACATGCTGAACACGAAGGCTCCATGTCATCCTGAAAAGTTTTGAGCAGAGTCAAGTTGTGCCAAATAAAACTTGGATGTTCAAAGTATGTATTTTGATGACTTCTGAGGGGAGCAGAAAGTGAGTGACACAGTGTAGAGAAGAGAAAGATTCTGACATTTGTGATGTGATAGTATAAGATGCTTGAAGATCACAGGTCCATCAAAATTAGTGTTCTTTGTGTTTGAATAACCCATGGTGTTAGGGGACATATAAATAATAAAACTATAAAAGTGTTTTTTATTTATTGTAAACCTGTTTGGAGGTGTTTTGTGCATTTCAACTTACATAAAAAGAGCCTGTTGTCTCCACTGACAAGCATTTATTGAAGGTTTACTTGAATTACTTTGAGCCAAGAATATACAGCGGCAAACAAGTCAATGTAAATCTTGACTTTCAACAAATTCAATTTTTAGTGGCAAGAGACAGACAGAAAGGAATGGTATAAGTGAACAAGCAATGAAGAACCTAAAGTTTGTGTGGCTGTGTAGATTGGCTATTAGGTAAAGCCCTCTTCAAAATTGTAACAGGGAAAGATACAAATGAGGATGAATCAGTAATGCAGATACCAGGCAAGGATTAGAGCTTTCCAGAGATATATAATAGTTACTGAGAAAGCCATGGAGCAAGAAGAAATGTTAGATACTTACCTGTATTGCATGACATAATCCTGGGCACAGACATTGAGAAGGGGATTAAGGAAATGATGGTCCTCCATGAACAGTGTCAAGATTTGGGGTTTTATTCTGAGTCTAGTGATGGACTATGATTGGAAGATTTAAGTAAAAAATACTGGACGCAATTTACACATGAAATATTATTATGGTTTCAACATAGGTGTTTTTTTGAAAGGGCAGTTACATTCAGACCACATCAAACCCTTGTTAGTAATTATTTTTATTTTTATTTGTTTTTGGTTCTGGTTTTGGGGCTTGAACTCAAGGATTGGGCTTTGTCCCTAAGCTTTAGTTACAAAGGCTAGTGCTCTACCACTTCAGCCACAGCTCCACTTCTAGCTTTTTTTGGTAGTTAATTTCCTACTTGGGTTGCCTTTGAACTCTGATTCTCAGCTCTCAGTCTCCCACTAGCTAGGATTACAGGCATAGTCACCTTGTTCATAATTATTAAGAATTTCAAGAAGGCAAAGCAAACATAGAAGCAAGTGTGGAGAATGCATGGCCCACAAGCCTGTAATTGTGGCTGTAGGTGACACCGAAATTCCCAGGACTGATGGAAGAAAATGTGGGGTTGAAAAGAATGAAAGGTACAAACTCACCTTTTAATGTGCAACCTAACAGCCAGAAGAGCAGGACAAGTCCTGCACAGAAAACCAGGAGAATGTTTCCTTTTTTCCTTGAAAAAAAAAAAAGGTAGAACTTTAGGAAGAAAAAAAATGATGAATACTTCCAATATACTGATGAAGAAAGAGTACACAGGTAGAACTTTGCCTTGATTTGGCAAGGTGAATCTATTCATACAAAGGTAATTTTGAAGATCTGAAAGGGGAAAAAACTTAGTGTTCTGAGGGGAAACAGAGGCAGAAAATCAGATAGTCATAGATGTTTCTTTTCATAAACTATTCTGTACAAAGTAGGAAGTAGAAAAAAAGCTAGACTCAATACAATACTTCTTTTCTATTTTTATAATATTAGTATATATTGTGCTGATTAGGGTAATCCAAAAAAATAAAAGGAAAACTGAAAGTGTAGGTAAAGAAGTTGAACGCGACAACAGGGTATACAATATAGATATTTTGAAGTTGACTAAAATATTCTTGTAATAGGGAATTAAGCAAGCCTATTATTGTGGTCCAACATTAGCTTATAGGATCCAATGGAGTAGGCTAATTATCAAATATTAGGTCACATGTGTGTCATGTATACTCTGTCCTCACCAGTATTTCAGTGAAGTATTTTAGTTATTTATAAACAAAATAACATTATCTCATTCAGACATCTACTGAATATTTCATCCAGCAGCATCAGAATAAACGTTTTTCTCAGCAGCACATGGAACATTTTCCAAAATAGACCACATTTTAGGTCACAAAGCAAACTTGTCCAAATTCAGAAACATTGACGTTATACTTTGCATTCTCTCAGACCACATGGCAATAAAATTATAACTTAACACCATAAGCCACCAAAGAAAGTCCTGTAACACATGGAGGCTGAACAACACACTGTTGAATCACCAGTGGGTCATGGAAGAGATTAGAAAGGAAATTCAAATGTTCATGATGTTCAACAAAAATGAACACACAAATTACCAGCTCCTCTGGGACACAGTAAAGGCAGTACTCAGGGCAAGTTTATAGTTCTGAGTTCTTATATCAACAAATTGAAGAGATATGAAACCAACAATTTAATGAGTTATCTGAAGCTCCTTGAAAAAGAGCAACAAACTAAAACCCAATCCAGTAGATGGAAAAAAATAATTAAAATTAAATCAGAATTAAATGAATTAGAATCCAAAAAAAACCATAGAAAGAATGAACAAAACAAAGAGTTTGTTCTTTGAAAAAATTAACAAAATTGACAGACCCTTAGCAAATCTTATCAGAAAAAGAAGAGAACACATCCAAATAAACAAACTCAGAAATGAGAATGGAAACATCACCACAGAAACAAACAAGATTCAGAACATTATAAGGGAATACTTCTCAAAACTTTATGCTAATAAGTTTGAGAACTTGGCAGAAATGGACCTTTTCCTAGCAAATATCGACATGCTGAAACTAAACCAAAATGAGTTAAACCAACTTAACAGGCCCATATCAAGCATTGAAATAGAAACAGCAATAAGAGACCTCCGATCTAAGAAAATCCCAGGACCAGATGGATTTACAGCAGATTTCTACAAGGCCTTCAAAGCAGAACTTACATCAATACTCCTCCAACTGTTCAATGAAATTGAAAGAAAAAGTTCACTACCAAACTCATTCTATGAAGCCATCATAACCCTCATCCACAAACCAGGCAGGACTCATCAAAGAAAGAGGATTATAGACCCATTTCTTTGATGAACATTGATGCAAAACTTCTCAACAAAATTTTGGCCAATCGACTTCAACAATTCATCCAAAAAAATCATACACCATAAACAAACAGGATTCATTTCAGGGATGCAAAGCTGGTTCAACATATGCAAATCAATTAATATAATTCATCACATCAACAAGAGCAAGGACAAGAACCACATGGTTATCTCAGTAGATGCAGAAAAAACATTTGACAAGCTTCAACACCCCTTTATGATGAAGGTTATGGAAAAATTAGGAATCCATGGAACATTCCTCAATACAATAAAGGCTGTATATGACAAAACTACAGCCAGCATTATACTTAATGATGAAAAACTAAAGCCATTTCCTCTTAACTCAGGAATGAGACAAGGATGTCCACTTTGTCCACTTCTCTTCAATTTAGTATTAGAATGCCTAGCTACAGCAATAAGACAAGATGCAAACATGAAAGTGATCCAAATAGGGAAAGATGAAGTAAAACTCTCCCTCTTTGCAGAGGATATGATTTTGTATTTAAAGAATCCCATGTACTGCACTCCCAAATTATTCAGGCTAATTCAAAACTTTGGCAAAGTAGTAAAGTATAAAATTAACCCTCAAAAATCAATGGCTTTTCTGTATGCCAACAATGAGAAAAATGTGGCTGAAATCAGAAAAGCAACTCCATTTGTAATAGCCCCACAAAAAATAAAATACCTAGGAATTAACTTAACCAAAGAAGTGAAGGACCTCTATGATGGAAACTTTAAAAACCTGAAAAAGGAAATCAAAACAGAACTTCGAATGTGGCAAAACTCCCATGCTCCTGGATTGGAAGGATCAACATCGTGAAAATGGCAATACTTCCCAGGGCTATCTACATATTCAATGCGATACCTATGAATATTCCACCCTCATTCTTCAAGGAAATAGAAGAGGCACTCCAAAATTCATATGGAACAATAAAAGACCCTGAATAGCAAAAATGATCCTTAACAGAAAGAACAGTACTGGAGGTATATCAATACCAAATTTCAAACTCTACTACAAAGCCATAGTAATCAAAACAGTTTGGTACTGGTACAAGAACAGACTTCAGGACCAATGGAATAGAATTGAAAACCCAGAAATGAACCTACAGACCTCTAGCCATCTAATTTTTGATAAGGGAGCTAAAAATAGAATGGAAGAAAGATAGCCTCTTCAGTAAATGGTGCTAGCAAAATTGGTTAACTACTTGTAGAAAACTAAAGCTAGATCCTTATATATCATCCTGCACCAGAATCAACCCCAAATGGATCAAAGACCTTGGAGTCAAAGCAGACACCCTGAAAACATTACAGAATGGAATAGGAGAAACCCTAGGTCTCCTTGACACAGGCTGAAATTTTCTCAATAGAGACCCAGAAACACAACAAATCAAAGAAAGTTTGGACAAATGGGATTGCATGAAATTGCAGAGCTTCTGCATGGCAAAGGACATAGCTAGCAAGATCAATAGAAAGCGTGGACTGGGAGAAGATCTTTACTAGCCATACAACTGACAAAGGTCTCATATCTAAAATATACCTGGAACTCAAAAAATTAAATTGCCCACAAACAAATTCTCAAAGAAAGAACTGCCTAATAAGTAAGTGGGCTAAAGATTTAAAGAGAAACTTCTCTGAAGAGGAAAGAAGGATGGCCAATTGACACATGAAGAAATGCTCAACCACTCTAGCCATAAAAGAAATGCAAATCAAAACAACACTGAGATACCACCTCACTCCAGTTAGAATGGCTATAATCAAGAACTCTAATAACAACAGATGCTGGAGGGGATGTGGCCAAAAGGGAACCCTACTGCTTTGTTGGTGGGAGTGTAAACTTGTTCAACCACTTTGGAAAGTAGTATGGAGTTTCCTCAAAAGACTCCACATAGAGCTCCCTTATGATCCAGCAGTCTCACTTTTGGGCATTTACCTGAATGATCACAAACAAGACCATACTAAAGCTACCAGCAAGACTATGTTTATTGCAGCATTATTTACCATATAAGTTATGGAGCCAACCCAGATGCCCGTCAGTCGATGAATGGATCAAGAAAATGTAGTATATATATACACAATGGAATTCTATGTCTCCATCAGAAAGAATGAGATTGCCCCATTTGTTAGGAAATGGAAAGACTTGGAAAAAATTATATTAAGTGAAGTAAGCCAGGCCCAAAGAAACATAGGTCCCATGGTTTCCCTTATTTGCAAGAACTAGTATATGTCTGAGAAGTTGATGTTAGGAAAAATGAACCTCAAAATAAGGATTCAAATGTTTTTTCTTTCTTTCTATTGTTTCTAACATATTTATAAGATGATTTCTTTATTGCTTTGTATGTCACTCCCCCACGGTATAACCCCTGTTTTCACTGTACTTGATGTTGGTATAATTTGTGGAGGGGAAAGGAACAATCAAATTGTTTCAATAGGGATACAGGTGGACCCATTGAAACAATGAGACGTATAAGATGTTATGTTGAAAAACAAACTTTGCAACTTTGGCAGGGAGGGCGAAGAGGGGCTAGATGAGAGGGGAAAGATGAGAGGGGCTAGATGGGAAGGGGAAACAAAGGAGGAGGCAACAATGCTTGATAAGAAATATACTCATTACCTTGCTCATGTAATTGTAACCTCTCTGTACAGTATTTTCACAATAAAAAACTTATTAATAAAAGAAATATCTGTAGTGATAGTGGAATGTTTTGTGTGTATAGAAAATTAATTTTGACACAAGTAAGAGAATTGATTTGGAGAAGCACGATCAGTGGTATTGTGATAAATGGAAGAAGAGGAGGAAGAAGAGAAGGAAGAGGAGGAAGAGGAGGAGAAGGAGGAGGTGGAGGAGGAGGAGGAGGAGGAGGAGGAGGGGGGGGGAGGAGGAGGAGGAGGAAATAAAAGGGTAAGGTATAGCCTCCTAGGGTATGACCTCAATTATAAGTATCTACATCCTCCATCTAGGATCTACTGTCTAAAATTTCTAGCATCTTCTTAAACTAGTGTCACCAGATTGGGACCAGCTTTTGTCTTATAGACCTTTATGGAGAACATCTCATTTCCAAACAACAACTTATGCCTCTCATTTCCCCAAAACCTCATGCTCATCTCATAAAAGTAAGCATATTCATTTACTGTCCAAGGATCTCTAAAATCTTAATAGTTCCAGCATTTTCCCAAAGTCCAGATTCAAGGTCTCTTCTGCTACTCAAACTCTTAGCTGCCAGTCTCTTACTCTCAGAAAGAAAGTTACATACTTCCAAAATACAGTGTCATAGGATAAACATTTTCATTCCAAAAGGGATATAGAAACAAAAGATGGTAGCAAAACAAGAATACAACCTTGTAAGGAGAAGTTAAATCCATGTAGCAGCTCCACACGGAAGCCGTGGTGTATGAAGCGTTTGCAGGTTTCAGGTAATCCATATGGACTGTGTTGTCTCACAGAGGCTACAGGCAGGGCAACATTGAGTTCCCAACTACACATTACTAGGAATAAAACCACGTTACAATTAGCTTGCAGCTCATATCATCTCCCACAAAGGGCTACTGCATCTTTGTACTCTTGGGGCAGCTTATTGACAATACTAGAACACAGTTGTCAAGCAAATTGATGGGTACAAAATATAATAGCGTAATTTAAAAATGAATTTCCCATTAACTATATTTCTCCCACAAGCTTATCTGGAATACCAAGTTACAGCTGGAGCTGTAAGTACATTAATTAATGCTGACACAAACTCAGTTTTCCAATCTTTATTGCATTTCTTTTTTTTTTTTTTTTTTTTTGGGTCCGGTCGTGGGGCCTGAACTCTGGGCCTGGGTGCTGTCCCTCAGCTCTTCAACTCAAGGCTAGTGCTCTACCACTTGAGCCACAGCATCACTTCCCGCTTTTTTCTTTTTGCTTATGTGGTGCTGAGGAATCGAACCCATGGCCTCAGGCATGCAAGGCAAGCACTCTACCACTGAGCCAACTTCCCAGCCCTTCTTTATTGCATTTCTAAAGACACAAATATTTCTCCCCAAAATGCTTCAGATTTTCTGACATCACTGTTAAGAAAGGAATATATTCTGTAAAATGGTGAAAAGATACTTATGAGTATTGTGGTTAATATTTCTAATTTAGAAATAATATTTCTAATTTAGCCTGGGGCTTGAGCTTAGGACCTGTGTACTGTCCCCTGAGCTTTATTGATCAAGAATAATGCTCTACCACTTGAGCCACAACTCTACCTCTGTCTTTTTGGTAGTTAGTTGAAGATTAAGAAAACGTCTCATGGACTTTCTTGCCAGGGCTGGCTTTGAAACATGATCCTCAGATGTCAACCTCCTGAGTAGCTAGCATGATAGATGGGAGTCACTGGTGCTCAGATCAAACCTAGAGAATTTTAATTCTCTAATCTGTAACTTTATTTCGCTACTTTATATTTGCATGCAGCATTGGTAGGAAGAGTTTCTTTGCTGTATTTCCTTTTTTTGTTTTTTTTTAAATTGGGAAAATACTGTACAGAGGGGTTACAATTACATGGGCAAGATAATAAGTACATTTCTTATCAAGCATTGTAGCCTCCTCCTTTGTTTCCCCTTCCCATCCCTTCCCATCCTCCCCCCATCCCCCCCAATCCTCCCCACCACCTCCCCCGCCCCACACCAAAGTTGTAAAGTTCATTTTTCGACATAATGACTTGTGCATCTCATTAGATGAAAATAGGGTACTTCGACTAAATTCTCTCCACTACAAACAGGGGTATGTCCCTCTCACTTGTTTATTTGCATAGCTAAGAATAATCTGGTGGGTTCTAAGTCCTCCTCCCCTCTTTCTGTGCCCTTTGAAATATCTGACTCTGAGGATCAAGTGTAACTGCAACATTTCAATTAGCATCTTCATATACCACAGAGTTTAAGATGTCCTAAGGACATTCGAGACCATTTAGGGTAACTTCTCGCCTTCTCCAGGGATGGAATGAGTCCACAGAACTAAAGAAAAGGTCTTGGATGAACAGGCCATGATGACATCCATTTCTCTGGGACCTCCATCCCGTTAGTGTAAACCTACATCCCCTGTGGATTTATTACATGAGGTTTTGACCAAGGGTGGCCCAAAATGAATACAGAAATAGACAGGGATTTCAGAAGCACACGAGTTTAAGTGAAATTTTTAGGTAACTTAGAAGATGACAGGTCTTTAAGAGGAAATTGGGGGGCCTTGGGGGAAATAAATGATGTTCCACAGAATGGCCCAGAAGTTGATGCATCCTGAGCATTCACAACATATCTCCAAGGGACAGTTGCACCCTTGAAATCATACACCTCTGGATGCAAGGGACCTCTTACCACCCAGTGTGTCTGTCATATGCAGTTATGTGTGCTCCAAGCAAGGTTATTGAGTGATTGGGCGGTTTATACTGACACCATTGTGGAGTGATTGGATGGTTTGTGAAGACATCATCAGAGACATCATATTTCTGCTGAGATTTCAGTCCTGAGGATACCACCACTTAGGTGAGGGACGAACTTACTAGAACTGATGCTCAGCATTTGCGTATTACAGAGTTTCAAGTTTGCTTACTTGATATAATTTGTTATTGATCATACTATCAATACTCAGGGTTCTTTCATGGTTTTTGTTCCTAGACATGTGCAGAGAACAAACAAAGAATCAAGGTGAACCTTTTCTCTGGCTTCTGCTCAGACTGTAAGACTCTCTTACATGGCCCTTGTACTGACACACTTGTAAACATTTTTTGCCTCACTATTTTTAAGAAAAGCTTTTGTGTTGAGTGGTGATTGTTTCTGTGTAAAGTGGCCTCAAGGGCAGCGATGAAGCTCTGTCTGCTGCTTCTAAGCACAGTAGCACACACTCCGTCATACAGAAAAAATACTTGTCATATATAGATAGGGTTGGCTCTGAATGCATTTCAGTGCTCTTGCTGCGAGTTCAGTGAACAACTTCACATATGCACACGAAGCAAGGTTATGTGTTGATCTGTGAACAAAAATGTGAATGGAGGCTTTCAGGAACTCAACCCTGCTGCGCCCTAGTCACATGGTTCAGTATTCACACATCATTTTCCCATTCCTGGCAACTTTCTAGAACATAATTACCAAGAATAACCAGGATGAGCTCTGTTGTTGACTGGTTTTGAGGAAAAATAAGTGAATATTCACACAATGCAAATGATGAGGTATTTTTTAAACCACCTAATGGTTTTTACCTTTAATTTATTTCAAGTTAGATATAGTACTAAAATAGTTAAGGTAAAGTGTTTTAGAGCCTCCAAACTTTCTTGATTGGAATTTCGAATAAAGGGCTGTCATAATATGTTGGCTTAAGAACCTGCATTCTTGGGACTGAGAAGGTGGCTCAGTGGTAGAGAGCTTGCCTTGCATGCATGAGGCCCTGGGTTCAATTCCTCAGTAGCACATAAGCAGAAAAAAAAGCCAGAAGTAGTGCTATGGCTCAAGTGGTAGCATGCTAGCCTTGAGCTGAAGAGCTGAGGGACAGCGCCCAGGCCCAGAGTTCAGGCCCCACGACCGGATCTGCCCCTCCCCCCCCAAAAAAAGACTCTGCATTATCTACTGAATTAAATTATGTGATTAGTGTATTTGTCAGGTTCACCTATATATAAATGCTTCATTTTTTTGAAGCTTGTAATTAGTCACCTAAAAATACCCTTCCAATTGTTTATACTCTAATTTTGAACATGCATCACTTTGTAAAAGGTTTCAACTGAGTCCTGTCCACCCATCATGAACTCTAAGATAGTAAGGAATAAATTATGAAGGATTTACTAATACCAACACTAACTTTGCTGTGTTAATGGGGAGTAGGAAATGTTCACACAGGTAAATGAGATCCACAAGCAATAAAATCTGACCTACACTAATAGTTACAACTTCCCTCTCCATTAGAATTAAAAAAAATCAGAGCAGCTAATGAGCAGGGATTGGTTGGTTTAGAGTGTACCTCCTTTCTCTAAGTCCCACAGGGATGGAGAATAACAGAAATGACCAAAATCTGGTGACAGAATTGAGAAAGATCTTCAGCAGACCAGCATTTGGATACTTGCACTCTTAAGGGAGGAAGAGTTAATGTATACAATAGAAAACTGGGAACATATGTATATATGTAGTAATAAAATAAAATAATCTATGTAAAAGATACTTCAAAATTTTAGAATGAGCCGGGCGGTAGTGGCTCATGCCTGTAATCCTAGCTGAGCTGAGGCTGAGATCTGAGGATTGTGGTTCAAAGCCAGACTGGGCAGGAAAGTCTGTGAAACTCTTATCTCCAATGAACCACTCAAAAAACCAGAAGTGGTGCTGTTGCTCAAGTGGTAGAGCACTTGCCTTGAGCTGAAGAGCTGAGGGACTGTGCCCAAGCCCAGAGTTCATGCTCCACGACCGACAAAAAAAAATTAGAATGACATGCTCATCAATAAAATACACAAGTATTTGCTAATCAAGGAGTGAGACAAAGTTATGTAATAAATTTTTAGAAATTAAGATCGAATACCATCTATTTAAAGGTCATAAAATATGTATTTGAGTGTTGAGCATTCGTAATTTTGGAAAAGGAATACAGGGTTTGAAATAAGGCAGGGCCTTTTGCTTGCTAAGCAAGCTCATATACCATCACTTGAACCAGGACCCAGGCTCTTTATTCTCTGTTTATTTTTGAGATAGGATATCAGTGTTTGCCAGGGATGGCCTGTACTGTAATCCTCCCATTTAGAATTGCAGCCACAGCTGGGAAGGCATGTATGTGCCACCATGCCCAGCTATATCTGTTGACAATGAGGTCTCAAGCTTGAAACTGTGATTCCCCTGATTTCATCCTCTTGAGTAGCGAGGATTGTAGGCATTAGCCACTGGCATCTGGCCATATTGCTTGTTGGAATATTTTGAAATATGTAATCTAATATTATATGTATATATTACATTTACATATAAAGCCTCAGGTTAAGAGATTGAAACTTTTTGCTACTAGAGATCACAATTGTGCTTATAAAGGATTGTCCACCTTTTTAAAATTGATTTTTACTAAATTTAGGCTTAAATGTATACCTACTATGAAAAGTATTGGGCTGGGAATGTGGCTCAGTGGTAGAGTGCTTTGCCTTGCATGCACGAGGCCCTGGGTTTGGTTCCTCAGCACCACATTAACAGAAAAAGCTGGAAGTGGTACTGTGGCCCAAGTGGTAGAGCACTAACTTTTAGCTGAAGAGCTGAGGGACAGCACCCAGGCCCAGAGTTCAAGCACCACGACCACTACCACCAAAAAAGTATTAAAAATAACTCAAAATCTTCCCTCTCTCTCTCCCTCCCTCCCTCCTTCCTCCCTTCCTTCTTTTCAATTTCTCTTTCTTTTGTTTTTGGTGCTTGTATCCTGCTATCACTTAGCTTACTTGCTCATGGCTGTTTTTCTACCACTTGAGCCATGCCTCCAGTCCAGCATTTTGCTGTTTAATTGGGAACAGAGTCTCATAAACTTTTTTATGGGGTGGCTTTGAATTGTGATCTTCCAGCTCTCAACCTCTTTAATAGCTAGGATTGTAGGCGTGAGCCACCACACCAAGTACTCTTTAGTGCAATTCATATCACCAGTTAAGATTTAACCTTAAATCTATGATGGAATAATTGGATTTGGTTTTCAAATGAGTGCACAGACATATACAGTTTAACTAGATGTCTTCCCTATTTAGGTGGGGAAGCAGAATAAGTATAAACTTTAAAAAAGAAATGGCTATTTTGATTTTGAACACAATCCAGAAGTCTCTCAAACTTTGATGGGCAAAAGTAACTAAGCAGAGAAGAATAGAAGAATGATAAAAAGAACACAAAATGTGTCACCAGATGTGTAAAAATGTTCCTGGTTCCTCAATGTGGGAGAAAAAATTTCTGAGTCTAAGAGAGCCCTTCTGGTAGAGGTCTCACTGTAAATCTCAGTTTTCCCTGGGAACAGCTGCAATAACTCTGATGTCCCTGCTCTCCTCTCACTTTTATGGCAGCATCTGTACTCTGACGAGACACAGAGTGAAAAAGGGAACGTGGGAGCCTTAGTGTGCTGTGGTTACCGCTGCTTACATAAAAGTTCTTTTCTACTCAGCCTTCTCTCACTCACCTGCCTTTGGAAACAGTGGTACTTTCGAGTAGTAAGTAGACAGCACACCAGCGAAAGAAAGAGACACTCAGGCCCAAGTTGCAGGCCACAGGTGGAGGTAGTTTATGATTCTACCCTTGTATGCTCTCTCTGACATAATCAAGTAGAGAATTCAGCGTAGCCTAGTCAAAGAGAACATCAAATCATTGCTCAACTCCCAAACAGGGAGCTGGAGACAGGGAGCCTTTTTAAGAGGGTGAGTGATAAATCTGAGCCACAAAACTGCACTGACATGAATGAGGCTCGGGTTTTGTGGGTTCAGAGGAAAATCTACAGTCACACACGGTTTAGAGTCTGTAACTGCTGAACAGCTATAACTCATTTTTGCTTTCTCTTTACTTTTTTTTTTTTTTAAAAGCAAGCTCTTTGTATTAAAAATACTTCCTTTGCCATTATGTGTGTAAATTTCTTGGTCATGTTCCAAGGGAATAATTTGCATGTTAAATCAGATATACGAAGAACCAAGCTATTCATGTCTCATTTGGAGAGTGAATTTCTGCCTCTGTGTTCTTTGGTGAGATGCACACTTCCTGAGATGGTGTTTTTCATGTGTCAGAGATGACATAGAGCGTAGGGCTATGAATTCTCACCACTATTTCCCCTGATGAGTTATAAATCCTGGCATAGATTTCAAGTCAAGATGATGCCTCTGATTTTGCAGCAGAAACTCACTACTTTGGGGGAGATTTGAATGGTAAGACGTGATGAACATGCTGAGCGTCCGTACCCTTGTTCATCACTTCCAGTTCCTTTTCCTGGATTGTCTGCATTCCCTGTAGGGAGAGGATCCCGGCTTACTCCAGTGATGGTTTTGGCTGTGTGATTTGCTTGAGCCAATAAAATGTAAGGAAGTCTGCACACCTGAGCCAGAGCTCCAAGCAACACTCCAAAGCCCAGCTGCCCTCTTGTGCTCTGCCATCTTTCACAAGGACTTTGCACCTCAGTAGGGATCTTGTGTCAGGAAACGTGTAAAACAAGAATAAAAAAAATTCCAAAAATCTGTCTTAGATCCACAGCCTGGAACACAGCCTGCAGCCTTTAATTAATGTGAGTAGAAAACAAATGTTCATGTATTGGGAGGCTATGAAATCTGGGGCCTTCTTAGCACATAGCAAGTACACACAATTGACACACACAGAAAGCAGAGGGAATGTTATATAAGATGAAGTTAGAATCAGGAGAGTAGATATTAAGAGAGCTAAGCCAAGTGTCTGAGATCATTATTGCCATGATAATATATTAAAACACCACTAAACACTAAACTGTGTCTTAAAATAACATTTAGCTCATAACTCTGCTTTGATGCAACTATTCTGAGCTGGATGATTTTTCTGGCTTCATTGGGGCTCACTCACCTGCCTGGTAATGGATTAAATATTGGTAGGGAAGCGGAGACCACAAAGGCTTCATGGTCCTGCAGGCTAGAATCTCATATATAGTATATATATATATATATATATATATATATATATATATATATATATATATAATACATACACATATACATGCACACACATATATGTATATACACACATATGCACATATCACTTGAGCCATGACTCCGGCCTCTATTCTGGCTTTTTTCTTGCTCTTTTGGAGATAAATTCTTAGATTTTTTTTTTTGTCAGAGCTACATTCGAATTTTTGGTTCTCCGCTTCTCAACCTTTGAATAGCTAGGGTTATAAGTATCATCCACTGGCATGTAGTGTATACATTTATTTCTTCACTAATAAAAATGTAGGTGTACAAATGCAAAACTAAGTCAATGCACATACATTTCATTTATAAGGGAAGGAATGAAATCTTAAAGCTTGAAGAAGTAAACCTTGCAGGCAGCAGTGAAAGATTCTAAAACACAGAACTTATTCTCGAGGACTCTCCTTATCAAATTATATACTCCTCAGGGACAGAGTAAACATCTTACAGCAAATGCACAATGCCACGATGCCCGGTACGTGTCACCAGCAATAAGCATCAGCAGTGATGTATTTAGCCTGTCCACAGAGTTCAGCACGGTGCCTGCATCCTTGGCTTGCTGAAAGAACTCTGTGTGTGTGTGTGTGTGTGTGTGTGTGTGTGTGTGTGTGTGTGTGTGTGTGTGTGTGTGTGTGTGTGTGTGTGTCTTCCTTCTGTAAAGCATACTCATCATCAGCCATTCCATTCTTTCTTCTCTCCTGAAAATAAAACTTGAGCACACAAGAGCTTGCATTTGTAGAATTCATGGAGTGTGATTATAAGGAATATATCTTTTGGCATTTCTGGGAGGGGATCCTGGGAAAAGTCAAACACTTCCTTTCCTATCAAATATTTAGGATTGGGAAGATTTAATTTTAATCCTATTCACAAATACTGGGGTTGACTCTAAAATTATAACATTTATACAATCACTTCAAAAAGGTTTTTCTTTTATGAAGATTATTCCATTAGGCTAAGAAAAAAAGAAACTTACCATTATCTGACAGATCATTGTATTGCTATATCCACTCCAGAGCTTTGTTAAAGTCCATTAACCCTGTCTTAGAGAAAATCTGCTTGTAATATTCACTATTTTCTCTGCATCTTTGAGTAAGACAGGAGCAAATTCCTTCATAGAAAAATTAGAAGTGGAATTGTCTTTTCATGTGTGTGTGTGTGTGTGTGTGTGTGTGTGTGTGTGACATGCTAATAATGAGATTTTTTTTTTACAGCAAAAGCCAGGTGTTGAAATTTATCCTATCTGATAAGCTGCTATCCAAGTAGCTAAGAAACATAGTTCTTAACATTAACCAATACATTTCCAGCCCCAGCGCCTACCCAAGTTCAAACCCAGACAAAGTTAACCAAGTGCAAAATGACTTAAATTAGTCCATTTAGAACCCAGCAACAGATGCCACAGAACACCCCTGTAGCGGACAGCCTGGTGCTGCCTCTGTACCTCTCTCCCTTGCACTTTGGTAGGAACCATTGGGCAGAGATTTGCCAGCCCCGTCGCTCTATGAGGTCATCATTACCCTAGTACCTAGTACCTAGTCTTGGGGGGGTGCTGGCGGTTGGGGGGGGGGTGTTTGCATGAGGAACTGCTGATGACAGCAGGCCTGCCCATCACAGAATGCAATTCCACATAGACATTTCCACCCAAATGGATTATTTCAGCCTCGTTGGTCACAGATTCTGTAGTTTTCCAGTGATTCATCTTACTATTAATAATGTCAGAGAATTTTAGGCCCTTGAATTAAATAATGATAAATAGGAGGCACGGGGAGCGGGAGGCTGAGGCAGTGCTGTTTATTTCGGTGTGAAGCACTGTCAGGCCTGATAAATCGGATCCCTGAAATAGTTTATAAAGTACTGAATTGATGTGGCGTTGGCGAGGGAGAGAATTAATGTTACGAAATAGGCCTGCAACCTAGATTGCAGGAAAGCTGAGGAAAGCCTTTTCTATAAATGCTGTGTGTCTGTAGGAGATGGTTGGCAAAGAGGGGACATATGTGCTGCAGAGAGCTCTGGGGTATGTGGCTGAGCAGGGTAGGGACCCTGTGGGTGGGTAGAGGGGCTGGGGGTGCAGAGCTGGCAGTGGCAGGGCAGGTCTTAGGCAGTCCATTTGTAATGGGGAATGAGAAGGGGGGAAGGAAGCAATGTTTCGCAAGGCACCCTGAGGCCGGGGCTCTGCATGGCTGTGTTTACAAGCTCCTGGTCACACAAGTCATTTCGAGCCACACAAAGTTTGGAGAATGCTTTCGCTCATGTTCTCTCTGCTTCACAGTTGGAGCTCAGCACTGCCAGTCCCACACAGCATGGAATAGCTTCACAACTAACTCGTGATCATTGTCTAGAGAAAATAAAGCTTATTAAAAAAATCTATAATGTGTGTGTGTGTGTGTGTGTGTGTGTGTGTGTGTGTCCATCTCGAGTCTTGAACTCAGGGCCTGGATGCTTCTCTGAGCTTTTTATTTTTATTTTATTTTTTGGCGGTCCAGTCGTGGGGCCTGAACTCTGGGCCTGGGTACTGTCCCTTAGCTCTTCAGCTCAAGGCTAGCGCTCTACCACTTGAGCCACAGTGCCACTTCCGGCTTTTTCCTTATGTGGTGCTAAGGAATCAAACCCAGGGCCTCAGGCATGCAAGGCAAGCACTCTACCACTGAGCCACCTTCCCAGCCCCTCTGAGCTTTTTATTTTACTCAAGGCTAGCACTCTACCACTGAACCACAATTCCACTTCCAACGTTTTTGCTAGTTAATTGGAAATAAGAGTCTCATAGATTTCTCTGCTTGGGCTGGCTTTGAACCATAGTCCTCAACTCTTAGTCTCCTCAGTTTATCCCTGATAGAGAATCCTGATGAGACTGGATTGCATTCTTCATGTCCATTGTTTTCCTGAAGTCTGATCAAGATCCTCATAAAACCCAACCCAAGGGCTGGGAAGGTGGCTCAGTGGTAGAGCATTTGCCTTGCATGCATGAACCCCCCCCCCCCCCCCGTTCGATTCCTCTGCACCACATAAGCAGAAAAAAAGCTGGAAGTGGTGCTGTAGCTCAAGTGGTAGAGTGCTAGCCTGGAGCTGAAGAGCTGAGGGACAGCACCCAGGCCCAGAGTTCAGGCCCCACAACCGACAAAGAAACAAAAAACAGGAAACTCAACAGGACACACACCTGACTACAGCAGGACGGGGAGAGATTTCAGGAAGAGCTGAGGATTGCCGACCTTGATGCCCTCATGGTTTTGGAAGGTCATGCCAGATTTCCATCCTCTCACTTTTTCACCTGGCCATCTCCTAAGCAAGGTATCATCTCCCTTCTCCACGTCTCCATGGTTACCGGTCTGTAATCATGAGGTTTGAACCAATGTTATCTACCTCATCTTCTCACCCTATGACGTCTTTCTCTGAGAACGGCGGTGTTCTCCCTCTTGGACCACATGCACCTGCTCGGATCACTGACCAAAGCAGCGCTCTTCTTCCACCACTTAGAAATTAGGCAAACCCAATTTATGTACACCACTTAGAAATTAGGCAAACCCAATTTATGTACCTCACCTGGGAGCCTTTCAGCCCGCCCACAACTTGTCTTATCATCATAAGTAAATGACCTCAGATTCAAAGCAGATAGCATTTACCTTCCAGAATTCTCCCCCAACTGGAAGATAATTGGTCACTGAAATGATATGAAATATCCCCCCTTCCATTCAGGTTCAGTGTATTTTATTATTTCACTCTCTTTTGCCCCCCTTTTTTTCTAGGTGGAGTTTCCCTTTTTGCAAGTTTACTGTGGAAAATAGAAAACAAATGCTCACAGAAAGTGAAAGGAGTCACATGCAATCACACCTTTCCACAATGAGGGGTCCTGGTGGAAATCACGTAAATGAGGGCACAGGTGAATTATGAATTTTTCTCTTGGTGAGACGCAGGACTTTGGGACCAAGGTTGCAGACCTGTTGGCTTCTTTCATTGATTTTCTGCCTTACCCAATAGGCAGTTCTCAGGGAAAAAAGTCTTCCCTAATGATAGATAACAGCTTCTTTTCCACAGGGAGATGGTGCCTTCTTCTTCTTCTTCTTCTTTGGTGGTAGGGCTTTGTTTCCTGGAAAATCTTCTGGTTTGCATTCAAGCTGGGGCCTGTATTCAGAATGATTGTGCTGCTGAGTCACATTTTCAAATTGGCTTAATACTCTTTGACTGATTGCTGGGAGGGAGAGAGATGTACTGATGAGCCAGTATTTAAAATCGTAGAAAGATAAAGGGTTTCTGCACCCTTTCTGACCCGAGTTAATTTGGCTTGGCTGTTTTAGGACACCGAGTCAGCATTTCTTTTTTTTTTTTTTTTAATTTAATTTAATTTTATTTGTGAACATACTGTACAGAGGAAGACCACACTAAAGCTACCAGCACAACTATGTTTATTGCAGCATTATTTACCATAGCTAAGATATGGAACCAACCCAGATGCCTCTCAGTAGATGAATGGATCAAGAAAATGTGGTATATATACACAATGGAATTCTATGCCTCCATCAGAAAGAATGACATTGCCCCATTTGTTAGGAAATGGAAAAACTTGGAAAAAATTATATTAAGTGAAGTAAGCCAGGCCCAAAGAAACGTAGGTCCCATGGTTTCCCTTATTTGTAATATCTAGTATATGTATGAGTCAAGCGGAAAAGGTCAGATAATGTGAGTCAGCATTTCTTAATAGAATAAAATAGCACTAGAGGGGCTGGGAAGGTGGCTCAGTGGTAGAGCACTTGTCTTGCATGCCTCAGGCCCTGGGTTCGATTCCTCAGCACCACATAAGCAAAAAGAAAAAAGCCAGAAGTGGCGCTGTGGCTCAAGTGGTAGAGCGCTAGCCTTGAGCTGAAGAGCTGAGGGACAGCGCCCAGGCCCAGAGTTCAGGCCCCACGACTGGACCAAAAAAAAAAAAAGAAAAAAAAAATAGCACTAGAAAGCAAAATGTCAAACGAAAGAAAGCTACAATCAAATGTATAATTATATATATATATATATATATAGTTTATTTGCCTAATTCTTTCTGTTTGTGGGTGCCACTACTGAGATTTGAGCTCAGAGCCTGACACTGTCCTTTAGATTTTTTATTCAAGGCTGGTGTTCTGTCAGTTGAGCCACAGCTCCACTTCTGACTTTTGGATGGTTAATTGTAGATAAGAGTCTCATGGGCTTTCCTTCCCAGGCTAGCTTCAAATCTGATCCTAAGATCTCAGCCTTGCAAATAGCTAGGATCACAGGCCTGGGCTCCTGACACTTGATCTGTTATTTATGACAGGAGTGCAAAGGAATGTCTCCCCTCGGCTTGTAGATCACATAGGTTTCCTGGATCTTAAGTAGAAACAGTGATTTCAATTACCACCATGAGATGAGGAATGGAACTGTCTAGATTATCTCCCTCAGCCTGAGCTGATTGCCATGACAGGCTGCCCAAACTGACTTGTGTTTTACATATTCAATTTAAGTCACATGGTTAAGTGAAGGGGAAGGCCCACCCCATGCTTAAGAATTTGTTCAGTGCTTTCTTCTTCTTCTTCTTCTGACTCTGGCTCAGATCTCTAAATTGGGAGTAATCTTGCATGGCCTGTAGACTCCATCACATGGCTCAAGATGGATAAAATGTGGCAGCAAGTAAGAGGTTGTTAAATGTAATGGGCATGCATGCCAGGAGCAATAAACCGGCAGGATGTGCACGCCGGGAGGGCTGCTTTATGAATAACACCCTGAGCCTTGTCTGACACCATCCTGGGCACACACAGCCAGCCACCAGGCTTTCCAAGAAGGGAGCAGAAATCTTCTCACTACACACAACAACTTAGACAACAGACATGCTTCCCGCAGTTTGGGATCCATATCAAGGACTTACGAAACACACCGCTCACTCGGGGAGAAAGGGGTTAATAATTTAGAGGATCATCAAGATTTATCACTATAAAATGTCAACCCAGGCAGAATACAAAAGACAAGGTGGCTGGGATTGGCCAACTCCTGTAGGAGAGATACGAAGCTATACTTGGGGCTAAATAATAAAACCCAAACAGTGTGCCATTGTCTTGCTTCTTGAAGATTTCTGGCCTCTCGTTCAGCCTGTTCTGGCCATCTTCAATCTGCTACTGAAGTCCGCTGCAGTGTTTCCTACCCCAGGACCCGGCCACAGGCTTTTATTCATGCCTTCAGTTCCTTTGCCCCCCCTCATTCAATGAGAAATTACTTCTTTCTCTTGAAAATATCACCTTAAGTATGTCTCAGTGGAGGGGGTGGAGGGATGAAAAATGATCAAAGAAAACAGCTATGAGAAAACGCCTGGTGACCTTTAGGCTACCACATGCTATTTTGTCTGATACTAAAAACACATTCAAATTTTACAATGATATGTCATCCTCTTAAAAAAAATTCTAGGGCACACTTGGCACTGAAAATAAAAATAGGCTTTTGAACATGATTTATAAGTGTTCCTGAAATTTCCATGCTTGCCTACATATTTTTGTGAAAAAGTAATGTAAACCATCTGAGTATAATTTTCTTCCCTCAGAAAAATGACATCTCAGAGAGATATTTAAAAAACAATTTTTTTCCCAGGAATAAGAGGCTCTCAAAGTATCTTGGCAATTGTGGTTTGAGCTCCAAGGGCCCTTAGAACTTAGACGATTTCGCCTGAGTGAAAAGTTCAATCGTTGTCTTGTTCCAGTCTGTACTTCTATCACACAACACCCAGAGAAGAAGCTGGAAGAAACAAGGGGGAAAAAAAAAATCTTACACATAAGGCTGTTAGTAGTGTTGGATATAAACAAAAAAGAAGTAGGAAATACTGTCGGGACTTGGCAATCAACTTTGCCAGCAGGAGATGCTCCACAGAACGATTCCATCAGAGATCGATATGGCTGGCAGCTTGTGATTTAGCAAATCATTGTCTGTTTAACTGTAAAAGCTATCTCTCGCCCCCTTCCCCCTCATTAAAATAGTAAATTAAAAGGTTCACAGAAACAGCTTCGTTTGGCTTACTTGAAGTCTTTTCTCAGAAACTGTGGAGATTAATATGATATAGAAATCAATATGTTGCAGCTACAGTCTCTCATGTTTGGCCTATTTCCTTCCACCTTCCCCTTTGCTCTGCCTGTCCAGATTTCATTCCCCATAATCCTTAAATCCTCAGCTTACGCCCATCACCATAGAAACACCTGCTGGGTGTCCAGTGATGAGCAGTCCCAGGCTCACCCCTTATGGCTTTTGCCAGCCAAGCTCTTCTCAGCTTCAGCCTCAGCTACTGCAGGGCCAAGAGGGCAGAGGTAAGAGATGGCTCAACAAAGTGTTCCCCACTTCCCTGTCTCCTCAGGGAGAAACACACCCCTGAAGCTTGGCTCTTTTGTGAGCTAGCAGTGCTTCAGCTACAGCTGTAAGCCAATACTCCAGGTATATTTTTCTAGCTCTAAATACCTACCTACTTTATCCCTCTCTCTATTTCTCTCCCTTCCTTTCTTCAAATTTTCACCTCCCAAATAGTTGCTATAGTAAAATGTACATTACACAGAGTTTGCATTGCAGTCACTGCAAGGTGAACAGCAGTGCTCAAGATATTCACACTGGGTTCTGAGATAGATATCCAGAATTTTTTTTTTATCAATTTGCAAAACTAAAACATCACATATCCAACCATAGTTCTCAATTTCCCTCTCCCCAAACTCCTGGTAATTATGACTCTATTTTCCTACTCTAGTATTTTGACTGATGTTAAGACATCCATAAATGTAGACTATTATAGTAGTGTATGCTCTTTTGTGACTTATTTATTTTACTTACCTCCATTTCCTCAAATATATCCACAATTTCCTTCTTGCTTTTATTTTTTTTTCCAATGTGGGGAATGGAACCCAGGATGAATGTTCTGCCTCTGAACTATACTCTCTCAGCTGAGAATTTTCTCAATCTTCTGAGTTCTGAGATTATAGATATGCACTATCACACTTAGTTTAGGTGATTTTTTTGGATAATGAAATATTTAATTTGCTTTGCATTTTATTATTATATTTTTCTCATTGTAGTTACTTTGTGATTATCATGGAGATTACAGTTAGTATTTTAAAATTATAAGTTTAGGGCTGGGAAGGTGGCTCAGTGGTAGAGTGCTTGCCTTGCATGCATGAGGCCCTGGGTTCGATTCCTCAGCACCACATAAGCAAAAAGAAAAAAGCCGGAAGTGGCGCTGTGGCTCAAGTGGTAAAGCACTAGCCTTGAGCTGAAGAGCTGAGGGACAGCGCCCAGGCCCAGAGTTCAGGCCCCACGACCAGACCCAAAAAATAAAAATAATAAAATTATAAGCTTATAATTTATACCAGTAAAATATCAAAGAAACCAAAACACTGTTCTCTTATGCTCTTAGAGCTCAATAACTTCCCCCTCTATTTGCTGACAGCACACACCTGTATATATATATATATATATATACACGGTGTGTTCTAAAGTATCAAGTGATAGATTTTTTTTAATTCGCCAGAGGAAAAATAATGCAGATTTATACACCAATGATAAAATAATGCCAGCTTTTTCTTTTGGGTCTGGTCGTGGGGCCTGAACTCTGGACCTGGGCGCTGTCCCTCAGCTCTTCAGCTCAAGGCTAGCGCTCTACCACTTGAGTCACAGCACCACTTCCAGCCTTTTTCTTTTTGCGTATGTGGTGCTGAGGAATCGAACCCAGGGCCTCAGGCATGCAAGGCAAGCGCTCTACCACTGAGCCACCTTCCCAGCTTCATATGCCAGCTTTTATACTAATGTGCTTTCAATGTATTAATCCTTTAAGTTACATAGCAATCAAAATATGGAGGTACAAACTATCTTTTAATAATATTAACTTTTATAACTACCTATATATTTATAGTGGTTTTTATTTCTTCATATGGCTTTGACAGTAACTTAAAGAAATGACTGTCTAGTGTTCACTCATCTTACCCTGAACCTCCCTTAAGTTTCTTTGCAGGCTAGATGTCATACAATTCTCTCAACTCTTATTTAATACTACTGTCATTTCTCTCTCACTATTAGGAGAAAATTCTGCTGCATCCCAGGTTTACAGCTGACTTTTTCTTTTAGCCTTTGAATATGTCGCTCTCCTGGAACCCAAAATGTCTGATGAGAAATATGTTATTATCTCATTGGGGGTCACTTTTCCATTGCAGTTATTGAGATTCTTTGTCTTTGATTATAAATATTTCATCATGGATCTGCAAGTTCATCCAACATGGACCTTCTTGAGCTCTTTGGATATTGATAGTCATGATTTTTAATTAAAATTACAGAAGGTTTCAGACATAATTTCCTTGAAGACTCTTTCCAATGATGCATAGATTGGTGCCGTTCAGGTCTTTAGTGCTCTGCATTTTCTTGCCTTCTTTCTCATATTTAAATTCACTTATCCCTTCTTCTGCCTGTTCCTATTTGCTGTGAGTTGCTCTAGAATACTTTTCATTTCAGTTCTGTGCCTTTCAGCCCTGTTTTTGTTTCTTTCTAAGACTTTTATTTATGCTCACATTTTGCGCACATATTGCTCTCCTACTTTTCTTCACATCTTTCTTTAGATTTTTGTGCATTTTTAAGATGAAGATTTTCATTCTTTTGAAAGGCTTTTTACTGGTATATCTGCTATTAGTTTTTTTCCCCTAAATAAATTGTGATTCCTGTTTCTTTATATGTTTTGTGTGTATGATTGTGTACATTTCTTCCTACAAACCTGATTTCTGAACCTAACAATTTAGTGAGTAGAAATTAGATTATCTTCCATCCCAAAGTTTTGTTGTGGTTACCATTTGTTTATTGCTTTTTTTCTAAACTGCTGTTTTGAGTATCTCTGTGCCTAGGTGAAGCTGTAGTTATAAGCTTGAAATCATCTCTGGTGTTTTCTAAGCCTTTATCTAATATCTATCTATATCTATATCTACAGATATTCAATTATTAGCTTTCTTTATAAATTAGCTTGTTTTTGAATGACTTGTTTTTGAATGCCTGGCTTGTAAAGAGCAACCAGAGAAAAATAAAGGGGGCGGGGAGGGAGATTTTTTTTATTGAACCTCCCATCCTCACCTCCCCCCTCCCGCCCCTCATCCCCTGGAATCACTTCAATGGGACAAAGAAGGATCCCAAGAAGGGAGGTGAAACAAAGCTGTGTGAACAGAAGCAGAAATCAGTCATCACAGCATAGATTCCTGATATTTGGACCACTTGGTCCATATACCCATCCTTGCTACTGCTGCCAGCGAGGTGCAGGTCGATCCAGGAACCTGTGCAGAGCTTTCTGTCATGAGTCAGAAATGGGGATGCATAGCCTCTCTTGCATGAAGAGGTGCAATTCATAAAACTAAATGCAATCTAATGATCAAGCCTTTCCCTGGAAGTTGTAAGCCTTCACTGGGTCCAGAGGTCCTAAGTAGTTCATGTAGAAATGCTATCAGGGTGATCATTATCAGGTGGGAGGCAGATTCTCCCTGCTTTCTACCATCTTCCATGTCAACACCCTTTGTATGATTCTCCTTACATCCACTTTCATGTGCAACTTCACACATGTTTAGAACAACTCCTAGATTTTGAGAAAAGAATCAAGGTTTTAATTCTGGACTATTTTTAGCCTTAAGCCAAGACTTCCTTAAACTTGACCACTTGCATGTTTTGGCATAAAGAGTGGTCATATGGGGTAAAGAGAGTTCCAAGCCTTGGGTGGGCTTCTGAAACTCAACTTCAGTTTCTGGTACGATATATGTATGGGGTATTTCTTTAAATTCTGAAATTTATAAAGATTCATGGAAATTAAAGATAAGTATCTTAAAAAAGAAGAAAAACTGGCACCAGTGGCTCATTCCTGTAATGCTAGTTACTCAGGAGGCTGAGTTCTGAGGATCATGGTTCAAAGCCAGCCTGGGCAGAAAAGTCCTCAAGAGACTCTGATCTCCAATATAGTCAGAAGAAGCTGAAAGTGGGGCTGGGGCTCAAGTGGTGGAGCACTAGCCTTGATCACAAAGAGGCTCAGGGATAGTGCCCAGGCCTAGAGTTCAAGCCTGAGGACCAGCCAAAAAAAAAAAAAAAGTAAGGAAAAGTACAGTGCAATAATTACATCAAGTTATTACATTGATTTGGTCATTCTAGCCACCATAAGGATTGATGAGGATTGAACCAGGATTGGCTCAGTGTAGCAAGTACTATTGATCATTAAGATAGCAAAAGAGATGAAATCTTGTGTCACAGTGAAAATGAAGTGGAGATTTGTCAATTATTTTATTAATGCAATCCATACCCCATGTCACTGTCTCTCTTTAGACGAGAATTGTCAATTGTCCTTTGGGAATGGGAAAGTTTTGGTGGTTAATCTTGAATGCTTAGAAACACTTTCTGCTCTTTCTTGTGAAATTTATCTCAGGCTCTAGGGACATTCACAACTAATCTGAAGTAGACAAAGATGAGACAAATACATTATACATTAGATATATTATATGCTCATGGTCAGAAAACAAAACAACAAAAACAAGATCAGAAACAAAAAGCCAGGAACTAATCAAAAGCACATAAAATAAAGATTCATGGGGATTGTTCAGTAGTATATTCTTTTAGCCAAATCATCTCTTTTTGTGTAAGCTCTGTTGTTTCCTTTAAAAGGAACAAGTAGGCTAAGCACTGGTGGCTCCTACCTGTAATCCTAGCTATTCAGGATTGTTATATGGCCAGCTATCAACTCCATATCTCTGCCAAGTGTTGTCCTCTCTCTACTGAACACATGGTCACCTGTAGCTATGTAAAACGCTCCAGATCAGTTTTTCTAAGTGATGTCGACATTTGTGGATTGCTTTTTCCTATCTGTATAATCAAACAGCAAAGTTGAGTCTATTTAAAACATTTAAGAGTCTCAGACAAGAGAAAGGAAGGGAAATTACTCTTTATGAATGTGGGATTCTAGCACAATACCACTGGATTGTTCCCTTAACATTATTTAGATGGAACTGGAGATCACACCTGTAATATTAGCTACTCCAGAGGCTGAGATCTAAAGGATCACAGTTTGCAACCAGTCTGGACAGACAAGTTGTCAAAACCCCATCTCAAAAAACCTAAAAAGCTAGGTACAGTGGTACCTGTCACCAGCCATGCTGTAAGCCTAAATAGGAGGATTGTGGTCCATGCCTGCCCAGACAGAGAGTAAGATCTGCTGTCTCAAAAATGGTTGAAGGAAAAGGGGATCGAGGTATCATTTGCATGGCAAGGCCCTGAATTCAAACACTTGGAATTACAGAACAGCAACAAAATATTTAGAATGAATTTGGGCATGGTGGTGTGTGCCTGGTATCTTTGTAATCCGAGCATGTAGGAGGGTGAGGCAGGAGAATCATGAGTTCAAAGCCCTCCTGAGCTACAGGGCATGACCCTATCTCCAAAACACAAATTGTTAAGCTGATACATGTTAGGAGTCAAATTTGGTCAAGATCATTGTATGCATGCCTGGACATGTCAAAATAAGATCTCCTTTTACATCTACTTAATGGTAATAAAATTTGGAAAATATACAAAAGCCTCAATAAAGTATGTATTTCTTTGTTTAGCTCAATTTGTCTCCTAAGAAATAAAAACAAATAACAAAATGCAGGGTTTTGTTAATGATTCTGGTATTAAATTTCTGCCTTACAATGACTTTAAGGCTGTTTGATTAAATCAGAGAAATGTCTAGAAGCCAAAAGTCTTCAGGATAGATTTAATTTATATTCTAATTTGTAACTCTTTGACTTAATAAGCAAGCATATAATTTCCTTCATGTCTTCCAACCAGACTGGTTTACAGATTCTATCATAAACATCACTATGGTATTGGACAATAATTTATAGAAGTGATATCTATTCAAACTATAAATATTATGTAGGATGAAAAATATCCATTTCTTTGCTACATGAAACTTCAGTCATTTATCAGATTAGGCACTGAAGATCCTTTTCTTTGCTTTTCCCTGGAGGAGCAAAGACTAGAAAGTTCTGTCAAGAGCCAGAGGAAAGCACTGGAGAGCCAGCAGGGAGTTAGGAAGGGGCAAGTTGTGTTATACACATGCGTGCATTCGCTGATGTTGGTGGAGCAGAATGTGGAGTGTGTTCCTTTGTATTTTTCTTAAGATCTGGCCCTGTCCATTTCTTCAACTCCACAGTTGTTCTTGGGACACAGAGAGGGGCTCTAATTTTAATATCTAGATATGTGACAACTCTTGTCCCTTCTTTCAAGCTCTGTTAATAGCAGGGAAACTTTTACAAATAATTTTTCCTTTCTTCTTCTTATGACATAAATTTAGACTGTTTTATTTTTCTGGGCTTCCAAAGGGAAGTAGAGCTTGTAAAAAAAAAATCCATCAATATCTCAAGGAGAAGAAACTTCATATATTGGTTGAAACTTTCCAAATTCTCCCTCTCACTCCCTCTCTCTGTTGGTCACTGGGGTTTGAACTCAGGACCTTGAGCTTGCTAGGAATGTACTCCACCACTTGATCCACATACCTCTTTTTTGCTTTAGTTTATTTTCCAGCTAGAGTCTCATACTTTTGTCAGGCTTGTCTATGACTCCTGTCTTTGTCTCAGGTTTCTAGGATTACAGGTGTGTGTCATCATGCTTGCCCAAACACTCCAAGTACTGGAGGAGGATTGACAATACAGTCACCCATAATTACAGCAGTACAAAAACAACTTAGAAATTTCAGGACTGATGTGTGCTAGAACTTCCTGTTAATTCAGGAAGAAAAGCACTACATTCATGTTGAAATGGAAATTGATGGACACTTATCTCCTGAAACTTCCCAGAGGTTCTACTATTTTCAGAGGGTAACCCATCCCATACTTACTTGGCTAAATAGATGTTAAACAAAAAGGCTGATATTTGAAACTGCATTTCCAACACCTAATAAGATACTGAAAATCATTTCAAGCTTTCAGATGTCACATACTGTAAAAATACAAATTAGGCTGTAAATGCAGCCCAGCCATAATTAACACTATGCTATGTTCAAATAACCAAGCTTTTCCTCTGTGGAGTCTATTGAAGGAGGTTATTATGAGTGATCGTCCACTATTCATTAGGTGACAATTATTTCTGTCTTATTGATCTCTTCCATCCTGTCTGTGTTGTTGGGTGCTGTTCACATGTTTTTAAAAAGTTGATATTTTCCCCCATACAGAGGCATCTCTTCCTGGAGCTCCAATTGATGTCAACTTTTGCTTGTAGCTATCATCTGCACACAGCTAGCTTCACTGTAAATCAGACGAGTAGGGAAAAATAAAACTGGATGGCTTTCAGTTCCAATCACGTCTTGTTTTACTCTGCCCAGGCCAATACGTTATCGTGAAATAATGGATTTTTATCTGTGAAAGTGAAAGAGCAGGTTTAAGATTTTCAAATTTAAAAAGTGGTCTCCTTCTGCATTCATTTTATGTGGTAAATGGAAGGCTTTCTTTGATGGAAAAGAAGAAGTTTTATTTTATTCTAATGTAAAGGAGTTCTTTCAAGATAGAAAATCCACTTAGGTTGTTTTTCTTTTCTTTAATCATAAGAAGTAGGTCTTATGGAGGTTTTATAGAAATGTTGAATCTGCATTATTAAATGTGTGGTTTTAGAGAGGAGACAGTCATGACAACTCTTGATTATTCAAATCATTCTCGGAGCATTGTCCAGACATCCCAGAACTTCCCTATGGATCGCCCTAGAGCACCCACTATTTGTCAAATCACTGCTCTCTCTGGCTTTGTGTGGATCAGTATCTTTAAATATAGAGCAACTATTTCAATGCCAACTATTTTCTATGCCAGCCAAGCCTGAGTTTAAGTCCTATGCCAAAACAATAGCATGGTGTCTTCCTGGCTGGTGACAGGTCACTTTTCTCACTGGTGACATACCCAGAATGTCCCACAGATTCAGGACCATTGGCTACAGTCTTTTTAGGGTGTTTTCCTACTGCACCCACCCAAATGGCTAATTAAACTTGAGTTTCTTAGTTTGACATTTAGAACCATTCCAAGGGGACGGAGGTGGGGGAGGATAGGAAGGGATGGGAAGGGGAAACAAAGGAGGAGGTTACAATGCTTGATAAGAAATGTACTCATTATCTTGCCCATGTAATTGTAACCCCTCTGTACAGTATTTTCACAATAAAAAAATAAAAATTTAGAAAAAAAAAAGAGAACCATTCCAAGCTTAAGTTCAGGGCAGGCATCAGAACTTGGCCTACAGACGAGGTATCAGGAGCTACTTGGAATTCTCAGCATCTTGCGGAAGTTCTAAATCTCTCCAGGGATGGGCGGGACTGCATTCCTGTTACTCTTGGCCCTAAGATGGAATGAATTTAGGAAAACCCTCAGCACACAAAGTGACTATTTTCAAAAGAGCAGGACCTGGGGCCTTTTGTGTAGTAGTCTCCCTGCAATCCAAGATACTACAGATTTATTTTGTAGCGCTATACCATTTGATTTGGTTCTTTGAAATATCATTCATATAGGAAAGGCAGACCAACCCTTGAGGGTTTTTTTCCTTATTTATTTTTACCTTTCACTTTTATAGTGCCAACACACAGAAAAGTAGCCACAGTGTGAAGACAGTGGAAGATGACTATGGTTTGGAAAGCTTAAATGAATGAGAGAAATGTGCAAATAACTTGCCAAGGGAACTAGGAAAAAATGAGTAAGCATATTGAATGCATTGATTGATTGGTTGATTTTTACATCCTCTGATTTTTTTTTCTTTTGGAATCTTTATGGGTTTATAGTTTTGAATCTATTGAGAAGTGTTTGGATATGCCACCACCACTTTTCTTTCTGTGACCAAGTTACTTTATCTTTACACAACTATGTCCTTTACAAGTTGATTTCTCTGCCCTTTTGACATGGTGTCCAAGGTGTGTGGTGGGGTTCTAGTTTTAGGCATCGCTGTCTTATTTCCACCTTATCTCAGGCCTTAAACGTGTAATTCTAAAAAGAGCTGTGTGGTTCTTTGAGAGGGGTAATAATGTTCAGTGACACCATTTAGGCATCAAAAGGGCTTTTATCGTTCTGGAGTGATTTTTTTTATAGTTGTCAGAAAGATATTCAGACATTGTTTAGAAAGGAAAGTTATAACTTCATAGCCCATTCAAAGGAAAAGTCTGAAGGAGTTCTCCTAACTTTCTTTAAATTTGTGTTGCAATTCTTTCCTTTTAACATGAAATCTTTCTTTCTAATAGCAGTAAGGTAATTACTCATTTGCTTACATCAACAATTTTAGAACTCATGATAGCCCCCCCAAATCTTATTCTTGCTATTACTGGCCAGAATATTAAACAGACTTTATCAATTGTTTTGTTATTGTTATTTTTTTTTTATCACATTTGAGGTACGCAGTTAGATTCTTGCTCTGTGGAGTCATTCTTCTCAACTTCATGGTTAAGCTTTCTGCTTGAAAGACATGCTCAATGTATTGTCATCTCATTTTTAAAGATATTCTTAAGGTACATGCCCCCTCTGCCCCCACTTTTAAAAATAAGCTCACATTTTTGCATGTTCCCACACTAAAAAATCATAAAATATGTACAGATCAGTCTAGTTTTCTTTCGCATTCATATTTCTGTCTTCCTACAGGCATATTTAATTTTTAGTATTTTTTCTTACTGTTTCTTCGGCTGAGAAGTTTTATAAAAATTTTGTGGCAAATGGCAAGTGTTCTGAAATATTTAGTATTATCATTGTTCAGATGAGTGTTCAAAAGCCCGGTAAGTTTGGACAGTTTTCTCATGGAACTAGCAGAATAATCTAATCACGCTCTCCAAGGGGAGACCCCAGCCCCCATTTCCAGGCCTTTCTAAGTGTGCAGGTCTCTGTTTTCTGAATGTGTAGATGCTGCAGACTTGCTCTCGTTCATCATACAAGGGAGCCTAAGGCCTGTGGAGGTGTTCTTCTCCATGCTTCTTCTCATTATACTGATCCAATTCTTCCTCCTCCACTGTGAACCCAAACCTACATGATTTCCATGACAAATAATGAGAGGGTGAACATTTCTCCTGATGCTCTATTTCACATAGATTTGATATGTAGAAATAAGAGAGAGAAAATTGCGCTGAACCAAGTTTGAGCCTGAAAATTGGTCATTTTTGACAGTTGAGTTAACTCCAGCTCAACCACTTTGGTTAATAAATCCTCTTCAACTCCTGACAGACAGGAGAAAGCCGCCTTGCACTGCATAACAACCTTTGGTAATTGCGTTTTTCTACCTACGGTAAGTCTGCTCTCTTCCCTGGTAGGAGAAGAAAAGATAATTCGTGATATTGCTTTTCCCATCTCTTCACAGGGCAAGGTGACCTTCTTTTTATGACATGATCTCCAAATTAATTTCATAGTTAGGTGACAGACTTGCAAGAGCTTTATATCTATCCCTCCTTCCATGTTTTCTTATTTTATTCCCCTTTGTTTCCCCAAAATTAAAGTAGATCAGAAGTTTATACTTGTATTAACAAATGGTTTTTCTTGAAAAACAATCTAACCTACTAATTTTGTACTTAGTCTCAGGTGCTTTCTCTCTATTATTAGCCTCAAAATACAAATGCTTCTGGAAAGATGTCACAACTCAGTCACAAATACAAAACTGTCTCCACCTTTCCGTCACTTCTGGCTTCATAGTGGATGTTAGTTATATCCACAAGTCCTAACTGAGACTCATCATTCCATGTCAAACCATAGTTTGGATTTGGTCTGTTGGACAGATCATTTATTGACTGCATGGTGAGATGCTATGTTCTGAGATGGGGAAAGGGGAGAGAAGGGAAGACTTAGGCAAGCTGAGACATACAGTAGTAGACAGGTGAAAATGCAGGTATCATGTTGGGAGAAAGCCCTACATAGAAAGGAAGTACAGTGGAGGTGGCATTCAGCAAAGAGAGACAGATAGATGTAGAAGAGTGAAGGCTTGAAAGGTGGTTCTATTTCTAACTGGTTGTGTGCCCTTGACCAGGTTTGGTAAGCCACTCTAGAAAACTCACTTTCTTCTTTTACATAAAGGGCACATTATACCCACAAGGACTGTAGAATAGAGAAGATGACATGTACAAAGGATTTGCCACAGTGCCTGGCAATAGCAAGTACTCAAAATGGCAAAACACTATTAGCTGACCCTAAGATTGTCTGTTTGTCTGTCTGTCTATCTATCTATTTATCTATCTTTTCTGTCTGTCTGTATATATCGAGAAATACAGATATATATCTATAAAACGCATCTCCATTAATATATCTATATTTGTATATACACCTATATATACATCCATATTTATCTATATCTATATTTTATATAGATATACAGAGAGACACCGATATATCTAGATATAACTATATATAGTTATATATAGTGTGTGTGTGTGTGTGTGTGTGTGTGTGTGAGAGAGAGAGAGAGAGAGAGAGAGAGAGAAAGAGATACCAGCTGATAGGTAGCAGTTCTCAGCAATGGGAATGAATGAGAAAACGTAGGCAGAGTGAAAGAAATGGGAAATCAGATGATTACAGTCTGTGGGGGAAAAACGCGTCATTACAAAAGTGAGTTAAGAAAAGTCACCGAGGTCATTGACACCATTCTGAAGTGCAGCTGAGTTCCCCAGGACTGACCCAGGGCAGGCAAGGGAGAGCCACGGGAGAGCAAGGACTTTGAGAGTAGGCTCTTGCTCAGGTATTCTCGCATGTATGATTTTGTGCGTTCTGGTAGACATTCATGTATTCTTGTTTGCATTCGGGATGTGCAGACTGACTAGAAAGGAAAGAGACAAACTAGGGCTCGGGATTTGGCAGGTTGGAAATAAGTATAATAGGAACAGCAAAAACCTGAGCCCTGGATGGATTGGAGATTAGATAAGAGAAGGGGAGGCAGTGGTACATTTACCAGATGGAGACTGTGGAGTGATTTCAAGGATCTATTCAGAGGAGGAATAGCTGTTGAAGGAGCAGAGGTCACCTGACTGTGGTATCAATACCTCACTGCTGTGCCCATAAACAAACACGTTTGAGACTTGTACACTCCTTCCACACTGACCAGCCTTCCAATTTGAAATCGTCTCTCTGGCAGTCTATAATGCCCTTACATTTTCCTGCTATTTGTGCTGTGGAAATGGGATTTCTCATTATGTTTCAGTGTCTTCTCTCTGTTGGGCACTGATGCCTGTCAGACTGGCTAGGGGAAAAACACGAATGTGAAGATGCTAGCTATGAGGGTCTTGCAGTACACACCTGGAAATTCCTGAATGCCCAAGTTGAGACTTCATAATTGGTTTAATATAAGCTATATTGAGACTCTACGTGTGTTTTCCACTCCTTGGGGATTACATTTCTCCTGACTTTAAAGGGAGCTAATGTCTTATTTAGCCAATAACTATACTTTAAAATCTGGGCATTTCAAACAAAATAAACTATGTTTTTTTTTATTGTGAAAATACTGTATAGAGGGGTTACAATTACATGGGCAAGATGAGTACATTTCTTATCAAACATTGTAGCCTCCTCCTTTGTTTCCCCTTCCCATCCCTTCCCATCCTCCCCCCCCACTTCCCACCTAATCTTCCCCACCCACAGCCCCTCCACACCAAAGTTGTAAAGTTCTTTTTCGACATAACAACTTGTACATCTCAATGTTGCAATGGGTCCACCTGTATCCCTATTTAAACGATTTGTTTTTCCCCTTCTCCTCTACAAATTATACCGACATCAAATACAGTGAAAGCAGGGGTTATACTGTGGGGGAGGGACATACAAAGCAACAAAGAAATAATCTTATAAATGTGTTACAAACAATCGCATGAAAGAAAAGAAAAACATTTGAATACATATCTTAGGGTTCATTTCCCTAACATCACCTTATCTGACCTTTTCTGCTTGACTCAGACAAATAAGGGAAACCATGATACCTATGTTTCTTTGGGCCTGGCTTACTTCACTTAATATAATTTTTTTCCAAGTCTTTCCATTTCCTACAAATGGGGCAATGTCATTCTTTCTGATGGAGGCATAGAATTCCATTGTGTATATATATCACATTTTCTTGATCCATTCATCTATTGAGGGGCATCTGGGTTGGTTCCATATCTTACCTATAGTAAATAATGCTGCAATAAACATAGTTGTGCTGGTAGCTTTAGTGTGGTCTTGTTTGTAAACATTTGGGTAAATGCCCAAAAGTGGGATTGCTGGGTCATAGGGGAGCTCTATGTGGAGTCTTTTGAGGAACCTCCATACTACTTTCCAAAGTGGTTGAACAAGTTTACACTCCAACAATGCAGTAAGGTTCCCTTCTGTCCACATCCCCTCCAGCATCTGTTGTTATTAGAGTTCTTGATTTTAGCCATTCTAACTGGGGTGAGGTGGTATCTCAATGTTGTTTTGATTTGCATTTCTTTTATGGCTAAGGAGGTTGAGCATTTCTTCATGTGTCTATTGGCCATCCTTCTTTCCTCTTCAGAGAATTTTCTCTTTAAGTCTTTAGCCCAGTTATTTATTGGGCAGTTGTTTCTTTGAAGATTTGTTGTTGAGGAATTTAATTTTTTGAGTTCCAGCTATATTTTAGATATGAGACCCTTGTCCATTGTATGGCTAGTGAAGATCTTCTCCCAATCCGTGGGCTTTCTATTGATCTTGCTAGCTATGTCCTTTGCCATGTTGAAGCTCTGCAATTTCATCCAATTCCATTTATCTCAAACAAAATAAACTATGTTGAATTGCTAAAAAAAATGTTATTTGTATTGGAAAACTTAAAACAGCTTCCTTATTGTAATCAAATCCACTTGGATACTAGGTTTGCATTAAAAAAAATTAAAAAGTGAATAAAAAAGAAAAATGTGATTGGAGCCAGACACAGAGAGAGTGCTTCATGCCTGTAATCCCAGCAACTCAGGAGACAAAGATCAGGAAGCTTGGAGGTCAAGTCTAACCCAAACACAAAAGTTAGCAAGACCCTCATCTCAACTAAAAGACCCCTTGTGATGATATTCCCTGGATAGGCCAGAACCATCTATCTGTTTCAGTATCAGCGGATTACTAACCATTAAGTTTCATTGCAACCGCTGTTCCCAGTGCTGTGCAACCTAATCCACTCACAAGTTCTAGGAACTCAGACGCAGATGTCCTTGTGGATCATAATTCTGTCTGTGAAGACATTACCCAGTTCACCAGTGTGACAGATGCCTTGTGTGGCTATTAGCTGTTCTTCATGGAGGCCTATACCTTGGTACTCTGGCAGATATCTCCAGTTTCAAACACAGTACACATTTACCATTCTCTGAGACATGGTGTGTTACAGGCATACTTCACTTGCTTTGCCTCCTGTGCAGTCATGGTGTTTACAATATTAAATCTTCCTCGTACATGGGACTATGTTTCTTTTTTTTTTAACCACTACATTCTTCATCAAAGGCTGTCAATGAAACTTCCATACTACTGTTCCTTTTACTTGTTTTGTTTCCTTTTGTAACACATTATTATTATTATTATATTTAAGTAGTTGTATAAAGGGTTAACATTTAACAAAGCAGTTTATGAATAAAATATATATTGATCAATGTTTATCTTTCAACATTCTCACCCATTCCTCTCCTACTTACCTTTCTCTCACTCTTCTTAATTTGATTGGATAAACACTGGATTATCGACTGCATCCTGCCCCTTTTCTTTGCATTCCCTTCTCTTCATTCATTTCTCCTCTCTCAATAACCCCCACCCCTTTTGAGTCCTTGCTTCCTGGTGTTTATTTTGTCAAATGCTGCCTTTCTAAGGAATTATACTATTTACATTCTCCCTTGAATCTACCCTATTGAGTCAATACATTCCTATACAGTGGCATACCACCCAAAATATTTTCGAGTAAGTTTCTAAGTTAACTCTAGCATCCACGTATGAGGGGAAACGTGCACCCTTTGTCTCTCTGGGCCTCACTTCATTTAACATAATTTTTTCCAGGTCTTTACATTTCTTTACAAATGGTACAACATCATTCTTTCTAATGGAGAAATAAATTTCCACTATATGTATATATATATATATATATACATATATATATATATATATCTATATATATCACTTTTTTTGATCCATTTGTCCACTGAGGAGCGTCTAGGCTGATTCCATACTTTGGGCTATGCTACAGCAAACATGGCTGTACTGGTGACTTTACTATATCCTTGTTTGTTATCTTTTGTGTAAATCCCAGGAATGGAATTGCTGGATCATAGGGTAATAATATGTTTGTTCTTTTGAGGAACCTGAACACTGCCTTCCAGATCATGAAGGCAATTTCATAAACCATTTGTAATTATTTTGTGCATAAAAGCTTCATGATGTAGAATTTTCCACGTTTGGTATTATGTTAGATTTAAAAAGTTCTAGATTTTGAAGCATGATGAGTTTGGGTATTTGGACTAGAGACGCTCAATCTGTATATCTATCTTATGTACGTTATGTATATGTTATATATTAAATATGCAAGTCTTGAATGTCCACATACAAGCACAAGTAGAACAACACACACATATATATAGCTGTAATAAATTTTACATGTTTTTTCAGGGACATAATCATGGGCAAGTTATGACTAATAATTAATTTTCATCTAATTATGATTAAATTAGTAGGGCAAAGGGCAGAATTAGATGTGTCATTGTATTTGAAGACACTGTGACAGGAAATACCAGAGAATATGTTCTTCAAGAGAAAGTGTCTGCACCCCTGGCACCGTGCTCTGCATGGAGGTGCTGACCCTCTGCAGGCCAGCTTACCCCTATTAACCTGAACACATTTGTGGCAACCACATTATGCACAGGGCACACTTTGTAGCCAGCCGAGTACCATAGTGGACTTTTAATCGGGCATTTTTGTGATTACATCCACTGAGTTTTCTTACAATGCAGCAGGGGAAGGAGATAGAAATGATCACAGTATTGATACCCTTGATGACTCCTTCGTGATTTCATTGGGAATTTTGTCTTTATCACAACATCTGGCTCAAATTCACACGTGTGTGTGTGTGTGTGTGTGTGCGTTTATCACTATTGCCATCTTTGAGATCTACTGTTACTTTTTAAGATGACTTATTGTAAGAACAGTTTACTTATACTGGGAAAAGCTGATCTATTTTATATTAGTGAAATTTGCACTAGTTGATATTTTTAAACTTGATGGTTTACAACTTATGGTTCTTTACAATCAACCATCACTCAAGAAAACCTTTTCTTTTGCTGCTGATTTGAGTGGTTTTTATGCACAAATGTACAAAACGGAAACACTGCACAGAACAGAAACGTTGAACTGACTTGTTAGTTAATTCTGTTTTATTTGAGAAAGTTAGTCTGGGAAGGTGACTTCGATAAAATTGTCAGATACCCAAGGGGAACACCGAAGATTTGTAGCAAACCTTCCACTCCTCCCTAGAGTGGTTTAAAGATATTGGGGTGTATGTGGGGTGTGGAGGGGTGGCAACTGTCTGTGCCACTGTATCTGAGGCTGATTTGTGCATTCCTGGAATTAATTCCCTTTTCTGTTCTTACAACTGATCCACTTCTCTCCTGTTTTGAGATTTCCCTTTTTTTTCTCCCAATAAAGTAAAGGTGTAAAGACACTCCGATAATGCCTCTGATTGGTTAATAATAGGTTTTGTTCGAAACAGAAATTGGCCCTGCAAAGGGGGTGACCTCTTTTATTCTCCTCTTAGAGCTACAGGTCCTAGCAGCTTTTCATTTGTTCCAGCAGCTCCGCTCCCTTGCCAGGAGAGACAATTACGGTGAGAATTAAGCTCTATGGACTGTGTCCTCCTGCCTCTCCTGTACGGCGCCTCCGGGAGGATCCTTCCTGCGTGCTCCCCTCTTGTTTGGAAGATTCATGTTTATCTAATGTGGAGTCAATATTATTGTCCAGGAAGAGGAAGGGGTTGGCTAATGAGCTATCAGGGAGGCTCCTGCGGAGTCTGACCCACGCTCCAGTGGCTCAGAAACCACTTAGCGCCCCGAGAGGCCCTCTCCCTTCCCATCCGCCCACTGCAGCGCAGCACTATCACATCTAAAAATGATCTGCAGTAAAGTATTCCACAATATTTTAACGATGCATTGAGCCAAGACATTGGCAAGGAAGAACTGTAGCAACAAGAGGTAGCTCCAGCCAAAAGTATGGTCACCCTGCGCTTCTATCCAGATTGTCCTTCTGTTTTAGCATTGAAGAGGTGGGAGGCAGAGGCCCCCAGTGACAACTTACCAGGGACAAGATGACCCAGAGGTATTGTACAGAACCCCAGATCAGATTCTAAAGCACTTTCTTTAAACTCAATTTTCAGATAATCAGTGTAGTGTAATCCATATGCATGTATGTATAAATATATACAATATATATGTATGTGTGTGTATATCTATGTTGTACATTTATGCATACCTGCATCTATCTATCTGTCTATCTATCTACCTACCTACCTATTTATCTATCTATCTATCTATCTATCTATCTATCTATCTATCTATCTATCTATCTATCTACCTACCTTATCTGTCATCTATTTATTGATCAATCATATTGGATTTTGAACTCAGGAACTATACCTGCTCTAACTCTTATGCCATGCCCTTACTCTTCCCCTCCCCTTTATTTGTTTTACTTTATTTTTCAGGTTGAATCATATGCTTTGGTCTAGGACTGTCTTGTGCCTCCTACTTTTGTCTTATGAATAGTTAGGATTATGTATGTATTACCATGCCAAATTTGGCTTCTTTTTTCCCCAAGCTAAGCTTAAACCATCAAGATCCTCCTAATCTCTACCTCCTAATTAGCCAGGAGTATAAAAGCCTCAGCTTTTATTTTTTTGTGGCCCTGGAGATTGATTTTGCAGGACAAGTGCTCTACCATTTGAGCCATGTTTCCAACCCATAATGCACATTTTATACAGAGACAGTGCTGAGGTAAAGAAATACCTAGAAGCCGAGTGCTGGTAGCTCATGCCTGTAATCCTAGCTACTCAGAAGGCTGAGATCTGAGGATCATGGTTCAAAGCCAGCCCGGGCAGGAAAGTCAGTGAAATTCTTATCTCCAATAAACCACCAGAAAGCCAGAAGTGGCACTGTAGCTCAAGTGGTAGAGCCCTAGCCTTGAGCTAAAGAGCTGAGGGACAGCGCCCAGGCCCAGAGTTTAAGCCCCATGACCGACAAAAAAAATAATAAAGAAATAACTAGAGACTCAGCAAAAATGTTGTATGTATATAACACATATATTAGTCAAGCCACCAGAGAATCAGAACAGGAGATGTAGGTGCAATAGTCTGGGTAGAGGACTGTCTGGGATATGAAGAGAATGATCTAAGTCAATTGCATCATCAACATCATCCTGCGTGGCCCGTGTGCTCTGAGCAAATCAGCCCTCACCACCTCTCGCTGATCATGCAGGCTCATGCACTGCACATTGCACAAGATATTCTAGCTCATTCCTAGGCAGCCCTCCCCAGTGCCTATCTGCACATTTTGCATTAATCATACACGCATGGCACTTCCTGTTTAATCACTTGGCAATTATCTGGCTTATATCTTCTGTTTTCATCTCCTAAACAAGATTTGCCTCATCACGTCTTAAAATTGCATTTGACATGGTAACGAATAGTTGAATTATTTGTTCCCTACAAATGTAATTATTTACCATGTAATTTTCAGGAAGACACAGCTTCCAAGTTGCTTGTATAGAATTTACTGTGCAATTACCAGACTTGCCTCAAAGCTGAAATGACAGGCCTGGGTGGTCTTCGGGAAGAAAGACACCAGCCAGGCAGTCAGGCCCCGGAAGCAGCCCCAGTAGCTTTTCCTGTGAGCTGCAGCTCTGCAGTACAAGCATCTGGCAAGCATCCCTTCATTTCTCTGTGTGTCAATCTCCTCATCCAGAACATGAAGTAAGGAGAGGGGAGGCAGGTGGCAGGGAATAAGGAGAAAGAATGAAGAATTCGAATAAAATATAGATGCCCTTGCAGTTTGGGTGCCTTGTTTACCCAGCTTTAGTGGAGGAAGAGATAATATTCTTAGGGAATCAAGATGAGTTGGGAGACCCTCTTGTTCACTCTTGGCTAGGAATTCAAAATGGTCTTGCTTTGGGAGCAAAAGAAGAGGCTCTCTTGAGTTGGTCAGCTTAGAGGTATCTCCTTGGCATGGCTAGACTGCGTCTGGGGAAATTGGTGCTGAGAAATATTCCAAGGGCAAGCAATAGGACTTATTTTTAACTAATGAACATGTGTGTACATGGATGAAAAGTAGTGGAGATATTGATTTCACTTATGATACTAGATGTGGTATCTGGAGGCACAGAATGGATGAGGCACGGCATCTCCTTTAAGTTTTTGTACTTTATACCTGCAAAATGATTTAAAGTGAAGTCTTTGAGAAATACTTCTTTACAGAGTCCATTGGGGAGAGTCAAGAGAAAGCCTTAAGGAGCAAAGCAAGGCCTCCATGTTTTGTTTTGTTTTTTTAATCAACCAAAGGGAAGAGGACTTGTGCATCCCAGGACTCACTGAGCTGTAGTACTATGCAACTCCATCACCAGCAGCACAGAGTTCAGGGAGACTTGTGTTGCTAGGTCTGTGCTCTTTATTTGTGTCATAATCCAAGAAGACCCAACTCCTGGGTCACTGGCCAGATTTCTTGTTCGAAATTCTTAGGGTTCTACGTCTCCCAACATCTACAGCTTCCAGAAGATACTTCGGAGTTCACAGTAAATCATAGTACTTCCCCTACATTTCTTTTCCTCTGCTACCTCTGTGTCTTTTTGACTTCCTCCAAATGAATTCTAGATCTCTTCTCAGGTCACACAAGTCAACGGCCATTTTCTAGTCCTATCATTACCAATCATTGCAGCTCCACAGGCCCAGTCAACACCTTGCACTCTGACCACTTCCTCTCCTCCCGGCTCACCTCCAACAACTCTTCCATTTCCTTGGGGGCTAAGTACATCGAATCTACTGCTTTCGCTCTTCCCCTTCTCTTGTCTTGCTCTCATTCGATCTGGTAAGAGACAACTTGGAGAACCACATGCTTATTCTTAATTCTTCCAATCCTCTATCTGCAACTGGAACATGAGATGTCAAATGAGAAGAAAATGCGCAAGCACTGTGGTGTTACTTTATGTTCAGAACCACCGCCTATGTAACTAGACAGTGCCTGAGCATGCACAGACTCCTAGCTCTAAGGTCTCACTGTCTATTCCCAGTTTCAGTTGCTCTGGCTTCCCATTTTGGGGAAAAGTGAAGGAATTATAAGAGAATGTCTAGATGCTCTTGGCCTCTTCTCAGCTACTTAGCTGCTATGCCCGGTACTCAGGTGGTTCCCCCCTCCCCCTTTTTACTCTGTGTAAAAGATCGGTTCTCAACTTGATGACAAATTAGAAACTTTTATCAGCTTTCAGTAACACTGGGGCTGCATCTATACATTCATCCATTAAATCAGATTTCCTAGAGTGAGTTTTCAACTCTTCACAACTGTCCTCAACATTCCAGTGCTCAGAACTTCCCCGCATAGTAATGGTTGTCGGCATGTCCCTTGAACCTAACAATCAACTAGAAATGTAAATCTTTCTTTTTTCTATCTCTCAGTAAAACTCTTTTTAAAAAATTTTTTATTGTGAAAACACCGTACAGAGGGCACAGGCCGAAATTTTCAGTAAAACTCTTAATGAAGAATTTTCCCTTTTCTGTTGCAGAGACCTGTGGCTCACACCTGTCATTCTAGCTCCTCAGGAGGCTGAGATCTGAGGATCATGCTTCAAAGCCAGCCTTGACAAGAAAATCAGTGAGATTTTGGTCTCCAATTACATACCAAAAAGCTGGCAGTGGACTGTGACTTGAATAATAGAGATTAGCCTTAACCCAAGAAGCTCAAGGGCAGTACCCAGGCTTTGAGTTTAAGCTTCAGAATTAGCACAAAAATAATAATTACCTGTTATTAGTTTCTAAAGGCTAGATGTGTGGTTCTGTGATATATTGTTTGGTGCACATGTACAAAGCCCTAGGTTCCATTAATAACATAGTAGAAAAAAACATAAAGAAAAACTGGGCATAGTGATGCACACCTGTAATCCTAGTATGTCAGAGGTCTAGGCAAGAAGAAGGTTAATTGTAGGCCAGTTTGAGTTATATAGCAAGTTTAAAACCAGCCTCAGTTTCATAGGAAGAACTTGTTTCATAAATAAAACAAACAACAGCAAAACAACCACAAGGGAAAATCCAAAGAGAATTTTCTATTTTTTCTTTCTTTCTTTCTTTTCTTTTCTTTTTTTTTTGGGGGTCTGGTCGTGGGGCCTGAACTCTGGGCCTGGGCGCTGTCCCTCAGCTCTTCAGCTCAAGGCTAGCGCTCTACCACTTGAGCCACAGCGCCACTTCCGGCTTTTTTCTTTTTGCTTATGTGGTACTGAGGAATCGAACCCAGAGCCTCAGGCATGCAAGGCAAGCACTCTACCACTGAGCCACCTTCCCAGCCCCTCTCTATTTTTTTCACAGGAGCAGAATGTACAATGGTAGTTCAGGGACTAAAATGAGGGAGAAAGGAGGAATTCTTCTAAAGTGTGATTTACAAGATAAACATGATGGGGTAATCTGTTTCACAACAATGTTCATATACTTAAACATTTTTGAACTGTACATTGGAAATTGGTCATCAGGATATAATTTATGTGGCATGATGTTCACCACCTCTGGAAAGTTGTTTTGTATTTTTTAAAGAGACTAACAGCTTATTGGCATCTCTCTTTCTCAGTCCTCTTTGTTTCCATGGCCACTAGCTTTGAGGTATCATGAGTCCTGAAGCTCTTCTCCTCTATACTGACTCCTTTAGTGATTTTCAGAATCTGGAATTCCATCACAATCAGATGTGAACTGCTGAGGACTCTCTTAACATGCTTTTCTGGCCCAAACTCTTCCCAAACTGAGGACCTGTGTATTCAACTATCTTCCAGAAGCCTCATTTGAAGAGTTAGTGGACACTTGAATCTCAATATTTTCTTTTTTTAATGTTTTTTTATTGTAAAAATAGTATACAGAGGGGTTATAGTTACATGAGTAAGGTTAATGAGTCAATTTCCTATTGAGCATTGTTACCTCCTCCTTTGTTTTTCCCCTACCATTCCTTCCCTCCCCACCTCCCCAACCCCCCCCCCCCGCCCCCACAAGTTGTAAAGCTCATTTTCAACACAGTGTCTTGAACATGTCATTGTTAAAATAGGTCAACCTGTATATTGTTTGGGCATTTTGTTATTTCCCTTCCCCTCTCCAAATGAGAAAAATGTCTATACAGGATGCAGGGCACCGTAATCAAATACAGTGAGAACCGTAGACTTCCTGGTCACTGCTCTTCTTCCCTAACAGAGCCAGTCTTTTCCATCACTTGCTTAGGACAAAATTTGTAGGCTCCTCTTTAAAAAAATTAAAAACAAACATCTTTAAGTAGTTGTACAAAGGAGTTGCCCTTAACAAAGCAGTGCACAATTCATCTTGGTCACTGTGTGGCATCATCTTTAAGTCCTCTTGAGTATGTCAAGACATCTTGTCATTGTCCCTTAACAAAATACCCACAGTCCAGCCTCTCCTCATCTCCAGAATGCTGTCAAACTTGTCCATCCTGCTTTCCCCTCTCACTGGAGTTATGGCATTTCCCACAAAGTGATCAGGTTGATTCTTACTCAGACTCTCCAGTATCTTCACTTCACTCAGAATAAAAGCTTTACAGAGCCCTTAACTGAGAGGCTCCCATCTCTTTCTAGTTCCCTCCTCTACTTGCCTTGCTCACTATTCCACAAACATCTTCAGAACCACTTTGTCCATCCTAAATGACTTTTCTAATTATCTTCATGGCTTGCTGGTTCATCTCCTTCAAGTCCTTGCTCAACTGTCAACTGTCTCAGGGAGACATCCCCAGGCAAATCGAATGAAAATTGCAGCCCAGCCCCATTGTTCTCCATCCCGTTCCCTGGTTCTGTGTGTGTGTCATTCTATTTACCATTTTCTATTGCCTGGGTTGAATTTTCTCTCCCTTCCCTTCCCTTTCCTTCCTCTTCCTCCCTTCCTTCTCTCCACTTCCCTTTCTTCCTTTCCTTCCCTTCCCTCCCCCCTTTCCTTCCCTTCCCTCCCCCTCTTTCTCCTTCCCTCCTGCTTTCTGTTGCTCTGTCTTTTTTTCTTTGCCACTAGCATTAAAGCTACCTGTGGACACATGGTTGAAGACTTTGCTCATTGCTGTCCTATGGAGACTAGAAGAGAACCAGGTTCAGTTCAGGAACTTAGTGTCTACTTCTCCAATGAAACTACTGAAAGTAAAATGTCAGATAAATGGAAACAATCAATCATCCCACAAACAGAGATTTTTGGAGAGTGATAAATTAGAAAGCCAGGTTTTGGCTTCTAGAAAGCAGTTAAAACACTGGCTTCTGACCCACTTCTTACACTAGTGAGGAGGGTTGTCTGGCCTTTAATTAATTTACTCAAGAGAATTCTTTAGATTGGATGAAAGATATCCACCAGTGGATATTCCTTTTATGAGATTTTCTCAGAAGTTATTCACAACGAAGTGGAAATTAAGAGAAGTAGACTGAGGGCCATGCTGTGTCTTTGATTCTATATACCCTATGAATGGCTGTCACACATAGTATTTTCTGTTGCTTGTGCACATTCAAATTCTTCTATGTGGAAATATTTGTTCTGTGCAGGAGAACTCAAGTGCAGATATAAGCCCTTATCCATTTCTTTCATCTAGGCACAATGCAGGTATTCATATATGTGCACACACACACATTTTTCAGATAGCCTCAAACAGTAAAGAAAAATGAGAGCACTTTTCTGTGTGTGTGTGTTGTGTGTATATGGTGTGTGTAGTCTTATATGCCACTTTTTGGAAACACAATCCTTTTTCCTTCAAGCAACTGTAACTGTTAAACACATTTGATTTTTTTTTAACAATGTCACATTCAGGATGACAAAGTCTTCAAACATATTATATTTGGTTAGCAAACATAAAAAGCTGTGAGATAGCATATAATGCAAACTATTTTCAAATTAGGTTTAGGAATTAGACTGACAGAAGGAATGGATTCCAGGTTTGAAGAGCAAACATTAAATGTGGCTTGCTCATTGTTGGCTAACTTGATTAGATTAAATGCCATATTTTTTTGCACAGTTTAAATATTGAGTTTCAGCTTTATTCTTTTGATTAAAGTTGTTTGCTTGGCTGTGATGATTAAATAAGGGTTAATAAATATAACCTTTGTTTAATCTGTTGTAACCAAATTTTTCCTCTCTTCTTGTATAGCAAAAGATGGATCCACAATCAGAACTGGTAAGTCCGTAATTTTATAAAATTACAGTGTACAGTGTTGATTATATAAGCTAAATGTTAATTGTAGTCTCAATTCTCCAATAATAAGAATGCAAAAATCTTTGAAGAGAGAAAAATGATATATTAAGTGAAGAAAGTTACCATTTTTTTTGGGGGGGTAGGCACTTTGCAGTGGTAGAACACTTACAAAAATGGACATGGCCTTGAGTGAAGTCTCTAATAACACACATGCACACATGCACACATACACACACATACCACCACACACCATATACACACATGATACTATTTCTTTCCTGGGAAACTATTAATTTTGTCAATGACTAAACAGGAGAGATCATGACAGCAGAATGTCAAGATTATCAGCCTCCTAAAATTAAAAAAAAATAAATGCACATGTGGATAGTGTTTCCTCCAGAGATAGGTTAAGAGAGAAATGATTAAATATTAATAATCACACTTTAATTATTTTTACCACTAACATGGAAAGAGAATTATATGTTATTTTTTTTTACAGGTTGAGAAATAACCCTCTTTTTAAAAAAATAACATTTCACAAAAAATTATTCATTAAGCATATAAAACCTCATGTCATTATGGAAAAATATATAAGACAAGTTTCTCTTTAAAATGCTAAAAATTCTTCTAATGACTGGGACCTTTTTGTTTCTATTTTTCACTGTAAAGCAGGCTAAAAACAGCTACTCATGTCCATGTCACAGCCTGTATGCTGAACTGCCTTGAAATGTCCTCTCGCAGGTTAATGGATCCTTTAAATGCAGCCCCACATAAAAAGTCTGAGGGCATGGACAAAAATATGGACAAGTTCTTCTCCAGAATGCGATAGCCCACTCACCTCCCATTTCCATGCCTTTCATCTCAAACCTCTTGAGTATAGTTTTTTTTCTTGTCCACATTTCTATTTGGCATTCTTATCTCCTGAGATCCACCAAAACCACCCATTAAAATCTTCGGAGAATTTTATTCCAGAACTTCTCTGCCCAGTGTTTCCTCTCCTAACTTTTCTATATTTCCTTCTACAAACCAGTTTCAAAGGTACCCAGAGCAATACTGGTCTCCTAGGTGATTCTGCCGCCAGTCAACTTGACAATCAAGATGAACCCTTACTGGCACTTCATGTTATCTTAAAGTTTTGTGTAATTCTTACCACAGAGCAGTATTACATTTTATTTCATTCTTTAACTTTTTGAGCTAGGATAGATTATTTCTTCTTACCAACAAAGAAACCTCCAAATTGGCTCAGTTCAATTAGCTGTCATGAAAAGGAATAACAAAAACCAGCCTTGATGTTTCCGGCACTAAATTTACGAATTATCCCACATCACTCCTGTGTTTAACCATCACAGAAACACAAAATAAATCTTAAAATTTCTGGGTCCACAAAATGAAATTATTGATTTTTTAAAAACTAGATAAAATGGGAAAATAATGGAAGTTGAAACAATAGCACTCATCTAGAGACAGTTGATGAAACCTCCTATTTCAGTTATTATCATCCCATCTGCTGTTTGGTAGCTGTGATTGGGTGATTAATGGAGGAAGAAAAGAGGGAGATAGGTGAAAAATTAGAGTAAAGATTTTTTTCTTCCCTTTTCCTATTGCCCAAATGTGGAGCACTGTGTGTCAGGTTGTGGCCTCAGAAACAGAAAGGGGGTCCCAGTGGGCTCTTTCTGTGCAAGTCACAAGACAGGAGCTGTATATGGATTTAGATCGTGGAAAACATTGCAGGTGTACATGTGTGTAAAGCATATTTGTGTGCCATTTCATTTGATCCAAAAAGAGGGACCACAACTTTCCTCAAATCGATAGGCATTCACAACCAAGTTAAAGTTTCATTGTCATTTTAAGTCTGTCATTTTTTAGGAGTTATTTATTATCAGAAAATAATTACTCCACAGCTGATCTGTGCATTATCGAGAGGATAACATAACAGTATAATTCATGAAGGACACATGACACCTAGTACAAGAAGAGACCTCTTCAAGCTGGTGGAAAACACTGAAAAACGTATTAAAAGGAGATATTTAGCTAGTCTTTGAGCCACTAATGGAATTCAGGTAAAGGCCAGTTAGGCAGGGAGATGCTGCAGTGGGCAAAAGTGGGGTTGAGATCTGCCTGGATTACAGGCATGAGCCACAGAGCCTGGTGAATGTTCTATTCCTGGAGCATGTGAGGAGTGTAACCTGGGAATCACTAATTCAGTTTGAATTCAAAAAATATCTTTTGGAGCCCTTTCTTTTGGCCAGGTGCCAGAACAGATCATGAAGGAAGAAAGACAAACAAGATGTGTCTTGAAGTGCTCCCAGGAAGTAGAGGGCAAGCACAGAGACAAAGGCCTGATGGCATTCAGGCCCTGATGGCATTCAGGCCCTGATGGCCTGGTAGGTGGAGTGATACCCCGTAGGATGTCTAGGATTATCTTTCCTTACCTGGCTATTTAACAAAGGTTTCTTAATTTCTCTCTCATTGCTTAAAATAATACAATCAAAATTCTGACAGTGATCTAATTTTCTTTCACTTTTGAATAAGAGTTTTTGCATGAATTTCAGAAGATACTTATTCTTTAAAGCTCAGTAACTGTACCAGCGGATGACTTCGGGTTTGTAATTGTAAAACAATTGTCTGAGGTATATTTATTTATTTACCTTTTATGTCTAAGTGATTGCACAAAGAGGTTTTCTATTCAATATATCAGCTTAAGTGTGTGATACATCTTGATCAGTGTCACCATGTCCATCCTTCTCCCATCTAGCCCACATCTACTCATCCTCTCAAGTTACCTGGCTCCATGTTCACATATGTGCATCCAACAGCACTACTGCATTCACCCACCACTCCGCTCTCTTTCATCTGCTCTCCTTCCTCTTAAGTCTTACCCCACCTCAGACAGAATATGTTCCAGCTTCCTGGTTTTCATTTTGTTAAACTGTTAATTGTTCAAAGGAGTCAGACCATGAGAATCCTAGCCGGCATAGTTCATGCTTTAGTCAGTTTGATTGCATATATATATATATATATGTATATACAATCAAATATATATATATATATATATATATATACAATCAAATGCAAGTGCATGTTTTCTTAAATTTTTCTTAAATTTTTTTAGCTCTAAAGTTTTTATTTGTAATTAGCTCATTATTTTAGTATTACTTTAGTCAGTATCGATGAGCTACTATGCTTTTGCTCTTATCCTAATTCCTTGCTTTGTTTTGGGCTTTTGGGATCCCCATTACAGATTTCCTTTCTTTGCTTTAACTATCCATCTGTTTAACATTGTATGTGCTATTTTACAATCTCTTAATGCTTAAAATATGTTTACTTTTTCTTATTTCTAACCTCTTCATTATCTTAAGGTATTATCTCCTACATTTATTTTGCTTTCACAGTCAATAATTCTGAAACATTTTCCTAAGACTTGGCTAATTGTTTCTCTAGGCTATGATTTTATTCTTAGTTTTCATACTGATCTGTGCTATTATTTTATATCTTATGATCTTTTTTTTTTCTTGGTGAGCATGGGGCTTGAATTCTGGGCCTGGGCACTGTCCCTCAGCTCTTCAGCTCAAGGCAAGCGCTCTACCACTGGAACCACAGTGGTGCTGAGGAATTGAACCCAGGGCCTCATGCATGCAAGGTAAACACTATACCAGTGAGCCACCATTCCCAGCCCCCTTATGTTATTCTGTTTATTTTTGTACGTTTTTTATTGTAAAAAATGCTCTACAGAGGAGTTACAGTTACATGAGCAAGGTAATGAGTACATTTCCTATAGAGCATTGTTGCCTCCTCCTTTGTTTTCCCCCTACCATCCCTTCCCTCCCCACCTCCGCAACTACCTTCCCCTCAACCCCTCCACCAAAGTTGTAAAGTTGATTTTTAACATAGTGTCTTGTACATCTCATTGTTACAATGGGTCAATCTGTATCCTTATTTAAGAATTTCGTTTTTTTCCTTCCCCTGGCCAAATTAGAGAAGTGTATATACAAGAAGCAAGGCACCCACATCAAATGCAGTGAAAACAGGGGTTGTACCATGGGGGAGGAACATACAAGAGAAACAAAAAAAAAATCACATAATATCTTATGTTATTCTTTTAATATTTTTGTTTTGTTTTTAAATAGTCCACTGCACATTATTTGTCAGCTTGCCTTTTTTACATTCTTTTATTGATAGTAGGATATTTATTTAGCTTTTACTCTGTTCTTTCAGGATTGGTCCAAAGATAGTGCTGTATTGTCTGCTCCTTACTTTACAAGAAAGGAATTTTCTGAATGTTTAGAATTCAAGAATCATCGCATCTTTTTTAATTTCACGGCTCTTGAGTTCTCTTTTCTGTATGTTCATGTAGTTTTTTTAAAAATTGTTTTTTTCAACCATAATTAGCTCAACAGCTCCCAGCTATTTTCCTACTTTTTATCCAGATGGTTCCAAACACAGTCTGTCCTGATGTGCTGTTCAAGTCTCATTTTTTTGCCAACAGCTCCTTCTGCACAGGGGGCTTTGTTCTGGAAGGGAGTTTGATTGGTTAGTTTGGGGAAATCACTGGTCGAGCTTGCTCTTGATTCTCTTAAACAGTTTTCAGCTCTCTGCTTTCTCTGCTTCTTTATGATCTTCTGTCTGATGACTTCAGCACTGTGTCATATCTGAGTGCTTTCTCTCCGAGGGCTGAGTTAAAAGCCAAGGAGAAAAGGCATGTCTGGTGAGTGTGTGTGTGTGTGTGTGTGTGTGTGAAGCTGAACATCTTTTATTAGATGAAAGTAGCTGAGGTGAAGGGCATTTTGGGAGAAGATGTACCCAAAGCTGGCCAGGCTTGCCTCACTCTCAAGAGCCTCACATTCCACCTGTGTTCCCGTTATCTCCACTCTTGACTTGTGCCTCCTCTGGCTCCTCTGGTTCTTTCTCTTAAGAGACAGTCCATCTTTCTTTTAGGGACTGTATATGCCAGATGTTATTCTGCCTCCCTGGTATTGTGGTGGTAAGCCATTCTGCAGGAAGACCACTCTCAGTGACCTTTCTTTTCCATGGGTCTGTGTCTTTGGGTTAGTATCTTTAATATAATTAAGCAATTTCAAGGAAAATCTTCTATAAAATGGCGGGAAGGAAATGAATAAAAGAAAGAAGGAAAGAAAGAAAGAGAAGGAAGGAGGAAAGGAAGGAAGGAAGGAAGGAAGGAAGGAAGGAAGGAAGGAAGGAAGGAAGGAAAGAAGGAAGGAAGGAAGGAAAGAGGAGAGACAGGTCAGCTATTGATTGCAGGTAATGTTTTCCACGTCAAGAATAAAGAATCATGAACATTCCATCCTCGGCCTTAGAAAGTTGGATAAAATTACCAATGAGCTTGTAGGATCCTAAACATTTTCAAATTGCTGTCTGTGGGAAGTCACTAGGCAGATGCAGGCTTTCGTAGATTCTGGCTAACAGACAAGCTGTTTCAGTGTATGCCTGAGACATCCCGCTGTCATCTTTCAAGATAAAATATTCTAAGTGGCATTAGGAGAGTGTCAAAGATTTTGTGTTGTGGTTTGCACCCTGGATGTCAGAAAAACTAGCCAGGGTGATGCAATCCATTGTAGGATATATTGACAGCTTATAAATGTATGATTCATTTTGAAGTTTGTAAATTTGAGTCTTCTTAAAAATAATAAAAAGTAAGTAAATCTCAGGCTGGAATATTTTTATTGATAGTCAGTGAGAAAAATTTATCTTCAGTAATAGAAGGAAAATATGTATCCAGGGTTGATTATTTGTTAAAACTGTGGCTTTTTTCTTTTTTTTTTTTTATCACATCCCTGCATATATTTTATATTTTTATTTGTATTGACATTTAAACAATTATCCCTAAGTAGTTGCACAAGGGAGTTTCCATTTAGCAAAGCAGTTTATGAATACAAGGAAGGCATCTTGATCAATGTCATCTTTTCTAATCTGTGGATTCTTAATGGCTTTATATGCCAAACTCTACAGCTGAAAAGCAGACATCATCCAAGTGTTTCCAAAGCACATCTGATAAATGGAAATGACGACTCAGGTCTAGACTCAGCTCTCTGTCAAGGACTGCTCTCTCCTTCTCTGAGCCCAGGAATTGCTTTCTCATTGTTACTCTGTGTCTCATTTTTGGGAGAAAAAGGATTTTTTTTTCTGCAGACACATCTAGTTTTGGATGAAACAAAACAATGCTGGTGCTTTTCAATAGACTTCACAAATGACAGCAGCACAGACATTTGTGCTCATTCTTTTAACCATCCAATACTTATTTAACTGCCTAGTGTCTATCAGCCACTTATTTTCTAACCCATAAATAATTCTAAACAAGATGCAAAAATGAGAAAAATTGTACTAAATCATACATTGCAAATTGCTCCATTTACACATATTTTATAAGACTTCGGTGAGCCTCATTTCCATGGTTGATTGTATGACCTTTTTACATATAGCAAATACAAGCAAAAATAGTTTTGAAATTACTTGAAGGAATCTAAAATTGATTAATTGGTCTTATCAGTTATGTCAGACACTGATGACCATTTATATCCTCTTGAAAAAATAGAAAGCAATAAATTACTTAAGAAGCATTTTTGAAACAAAGCATTATCAGAACTCCAAAGGAAAGGTCTGGGTCCTGACATCCATTATGAAGAATAATGCTGAAAAATTTGGTGAGGTGGACATAGCCCATTTTCAATGAATGGAGCAATGGTGCCTTTAATGACTTGGTGACATGTTGCTTAAATTTAATAAGCTCTGGAACTGTTAAAGGCCTCAGAAGATTTCCTGTGTTCTACCAACCTTAGTGTAGTCCTTGATCAAATCATATTACTAAAAAAGCCTCAGAAAAATGCCTTTTGATGAGAAGATGTTCATTGAACATTGAAAGGTGGGTCCCACATTCAGGAAAGTATTTATTTTTTCCAGCTCCTGTGATGTAGGACCAAAATATACATGAATTGTAATGCTATTCTACTCTTCTCTGATCCATAATTACAGAGAGAATGTCAAACATTCTACACAAAGCAAGCACGATTTAGTTAAAAAAAAACACCCCAACAAAAACCTTTCAATTCTTTATTAAATGTTATTTTCCTAGAGGCATCAGTTAAGGAAAAGTTAGAAGTATTTGCAATGTTTGCTTAGTATTTTCTTTTTTTTTTTTATTGTAGAGGTGATATACAGAACAGTTACAGTTACCTAAGTAAGCAATGAGTACATTATTTTTGAACAGCGTCAACCCCCTCTCTCTTTTTCCCATTTTCCCCCTCCCTGCCTCCCCTCTCCCTAAGTTGTAAAGTTTGTTTCCAGCACACTGTCTAAGGAGTATCACTGTTGCCTTGGTTCACCCTTTGTCCCGTGCTGTTTCTGTGATTCCCTTTCCTTCTTATGTACAAGACAAAGGATACAGAAGCCAAAAACAGTGACACAGGGCATAAAACAAAGGGGGGGGGGAGAAAAAAAAGAAAGAACTGCAAACAGCACATGATTAAAAAAAAAAAACAAAAAACCTCTTGTTTCCATTTCTTGGAGTTTGATGAGTGTTTTAAAGGAAAAGTCTTTACAGGACAGTGTTGTACTAAGCAAGTTAATGACCCCAGAAGTTTAGTGTCCTGTCATAATCTGTTATAATCTAATCTTAAGAATCAGAGCGATCTTCAAGCCTAAACTTTAAGGCAAACTGTCTTCATATTGGATTCTTTTTTATACTTGAATCAAACTTGAATCAATCATGTAGAGAAAACCATAGATGCCAGCTTTACTGGCCACTTCTACAGAAAGATAGACATCCTTTTCATAAACACATCATTGCTGGTAAATTGCCCCTACTTTAGGCTCTTTAGAAGGGTAGTGCCAAACTGTCAGATTGGTGCTATTATGACCTCTTTGCGAATGGCTGCGAATTGGGATGATACAAAGACAAATCACTAAAGGCAGCAGCACTGAACCATTCATCCTGTCTTTTGAGAATTAGAACTTTAAAACACCTATTAAAGATGCTCAGAAGTATTTGAGCCAAAGATCTTGCATTGCATTTGGTGTGCTCATTTTTGTGACTGAATGCTTGCCAGTTAGTAGAAGGAAGCAGATTGTGTGTGTGAACAAAGAGGAATGAGACAAGGAATTTCATTGGGGCGAAGGCTAAAAGCAGCTACCTCCTCCTCCTCCTCCATGAAAGCTTCTGAGGTTCAAGTCCTGCCTCACACTCTGCTATCTTCTCACCAGCATTTCAAATAGAGTCTCAATCAAATGACACCCGAACTCCCCTGGTGGTTATTGTGTTGTTTATAATCCTCAAGACTTAATGGAAGAGCTGTAAGTTTTGAACCCTTCCTTTTCGTGTGTGTGTGCGCGCGCGCACGCACGCGTGTGTGTGTGTGTGTGTGTGTGTGTGTGTGTGTGTGTGTGTGTGTGAATACTGGGGTGGAGCTCAGGCCCTGAGCTTTGTTCTTTAGTTCTTTCTGTCAAAGAAACACTATTTAAAATGTAGATAATATAGTCTTATTGTGTTTCTCAGTAGGTGTATCAAGAATTTTGAAGGAGAGCATGTGGTCACTCAAGCCTATCATCCTAGCTACTCAGGAGGCTGAGATCTGAGGATTACAATTCAAGGTCACCCCAGGCTGGGAAGTCTATGGAAGTGCTGTGATTTAAAGTGGTAGAGCACTAACCTTGAGTGAAAGAAGATCAGGGACAGCACCTGGGCTCTGCATTCAAGCCCAATGACTGACAAAAAGAAAAAAGAAAGAAAAAAATAAAAGAAGTAGTTGAACTTGTTGACCAAGCACTATTAGAAGAACTCACTATGAACTATGACAGTATACAGTCACTATTGCATGTCCTGGCACCTGTTGAATTGGGATGACAATTCTGGAGACAATTCTATTCTACAGTTTTAGTCAATGATCTCGAGAGTATTTTGCATATATATATATGCATAGACATGCTCTTTTGTCTGTATGAAATTCTATTACTACTAATATTCAGATACTTTGTTTTATAAAGTCACACCAATTAATGACCTTTGTTGTGATAAGAGAGAGACTGTGGATCCTGTAGGCAGGGTGCTCCAGGTTGATGAACAACAAAGTAGGCATTCTCATCTACTTCTGGAGGAAGTAGAATCGCTGCCTCTTTTTGGTTTTGATTTTGAATTTTTCAGTACGTACCAAAACCCTCCACATTTTCAACATGATTGATGGATGGATTTTATCTGTACAATTCAAGAACCTATTTTCAAATTTAGAATACAACTTGTGAGCCAAGTTGTTATAGAAACAAGAAAAAGCTCTCCAACAAACTATGGGAAATGAAGTAGATGACTGCATATTATGAAACTTGAATGGCTATGTGGAAGAAATTCTGATTATATGGCATAATGCTTATGATTACAAAAGCATAATATTTCATGAACAGTGGCCTCATTCACAGTGCTTTTAGTATGAAAGAAATTCTTTAAACTGGTAACACTGATTTTATTTGGGTTATGGGATTACAGAATAAAGTTATTTTCACACATACATGTAACCATATAAACAATTTATACCTAAATACATTTATTATGAGCTTTGTAAAATGAGCAAGTTCTTGCAAGTATGTGTATATAAACACAAATATACAGTTTTATTTATATATAAAGGTACATATATGCATATATGTATATACACACATGTATACATGTGTGTCTATATATGTCTATATGTATGTAAATGTCATATATATATAACTCTTTAAATTCATCACTGTGATGAATATCAATTGAAATGCAATTCATTAACCCAATGCTTACTCAAGCAAAAGAACAGTTTTAGAACTTTATTCCTATGAAAAGTTTGATTTCATATGTTATTCAACAGTCAGGTGAAACAAAATGGCTCAAACTTTTATTTGGATAAAGACATAGTCTTTTTGCTTGATAAGAAATGTACTCATTATCTTGCCCATGTAATTGTAACCTCTCTGTACAGTATTTTCACAATAAAAAAATAAGAATTAAAATTAAAAAAAAGACATAGTCTGAACTGGGCACAATGGGACACACATGTAATTGTGAAATACTTGGGTGGTTTTGCCAGAGAATGAAAGTTGAGTCCATTCTGGGCAAAGTTAAGCCTACCCTATCTTGAAATTAACAGCAAACAAAATATAAACAAAAGGGATTGGGCTGTGGCTCAAGAAGTAGAGTACTTGTTTAGCAGGTATAAATATTTGGACAGAATACCCAGTATTTAACAAATAAAAATAAAAAAGATGAGAATCTAGCTTGTTTTTGACAATCACATCTCATAATGTACAGTTTTGTTTATTAAGTGCTGTGGTGTCAAGTAACTTTAGAACAGTTATTTAGGCTTTTTTGTTAAAGCAGATTGTAGAGTTCCTCTATTTTTTTTTAAAGTCCTTAAATTTAGAATGGTGATTCCACTTCGGGCAAGTCAGGATGACTATTTTCAGGAAGCACACACACACACACACACACACACACACACACACAAATACCAGATTCATTCATTTAGTAAACAAGGACTTTGTGTGCAACTTTTCTCACTTTGTATCGTCCATGAAAAACAAACAAAATCCGCAAGCACAGTTATTAGGGATATGCTTCAGAAAATGAGTTTCAGGAGAAAATGGTGTTAACTGTGAGTCCTGAATATTTGTACAGCTTGAAACTACATCCACTGCTGCCTAGTAACTGTAAACAAAGAGTTTTTCACACCACAAGTAATCATCTACACACGAGCCTACTTTGATTCTAATAAAATACCTAAATCATAATTAACTACAAAGTCATTCTTTAATTGTATTTATAAGCTATCATTTTCAGTGTATTTAAAGATGTACCATTTAATGTGGCCTTGTTTGTGGTCTGTTGGGTCATGATACATTACACGGGTCTCTGGACATTCACACAATGGGGCTGAAGAAACATGTTCTTAGGAGAAGATCACAAAGGCTCATATGTGCATATCATATAAAATGATACTTACCGAAAGAAACTTCAAGACATGGAAACGAGGTGCTTTGTTTTTGTCTTTCCTTTGTTGCTTTTTTATTTTCTATATCTTTTGTCTTGTTTATAACTTTATCTGTTTCGGAGAAGGTAAGGGGGAGACAGAAATGGTGAGACAGAAGGTCAACAAATGCAGCAGTGATACTCACTAGACACTATGTTGAAAATGAACTTTCCAACTTGTGGGAGGGTAGGGGGAGGAAAAAAAAACAAGAGAAAGTAAGGGAAGAAGTGGCACTGTTCAAAAAGAAATGCACTCCTTACTTGATTTATGTAACTGTCACCCCTCTAAACATCACCCTTACAATAACAAGAAAAAAAAAGAGGAAAAAAATGTACCATTTGTAGAAACGATGTAATGATATTTACAAAGGTTATTTCAAAACTTAGGATGGCTTTAGATCAATAACTAAAATATTTGCCATCAACCTTTGGTATGCCAATGGGTACTGGACACATTACATCATGTATTTTCTTCTAGTTAAATAAATATTTTATCTAAGGGCATTGGGCTGAGTCTCTTTTCAATCTGTTCTTCAGAAACATTTCTTTATAATGACTGAGTACTTGAATAATGATTAAGCAAAACAAATATTCTCCATTTTAGTCTTACAAGCATATTGAGAAGTATGTGAATTTTGAAATAAGATAATAAATTATTACTATTCTAACTTCTGATGTGTCTCCCCAGTAAAATGTAAACTGTCAAACCTGAATTGTTAACTGAAGTTGTTTCTTTTCTTAAAGGAACCACTCAAATATTCTATTTGTTCTCTTCTCTTAAATAGACATCTGAAAACACACTCACAGAATAATGAAAGCTACTTAGTCACCTATTTTTTATTTCTTAGGTTACCAACAACACATAGATATTTCAAGAAAAATTGAATTCAAAACCCCGGAACCAAATTGGTTATTATAACTCACAAGCTTTTAAGACATGTATTTCTTCCTGAAGGTTGAGAAACTATTCTGAAGAATTTGCACAAATCTTCAGGAGGAAATCTTATTTTGCCTGAAGTCTCAAACAGCAAATTGTACTGCAATGTCATACCATCTACTGCATATTACTTTATAAGAGTACTTTGAAAATATCACAGAAAATCACAGGAGGCTATAAATCCTGAATAAATTACAATTGTAGTCCTGCTATGGTCTTTGAGGACCTTGTGCTATTGTATTAAGTAGACACTTAAATATACAACAGACTAATAAGGATTTTTTAATTTCACCATTGCCATTCAGAAACTATAGGTTAAAATGTTGTGAAATGATTTAATGTAGCTATTTTCAAGAAAAATTGTACCTGGATAGATAGACATGTATAAAACTATTTTGAGAAAAAGAAGCGTAATGTGACAAACAAAAACAAAAAGGGCTGGATATAGTTTTCTAATAGTGGCACAGTTACCTAGCAAGCAATAGACTCAGAGATCAAAACTGCAAAAACAACAAAGTATAAAAGATGAGTACATTAGGCCAGTGGCCTACTCTTATTTTGTTAATATATACCTAAATGACCATCATAAAAGTCTGTATCATTTCTCATTCATCATCAAGGCAAGTATGATAATAAAATATTGCTTATTACTGTATATCTACTGGATGTTATAATTTTAACAAATGTGATCTTCAGTGAAAGACTGTTTCTCATTAGTAACTTTAATTTGTGAATTTGTATCTTTTATTTATTTGATAAAGAGTGAATTACCCTGATAATTTTTTTCATGTTCAATAGCAATGTTCTATTTCCCTGGTAGAATTATTTATGCCTTTTATATTCTTTTTATATATTTTTTATAACTTTGAGTTTCCTGTCTCTTTCAAAAAGTAATATGGGAATTATTTCCTTTGGTAAATCTACGGGTTTCAAAATATTGTCCTTATTATAAAATGATTTTTATAATTGTTATATTTTTATAATAATTTTGTGGACATTAATAAAAAAAGAGTATATATTCTTTGGTGAGCTCGAGCCACACGAAGCAATTCTCTCTTTTCAGTTTTGATGACATAATTTTTCTTTTCATCTTTAAAAACTTCCATGTCTCCTTTATAATATATATATATACACACATACATAATCGTTTCTATATAATCTTTTCACTCAAATACCTTTGCTTAACTTACTATCATTGCTCTACCTATTTTAAATTCAGAATTATATTTAGTGCCTTAACTATTTAACTGTCTACCTGGGAAGGCAGGCTATTCTACAAGGCATGTTATTATATAACTGTCTGCCTGGGAAGGTATGTGACTGATTACAGTTCCATTATTTTCCTCTACCTCAACCTGAGGTCACAGGGCTGCCCCCCTTTGTTTAGCTGTACCCCTTGTTGGAGTCTTTGCATGCATGAATTGTGTGTGGGGGTTCTGTGGCCATTCCCCCCTGGGAAGACAAGCCCCACGCAATTGCCTTCAAAGCTCTGGGGTGGCCATCCTCCACTGTCTCTGAGTAACAACAGGAACTGCTCAGGGAAAGGGAACGGAAGTGCTGAAGGTCTGCGGGAATTGTGATGTTCAGTGTTAGCTACAGTCATGAATGGGAGCAAGAGGCAAAATGTTCTCTCTTTTAAAATGGAGGGAGAAAAAACACTAAAAGAAAGAGCCCAGATAAGACAAAGTATGACCTGAGGTTGCACTGACTGAGGGATCTAGGAAACAGAGCAGCAAGAACCACAACAAGTATAAGAAGGAAGGGGAAAAAAGGAAGAAAAGAAGGATTGAATGGGAGAAAGGAGGGAAGAAGATGGGAGGGAAAGCGGAAGAAGATGGGAGGGAAAGCGTAAGAAGAAGGGAAGAAGGTAGGAAAGGGGAGGGAAGAAAGGGAGAGGGGTTGAAAATAGAAGGGAAGGGAACAGATAGAAGGGTAAAGGAAGGATGCAAGAGAGACAGAGAGAGAGGGAGTGAGAGAGAGAGAGGGAGAGAGAAAGGGAGAGAGAGAGGGAGAGAGAAAGAGGGAGAGAGAGGGAGGAAAGGGACAATAATAAAGGGAATAAGATAAATATGGAGCAGCCTTGGCTGGAGAAAGGAAGGATAGGGGAAGGTGGAAAGAAGGAAGGAGGGAGGGGAAGGAGGAAAGGAAGGAAGGAAAGAAAGAAGGAAGAGAGACAGGCAGGCAGGCAGGGAGGAAGGAAGGAAGGAAGGAATGCAGGAAAGAAGGAAGGAAAGGAGGAAGGGAAGAAGGAAAGAAGGGAGGGAGGGAGCAAAGAAATAAGGAAGGAAAGAAGGGAGGGAGACAGCAAGCAAGGGCAAATCGTCCGATTGTGTTTTTAGAATGCAAGCCATGGTGGGCAAAGTGGCCTCTGCTATTTTCCTCTCACAATGAAGGATGGAAGGGTGTCTGCGAAGGTCTGGGGGCTGCCCACACTAATCAGCAGTCGTGAGTGGAGATAAGCGAGCTGGCAGCGAGGAACAAATGAACAGCATGTCGTGCACGTGTCTCAAGTAATTAATATCACAGCCACGATGTGAGGGCCGGCATTATCCTCTACCCTGCTTCCTCTTTATTTCCCGACTGCACTATTAAAAAATGAATCACGCACACCTACATTGCATTTTGTCAGGGTAATGATAAGCCTTTTTAAAATTACTCATTGTGGCTTTGGGTCAGCCACACTGGCTGTCACAAGTACCGTGTGGGAGGAAAAATGTCCTTGTGACATCCTCATTGTGCTGAGAAACACAGAGGCTTCACTTTCTGCAAGAGGTAGTAGTAGATTTTGGAAAGCAAGGATTGTACCTCATGTGCTAATTGCTTGCATCTTACTTCAGATTCAATACATCTTTAATTAATCTGTTGATTTAACAATATAGTCCATGATACACGTTGTTTAGAAGCAATATACCAAACAACCTGCTTATCTAGAACATTTCAGTTAATGATTAACTTTCAAGATAATCTGTAACAATAAAGTACTTGCTCTTCATTTTGTTTCTTCTTGGGTGTGGGCCCTATGTATCCACTCAAGAAAATTGGAAGACAATATTGTTTTCAGATTACATATTCATGTCATAATAGGGTTTTTTTCTATTAAAAGTTTCTAGAATGTAAGTTTGCTGTTCTTATTTTAAATTCACAATAGGATTTGCAGACATGAGTTTTTTTTTGTCCACACAGTGAACTAGGCAGAGTCAAAGAGATAACTTTGTTTTAATTGGGAAATTGTATTCTCTCTCTCTCTCTCTCTTTTTGTCAGTCGGCGGGCTTGATCTCTGAGCCTGGGCGCCGTCCCTCAGCTCTCCAGCTCAAGGCTAGAGCTCTACTGCTTGAGCCACAGCACCACTTCCAGTTTTCTAGGGTTTATTGGAGATAAGAGTCTCATGGACTTTCCTGCCCAGGCTGGCTTTGAACTGCAGTTCTCAGATCTCAGCCTCCAGGGTAGCTAGGATTACAGGTGTGAACCATTGGCACCTGGCTGCGAGATTATATTCTTATCCACCAAATCTCTGAGCAGAAATATTCATCACTATTTTGGCCTTTGAATTTCCTAAAGACTGCCAAAAATGATGTACACTAACAAAATGGCAACAAGAATAATTAGTATTTACACATTATATACCAATAGGCACACATTACTGGAGCCTTTCTGAAGGCTTTACTCTAAGGAAAAATTGTAGGTTAAGGAACTGTGCTCCCTTCAAGGCCTCAAGAAATTCAGGTTGCCAGATGTGTCTTTCACTTGTCTCCTAGGCAGTGCGGTCTGAGGGCTGTGCTGTGCTGTGCTGTGCTGTGTGTGTGTCTGTGTGTGTATCTGTGTGTGTGTGTGTATGTGTATGTCTGTGTAACTGTGTTTGTGTGTCTGTGTGTGTGAGAGAGACAGACTGATAGACAGAGACAGAGAAACAGAGACAGAAAGACAGAGACAGAGACACACAGAGAGAGCATGGAATGGAAATGACAGAATTAGAATGTTCTGCTAGAGCTAGATCTGTGGAAACAAGGCCTAATTCCAGGAAAATGAGGTAAATACGAGTGTGGGGACACAGGCACATAGCTGTGAAGGGAAGAAGGTATAATTAAATCTGACCAGAGAAGTGCTGAAACAAACCTCATAGAAGAAGTGGAAATTGAGCTCTAGCCTTTTGCTCTTTTTAATTAGATTCTCCTTTTATCCGATTGCCCCAGGAAAGACCCCAGATTTTTTTCTTGCAGCCTTACTTCCCTTTGCTGACTCTGTGTGTGTGTGTGTGTGTGTGTGTGTGTGTGTGTGTGTGTGCATACATACCCATGTGTGTGCCTTTGGTACCTGCTTCTCTCTGGTAGAATGTCTTTACCTCTGATGTTAAATCCATCTTGAACTGCACCCAGTAGAGCCCCCCACTGGAGCAAGTACAGGAGAATCCTTAAGGGAATCTCCCATGCCCAGGTTCCCTGCTGTGTCCAGACCTGTGACCATTCTACATGTAAAATGGAGATTGTTGCTTTCCTGGCTGAGCCCTATAAAGACTCCCCCATAGTTAAAGAATCAAATTCCAGTTCCTTCTATTCTGCTCATTCCTCATCCGGATGTAGCTGACATTCTCAAGTGGGCTTTGTGCTCAGTCCTGGTAAATTTCATTATCCACTGAAGTTGTGTGTCTTTCTCTTCTAGGTTTGGGGGTCCTATGCCACCAGGAAGAGTTCAATAAGCCATGGCCTGCCAGAAATCAAGATGATATGAGATGAAGAGGCAGACAAAGAAGGTGAGGCATGTCAGAAAGGGAGAAGCTAAATCCAACATTGTCTTTGATCCAGTCCATACCAACACCACTGTTCCAGTGAGCACTGGAACTGACCATAGATGATGCTCAAGCGTAGCAGAGAGGTGTCTAAAACACACATGGTATGTGCCATTCTGTTCTTAAAAGATTACTTTTCCTCCTTTATGATCCTTAAACTTAAAAATACCCTTTCGTGTCACAGAAATTGCTTGGAGATTAGCAGCATCTTTTCTGCGTCGTTGATAACTAAGATACTTTTCCTCAGTACCCTCTTGAAAGGATAAGGGATTGCATTCCTCTCCCACCGAGGTCCCTAATTTCACGCTGCCTGGTCTTCTCTGAATGTTCTTGTTCTGCTGTGCACTAATTGCTAAGCTCCTAATAATTGATATCTTATAGAAACGCTGGGTGGATTAATCGGTTAATGCTCATGAAAGAATGGGATCCTCAGCTACAATAAGGTGTGATTAAAGGAGATTTTCCTTTAACATTTGCACCACAACTTGTGGTTCTTTGTTGCCTTTATATTTCTACCACGTTAACTGTCTCATGTATCTATCAACAGCTAGATTTATAGGTGGACATAGGATGGGGTTGGCTTAGTGGTAGGATTTTAGGAGAATCAGTCTGGTCAAATTTGTAGTCTCACATCTTGACATTCCTCCATTAAAGCATTTTGGGGTTTTTTTTTTTTTTTGGCTTCATTTTTGTTTTCTCTTTATAAGCTCTTGGGCATGAAAAAAACTTCTAACTCTGAAATAACAAGTACTAACTGGCACATTCTGAATAATAACAGCAATATCAGGACATGATATTGATTTGGATATGTAAAACATACCTAAGAGAAGCAGAATTTTGTGCCTGTAATACCTACCTTGTTATTGAGACTTCTACCCTATGTGCTGTATTTTCCTTTCCTTTACCTTCCCTTCCCCTTCCTTTCCCAACCCTTCCATTCCTTTCTTCCTTCACTTCTCCAACTATGGACCATTGAAGTTGCTTCCCTCTCTTCCTTCTTATTAGCTACCCACTCTTCTAACCCTCATTTCCTGAATGCCTATTATATGCTGGGAGCTGATAAAGAAAATGGAAAACTGTGAAACTAATTAAAATTCAGGGTGAAAGGTATTAAGAGAGGTCTGTACTAAATTACGCCAGTATCAGGGATGAGAAAAGAATTGTCTTCAAACATGAACAGGTTCTTTCTAAGGCAAAAGAGTTTTCTTGGAGAAGAGAAGAGTGTCCAGGGCAAATGGAAAAGCAGGATGCTCCAAGGCCAGCGTGAGCTCATTTTCCTTCACAATCTTCACATCCTCTTTACCTTCTTCTTCACCTCTCTGACACAGAAAGGGCCTCTATGCAATGATACCTTTATACATGTCTCAACACCCACTGGCTTCTCTAGCTTCTCATCAGTTATCTGGGTAAGACTCAGCTTTGATGCTTTCTGTGGCTCATAATGCTGGAGAGAAGTATTTACCCAGGATAATGGGTTGCATTCAAATTCGATTGTGTCAACCTCAAATTAACCTAATTGTCTAAATGGTGCATAGCAAGATCATGCTACATTTCCCAGCACTTTGAAATGTAGGAGAATCCTCTTTTCCTCTTCCTGTGCCTCTAGTGCCTGCTTCCGGAGCCTAACTCTTCCCTGATGGCTTCAATTCCGCAGTTGGCATCAGACTTAATTACTTCCTGCATTTCAGTTCTACCCCGTGATGAAGCTCCTGAGATTCTGCTTCCCGGAGCCTCCCTCTCCTTATGCAAAAGAAGCTCTTCCCTCTTACTTTCTCCAGAACATTGTGGAACCTTCTCCCCTCCAGCTTGTCCCATGCAATTTCTGTGCTTCAGAAATCTGTCTGCTCCTACTCTGTTTAGACACTGTTTTCTTCCCTTTCTGGTGTGGCTAGCTAATGTAGTCACTTTTGCTCATGCTTGATGTTTGTGTATGAGTATGGGAATTGTTCTTACTTATTTTTCTTTAATGAAATTAAAGCATGTCAACTGAATTTCCAATTGGTTCACACACACACACACACACACACACACACACACACACACACACACACACACACTATCCTAGGTCTCACATTTCCGAACAAGTCAGGTACAGAAGCAGCTATAGCAACATGGATATAATATGCTTAGATTCTTTAAGTCTCTTCCATGGTTACCAGTGAGAGTGGGAAAAATCAATGTGTGCTTTTTCTCTCAATATCTCTGTCTGTCTCTGTCTGTCTGTCTGTCTGTCTGTCTGTCTGTCTGTGTGTCCGTCTGTCTGTCTGTCTGTCTCTCTTGTAATACCAAAGTTAAGCTCAGGGCCTTAAGTCTCTTGCTATGCTTGTAATATTCTGGTTTTCTTTCATAGTCGTTGCCATGGTTCAATATCAACCTCATGTTAGTCTTCTAAAACGAACTAGGGTACCTGATTTTTCTATCATCTGAAATATGTTCAAGAAAGCCAAAGCAAGGGTTGAGGAATTCGTTGTGACAAAGTGCTGGCTTAGCAAGTGCGGGGTTCTGAGTTCAGTCTTCAGCACTGACCAAAACCAGATGTGTATGTGGGGGGAGGAGGAGGTGGGAAGGTAGCAAATAAAATTTTAGATCTTACCATCTATCTGCTACCCAGTTCACAGCTCTGGGAGAAACAGGAAATGGGGAAACATGGCACAGTAGCTATCTGACACTCCCTAGGATGTGGAAGAAGAGGAAGATTAGAGTGCTTTGTAGAGGCAGCAGAGGGCTTTGGAGAGGACCCTGGAAATCTGTGATACCAGAGGAGCCCTGGACAGTCCAGATTTTAAAGCACAAGTGCCACCATGGAGAAGGAATGATTTCGGCATAGTCTACTTCTTACTTCCACTTAGGGTTAGACTAAGTTAGTAATATATTCTGGGAAAGAATGTCCTGCTTGTTAAAGATAGGATCATTGTACTGGAAGCTTCTTATTTTATTAGGAAATATCTTCTCAGATATTGCAGATACCTTATCAAGTTCCTCCTTTTATATGCCCTTAGAGTTAACCTGTAGTAAGCATCACTTCTTAACTGCTCTGGACAGAACAAAACCTGAAATGTAATTTATTTTAAGAATATAATCACTTATTGATTACTCTTTTTTTTCTCAAGGAGATGGAATCAGAATAAGAACTTTTACTCATACACTGTCTAGGATGGTTTTTATACTCTATATTTAGTTCAAATCCATTCAAACCCTCTTTGTATAACCAGCATTTTAGTCATTGTGTTGCACGTAATCATTACTTTTAAAAAGGATTCATCATACCGCTTATGTGAAAAATTCACAGTAGGCAGACAATATTTAATAAGTAAATCAATAATGCTCATTTCAGGGAAAAAATTAGGTCTACAGTATAGCTCAGGAAGATAATAAAACAAGATCAAATACTAAATCTCAGAACTGATGAGCCATTAGGGATAATGCAATGCACCGTGGTACCAGACTGCAATATTATTAGGAACCTTGCATCATAAAATGCTGTGTAAATGCAAATTCAACCTAATTTGTCACATGATTAAAATGCAAGGGGGAAACAAGGCCCAATATAATTGAATGTAACATTTGTTACTTTGGTGAAGCCTCATCTGGGAAGAGAACTTCTCAGCTCAGAAAGTCTGTTAGACTGTTTCTAGAAGAAAAAAAAGTTTCTAGAGCCCCAAAGATATTATCCACGAGTTCCTTTATGTATATTTATTAAAGTCTAATTTTAAAAGTCTTAAAACTGCAAAACTCTAGAATATATTTCAACATAACCACAAATTTCCTCTAACAAGGCAACTTCTATACTCTGGCTGGTAGGAGATCATCTTGTTTCCTCTTAAACAGGAAGCCTGACTTGATCCACAGTTTCAAAGATGACACTGACAAACCACTGGTTTTATGGATCTGAAAGTAATTCTGTTTATTGCTCACTTACTGATGTTAGCATTAGTATCATCTGTCACTGTTTAGAGGCCATTATAGTCCCTTTTCTGTTTCATACAGTTTTAAATATCTGAAGGTATATAGTTGCTTGACCAGTGATCATTAGAGTGGCCCCCTCTCTATCTTTAAATCTGAGGTCCCAAACTCACATCCCTTATTCCATCACTATCTATGGAAGAAGAAAATTAAGTAAGCATTGGACATGATTTCAGTAGCCAAATGTGAGGTTATGAAAATTGGAACAAGGGAAAGTCTAGTGGAAATAAGATGAATAAAATGTAACTGTCTTACACCAAGTATATTGATGACTTATTCAATATTGAAATCTCAGGAAGAGTAGAAAAGTGACTCATAGTTCTGGCTTGGGTAACAGGGTTGATTGACAGCCTGGGAGCTTATCAGGGTAGTTTATGCTGGGAAATAACCAGCCTGTCCAAAATAAAACCGTGTGAAAGACCATTTAAAATAGAGAGATTTGTGAGATGTGTACAGAGTTGAGAGGAGAGGATGTAGATTTGTTAATCAAAGTATGGGTAGTTCTTCAAGTCATGAAAACATACGTGAGAACACATCAAGACTTATGAGATGAAAAAGAAAGAAAACCAATAGAAGAAGATTGTCACCGTATCTGAATTTCCAAGAGGCCCGTGAAAGAGAAGCTTGGAGACAGAAGCTGGGTGCTATCCTATGCTACTCTGTAATGAACTTGACTTCCTCAGCCATTGCTTTTCTCAATAGATAAAGTAGGAACTGGAAGGAAGACATTCTATGTTGATATTCCATGGTCTGAAGACAGATCTGTGTTGGAAATAAATAGCTCACACTTTCTCAATAAGCTTTAATAGTTTTGTACCCAGTCATGGTCCTGTAGTCCTCTTGCCTAAGGTGTGTGGTCATTGCAACATATTTCATTTTGAAAGAAACACATTTAGGTGATCTTTCATTCCCTTTTTATCTGCATGGACCAGTCTCGATGTTGGATTTCATAGTCAAGGCAATGCATTCTACTCCCTAAGTGCAGAAGATTCTTGACTCAAGACTCCTATTTTTCTCCCACAGTGAGCTTCAGGCCTTAGGAACAGCTCTCCAGAAAGATTTCTTTAAATTATGAACAACTATCGCTGCCACTACATGTACCCTGACTTCACTTTTTACCATATTAGTGAGTGATAGTTGATCCTAGCCTCCCTGGGTTGCAGGATAAAAGGAGGAAAGTTCTTGGTTCAAAAGAAAATGTTATAGGGCATCGCAATTCATATCCTTCAAAACCACCTGAAATTTTTATCTCGGATACTTATTACCCACCATCTGGAGATCACAAAAAGACAAGGGGTGAGTCCCTCAGTGTCCCTGAGTCTGGGACCTTGAGCGTCAAGGTCAACTGGTCTGGGAGAACCCCTGGCCTAGAACTCTGGGTCCTGGGAACAAGACACTATGGCTTCAAGTCTGGATGCTGGAGATGGACAGCACCAGGAGCTCACTTCAGAAGATGACTGCTCTGGGCCTCGATGCTAGTCATCTTGTGATCAGGAGCCAGAGAGCAAGGGCCTGCACCTGCAGCCACTTTGGGAGTAGGATGTGACGACTAGAAGATATGGCTTCTCTTCATACGCATCTCACAAATCCCTCTATTTTAAATGATCCCTCACATGGGTTTTATTTTGGACAGGCTAGTTATTTCCCAGCATAAACTACCCTGATAAGCCCCCAGGTTGTCAATCAAGCTTGTTACCCAAGGCAGGACTATGAGTCACTTTTCTACTCTCCCTGAGAACGAAATATTGAATCAGTCACCAATATACTTGTTGTAGGACTCTTACATTTTATTTATCTTTTATTTCCACTGGAATTTCCTTTGTTCAGATGTTCATAACCTCACATTCAAGCCATATCTTCTACTCTAGAGTAACCAAGTTAGTAAGGATAATCGATCCTAGCTACTCTAGTTATTTCTGTTCTTACAATTTATGTACCTCCATGGAGTATCTAGACAGACATACTTAAATGCAAGGATATAATAGGGAAATTTGACTCATTTCCCTGCTTTGTTATTAATACCGAGAGTTTTACTTGCCTTGGGCCAGTTATTTTTCTGCTTTCAAGTCAGCCTTCCCAGTATTCCCCTAACAAACTCAGCACCATAAAAACATAGCAGAAAGAAAAGAGGACCTAGAGCTGATGAACTGAAATTCCCTATGCCTGTACCTGCAGCAAGATGTCTGGAGAGTCTCTTGCCTTATATTTTTGAGACTGTAGGTAGATGCTATGTTTTATGGATGAGTTACCTGCTGTATGATACTAAGGAGATATTTGGCTGCTTCTGGGTAATTTAGCTTTCCATAAGAATTTTAACTGACAAACTTTCTTAACATATTGTAGAAGGATTCCCACTTTAGCCTGTTCAAGTGGAAACAGAAACATGTCAATTAAGTGGCTAGTCTGATTGCTGAGAGTTTTATAGGAAATAAGCACTCCATAGCAATGAATATTTTAATGATAAGTGTATATTGGATGGTTCAGAGCTGTGGTTACATTAAAAAATAAACTTAAAATGTACATGCATCTGTTCTGCCAGGGCCAAGAAGTCTTTGGAAATTAGTTGTTTTGATTTATCTGAGATTTTGACTTATATGTGAGTCTTTATTGAAGTAATATTTCAAGTGCAAAAGAATCCCCTGCATGGGAATTCTATTCATCAAATCTTTTTGGTACTAGGGTAGATAGAATATTTAAACCTATTATGTTCAAATACACCCATCCATACATTCAGATACACAGAAGGACACTCACACACATCTGTTTGTGTAATGCACATCTAGGCCCAAGATAATGGAGGCAAAATGCCAAAGACTACAGGAACTTAACTTTTCCTGTGCTACCTTATAATCTGTATTGGTCTTTTCTTCCTCAGAAGAGTGTATGCTCTCTGAGGGAAGGGATTTTTGTCTGTCTGTCCTTATTATAACCTCAAGGCTTTAATACATTCTCAATAAGTAGCTACTACTGGTTGAATGTTAAGAAGGCAAAAAGGCAATTTCTGGAGATTTTTGGTGTGTGAATTCAAGCTCACACAGCTTGGTTCACAACGTGGAGGGGATGACTAATTGTGATACTTAGAATCAGCACACCTGATTTTGAGTTCTAGCCCTGTCACATACTGAGTGAATCTGTGTCATCAATGTCATCCAGAAAGGATGGTAAAATGAGCAAGAAGAAAAAAATACTTGTTCCTATTTCCTAGGACTATTCTATGGGCCAAGTGACCTAATTTATTAGTAATTACTTGCAATTTATTAAGTACTGCATTATAGCAATTTGTTGTTGTTGCTATGGGAACACTAGGCCCTGAAAATAAGGGTAAACTAGCACCAATTGTAGTCCTCAGGACAAGTAAAAGAAAAAGTAATTGACAAACACCTGTTCTGGTTTTCTGTATGTGTCACTTCCTCTCTTTGCTCACCTGGCTACTCTGTGTCATTCAGCATACTTTTCTGAAGATGTGTATCACTCCACTGCACATAGTGCTGTGTGCAAACACACAGCATAGCTCTTACAGCCTTGAGTTGATTTCATCTGTTGAAATGTCTCTTGGTCCACTCTTCCCATTTCTAAAGCCGAGAAATGTGTTCATTTCTGTAAATACATTGTACATGATGCCTATATGTAAGAACTCAGCTATTCATTACATCTTTGTTGATTCAAAGCAAGTGCCTCTCCATTTAGTATTTTCTATTTCATAATATTACTAACAAAGCATTTATTTGGTACTCAATTCTTCTTGGATTTCCTTGAAGTACTCATGCAATGCAATAAAATGAAATAAATAGAAGTTAACTTATAGCTATGTATTAGGAGGGCTTAAATAGCCCAGAATAAGCTTAATGCATTGAGCTGTCTAAACAGCCTAATGGATCTCTACTCTTTTTACTAATTTTATATTCTCTGATGCTCTGGTATGGAATACTGTCAGTAGTAATGCAATTAGAGAAGTTTTTTTTATTATTTCCAATATAATAATCTTCAGAGAAACAAGTGGGAAAATAAGACAGTAAATTGACTGTATATGAACCATATGAATGGATTTACTAGCTTGAAAAAAGATGCTTTAACACAAAATTTCTTGAAACCTCAATTTCATTGGAAGCTGTAATTTCTTCCCAGCGTTTTAGAAAATTGGTTAGTCCTCTGATTTCAGCTCAAAATTGAGGGAGATGCAGATAAAAACTATGGGCACACAGTTTTTATTCAATTCCCATTTGCTACTTCTCCATGTAACAAATTTCAATGTAATTTTTATGAATTTATATTTTTGGGTATAGATAGTAAAACTGGGAAATCTACTGTCAGGTTTTTAAATTTTTTAGGCCCTCATTACTTTGTTTTAAAATAGATTCTACTATCTACTTAAAATCAATCTATCAATTAATTCTGCTGTAGTAAGAAAACTAAATTTTAATGGTTAACAACACTAAGTTCTCATAAAATCTAAGAGGACTGAAGGCATGGCTCAAATGGTAAGGCGCCAGCCATGAGGCAGGGAAACTGAGTGAGAACATGAGGTCCTGAGTTCAAGTCTTGGTACTGACCTAAAAACGATGCATAAGTGATAGACATTATTACGGTTCTGCTCTTAAAACTATGGATTTTCCATTCCTTCTCTTTTGGAGATTTGAACTAAAAGAAAAAAAAGCAGGCTTAGTTTAGTCCATTTCTTTGAGAGAAGTAGAGATTGAGAATGACAGAGCTATGTAGAGAAGGGTAGAGAGAAGTAGAGAGGGGTAGATCAGGTTAGAGCAGGGTACAGAGATAAGTCAGTATAAATAATCTCCTAAACCATGCCTTCTCTAGTCTACTGGTGAAGACAAGTCACGTGACCAAGATCAAAGTCCATGGGGCAGCTATGCAATGCCGGTTCTTAGGGATGGGGGAAGGCAGCTAAATCACACTGTCTCTGAATTAGATTTTGTTAAATGACACACTTAAAAACTATTCCATTCTCTGTTCAACTGCTTGCCCATGTAGCATGGCTCAGCTAGAAGGTTCTCTGGCAGTCATAAGAGGGATGCGTTTGGATGATCTGTGTTCACACATTTTCAAGCAGAGGTCTCTTTGTGATCTAGCTGTTCTCATGGCTGTACTCATGGCTGGTAGTCAGCTGGAGGAAGGCAGAATTGCACCAGGAGCTTTTCATCATCCAGCAGGTTAGCTTAGGCTTTTTCACAAGAGAACAAATGTTTAAAGTATAGAAAGAAGCTAGTCCCAAAGCTCAAAGCCCTGTCACATCTCTGTGTACGTTATATTTGTTATTGCTCTATTGAACAGAGGAGACCTTGTGTTCTAGCCAAGACAGAGTTTGGAACATTTTTCATGGGGTGAGTCACTAATCCCATTGGAGATGGAGGTAAATTGAAGAAAACCATAGTTGATAATGTATATGATTTGAGGAAGTAAAATCCACTTAGAGAATAAAGGATTAAGAGACCAGGAATATATGGTGATATATCCCTGGTTTCTCTATTGATCTCAACTATGTATTTTCTACCTGAGTCTGAGAGGAACTCAAAGAAGACATCCAGTCTCAGCATATGGTTCAAACCACACATCACATGATTAGGTCTACACTGGGCTGGGGAGCTAAGAATGAAGTAGACCAGTTCTCTGCACATTCTATCTTTCCTCTACTCCAACATTGTGGGGTGGGAAACAAGCTGGATGACTTCCACAAATGCTTCCATCCAGAGAAGGAGGGAAGAGCAGGGCCCACTGCAACTACTACACCCTCACAATTCCCTACATTCAGATGGGGACGTGTTCAGAGCTGAGTAATGGAGAAGGCTCCCTTTGGAGGCCCAGTGGTCAGCCTTCTCCGTGAGGAGAATGTAGGGAATGCAGGAGGCCTTCTGCGGAAAGTTGAGGATGCCGAGGTGGTTTTAGATCTCAGCAACTAACACTTTATTTTAGTGAAAGCTAGTAATTCCTCCCCCACTTCACCTTCCCCCAGGACCAGGGTTTAAACTCAGGTACTCATATTTGGTCTGCTGGCACTTTACCACTTGAGCCATACTTCCAGCCAGTCTTTCTGCAGGTTATTTTGGAGATAGATTCCAGAATTTCCTGCCTTGCCTTCGAACTACAATCCTCAGATTTCAGCTTCCCGAGTAGCTAGGGATATAAGCATGATCCACTGTCACCTGGTAAGAGTAGATGGTATGGTTGAAAACAATCAGCTCTCTTCTCTCCCTCCCTCTCCTTCTCTCTCTCCCCCTCTTCCCCTCTCTCTGCCTCTCTCTCTCTCCGTCTGTCTCTGTCTCTCTGTCTCTCCTTCCCTTTCTCCCAACCATCCAATTGTCATTGTATAGCTTGTCAGGCTTTCATAAGACTGTAACTTTTTAGTTTCCTCAAGCTATTTTTCCCAGTGGAAAATATGTGTTGATGTTTACTTTTAGTAAAAGTATTTAAGAAAGGATGTAAGAGACACACGTTTTTACATTTTTCTTTGCTTTAATCTGATATCTTTATTCAAACTTTAATCAGACTTTCTGCCACGGCTGTCCTCCATTTTATTTTATTTTTAGAGTAAGTTTCATGTTCTAATCTTGAAATTCTCAGAATTTCTTAATAATCTCATTTCCCCACACTCTTCTCTTCTTATAAACAGAGTTGTTCTTTTCTGGGAACGTTAACACCATAGTTATTAACTCCAATACTGCTAATAGCAGTCTGTTGCAAAAATATATATATATATATATATATCTTTGACCAACGCTGTTTGATAATTGCACTTATTATCTTTTTCCCAGTTATCATTTATGACAATTTTTCAAGGGTTTTTAATCACTGTGTCTGCCTGTCAGGTCTTAATAGTTCCTGCTTTGTATCCAGTCTCGGCATCAGCCTTCCTTGTGTAGTACCTATGTGTAAGTACCAATTTTTGCATTTGTTTGATTTCCTCTCCTGCCTGCCAACACTCTTACTGTAGCAGCATTCAGCAACATATATTCATTTCTTACTCATTTTTAGAAAGACTGGGCGTGAGGTGTACTTTGGATGGAGCTCTACCTTGAATAAAAGATTAGTTGATTTGAATTGTTCCCAGCTGTCACTGAATCTTATTCTGGGATGAAGATCTGTCTGTCTTGTGGCCAGGGGAAGGGGTGAATGTGGGTATTGAGGAGGGGAGCACAGAGAGGTCAGATAGATTCCTCAAACCACATTGAAGGCTTCTGCCTGACTGGAACTTCTACAGCAGCTGCTCCAACTCCATTGAGCAGGCCAGTAATGTGGCTGAGGGCAGTACAAATATAATGGTGGCTCCATCCCTGCCCACCCCCACCCCCCCACCAGTTTCCTGTAAGCCACAGGAACCGATGGGAACGAATGGTTCCATTACAGGAAACAGAGACATGATGATGATAATAAAACCCACCAGAGTATGTGGGACAATGGAGAGAAATCAGTATCCTGTCTCAGTGTACAATGTAATGAGAGTTCCCAAATGGAATCTACTTTTGTATACCCATACTTTGGGTATATTTGTACCCCGAAGAAATTACATTTGGCCAACAAAACATTCTTCACATCCTTCTCTGGATATGCTTGCCCCACAGAGGAACCCATACTCCCTGATATCTGCTCACATGGATGAATTGGGTAATCTTTTTTGTTTATTTGTTTCGGTTTGGTTTTGGCAGTTTGGGGGTTTGAATTTGGAGCCTTGTACTTTGAGCCATACCTTCATTTTCTTTTTTCTTTCTTTTTTACTGGCTTTTTGCTGATTATTTTGGAGATGGAGTCTTACAACAGCATTTTGTGCTTGAGATGGCCTTGAACCACTATCTTCTATGTCTCAGCCTCCTGAGTAGCTATGATTATAGTTTATAGTTGTGCTCTATTTTTAACCATAGTATGCAGTCTTTGCTTAACTTTGTGTACAATTCCTATTGTTTATACAATTGTAGATTGTTTATGCTCAGGGCTTTATAATATTCCATTGTAAAAGAAGTTATAAATGTATTATTACTATTGGCACATCTGTGGCTTATTTTTGGCAGACCTGAGGACCAAACTCAGGGCCTTGCACTTGCCAGGCAAGTGTTCTTCCACTGAGCTAAATCCCCAACTCCATCGGTGGCATTCTATGATACATTTCAGCCCCTTTTCTGTTCTCTCTCTCTCTCTCTCTCTTTCTGATGTGTTACCTTTGTGTTTAAAATAAATAACCAAATGCCTTAGATAGACTCTATACCCCAGGTAAGTACACAATAGTGATCATAACTGCAGCAGAATTTATATGAGTTTTAGACATTAAGTGGTGGTTAAATCAATTGTCAGTGTGGTTAAATCAATTGTCAGATTCATTGGTTTTATCCTAGAGAGAGACATGCTTATGCATAGAAGACCCAAAATCTATTTTCTAACTTCCTTCCTTCCTTCCTTCCTTCCTTCCTCCCTCCCTCCCTCCCTACCTCCCTCCCTCCCTTCCTCCCTTCTTTCTTTCTTTCTTTCTTTCTTTTTTTCTTTCTTTCTTTCTTTCTTTTTTTCTTTCTTTCTTTCTTTCTTTCTTTCTTTCTTTCTTTCTTTCTTTCTTTCTTTCTTTCTTTCTTTCTTTCTTTCTTTCTTTCTTTCTTTCTTTCTTTCTTTCTTTCTTTCCTACATTTATCTCCTTAGTATCATCTTCTAGGCTTGCCAAAAGCATTTTATTAGCTCACTTTTTAAAAAACTTACTGCAGGGGCTGGGAAGGTGGCTCAGTGGTAGAGCACTTGCCTTGCATGCCTGAGGCCCTGGGTTTGATTCCTCAGCACCACATAAGCAAAAATAAAAAAGCCGGAAGTGGCACTGTGGCTCAAGTGGTAGAGCACTAGCCTTGTGATGAAGAGCTGAGGGACAGCGCCCAGGCCTAGAGTTCAGGCCCCACGACCAGACTGCCCCCCCAAAAAATAAATAAAAAACTTACTGCATAAACTTTCACCAAATTTTATTAAATTATAGAGTATATTTATACTCTATAATTTCAAGAATAGATTGTTATCTATTGTGCTTTGTAGATGTACTGGAAGCTTGGGGTCATAGCTCACTTCATTATCAATTACCCAGAATTAAATTTCAAAGTGAATGTGGTCATACTTGCTATCTTAGAATCAGTAGTGTTTATTTATCTACCTGGACTATTTTGTTTAAGGCAATAAAGATAATGATATTTTTTTTGTTGGTTTTGTGCCATTGCCCTTTTGCTTCTAGAGTGCATAAAGGCAAATATCTGAAGGTATTTTTAGCTGGTCCTGATTTAATGATTTTCATAGGGCATAGCTTCTGACTGGGGAATCGCCAGGGCAAATATGTATCATACTCTCTGGTCACAACCTTGGTCTTTCCCTCTAGCTAATGTCAGCACTAATCAAATTGGGCTTGTAGCAAGGTCTTTTTACTGCAGATACTTCTTTAGAAAATTTGAAGTACTGTATTCTTTGTTTCTGCCTTCCAGACAAGCACAGAGAGTACATCCCTTTTGTTTTAAAGCAAGCTGAAACTTGTTTGCTTCTAAATAATTCTGTTCCTAAAAGGCTACATGTCAAGTTGTTTCAAAAGCTGATCCAGACTGAAGCAAGTAGCATAAGATAATGGAAAATGGCAATGGTAATAGCAAGGATAATCCTTATAAAAGCAATTAACACTGACTGGGAGATGACAAAGCATCAGGCACCAGTGGTAGAAGGCCATGACACATGGCCTCATCAAGAATCTCACAGACTACTGAGTCTATCAATTACAGATCGACATGGTAAAAAGCAATGAGAAAGACATTTTTGACATGCCAGTGAAGTTCAGAGCTGAGGGCTTCAAACCTTGTCCACTGTAATATCATAGAAGAAAAGAGCTGTGAGATGACCAAATACATGGGAAGAAGTCAAAACATATGTGAAAGAAATGTATTAGATCATTAAACAATGCTGTGAAATTAGTGCTAGGATGGTGTTAAATGAAAACACTTCTTTCAAGATGGGACTTGGGGAAAAAGAAAGCTCTCTGAGTTTCAAGAAAGGATGAAGTTTAAGTTTCCTTCATGTTCGTACAGTTTTTATTTAGTCTTTGCCTACTGAAGACCAGTGTCACCAAACCCATGGCTATTGTACACTGACTTCACAGTGTGCAAAATAGAATTTTTGATAAAAATTAGTTTATCTGCATAGACTGCCCTTCATATCTCCTGTGCATTAGGGAGAGACTGAATTTTGTATTTTTTCTAAAGGATCTGTGTATACATTAGAATGCTATTGCATAATCGACTTTTAAAGCTACTCATACACAATGCTTGATTTCATGTGCAACCTCTTTGCAGAGAAGTCAGCCATATTGTTGAGTTAAATGTTAGATGATAAGCATTTTAGAGCTTGAGAACCAAGAGACAAACTTAAAGCTTTATGTAAAATCACAGCTGTAATCCTAGCTACTCAGGAGGCTGAGATCTGAAATTGTGTTTCAAAGTCAGCCTGGGCATTAAAGTCCATGAGACTCTTATCTCCAATAAACCATTCAGAAAACCAGAAGTGTCAAGGTGGCTCAAGTGGTAGAGCACTAGCCTTGAGTTGAAGAGCTAAGGGATAGCATCCAGGCCCAGAGTTCAAGCCCCACAATTGACAAAAAAAAAAAAAAAAAAGAAATAGAAAGCTACTGAAAATTGCAAAATCAAAAATGAAATCAAACTGCAGTATTTTTTAGGTTGTATACCATTGCCTTATAAAAGAAAGGATTGTGCTAGATTGGACCTTTGAGTGAAGTTGAAGTAAATATAGATTATTAGAATCAAATATATATATTAATATTGGTACTTTTTTACATATTTACATAGCAAACATTTAATCCATCTTACAAAATGGTTATGACAGGTATAACTATGAAGTGTGTCTGTGTTATTGTTGTGTTCTTTATTGCTGTGTGTGCAAAGGGTATATCTGAAATGAAAAGGGAGTGGTGAGTGTTGCCGTATCCAACAAAACAACAAGATTAATGAACAACTTCAACCCTGTTGAGTGTCTCTACATCTCTGCACCATAGCAAGTTACCAGGCAGCTTGAAGTAGAAAATTCTGCCTCTCCACTTAGGATTTTTTTCCAAGCCTTTCCATTTCCTTATAAAGAGGATGATATCATTCTTTCTGATGGAATCACAGAATTTTATTTGTATAGATGTAAATATAGATGTAGATGTAGATACAGATATAGATATATACCACATTTTCTTGATCCACTCATCTACTGAGGGGCATCTGGGTTGGTTCCATACCTTAACTATGGTAAATAATGCTGCAGTGAACATAGTTGTGTTGGTAGTTTTAGTGTGGCCTTGTTTGTGATCATTTGGATAAATACTAGGAGGGGATTGCTGGATCATAGGAGAGCTCTATGTTAAGTCTTTTGAGAAACCTCCATACTGCTTTCCAGAGGGATTGAACCAGTTTACATTCCAACCAAGATTACAGTAGTGTTCCCTTTTGGCCACATCCCCTCCAGCATCTACTATTATTTGTTTTCTTGATAATGCCCATACTAACTGGGGTGAGGTGGAATCTCAATGTTGTTTTGATTTGCATTTCTTTTCTGGCCAGAGAAGTAGAGCATTTCTTCATGCGTCTATTGGCCATTCTTATTTCCTCTCCAGAGAGATCTCTTTTTAATTCTTCAGCCTACTTATTAATGGGGTAGTTTTTCTTTGAGGATTTGTTATCAGCTCCATGATTTCCCTCATTTGTAATAACTAGTATATGTCTAGAATAGTCTTAGCAGAGGATCATGATAGCTCAATAGCAGTAAATATGACCATATGAAATGATGCTAATCGAAATGAACTTCAAGATATGGAAATAAAAGGTTTTCATTAAAAAAACACACTATGTGAAGTTATTTCCTTTTCCTTTCATTTCTTTTCCTTTGGTGTATCCCTTGCTGTCACTTTTTTATTTTGGTACCCTGTGTCTTGTATATATGTTTATCTGATTTGGGGAAGGAAAAGGAAATAGCAAAATGGTGAGACAAAGGATAAAGGGAGAACCAATGCAACAGTGATACTCACAAGACACTATGTTGGAAATGAACTTTACAACTGGGGGGGAGGAGAGGGTGAGTCAAGGGGGAGGGAAAGTGGAAGAAAAACGATCGAGGAAGTAACACTGTTCAACAAGAAATGTGCTCATTACCTTACTCATGTAACTATAACCCCTCTGTACATCACCTTTACAATACAATAAAATATTAAAAAAAATCCTCTCCAGACTCTAGCATTCCTCCAAAGAGCTACATCTTTCTTCCTTTAGAGGGAGAAGCCTGTGAGCATTTTCTTCTGTGTGTGTGTGTGTGTGTGTGTGTGTGTGTTTGTGTGTGAAATCATCCAAACCTTTCACAAGCAAACACTGGGATTAAAGAAGAAGGAAGGTCACTGAATATAAGGGCTGTGAGACTGTCTTCATCACTGTGGAGATTCTTTGCTTTTCCTTTTATGCAAATGATCTCCATTCTTTCAGCTATTTGTCAGCACAGGAGGCTGTCATTGTTATGGAGATGATCCCTTCCCCTACCTGTCTTTCCATCAGTGTAGCTGAAGCTAATTCAGTGCACTGATGTAAGATTATTATGGGGTTGAGCACTTATCTGACAAAATTTATGGTGATGAGTCTAGTACACATTGGATATGCCAATGCTCCCTGATCATGAGTTTTTATGGCATTCCTATTAGCTGGTGACAGCTGTCAGAAATGAAGTTGTGATCGTTTTATTTACTTCTGACATTTGAAGGTCACTTATAGTTTTAATTAAATTTTTCCTTTGTCAACTCAGAAATACCACTCAATTTAGCTCTCTATTGGTCTTGAAGCTGAAATGCCATTCTAAGAGCCAGTTATTTCAAGATTGCATCGCTCAACTTGTTATTGCAATGATAATGATTATTGAATGCCACAAATATATCACAAATACATCAGTGCTGCATACAATAGAGAAGTAGATGAAAGGTTCTGCAGGACTATGTCCCTGAATGGGTGATTCTCCCTCATCTCTTGCAACAGAGAGGTGGATAAAGTAATGCTACCGATTCTCCAGGTGACAAAATGTGCCACATTGTCCCCTGCGGCTAGCTCTCCATCATGACTTCCTCACCTAAGTACTGCCCTCTGTGTTAGGAGGTGACAATGTACATCGAAGCTCTGATATTTTTTTCTTTTAAGCTTTGATTTAAAACATTGAGAAATGCAAGTCTTGGGAGCAACTTAAGACCTGGGGAGGAAGACTTTATTGGGGGCAGAGCAATTTGACCTTATGATTTATAGAGACTGGTGGTAGTACAAGTAATTGGTTTATGTGATGTTGGATCACAGGAGCTAGACAATAAGAATCCTCATCTTGGGAAGTATTGTAATTTTGTTATCCTGAGAACCGACCAGATGATGTGGCTGAATTTCCACTCTACCCTGATCTTGTTTATCTTTAGAGGATAGGGTTCCTATAGTTTAGAAATTGAGGATTTCAGACTGGTGACCTTAACATGGTAGCCACTTGATCCTTCTTCTGTCACTGTCTTGAAGTTCTTATAAAGCTTACTAGCCATACAACGGACAAGGGTCTCATCTAAAATATACCTGAAACTCAAAAATTAAGTCCCCAACAACAAATCCTCAAAGAAACAACAGCCCAATAAATAAGTGGGCTAAAGACTAAAAGACTCCACATAGAGCTCCCCTATGACCCAGCAATCCCACTTTTGGACATTTACCCAAATGATCACAAACAAGACCATACTAAAACTATCAGTACAACTATGTTTATTGCAGCATTATTTACCATAGCTAAGATATGGAACCAACCCAGATGCCCCTCAGTAGATGAATGGATCAACAAAATGTGGTATATATACACAATGGAACCCTATGCCTCCATCAGAAAGAATGACATTGCCCCATTTGTTAGCAATTGGAAAGACTTGGAAAAAATTATATTAAGTGAAGTAAGCCAGGCCCAAAGAAACATAGGTCCCATGGTTTCCCTTATTTGCAATAACTAGTATATGTCTGAGACAAACAGAAAAGGTCAGATAAGTTGATGTTAGGTGAAATAAACCCCAAGATAAGTATTCAAATATTTTTGATTTCATGCAATTGTTTCTAACATATTTATAAGATGATTTTTTTGTTGCTTTGTTTGTCCCTCCCCCATGGTATAACCCCTACTTTCACTGTATTTGATGTTGGTATAATTTTTGGAGGGGAAGGGAAAAAACAAACTGTTTAAATAGGGATACAGGTGGACCCATTGCAGCAATGAGATGTACAAATTGTTATGTCGAAAAATGAAGTTTACAACTTTGGCGGGGGAGGGTGGTGGGAGGGTGGGGGAGGGGGTGATGGGAAGGGATGGGAAGGGGAAACAAAGAAGGAGGGAAAATGCAACAATGCTTGATAAGAAATGTACTCATTATTTTACCCATGTAATTGTAACCCCTCTGTATGGTATTTTCACAATTAAAAAAAAATATTACTGAAGTTGAATCCTAATGTTTTCATTTTGCGCTGGGCCCTGTATCTGTCTAGTGTTGGAGGAACTTGCTTTCAGATTTACATAGTTTTTGCCATTACTTAAAACATAGATCATGGGCTGAGAAGGTGGCTCAGTGGTAGAGCGCTTGCCTTGCAATGCATGAGGCCCTGGGTTCGATTCCTTAGCACCACATAAGCAAAAAGAAAAAAGCTGGAAGTGGCGCTGTGGCTCAAGTGGTAGAGCGCTAGCCTTGAGCTGAAGAGCTGACGGACAGTGCCCAGGCCCAGAGTTCAGGCCCCACAACCGGACCCCCCCCCCAAAAAAAAAAACATAGATTATTAAAAATTCATCTATCTTAAGTCCTGTGCATGTATCTATCTTAACATTTTTTGTTTTTAGTTGAAGAGTTTTAAAAGAGGGTGTGGTCATTACTCCTATTTAGTATTCATCTCATGTATTTATTCCATTGTGTCTGAAAATGAGATGGAGTCATTACTGTACCTAAAAGTACAGTCTGGCTGCATCTTTCTGAAAAAATGAAAAGTAATGCACATTTGTAAGGAAATTGATCAGGAAGGAAGGTGCTAATTGCAAGAGAGCCTGGTCCCCACATGAGCAAGGTGGTTGGTTGGCTTTTGGCATCCTTGCCAACTGACTTGTGGGGTGCACAGATGAAACCCTCTTCCTGCAGCCATTTCACCTGTGAATTTTGCAAGCAATAAGCTGCGGGCCATGGCAGCCTCTGGGATAGATTTTCCACATGCTCCCCAGTGAGCCTCCTGCTCTGTTCATCTCTCCTCAGTTACACTGATGCTGGCCGATTGTTTTTCCTCCTAAATGTCATTCTATGCTTCAGCGCTTAAAGCAATCTTTCCAATATTGCTTACATTTAAATATTTGTTTATCTGACAGAGATTCAAACAGATGTAATCCTCTTTCTGCATAGGTGAGGCCCTCAAGAGCTCAGGTTGGAAAGAAAGCTATCTATTTCTTTGATAAAAAGCACATGTGCAATTGACACACGTACACACCTGTGCATGCGCACACACATGCGTGAAGCTAAAGGCACAGCGAAACAAGCAACTTCTCCTCTTGAAATGTGCTATAGGTACGTTCTGGTAATTTCCATAACTGTTAATTATCATAATAAGTACCTGTGAGAGTGAGGAGGTGATGGACAACCAGTAGTTATATTGTATTGTGTAGACAGGGCAAGTTTGAAGGGATTAATTACAGTGTGTTAGGTAGGCAATCACATGTCTGTCTAATTGAAACCATGAGTATTTAGATTTGGTGCTTTGCATTTTACTGGTAATATTCAGTCTTCCTACAAAGAGAAGAAAAAGGATCAAAGATTTCTAACCAATCTTGATCAGAAACTGACAATTCTGTAATCTATCCTGGATTAGTATTATGAATACTAATCAATGACATCTTGAACATGCTGAATGGGCACATTGCATCTAATTTAGTATTAACTTTAAAATAGCTGTACAAAGTTTCAATTCAATGTATCAGTTTAATAGTACAATGCACCAGGAAGCCAGAACATATGTTGTAGGGGAAGGGGGGTCAAGGGGACAGGGTAGACAAATGAAGAGAGGAAGGTGGTAGAATGCAGTCCAAATATTTATTGCATATATGTGAAAATTGAACCAGGCAAACGGAGGGGAAGAGTTGGGTAGGGTCACATGGGCATTGTAATTTAGTTAATTAAAATAAAAATCCAAGGTCTGTTTTTATGATTTATGGCTTCTCCTTTTAAACAGGAATTCAATTCAATTCAAAGTACTTTCTCCTCCTGGAATCCCCTTAAAGACTCTAGAGTCTTCTTGACCTTGCACATGTTAATACTTCTCTAAGGCAGTGATTAGTTTTTTAAGCAAATAAAATCACCTATGCCCTTTAAGCAGTATGAACACCTTCAGATAATACGATTCAGAAGGTTAGTCTTCAGAAAAGATAGAACCTGTTGGAAGAAAATATGCACAGAAAACATATATCTACTTGCTACTCTATATACAGACAAAATTTGAATTAATAGATGTGATAACAATTAAATTTCTGAATATTTGGTTGATTTTAAGCAAACACTTCTTATTCTATATTACTACTAATTCATAGTAGTAGTTGTTGTTGTTGTTGTTGGTCATCTGGCTTGAACTCGGGGCCTAAGGGGCTATCCTTGAGCATTTTTGTTCAAGGCTACTGCTCTACCACTTTGACCCACAGCTCCACTTCCAGGGTTAATTGGGAATAAGAGTCACATTGACTTTCTTGCTTGGAATAGCTTCAAACTTTAAACCCCTCCTGAGTGGCATGAGCCACAGGCACCCTGCTAAATTATTGTTCTTTTCAAAATGTAGTAAAAATTCTTAAATAATAAAGTTTCAAATATCAGCAAGTCAGAAAGGGACAGAAATCTTACTTTTGTCATTGTTAATCATTTCCCTCATTATCCCCAAAGTCAGTATAATCATGTTCTAGAATAATCAAAACGTTCTCAAGCATTAGTCATGAGACGTGCTTACTGTAAAATCAGAAACTGATCTATAGTGGAAACATTGAGACCTCAGGGAGGTAGAGTGAGCCAGAGAGAAGAATCTCCCACAATTCACTTGTGTCACTTGTCTGGCATGCACAAAGCCCTGGCACTGAAAACTAAATAACTGCATGGAACCAAAAGCAGACATTGCCACAGATCCACGAGCACCAAGGAAGACAAGGATTTCTCACGTGACAATTGGAAGGGTTATGTAAGTTGTTTTGATCAGCTCTCCTTGGCTACAAGGTTCAGATACATGTGATACCAATCCAGGTTTGGACAAGCATTTGCAGGAAATGTCCCTACAGAAGTATATTGTTTTTGTGTGCAAGGTTATCATTCTGGCAGTGTCTTTTGATGGTTTACTAGTTCTTGCTTTCAAGCGTGATATACCTTCTTTTCTCCTCCTCTCATCTTTGCTTTTATTCATTCCTGGTCAGGTCATTCCACTTTGATGGTGACAAGTTGTCCCATTGCTGAGAGAGTGAAGGGAAGTAACTGTCCATGGAGCAGAGCAAACAACATCCTCTTCTCCAACCAGGTGCCCCAGCAAACCTCTCTTGGCAAGTTTCTGGACAGGTGCTAATCTTGCCACTATAGCATGAAATCTAGCACTTACATTATTAGTTTGAAACTTGCAAAATATTAGTTGTGTTCCTAAGAAGCAATTTTCTTATTTGGAGCCACAAAGGACTGTGCAATGCTCAGTTTGAGCAGATCCTTGAAACTCTCCTCTGCTTTGGTAGCTCTTGGCGTGGAGCGTAATTGAGTAGATAAATCATGCATACTTCCCTGTGAGTACCTACTGCCCCTTTTATCTTCCTGTAGAGTTTGTTAGGGAAAAAAAATGACAAATGTGTTCTTGCCTTGGCTACAGTTCATAGAATTTTGTCTCCAATACTTCTTTTGACAATGTGGAAAGACACATTTTTTCCCCCAACTCATGCTGATGCAAAGAGAATTTGAGAATCTCTCTCTCCTCTCTTTTTCTTTTGCTCTCAGTTTAATTTGTGATCTTCTTCCATCCCCATCAATCTTGAAAAATGATTAGAAATGATTCTTCTGAACATTGATATTTGCTGACATTTTAAAAAGAAAAGGCTGTCAATATAGACAAGATTTTTTTTCATGTTTAAAATAGTCTCTAGATGATTGTGAACTTGCTTTTCATATTCAGTATTTCTAAGCTATTATCATGTTGGAGACCAGCTAAAGATCATTTTAGGGCAATGAGGTGGTCTCTCATTTAACGCTCTTAACACAAAATTTGCTTGGCTCTTGTCATTGTGATAGTCCTCACTATAGAATATTTATATCAAGATTTTAAAGTGTAAGTGTTAATTTTCTTAGCAATATCCGGATATTTTTAGCACCTTGAGGTGCTATATAAACACTTGCTTTATAAGCAAGCAAACCAGTTGTATCCTTTTTTTAAGCTTCTTTTTCGGAGAACTATTGTGTTCATGATATTTGACATTTGAACATCTTTAGAAAATAAGGTAAGATGAAAATCCCGCACAAGAAACAATGAGACACAAGCTGAAACACTGTGGGCTTCAATTTTATCGAAATAATAGGTCAAGAACTAATTAAGGAGTTGATCTATTTCTTGTCTATCAACTATCAGAGATTCCCTTTAAAGACCCCAGGAATGAGCTGAGGAGAAGAGCCATCAAGACCATGCACATGCCTGACCTTGATGTGCAGCTCTACCCCCAGGGAGGTATTTCCAACGGAGGAAGTTTGTCCAGGAGCATTTCCAACCCGTCCATGTGGGTTTTGGAGCCCAGCTTAGAATGGGCGCTTGTGCTTCTCCATCACGGTGTATGTCATTTCTACACAGAACTGATGGAATCCATGCTTTTTTTAAATTTTTTCCTGAAAAATATGCATAGAGTCTTTCCTCTGGGTATCCTGGCTTTGCCCCAGAACTCTAGGGGTTTGTGCTGTGATCCTGCCCTGCAATCTGCAGCTATCTCTCTCAACCCCTCTGAATACCACGAGGGTCTCTGGGTCAGGTGGGTGAACAGTGAGAGCGACACCCCTTTCTTCTCTCGGAAGCCCCAACTCGAAGATGATGATGGCTTTTCTTAGTCCCCTAGTGTCTGGGTTGGAGCAGTGTTTCCTGGCATCCAATACCTTGTTCCATAAACCCCACGTGATCTATGGGACCCTCGACCAGATCAGCTTCCGTGGTGGGGAGGTGAAGCGCGAGACACCAGAGGTGGTGCAGTGGTCCACCCTCTGTTCGGACCAGGCCTTCTCCCAGGCCTTGCAGTGTCAGACTTACTGGTACTTTCCTCCCATATCAACACCCTGGATCATTGTAGGACGTTGTGTGTGCTCTGTTGGGGACTGAGTGGGTTTAGGTATTTGGGGTACCTCTGGGGTATGCCCCTCTGATTCGCAGGCTGTGCTGGGTGCTGGGCAATGTTCAGCATGCGCAGAGGTTCTGGAATTATGTTGTGCAAAAATAAAGAAGAGCAAGTATCCTACCATCACCAGGAGACAAGCACTGGACGTCTGTGCTCTTCTACATTGGGATGTAGACAGATTATTGTTTCAGACCATTTTAGCTGATAAGAATGAAAAAAAAAAAAAACAAGCTATCCAGGCATCCATCAGCCCAGCCCCATGCCAGACCCCCAGAGTCCTGGTAATTAGCTCTAATACAAGTGATGTTTTCTGGTATGATGGGGATAGTGGGGTGGGGGAGTGAGTTGGCAGTCCTCCGCTATCTCTCTCCAGGATCAGTGTGATGTCTACAGGAGGTCATGTTTCAGCTCATGACTGGCTTCCAGGTCTCAAACACGGGCTAAGGACTCCGATTTGATTAGCTTGGTGGCTTGATGACTCACTGCCCATCTTCATTTCGGTTGTTGGTACAGGTTGAGGGGTTCCGTGGAGGGGTGCCTATCTCCCCCTACTCCACCAATGCCAGAATCAATTATCAAGCCTCAGGACTCTCTGTGGGTCCACCAGGCACCCCCAACTTTGCCATCATTATGATAATTGCACTCACCTGATTTCTAGCTGTTCAGTGTTACCACTTGGCCATTTCTTGCATGTAATGGAAGTTAATTTCCTGTGGTTAATGAGAGTGCAACTTAACTTCATAGAATCACAGCATATGAACTCTTCTTTTTCAGGTAATTTCAGGAAGCAAATTTCCTTTTTTTTTTTAAACTCATAACCGTTTAGGATTTTTCTTCTATCTTTTTGTTATATTCTCAACATTGCTTTGAAGACAAAATATTCTGTTTTGTGTATATATATATATATATATAGAGAGAGAGAGAGTGTTTTACAAATAATATTTTACATGTCATTTTATATAAAATTATTTTAAATAACTATAATAAAAATGATAGATAATATTGCATTTATTTCCCATTTCTTTTTACTATATTAAAAGTGCTTTCCTGAAATGTAATATAAGAACAGTAATATTAGTACCACGAAGATAATGACAATATTTATTTGTGCCAGCCTTTTAGAATCACTCATTTCTCTTTGTGACATGATACAAAGATTCAGTTGTCCCTCTCCATTCCAGGTATGAAATAGAAGTGGAGGACACTGAAATTTTATTTCTTGTATAAAGAAAATTCCCTGTTGTGTATTTGAGAATATTCTAGGTCCAGGATTTCTGTAGCGAATATTCATATGTGCCGTATACATTGTCCAGAAAAATCTCTACATTGAAAATCTGTTGAAGTTATTACGAAAGGCTAGATCCAAGTGCCAGTCAAATAATTGGCTCTATATTAAGTATCTTTCAGTGTTATTCTTTCCAGACGTAGAGTCTTTTCACAGCTCATTACATCCTATCTTTTTTCCCCCTCTTTTTAAATTAATATCTTTCTGAGCCCAGTTCTGAACTCACTCAAGTCAGAAAAAGCATAATGGGGTTTTCATTAGAAGACATGATTCTAGCAAGTCATTTAAATGAAGGAGTTGATCATTTAAAACACAAAAGAGAATAGATCCTTTTGAATAAAAAAAAAGAATAAGGTGAATTTAAATGACTTCCTTGATCTTAGTTACCCTTCAAAGTTAGGCAAAAAATGAATTGGTGGTAATCTGTGGACATCAAATCAAGGGCTGACTACTGAACTGGCCACCCCAACTTGCTCACTGTTAACCACTTCCCTTAAAATTAGCATTGCTTCACTTTGCAGAGTAACGTTTCTTGTTTGCTTTTGATTACAAAGATATTTCTTGCTAATGGAGGAACATGGCAAAAAAAGGAAAAATCACGTTATTCTTTGTTCTAATAGTCAAAGGTAAACATTTGAGAATTTGAATTTCTTTCCTGACTGAATCTCTCCACATTGATAGACTCAAACCATCAGTCCCATCATGGGAAGGAAGAAAATACTCGTGAAGCAGGACCCAGGATTCCACAGGAGTGCCTTCTCTCACCTTCTGCCTGTCCTGACACACATCTATATACACACGCATCCACCTGACATCATGTGCAAGTGTACACATCAGATGTGTTCCCCACATGCACATGTACACACCACATGCACAACCATGGTCATACACACATGCGTATGTTCACGTACCAGCACTCATGAACACAATGTACACATATGCATATACAACATACAATGTACACACATGCATACAATGGGGGCATGTACCACCATGTCCACTTTGTATGTTCATTTACATACCAGCCCTCGTGTACACAAAGTGCATTTGTATCCCTACAATACACAGTGAATTCACACACATGCGCGCGCGCGCGCACACACACACACACACACACACACACACACAGATGACCACCTCTGTTAGTCATTACCTCAATAATGACTTCCCATCTCAAATTTGTTCCTCCTGATTTGGCCTCCTCTACAGAGCCTTCTCACCCTGGCCCCATTCACTCCTTTCCATTTCCATGCAGAATAACCCAGAGATCTGACATTCTTTCTTTTTTAAAAAAAAGTTATTGTAAAGGTGATGGACAAAAAGGTTACAGTTACATACATCAGGTATTGAGAATATTTCTTTTCTTTTCTTTTTTCGGGGGTATGGTCATGGGGCCTGAACTCTAGGCCTGGGCACTGTCCCTCAGCTCTTCAGCTCAAGTCTAGCGCTCTACCACTGAGTCACCTCCCAGCCCCGAGTATATTTCTTTTTGAATAGTGTCTCCCCCCATTATCTCTCAGTTTTTCCTTTCTTCTCCTTCCCCCCAAGTTGTATAGATCATTTTCAACTTAGTGTCTAGTGAATATCACTGATGAATTAGTTTATTCTTTGTTCTACAATTTCTGTGCTTCCCCTTTGCCTACCCAAATCAGATAAACTTACATACAAGACAAAGGGTACAGAAATAAAAAAAAAAACAGTGACAAAGGGAGAAAAACAGAAAAAAAAGAACCATAAAAAGTAAAATAAAAACATCTCTTGTTTCCAGTTCTTGGAGTTCATTTTGATAAGCATCGTTTTATGTGAACATCTGCACATAGCTATTGAGCAAGATCTGACATTCCTGAGATCTAGGAAGGAAGTCATTATATGGGAACCCATTAGGAGGCATTGTATGGGAAGTTGCCAAGATGAGTACTGGTTTGGAAATCACTGTGTCTAAACCACATGCTGTATAGGCTGGACTTCTGCAAGGGGGATTGGTTATGGCTAGAGAAAATTCTATGTGGAAAGACTTACTGACTGATAAACAAATTTGGTGCTTCTAAAGCATCTGTCATCTCTGCCAAACGTCTCTGCCATATATTAAAGCAGAGGTGATGTTGGTAGCTGAAGAAACAGATTAGACTGGAACAGGGTGGAATCGGAGATGATTATGCATATTTTGTTGTTATTGTTATATTTGGTTGTTTTCCTTTAAAAGTTTTACTTGTAGGGTAGTTTTGGATTTAAATAAAAATAGGTAAGATAGAATACAGAGTTTCCCAAATAACTTCCCACACAGTTTGTCTCATGGACATCCGTATAACCCATTTGTTGAAAGTAACAAACTATTATTACACATTAAGCGTATTTTTTTCTGTTTGTTTGCCTTTGAGCCCGTCCTTACTTTCTGACTGAATACGATTCCCTGTCTCCTCTTGTATATTTCCTATCTTGTGGATAATATCATTACAAAGCAAGAGCTGGGTGTTGAATAGACTTGCTAATGTTATTTCTACACTGAAGGGAATGGAAACACATGTGTATTAATGTCTGCATATAGACCTAGACATATACTATATAATACTATATATACTATATACTATTGCTATATTTAATCATCTCTGAGTGATGCTAAGTACAGTTCTCATGGATGCCCCCATTCAAATCCGTCAGTATGGGTACATTCACGTCAGCCACCTGCCTTCGTGAGCTTGCAGTAAGATTGGCTCTCATGGCTCAACATGGTTAAAAAGGTGACTGTATTTAATGCCAAAGTATTCTACTATTGAAAAGCATCAAAAGAATGGATTTTCAGTTTTCTCAGCACTCAAAGTAGATAACTCTGAGAAGTGGAGGAGTCTGTGTACATATGGTTTTATTTCTGGCCAAAAAAAAAAAAAATGATACTGCAAATTTCTCCAACTCTCAGTCTATTCTGTTAGAATCAACTACTTACTGTTTATAAATGATGATCTTGAAAGAAGAGCTGGAAAGCATCAACTTGGTCTATTCAGATTCTGTGGATGAGGTGTGTGTTGTGTATATTTGTGTATTTGTGTGTGCGCGTGTTTGTCCTTGAAGGTAAAATGATACACAATCTTAAAAAATCATTCAATAGGACATTGTAAAACTGAAAGCCCTGGAATTAATTAAAATATATGTGAATAAATTTAATTCAAATTACCAAAGGTCAAATGCTTTATTACAGCCACTTGGTCTCTCTCATGCTCCTATATCTTATGCGTTATTCTTCTAATAATCCTGTGTTTGTTTGATCACAATGGATTTTTTTTTATCATTATGTTCTTGGAAAGATCCCTAGGAGGTTGTACATTTGTTAAATGGTTTAATTTGTTTTCTAGTGTTTTGTTCCATAATAAAGGAGTATATATTTTTGAATAGGCTTCTAAATTCTTCCTTCAGGAAAGAAACCTCTTATTTTTTATTTCTGGCATTTTATAGAAATTAAATAATTCATATCTTTCTCAGTTGTTTGGTGAAATTCTCTTTATTTGTCTTATCAGCAGATTATCGTTCCCTTTTAAAAAGAATACCTCCCCAAAGAAAGTTTGCATTAGGAAATTGGGGTTGAAAATTTAAAAACAATGTAAACTTTTTTTCTCTTTCTTCTATCCAAATATGCTAAAATCCTGGTCAATTTCCAATGTGCATCCTGGGTAGCTAGAGGCTAGAACACAGCCTGCTTAGTCAGTGCCCAGATTTTTTAAAATTGATTTTAAAATTGGCAATTAATTGTCTGTTGTTTCATTATTTTATACATTGCATAATGTTTCAATCCAGGTATTTAGATCATCCATCATGTCACTCATTTATGATTTCTTGGTTAATAAAGACATACAAAATCCTTTTTCAGTTATTGTGAATTGCATGACACATATTGTGTCTTCTAATAATCACTTTTCCATGCATTTATTCCTCTTATCTAATTTGACTATCAGCCAATCTCTACAATTTCTTTCCACAGATTTTAGTAGTTACTACTCTGTTTCCACTCATATGAGATCAGATTTATTTTTAATCCACACATAAGTAGAATAATGTAACGTGCTTTTCAGTGCCTGACTCATTTAATATCCATTTTCCCAGGTGCTGGTTCACTCTATGTCCTGGTGGCTATTGTGAGCGGAGTTGCCATAAACCTGGGAATGTGATGCTCTTTTCAACATATGGATTTCAGTCCCTTTGGAGATTGTACTGCTGGGTTACATAGTAGATTTCAATTTTGAGGGGAGTCTCTGTACTGTCTTATATAGCTACTCTCCTATGTTTCCATCAACAGTGTATAAGATTTCCCTTTTTTCCCACATCTACCTAGAATTTGTCATCATTTGTCTTTTTGGTAACAGCCACTCTAACTGGAGGGAAACATGTTGTGGCATTGTGTCTTCCTGATGCTGAATTGTGTTGGGCATTTTTTGTGTGTGTCCTGCTGTCCATTTGCACATTTTCTTTTGAGAAGTGTCAGTTCTATTCCTTTAAATTTCAAGTTTAAATTCAGATTGGTTTTATTTTTTCATGTTGGGTTGTTTAAGCTCGTTGTATATCTTGCATATTGGCTCCCAATCAGATACATGGTTTGTGAGTCTTTATCTCATTTGCATGGAGGATGCATTGGGGAGATGGGAACTCCTGCATCCTTTGATCATTGTCTCTCATCCTAGATGACACCTGTGGAATTTATTTTATAAGACAGAAAATAATCAGGCTGGTAATATAGTCGAGTGGTTGAACATGTGTCCGGTACATGTGGGGTCTGGAGTTCATTCTCCAATGCTGTAAAGAGAAATTGGGCTGCTATTTAAAAGCACTCCTTTTTCAGCCTTTTGTTTGTTTCTTTATTGACAACCAATCCTAATTCTAATCCAAGGCATCACCTGGGATCAAATGAAACTGCTGGTGGAGAGAGGGTTGCTGTCAACATGAGTCCACATTTTATTGACTTTGTCTCTGCTCTTCAGATTCCTCCTCATTCTCAGAGTCATGAAGCAGAACCTTCCAGAAGCACAGGCCACCTTGAGACAAAGGGTGTCTATCCTTCCCAGCCACCTGCACGGCTCACTCATTAGCGGGCATTTGGAGTGGACCCATTCCCCACCAGGGGTCAAGTCTCTCACCCACACAAGGAGTGGATGCCCTACTCTGTGGATCTATTCTGCTACTTGCACAGAAATATACCTAAAGACAGATCTGCTGATCAGCGGATCCAAAACTCCATCCTGCCTATCTAAAAGCCATAAAACAGAAACAAAACTCAAAAACCTACTTGTATTTGGTCCTTAAGTGAAAACTTTCACTAGGTTGTCATCACCATACGTATGTTTGGTCATTTGAGGAAGAGAGTGAACATTTTAAGAGTTGAAATTTCTTGAAGAAGCAAAGTTAGGTCATTTAATTGGACTGTTTCTCCCACTTTGCACTAATACACTTACCTCTGAAGTAAACAAAAATTTAAAAATTTATATGATAGTGAACATCACAAATATGCCTTTTATTTGGTAAGTATCCTGATGCTAGCTAAAAGTAATAATTACAAGGAATTGGAGACAATGTCTTAGTTTTGAGTCTTGCACATAGAGTTCTTTGTGTATTATTTTGAGTATGTTTGTGACAGGTGCTTCATTTAGGATATGCTGAGTTTCATGATATATTTATTTTGGCCAATAAAACCTGTAAAGGTAGTTGTCCTTCAGGATTTTTGTAAACAAAGTGGTTTCATGAAAACACTAGATAGGAATAAAAATGTAAATAATCACTTTACACAGTCAGAAAGAAGAAAATTTTCTTTTTAAATCAGACTTCTGGATATGGTTATATAAAGAGAATACATATTTTACTGGATATAACATATTTTGTATTGATTTAGATTTTGTATTGATTATTCCTACAAAAAAGGTCCAAGTATTTTAAGTAGTTCTTATTTATATTTTTGTTGGTTGTGGGGCCTGGACTCAGGGTCTAGGTGCTGTTCCAGGACTCTTTTGTTTAAGGCTAGTGCTTTACCAGTTTGAGCCCCAGCTCTACTTTCTATTTTAAGTAATTTTAAACCATGTGATGATCACCAAGCATGTGTAATTCAACTACATAAATCAACTACAACCACTACATAAAATTCTCTGGACACATTTATTTTTCTCACTTACTCCACCTAAAATCTTAGTTTCTCCAGAGTACAGAAAATATAACTCTCATAAAATAGAGTGGATTTCTTTCTCATAGGCTTTTGCTAGTAGTTTCTTTCGTTGACATAGAAATGTGAGTGTAATGAACTATACTAGACTTAATTCGGGACAAAAGTTATCAAAGAAACCAAAGTTTTCAAATGCAAATATCAGCTCACATTGTACTAACAAAAGTCACAAAACAGAATGAGAATGGATAGGTTGGGAAGCTCTTTGGTAAAATGTGTAGTTTGTAGATAGTTCTGGATCATCCAATAAAATACAATGGCATTTGTATACTATAGGGAGCAACGCCTTGCTTTGTGATTTATTAACAAACTATATGTTGATTTTTGGGTTAAGAGCTGTTGCTAAATTGTCTTAATTAAGATAAAATAATATGATCTTTATCTTTCTTGAAAAAATAAATCATCTCTAAGTTCAGGCAATTTATTTTTGCTTAGAACAAGGCATTTAAAACAGTTTCAAGGACATTATGTCTTCAGGCTTTAAAATATCAAGTAATTATCAAATCAATGATCATTTGGGAGAAAGTAATGAAGTATGGAAAATAACCACTTCAAATTATATAAATCATTAAAAGGGATACCATTAAGAAAAAGGACTGTGAGGGTAGGAAAGTTCTTTGAAGTCTGATAAAAAAAATTGAGATGACATTCTCAAATGAATTTCCAGAAAATATCTTTTTAAGTTTTTATAATTAATCTGCTACTGGTTTAATTCTTTTTTAGAAATTATTTCATTAAATAAATAAGCCTGATGAAGCACAAATAGCAGACTTCATTTATAGAATTCTTGTTTGGCAAATGTGTAAGTATTATGAATGTTCTTATTTGTGTTTTTTACTATCTGATTAGGGAAAAGATTTCAAACTAAAATTTTTACTTTCAGTTTTCTGCGATGGCTTTTAGAACTAGCTGAGAAGGGTCTCTAACATTAAATGACCCCCCAAAACCCACAAAATACCCTAAAAACCAAAAAAAAAGATTTCCTGTTTGTCTACACTCCCAGGTTTTTTTCTTTTTCCCCTTTTTTTTTTTTGGTCGATTGTGGGGCTTGAACTCCAGACCTGGGCACTGTCCCTCAGCTTTTCAGCTCAAGGTTAGCGCTCTACCACTTGAGCCACGGTGCCACTTCCTGCTTTTTCTGCTTATGTGGTGCTGAGGAATCAAATCCAGGGCCTCATACATGTAAGGCAAGCACTCTACCACCGAGCCACCTTCCCAGCCCCTCCCTGGTTTTCTTTTAGCACAAATACTTTCAGGCTTTGTCTGTTACATTTTTTTCTCATTTGTTTCTTTCTCCTCTGGCTCTTGCATTCTTTTTCTTTTCTTTCTAACAATTCTTTTCAATAATTTCCCCACCTAATTTACATATTCATTTTGGACCAGAATTGCAGCAGTTTGTATTTCCTCCCTATCATCTGCAATTGTAGTCAGGATACCGGGTTCTAGGCACAGACTCAGGGATGCTATAAGAATGTAGAAGGCTTGGTTGGTAGTCAGCCAAATCAAAAGATGAGCTCCTGTAGTAGTTAATGAAAACAAGTTAATCACAGGGAATTTTGTCACTGAAGCAAGTTAGAACCCTGAATAGAGTAGGGGAGCTCCCTAGGAGTCCAGATTTGCACTTTAGCTTCACTGGAAAGGACAAGGATGAATCTAAATGTTCTGTGCTACTCAGGCACAAATTGTGCAGTCCTGTTTAGCATAAGATCCAGGGAAAAATTCAGTTTAGGAAATGTTTTGAATATATCTTATATAGGATTTTATGTGCATATTTCCCTACTAATATGTGTGTCTGGGTATCTGTGTGACTTAACCACATTCTATGTAGGAATGTATACATGTGTAGCTATGTACTATATCTCTCTACCATCTATGTGTCTATCATTTCTTTCTCTCTGTCTCTAACATAAATTCCCACAGTAGCCTAGATGTGTACATATGACTTATATTTCCATATTAGCACATACGCATCTCTGTATATTATATAGTCCCATGTTGATAGGCTTATCTTAACCATGTTGATACTGAAGAAACAGGGTGACTTACATATTGAAACATGAGCACCTGGTGAAGAATGGTAAGTTCTGGTTTAGCCATCTCATTCTAAGCATAAGGAGCATACTTTTGGGTATTGTCATTTTTAAACTATCATCATCAATTAAATGATCAATATTTCATCTTATATTATCTGCAACAAAGAAGTCATCACCTTGCTGTATTTTGACAAAAGTGAATTGGGAGGCACCGCTTTCAGATTAGGTAAGAAATTTTTTTTTAATATTAATGGTTTTGGGTTTTTTTTTTGTCAGTTGCGGGGCTTGAACTCTGGGCCTGAGTGCTGTCCCACTGTCCCTCAGCTCTTCAGCTCAAGGCGAGCACTCTACCATTTGAGCTACAGCACCACTTCTGGGTTTCTCAGTGTTTATTGGAGATAAGAGTTTTACGGACTTTCCTGCCTGGGCTGGCTTTGAACTGTGATCCTCAGATCTCAGCCTCCTGAGTAGCTAGGATTACAGGTGTGAGCCACTGGCGCCTGACTGTATTGGTTTTTTATTGTGAAAAAACCACATAGAGGGGTTACAATTACATGAGCAAAGTAATGAATACATTTTTTACCAAGCATTGTTGCCTCCTCCTTTGTTTCCCCTCATGGGTAAGTAATTTCTGCGTTCCTTTCCAGCTCTTGCTTTAACGGGCGACGTACTAGAGACGTCCAAAAAAAGAAGAAAGAATCCTTTACTGTATTTTGCTTTGCTGCAGGCAGAATTTTCAGTTTTCATTTTACTGGAAGTAATTTCCAGATGTGTTCATCTTTTTGTATCTTCGCATTAAAGGCAAGAATTAGGATGCTTTCCTGAAAGAAGTGAATTTTATTAATTTCACTGCAAAGTGGCATGATCTAATTACTTTTCTAAAAGATATACCTGACTATCTGTAGAATTATGGCTTAGATAAACATGCATCTTGACCCCAGTTTGTTGTTTCTTGTATTTGAAGCACAGAGATCAGCATCATACTGTCAATTCCCAACTCAACTCAGCCTCTCTTAATGTGTGTAAAGAGAAGAGGCCAGTACACTGTAGTGTTCTGCTCAGCATCAGATGACAAATTCAAGAGGCTCTTCTTGGTCCAGGATCATGGCAGAGAAAATATGATAGAAGCAAAGGACTTTCTAGCCTTTTGTGAAAAAGTCTACAGAAAACCAACTTTTGAATAACCAGTCTAGCAACGACAGCATTCCTTGAGCTTCAGAGTAAATGGAGCATAATAACAGATCCTAATAGAATTCTCTCTTGTATATTAAAAGTGACTGCAGGGCCTTGAGGATAGGTAAAATAGATGGTCACAGCTGGCCAAGCTACTCAGGTTGTGACATCAGGTTCCGAGCTCATTTGCATAACAGGTACAAGAAAATTGGACTGGACAGTCCACTTCTGGGGGTTTTCTGTGTTCTCCCCACCCATCTAAGCCTGTTTTAAACTCTGACTCTAAGCTTAGACCTGCTTTCTTCCAAGCCTTAACCCATCTGAATCACTGTGCAGGTATCTAGTCTCTGTCTGTTAACATTTTTTTTTTTTGGCAAAAGCTCATTCTCCTATCTTCTTGCCTCCCCTCTTACTTTCTCTCTCAAAATTGAAGGCCTTATGTCAAGTACTCCTGAGCATCTTCTGGTTGGTGGTTAGAACTGATCAACACCCATGCATCAGAGAAAGTTGTTGACACATGAATGAGTTAGTGAAGAGCAGTTACAGAGCAGCCATGACAGAACACCGTGTGTGGTGCACCATGAGCACACCATAGTGAAGCCTAATGATTGATAGTGACATTGAATCTCCTAGAGGTTATTCTGCAGTTAAAGCATGAGTGTTGGAAGTGGCGCTGTGGCTCAAGCGGTAGAGCACTCGCAGAGACAGCGCTCAGGCCCAGAGTTCAAGCCCCATGACCGACCAAAAAAAAAAAAAAAAAGCATGAGTATTACTTGTAAAACACAAACTACAACATGCCTTTGCTCCAAATCTTCAGTGACTTCTCAGCTTTCATGGAAGAAGATACAGCTCATCATCTGATATAACTGTATAATCCTCCAAACAAGGACAGCTTCAAATTAAAAATATTGATTGCTTGGATGTGCACATGGCTCCAGTGCTAGTGTACTTGACTAGTAACTGTGAGTTCTTGATTACCATAAAAAATTAAAGAACATTTTCATGACAGCCTGTTTTATCAGTGTATTTTAGTCAGCTTTCCCTTACTATAACAAATATTTGAGATAATAAAGTTAGATGCAGTGGAGCATGACTGTAATCTCAGCCATTTGGGAAGTATAAGTAGAAGGATCACAGTTCCAGAACAGTCTAGGCCAAAAGTATAAGACTGTGTGAAAAAATAAAATAAAATAAATGGTACGGTGTGTGTGTGTGTGTGTTTGTGTGACACGTGGTAGAGTGCCTGTTTAGTAGAGGCCAGGCCCTGAATTGAATCTCTCCAATAACACACACACACATACACACACACACACACACACACACACACACACACACACACACACACACACACACACAAAACCAAGTTTTGCAGGTATTTTAGTTGGTATTGGGTGGACCTGGTTGCTTTCAGGCCATTGGTAAAGGATCTCATCATAGCATCATGATATGGTGAGCAGGTGTGGTAGGGTGAAACTGTTCACTGTCCAGTTGCAGAACGGAAGAGAAAGAGACCCAGCTCCCAGAATTCCCTTTGAGGACACCTTCCCCTCCCCAGTGACTTCCTCTACCTCCCCAGGAAGGACTACAACTTCACCATAGCACCATGGGGGTACCGACCCCCTGGAACGCACAGGCCTTGGAGAGACGTTTATCCCCCAAACGCTGGCCCTGGGATCAACTGAGGGCTGGCCGGGACTGGTGTCTTTTTCATAGACAGAGCCAAAAGTGGGCGCTGCCCATCCCTCTCCAAGCTCACGTGCCTTCTTCCTGCACTCTTTCTTCCTGGGTGCTTTATGCTGGCCGGCATGCTTCCATTTCACCCAGTCCCACCCACTCCGTGGTGCTGGTCTTTAATCCATGCTTGGTTGCTTGCCCTGGGCATGCCCGGTCACCTCTTACCGGTCCCTGGCTCATCCCGGGTCCACGTGCGGCCGTGATTCCAGTCTCCCAACATCACCTTCCAGTACGTTCCTCCTCTGATTCCCATGAGTACCACCAAGACCTCGCCTTCTCCCGGAGCGGACCCGAGCGCCTCGCACTTGGGAAACTGTCTGTCTGTGTGGCCCTTTCGTCTACTGGACCCCTCTTTGAAAGTGGTCATCGTGAGTGGGGTCGCTTTGGACACCCTTGCCTTCTCCAAGGCCAAACAGCATCTATGGCGAATCCGTCAACTTAGAAACCTCTGACATCTTTCTCGCAGACTTTCACGGTGGTAGGAAAATCCATCAGAGATCCCAGGATGGGTGGATTGATGGACACGCACAGAGGTCACTTCAGGTGGGCCTGCCCCTTCTTCGTGACAGGGATTCACAGCGACTCCACCCCAGGTCCTGAACCTCACATCTGAAGACACTTGACGGGGATGCCCTGCGAATTCAATGCCGTGGGGCTTACACATCCCGAGCCTGCAGACAGGGCATCGCAGGGACTCAACCACCGCTGGCTCTTCTATTCCCTGTGTTACCTTTACTAAGTATCTGTAGAATGCAGAAGCCTCAGCGATCAGCAAACACTCGATGGGATCCAGCTGGCACATGCGCGCTGTAGAGGAAACTCCAAAGTGACCATAGGATCCTTGGGTATAAATGCTTAGAGGTTCGAAGAGAACAGGGAAGGCTTGACATGAGATTCATGAATGGAGTAAGAGTTGATAAGTGTGCGTTGCAGTAGGGCCATCTATCAACAGCTTAGCAAGTCCTCATTTCCAACCAGCCCTCGAGAAGATAAAATGTCTAGCTCACATTCTTTTCACGGAAAGCATCCTTCACTTGCAGTACAAATAATTTCCATTGTTCTTGAGGCTCTCACGAGATAATTTTGTCTCATGGTAGAGAGAAATAGTGATACATATTTAATTTTTTGTATAATTGAGGCAAGTTTATTCGGAACTTTCATAGGCCCTCAATAGACTTTGCTGTTATCCAATTGTCCTGAATTTGATGGAAATGAGTAGAATTATATGTATGTGTATATATATATATATATATATATATGTAATATACTAAATGTGTCATATATTTTGTATATAATATATAAATATAAATAAATAAAAATCTAAAAATATATAAAATTTATATATTACCTATAAAAGTATCTAGAGCTATAGATAGGATAGGTAATAGTGTATCTTCAAGGACTGGGACAAAATCTAACTGTTATGGAGAGATGGGTGTATGGAAGGATGGATGGACAGATGGAAAGATAGGTTCATGAATGAATGGATGGTGGTTGGTGTGTGGAGACAGGCAATTTGGTATCTGCCATACACTCTGCTTCAGTAGCTCTCACATGGCTATTTAACATTTCTTAGACACTGATACATACTTTTCCTTACTTTTCTGCACCCTCCTTACATTGCTCTATAAAGTCTTGAGAAATGAACAAATGCAGAAATGTGTGTAAAGGGCTTTGGGAAGTTAAAAATGATGTAAAGAAGTAGCCAGATGGTCTAGTGTTAAATTCAGGATCGATAAAACTGGCGATGGAGTCACTTTATATATCTTGGTGTGCAGGAGTGATTTTCTACACTGAAAACTCCAACTCAGTCATGCAAACTACTCTCTCGGCAATGGTGGTGAAGTGGGGGGGGAGTGTGTGCGTCTCTTTATCTATTTTTCATACACTCTACTCTGGCAGGCAGTTGTTAAGCTGGTAATGGAAAGGTAAGTAGTTTATTGCAGGCAGCAGTTAGCAAGAAGGCAGCTACCTTGAAGCTTATCCTCTTGATGGAGCATGAGTAGTGACCCCCCCACCCCATGTCCTAAAGGATTTCGAAGGAGCCATTTCAAGGATCAATGGCAGTTCCATTACTGTTTTCATGGTTAATCAATGGAGCACACACTGTGACAGACCACAGTTCTCTGCCTCAAGGCTGCATTCCTCCACTGGAGAAAGGGCATGCCCCGGAGGGAAGGTAGGACGGAAAACCCACTGGAAAAAGAGCAATATTGCTTAGTAAATTTTCTCCTGCCTCTGAGAGGATGTCACAGCTCAGCATGTTTTACTTCAGTACCCAGGGAAGATTAAAGCAGAATTGACGACATGGTTGGCAGCAAATTGTACTGTTTTTGGTGTGGCTGAACAATGCACATGTCATATTTGAAAATAAAAAAGAGCCTTGTTTCCAAGAATAAAAATCAATGAAACCCAAATGAAGGTACATTTTGAACATCACTGTAAGTGGTTTTTTTTTACGGGTGCGATTTGTCATTTTTATCACTTCCGTTGTCTTGGAATGTAAATCTTCCGTGTGCATTTCAACAGGGAAGAAAAAGATACCACTATAGCCAATTTTAACCAATATCAACATACAGAGTCTTATATTCCAGGTCCTTTTCCCTAGTAGCTGTCATAATTTTTTTCTGTAAAAAATTAGCATTCAGTTATTCATTAGGTAGTGAATACCAAGGATGATCAGAAAGTGGTTTTCTGTAGAACCTTATCTTTGAAATTCTTAACTCTGTTTTATAGAATTTAATAAAATAATATTATACTGTGTTTTCTGGTCACTTAAGTAAGGATGAAAATCCATTTTACATCTTTGGGAGGCAGAGATCCAGGTGGTAAACACTTCAGCTTTTACAACAGTGAATAAGGACACAGATCAAATGCAGAATGAAGTCTATTCATTTTATTCTTCAAAAGATTGTCTGAACAACACTGATTCCTCTAAACATTTCCTACAAGAACTCAGGGGCTTTCCAGAACATTCTTATTACCTTCTGTAGCATTTTGTCTTTTGCATTCTTTTATTCCAGCATTGTCTCTTTTTGAAAAAGGTTCCAAATGGAACCAAGATGATCAAATCATAAATAGTAAAAGTTTATGAAGCTGCCATTTTATGTAAGGAAGTGAGTACCATACCTGAATTTAAAGAATTTTTTTTAATCTTTATGGATTATAAAATGCTTCCGTGATTGCCTCAACACTAGATATGTTTTAGAAAAATATTTGTTCAATGGGGAAAGGGATACAAATACTTGACTTACTTGACATGAATTTACCTCTAAAACAGATCTATTTTATTAGAAAATTATAAAATTCATTGTATAATTGAATATTTTATGAGGAGGGCAAGTTTTATTTCCAAATTTTTGCTGAAAGTGTGAAAAGAGGAAACAAATAGATTTGTGCTCTAATGATTTGAACACAAGTTACTGAAACAGGAAATTCATTTTAAGAAAAAAAATAAGTCATTTTTCCTTTTTCTGCTAGATACTACATATTTAGCTGAAGGCCATGTCGTATGGTTCCAAACACTTGCTGAAATCAGCAAAATGAAAAATTCTAATAATTAATTTTACACGCATGATTAAAGAAATTGAGCTCTACAAACCTATAGATTCTAAAAATTAATGAACTGCAGTAAAAGTATGCTTTGCAAGGATGAATAATTTAGAACAGTGAAATAGTAAAACATAAATAGGCATCTTCTAACAAGATTGTTTTCTAAAACTTCCTAGAGGCCTTTACAATGGTATCTTATGAAAATGTAAGTTGCATTATCATTTCTCATTTGTGTGTTAGCAGAAAACATCTTGTGATTGCCTTTATTTTTCTTACCATTATTATTGAAAATAAATATGCTTTACTTACAAAATATTTATTTTATTTCAGTATGATCAAATGTTAATAATATATACTCCCACAGAAAATTGAAGAACTTTCCTTAATGATCAATATCACCAAAGCCAGGTTTTATTTATGTACCTTTTCCATTTCTGGGCTGCCTTCAAAACATCTCTAAAGCAAGCAAGCAAGTAATTAAACAAACAAAAAATGAAAGAAACAGGTCAATTTAGCACATGTTCTTGTTGCTACTTGGACAAGCAGGTTTGGGGAAGGGCAGAGACTTGTCTGGGTACTGTGAAAATTGCTCAAGGGTTTTCACAGGAAGTCCATGCAGGGAAAGTTTGTAGTCCTGGTCACTTCTTCCATGGCAGAGGCCAGGAGTGCAGGGCTCTCAGACAACAGATTCTAGGTGCCCAGAACAGCAATGCCACACAGCAAAAGGTGTAACCTCACTCAGGGTTCTAGGAGAAGACGGATTCATCTTGGCTCCAGGTGAGTGAGGTTCAGGTATGGAAGTAGAGAGCTGGTGTGTGTGCACGACGCAAGCAAGTATGTATGACTACACTTACAACTTAAAAGAAAGCACAGTTGATCTTCTGCTTATGTGGGCTCTATAATCTGCAGACTCAATGAAAATATGGAGTAAAATCATTTGGAAAAGACATATTGTGTCTGGGTCCAACATGTACGGATGCTTTTGCTGTTGTCAATATTCCATAAATAATTCATCAGAGTGATTATTAGGATGACATTACATTGTATATCACAATTAGTCTGCTGTTGGCCTGGAGTTACAGGATGATATGCACATGTTGTACACAAATACTCTACAGAAGGGACGTTAGCACCTGTAAGTTTTGGAACCTTCAGGAAATCCTAGAACCAATATCCCTGAAATGCCAAAGGATGACTCCACTTTGTGGAGAAAGGTATGTAAGAGGATTGTAATTACTGGTTCTCTCCTTCGAGACATCTGCTGGGCACCATAGTAGAGAAAGGGTTGGAGCCAATAAAAGTATGGCAGGAGGTATGATGACAGTCAGATAGCGGGGGCATATTGGAGAGGAAACTGGACTTCTTTCAGGATTACTAAGCGCTTGGAGATGAACAACCCTCTAGGTGAGACTCTTGCAAAAGGAAATGAGTTCTTAGAGTTCACCAATTGAAATTAAAATTTGATTTGACCTCATTTAAAAACATTCAAATCTGTGAAACAGGACATGCCAATTATAACTCTCTAGCCACCTGAATGACCAATATTGATTTGATATGTTGACTCTAAGACTATGGGAACAGATGTGGGAAAGTCAGCAATTATAACGCAAAATTATCAAGAGCAAGGATCTTACCTTAAGTCTGAAGAGAGCAAGTGAAGATTGTTCACAGTTTTTCCCTCTCATGTGTGAAAAATTGAAAAGACTAACTTAATTATGGGCTCTGTCAAACCACCATGTGAACATTCATCTGGACACTACATTTAAAATTTCACCAATTTCCCATAGAGAATTACTTCACCTTCATACATATGCATTCCTGCTATGCATTGCTAATGTGTTTATTTCCTTATTTGTTTATTAAACTGTGAGAAATGCATCATTTGAGCCATGCAAAGTGTTTAGCACTTGGTTCAGGCCTTTTTCTTTACTTGTGATTATGATTATCTGGGTATCAAAAGCAAAAGAAACAGCTGAATACCAGCGGCTCATGCTTGTAATCAGGAGGCTGAGATCTAAGGATTATGGTTCAAAGCCAGCCTGGACAGGAGAGTCTGGGAGACTTATCTCCAACTAACCACCTAAAAGCTGAAAGTGAAACTGTAGTTCAAGTGGTAGATCATTAGCCTTGAACATAATAAACTGAAGGATAGCATTCAGTGGTCCTGAGTTCAAACCTCAGGACTGGCACAAAGAAACAAAACTAAGAAAACAAAAAAGTGAAGAAACATACAGCAGAAACATAACTGAGGGCATTAGTATACCCCTATAGCAAGACAAGCAGCACTATTAAGCAAATACAATTATCTGAATGCGTTAATGTTTAGAAGACCGAAGTGAAACTCTTCTATTATTACTTAGTTACATACTTGGCAAGACAGTGACAAAAATGACATCAGAAATATAGTGCAATGGGTCTTGTTTGAAGCAAGTTTTATAATTTCTAAGACTAATTCTCAATTGTTATTTCTCAGAAATATACTTGGGCTGGGATGAATGAAAATAAAACTTCACAAATATGAAAAATAATAATTGAAGAGTTTTTTTTTTTTTTTGCAAGTGTCTCATCATGTCATGCGGGCTGACCTGGAATTTGTTTTGTAGCTTTAACTGACTTGAAATCCATGATTTTTCTGCTTTGGTCTCCCAAGAGCTGGGATTATACATATGTACCACTATCCTTGGCTCAGTACTGGAGAATTTTAAATCAAACCTAAGTAAATATTTTTTTCATATATCCTTGATAAAGGGTAAAGTAAAATGATTTACTCTGATTTACAGAACCACTGAATTTTCAAGTTAGCCATTTCAAACCAATTCTCTATTTTTTTTGTGTGTATCATGTACTTTAACATTTGCCCACGTCTTTGTTCTATTTCTTATTCAGAAGAGTTCCCAGATATTTATTTATGACACCATGAGAAAAAGAGGACCAGTGTCTTATTCACATGTTCACCAAGCCTATGATTATCATTTTATGATATTCTTCAGAATTTACTTGCCACATTGCATTAATTACTATGCTTTGATGAAGTGTAACAGACATAAGGAAAAATGATACAAATCGGCTGAAATAAACACCTGCTGGAGGCCACCCAACAGTATAATCTTCAAGGTGACCCTGTGCAATTACTCTGCCCACACAAAGATATTTTATTAGTTCTCATGTTAGTAGCAAAGGTGCCAATAATTATATGATAAATATGGGCTCATCATGGGCAACAATAGTTCAATAAAGTGCTTCAGTGACTCACATGTCTTTTCAAAGTGTCTGCGTTGTGTGGGAGCAACCTCGAACATTCTGAAGTACAAGCTGCCATGCGCCATTGAACAGATAAGCAGTTTAGGGTAATTCCACAAAATGTTTCCAAAGAAGCTCCATTATTGTCTCTGAAGAACTGAACTTTTAGAAAATGTATTGATTTCTTATGGATGTGGCAGATAAGAGAACCTGAGCTAAAACTTGTATGCTGACACTCATTTTGCTTTATTTTATATTTTTGGTGGTATTGGGGTTTGATCTCAGAGCCTTGACAAGTTTGCTTAGCAAGTGCTCCACCTATTGAGCCACCACCTCAGTGATTTTAGCTATAGTGAGTTTTCAAATAGGGTTTTGCTCTTTGGCTTAGGGTAGACCTCAGACCATGATTCTCTTAACTCTGTCTCCTGTGTAGCTGGAATTACAGATACTATACCAGGGTATAGATGCACACATCAGGTATGACTTTTGTTTTGACATAGGGTCTCACTAACAGTTGTTTTATTTTTATTTTGCCAGAATGGGCCCTGAACTACAGTCCTCCCAGCTCTCCTTTCTGTACAGATTGTATTGCAGGTATACACCATCATGCCCAGCCTGTTGGTTAGTAACTTTCTCATATGTACACTCAGCGGTTGATGTTTAGTCTTCCTGGTCATTTGAGGTCTGCCATTTTTGCTCAGAGAAACTCTTCAACAAGAATGAGAAGTTCAAGTACACGGGAGTACTTTTTTTCCTCAAGAGATAGGTCCTAGTATCTATGAGATTGATTGTTTAATTTACCTACCATATAAATCTGTAGAAGAAATGTAATGTACTTTCAAAGGGTGTGGGTAATGAGATCTGTCCTTTCGTGAGATCCTGATCATTTCCCTGTGAAACCTTTTTGGAATCAATGTGTACATTCCTTGTTTTCTGTGGCTAATCCCTTGACCTCTTACTTATTGACACTTTTTCATACTTGGTTGTGTTTTAGAGTCCACCGAAGTATGACTTGAATATTTACAAATAGGGCTGGCTTTATCCTTACATGTGATAAAACATGGCTGTTGTCTCTACCTGCAAGTGTTTAGGCAGAGTGAAGAATCACCTTTTCAAATAGAAATAGGAAGTCTTTCCCCTGTCTCTGTACAGTTGGAGAAGCAAGCTTCAAATAAAGAAAGAAAGAAAGCAGCAAAGGACTGTTAATTGACTTGGAACACACATACAATAACAATATACAATATGATCAGAAAATTATTTAAATAAATGTAAACTACTGCACATATGCAAGTTTAGGTTACAGTTTTCAAGAGAGTCATATTGGCAACACAGTGCTGCTGTTATTTTTAAATTAATCTTTAGTAAATGTCCTTTGTGGGATTGTCTTTAAACCAGTATTTTAAAGAAAATCCATACATCTGTCTGTCTTCTGTCTGTCTCTGTCTGTCTGTCTATCTATCTATCTATCTATCTATCTATCTATCTATCTATCTATCTATCTATCTATCTATCTATCTATCTATCTACCTATCTATCTGTCTGTCTCTCCATCTATCTCTCTATTTTATAATCTAATCTTATGTCTATCTCTGTATTTCTATATACAAAGTAGGAAAAATATTCATGCTAAGGTTTGGCAAAGAAAGCATGTCATCAAGTTGGCTAATTCCATTCTGGTAATAATGATAAATCACAGTTTTTCAGACAATATGTACCAGATATAGTGTTTAGCAATATGTAATTTTTCACCACTGCCTTATGATCTAATAGCTGTTACTTTGTTTCACAGATGAGAAAACTGGCACACAGCACATAGGAATCCTGATCTAAGAGAGAGATGTCTTGTGCTTCATTAAACCCAAGAGGCTGTCCTTTCTGTCTGTACTCAACATTAGAACCTAAGGACACATTGCACTAATGAACTGAGTTGAATTTCCTATTTTGTCATAAATCAATTAAGAAACTGATTGGCAACAGAAGTATCTAAAAAAGATATGTATGAGAACACACTTTCCAAAATTATTCTTATAGCTATCATCTCTAAAATGTGTATTTTTTGTAGATAATATACATAAAATTTTTTTTCAAGAAATAGAAAAATGTGAAAAAAATGGTACTTGTTGGTAAAAAAGTCAAGATTATTTCTACTTGCAACTATGTTGATTTTCTCTTATATTGCCACACAGGTTATTTATCTCAATCTTCCATAAGAAATTGTGATTTCCACAGTAGAAACTACAATAGATCATCCCCAAACTAGAGAAAATTTCCAACTTATTTTGTGGAATGAGTTTAATCCAGACATCAAAATCTCTCCCACAGTAAAATACAGAAAAATACATCACATTTTAATTACATAGATGGATGGAAAATCACCAAATAACATAATAACTAGCCAGATCTGCAGTACATTCAGCACAGCGCTTACCAGCATGCTTTGTGAAATGCTATTTATAAAATGAAGGTCTATTAGGAAAAAGACGTAAAACTTCCGAAAGAGTGAATTTGTTCAATTATCACATGTGACAGGATCTAACATTCGTTAGTAAGATAGTGCCAAAAAAATCAACTCTAGAATTCAGCAAGCAAAATTTGTCTGAAGTGATTCTAATCAACAATTTAGGATGTTATATGGAAAGCAGGCAAGCAGGATGTGTCTCTTTTCTGCCTTGTTCCTACTCTTAAGGCCCAAGGACCCTAGGAAACAAACATTAGAAAAGGAATACTTACTGTGACAGAAATCATTGCATACTATTGGTAAATGAATAAAATTGACTCTAAAAATTTACTATAGTATGATCACATTTTTGTGAAACAAATATTTATTCCATGAGAGTAGATATTTTTTGAATTAGAACCAACAGATTTTTTTCAAAAGTTGTTGGGAGAGTTTAACATTGAATCTCTATTTTCAAGGCAAAAAACCCACAAATTAACAAACAAACAAAAGAACACCTCTTTCTCGTTGTTAAATCCAACACTCTCTGTCCCATGCAAGTTTGTATGGATCTACCTGTGACATTTGTTTAATCTTCAAGACTTTACTTACTCTTTCAACATTGTTAATCTAAAATTTACTTTTACTCCTCTTTTCTTCCCACTCTTCCCAGAGGGGAAACAAGGTCAGTTCCTATTCACAGGAATATAATTTTCAAATTATCATCTTTGGTCCAAAGCTCTCCATAATTATCTGAGTACTCAAACTTACTTTAAAATATTTCTCGAGTATTCCATAATGCCTTTAAACAGTTTCTATACTAAATTACCTTGTCTAGAAATGTTGCTTCTGCCCTTGTACTTTTCCCTTTTTTTTCAAATGAAGTACATTGCAAATTTCCATTTTTGTACCTCAAAATCACCAAGGTGGTCCATTTGGATTAAATACGGTTTGAGTCAACTTAACTTTGTTACTTTAAATATGAATTATGGAGAATAAAGAAGGAATGTGAAAATAAAAAAAGAAGTACACCTAATAAAAACTGCCCCAAAAGTAATGATAAGAAATTGTTGGTTACTATTATTTCCAGAATTTTACTTTCTCAAAAATGTCTTTGTTCTTTTTCTTTTTTTTTTTTTTTTTTTTTTTTTTTAATTTTATTTTATTTTATTTGAGAACATACTGTACAGAGGGGTTACAATTACATGGGCAGGATAATGCATACATTTCTTACCAAGCATTGCATCCTCCTCCTTTGTTTACCCTTCACCTCCCTTCCCAGCCTCCCCCCTCCCTCCCACCCAATCATACCCCCCCCTCCCCCCCCCCCTCACCGACATTGTAAAGCTGGTTTTGACATGACATTTTGTACTTCTCATTGTTGCAACAGGTCCACCTGAATCCTTAAACGACTTGTTCTTTTTCTTAGACCTCATGCCCTGTTAGGTTGCTGTGGACACTTTTAGCTTTTGTTGCTCTTGCTACCAAGACAGCATCAATTAGAGTAGGAACCTAACAAAGATGACAGACATTTGATGAAGTAAAAGTAGAGGAAGGATGAACTGGATTACAGAAAGAAATCACATGGTCAGAATAAGATATCAAAGCTACCACAGTAAGGAGGTGAAGTTACATTTATGTGAACCTACTATCATAAACAGTAAGAATGAAGAATAATAATGGAATGTTGAATCTGGCAAACTGTCAGAGCAGTTTCCATAAGCAGTCACTTGATGGAGAAAAAAATATATCCAGGCTGACATCTCTGACTCACGAGACAGTGGCATGTCATGTTTCATTTCTTCTAACAACTCCCCCCAAAAAGTTGTGCTTATAATATTTCAGAACTTCATAAACAGTAAACAAAAAAGGGTAAATGAAATTTGAGCAAGTACAGAAGAGATAAAAAAATAATATAACATGGGCTAGAAAGGTGGCTCAGGGGTATAGTGCTTGCCTCACATGCATGAAGCCCTGGGTTTGATTCCTCAGAACCACATAAACAGAAAAAGCCAGAACTGGTGCTGTGGCTCAAGTGGTAGTAGAGTGCTAGCCTTGAGCTGAACTGCTGAGGGACAGCGCTCAGTCCCAGAGTTCAAGCTCCATGATCGACAAAAAAAATTAAAAAATATAACTAAAATCAGAAGGTCCAGATTAGGGATGAAATCAGCCTCTTTACCCAAGAAAGAGAAGCTTGATAAAGGAAGCACTGATTTCGACACACAGACTTTTGATATGGAGACTGCACTCACTCATACCAAATATAGCTCACTTCAACATTTTGGTGAAAGTTCATGAAATGACAAAGAAATACTCCCTCAGGGCCATTTGTCTTATATAAAATAAAAACCAATCTATTAGTTTCTTCCACAGGATAGTACCTGTGCTAAGTGAATCTAAATTTAACTTCTCTGATGGTTTGTTCCTTTTTCCCTTAGTTACTTTTGTGAGTTCTAAAGAGCAAACTCTATGACTTTAATTGTTCTCTTTATTTGACACATGACTTACCTGATCAAGTACTTATATCCAACTGATCTCTCTGCAAGGAGAGAGGACTTTAGAAAAATGGCATGCAAGTTCTGAAAGATGGCAAAATGGAAGCATTGTTTCCCACATGCCTCCAAATGGCTATGCTGTTCTCACTCTATGAACACACAAATTGGGCTGTACAATCTGTACTTTCAGTTATTAACTATTATTTATATAGAAATGAGACACAGACCCAGAACTTTTATCTCTGATTTTTCTTCTTTGTTTATGTTAACATTTCCTTAAACCCTTTCCACTATTAGAAATAAAGTGAGCATAAATATAATTGTGTTTGGGAAAGACTAAGGAAATGGAAAATGGCATGCCACCCTCTCTGTAGGCACGGTCCTCCTGAAAGAAATGTCATCATTTCTTTCCCTCTTGTGATGGTTTTGAAACTGCTGTGACAAGCCACTGGATCCAACTTTCTGTCATCAATCCTTAGTCCCATTATGGATGATAGTAATTCACATGGGTGCAACTTCTTTTCTTTACGCTGGTACGCTCTCAGATGCTTTGCTATTTCAACTGGTGAAGTTAATCTAATCTGAATGCCTGTTATAAAAAAAGAAAAGAAATCAGAGTTCTTTGCCCCTTAAGGATATTCTTAGATAAGGATCACAAAGGTGCAATATTTATGTGCATCTGATCATATAAAATAATATTTATCAAAATGAACTCCAGGAAAAGGAAACAAGAGTTGTTGTTTTTTCTTTCTTTGTTGCTATTGTTTTCCTTTCCTTTTATTTGTTCATTTTTCTGACTTTGGGAAGGGGGAACACAGAAATGGTGGGACAAAGGGTGAACAAATTCAGCAGTGACACTCAATAGATACTATGCTGAAAATGAACTACACAACTTGGGGGGAGAGGGGTCAGGAGGGAAAAACTGGGAACTAAGGAGAGAAGAGGTAATACTGTTCAAAAAGAAAAGTACTCATTACCTGACTTACATAACTGTTACCCCTCTGTGCATCACCATTACAATAATAATTTTTTTTAAAAGGAGAGGACACACAAACCATTCCCTTTGGTAGATTTTTTTTTTATAACCCAATTAGCTGATTTGGAAAAATATCAACATTTACATATAGAAAAGGAAACTACTTGTTATTGCTAAGAGTGTCTTTTTTCACTTATACCTATATTTCACTTGTCTGTTTTCTCACTATAGAAAAGAATGTAAATTCTAAATTATTTTGTTAATATACTTTGGAGAAGGACAACCCATGCAGGCTAGATTCCACTCTTTACTGGCTTTGAAATACTTGTGGAAAAAGTAAACCTTAATTTCACATGATACTTCAATAAATACTGAGTAGCATGCTGGATTATTGTTTCTGACCTGTTTATATGTCTTATCTACCAAAAAATATGTATCATAGCTTCTACACAATCAGAAAAGAGGGTGCCCAGCAATATATGTCCAATAGGCTAACTGCACAGTTATTATTCCTTTGACATATACTGGGGTACCTGGGAACTTACACCTCCATCTTGGGGTATAGTGGATTTCTACCATTACAACAGACATCTTTGTAAGTTCTTATACACGTTTCTGTTAAAGAAACTAGATCTTCTAATGTTGACTGATTCCATCAATCTTATTGCTAAGACTTTTAATAAAAACGTCACACATTAAGAGAAGGTATATAAAGATTTATTTAAGTCTTTGTTTTTGTTAAAGCTGAATGGTTTTCAGAAACAAATTATTGTACCAAGAAGTCAATAACTTAGAAATAAATGTTTATATTGAAGTGACATGTGGCTGAGCATGCTATCATTTACAGAACACAATTTTGTAAATTGCTGTGTTGTAGAAGAATGGAGCTGTCTTGGAGAAAATCAAGATGGCAAGAAAGTGAAGCAAACATATTTATAGCAAACAAAGGAGGTGCCAGGTTTTCAGGGTTCTCTAACTAGGGGGAAGTGTTGCTATTTAACAGCAAATTTGATCATTGGGGGTTAACTTGGTTATGCTACTGTTGATTTTCCCCGACAGTCTTCTTTCATGTCTTTTCCCTTCAAATACCTTGTCAGTTCTTGCCACCAATTGTGCTCATTTCGGAGCCAAATGCAGGTAATGAGATGCTGATTGGGGATTCTAGAATTTGCCTGTGATGATGATGTGTTATTTTAACAGGAGAATGACAATAATTTCCTGTAATGCCACTTGTTAAGGTAATTATGCTATAATTGCCTTATCAAGGTGTCATAGAGGAGAGGGGAGAAATTCTAGGATTTCACAGCTGCTCATGCTCCACTAAGAGCTTTCCTGAAACTGTATGGTCAGCTCTGAAGACCTCACTCCTCACTCCTTCCAACCTGACTATTGTTGTGGGTTAATTAATATTTTTATCTCAACTGTATACTAAATGAGATGTACACATACATATATAATAAAATATACATGCACACACATATACAGAAAAATGTATACACATAGATCTGTACATATGTGTGTATGTGTGTATATGGCATATAATACCTTAAGTGAGGTGAAATATTAAATATTTTAAATGCAATAGAATCTAAAGAGTTAGTTTGTAGAGATATAAGGAAAAGCTAACCAAAAATAAATACATTGGCATCTCTTTGAGGACACACGTATCAAAACATGAAGATTAGGCCCATAGGAATCTGATCTTTGTTTAATTTTATAGCTCTAAAGTGCAGTAACTTTCTCACTTTAGATTGCATGTCTTTATGTATTACAGTTATCAATAGTACACATAAATGTGTTCAGTGGATAATGATTGCGTTTTAACCCTGGCCAGCCTTCAAGGGGCAGACAACGCATTCAGAATTCCCTCCCATCTTGTAGCAACATCTTAAAACAAATCTTAAATGTAATGCTCCTGAGTTTGAAAGTTCAGATGTTTCTTCTGCACATCATCAGCGGGCCATAGTCGGTCCTATAAGTGACCAGGGCTGCGGCTGGCCTTCTCTTTGAGTGACATCGAGTGACATTGAGTAACACCAGGTCCGGGAAGAGAGGTTTGAGCCTAAAAATCTCACAGGCTCATTCTGTTGTATGGAGAGCAGATTCCAGGAGGAGCCAAAGCAGAAGGAAAGGTTCAAGTGAGATGAATAAGACAGCATGGAAATCCAGGAGAAACCTCGTGGCTGCAACACAAAAGGTCAAGTTCAAGAGTGTGTGGGCACCAGGGCGGGAGGAAGCCAGGCGGGTAGATCCCTGCATTTCTGTTGCTCTGGCAAAATGCTTGAGGTTGAGTCCTTCCCAGAGCAAAGATGACAACTTAGCTCAGACCTTCAAAGGCTGAAACCCTTAGGTAACCAGGGCCTCCTGGTAAGATGGGCTGGAAATGGTGCGAGCCATGAAGAAGAAGAAGGTGGAGAGGCGGGGAGGGGAGAGGGAGAAGGGAGGGGGGGAGAGAGAAGAAAGAAGGAGAAATATAAAGAGGAGGAAAGGAGGAGGATCTAGAGAAACAGGGTATGGAGAAGGAAAGGACAGGATGGAAGAGAAGAAGGAAGAGGTGAAGGAGGATGAGGGGAAGGAAGAAGGAGGAGGAAAGATACTTCCTGGTCTCTTGGTGTCCCATGGCTGTTTTCTTCTTATCCAGTAAGGAGGATTTTAGGGTTGGAGAGGGACAATTTCGTTATTAACTAGTTCTCATTCCTTCCTCATCTTCAAATTCAAATCAGAAGGGTTTCATTATGCATCTTGTTTTTCTGATTAATTTTACTTTGGCTAACCACTGGACCTGCCCTTTAACATAGGCTATTAACTTCACCGATAATTAGAAACTAATATTAAACTTTTCCTCCCGGAGTGGAGCAGAATTATTATATCTTTAAAGTAACAGTCTCCTGAACATTCCATTCTGTCAATAACAGGAATGAAAAGACTAGAAACAGGGCACTAAAAAAAGCTGTTTCATAATTCATTTGAATAATTTTCAGGAGTTGTAGGCACAAGTAGGGATTGCTGATGCATTGGTTATTAAGACACAAAGATGCTTGATTGTCGCCCAATTTCCTAGTGAATGAGAGAAAATTAATTTATCAGAATAACATTCAGTTATAAATATTTAGTGAGATACTCTTTTGAGACTCATTTAATCCACACACCTTTAGAAAGTTTCTCTCATCACCTGCCTAACATTAACAAAAATTTTATACATCACTTTTGGGAGTTATCATTTTTCTTATTCAGATATGACTGAATGAAATATTTCTTTTGATCCTAAGACATTATAGATTTGACAAGCTTAAGTCTTATATTTTTTTTACTTTCTGTTTAATTCAAAGGCATGTTACAATTGAGAAACTAGGAGAAGAAGACTATAAGATGTCTATTTTAAGACCTATTATCTTCTTGTATTACTCTGACAAATAATTTTGGATTGTTAAAATCTTCTACAACATTACAAAGGCATAATCTTTTGTGGTTACATGTTAGGGAAAGTTTATCTTTTTCTATAGGAAAAGAAAAATTACGACAATGAGTAAAACTGATCTATTTTCCCAAATATAAATATCTTAGAAATAATAATTGGAGATTGCATTTGATTTATGTCCTTAATTTATTCAATAACATTGGATCAATGGGGTTTTTATAATGTTCCCAGGAAATAGTTTTCCTTTTTGTTTCTATTTTTTTCTTAACTGTATCAGGACTTGGGGTCTTGAGCTTATACTCAGCTTATTTATTTATTGTTGGTACTCTACCACTTAAACCACGCTTCCATCCTGGCTTTACATCAGTTACTTAGAGATGGAGTTTTATGGACTTTCCTGAGTGGCTTGCCTTGCAGACCTCAGTATTCTCAGTAGCGAGGCTTACAAGTATCTATTCAAGACAGATGGAACTATGTACACCACACACAACAGTGAGGTGGATCTAACAAGCTGGGCCAGCTTCAACCAGCGATTCTTTTCACTTCTGCTGCCCAAATATTAAGGGTCGTTAAGTATGAGATGTTGTGCCCAGCTTCATTTTCTTTATTAATTATGTTTTCTTTACAAATAACCGATCTTCAAGTTCACTGATTTGCCTCTGCCTTGGTGCTTTCTGCCTTATATATCATCAAATGCACTTTCCGCTCTTCAAAGCCTTGAGCTCAACCGCAGATTAGAATTTTGGTCTTTGGAGGGTTTTCTTCTGGACAAGCCTGCATGTGGACTTCTAGATTCTCAGCAATACGCCATGAGTCTCAGATTCATTGTTTTCACTCCATTACAAAGATTTCCTTCTAAGATATGTGTACAGCTTCTTGTTTTACAAATTGGTATCACCAATTCAGACAGCTGTTAAAAAATACTATCATTTTCAATAAACATTCCCAGATCTGTGTACTGGATAAACGCTAATGTAGGTAATATAAAGCCAAATCCTAGAATGGGAGCTTTTAGGAAACTGTGAGAATGGACCAAATAACTATAATTTGTTTTTAGAAAAAATATGCTTTTGTTCAGCTATATCATATTATTTTCCCAGTGCCTACTAGAATGCTGGTGTTCATGTTGATTTGGGAGCCGCTGGTTTTCAAGACACTGAGAGAGTGATGGAGAAGAAAAAAAATCAATGTGTTTATGAGCAGAAAAACTAACAAACAATCTATGGGAGAGTCTTTAATAGATTAATTGGTGTTAATATGTTCCATCTCAAAAATAAAACTGCTCAGCATTAACACTTGGCTACTTTTGTTGTATTTTTTGGTTGTTGTTTTATATTTATAAGTTTTTTGTGTTGTTTTGTTTTGTGCTAAACTTAGGGCCTGGGTGCTTTCCCTGAACTTTCTACCACTTGAGACATAGCCACACTTCTGACTTCTGGGGGTTACTTGGAGATAAGTGTCTCATAGACTTTCCTGCCTGAGCCAGCTTTGAACCTGGGTCCTCATTTCTCATCCTCCTGAGAAGCTAAGATTATAGGCACAAAACTACCAGTCTTTTAAAAAGATATTTTTTTTGTTTCTCTTCTGTGTGCTGTATGATTGTTGAAAGAATAATAGAATGAATAAGGGAATTAAAGCACCCAGGACTAAAAACTCTTGAGTTGTTCAAATGTCTAAACTAGAGATGGCATTCAATGCTATTCTGAATGTATTCTGATTCTCACTGTTATTCTAATGTAGGTAAAATGAAGACAAATCCCAGAGTCTGAAACATGGGCTTCTGAACAGTACCTGTGAGCAGTGATGATAGATGCACACCTTGAAAGCTAGTATGCAAAAAATTCCAACAGCCTCATCATCATATATAGTATCTATGTCACCTTTTATTCATGTAAAGATGAATTAAAAATAATACTTCCAGTGGTAATTTTTCTTTCAGGGTAAGCAATTATAGGACTTAATGAAGCAATGAGAGCAAGAGAATTTTATAGCTGCTGAAATGAATCCAGATACTTGAGGTTTAAAAATATATTTAATGTATATCTGATTTTTAACTGCAGATATAATGTTTCATTATATCAAATATTTGGTATCTTCATTTTATTTATTTTTCTTCATGCATTTTTTATTGTTATTTTAAAGATGAAGTACAGAAGGGTTACAGTTACAGAGGTCAGGTAATGAGTATATTTCCTTTTGGACAATGTCACCCTTCTCTTGCTCTCTCCCATTTTTTTCTCTCCTGTCCCCACACACAAGTTGTAAAGTTGTAAAATTTTCTACATAGTGACTAGTGAGTACCATTGCTGCATTTGTTCACTCTTTGTCCCACCATTTCTGTCTCCTTCCCTGACCCCTCCAAAAGACACATAAATGAACAAATAAGACAGAAGGAAAAGGAAACAAAAACAGTAACAAAGGAAAAAAAAACTCTTGTTTCCATTTCCCAGAGATTATTTTAGTAAATATTATTTTTTATTATATTTCTAGATAAACTATTGATCATTTGTGTTCAGCAAATCAGAGAACTTTGACCAAATTACTCTTCAACATAATTTCTTTCAGATGTCACTATGAAATACAGTAGCCCTATGATAGTACTAATGGTATGAAAATTTGCAGTTTAAGTATGTTGAATTTTTACAAGAATTTTCACGTTTAAGGTGAATTTTTCCAATCTGTGTTGATCATAATAGCTATTGGAGGTAGGTACCTAACAAACAGATGTTTTTTGCATTTTGACCAAATTAGTATTAGGTTACTAGGAAAGGTGTTTACTATTATCTTTGGTATTCTGGATTTTGCTAACTAGTTACCATAAACTGGGTGGGTAATAAAACAAAACATTTCTTGTTCACAGTTCCTTAGGCTGGAAGTTCAAGACCAAGATATCTGCATATACAGTGTCAGGACAGGGTCCACTCCTTGCTAGCAGAGCAGCCACTTGCTTGTTGTATTCTGATAGGAAGACAGATGAAAAATATGAGAGAAAAGAGAGAGTGAGGAAGAGGAAGAAGAGGGAGAGGAGGAAGAGAAGGAAGAGGAGGAGGTAGAAGAGGAAGAGGAGGAGGAGGAAGAAGAAGAAGAGAAAGAGGAGGAAGAGGAAGAGGAGGAGGAGAAGGAAGAAGAATTAGAGGAGGAGGAAGAGGAGCAGGAGGAGGAGGGAGAGGAGGAGCGAGGAGAAGAAGCAAAGAGATGGGAGGGGAGGAGAAGGGAGAGGAGAGGGATCAAGCTCTCATATCTCTTTTAAGAAATGCAATTAATCTCATCAAAAGAGGCCCTCCCTCTGACCTTCACTTCCCAAAGATCCCCATCCCTGAGACCTTCCCATCGAGGGGTAGGTATCAGTATTTCAGTTTATGAATTTGGAGGAAGCACAAGCATTTAATTCACAGCAGCAGTCGCTCTGACTATAGTGTCCTTCACAGAAGTGCTGAGGTTATTTTCTGTGCTGGTACATAATAGAAGAGACGGATGGCTTCCTGTGGTTTGCTAGTTCCTGGACATGACAGACAGGGATGGGATACTTCAACTCATCTTCCCTCTCTCCTGACCCCCTTCCACATTGCTCTTAACAAACGACCTCACCTTCTGTTTTATAGAAAATGCACAGGCAAGGAATCACATTTGAAAGCTTTTCTTGCATAAGATCCAGCATGCTATATTTTCCTTTGTGTTCGTGCGCATAATCTAAGATTGGTCCTCAGATCAAGACCATGAAATTGGCAATCTTAAATCCTCCTCCCACCGCCTGTTTGTTTTGATACAGGGTGGCCTATTGTCAGCTTCTGGTGATTAGGACATCTTTGGGAGACATCAAAGCTGTCCCTTGCCTAGGCATTTGCATTTTCATGGCTATCTTCTTATGGAGTCACAGGCATGTTGTAGAATTAAATGCCTTAAAACATAAGTGTAGAGAGTAGAAACAGACTTTACCTCCCGATTAAAATTCTTCTCTGGGCCTTAGCACCTCATGTCATCTCTTCGATCTAATAATGTCTTTTGGTTACTTTAGTCTTCTTAAACTTCACACTTGTAGTATGGCTTCCTTGTATGTCTATCTTCATGTCTGCTTTAGGACTCCACCCAGGAACCTTTCTCAGGGAATTCTCCACTCCACTCCGTCATCTATGACTTTTCTTCTCCTTCTTGTGGTTCAAATCTAGCCTATCACCAAATCCTCTCTGCTGGCTACTACGGAGTTGCTCTACTCCCACCTTCTCTTCTACCTTCCTACCATTTCTATTTATTCCTGAGACTTCTTTGAAAAACTCCTTACTGTCCCCTCTGCCCCTCAACCTTTTGTTTAACCTATTGCTCTTGTGAGAAGCCTTAATGTTAATTTCAGGATGCAGATCCAGTCTTTGAATCTGCTTTCTGAGTGTTGTCTCCATTTATAAACCACTTTAATGGCTTCTTATTTTCAGGGTAGTAGAACAGTTCTGAGTGGGAAATGAAAGCCTTGCCTTGGTTATTACCTACCAGCTCTGTTCCCACCTGAATGGGTTCTACTCAGTCATTCAGCAACCCCTAGGAGCCTTCTTACAAGACTCGTGGGCTCTCTTCCCTTCACCAGAGTTTATTCATTCTGACTTGAACGGCCCATCCCACCTCCGCCAAATGCTATCAAATACATCAAACTTCTTGAAAACTTCCTCTTATGTCATTATTTGGCTGCCTGAAAAAAATCTTTCTATAAAAGTTCAGGAAGTTTTCATTTTTAAATTATTTTCATGAAGAGCATGCTGGTATTCATGTTGAAAGGTTATATTTTACTCTATGTATTTACCCCCTACTCTAAAACACATAAGGAAACCTACTTAGTGTACAAGGAAACTAAAAGGAGAACTATGCAATCTTGCAGATTTATTACTTAAGGAATACCTTTATTTTCATCAGTCCAACTTCAGATTTTTTTCCCCTCAATTTAATTACTATCTACCATCCCCAAAGAGACAAATCTAAAGAAGCAGAAGCAGGGAGTAATAGATGTAACAGGTAAACGAATCTTATCCCACTATGTTTTTTAGTACAACTTTGGATTTTACTCTAAATACCATAAATAGCTTTATTTCTCATTAATGGTATAATTTATATAGTACCGAGTATCTTCATTGACAGTGCTTTTTATCTAGTAGCAAATGTGTAGCATTTACCGAATCAATGACTTGAGTTATGAAGAGGCTCAGGAAGCTTCGTTGGGCTCCATTCTTCTCAATAACAAAGGAGAAAACACATTAAAAACTAGCATTGATGGGTTGTTGTGAGATTCGGTCAATGCGCTCTCCCAGAGTTGAAATTAAAAGGCAGTTAGGAGAAAATTGTTTTCCCTGGTCATCAGTCACCATGTGAAAGGCCTTTTTCACAATGATTAATTAAAAGCCAAAAAGAGCTAGGGAGTGGGAGTGAACCTTAATAAACTACCTGGCCGGTGCCTGGCACCATCTTGAGTTAATAGGCGATGGTTTGCCTTGACTAAGTGTTATTGCTACAGTCCATAATTTCATCTTGAAAATGGGCAAGGGAGTGAATCTTCCTCTTCGTAATTGAGTATTGATTTGAAAATAAATGGCAGTGAAAGTGTCGCTGAACTGTCAGGATATATTCTGGACAGCGTTGACAATAAATGATTTCTGGCTCTTGTGAAAGTTATGGATCAACTTGATACTTAAACACATAGAAGACCAGGGCAATCTGTCTTCTGTTTTATCAAGTTTCTGAGGGTCAATAGATGACACAACATGGGATGTGGCAGTGGCATCCCGAGGGCCAGCTCGAGACTCCATTATGAAACTCCCTTTGTAAAATGTTTCCTTGAATTTGGAAGGCAATTTTCAAACAGCAGGCATCAGACATTTGTGTCCTCTACCAAATAATAGCTTCCTTCTAAATACTGCACTTACGGAATACCTTTCAATGCATTTTCAATGGGAGAGAGTTAAAATGTCATTATAAATGTTTCAACGGGCTTGATAGATTTCCTTTACAAGTGGTAAGTAGCAAAATTGGGAGTGATCTAACCAGGCACAAAAATTACAAAGGACACTTTTCAACCTGTAGTTTAGTCCCATTCCAAGTGTTTATGGATCGCCGGAGTTCATCAATGGGGCACTGTAGTCAGTAGCAAAAGGTGATTTCTGCGAGAAAGAATATTGAAGGAGATTTTGAGAGATATAATGGGATTCTAAAACAAGAATGCTCTTGTACAAAATGCTATTCGACTGGCAAATCTCTGGGAAACAGTCCGGGCATAATTAGACATGTTAAAAGCTAGGATCTCTGTTCTTTGTAATACTTAAGGCTTTTAGAAATCAAAACTTTACATTTTTTTTTTAATTCATGGGGGTGAGATGCTTGAAATGCAGTTTATTCTTTGTACCTTAGCAGTTTCTTGTGATCCTAGAAAAGTGCTATCATAGAGGGAAACAAAAATTGTCTGTAGCCTCCTTTCTAACTAATGACTAGGTTGTTCCTGGCTGATGGTATGTTGTTTATGATACAAAAAAAGGCTAATGTATCTTATGACTGTTAAAAAATTAGAAGAAAAAAGTGTTCTTGATTATTTTGCTTGTTAATAATGAAATTTCTGAATTTGTTTGTATTCCAGAAATTTTTTCTTCAGAGGAACAATAGTTGTTCAAATTGCCAGTTGAAGAGTTAGAAATCCTCGGAAACAGAGGACTCTGGGGCCTTCCCCCTCCCACCTCAGCAATGTAGGGAACTATATTAGGTACTATCAGGTTGACAACAGAAATGGAATTTTTTTAACTTTTATTTATTTTTTATTGTGAAAATACTGTACAGAGGGGTTACAATTAGGTGGGCAAGATAATGAGTACATTTCTTATCAAGCATTGTAGCAATTGGATTGGCTGGGCAAGGTAGAGATTGCTATGAAGGAGGTTTGTTATTGTTTGCCTCGCTATGCATTCCCACCCAGAGTCACTATTTCTAGTGCAAAAGGAATACTGGCAGCTTTGCTCAAACTCTGGTCATCTCCCCATGTTCCTTCTGTGTAGTCAGATTCTTTTTTAGCAAAAGTTGGGCTGTGTGTTGGTAAATGCTTATAATCCCAGCTTGCCAGGAGGAAGAGACAGGAGAATCATGGTCTGTCACTAACCTAGAGAAAAGCTCACAACACTGAAAAACACACTAAAAGGTGTGGATCGAGTGGTAGAGCTCTTGTCTAGCAGGTATGAGGCCCTGAGTTTAAATCCTACTGCCACCAAACAACATAACACAAAAAAAAGACTAGCAAAAGTTAACAATGATTTGAAAAGCTTTGACTACTGTGTGAATTACGTTGACTTTGAAGGAATCTTAGCATCAAAAGTTACAAGCAATTTTACATGCCAGATAGATAAATGCAAAGGTACATTTGCCCTGAGGAGAGCCATATTTTAATAGAAAATGGAATTTAAATATCTATGGAAGTATTGTGAGGAATGAATGTTATCAGAAATAGAAATAATTATCCTGCTTATTACACTGACATGTACACTGACTTGGACTGGTGTGTGTGTGTGTGTGTGTGTGTGTGTGTGTGTGTGTGTGTGTGATGGGGTTTGAACTCAGGGCCTAGGCATTGTCCTTAAACTTTTATGCTCAAGGCTAGTGCTCTACCACTTTAGCCATGGCTCTATTGCCAGATTTTTAGTGGTTAATTGGCGATGAGAGTCTCACAGGCTTTCCTGCCAAGGCTGGTTTTGAAGTGTGATCCTCAGAGCTCAGCTTCCTAAGAAGTTAGGATTACAGGCATGAGCCACCAGTGCCAGGCTGTAATTTTTTTTTTTTTTTTTTACACTACATTGAGGTTTGAACTCAGGGCTGTGCATATGCTAGGTACTCTACCACTTGAGTGAGACCTCAAACTTTTGTTTCTTTTTTTTTTTTAATGTGAGAATACCGTACAGAGGAGTTATAATTACATGGGCAAGATAACCAGTACATTTCTTATCAAGCATTGTTGCCTCCTCTTTGTTTCCCCTTCCATCCCTTCCCATACTCCTCTCCTCCCCTCCACCCAATCTTCCCCCCACCCCCACCAAAGTTGTAAAGTTCATTTTTCGACATAACGACTTGTACATCTCATTGTTGCAATGGGTCCATCTGTATCCCTAGTTAAACGATTTGTTTTTTCCCTTCCCCTCCACAAATTATACCAACATCAAATACAGTGAAAGCATGAATTATACTGTGGGGGAGGGACATACAAAGCAACACAGAAATCATCTTATAAATATGATAGAAACAATTGAATGAAAGGAAAAAAACCAATAAAAACATTTGAATCCTTATCTTGGGGTTCATTCCACTACCATCAACTTATCTGACCTTTTCTGCTTGACTTTTAGTTACTTTTTAGACAGTCTTCTGGTCACACTTCCCCCTTCACTCAGGGCTAGCCTCAGGCTAAAATCCTCCTACCATTACCCTTCTGTATAGGTTGGATTACTGATGCAAACTACCCTAACAGAGTCTCACTTTCTGTTCAGGGGCACTTGTGAATCATGATCTATCTAGGGTGGGCTTCCCTTAGTGATTCGGATTACAGGCATAGGCTACCACATCCAGCTTCTCTTGCTGAAGTCTTTGCTGACTTTTCTGCCCAAACTGGCCTAGCAATGCAGTCCTCCCACTGTGACTCGCTTGTACAGTGTAGGATGACAGGTGTGCAGTGCTGTACCAACCAATGCAGTAAGAAGAGTTCTCCTGGGCCTCACGTGCCCAAGCTGTCCCCTCACTTCAACATATTCACTCTTAGTCTCAAGAGTCACTGCAAGTAATACGCAGTTTCCTTAGCTACTTTTTAAAAATGATATCTGGATTCATTATCATTAAAAAATAGCTAAGGAAGTGGCGCTGTAGCTCAAGTGGTAGAGCGCTCGCCTTGAGCTGAAGAGCTGAGGGACAGCGCCCAGGCCCAGAGTTCAAGCCCCACGACTGACAAAAAAAAAAAATAAAATAAAATAAAATAAAATAAAATAAAATAAAAAATAGCTAAGGAAATTGCATCGGTCTTATTAAACAAAGTGATATCATTTACCCATGCAAAATGAAATATAAACACAGCACAGAAATAGAAGCAGGTAAAACACACTCCCAACGTTAATGATCTATCTGCAACTAGAGACTACACACTTGAAGAGCACAGAACACCACATGAACTGGAAAGATGTAGGAAAAAATGTGATTATGTATGAAAAAAGCTTGCTATTGCAGTGCATGTGTGTGGGTTTTTTAAAATTTTAATTTGAGCTGATGCGGTCTTTCATTTTGAGGTCCTGGAATGCGGTTTAGGGGACATGTCAACTGTGTCAACTGTCTGTCTGCTTTCTGAGGATCCCAGCAGAAATTCCCCGGCACCCAGCGGCCCCTGTTTTTCTGCATGGCAGCTCTGATGAATGAGAAGTGGCTGGCTGGACATCAGGGCAGAGGCCTGGGAGGGCACCTCCTTGCTCAGAAGGAAACTGTGCCATGTTAGATTAATGGTGTCTGCAGTGGGTTTCAGAGGGGATAAATGGCAGCAACATGCTTCATCAGTATTTGAGGCCGAGGCTCCTGATGGAGCACAGCGCAAGTGTGAGCCCTGAGTTCCTCTGGCCTTCTCGCCTCTTCTCAGCACCATCAAGTCGTGCTGTATTTTCTTAGTCCCTCAGCTCAGGTCCACATGAATGAACTGCTAAGCTGTTCTGCTGGGGTTCTGAGACCCTCACTCCAGGTCTGCACATTCTTTGTTCCTCCTCATATGACCCTAGGATATGTTCAAAGAAGGTCCTTAAACCCACTGAAATCTTAGTTGAGATTATTTAAATGTTTTAGGTTATAGTGTCTTAGTTTCCTGAATTTATGAATTTATACCTTCAAAGTTAGAAGCCATGGGATTTTTTTTTCATTCAAAATTCTGCTTCTGCTTTAGGGTCATTAATTCTTTTTCCCATATTGTTAGTTTGTAACAGTCAAGAAGAGACAAAATGAATACATATATATATATATATATATATATATATATATATATATATACACACACACACTATTCACATATAAACACATATACTTATATATAATAATTATTAAAATATATTCTATATATTATAATTATAACATATTCTATGTATTATTCTATATAGTACATATTAAAATATATTCTATATATTTTAAAATATATTCTATATATTTTTTATTTTTTATTGTGGAAATACTGTACAGAGGGGTTAACAATTACATGGGCAAGATAATGAGTACATTTCTTATCAAGCATTGTAGCCTCCTCCTTTGTTTCCCCTTCCCATCCCTTCCCATCCTCTTCCCCCACCAAAGTGTAAAGCTCGTTTTCTACATAACGACTTAACATATAATTATATGTGTGTGTGTGTGTGAACATGATAGTTCTCTAGGTACCTACTGACCTTCAAAAACAGTATGTGTATACTACAAAATAGATGCAACAGTGACCAGCCTGCATTACCTCCTTTCCTAGTACATGGTCATCCAGTGATCTGCCAGTGGACAGGAAGACTCAAGAATAATCAAGGTCAAGGTCGCCTTCACAACTAGCAGGAGACATCCCAGGGAATCTATTAGATTTGGAAAACTCCAAATAGTGAATGACTTACCTAATGTGTAGTTAATTTTTCTTCTTGTGTTTTTCATAAATGTACCTTTATTACCTAGTTTTTATGACTGTAAATCATAAAGTAGCTGGTCTGCTCCAAGATAATCCATCAATAATTGAATCCATCAATAATTGGCTGTATTGGAATTTGAAATAGTATGGGCAGAAAGTATCTCTTTGCAGATAAACTGTTTGACTATCTGTCTTCCCAGATACTGGGAGGGTAAAATCAGAAGAATCATGGTTTGGGGGCAGATAAAATGTTTGTGAGTCTCCATCTCAAGAGAAAAATCTTGGCCTGGTCTTACTTGCCTCACATTGAAGCTACTACTGGAAGAATAAATGGGAGGATCACAGTCTGAAAACATACAAGATATTACCTCAAAAATAGTCAGAGACAAAAGGGCTGAGTCTCACCTTCCTAGCAAGCAAAAAACCCTGAGTTCATACCCCAGTACCACCAGCACTATCACTGAGAGAAAAAGAGAAAGACAGAGAGACAGAGAGACACAGAGAGACACACAGAGATAATGCAATGCATTTCATGAATAAACAGAGTAAATAGGAATTCTGTCCTTTTTTAGGTGCTTTGTCAGACTTTACAAATGCATTTAGAAGAAATGTTGCGATTTATGTAGTTAATATGTTGAGGGCAATACCCTGCTTTTACTAGCACCATGCTAAGTACATGATAAAACAATGACATAATTATGATTCTTCTTAAAATATATTAGCCTCCAGAAGTGGGGCTGTGGCTCAAGTGGTAGAATGTCAGCCTGAGTGAAGAAAGCTCGTGAATATATAAGGCACTGAGTTCAAGTCCCAGTACTGGCACACACCCTGAAAGCCACAGTTTAACCAGTAACCCAAAAGTGTTGAGTGATGCAACAAGTGTTTGAATAGATTTTGGAATACAGCCATAGTAATAATAACCTAAGTCTTTCTCTACTTCAGCTTAATTTGCCTTTCAGAAAAGAAAGCTATGCATTACAAGGCAATGTTAATTCCATTTTTGCTCAGGACTACAATTTAGTCAAATTATCTGCATTGGATCTTTTGCAACACTTTTTGGGTTACCTGTAGCCTTCTGTTTCCAAAGATAGCATGCACGCCACTGGCATTTAAGGACTTTGAAGGTATCATGCCCATCATGGCCATTTGGGGCCTGATCTTCTCTCCGCACTTGCACTAGTATGGTTGGCACTTCTGTGCTCTGTCTCTCTCTTCAGTGTGTCACACCTAGTTAGAGTGTTGGTACTTATGCAAAGATAATGCAGAACTGCAATTACCTGCTTGTCTGTTCTCCTGGCTGATTGTCAATCACAGGGAAGCAGTTGTTTAAAAGCCTTGTCAATCAGACAGCTCACCACACACCGAGCTCTGCTTTTCTCCTCACTCAGCATCTGCTTTATCCATGTCCCTTCAACAGAATGTCTCCCCCCTGCCCATTCTGGATACTTCCATCCTGACCTGCACTCTCAAATTATCTTTATGGCCAGTTTTAAAAAGCCAGAGGTGGTGTGATTTATCCACTTACTAGGCATGCATTTGTAACAGCTGGCCTCAAAACAGGTGTTAGAGAAATGGGAGCATTTTCCCAATAATATGCCATCCACATGTCTACCTCAGACAGAAACAAGGACATTTTATTCCTCACCTGGCTCCTCCAGGAACTGAAAATCCCCTCCACCACCTCACATATGTACTTTCTCTGCTGGTGAAATTGGTCTCAGCTCTGTCATTAGCCACAAAGAAACAGCTTTTACTTCTTGCACTGTCTTCTGCTTAACAAAATGAATCATGTGCATTGCAACTGGGGCTCTGGGTCAACGGTTAAATCGTTCTTGTTTCCCAAGATACGTTTTCATGTGCTGAATTACATCCATAAGATTAGTGCTATTTGTACCTGAAACGAAGGTACAGGTGGGACCAAGGAATGGAGCCAGGAAAAATAAAATAAAATAGGAAAAGCTCACTTTCTCCATTTTCTGCCTAGAATCCACTGCTACAAATTATCTCCTTTTCATTGATTGGGAGACTTGTATTAATAGAAGTGATACAACATTTCTTTTTATATATTTTTTAAAATTTGTTTTTCTTTGAGAACGTAGAAGGAAGCTGGCAGAGGAGCTCCTAAAGTAACCATGGCTGTGTGGTTGCATTCAGAAGGGACTGGAAATATCCAAGCCTGGGTTTACTCGGTTGGAATCCAAGAATGTCCCCACTTCATCTGTGATATAAGGCACCGTACATTTCTAAAACCAACAACTGACCTGCTGAATAGGAAGGGGTAAAACAATAGAAGAGTTGAAACATTATTATAAAATGCTCTGCATTCCTAAAACCAGTTATTTAGCTGCTAAACATGAAAGGAGAAAATGTATAAGAGCTTAAATATTTAGGGGAATGAACCCCAAGATAAGTATTCAAATGTTTTTTTCCTTTCATGCAATTGTTTCTAACATATTTATAAGATGATTTCTTTGTTGCTTTGTATGTCCCTCCCCCACAGTATAACCCATGCTTTCACTGTATTTGATGTTGATATAATTTGTGGAGGGGAAGGGAAAAAACAAATGGTTTAACTAGGGATACAGGTGGACCCATTGCAACAATGAGATGTACAAATTGTTATGTTGAAAAATGAACTTTACAACTTTGGTGGGGGGTGGGGGGAGGATCAGGTGGGGGGAGGGGACGTAGTATGGGAAGGGATGGAAGGGGAAACAAAGAGGAGGCAACAACGCTTGATAAGAAATTAATCGTTATCTTGCCCATGTAATTGCAACTCCTCTGTATAGTATTCTCACAATAAAAAAGAGTTTAAATATTATTATGAAATAATGACTTTTAGGGAACTTCTTTAGATAAAGAGGCAGACATATACTTACCAGTGGGTGATTTTTAGCACCAACCTCCCCTAAAAAAAGAGTCCTCAGCCCCAGTGAAGATTTAAAGTAAAGAAGCAAAAAGAATGAAAGGATCTTGTTTTGCTTTCCTGTAATGAATTTTTTAAATTGATTTTTGAGCATATATTAGTCGTACAAAGGGGTTTCAGTATGTTAATTCCTATGTGTACATATTATAGATTAGTAAAGATTAACCCCATCTAGTCCTTCCTACACTGCTTTTGCATAATGGCTTTTCAGTGAGTTTCCTTAGTCTATTTTTGTACATCAACCCCAGGTATTTCAAGATGATTCTTGTGTTTTGCCTGAGCCGCTCTCACAGTTAATTGTTAAGTCCCCTCTGTAACCAGGCCTTCCCTACGTTGATGCTCGATGCTGCGTGCACAGTGGCGTTCCACATCATTATCAGCACAGAGCCTGCCGTATAACTGACTAGCCTGGACTCTCCATAAAGTGATCACTCACTGATGTTTTCAGGCTTTAGGATCTCACCATTGTAGTAAGGATCTCAGGCTTCCATCTTTCACCTGCTGAGATGAAACTTTCAATTAAAGATGAAATAATAAGAAATGATTCTTTAGTGTATACCGGAAAAATCGGTAGCAATGATTTTTAACCAACAGTGTTTTCCCCTTTTTGTCCCTCAATTTGATTAAAACGATTTGATTGTATGGATATATGTTAATTAAATATCATTCTGAAAATAATCCGAGCTTATTTTATTCAATGCATTTGAAAACAAAATTGAGAGAGAGAGAGAGAGAGAGAGAGAGAGGTAGATAGTGAGGTAAATAATGGTCCATTATCCCATCTCTCAATATCCTAACTAAAAATGAGATAGTACTACAATACAAACATCTTTTAAATAAAACGAATTGAACTGGAAATATTGTCAATGTGTTTTCTTACACACAGAACCACATTGTTACAAAACATGGGAGGCACTGCCAAAATCTAACACCTGAATTGAGACACCGTTTTTGACAAATGCAGTGCTAATTGCTTTTGGCACCATTCAGCTCTTGGAATGAATAGATGCTGTAGCCTGTGCTCCTCTAAAACAGACTGACACCAAACAGGTATGGTAAGAAAGGAACAGGTAAAACACACAGTCCCTTCATTCATTACTCATGACAATGATATATGATTGGGTCTCCTTATTCTCCTCCCACTATTGCTATTACAATTCAGGAGTTCACTCAGGTGAACTCTGAAAGGACACGCATCCTTATCCTTAGACACAGCAAGCGACACCTCAAGCTATGTGCCTTAAAGTAGTCGAACTTCATTCTCACACAGTTTTGGGTACCAGAGGGTCAAAATCAAGATGTCAGTATGTTTGGTTACTTAGGGAGGTTCAGAGAGGGAAACTATTATTCCAGGCTTCCTCAACTTGTGCTAGCTTTTAGGAAACCCTTGACTTTCCTCAGCTGCATGAATCCAGTCTCTGCCCCTCCTTTACTTTCCTCTTGTTTCTCTTTGACTCATCCCCCTTTAATAAAGACAGATGTAAGATGTACAGTCTAATCAGGCATGTTCTCATCTAAAGATCCTTCCCTTAACAACTTGTTCAAAGACACTTACTGCAAATAAGGTAATCTATTCTGAGGCTGGGGAGGGGGTATCCACCATCAAAGTAGAACAGACTCTACTCAGGCTTCCTCACTTGCTGCATGACTTTTGGAAAAATGGACTTTGTAATGTTTGGTTTTATTTCCCTTTAAGTATTTCTCACCAGTTATGTTTATTTCACAGGTCCTCCTACACTCCCCTTAGGCAAGGAAGGACAACAAAGGCCTTGCTTGGTCTTTGCTGAAATAGCCCAGAAGCTCTGCTACAAATCTTCCTTTAGAAACTAGGGTGGGAGTGTCATTAAGACTCCCCCAAGAAGTCTCAGACTCAGGGTGGTGAGTTGAACTTACATATGAGTTGGTAAGAAGGACAACACACATTATCTTATATCACCATCAAAAGTCTATCTTCATACATCCGTGCTACCCATAATGCCAGTATGCCCCCAGGGGAGCTGTAGTAGCAAAGAAACCATGAATTTACCATTTAGTGCCTTCATTTTGCTTGTGGTACAAGACTAATGAAAGAACCAGGAGCAGCCCTTTCCTAGGCCTGGTCCTGCTTCTATGGTGATTGTCAACTCACAATGGTGGCAAATAATGGTAGAAAAGTTCAGCAAAACAGGACTTCAAACAGCTCCAAAACCTCGAGCCCGCTGCCAGCATTCAGATCTCCTCATTAATTTGTCTCAGGGTTGTTCCAGTCCATAAAATAGCTAGAATATATTGAATTCAGGTAGAATTCCTCAAAACTGTATTCAGAAGTTGGGATCCAGCACCAAGAGGCTGCACTATGTAGCTCTGATAACAGTGGAAGGCTCGGATCAATGTTCATTGGTTATATAAAATAGTTCAATGATAGTAAGGATATCTCAGCAACTGGCTATTTTCTGTCCTAGTAATTAGATGATCATCTCTATTTTTTAGTAGATTGTAAATCATGAAAGGTAGAACACACATGTTAGGTACTCAGAAAGTAATTATGTAAAAATTGAGAGCATAGCCATTTTTATGTTCTCTGGAAGCTCAAGTGACACAAATTATTGTGGTAGGTGCTGTTCTCCACTCCTTTTAGATCATGTAGTATATAGAACAGCTTGTCAATTAAGATCAATGAATGACCTTAATGTTAGCAATGATAATAAAAAGCTTGTCTGCATTTTTAAAGGTGAATCATTAGAGATTTAAATCTGCTTCTACACAATTTTATTTTTCCCAGGTGATGCTTCCTCTGATAGGATCAGGAAAACTGAATTCAGAAATTAGCTTGTCATTTATTTCAGTACTAGGGGCAAGTCACTAGCAAATACTATCTTAGGATCCTAATTTGGAAATAAATGTGTGCTCTTCATGCAAGAAGAGCAATCCAATCAGTTCACAACCAGTAGGTGATCTTCAAAGGCAGATAGATGTGTATTGAATTCTCAGTCTTGAAACACACAGGCCTAGATCAGTGTTAGGAACTTGGTGAAACTCAAAAACTAAAATAGTTCAAATAATTGAAAACATGATCACCCCTTTCAGTAGTATTGGGGCTTGAATTGAGAGCTCTTTGCTGCTTGGCTTGATTGCTCAGAAGGTACTGTACCATTTAAGGCATGTCTCCATCCCAGTTTCTTGTTGATAATTTTGGAGCCAGATTCTCACAGACTTATTTTTATCCAGCTTGGATGTGAATTGCAGTCTTCCTGACCTCAGCCTCTTGAGAATCTAGAGGTAAAAGTATGAGCCACCAATGCCTTGCTTATTTATTTATTTATGGCATTAGGATTTGAATTCAGGGTCAAGTATAGAACAGAACATTTTACAGTGAAAAAAATATGATGTCCAAGAACTCTCTATTAAAGCTCCAAATATTTGGAAATTCTGTATCACAATTTTAAATAGTCTAGCAGTCAAAGTAGAGATTAAAAGACCCTGGTCCAAGGCCAGAATTTTCTGCATTGTAGTAAAAAATTGATTGTAGTCTTTTAAAGTTTTTTGTTTCACAGCAAACATTGAGATGTTGAGACTCTGATTCTGTGAGAAGAGGTCATTCCAGCGTTTTTGAAAGAACAGATAGCATGACTGATAGCAGGTTCAGTCACTTGTGTCGGAGGAGGAGAGGGTCAGAGCAGAAGAGAAACTGTGGAGGATACTTTGTGGGTGAGACCTTTTATTGTAGGCATATAGATAATATCTGTATTGAAAGCAGAGATCTTGTTTTGTTCTGTTTTTAGGCAAGCTTGAAAATTAACTTGATTTTTAGTGATTATTAATTTTGGAAATGTGGCAAGTGATCTGAATATCTACATTGAATGTCACCTGTGGTTTTTATCCAAAATTCTTAGCAAAGCATGAACCAAGTAATCAGTGAGACATTTGAAAACATCCATAGAATAAGGCAATTGAAAAAATACTATCTTAAAACCTGAGTGCCATTGGCTCATGCCTATAAACCTAGCTACTCAGGTGGCTGAGATCTGAGAATCAAACTTTGAAGCCAGTCTGGGCAGGAAAGTCCCTGAGACTTGTATCTCCAATTATCCACCAGAAAACCAGAAGTATTACTGTGGCTCAAAGTGGTAGAGCAGTAGCCTTGAGCAAAATAGCTCAGGGACAGCATCCAGGTCCTGAGTTCAAGCCCAACAACTGACATATATATACATATATATATATATATATATGTATATATATGTATATATATAAATATATCTGAGAGAGAGATATGGATCAATGGATATATATATATCCCTGAAAGAAATTATGCAGTGTTCTTTCCACAGACAAACAAAAGTATGAGATAAATTAGTAGAAAGTTCCAGGAGATCAGTAAAAGAAGATTATAGATGATGTTTGTACAGCTGACATATAACTAACTGGAAGATATAGTCTGTTTCTCTAAGAAGAATGACGCCAAGCAGTCAAATAGAATGTATTTAATGTAACAAAAGCAGAAAATATTGATGATATTCTGAATTTAACTCCATTTTTTCTCTCAAGTACAGTAAAGGATATAAAAATCTGATGTTTACTGTCCAAAGGGACAAGAAAAAATTTTAAGAAAAATCTAGTCCATATACACAGTGAGCTAAAGTGAGAAAATTTTGAGCAAATAAATTCTACAGATGTCAACAATATTCTCTCAGGAATTTTACAAAATTCTTGATAAAGGATTTAAGGATGAAGTATTCACCAATGGCACAGAACTAAACCCAGCACTGAACTATATTTACATAACTACAGAATATAATACACATTATAGTTTTTTTCTTTTAGAATTATAATGAATGTATAAATTCAGAAGCTATAAAAGTGAATATGATGAAAATGAGCATAGATCCAAGGTTATATCTTAGGATAAAAAGTGGAACTTATAACTAGCAAAATTATAGAAGTTAATAAAATCTAAATTATGTAGCAAGTGAAATGAAAGGAATGGGTCAATACCATAGGTATTATACTGACTATAACTGTTCAGCATAACTGAATTTGATCCTTAAATTTTTATAGCATTTTTAGTTATATATCTATGACTATTCTTAGATAATGGTATTTTTTCTTATTTATTATTATGAACTTATGGCAGAACTAAGAAACAATCTAAAATGCCTTCATCAGCAAAGCAAAATGGGCTGGATAGACGAAGACCCAGGTTTGTTGTCTTCATGTTATTTCTTATGCATTATTTTATTTTTCTGACACAAGGCAAGGTAAAAAGGGAATATAATAAGGATAATAATGATAATAATAATAATATTAAATTGTTCTTCATACATCCCTTTTCTAAAATCCTTTGCCTCCCTTAAACTGTAGAGTATTAACTTCCCTTGTGTTGGCTTATTCTGTTAGCTGTATTTTATGGGTCTAGCATGCTTCCACTGGGGAGCTTTTAAATACATTTTAATTCAGCTTTTTATAGTTATACTGAGTCTCGTAATCACAAGTTAATGAGAAAGCATGAAAATGTGCTTACAAATGTGTAATGACAAAGTGTGAAATTTCGATTGCAAAGCCACCTCTGATTGTTTGGAAAGGGCAAGAATTATCTGTATTTTTGTTGTTAAAATGTAGAAAGTGATGTCGCATGCCTCTATTTTGCTTTCTTTAATGAGTAAATCAAGCTATTTTGAATACTCTTTCATACTATATGAGCCATCTGTTTATCAGACATAAAGAAATGGTTGAGTAACTATCTTGGTGGTTTGATAGTGTGTTCTAAAATCAGGCTGCATATAATTAATACCAAGTCACACACAGTAAATGTGTTTTCTAATATTAGGCACACTTTATTTGGAGCTGTTTTAAGATGCCTCTAGGAATTATAGGAATTCATCTATAATATTGTGTTCGCCCAAATCAAATTGCTCATATCCCGCCAATATAAGTCCTTCATTTCTGACATGGCACTTTTCTTTGCTTGATGGTATGATGGGAGGCTGTCTCTGTCTTTCCTTCCTTTTTTGGTTCTGTCATGAATGGTATCCCAGTGATTGCTGTTGACTTTGTACTGGGCTTTGAACTCCAGGTCTGTGTTACTGAGCAGGTGCTTTACTGTTAAACCATGCCTTCAGCCCTTCTCTCCTAGTTGTGATTGCTTTAGCTTCTATCTTTGTAGGGTTGATCTAAATGGTAATTACATTCATTTAATGACTTGATAAATTTCATGACTGTTCCATATTTATCTTCCAATAATCTAAGCAATGCCAAATTGTCAGAAGCAGACAGCTCTACGAATATCTGAGAGATCACTCTCTGCAAGATGGGGGCAGTACAGAGGAAAAGCACCTATGTCATCTCTCATCTTGGGTCTAAAAGACAAACAGGAAGCTAGGAGACCCTGTTTCAGTGGACGATGGCGTCTCACTTGTAGATTTTGAAGATTTAGTGACAATGATACTTTCTCGGCCTGATACCAACTGCTTTCCCTATTTTTTCACCTCACATTCAACCACAGAGTAATTTCTTTCAATAAACAGGAATATTTAAACAAAATTGAATCTGGTACTCTGGCAAAGAAATTCTAATTTGCTTCTCTGAAACCATATCTTGGGCTAGGAATGATCTCTCTCCTAAGAAGCTGTGAAGCTGAATTTAGTCAATCATGGGTGTAGCAAACCAAAGCATTTAAGGTGGAAGCTGTGGGCTGACTCATAGAAATTATGAGGTAGGTTTCTTCCCATATTATCTGTGAATAAGTGATATTACATTACAAGAGTCACTTATGGCATTTATTGTTTTTTACTTTCTTACTTGATGGGAATATCACTTTTTATATTTTTTGCAGAAACATGAGAACTGTGATCCAAGTTTTAAGACTGTCTGACTTGATGCATATTTATAATTCTTTTCATTTCTAGAATGTTGTGTTTTTGACTTTTGGCTGTTTACAAAAACCATATGTTCCTCTCTAATATTAAACTTTTCATCTCAGAACTTTGTATAAAACATTTGACAGTGTTCCAAGTGGAGTTTATTCAGGAAGTGGTTGTGAATAAGCGAGCATAAAGATCAACTTGTCAGGTTAAATTTTGAGTTCTAGAGCCATTGTATTAACTGAACTAGCTTAACGTATCATTACCTCCCTTCAAAGGAGTAGTTGCGACATTTAGACTCTGAACATGGAGCCGCTGGCATACGGATTTGCGGTCAGGAGGAATACTTTTGAACTGGAATGAACAAAAACACACTCCCACTACGTGCATGTGGAGAGTCTGGGTCACACGCAAGCTCTTCTCCTCCGGGTTAGGGCCTAATCAGCACTTGGGTGTCCTCCTGCATTGTGGGCAAGACTTACATAGAGGTTGGGTAGGGTTCTTTGTTTCCAGAAAGGTTTAATGGTAGAAAGATGGGAAAGCCTGAGATGGAAGGTCATGAGTGTGAGTCTAAGCTTTAATGAAACTCTCACTCACAAACTAACATCAAAATGCACACTACTGTCGCATCCCAAATGTCTCCGAATTGTACTGATGTATTGTTCATTTGCAATTGCATGTGTTTTATGTGTTCAGTGACGATGGAACATGAGGCATTCATCAAGCCTGGAGGTGGAGTGAGAATGCAAATTGATGAAAAATAGATGCATATACACAGCAGAAGAGACCATCGAGCAGGGCCAAGGACAGGGATGGTTTTGTGATTTCTGACACTTTCAGGCTTTCTATAGCAAACGGGAATTAACTTTAGAATTTGAAAACCAAGAGTAACATTTCGTGTTCTTTATCTTTGCCTCTATACATTGTGAGGCTTAAGACAAGCTAATTGTTTAAGTTCGAATCATTTACAGATGATGAGATGACATATGTCCAATATTCCTCTCAGGAAAATTTGCATTTTTGTAAGGAAATCCTGTTGTCTTTTTACTCTAATGCATTAGTAAAGATTCCATTTGAAGACTCATTTTTATCCATCTTCCAAATTTTCTTTTCAAAATATGTCTTTAGAGATCAGTAGTTATTATTCACTCTAGTTGGTGATTATAGATTTGAATGTAGCAACTACAGAAGCATAACAGAAAATGAGATTTAGATTTCCAACTCTGAGCTTCATGGCAACAAGTTTTAGCATCTTTGCCTGTCATCAATTTTGTTATGATTTAAGAATCACAGAACAATGTGTCTCTCCTTTCCCACAAACATAATCCCCAAATGCCTGCTGTATTTCTTTCTCATTAACTTTCTCCATTAAAGACATGGACATTGTAATTGTTTTCCGCTTAACACAATCATCAACTGTGCGGAGTACTGAAAATGGTTACTTTTATAAATCTGTCTGTCTAGATGTGAACTTGACTCCATCACTCTTTCTGAATTAGGAGCTCTGCAAATCTGGCTAAAGCAATATACAGAGGATAGATCTGGAAGAAAGGGAGTATATGCATATTAATAGCTACTTCCTGCTCTCTTATGTCAATGTTTTAGAGAAAAATCTGAGCTGAACTTGAGCTCATTCTTAGGGCAGAATTCCCAGAATTACAAAAGCAGTGTTGAGAGGTAATTGAATATACTTAGATTTAGGTCTTAATTACCTTTTTGATTGGTGGTTTATCTTTAGCATGGTGTTTTGATAATGTAGCAGGACCAATTATTTTGTGTGATCTCCCACTGTGTTAAGGAAATGCAGACTGTAATTTTGAGCTAAGTAAGTTCAGTGCAATAATGTTCTAAAAGTGTATCAATTATGGCAGGCTTTTAGTTATATTTTTACCCATATTTAAGCATTCCTAAGGGATTGGATTTTAACAATATCTTGCTCATTTCTTAGTTCTACATCTTTTGATAGTGAGAGCTAGCCATGTGCTTTGGAAAGGATTTACACTTAAAATTATGGCAAAAGTGATCAATATTGTCTTTTTTTTGGGTCAGTCCTGGGGCTTGAACTCAGGGTCTGGCGCTATATCTGAGCTCTTTTGCTCAAGGCTAGCACTTGGAGCCACAGCTCCACTTCCGGTTTTTGAGTAAGTAATTGGAGATAAGACACTCATGGGCACTTTTCTGCCTGGACTAGTTTCAAACCATGATCCTCCTATCTCAGCCTCCTGAGTAGCTAGGATGACAGGTGTGAGCCACCAGCACCTGGTTTCAAAATTGTCTTCTTCTAAGGAGAAAAAGTGTTGGACAAATATGATGATCCATTTTTAGTTAGGCACATGTAGCATGAATGTGGTGGTTGAGTGAATACATAGATGTTTACAGCTTAGCAAGATAATAAATAGGTAAAGAAACAGTAATGGAAACTGGCCATAATGGCCAAGTTCACAGAGTAAATTTCTCAAGGCCCCATGTTGGCTCTTATTCCACTGGAGACACTGAACTTACCCTATGGCCTTCAGGTACAACACCCCGGCAACCTTAGGAGAAAATACAATGAAATCAATGATCCCTGGGCCTCAAAGGCCACTGAGCCTCTAGGGTTAGGTCTAGAATACAAAAGAAATACACAGAATTGTCACATGTTACAGATGAAATTAGAAAAAACAACCCATCATGTAAGCCTGGCGACCATTTTAAAGCATTTAGTTAATCCATTGGGCTGGTGACTAGCATATAGGTTCTCATGGTCTCTTCTCTGGGCTGCAATGCGGTCTTCTGAATGCATTCAGCACCCAGTGAACTATGGGCTGCTAACTGGAGGTTCCTACTGTTGGAGTCCTCTATGTACTTCATCAAGACATCAGAAGTGAACACGTGGTGGACATCAAGTTAAAACTGTGATTCCCAACCCTTAGCTACCCCTTCATCATCTACCATGTGGAACTGATAACTTCTGACAACCCATAAGAGAGCATTTCCACCTGGTAGGAGCTGGAGCAAGGGCCATGATGAGAGACCAGCATGGGTCACGCTCAGTACTCTGCCTGCTCAGCCTTCAGAGGTGAGCTGAGAATGCTCCTTGTGGATAAGTGGGAGCTGCTCCATTCATACCCGGTGAAGAGTTGCATAGAGTGATAGCCTATCATTTTCCCTGTTGCTTATGTTAGTATTTATTTGATTCAGAGGACTTTGTAATATGGTTATGCATTCATTATGGAAATATTATAAAATGGGGAGACAAGACATTCCAAATGGGTTTACCCAAAGAACAGTTCAAGTGTTTGTGACGTGTTTGTCCTGACGTGTTTGTGACAGTTTAATGAAAAGTGACTTATTGTATGAAATTAATTAAGCACATTTCTCTTTTAAGGTGAAGAATTCGCTAAAGTTAAAAACATGGTTAGCACAAGGATTTTACCCTAACATTTTCTCATGTCTTATAAGACTTAATTTGATTTTAACAGGTGATCTTTAAAAAAACAAAATAAAGGATCATATGAGGATTTTCTCTCTCTCTCTCTCTCTCTCTCTCTCTCTCTCTCTCTCTCTCTCTCTCTCTCAGAATTGCAATGAGAATTTCCACTTAAATAATAATCCACATGCTATTTAGTGACCTTAAAAATCCACCTTGTTCTGGATAATTTTAATAGCATTTTTCCCAGAAAAGTATAGGAATTTTAAGGAGAAATTGGTATATTTTTTTCTGAGATTGTAATGGGTTTTATCTAGCCTTTTATGTAACTAGAATTTATGTTGGACACAATGTAATGTGACCACACAAGTATTTTTGCAGCTGAGAATTTTGCAGCTGAGAAGATATGATGGATAACGTGAGATGTATGTAAGGAAGAAATGCTAAGTCTACAATTGTATGACATGTGATATTTCTAAATCACATTGAGACTTGCTCATTAGTCAGTCACAATAACATCAAAGGCAAACAACAATAGTTATTGTTCTTTCTTGTAGATGTCCTTAATTTCTATGCTCTTCCCAGATCATTTTAAATCTTTCATAGCTATGAGGATGTGCACAAATACATATAAAATCTATTTGAGATGAAATTCTAAAATAATTCAGACATAAGAGACAGTCACTACTTTTAAACTTCTTTGAAATAGAATCTTAAAATAATTCTACTTCAAGGTGAGGACAAGAAATAATTAAAATGTTGATATTTTAAATAGCAACCCTTTGAGTGGGACTGTTCTGAATTATAGCTTATCAAAGAAGTTTTCTGATCATGGAAAGGCAGAGAACAAAACCTCCAGTTTGGGTTGGGAGTGTAGCTTTATGGTAGCATGCAAGTCTACCATGCATGAGTTTCAAGTCCAGTACCACACACACACACACACACAAATCCACAACTGTAAACCCAAACTTTACTACAACTAATCGTAACCAGTGAAACTGATATAAATTGATTATTTTAGAGCACTTGTGATGATCCAAGCGCTGCAATGTCTCCTCATTACAATCCCCTGCGTTAACATTTCATTAAACTCATCTAAAATGAATGAGGGCCCTGTGACCCAGAATAAGGAAGTCAACTTATTGGATAGCTATTAAGGAGTCCATCTGGGGTTCCAACCATGGTGTGTCAATCTATAGAGCCCATTCACCTTTCATGTTGATGAGAACAGTGAACTCCTGACATGGAATATGGAAGGCAGGCAAGGGACCATCTATCCTCCCATCTGCAGTCCGGAAGGCACACTTCCAACTCACTGGGTACAATTCTGTACCTGCAAACGTACATCGTGGTCAGCTCTGCACATTTTTACTTGTCTACGAATATTAACACATCCATTCACAATGGTCTTAGGAATGTATCAGTAATTCACTTGTCTGCATTTGTTGTTTTTGTTGTTTAATTTGTGATAATAGCAACAATAACAAATGTTAGTAAGGACCTGAGGCTGGCCATTTAATGGGGAGACAGATGGTGGCAGCTGTTCCCTGGACTCTGTTCTACTCACTATTTGACAACAAATAAATCTCCATAAAGCCATTCTCTGCAAGGAAATATGTTACAAAGAACAGGAAGGTGTGTGTGGAGGACAGCACTGTGCTGGGCACATGGGAGGCGATCTCAGGCGAGCTGAAGGTGAACCCTTCCAAGTGGGACAAGCTAAGCAGTCACCATGTACCAGAGAAGTCTGAAATGGCAGACCAAGGATCCTCATTGTTTGGTCCTTAGGATTTTAATAATGCATATCAGAGATGACTTCACCACTTACATCAAGAATAAAATAGATATTTCACTTTTCATTGTAATAGTGTATATTGCTGGTACAAAAGAATGCATTTAACTAATCATTTTCATTTCTCTGTGTTAAGTTCTTTGATCATTGATACTGATCAATATATATCAATCATATAAATGATCAATCAATTGATCTTCTATCTACTGATACTTATCTACCTATACATAGATATTGAACATATACTTTATATATGATCTATCATCTCTATTATCTATCATCCACCTATCATCTAACTCTGTCATCTATCTATCTAATATAGTGAGGTAAAGAACTTATATTGATTCAGATAGTTCAAGGACTACAACGTAGAATCATGGATTCTAAGGTAGGATATGCTGCATATAGCATAATCTTGCACAATTAAAAAATTCTTGGTTGGAGAAAAAGATGACTACACTTCATATTCCACTTCACCAAGTAAACATTTTGTATCCACTTACATTATATTTGGTGCAGGAGATGGAATCATTCTTTTTTTATTTTTCTTTTTAATGAAGTTGAAAAGATTTTAGTTTCTTTTCCATTTAAAAAAAAACCTTTACACTCAGTTCATTATCAAGGGCTGGCCAGCATCAGCTCTTTTAGGCTTTAATTTGATATAATTCATTAGTCTTCCTGACACATCTTATGGATTTGTGTTATTCTTTGAAACTGCCCTTGATTAACCTTCTCTTCCAGCTCTTTGACTTGTTCTTCTAAAACCTGAGCTGTGTGGTAATGTGGGTGTTTCTCTCCGGTGACCAGGTTTCTTCTTGTCTTATTTGTTAGAGTAACTTCTGATTATAAAATAAGAACTCATAAAAGTCTTTTGGTCTTCTCCAATCATTCTGCCTTTCGTATATTTTTAAGAGTAAAATGGAAGCAAATAAAAAACGTGAATTTTCCTTGTGAAAATTTCTCTTGATCTTTTTATTGACTTAGAAGAAAAGAGAAAAAATAAAATAAAAATTAATCACAGAAAAAAGTTAAAAAATGTAAATAGCTTACAAATATGGGTAAACTATAAAATCCTTATTGAGTCTTATTTATACTATTATCTGCGAGAACAGATTTTTTTTTAATGCTTGGGTCCATATAATGAATATGTGAAATAAAGTGTACAACTTTCCCCCAAATAGCCAGAAGTTTAAGATGTAGTTCACATTCTCTCTTTATATGTTAGGATGCCAGACTTAAGTTCCAACGTGTGAAATCGGGATATAAGATTTTAGCAAGTAGCAGTGAAAGGCAGCTCACCTATTTTTATTGGAAAAGAAGTTGAGAGGAACAAGTTAGTATTAGTATTAATGTTGCTGTTCTCCTCCTTCTGCTTCTTCCTCTTCCCCTCCCTTTCCCTCCCCCTCCCCCTCTTCTTCTTCCTCCTCCTCCTCCTCCTCCTCCTCCTCCTCCTCCTCCTCCTCCTCCTCCTCCTCCTCCTCCTCCTCCTCCTCCTCCTCCTCCTCCTCCTCCTCCTCCTCCTCCTCCTCCTCCTCCTCCTCCTCTTCTTCTTCTTCTTCTTCTTCTTCTTCTTCTTCTTCTTCTTCTTCTTCTTCTTCTTCTTCTTCCTCTTCTTCTTCTTCCTCCTCCTCCTCCTCCTCTTTCTTCTTCTTCTTCTTCTTCTTCTTCTTCTTCTTCTTCTTCTTCTTCTTCTTCTTCTTCTTCTTCTTCTTCTTCTTCTTCTTCTTCTTCTTCTTCTTCTTCTTCTTGTTATTATTATTATTATATCTACATTAACCATTCCATGTCTACCTACAGCTTTTCAGAAGGGAGATGTCATATTGGTTACAGCAGAAGGGTAGATAGTGTGACCGACTAAAAATGATTCTGTTTTCTGGCCCTAGATGACAGGCATGTGCATTGGGACTGGAACTGAGGGTGCGAGGCATAGTTGCATACACCTGTTATCTCAGCACTTGGGAGTTTGCAGCAGTAAGAAAATAACCTCAAGGCTAGCCTACTCTATATAATTTGCTAGCATGGACCCATAGCAAGACCTCTTACAAAAAACAGCAAAGCGCAGAAATTGGGATGAATGAATTAACTGATTGTTGTTTATTTCCTCATCTTTCAGTTCTTCTGAAAGGTGGTTATGTGTCTAATTCCTTATATTCAGTCCCTTCCTACTTTGTATCTTACTTTGTATTTTCTCCTCTCAGAATATTGACATCCTGTGTGTTTGCAAGCTCAGAAACTACTCATTTTTAATTTCTAAAGATGTCAGTGTCTCAGCTTCAGATTTCTATACTAACATTTGGAAATCCTGAGTCTTAAGTTCCACAATTTCAGAACCCTGATTATTAAGGAGGACAAATATGTACTTTATAAATATAATTATCCTCATTTTTCCATGTTTGGAGCATTTTTTGTTGTCAATCTCATGGGAATTTCCACTCAAAAAGATTTCACTATTTACTTTTTCAAAATATACCCCCTACTCATAGTTTGTTAATTTTGCCATATTTTGGATAATGAGTGCTTTTAAACATCCTGTGGTCTAAAGGCTTGGTTCTCAGCTTGAGAGGTAGAAGTCTTTAAATGTCTCCCTTTCCCTGCTAAAATTTTGCCCCTGGGCCTGGCACCAGTGGCTCACACCTGTTTTCCTAGCTATTCAGAAGGCTGAGATCTGAGGATTGTGGTTTGAAGCCAGCCTGGCAGGAACATATAGTGAGACTCTTATCTCCAATTAACCACCAGAAATCCAAAAGGGAGCTGTATCCCAAAGTGGTAAAGTGCTAGCTTTGAGCGAAAAAGCTCAAAAACAGTGCCCAGGACCAGAGTTCAAGCCCCATGACAGACAAAAAGAAAAAAAGTAATTAATGTCTTTGTCATATAAAGGAAGGTGAGGGGCATCAAAGGTGGCATTGGAGAAACCCCTAAATCTTTGTTGTATGCAAAGTTGAGCATGTGGGTAAGAAGATAGGGAACCTTACAGTTGGAGCTTAGTGGAAGGAAGCTAGGCCATTAGCTCTCCTCCCTCCCTCCCTCCCTCTCACCCTCTCTTCACTTTTTCCCTCTCTCCTCTTTCTTCCCCTCTCTCTCCCCTTCCCCCTCTGCATTGACTCTTACATTTGAATCTCTATTTCAAATTCTAATTCCCGAAACACCACATATTTCTTTTCCTATTCTTTGGGTTATTCTGACCATTAAAATATTTTATGTGAGAAATGTTTAATACCTACAGGACTTAGGGGCCACTTTTAAGATCCTGAAACCATTCTGTCTTTACAGTCATCTTCTCATTGGTATATTTTACATGATGGCAGAAGGCATGGTGTCTTTCACAAGTATTCATATAATAAATTCTTATTCCGATTACATGGCTCAAATACTGGAGTTGTCCAGGTTCAAACCTTGACCTCCCCTCCTATATGTTACTAAAGTTTCTACCAGGGGAATTAATAATACAAACAAAATTGTAAGAATACATATATATATATATATATATATATATATATATATATATATATATATATATACACACACACACATATATGGGTTTTTTGGGGGGTCCGGTCATGGGGCCTGAACTCTGGGCCTGGGCGCTGTCCCTCAGCTCTTCAGCTCAAGGCTAGCGCTCTACCACTTGAGCCACAGCGCCACTTCTGGCTTTTTTCTTTTTGCTTATGTGGTGCTGAGGAATTGAACCCAGGGCCTCAGGCATGCAAGGCAAGCACTCTACCCCTGAGCCACCTTCCCAGCCCCTAAGAATATATTTTTAATAAAGAGAACAATTGTTTTAAAGCCATTTAGAAGGACCCATTTACATAAAAATACTAGCATGGAACACACTAGCCATTTTATTTCTTCATTAGAATCTATCTAAAAGGATTACAAATTAAGGAATACTTTATTTTATCCCAAATCTTGATTACTTTACATAAAAATACACCGATCTCTCATAAATTAGCTAACTCAAGCTTTTCAATGATTTTTTTCTCTATTTTCTTTTCCAATTACTGGTTATTCATAGCTGATTATTATGAGAAAATGAAAATGCAGAATGTATAATAATGTATTGAAGAAAGACACGGCAAAGGATTTTTTTCTGTGTCCTAAGTTATCATTATAAAAGATATTTTAAATCACAAACTGCATTCTCCTTGAGATACCCTTTTTCTCCTGTCTAGATACTTCCTATCCTTTCTCCGCTCCCCCCCCAGCCACCCCCCCCTTATCTTTCTAAATTCAGTTGGGAACCCTTCAAAAAGCTATTAACTAACTTTTTAAACTTTGATATTACATAATATTGATTGAGTTAAATAAGACTTATGCAGACATTTCTATAGGAGTCCAGATCCCTGACCCCAGCATTAATTTGAAGTTCCTTATCATCCAAAGAGCATTGATATGGAAATAGGAATGCTAGCTTCCAATGTGACTGCTTCCAACAGTCATTCTTTAAGAAGACTGACCAGGGCCACAGCTCTGCTTTGCAAGCACAGATAAAGTTTGTCCAAGGTCGGCTTCAGAATATGGCTTTGCTTGCACCTTGAAGTCCCAGATTACTGGCTCATGGACAAAATGAAATGTACAATTTGTAAAAAAATAAACCTTGAGTCCCTCTCTTTCCCTTTCCACCACAAAGGTATATGATTAATAAAATAGTTCTTACTTGTTCCAAAAGTTTCCATTTTAATCATACTGATTGCCATTTTAGTGCCCACTTTGTAAAGCTCCAGGATTCTGCCATTTGCGGTTCAAGGAAATGGAATAACTGGACTCTTAGATTCATTATGATGACTCAAGAAATATATTTAGAAATTACTTCACTTGAGATATGAAAAATTATACAGAGGGCAACTCTCCTAAATTAGTTAAATTCTAGCTGTGCATTGATGTCAACTAAGTAATAATAGACACCTCTATGTGTTAGGATATTTAGGATTAAGAATGGTTACTGCAAATTTCACTGAATGGGGGAATAAGAGGGAATTAATGAGTAAAGGAGGAAAGGGAAATAGGACTACAATTTAGCATCCAGAAAACAGAAGTATGTAATGAACCATCCGCTATTGTGTCTTGGCCACAAGCCAGATTTTAGCATTGTTACAGAAAGACAGATCCTCGTTTTGCATTAGTTACCATGTATTTCTGTCACTTGTTACTTGGAATCTGATCATGTTCCAATTAGTACTTAACATAAAAGATATTATTGTTATACAAACTACTGGCAAAAAGTGTTTTCTAAAATCCTTATCACACACATGCACACACAAACACACATATGCCTACATAAGTGCACACACACACAATACATACACAAATGGGTACACCTTTCTGGTTCGAAGCTCAGATGGACCTACATATTTAGCTGTCAGCCTACAAGAGAAGACAGGCAAGTGTTAAGCATAGCCAATACATCAACCAATTTCTTCTAAACTCAGAAGCTGGTGAAGGATCACAGTTCAGAGCAACTTCTCTCAAAGTATTCATAGGGAACACTTCTGTCTTTTAGCTTGTATTTTCCAATCTCTTGATAATCAATACTTTTGCACAATAAAATAATAATAATAAAAAAAAGACAATAGTAGGAAAATAAAAGGACATAAAAATTCAGGACTATCATGTTTATTATTATATCTAGTAGACATAAGTTGCTGTAGAGTTCTTGCTGGTTTTGCTCTCTGTCTACCCTTCTCCAATTATAGCTTGTTGACCTTAGAACCCTACTGAGCATCGCTGGTTTACAATCCCCTGTGGAAGAAGGGCAAATTATTTATGAACACTAGCAAAGACTTGCTAGTACCTGAGATACAGGAGTGCTAGGTACCCACTTACCTCTACCATCTTCTTTCGAAATAGTCTCACCAAGTGCCATGTTAAGATGTTTGGAGTTAAGGATGCCTGTTGGAGATCTCCTTGAATGTGGGGTTCTGAGGGACTCAAAAATATTGCAAAAATACTATTTGTTATAAAAGTACACAATGCAGCAAGCTCTAACATCTAGAACAGCTCAAGTTCTAAACAGCTGAGTTTTTTTTGACAATGGACACAGGTATTTAATAAACGTTTTCTTTCTTTTTTTCTTTTTTCCCATTGATGAGTGAAGCTTTAGAAATAGATTTACTTCATCTCTAAAACTATTTGCAATAGTGCCCAGAAGTTCAAAGATACCTAGTCTTTTGGGAAACTTTTAGACTTATAATATTAAAAGACATGTCTAGAAAATGTCAAGGAAAATATCAAAATGGAGCTGCATTGGTTTGGAGCCTTTAAAATGGAGAAGGGACATCATTATTAGTCAGATGGGTCAAAGGTTGCAAACCTCTGGCTTTCTTTTTTTTTATTGTGAAAATACTGTACAATTACATTTACAATTACATGGTTACAATTACATGGGCAAGATAATGAGTACATTTCTTATCAAGCATTGTAGCCTCCTCCTTTGTTTCCCCTTCCCATCCCTTCCCATCCTCCCCCACTCCCCCATCCTTTCCTCCTCCCCCCCCCAACCAAAGTTGTGAAGTTCGTTTTCGACATAACGACTTTTACATCTCATTGTTGCAATGGGTCCACCTGTATCCCTATTTAAATGATTTGTTTTTTCCCTTCCCCTCCACAAATTATACCAACTCTGGCTTTCTTAAATAAGCCCCTACCCCTTCTTCTAAACCACATGTGGATTGAAGCACAGGCAAATGTCTTTATTGCAATCCCACTCAACTCTTGGCAGTTCCATTCACAATTTCAATGATACAACCCTGGCTACCTTGTAGCTAGACACTTCAGACATGATCCCTGTCTTGAATCTGTGTTTTCCCAGACCCAAATCCTCATTATCCCTAAGGAAATGCAATTGTCTGCTGTGTTTTTTGACTTTATTTATTTTTTTCCTCAGTTGAATTGTGCTTTGTACATCAGTGCACACTAAAATCACCATGGTTCTTTCCATTGGAATTGTATGGAAAATGGGACTCCCCTGAATTGAGGAAAGAGATTTTATTTGATTCAATGGTTAGCAGAAAATGATAAGGATTAGCCTAGATGGCTAGGTTTAGCCAAAGAGTGGATACTGGCATCTGTGAGGAGATGGTGAATCTCCAGGTAGAAGGTATGATGCCAGGGTCATAAACACTGGCTGCTTTCTCATTATTCATCTTAAGATTGATAGCATGGCTGGCCAGCCTCTCATTCAGATACTTGTAGCAGTGAGAGTCTCTGGCTCTGATCAAATTTATGCCTATCAGTAACCATAGTGCCTTTTTTCCCTTTTAATGTTGTTGTTGTTAGTTCTTCAAGTATTTTAAATATCTAGCCCCATTACCAGCTGCCAAAGAACTGGATGATTTTTGACACAATGGATGTAATGAATTGTCTTCAAAACTTTTAATTAAACAAAGTACATTATTTTCTCCTTTTTTGTATTTAGGATTCATACAAGTAATTAACTTATATTTTATATAACTGTTATTTCTAAGTCAAAGAGACTTCAGGCACTTCACTTTTCTGATGACTCTCTGTACATCTGATTTTAATTTTGTGTGTGCTTATCCTGAGACTTGAACTCAGAGGCTGGGCACTGTCCCTGTGCTTTTTGTTGCTGTTGTCGAAGGCTAGCACTCCACTCCACAACTCCAATTCTAGTTTCTTTGGTGGTTAATTGGAGACGAAAATCTTACAGAATTTCCTGCCCAGGCTGGCTTCAAACTGAAATCCTCAGATGTCAGCCTGAGTAGGTAAAATGATAATGTATGAACACTGCCACCCGACACATAAAATTTTTTTAAATTATTCAATTAAATATTAAAATCAAACAAAGCAAGATGAAAAGAATAATGGAGTTAATACATCTTTCAGGATACTAATTCTATAAAAACCATTTCTTTGGGCCACCATTCTTATAGTAATTAAATATGGTAATTTATCTGTTGCAAAAATGATCCTATTAGAACACAATATTAGTTGTAGTAAGTCCTAAATTCTTCAAAAGTAATGTAATTTGTTTCTAAGCTTTCTCCAATTAAGGTTATTGGCTCATTCAATATGAAACTGACTTAATGAGTAAAAACCTGTCAGGCACATTAAGTAATACACAAAGCAGAGCTCAGAGTTCAAGTTCCTGTTGTGCAGTTGATATACCTTTATTGTTCTAAATGGGATAGCCACAAGGGAAGGTTTTTATCTAGGCTACTTCAAATATTATTTTCCCTTACTATTGCTGTACACTATGTCAAGATAATTAAAGTACTGATATCAATTAATTTTTCCCTTTCTTATTCTGTTTCTGGGGATAAATTCACCTTGAGATTCAAGTATGAAAGATGAAATCATTTGTGTTTACAATGTGAAGTTTATTTTATGCTTGATGATATTTGAAAGCCCCTTGACAAGTCATTGTAATTTGCATTGGGGTTGATATAAGTTTGCAGGCAAGGTGATATTGTGTGTGGTCATCTATAAAATACACAATCCTCTACAACTTTCCCACATACGCACATAGAATGACAGGACTGAAAATTCTTGCTGTAGTGTTTGGATGTTAAGACCAAGATTTTTTTTATGCACTGACATTGGAAGGGCTGTAATAACTATTGAGTAAAATATAGAGCTGGTTAGGTGGTGTTAATAGGATTCTACGTCCATGCAACATGCTGGGAGATTTAGAACAGGCTGTGAAGAACAACAGATTGACACAAATTGGATCTAGCTACCAGTTATATATGAATTTATGGGAACAATAAAACAGGTTAAGTTATTCTTGGTGGCTTCAGAGAATAGAAACGAGAAAGACCCAAGGCAAAAGCTACATAAAACTCAAACGGAGAAACACAAAGATCACAAATAACCGAGGAAAATGGGAATTTAATAAAACAAAAACAAGAAACAACAATCTGTAGTCCGATGGGATATACAGTTTTCAGAAAGGGCTATAAATGCAGAATTTCTCAACCTTATATTTCAGAAAAATTAATGTTTTCCTTAAAGAAAATGTGTATATATTTTTACATACATGAATTATGTTCACTTTATTAAAATATTTTCTTGCTAAATTAAACAATCCTACGTTGCTATTTATTCATAACATAAAAAGAAGTGCTATGATCCAGGCACCAGTGGCTCATGCTTGCAATCCTAGCTACTCAGGAGGCTGAGATCTGAGATTGTGGATGGATGTCAGTCCTAACAGGGAAGTCCATACAACTCTCATCTCCAGTGAGCCACCAGAAAACTGAAAGTGGTGCTGTGGCTCAAAGTATTGGAGCATTAACCTTGAGCAAAAAAGCTCAGGGACAGTGCTCAGGCCCTGAGTTCAAGCCTATGACCTACCAAAACAACAACCAAAAAATACATATGATTTTTAACATTGTCTTGGGAAAACCAAAATTTTTACATCTAAATGCCTAAGGAAAATTTAGATTTAAGAAACACTTAAAAAAGGACATACAGAATATTAAATGAAGAACCACCATGCTTAGTTCAGCTTGCATGACTCCTTTTACCTAAATTGCAAACCTTATGTGTTCTCAGTATTTTATAGGATATAGGAACTGAAAAATAAAAGGGAATGGGTAAGTAATACTATTTCAAGAAACAGGACTCAAACCCAATTTGGTCTGCTCACAAACCTCTTAGGTTTTCCATTAGACGATGTGCTATACCTTCATTTAAATGAATTAATTGTGTAAGTTGTCTATAGGAAAATAAAATTACAATCATACATTTACCAATTTTTGTTGTTGTTTTGTTTTATTTTTTGAGACAGGATCTTGCTATGCAGTCCAGGCTGGCCTCAAACCTAGAATTCTGCCTCAGCCTCCTTAGTGCTGGGATTGTAGGCACAGCCTGCCGCGTCCAGCAAGAAAATCATTTTTAATTAGCAAAGACCAAAGCTTTGAACGAAGCCTCCAAATTAGCCAGCAGAGCTGACTGACCAACGAAAGCCTCTTAGAAGGCCGGAAGTTCCTACAGACAATTACGAGGTATTCATGTAACAATTTTTATGAATCTATTCCCTTGTGATTATTTTTATGAATTTTCTCAAGATCTTAAGTTCTGGCTTTATCTCCCAGTTAAGTTTTTAATAGATGACTCCCAATATGTTTTGGAGTCAAAATTAAATGACAAACAAGATCATCAGACAGAAAAAACTGAACACATTCCTAGGAGTACCTTCAATTCTACAGAAAACATTCTGCATATCTTCAGTATATTATATGCATACATTATATACCAATCCTCTGAACGGGTTTATAGATTGTGAACCAAGAACTCGTGAGTTTAATAATGTCCCAACATTCACACAATCACTTCATAATCCTTTTGAGAATTATATCTTGTGTCATTTTCCAGTTGAGTCTCCTCTGTCCCACGCTGTCTCCCAAAGGTCACTCTAAATACTAAATCAGTTTCTCACTTTGGAGTTTCTCTGAGCAAATGTTGCGAGTCTCTTTAGAATCACATCTATTTCCTGGCTCTTTTGTAATTGTCATGGTGCTCTTTAGTCTCCGTGGGAATGTTAATCAGTCTTGAACCTCCCCGCTGCCTCAACCCTCAACACAGCTTCCTGATCTTACAGAGAAAAGAGATGGACTCCTAGCACCTTAATACATGTCCTATCAGTTAGCAGAACCAGCAACCGAATCTGAAGTTCTTCTGCTTTATGCCTCAGAGCCATTTGGATGAAGAATACGTTGTTTGAATCCAGGAGGCAGTAGGCATTTGTATATTTTATTCTCCACATTTTACTTACTATACATAAGAAAATGATATTCTCATTCTATGAAAATTACGAGGAATGGAAATAGCCCATACTATGTGAAGATTATAAATGGAAGGTTGAAACACTTCAATTATACCTTGCACAAATATTTCTGAGAAGGAAATCTGAATAGAATATTGTGACAGCACTCACTGTTTGTGGTTGATTGGTTAAAGGGAAAAAAAGAAAAGGAAATACTTGGTACTTCCTTTGTTGCTACTCGTTCCACACAGAACTGGATGGGCTTGGAGATGCTTTTGCCTCTTTGTGGGTACATTTTAAAAAATAGAATATTCTACAGAAATATACACTTGTAATTGTGATGTTTCCAAGGGAAACAAACAAACAAAAACCTCCCAAAAAAACCTTTAATGCAATGATAGGAAATTGAATTCATCATCTCCTGCTTCTGTTACTCTGAGGTATGTGTTTTTAAAGTGTCTTCACTTGTCCAATGTGCAAATAAAAAATAACTTCTTCATTATCAACCCTAAATATGATCACTGTATATGACAATTCTTCCATAGTTAATGAATTTGGGAACATCATCTTTATTTATGCAAAGCATTGCTTAATGGCAAGGTTGTGTACCTGCTGGATTCCATATACATGCTGCCATTGGATTGGAAATCTCCATGGCAGGAATGGTCAGCATGGAATTCTGACACTGAATGATACCTTGAGTCAACAGTCATGTTTTTCCATGTGAATCTCTGGTAGATAATTATGACCTCAATTTTCAGCCACACCTCCACCTGACTAACTCTGGTAGTGGCCCAGACAAGAACTACTTTTACATAATGAGCTATTAGCAGATACAAAAGAAGCAGGCTTTACAGAACACTTACAATGGCCTGCTCACGTCTCCTGGACTGATCTGTGACGGTAGATGTAGTGAAAACCAACTAACTAGATCTCAAAAGGTTTCACAAATTTGAGAAAAGACATGCTGTATGTGTGGGTCATGTGGTAGAAGGGTAGTTAGTGCAAAGCCCTGAGTTCAAACCCCAACACCATGAACACAGAAAACCAAAACAAACAAAATAGAAGTGAAAAGGCCAGAGATGGTCACAGAAAAAAAGTATCCCAGTTCACAAAGCAAAATACTCTTTAGAAAAGTGTGGTTCCCACTCTGTTAAGTAAGAAGTGTTTTCTGCTGTGGGGTGTGGCCAAACATTGAAAACCAAGCTACCTTTGCAGGTGAATCTATTGACCTACTAACATTATGGCAAATTGTCGGTAGACCTTGCTGAGACGCAGGAAGACCAGATGACTGGTTATCCAGAGGACCGAGAACACACGCCCTACCATGCCTGGATTAGCTGTGTCATCTCCGAGCATGAAGGGCAAAAAAACCTTCAGGAATAATGATTCTATAAATTTAAAGCTATGTGGTTTATAGATTTTTCTAAGCAGAAAAGACATCTAGGAAATTGGAAAGTGCTTCTAAAGTGACCTTACCTACTGTGACAAATCTATGGTCATTCTATTTGTACCAAACAATTAAAAGGTCAATGAGACACACAAAAAATGAAATCTAAATATGAATGTCAGATTTTCTATGTATATAGAACTCCTTTGGATTCTAACCCACAGTATAACAGCCCAGGAAAAGAACCAGGGGCAGGGGTCTATCAATAATTAGTTTATGCCAATTCATAGTCTCTACATAAAACATCAGATAAAAACACCTCACAGTCTAAAAGTGGATCAGAAATCTGCTTGTGGGTGATCATTGCCTGAAAGTTCTCCAAGTCCATAAGCAGAATAACTCTATTTCTCTCTCTCATGTGGTGTCTCAGGATGCCTGTTGAAGCTGGGCAGGCATCCAAGTGACGAGTGACACATCCTGCCCATAGTACGGCAGAATGTGCCTGCTGGTAGATCCCTTTATCCTTGGTCTGCAGTGTAATGATCTGAGCAAATGATAAAGAGCCATTGATCTCTAGCACATAACATTGAGCCAAATAAATAGAGTTCAAATGGTTTCCCTATTCAAAGAAATCCTGAACTTGTGATCAAAATCCTTGTGATTGTATGCATTTTATTCTTTAAAGTCCAAGAGAAAGTCTATCAAGTATATAATACTTTAATAGATGGTCTTGTTGAAAACAGAAAGAAAATTATATATATATATAGATGAAAGTCCATTTAAAATATGATTTTTGACAATGTAAAAATAATACAACAACTAATTCCAATTAGGAGCTGAACTTTGAGACTGAACTTTTGTAAGATATATAAAGATTTTTTTTAGTGCATAACCTTGTTTTTATTCTACATATGTAAATCTAGACTTTCTAATATTAACCTGACATATGCATAACATTCTTGCAATAATTTTTTTCTAACTAGTTTGTACAAATATTCCATAACAAATAATAAGTATGGACTGTGATTCTATTTGGAAATAACTAAATGCTCCCTGGAATACTTATGGGTTTTTGTTGTTGTTGTTTTATTTTGTTTTCACCAACCAGGTGATAAAATTAATGATCAGTAGGACTTCCTCTGGGACACCAGAGTGGATTGTATTAAAGAAAACATAGAAATTATTTTTTGTCTTCATAGTTGGTGATGCTGGCACTTGAAGTTAGCATGCAGTTGCCCTGCCATGCAAAACATTGCTTTATCTCCTTTTGTTTCAGCAATTATTCAAACAGAATATTGCCCATTTTGCCTAGGGCCCTAGCACCACACTTCTGCTACCTCTACCTCCCATCTAGCTAACATTTTAAAGTGTATTATCATACTCAGCTTGTTTTGTTTTGTTTTGGTTGGTCATGGGGCTTGAACTCTGGGCCTGGGTGCTGTCCCTGCACTCTTCAGTTCAAGGCGAGCACTCTACCTCTTGAGCCACAGCACCATTTTTCAACTTGTTTTGTTGAGATATGGGTTTCACTAATTTTTTGTCTAGGCTGGCCTTCAACTAGGATCCTCTGGAACTCTGTGTTCCAAGTAGCTGAGATTACGGGTGTGTAACACACAGCCCAACTGTGGAAATTTTTCTAAATATGCTAGATATCATGATTAAGACTGTAAACAGAAAATACTCTAAATTTATTGACTACATGATTAAAGAAACCTTTAGCCATACATGCAAATGTTTATAGCTGCAATGCATATCATCTCTAGGATAGTACCCAGTGATTTCTGTTCCTAGTATGTTAGCCCTGTGTCTTTTACCTGTTCTTCTTTTTCTTTTCTTTTTTTTTGTGGTTGGTCTAGGACCTGAACTCTGGGTCTGGCACTGTAACCCCAGCTCTTTAGGTCAAGGTTAGCACTTTACCACTTGAACCATGGCACCACTTCTGGCCTTTTTCTGCTTATGTGGTATTGAGGAATTAAACCCAGGGCCTCATAAATTCAAGGCAAACACTCTATCACTGAGCCACCTTCCCAGCCCCTTTTACCTGTTCTTGAATGTGGTCCAGACTTAGTGGCTTACATAAGACAATGAGAATTCAGATAAAGTGATGGAATTTTAGACCACCCAAACAGGCTTACCTGTTTCTTACATCTCTTGATTCCTGGTTCAACTCTGTTTCTCTCTTTCTTCCTTTCTTTTTTCCCCCATCCCTCCTCCTTTTTGTCCTTGCTCTCTTTCTTCCTTTCTCCTTTTATTCCAGCTCTCCTCCTTCTCCTCCTTATCACCTCCCTCTCTCCTTATCCTCCCCCCCCCCCCACTAAGTTTTAGGGCACTTTATTATACAGAATTCCGTAGCTATTTAGATCACAACTAGAAACATTTCAAATACTCATTCACTTGAAAGAACTCTATACAATGTTTTATCAATACCCTACATTTTTACTATTAGTTGATTTCTTTTTTAAATACATTTTTTATTATTTTATAGTAGTTGTACAAAGTCACCACTCAATCAATCTGTGTGTAAGTATAGCGCAACTTGGTAATGTCACCCTTGGTCATTCTCTTCCCCCCCCACATCCCTTCTTCTCCTCACAACAGTTCATTTTCTAAGTAATAAAATATACAAGGCACATAGATGATCATTTCAGGTGGATTTCTCTGGATTCTTTCCTTTATTTGTATTTCATTCTCATCTATGGTTTAAGAAGTGAAATTGGATGTGAGAATTATGATATGAAAAGGGAATAAATTATCTCATAAATTCATTCGGTTTAGATCTCTTTGGGTAGTAAAAAAAGTAATTTTTATTTTAGGTGATATCTCATTAGTCTCACTCATCTAGGCTGGAGTAGAGGCAGTTTATGCTGCTGTATTTATTCCATTTAGTCTTAATTCCATAACATGTTGTGGTTATAAATTTCCACCACACTCCAATGTTTGGTGCCACTGGCAGGTAATTTAGGTAGAAGGCACCATTTCGAAGGCTAGCTTGGAAACTGCTCTGGGCATTGAGGTGGGGACTAGAAGACCCTGCTTAGCTCCTACAGTTCTGCCAGGAGGACAAATGTACTCTATCAACTTGGACCAGCCATTTTTCTAGGAGTTAGTTATCAGTGAGGGGATGGGCGGGCTCTTGTGTTGTCATAGACACCTTAAGGAATGACCTGTCACACACACACAGACATAAGTCAGCATGCATTAGTGTAACAAGATTGTCCATGAATAGAGTCAGGGGAAGAAACATAAATATCTAGATATGTATAATTTTTAGCATTTATTACTATTAATTATATTCATAGTACTAGACTGTATCATCTATATTTTATTTTCTTCAAACCAAATTCCCAAAAGGCTACAGATATACTGTTTTAGAAAAGGAATTTCCAAGAAAAGGAGTCCGGGAAGATGGCGGAGGAGAAGCTGGAGTCTAAGTAAGCTCTCGCATAGAAAGCAGTTTTAGAGTTCCAGTGAACAGTCCTAAGTCAGAGAATTACACCAAGTGTGCCATCACAGGACAGAGACATAGGCCAGAGAAGGAAACCCAGGCAAGGAGACACTTCTGAGCCCTTGCCAGCAGCCGCCGCCGCGGCGGCAGCTGTGGCGGTGGCGGGCGAGCGCAGCCACCATACCTGAGCAACAGAGAGTCCGGGACGAAGGAGCCAGACGCAGCAGGCAAGCGGATTCTACTCAACACCAGCAAGAACCGATAAGGAGCAGACATCTTCATCCTGCAGTTCGCAGACCAGAGACGACCCAGGAACTAAGACTCGGCGTGAGTAGAAGCCTGACATCCTCACTCTTTCTCAGGGAGCAGAGGAGGGAAGGCCACCACTCCCCCCCCCCCCCAGCACCGGTGATCTCCATCTTGGATACCGACAAAGCGTGGAGGAGCTGGTAGCTCCACCTCAGGCCTTGGAATAAAACGAGTCATTTAGCAGGTCACAAGAACTTAACGGCGGCGGCGTGACCTGCCAGACTCAGCTCCACCCAGGGAAAAGTCACCCAGCTCGGGCACCAGCCCAAGGAGTGGGTTTCTTCACTGGGTAATCAGAGCCAGAGGCTGCCCCTCCCTCTAGCAGCCTCGACAAGCAATTGAAAATCAGTAAACAGAAACCCTGAGAATGGCTCCAGGCTGGGCTCTGTGAGGTTTTCACAAACCAGCCCCAGAAAAGCTACCAGAACCTAGCCTCATCACTGCATCCCCCTCTTTTGTGATACTCAAAGCAGATCTGTCTCCCAATGAACTAGCCTGGGAGGAGGATCGCCAAATCCTGGTTAAAGCAGAGCATTTTACTGCCTGTTCGAACAAACTGACTTAAGAAACCAACCAAGCCACAGGACCACAAGCAGACCAGAGACCCCAACAAGAGGCTGGTTATGGACACAAGGGAGATACAGGATTTTTCCCATTAACGTATAGTTGTTTGATGTTGAATAGATGTATCTGTTGAACTAGACTGTATCTGTAGACCACTGACTGTGCAAATTCAGACTTGGGTTGATGCTTGCCTTAAGATAGTGTTCTAGCACAAAACTGGTGCTATTTTCATCTCAAATGGGCAGAGTAAGCCGGAAAAACACAAGAAAAATGGCAAATCCGGGTATCTCAATTCCCAATCCCGATAATCAGGGGACAGAACAGATAATGAATAATCCAGAGGAGAATTCCCAAATAGCTCTACAAACACTGCTGGCAAACATGATAAATCAAAAGATTGAAAGCATACAAAGGTCTCTGTATGAGCGTGATAAGGAGAGAGAGGAAGCATTCCAAAAGTTTATAGAGGAATATCATAAGCCTGAGGAAGCTACTCAAAAGCTGATACAGGATTTGCATGAGCAGCTTGAGAATACTCAAAGAGAAAGGCAGGAATGGCATGAACAGGCTGAGAACACTCAAAGAGAACTACAGGAATCCCACAAACAGGAGGAAGCTTATCAAAGAGTAATACAGGAATTGAGAGAGCAGGAAGAAAATACACAAAGATCACTAAAGGCATTCATGGAATCCATTAACAAAGAGCTGAAGGAAGTCAGGGAGACCACAAAGGGAATGCTGAATGGAACCCAACAGAAGGAATGGGAGTCCAAGGAAACCATAACCAACCAAGTGATCTGAGAATAAACACTGAACATGAAATTAAGGAAGTAAAGAAGTTCATACAAGATCTAAAACAAAGCTTCAACAAAGAACTTGAAGCCATCAAAGCTGACCAATTAGAAGGAAAAGAGATAAAAAACAAAGTAGAAAGTCTTGACAGCAGGTTAGACCATGCAGAAGATCGAATCTCAGGGATTGAAGACAGCCTAGATATTATAGAGAAAGAACATACAAACATCCAAGACAAGTCCAAGAAATATGATAGATCTATCCAACACTTGGAAGACACCATCAGAAGGCCTAATCTAAGGATAATGGGTGTAGAGGAGCACCTAGAAACAGAAGTTAATGGTCTAGGAAATTTGTTTAACAGGATCCTAGCAGAGAACTTCCCAAACATGCAAAAAGATAGGCCTATTCAGATACAAGAAGCTTTTAGAACGCCATACAGACCAGACCAGAATAGGACATCCCATCCTTACCTTATAATCCACACAGGATCAACTCAGATCAAGGAAAAGATTCTTAAAGCTGTCAAGGAGAAAAGATTAATCACCTATAAAGGAAAACCAATTAGAATCACCTCAGATTTCTCAGCAGAGACAATCAAAGCAAGAAGAGCCTGGAATGATGTATGCCATGCCCTAAAAACAAACAACTATCAACCAAGAATACTGTACCCAGCTAAACTCTCCTTCATAACTGAAGGCCAAATAAAAACCTTCCATAGCAAAGAAAAATTGAAACAATACATCTCCACCAAACCAGCCCCACAAAAGATTCTTAAAGATGTCCTACACATAGAAAACCAACAAGTCCACAATAAAGGTCAAGAAACTGCACCCAAACTGAGAATCCAAGAACCATAGGAAGAACCCAGTTTTCGCAACCCCCAAGAAGGTGGATAACATGGCAGGAACTCCCAAATACCTCTCAGTCCTTTCTCTTAACGTTAACGGACTGAACTCTCCAATTAAGCGACATAGACTGTCTAGTTGGATTAAAAAACAAGACCCTTCTATCTGCTGCCTTCAGGAGTCACATCTTGGCTGTAAAAACAAACACATTTTCAATGTTAAAGGTTGGAAGAAAATCTACCAAGCAAACGGCCCCCATAAACAGGCGGGAGTTGCAATCCTAATATCAGATAAAATAGACTTCAAATTAATATTCGTGAGAAGAGATAAAGAAGGTCACTACATACTAATTAAGGGATCTCTCATTACAATTCTAAATATCTACTTGCCAAACAATGGAGCACCCAAATTTATCCAAGAAACACTACTTTCCCTCAAATCCCATATAACTCCAAAGACATTAATTGTTGGGGATTTTAACACACCACTCTCCCCACTAGATAGATCAACTCGGCAAAAACTCAACAGAGAAACTGCAGATCTAAACAGCTGCATAGATCAAGTAGATTTAACAGATATCTACCGAACATTTCACCCAGCAGCATCAGAATACACGTTTTTCTCAGCAGCACATGGAACATTTTCTAAAATAGATCACATTTAAGGCCACAAAGCAAACTTGTCCAAATTCAGAAGCATTGAAGTTATACCTTGCATTCTCTCTGACCACAAGGGAAAAAAATTAGAACTCAACACCAAAAACCACCAAAGAAAGTCTGGTATCACATGGAGGCTGAACAACACACTGCTGAATCACGAGTGGGTCATGGAAGAGATTAGAAAGGAAATTAAAATGTTCATGCTATTCAACAAAAATGAACACACAAATTACCAGCTCCTCTGGGACAAAGCAAAAGCAGTACTCAGAGGCAAGTTTATAGCTCTGAGCTCCTACATCAACAAATTGGAGAGATCTGAAACCAACAATTTAATGACACATCTAAACCTCCTTGAAAAAGAGCAGCAAGATAAACCCCAATCCAGTAGATGGAAAGAAATAATCAAAATTAAATGAATTAGAATCCAAAAAAACTATAGAAAGAATCAACAAAACAAAGAGTTGGTTCTTCGAAAAACTTAACAAAATTGACAGACCCTTAGCAAATCTTATCAGAAAAAGAAGAGAACACACCCAAATTAATAAACTCAGAGATGAGAATGGAAACATCACCACGGAAACAACCAAGATTCAGAACATTATAAGGGAATACTTCTCAAAACTTTATGCTAATAAGTTTGAGAACTTGACAGAAATGGACCTTTTCCTAGCAAATATTGACATGCCAAAACTAAACCAAGATGACTTAAACCAGCTTAACAGGCCCATATCAAGCGTTGAAATAGAAACAGCAATAAGAGACCTTGAAGCTAAGAAAAGTCCAGGACCAGATGGTTTTACAGCAGAATTCTACAAGGCCTTCAAAGCAGAGCTCACACCAATAATCCTCCTACTCTTCAATGAAATTGAAAGAGAAAGTTCACTACAGAACACATTCTATGAAGCCATCATAACCCTCATCCCAAAACCAGGCAGGGACCCATCAAAGAAAGAGAACTATAGACCCATTTCTTTGATAAACATTGATGCAAAACTTCTCAACAAAATTTTGGCCAACCGACTTCAACATTTCATCCAAAAAATCATACACCATGATCAAACAGGATTCATTTCAGGGATGCAAAGCTGGTTCAATGTACGCAAATCAATTAATATTATTCATCACATCAACAGGAGCAAGAATAAGAACCACATGGTTATCTCAATAGATGCAGAAAAAGCATTCGATAAGATCCAACACCCCTTTATGATGAAGGTTTTGGAAAAATTAGGAATCCATGGAACACTCCTCAATACAATAAAGGCTGTATATGACAAACCTACAGCCAGCATTATTCTTAATGGTGAAAAACTAAAGCCATTTCCTCTTAACTCAGGAACAAGACAAGGATGTCCACTCTCTCCACTTCTCTTCAATCTAGTATTAGAATGCCTAGCTACAGCAATAAGACAAGATGCAGACATAAAGGGGATCCAAATAGGGAAAAAAGAAATAAAATTCTCCCTCTTTGCAGACGACATGATCTTGTATTTAAAGAATCCCATAGACTCCACTCCCAAATTACTCAAGCTGATTCAAAACTTTGGCAAAGTAGCAGGATATAAAATTAACCCCCCAAAATCAATGGCCTTTCTGTATGCCAACAATGAGAAAAGTGTGGCTGAAATTAGGAAAGCAACTCCATTTGTAATAGCCCCACAACAAATAAATTACCTAGGAATTAACTTAACCAAAGAAGTGAAGGACCTCTATGATGAAAACTTTAAAATCTTGAAAAAGGAAATCAACACAGAACTTGAAAAATGGCAAAACCTCCCATGCTCCTGGATTGGAAAGAATAACATCGTGAAAATGGCAATACTTCCAAAGGCTATCTACAAATTCAATGCGATACCTATCAAAATTCCAGGCTCATTCTTCAAGGAAATAGAAGAGGCAATCCAAAAATTCATATGGAACAATAAAAGACCCCGAATAGCAAAAACACTCCTCAACGGAAAGAACACTGCTGGAGGAATATCAATACCAAATTTCAAACTCTACTATAAAGCCATAGTAATCAAAATAGCTTGGTATTGGCATAAGAACAGACCTCAGGACCAATGGAATAGAATTGAAAACCCAGAAATGAACCTACAGACCTATAGCCATCTAATCTTCGATAAGGGAGCTAAAACAATAGAATGGAACAAAAACAGCCTCTTCAGTAAATGGTGATGGCAAAATTGGTTAACTACTTGTAGAAAACTAAAGCTAGATCCTTATATATCACCCTGCACCAGAACCAACTCCAAATGGATCAAAGATCTCGAAGTCAAAGCAGACACTCTGAAAACATTACAGGATGGAATAGGAGAAACCCTAGGTCTCCTTGGCTCAGGTCGAAATTTTTTGAATAGAGACCTGGAAACACAACAAATCAAAGAAAGGTTGGACAAATGGGATTGCATAAAGTTGCAGAGCTTCTGCATGGCAAAGGACATAGCTAGCAAGATCAATAGAAAGCCCACGGATTGGGAGAAGATCTTTACTAGCCATACAACGGACAAGGGTCTCATATCTAAAATATACTTGGAACTCAAAAAACTAAATCCCCCAACAACAAATCTTCAAAGAAACAACTGCCCAATAAACAAGTGGGCGAAAGACTTAAAGAGAAACTTCTCTGAAGAAGAAAGAAGGATGGCCAATAGACACATGAAGAAATGCTCAACCTCCCTAGCCATAAAAGAAATGCAAATCAAAACAACATTGAGATACCACCTCACTCCAGTTAGAATGGCAAAAATCAAGAACTCTAACAACAACAGATGCTGGAGGGGATGTGGACAGAAGAGAACCTTACTTCATTGTTGGTTGAGAATGTAAACTTGTTCAACCACTTTGGAAAGCAGTATGGAGGTTCCTCAAAAGACTCCATATAGAATTCCCCTATGACCCAGCAATCCCACTTTTGGGCATTTACCCAAATGTTTACAAACAAGACCACACTAAAGCTACCAGCACAACTATGTTTATTGCAGCATTATTTACCGTAGCTAAGATATGGAACCAACCCAGATGTCCCTCAGTAGATGAATGGATCAAGAAAATGTGGTATATATACACAATGGAATTCTATGCCTCCATCAGAAAGAATGACATTGCCCCATTTGTTAGGAAATGGAAAGACTTGGAAAAAATTATATTAAGCGAAATAAGCCAGGCCCAAAGAAACATAGGCCCCATGGTTTCCCTTATTTGCAATATCTAGTATATGTATGAGTCAAGCAGAAAAGGTCAGATAATGTGATGTTAGGAAAATGAACCCTTAGATATGTATTTTAACGTTTTTTTTCTTTCATGCATGTGTTTCTAACGCATTTATAAGATTATTTCTTTGTTGCTTTGTATGTCCCTCCCCCACAGTATAACCCCTGCTTTCACTATATTTGATGTCAGTATAACTTGTGGAGGAGATGGGGAAAAACAAGTCATTTAAGGAATGAGAAGTACAAGTTCGGTGGGGGGGGGGGGGGGATTGGGACTGCGGGGGGGGTGGGGGGGTGGGGGCTGGGGGAGGGGGGGAGGGAAGAGGCTGGGAAGGGATTTGAAGGGTAAACAAAGGAGGAGGCTGCAATGCTTGGTAAGAAATGTATGCATTATCCTGCCCATGTAATTGTAACCCCTCTGTACAGTATGTTCACAAATAAAATAAAAAATTTTAAAAAAAAAGGAAAGGAATTTCCTTTTCTGGCTCTTGAAGTACCATAAATGCTCCAAGGAAGTGAAATTAAAGAGTTTTTACTTGTAGTTTGTTCTTCTTCCAAATAATTGGATAAGTGAATCACAGCTACATTAGAGAAATATTTAAATTATGTGTTAAATATATATATAGTATTATTAATTTGACAGATTCATGCCTAAATTAAAATTAACACAAAATATCAATATGGTAAAGGACAATGATTTTTAAAGTAAAAGGACAATATAATTTTGAAGTTAAAGTATAATTTTTTGATCTAAATGATATCTTCGTACACTTGACTATTCAAACACATATTGTAAAATCACAGGTAAGAAATATACCTATCTCATTTTGTTAGGATTTTAAAAATAAGTGATGATTGCTTTAAAACTTCGTTCTTGGAGATGACTACAATGTAGATTCAATTATTTCAAGCTATCATTTTTTGTGTGTTTACGATGGTCCTGGGGCTTGAACTCAGCATTCTACTACTTGAGCCACAGCTCTACTTCATGCTTTTTGATAGTTTATCAGAGGGATGAATCTCATGGACTTTCTTCCTCAGGCTGGTTTGTACCACATACCATGATCCTCAGATCTCAGCCTCCTGAGTAGATAGGATTATAGGCCTGAGCCACTGGTTTTCCACTGATTTGTTTGTAAGTTACTCAAATATAATGTTTTCTTGCAATGTACAATGAAACTAGCAATTAAATAATATAATTGCCATTAAATATGCTTATGCCTCAATAATTAATAGATTTCCATTTCTTTTTTGTTGTAAATTATTTTCTGGATTTTTGCAGGCAAATATGTTCAGTACTAGTGCTGTCTATTACATCATACAATCCTGCATTTTATTTAAAAGGTCATAATTGTCAATACTAATCGGCAAATGTGTCAGAAAAGGAAGCCTGGAGAAATTCATTTTTCTCCCTTTTTACCAAAGATCTCCATAGAAAATAAATAAGAGAGAGCATTACATCCAACACTTTATCCACATGTTTACTGTGTAGATACAACTTTAAACATTAACTGCCTAAGCAAGCACACCAAACAACCACAACTGTATCGATGCAAACAAACAATGAATTGTCTTTGGCTGTTAGGTGACATAGAGGAAAAAACTGAACTACTGAAAAGGGAAAGTCATTCCCCATATGGCTGCTTGTATGGGGGATTATTCTGGTTCCTGTGAAGTGTTTCTGGATTTTTTTAAATCAGTTTATGATTCTCATAATCATGGGCACAAAAAACTTTTTCATCCTTAAAGTACGTTAAAACATGTTACTTTTCCTATGGCTACCATGTTCATATGTCAAATAAGTAATATAATAAACCTTATTTAGCATTATCTGCTCTTATTCAACATTATCTCCTGGCTAAAGTGTAACAAAGCAATTTGAAAGCAAAATTCAACATTAAAGCCACCATAAATGTTTATGGAGCTTTGTTTACTAAAACTTTTAATGCAAGGTATTTCTTTGCCCCAATTTCTTATGTATTAAGTGTCTAGCACAGTGCTTAATGGAAGGTGCCATAGGCAACAAAATAAAAATTACTGTAGTAGCAACATGCTCATGATAATATAAAAGAATACAATATCTACTTCCATGTATAATAATAGTGAGTTTTATTAGTTCTTTTCACCCTTGGGCTAACATTTTTATTTAGTTCAAGAAAGTATGATTTCTTGCATGACATTTAATAATCTTAAAATAATTGATCATAATTCTAATTCATACACATCTCATATACCTATATATTTATTTAAAGGCATTTCTCTTCTGGAGCCTTGCTGTTTTGTTTTAAAGCTATTGTGGTGAAGATAATTTTGTTTAACTAACATGGCTGCACACTCTTTTATGTATTTTCTAAGTCATAATGAAAACATACTCTTTCTAACTTAATCTTCCTATTATTAACCTACAAATAGTGTTCATTTATTTATGACATTAAGTGGTATGACTCTGATGACCTTATTAATACTTATGCCAAATAATGACAGCCAAGGAAATTAATTTTTTTACATGGAGACTCTAGGAAGAAGTGATTTGAGAAAGACTGGAGGAATCATAATACCCATTTCACCAGACAAACCATCAGAAATCCTGAACCTTGTGTCTTGCGTTGGGATGATATCTGCATGTGACAGTACATTCCCTTGGGGACACAGGGGTTTAAGAATTCCCAGTTCTCTCATATCATTACTGATGAATGACAAGATGGTGGCTGGCTCTCCATGCAGGCGGCCTTCCCCTAGGAGCAAAATCAGAAGGCGTATCCTCATCCACTGTTGTCATAGAGATAGGCAAAGTCAAACTTTCCACTGGGGACTCATGCAATCTCTGCCAAAGACTTCTTTTCATTTCTCAGTTTCACACCACTACCATCATCACCACAGCACTCACAATAAGCAAATGATATTCCTGCCTCATTTCCCTGCCAGTGTTTTTTGCTCTGTCAAGTCACCAACCAGAGATTCTTCAGAATTTGGTAGACACAAAGGTAGAAGGATTGGGTTAATAAAAAGCTGAGGTTAGAATAGAGGGTCTAGATGATATTATCATCTCCTTGAATGTCCCATTCATTTGTTAAATTATAGAAATGACTGCCTGCATACTAACTTTTGTCTCAAGTTTTGCTTGCTGGAAGATAATCAACTAAGATAGTATGTCTCCAGTTTTCCAGATTTAATGCAAAGTCAGGTTCAGCAACGCAAGACCCAGTTCTCCTAGCTTATTGGTGTTTACTTAAATAGAACTTCACCAAATGGGCTTTTTAAAACTCTTCCAGTTTCTGTCTTTAGCTCCTTTATCACTTTCAGAGATAAAAATTGTTGAGTATTTGATGGATTGAGGTTAGAGATAGCTTGGAGATATCCTCCCTTCTTGTAAGTAACATAGTATCTTTATAAATTATGTTTTATTAGAGATAAATTGTTATTGTATTGGAAAAGTCTTCTGAAATATCTAAACTGTCATACTTGTTTTGCAAGTAATTAAAGTTCTGTGTCTCAGTTTCCTCAATAATGAAAATAATTATTTCCACTGCCTAGTATTATTTTGGAAATTATTTGTATGCATGTTTGGCATAGGGGAAGAACAAAATTAGCTATCGTTGTTGTTATCTTTCTAAACTATAACAGAATGTCTATTGAGGTAAGGATTTTGTTTCATCCACTGCTCAAACTTCAACAACAGTAATACTGCTTGGCCCAGAAAAAGTGTTCAGGAAATATGTTGAATAAGTAAGTAAATAAAGAAGTCCCATGGAGTTGTGATTTTTCTGAGTGACATCTTTTGGTAATCTTGAACCAATGAGATGGCAATATTAGCTATTTCATGGTTTAAACTTCTCTCTCTTTCAAACACACACACACACACACACACACACACACACACACACACACACACACACTATACTTGAGTTATCAATTACTACAGAAAGTCAGTAGCTTTTGTTCTACTCCATCTGTTTACGTCAAAAAATTTAGATAAAATTCTAAGTTAATAAAAAGATATGGGATTAATGAAATTAGCAACTTAACTTTCCATGGATCAAGGAGTGTTTTAGACAAACCTTTGCTTTATCACAGGCTCTATGAATTCTCTGTGTTCATTGTTGTGTGAATTGTAATTCTTAATTTATTTCATAACAAATCAGAATTTTACTATACTGATCAAATTTGACATTTTTCTGGTTTCTAGTTACATTAAAATTTAAATCAAATATTGTTCATTTAAAACAGTGCTTTCAAAATAATTTTCCTGGACTCTTCTATGCCAATTTATTTCCTGGATAACAGGAGCTATTTTCTTCTTTTTTTTTCTATTTTTTCCTATCTTATTCTGTTGTATAAAATCACAACAACAAACATTGTTTGGTTAAAAACATTAGTAAGTAATAATTTTCTTCATTATTTTAATTTTCAACAATGTGTTTGCTAATTTCTCATCACCTGCTTTGAAGTATCAATGTGGTCATGAACTATAAAATACCAAAGAATTATCAGCTGAAGCATTGTCTTGTGCAGGACAAGTCAATAATAAAAGTCCTCTTCAGTATACTAATGGTTTCTCCCTTATCAAGCTTGGGAGATAAACTTTATGACCATGACTTTTTGTTTATCTCCTCCATTGTAATTCTTCGTGCTCTATAAATGACATTTGAAGAGCTACAGATTCTCTTTGAAATTATTTTTCCATTATGATCAGTAATCATTTGCAAACTTGTGAATTCATTAAAACTTATTTTGAAAGAGAGTGGATATGTTCATAGAGAAATACTGACAAGAGTAAAATGTGATTGAACCTAATTGTTTCCAAACTCTTTCTGAGAATCTTTGTGAACATTTATTTGAGCTTCTGATTCAAATTCAAACAAGACTTTAAATGCTTCTCACTAATATTACTTCTTTAGGGAATAAAGCAATTACATGGAAAACAAATACGATTGATGATAAAGGGCATGCATCTTTCTAAGATATGGTATAAAGTTGCACACAATTTTGTTCTGCAAAAACCCTATGTTTCATAAATTTTATTTCTAGAGCAAATAATAAAATTATTTTGTTAAAATATGTCAATACAATTTCCTTTTCATTATTGTTTTCATATAGTTATAAATAGGGTATGCAATTTAATAGTCCATTTGTGAGTGCAATGCAATTTTCCTAGTTACCCCTTAGATCATTCTACCCTCTTAAATATATATTGGTAGGGGAATGTATATATGTGTACATATATATGTGCATGAACATTTAATTCATAAAAGAAATTTGATGAAATTCATATAGAATATTCTTCCCCAAGCTAAAGTCCACATTTTCTTCTTTATTCATATTCAATTATAATTCCCATTGTTGTCCCTATTAGAATATACCATCAACTTTGTATAAATTCTTTTTTTTTTTCAGGTAAGGGGTAGGTTTATTCAGTAGACCTGCTGGGACCAGGCAAGGTTGGCACTCCACGTGGCTGGGAAAGGCCTGGGAATGAGAGAGAGCTGGGAAAGAGAGGAGAGAGAGAGGAAAGAGCTAGAGCGAAAGCAGAGAGAGCTAGAAAAGAGCAGCAAGAGAGCAGAGAGAGAAGAGAGAGAGCAGAGAGAGAGCCAAGAGCAGAGAGAGCAGGGAGTGCTAGAAAAGAACAGAGGACTTTATATAAATTCTAACCTCATTTATTAAGTGGCATATTTTAAAGCATTTCATTAACTATCAACTATATGGTTAAATGTGATCTAGAACTATACGCTAAAGGATAGCCAGTCGGTTCCAAACTGAGCAAGTTCATTATATAAGTATAATAAACGTTTAGATTATTTTATCACAAATTGAGGTTTTTTTTCTGCTGAAATGGTAACTAATTCTCCTGGGAAAAGAGTAGTTGTAATCTATGGTGAGTCAGGTGACTGAGATGACTAGAATGCCTTAAAATTATCAGATTTTGTCAAGTGAAAAAATGACAGAAACATCCCAGGCAGAGCATTCTTTTGGACAACATAGAGCCTTAAATATTATTCGTTATTTTTCCATTTATGCAAGATTGACACCTTGTAATGTCCTTTGACAATACATCAGTGATTTTCTTTGCCTAAGTTTATGCTGTGTGCAAATATTTTCATGTCTTTAATTCATTTTTCAAACTGTTATTATGCTATTTCTAGACCAGGTGTTATAGATTCAGGAGTTATATCACTAATTATTAACTAGTCTTCTTTTTGAAGACTGGTAGGGACCTTGGGGCAAATGGACAACTAAAATGATAGTTACTTACAAAGTCATAAGCTAAACTAGTCACCATACATTAATTTAATGAGGATATGTGTATCTGTGTGTGTGTGTAACAATAAAATGAATCATTTATTTAAAGGTGAACTGAAAAGTGTATGTCACTGTTTAAAATGATAAATTTTAACCAGATGCTATGGAATTGAGCCACAGCTCCGAAATTTATTGATATTTGACTTGCATGTGTTACCTGACACTGTCTTTGCTGAAATATGAAAAGCAATAATATTGCTACCCACAAATATAAATATTATGTATATATGCTGAGTCAGGGGATTGGGTACATGGGTGTATATATACATACATAATATAGGATATGTATGAATACATATAAATACCATTTATACATATGTATATATATATATATCCAAAGTAGCCTGACTGACACAAATACTTAGGTAATTTTGCTCCCCAAAATACCTTTCTCATTCATTTTTAATATAAAGTTTGTTATCAATTCCAAAGTTCTTTTTAACTTCTTGAAATATATTAATGCACTTGCATTCTGCACTTGAAAAAGGGATAAAAGGATTTCTTGATGCCCCACCACTGTAGTTACATTACAGAATTTGGTTATTAAGAGGGAAAGTGAAAAAGAATTCTTTGGTTGTAACATTTGATTAAGTCATGAGTTGTGATGAGCAAGATCACTAGTGAACTTGGTACTAAATTATATGTCTGACAATTGAACAATACTCTTGCTCTAATGTGTCATGAATTTATAAAAATGATTACCTTAAATATTATTCCTTAGCAGCAGGCAGACAAAGACTAATTATCCAATCATCCTAAGGCATTTCAAAGAAATTGTGTCAAGGTTTAACTCACTAAAAACTCTAATCCTCAGTTATTGATATTTCACACTAATCTTCATGTATGTATTGTCTTGAAATTTTCTGTAACCATTGTTGAAAATTCCCTTTGAAGTATTTAATATTCTGCATCCCTCAAGGTTGGTATTAAGAAAATTATGCTTTATAGACATTTTAAGTAGGTGAAATGCTTAGGACAATACATTTCATGGTTTGAAAAGAGAAAAAAAGAAATCTGGCTTTCATATCCTTTTAATTCATGAAAGCATGAAAAGAGAGAGGATTTTGACTTACTCTATTGAAAAATTATCAAAGAGAATGTTGTAAACATTTCCTTAGATTATCCATTCATAAAGCAAACCAAGGGCAAAATATGCACTTACAATGATACTGGCATTAAAATAACAAAGTAGAAAACTTAGCAACATATCCCTGTTGTAATCAGTTCACAAAACTGCACATGCTACTCTGGTAAGCACATGTTTAAACAGATTTTATTATATTTGTATTGGGAAGCTATTGAAAGGTTTAAAATGGAAGATTGTCTCTCTTTATCTCTCTTTCACTCTCACCTATATTCTCTTTCCTACCACTCCTATCCAGTAAAGCACCTTTCCTAAAAATCTAAAAGTTGATAATGAGATCCTGAAACAAGAGGTTTGTAATATACTCTATTTTCGGGATGCATTTATCTAGACACAATGCCAAGAAGCTAAAAGTGAAAATGTTTAGTATTTTTTTCTTGCAATTCATTTATTTCTGTTTTTTTTTAAGCACTTAGCACAAAGGGGCAAACACATATTTTTCTGTTAACATAAGTGACTATGTCATTGAATTTCCTTTTATTTTTTTTTCTAGACACTCTGTTTTGTGTTTTTATCTTCAAACAGTTGTAAGAAGAAGTGGCCGTTTAACAAAGCAGCTTGTGAACACAATAAGCCTTGATCAGCATCCCCCCTTTCAACATTCCCAACTGCCTTCAACCTCCTTCCCTTACTTTTCTTAATTTTGTGTTATATACAATTAATTCCCCCATTCTCCCCGTCCCCTTCTCATCTTCACCATTGTACCCCTCTTACCTTGCCCCACTTCCACACTTGCAAGTCCCTGTTTCCTGGCATTTATTTCATTGGGTTTTGACCGTCTTTCTAATGAATTACATTATTTGAATTTTCCCTACAATCTTATTATAAAAAAAATAAGGCCATAGATGGCTTGGAGATAATATAAATGCCAGTAGAACCACATGAACTCATGAAAATAAATTCTAATTTGAGCTAAGTATATTTTTAAATCAGAAAGATTGTATTCTTCACTAGATCAGGTATCCATGTTAGTACCAGGGATTGCCTAAATTCTAAAGGAATTCCAAGGTAATTTGAACTGAAACATTTTTAGAAGATTTTTTTTGAACCTAAGGTCCCTAATAACATGTGAATTATTAATATCCTATAACTAATCAAAAAGGTATCAGACATTAATAGTATCATTTTAGATGAAAGTGTCCTAACAACATCATTGCAATCAAGTTCATGGAAGAGATATTATTTTCAGATATATTTCCAGTCATAATTGTGTCTTTTCTGACACAAAATTTTATACTGTGATTAGTGGTTCAAAGACTGATTACACCTTGAAAAGTCTTACATAAAGAAATGCAAAATCAATGTATTGAAGTAATTTAGTAATAGTGACTGTGCTTGAAAGAAAATTGCTAAGATGAAGGTGTGTATGTGTGTGCATGCATGCACGCGGGCACACTCCATGTCTCAAAGGGCAGAACACTTGCAAGTGTGAGGCCCTTAGTTCAATCTCAGGAATGCCAAAATGAAAAATGTTATCTATCTATCTATCTATCTATCTATCTATCTATCTATCTATCTATCTATCGGATGATACTATATGTATGTATATGTATATATGCATGTGTTAAAATATATAAATACACACACATATATAACCATATGTGTGTATGTGTGTGTGTGTGTATATATATATATATATTACTGTCTTGAGATAGCATCTTACTATATAGTCCAGGTTAGCTGGGATTCAAGGTGTATGCCGTCAAAGCCCTTATCTATGTACTTTAATTATAGCTTTTCAAATAATATCTCTGTAATAATATGATTTATAAGGTAAATTTACACATTATGTTAATATCTGCAAGAAGATGAAGAGTCAGTTAGGTATGTTTTTATTTTTTTCCCCATTGCTCAAGAGTCACAATTTAATACTTCAAATAATTCTCTAATTTTCCTTAGATGTACCACACTATACATCAACCCAAAATGAACCAAGGGCAATTTTGCAGTCTTCATTCTGCCCAGCACTTCTTTCTTTGGAAGCCAGAGTTACCACCAAGCAACTCATTTGAAATTGAGCTGATATCAACATAGCCACTAATTCTTCCTCACAATCGGTAGCAGTGTCTCAGATAATGAAATGTATTTATGAATCCCACAGATGTGCCATGCTGTTGTTCAGGAACCTTTGGAGAATCATCATTAATTAGGATAATCAAATTTCTCTTTTATCTTCATTCAGTGATTACTAAGCCATTTCGTCAGGCATGCATTGCTCATTCATTATTATGTCAAAATTTATTTCTTAAGAACTTCAAACAACATCTTCCTTATCTTCAATAGCACATAGTCTATTAGGAAATAGATACCATTTTCCACACTGAATAAGTGTAATTCAGAAGGACATTTCTAAATAACACCTCATCTGGCTTTATGTTCAGTCTATCCCATTTCAATGCCTCATTTGACTGGAATCTACAAAGCGATATAATTCATCTCTTTAAAGTTAGAATAATTTTCCTCTTCTCCTTTGGAAAGGCCTTTTGATGGATATATTCTTGTCTGAAAGTCACCAAGCATTTTTTAAAGCCTCAGTGTTAGTTAAGAGTTACTTAAATGCATAGGTATGCATATTTTTTTCTTATTGTGCCACTGGAGATAATGAAGGGAAATGGTCAAAAAGATTGAAGAAATGACACTATTTTTAATCAGAAGATGTTTTCCATATTCTTATCTTTGTCACAAGACTAATTATAAAACTTAAATAATTTAATGTGAACTGCCTTATTTTCCTTTGTTGAAAATGTTAGATGGCATCTTAATGCATGTATTGCAGTCACCTGGAGGTATGGATTAAATTCTTATTCCAAATCCCAATTTGATTATGCATTGACACTTTCTATGCCCCACATGTGACACTCTACATCTTGTTTGTTGTTTTAACATTTTTTGAAGAAACTATTTACTTTAGCAGTTTAGGTGTTCTACAGTGCTCTCACCTACCTCCTAGTGGGTTGAATAAGGAAAAACCATGTTGACTCTTGGAGTTCTCAGTAGCTTTCTTTATAGCTCTAGTGTAATGGTGGTTCCTGACTGACAATGCTTTCTGGATAGGTCATCTCAAGTTTGGGTCTCCGTAAAGACGTCTTCTGATATACCTATGGTTTCTTTGGCAATATGGTTCTCTTCAAAATTTAGGAGGGTTTTGCCCCTTCGCTCCCAGTCAGCACAGTGTACCCAGACACCTTGTATGTGCACGCTAGCATGTACTTGTAACACATGCTCACTGCTTTGTTCTGAATAGATCTGAGCTCATTTGAAATGGTGTGTGGGAAGGCCGCAGCCTAAACCAGAATCCAGTGTGCTTGTTTATTGACAGGAAGCCCTTGCCACCTGTTAGGCCTTTTGCAATTCTATTAGCAGAAGGGGAGTAGGAATAGTCAACAATACCAACCCTGTCAGGCTTTTGCTCTCTGAATGAACTTGCTCTTGGTCTCTTTTGGAACTCTAGCCAGCTCTTGCTAAGAATAAAGGGAAGGAATGATGTTGTCCAAATGGAAATGTACTCTTTGGCCAACCAATGTAACTGTTACCCCTCTGTGTTTACCATTTTCAAATAAAAATAATAATAAAGAAACCAAGTTATAGCCAATGCATAAAGAATTTAGCCATTCCTAGCTACAGGTTTGTAGACTCTATGGTGGTGGTCCACTTTCCTAGTTTCTGTGGATGATAGTCTTATTAGGTGTTTTGCCACTGAGTTATTTCAGACTTGAACTTCCATGACTTCATTTGGCAGTCTGTTGCTCTACTGTGAATGCCAACGTGTTTTTGATTTTCTGTTATAAAAACATGCATCCTGGTAGAATTTTATGCTTTCCTTGAAGTAAGAATAGATATGTTCAAAGACAAGTTGCCACATGCCAAGAGTTTCAAGTAGAATGAATTTATATAACCCTTATCTAAGGTATGTTATGTAACTTAGAAGCAAAGTGCTTGCCAATCAACTAACTGCAAAGCCTTGGGTTTGATCCCTGGTACCAAAAAAGAAAAAGAAAGAGAAAAAAATGTATTGATTGAGCACGATTCTTTTCATAGAAGTAATTTAGAGATAATATTCTTCTCTCCGAAGTCCCCCTATCTTCAATAAGTGCCTATAGTGATCTCCACTAAGATAAGCAAAGAACTGTAGGGAGGAAAATTGTAAATGTATTATTTCCATTTGTGTTTCATTAGAGACGACTCATCCTGAAAACCATAAGGATGTTGGGAGGAAGACAGATGTAGCTTCTGCTAGCTACACAAGCAACAAAGAAACATTTGATGGGCAGCTACCCCTGTCAAGTGACCTTTGAAAGAATTTCCCCAATGCAAACGAATCACGCAAATAAACACCCAGAGCATTTCTGAAATCAATTTGTTTTGTGAGTCACAAATGGAATCAGAGTCATGTTTCCTGAGGCAGGAGGAAGACAAGATCTAAACAGGGAGTTGATGCCAAACGATCATATGACTAACACAAAAGGATAGGTTATGGCTCCAATGAACTGAACGATTGTGTTCACCCCAAAAGCAAACAGTCGAAATCTTAACCACCCCCAAATATGATGATGGGGCTTTGTAACGTGACTACACCATGAAGTTTGGTCCCTAAGCAAGAGACATGTCTAATAAAATGGGCTCCAGAAATCTCTTTCACCTTCTTTTATGTCATGAAGGAGTTGTCAGTCTGTGACCCACAAGAGAGTCCTCACCAGAACTCTACCTTGATTTGTCTCCAAACTTCTAGAACTGTTTGGTAATGAACACACTTCCGATGTTTATTAGCTACACTTCTGTGGTAGTGAGTTCTAGCTGTACAGACTCACTGTGGCTTTGTAAACTGAGGACCATAAGAAAGTCTTGAATGTGTATTATATTTATGACTATGTGTGTTTTAAATACGTTTTTATTGTGAATTTTCAGTACAGAGGGGTTACAGTTAGATGAGCAAGATAAGGAGTACATTTCTTATTAAGCATTGTTGCCTCCTCCTTTGTTTTTCCCGTATCATCCCTTCCCTCCCACGACTGCCCCCACCTAAATTGTGAAGTTCATTGTTCAACAGTGTCTTGTACATCTCATTGTTACAAACCATGTGTGTTTTTGAAAGGTGAGCATTCCAAGTACCTTCTTAAGAACAATCTCAAAATCTTAGTGAGTTTCTACTTTAGGTATTTTAAAGAAGAAGTAATGGTTTCAGTTGTGTTTTGTTTTCCATCCTGAGTTCATATCTCAGCTCTGTTTCTCCTTTTCTTTGTGGCTGTGAACACATTTCTTATTCTTTCCAAACACTATGCCTTATTTTCAAGCTGGAGATAATAGCCATATCACTTTCACACAGTTGTTGGGAGAATTGAATGCTAAGTACTTATACTAGTGTCTGGTATATAGTATATGCTCAGTAAATATTAGCTACTATTACCATCAAAATCTAAACACATTAGACTTGCAGATATTTTTGTTGTGAACAAGGAATGAACTAAAGGTAAGAGGACATTGCCTCAGATAGAGAATAAAATGAAAAGGACAGATGCAACAGAGATATTAAAGTGCTTTATAATTTTACAGAAGCCCTTCATTGAAATATATTTGTAGCATGATGAAGTTAGTCTTTTTATAGCAACAGTTTTCAAGCAATTTGCATAACATTAACTATAATTATCATAGCTATTACTATTACAATTACTATTATTGTTTGGCTCTCTTCCTAAACTAAATTAGTATCTGCTAAAAGAGGAGGCTGACAGTTCCTATTCCTGAGTTAACAACTGGACCATGGTTTGAAATTCTAATATGTTTGAAAGAGGAATTTAGATGTAAAATGGGTTATTTTAACCCATATTGATTGGCTACTCTGTATCGAGTCCCATATTTTGCTGTATCAAAGAATTGTCATGCATAAATACAAAAGAAAGAACTGTTCAAAACAAATGTTTTCCATAATGAAAAAATCCCTAGATTTGTAATTACATCTAACTTAAATTAATTTTATTTAGAGTTTAAGATTCCACATGTGGCTTGGGAATGCAGTATTTGACAGCACACAGCTAGATTGCATGAACTCAAGAGTAAGGAATAGATGAATAGTAACAGAATAATTTCACCCATACAAGAAGAAAATCTGAATCAGGGGCATAGAAATGTGAGAATGTACAGAAATACACACTGGCAGTGGTCAACTGTGGACAAGCCAAGGTGATCTTCAAATGTTCTTCATCACCCCTGTCTTTTTCCCATCATATTTACATATTTTAATGTTTACTTAATACTTAGACTGCTTAAATTGATTTCAAAAACACAGTGTAGAGTGCTTGCCCACTGTATGGGAAACCCCACTTTATATAATAGATTAGATTACCAAAAATTAAAAGGTCAGTCACTAAAAATAAGGAATTGCTATAGACAGTTTGACGGTACATTGTTTAAATGGCTAGAAAATATGATTGTCATTTGTGATATTTAAATTACATGAGAAATCCAACTTAGAAATCCATTCACTATGTCTATAATGGTAGGAATTGTTTTTCTCTAAATCTTGATAATATATATGCACACACATATATACACATATATATGTGTGTATATGCATATGTAAATATGCATATATATATACATATATACACATACATATGCATATATGTGTGTATATATACACATATATACACATACACATGCACATATATGTGTGTATATATATGTATATATGCATATATACATATATACACATATATGTATATGTGTGTATATACCTATGTATATATACATATATACACATGTATATATATATTAAGGTATGACTTCTCTATTTGTGTCACTTTTTCGTATCTGACCATGTTTTGCCCCAATTGAAACCACATAATCTAACTCTACTGATTCAGAAAGACAACAACAAACAAAATGGCAACATAAACACACCAATTACTTATTGGAATTTCAGGCTGTTGGGTTGGTTTAGTCTCTAAAATACAGTTTTCATTTTCATGGGTTGTCCTGTAATGAAAAGAAGAGCAGGACAGGTGAAGAGATTTGAGCAAATTCAAGGCCAGATAAATGAACAGGACTGTGGTTCTTCAAGGGATCACGTCCCTTGCTGGAGTTGGATAGAGTGGGATGCAAAGAGCATAGGGTAACACTGGAAATGTCGATTGAAGCATAACATAACAGGCTTGAGTGTTTCTCTGAGGCCATCTCCTCTCTGAAACTTCTCCCCACTGTGCACACTCACTTAGCTGATGGCATGAAGAAGACATCTTATCTTCTTCATATTTTTTTGAGAGACTGAGCAGGAGAGTGTGGTATTAGAGACACGGGGAACAACTGAGCTTCTGCGCAAGAGTTCCAAAAATCACTGAGGGGCCAGCTAGTGTTACTGAAGGTCCATTCATGTGACCCACCCCTCCTGTTACACCCACTACTGAAACAAAGTGGTGTGTGTGTGTGTGTGTGTGTGAGAGAGAGAGAGAGAGAGAGAGATTTGGGACTATCTTGAAATTCATTGCAAATATTAAGGAATTATTTTCTCCCATACTCCATATACCTCTGGCTGAAACTCTTTCAGCAGGCTCTGCCTTTCTCCTGTCCTTGAGATAGTCTGCCATGGTAGGCAGTGGCACCTGATTCTTTTAGGAAATTGATTATTCTTTGATTTCACACTCTCTTAGCTTCCTCTCCAGTGAGTGTGATATTGGGTGAATTTTTTTCCTGCCTCTCTGGCTTTTTGTCTCATAATTCCTATTTGCACAGAGTTGTAACAGTGAGATGGTCTCTGTAATATTTGGAAATCTTTTAAAACAAGCTCCTTTTGGCAATATTAATGCAATGAAAATGAAAACTGAAATGTTCTGATTTCAAGTAGATATATATATGTGTGTGTATATACACACACACACACACACACATATATATATATATATATATATATATATATAATTATTTGGTACAAGAAGTTGCTGCCAGAATGTGAACAATAAAATTACATGGAAATTGTTATTATGAATCGTTCAATATTTAATGAGTTATAGAAATGAAACTGTCAAACTCTAGAGCTTGGATGAAAAGCTTTGAGGGGGATAAATGATGAAGCTGGAAACTTGAAGTTTCACCATTTTGCAGAACCCTTTCACAGAAGTCTCCAAGGCATGGAGTTTGCATGATACCACAGCCTTCGAAGGCGGGGGCTTCAAGGTACTGAGTTTGGTTCCTTTGTTGGAAATAACTTCCTAGAAAAGTGACATGACATTTTCTTCAAAGCCCTTTCTTGTTTTTTGTTTTTTGTTTTTTACTGGTGTCTTTGAGGTTCAATCTGAATTACAGGGGGTGAATTATTCCACTAGGCTTTGATGAATCTTATATACACAATCAAAGTTACATGACAAACACAGAAGTCAACATGATCTTAAATCTCTTCCTTTCAAACCAGATCCATTCATTTACTCCATATTGCAGGGCAGGCCAGGAACACACCTTACCTTTTGCCCTAAGGTCTGAAGTAAAGACTAGAGGTGTTCTAGAGATTGGAGGAAGAGAAAATAGAACACACATTGGACTCAATTTGAGAATAAGATGTTTAAACCACAAACAAGGGAATTGTGATTTTACTCTAAGGTAGCCTTGAGTTCTTCAAGACGAATTCAAGAAGCAAGGAAAGAAGATACACAAAGCCAGATTGCAAAGATTCTGCTGTTTTGAATATAGCCAACAGAGCTCACCTGAGAAAATATGTTGCTTCCAATGTTTCAGTTATATAATGCCTAACTTTTCTCAGCTGGATTAGACCAGGATTTGCTATATTAACTTTCCATTTCTTCAAATTGTTTAAATGGTTTGAAAAACTAGGTTTCATTTTTCATTTATCCCACAAATCCATGACAGGTCAACCAGAGACTGAGTTTATTGGAGGTTCTTAAGAACCCAGGCTGTTGGAGCAACGGGCACTGTAGCAACCGGAGTCATTTTGCCAGGAGGAAGATAGAATGCTGGTGGTTTTCAAATCACCACCTAGATGCTCTGTGGTAATAGTGACATGCAATTGTGTCTTCTCAAAATCCACTGGCTCAGAGTAATAACATGGTACCTGCCAATCATAATGGGTTTAAAAGTATAGTTAGGGCATGGTCAAAGAGAAAATCAAAATCTAAAAATCGTAGTGAACAGCCTTAAAGACAGCTAGATGTTCCCCTAAGTTGAAGAGTTTCAGTGAGAATAAGAAAGCATACTTTTTTGATTCTGGATAGAAAGAGACGGAAAAGAATTTTTAAAAATAAGGAAGAAGAAACTAGAGTAAGTACCAGGTGGTTACAGAGATTGATCAAAATAAAAGACAATCTGAAGGCAACAAATCAACGTTGACATTTTTCATAGGTATAACATGAAGGGAGTGTAGGAAGAGGAGAGTACTGAGATATATTCTGGGTGTATAAGTTATCTGTGATTATTGATATTTTGTTGGAAATGGATAGCTGACTAGGATCATCAGAGTTATAAAAAGCGTAGCTCTGTACATTGTAGTCATTAATAGAAAATAGTAAAATGGTATATATTTAAAAGATCAGTGTTAAGGTAAGAGAGTATACTTCCACAACCCATGATTCATGACAGATGACAAAGTTCATAGTGTTTTGGATATATTTGTATCAGTAGAGGAACCACCTCTACAAAGGAAATATAACCCAGAGAAAAATGAGACCTCTTAGTGGAGAGTACATTTATTAATAGAAAGGTGGTAATATTTGGAAGCAGGTATGTTGTGGCTAGAGACCCCATGTTTTCTTCTCCAGTGATTGTCTTCTTGTCTGTAATATTCTCAGAGGATCCTTGAAACTCTGGCAGCTGCCTAGAGCTCAGTTTGGAAATGACTGGGCACCTTCTTTTATTCAGGAGAAAGCCAATAATAAGAAATATTAAGAATTTTGCTCAAGGCCAAACAGATAATTAGTGGCTGATCTTAGAATATCGATTTCCAGCTCAGGGATTATTTTTTCTTTGTTCAAATATATATCATGAATAGAAGATTTTCTCTTCATCATTTTACCATTATCATACTTAAGTAAAGATTCTTCTTCTTTCTTCCCCTTCTGACATAGTTAAATAACAAAGGATTTACATGTAGGTGCTAAATCGACAGGAGATATCTCAAAATCTTTTGTGCTCTGTTGACATTCACCAACCATCCTCTCAAGCAGGTATTGATCTTTTCCAGCTTCATTAGCTCTTTGCCATCACTGTGTTGATGGAACAGGAAGGGGAGTGAATGATGTAGCCTCTTTCTGACAGATTCAGAAGGTTCATTTCTGTTTCCTTCATGGTGTAGTCTGCTTTTGCAATTATGCTCTATCAACGCTTCCCAATTTGTCCCACCCTATCAATGGTATCTCCCAACCAAAATTCTTGTCTGAATCTCATTCATTTCCACGATGAGACGTTTTCCCGACTGGAGTTCTCATTTGCTCCCTATGGTGCTTGCTTGTGCAATGTCCAGTCCACAACTGTTCAGGTGAACATGGCCACGTGAGTCTTTATATCCTTCCAATCATCATTCCTTAACCATCCCAGGACCTAATATGTAGTTTTGTCCTCCATTGAAATGAATACTGCTATTCAGAAAGCTTGGTGGCATTTATAAGCAAGCAGCATTGATTTCGCCCAAAATACATTTTCTTGCCAGACTTTTAAAAACTTTGTTGCTACTTGAGATTGAACTATTTGATCGACCTTCCATGAATGGGCTTTATCAGTAATATCAGAGAGTTTCTAAAGAATACTGTGGAAATGAAAGCAATAGAGTTTATGGCCTAGAACATACATACACCTCGCCCCACCCCTGGCTTTTGCTCTGTGCTTTCTTTCTAAAAACTTTTCAGTTTTCAGAGCCAGGATAACATTGAACAATTGAAGGTAGAACTTGCCTGAATATTATTTCAGGAGTCCAGTCAAGGTGAAGTTATGATCCGGGACAGCACTTCTGAATCATGAAAACCATCATCATGCCTGAGAGAGCAGAAATATTTCTACTGGACAACTATCTGAAAGATGCTGTGCTGGTGGCAAGAGTGATTTTACTGATAGATGAACATTTGAGTAGGAAGCACCTTTAAGGTGTATTCCATCATCTTCTCTAAAAGAATGATCAATAATCTTCAAATATGTGTGTGCACATGCACTTGTATCTTCTGCCAACAATGTACAGACAGAACACACAAGAAAAGAGACTTCCTTGGCTGTACAACTTCTAAAGCTCCTCTATCACCAGAAAACCATTGACATATGTGTTCCTAATTAGAAGAGCCAACAGCACAACACTAACGTATCTTCAGTCTCCTTGTGATCTGTGGACTATGATGGCGGGCATTCGCCCCCTACTCTCCTTGGTATTCATCTCCACACATGCTAGTAGATACCAGCACTGTTCTATACACCTAAAATGGTAGAGCTCATATTGAGTGTGGACTGGAGCTCAGCCCAGATGAGAAGAAGCATGGTTGGAAGATTCGCACAGCTGGGCTTCTTGCTGAATTGAATCTAAAGGGCATAAGGAGTTACTCAAGAATGTATAGGTAGCATTTCCTGCTTCCTTCCTTTGTTCCTTTTTGGCATTGTCAGAGTAATGTCTTTGAGTAATGTCTTTTTGTTTATTTGTTTGCCTGATCTCTCTCTCTCTCTCTCTCTCTCTCTCTCTCCCTCTCTCTCTCTCTCTCGTATTCCAATACTAGAGCTTGAATTCAAGGCTTCAAGTTCTTGCTCAGTTCCCTTTTGCTTCACTACTTTTTTACCCCACATCAGGCTTCAGCTTCTTGCTGGTTTATTAGACATGAACATCTCTCAACTTTGTCTGTCCAGGCTTACTTCAATCCTTGGTCCTCAGATCTCAGACTTCTGGGTAGCGAAGACTTTAGATCACAGATTAGCACTGTAGATTATGAATGATGAATCGATGCATTCAGCCAGTATAGAAAGTTCTGTTATGTAATGACTAGAAAGCTTGACCAGCACTTTAGGTAAATGTTTGTTACGGAAATCAGGTTTTTGTTGATTTATTGTTATAAGACAACTAAACTGCACAAAGAGAACAGAATCCATTCAGAACCTCTACCTCTGGAAAGATTGTGCTCTATGCAGGTGTGCATTTGTGTATTTCAGTTTCTTCATATATAAAGGCAGAAAGTTACATCGTTTATCCTTAGAACTTGAAAAATAAAGACTTTTTGGCTTCAATGAAAATAAGTATTATATACATGTATTATATATGTGCATATATTATATATTGTATAATATTATATATATATTTGTTTTATGAAAGATTACTAGGTACAATGAAAACTTACTATTAATTGATATTCATATGTATTTTAAAGGTTTATATATTTTTTTTTTTTTAAATTTTATTTTATTTTATTTGAGAACATACTGTACAGAGGGGTTACTAAAGGTTTATATATTAAGCCATTCTCATATATCTCCTTTCTATCAAATTAGTTAGCAAATCAATTTCACAAAGGACTAAACTTCCTTGTAACAGAACTCTGAAACTGAAAAAACGTAAATGAATTTCACTGGAACAGGTTAAACTGGATTGCACACCACAAGCCCAATATTAATTGTATGCCTTAGCCAACTGAATTATCCGAGCCTTAATTTTTTAAAAAAAATATGTAAAATGGGAAAACCAATTCTGATCTTGGCATTTTTGCATGGATTAGAAGTAATAAACATAAAAGTTTTTAGTGCTTATTCCAGCAAATGTTGTATAACTAATCAATGGCAGTTATTACTGGTGATGCTTGATAGCATTGATAAAATGCTTCAACTCAATAGAATTAAAAGGCTATAGAGTGATTTAGGAAGAAGTCATCATATTACATTGATGTTATAGACTGCCTAGGAGACCCTCAATTCTGTTTCTGTAATTATTTTAACAATGCCCCCAAATGGCTCTGATAATATTGACCAAGGTATTAAAATAATTAGATATTTCTTTGCATCAAATTATTGCCCACTCATCATCATGTTTAAGCAAAAACTCATGAGTGACCAAGAATATGCAACTTTTCTTTTTGTAAGTCTTCTGGTACCTGAACTTCTTCCCTTGCCTTTTTATTTCTGTTTTAAACTCTTGGGAATTTTAATTGTATGAAATCAGAAAACTCTAAAGAAAAGATTTAAATCAGTAACTTTATTTCTGGAATATCATTGTTGATAATACTTTTTTCTTTCCTTAGTTCTAGATGTCGAGTGTCTTTGAGATCCTTCTTGGCCTCTACTTATTTATTTCCCCATATTTATCTATAGATCTCTCTATGTTTAACTACGTATGTCCATACACACACATATTGAAGGAGAATGTATATGTATGTGTGTATTCATGCATATATGTGTGCATGTATCTGGCCTTATATGGGTGCATATATGCATGCATACACATATTTATTTTCTCCTCTGGATAAATATCCAGAGTTATCTCAAATATTTGTTTCAAATTTAAAATTGCAACTTCATCCTGTGGTTTTTCATATATTTCATCATGGAGTGATTCAGCATATTCATATTTCCCCCTCCATTAGCTTTTCTGGGAGATTATGAAACATTCTTTCTGATGTGCAAGTAAAAATATTCTATAATTTGGAAGCTCAGTTACAAGGTACTTTAAATTGGAATATTAGAAGTTTGGAGTTAAGTAATCTTGCTTAAATGTTCCTTCTCCTTACCCCTGACTATAAAGATCATCACTCTCCTTAGGGGAAGAAGAACTATATTTTTGTACTGATCTATTTTTAAAGTTTACATCTTTGTTGTCTTGGAATAGTGACAGGTGTATTGTTCTTGTGTTATGTCCCAAGTAAATGCATTTTTTTTCTCCACCTTATGTGTGTATTGTTCATTTCTTTGACAGAGATGGTTCTACACGGAAACATTCAGGTCTTGAAGGCTGCTGGACACCTTATTCTGAAAGTCTTGTCTGGAGCTGTGAATTCTTAGGTTCTTTTCAGACAAGTGTAGCTTCTGTGGACTTTACTAATAACACCACTGTTATAGAACCTACCCTGTATTCCTAGGTAAATTGGAAGGGCTTGGACTTGCTGACAGTTGTCTTTTTCTCTGTACTAGTTATGTACAGAATTTTCAGTTACCTTTGGGAAAAAAAACACACAATCAAGACAATTCAGCAAACTTATTGTGCTAAGCGGATCCACATTCTAGACATGAGCATGGTTTGGCTTGTAGTTGATTCAAGAATTCATGTGTTGGGCAGGGGCGGGGGGGCGCGAGGGAAGGATGGGAAGGGGAAACAAAGGAGGAGACTACAATGCTTGATAAGAAATGTACTCATTGTCTTGCCCATGTAATTGTAACACCTCTGTACAGTATTTTCTCAATAAAAAAGAGTTCATGTGTACATATGACCATATAAGATGATGATAAGTGAAATGAACCCCAAGATATGGACACAAGAGTCTTTCTTTGTTACTGTTATTTTAAATGTACTATGTTATTTTTTTGTTTCTTTTGTATGTTCTTCTCCCTATGGTATATCCCCTGTTATCACTGTATTTGATTTTGGTACCCTGCATCTTGTATATACATTTATCTAATTTGGGGAGGGGAAGGGGAATAACAAAATGCTGAAACAAGGACACAGGATGACCAATCGAAACAATGGTGGAATTGGGGAGGTGTGGGAGGGAAGGAGAAAAACAAAGGAGGGGGTAACAATGCTTGACAAGAAATGCACTCATTACCTTACACATATAACTGTAACCCCTCTATACAGCATCTTCACAATAAAATAAACTTAAAAAAAAGAATTCATGTGTAATTGTCATGCACATATGTCTTCAAATTTAGAATTAAAGCTTTAAGAGTGATTTTTTTTGACCATAGGGGAATGTTGGGATTTGAATTCAAGGTCTCCTTCTTGGAAGGACGCAGAGGCTTTAAATCCTTAATCATCCCCAGGGTTTTTTTTAGTATATTGCAGTATAAAAGAAAGGATATAGCCTTAAAAATAAGAGAGAAAGGAGAGAGAGAGAAAAAAGAAACCAAGAGAAAGGGAGAGAGATAAAGAAAGAGGGAGATAGAAAGGAGACAAAAGGATATAAATAGAAAAAAGACAGGGGAGAGAAATGGGGAGGGAAATAGAAAGGGAGAGGGAAAAGAATGACTATATTTGGAGAACATCAATGCTAATGCTTTATGAAAAAGTTTAGAATGTCCCATAGGAAAATTGTAAATTACATGTAATTTTAAATTTAGACTGAAGAACAGCCTACATAGAATGATCATTTATTACTCCAAATGCTAAAGAACTAGATGGAGTTTCAAGTATTCTTGTGATGCAATGAGAATTTCTGAGAAACTATCCTTATTTCCAGTCTGACTAGTTAGAAATAATTCTAAAATAACAATGTTACATTTCCATCACAGGCAAGTACATGCCAATGGGCAGATTGGATCTTTTTTAATGACAGGAGTTGGTGAATTTTCACAGGGTGAATGTCAGGAATTAATCCCATTGTACAGTATTTGCTCAGGTGTTTGGGTTAATTTTTAAGCAAAGGATATAAATACTTTTGTCTCAGTTCTTAGGCAAGCTTCTGTTTTATAGGTAGTTGACCTATGACTCTAGGGAGAATTCTGATTGATTAAGTGGTGTATTAGATCCCCAAGTCCTGGGAATAAGGCTATACTATCCCATACTGAGTAGGAATTTGGGGGCATCAGGAAATGATCTTCCCTTAATGGTTTGGATGAGTCAATGAACCATGGTGACAAAAAATGTCCTTTTCTTAATTATCTACAAATAGAAAAAAATATTTTTTGGCTCTCTTACCAGTCAAATCTTTGGTTCTTTATTCAGAATAAAATGAAAGACCCACTGGCAGAGCTGGTGTGATCCATTTGGAATTTTTTTTCACTCTACTAAAGAGAAAATGTAGTGGCTTTTAGTATTATTTGTGATCCCTTCTTCTTAGTTCCCCTCTAGATATGAAATAAAATTAGAGTAATGGACATAATTAACTGAGGCTCATCTCAGAAGGATAATTTATTACCAGGTTAAAACCCCTTGAACCAGAACTCTAAATGATTTGTAGTGATTATTATACAACGCTTCCACATTTTTGCTGACCTAGTTTTCTTTTTTAAAAAGAAGGGAAGAAACTAAATTATGGAATAAAAAATGAGCCTTGCCTATTTCACTGATTGGGCTGGTTTTGTTCAGTTGTTTTTTTTTTAAACTGCCTTAAAATGATTGCATCATGAACTCATTGGCTGTGAGAGTAACAGAAATTTTACTGCTCTCAACCCTTCAAATGGGGTTAAGAATATTACTGGAAAAATGGACCAGCTCATATTATTTGCTTCACCAAGCTACCAGCTCAGTAGTATAGCTTTTATTCTTGAGGCGGTTGTATGTAGAGCAGGAGGCAAAAATGAAAACAACCACACACACACACACACACACACACACACACACACACAAATACATACACACACTCCCTCAGAAAACAAATTAATAAAAAAAAAACAAATTCAGAACACAGTTCCCACACTTTGTATTACCTTTTATTGAAATAGAATTAAATATTCTATTGGAAATATTACTTCCAAATCATATCGTATAAATCCAAATCATATAGTATAAATATTACTTCCAAATCATATCGCTTATAACAGAGCATTTCCTCTATTTAAAAATACTAGGATTTGAACTCAGAGCTTTGCATGCTTGCTAACCAGGTACTCTATCACTGAATTATGCTTCCAGTCCTTTTTGTCCCTGGTTGTTTTTGTGAAAAGAGCTCACTTCCGCTCCAAGGTTCTGGATTTTGTTTCTCCAGGTTTTCACTTCCTGTTGTAGTTGGACGCAGGTCCCACACAGCCATTAGGCCCAGCTTCTCTCGCTGAGATGCGGTTCTCAACTTTTCTGTTGTGGCTGGTCTGGATTAATGCCTGTTTCATTCTCAGTTCCCATGTTGCTGGAATGACAAATGTGGGTATTCTACCCAGATGTTGGTTGAGAAAAAGTCTTGTGTGTTCTTTTGCCCCTGAACCACAATCCTCCTAGTCTCAGCTTCTGAAGTAGCTAGAATTATAGGCATGAGCCATTTGTTCCCAGCAGATAAGTGCTTCTTGATAGCACAAGGAAAGACTGTGGACTCTAGATGAAATTCTAATAGAGTAACAACACATATTTAAATGACAATAGGAAACACATGACAAGCATTTGACAAGCACATGGTATGGGAAAAGAGCCTGTTAGGCACCATAAAATTGAGGACACCATGAGAGATGCCATGGGCCAAGTGTTATGCATGGCTTATTCCATGCCATGTGTCATTCCAAAGGCCATACCTGGTGCAGGGGTGGACATTCCTTCTACTATTTAGGATGCGCTGCTTCTGTCAACTTGTGTTTGTTGCAGGGACAGGTGAGGGTACTTATCCTAATTCCTGCAACTGGAATTGTTTATATTCCATGTCGATTATTATTTGGAGAACTCTAGAATTAAAAGCTTCAAATTAAAGCCCCTCTTTCCCCTTTAACGTGATTAACTCTAATTATATAACTAATTTGAATTTTATTTCAAAACTTTGCAGTGAAACTATTCAGAGGAGAGTGATTATTATTAACCCAGATAGAAAGGATACTAATAATAAACCATGAGGGCAGGTTTAAGCTTATTCTTTTAAACATTCATGATTTTTGCCCTTCTGTAAAACAATAATTTTAAAGAACACCAACAGGAAGAGAATTCACCTACTATACCTTCTATGTAACGATCTTCTCAGAATGTAAACACTTTGACCAACTGCTTTTGGAAGGAAAATGAGAGAACTGAATTGGTTAGCTTCACTCTACTTCAGGTGTACAGATACTTCTTGGCTTGTTATCATCTGCTTATTAACACTCGTAAATAGAGAAGCAGATGTCTGTGAGGCAGTGAATATGTGAATGACAAATTAGGATCTCTTGCTTAGTGATCTACTGAATGAGAACCTGACATATTTCTGACATATTGTAACTTTCATACCAAAGTGAAAAATTTGCTTTGAACCACATAGAGAGAACACAGTCCATGGATTATACCAATAGAACATTATTATATTAAAAATTGTCACCCTTTCCTGAGATTATATAGGAATGACATGCTAACCATGGTAGATGGAATTTCAATATCATCGATGATATTGAAGAACAACCTTATGGTCTCTAGAAAATTCTGCTGGGTCTTTGTGATCCTCCTATGTAAGTCTCTCTTTGTGATGTGAAAAAAAATCTCACTTGGTTAATTCATTACATAACAGAAAACACAGCAAGCCCCACCAGCTCATATATTGTGCACAGCAAACAGCTTTGGTGAATTAATCTTATTCTGTAATACATGATCTAATAGGAAAACTGTTTCATATATAAAAGATACCATTCGATAATGACACATTAAGATTTTTTTCTTAGAAACTATTATAAAGCTGAACCTTTACATTCATAAAATTTAACCAGAGGCACGATTGTACAGAAATTGCACTTTCTCAGTGATGCATTCAGGGACTGCTTAGAAATATTTCTAATAGAAATATTTCATAGAGTCACTTGAAGAGTTAGGAAAATTGTAGTTTGTGTTTAAAATACTAGAGATTTTAATTCCTTGAAATGACTGTAGTTTAAAACAACAACAACACACATGCATACACACACACATACACACCTACAACCTTTCTGAATTTGGTTTTCAAAATTTGGATAAGGCCCTGTAGCCTTAAATGCTTCTGCTGTCTATGTAGACCCAGTGTGTCTTCATGTGTGCATATGTGTGGAAGTCCTGCTCTGAATTAGCAAACCCTCAGTGGACCATGTTGTTACCTAGAGAAGAAACAGGCTTGGGGCTTTTTGTTGTCCTTGTTTCTTTACTTGTTCACTCTTTCAACACATTGTGCTTGTTCCTGGTTGCCAGGGACCTTTCTGGACACTGTTGCTGGACACACTGTGTTAGCAAAGAAATGAGTTCACAGTAATCCACTTCTCAAGCCTGAGACCTCCTCCTTCTCCCCTCCCTCCTTCCCCTCTTTGCACTTGGCCAATAAATGTCTAGAACACACAAGTGATAAGTTAAAAACATTCCACTTTCAAGAATTTTTATAGACTTGTCATGACAAAGGTCAAGAGAATGTCAAGTGACATTATTATATAGATGATGAGACAAAATATCCTATCCAGAAGTTACTCTAAAGGATGGATCAATCTGCAAAAAGTATCCATTTTCCTTCCTTAAACTTTTGTTTTGAACTCCAGTCATCAACTGCTATGTGCTCTCTGAGCCTTGATTTCTTTTTCTCACTCAAGTTCTTCCTTCTTTGACACAAAACAACTCAAAATAACATTTACAAATTGTTTTAAATGAAATATTAAGCGATGATCACAAACATGTATCCACTTAGCATACACAAATTAAATCATATACTTAGTTTAAGATTGCTGTATCTGAACCATAAACAAGACTGCATGATATCACCTTGATTCCATATGACATCTTAAAAATATGAGAATCACATGGAGATGTGGTTTGCCATTCCCTATTTCTTGAGCATGTGTATTTAGAATCAGAAAGCCTAACCCTGAGTCTTGCTTTATGATTTTTACCAACGTAAATAGACCTGATAGGCGATTCAACTGTTTATGCCTCCTTTCATTCTTCTGTGAATAGGGTTATAATAGAAGGTAAGTCCGAGACTCTGATAAGCACTGGAAAGACACTATGAAGTACTGTGAGATTACTTCCCCTCTCCATTGCACCTTAAGGAGAGCTTTGAATGCAAGATGCATTTTCTTGTGCTGCTTCTCACCAGCACAGCTTCCCATAACTATGGAGAATGCTGTTATTGCCTGTGTGTAAGAACAGGGTGAGATTCTGAAGTTCTTTATCTTTCCTGTTCCTCTTGATGCTTTGCCAAAAGTAGAAATGAAGAATAAAAATTGGGGTCATGATATAGTATCACAGGCAAAATACATGTACACACATCACAAACACACAATTATTTCATTTCATTCATTCCCCTATTGTTACGGAGGTATATATTAGCTTTATCTTTAATTAATAGCTATTGAATTGAAATAAATTAAATCCTCTAACCATTTTTAATTTTTTTTTAATTTAATATTATTTTATTTGAGAACATACTGGACAGAGGGGTTACAATTACATGGGCAGGATAATGCATACATTTCTTACCAAGCATTGCAGCCTCCTTCTTTGTTTACCCTTCACCTCCCTTCCCAGCCTCCCCCTCTAACCCTTTTTAAGAAACCAGTGGTCTGCCTGTTTTACTCTTTTCGAACTTGTGAACTCTATGGGAACAGAATTAGACGACTATGGTCTTAGGGCCTTTATGTACTTAACAGAAATATTTTGAACAGCACCAGGATACAATAAAATTAGTGTTTTATGTACTGTTTAACTGCAACCTATAAACGAGTCTTTAATGCATTGTGTTTTCTTAGGTCGAATCAGAGTAGATTCAGTTACTCAGACTTTTCTTTCAGCAGATGGAAATGTCAAAAGAATCTCAAATGTGAATAAAATTCCCCCTTCCTGTTCCACAGGGAATCTCACTTGCAGTTCTGAAACTGATTATTCCGCAAGGACCTTCCTTTCTATTCCTTTGACCTTTTAAATTGTCCACTGCTGTCCTTTTAATTTCTATCTCCAAGCTACTATTACTATTCTTGTTTATTTCCTTACCACCCTCTGTCATTTCTGTCCTAGAAAGTGTGCTTTTAAAATGTTCATGTCATGTAGTGATCTGTAGGGGGAAAAAATAACAGTTTTGAGTCAAACTGCCATCATTTCCTTTTTGGTAAACTCCTAATCTTCAGGTTTTAAGAAATGACTAGCTTCACAATACCTGTACTATAACAATCTCTTCAACAAATGCAGAGGTTACATTTGCTTTGGTTACTGTCTGCATCTGTGGTTAATGAAGAGAATTAATCTTTGTATTCAAATCATCTTTTTTTAAGAGGTTTGGAAAATGATGTGTGGCGTGCACAAATATAAAACAATGAGGTCGGATGTCCTCACTGGCATCTTCCATGGTGTGGAAAACACTAAGGAATGTTAGGGCTGAATTAGCCCTGGAGCTCCTTTGCCTCCTTGGAGAGGACAAAAATATTTCCACTGAGAACTGTCTCAATACAAAACTCTCCCACTTATACCACGGTGTCTCATCTTATCACTTCTGAGCAGACCTTGGCGTTTGAAAGGGTTTAGAAATTTGCTTAACTTGCCATTTCCTGACATAATGAGGAAATCGAGGTGTCTTGCCTTTGGAAATGCTTGTGAGCTCAGAACAATTCAACAAGAGTGTGCAATGATAAGCAAAAAGCGACCCTGAAGAAACTTACTCATCAGTTCAGAATCAGTGATAGAGTCCAGATAAAGTATGGCCTCCATGCACGGCCAGCACACACAGGGACCCCAGCATTTTGTGGCAGGATCATTTTGCCCTCACGAGTGATCTTCCAAACAACCCAGCAGATCACTGTCTTTTCAATCCAGACTTTGAGAATGAAAAGGGGAAAAACCCCCACAAACAATTAATTCCAATAAAACCAACACCCTCTTCTGCATTCTAATAATCTTTTAGTTTTGGTATTTTTTTAAGGTCAAGGTCTGTAAATGAATCTCACTAAAAGCTGTAAAAAATAAAAGGTGATGGTGAAGAATTTATTTCATCTTCTTTATGTTATTATTTTGTTGGCATGGGGCTTGAACTCAGGGTGTGAGCTCTCTTTCATCCAAGGCTAGCACTCTACCACTTGGAGCCACATCTTTCCATTTCTGGTTTTCTGCTGGAGATGAGAGTCTTATGGACTTTCCTACCTGGGTGGGCTTCAAACCACAATCCTCAGATCTCAGCCTCCTGAGTAGCTAGTGTTATATGTATGAGCCACTGTCACCCAGCTTGTAGATGATGAATTTAATCAAAGGGTATTATTATATGTAGTCATAGAAATATTACAATGAAAGACATTTGTGCAGCTGATATTCAGTAACTGATCTTTCCAGGAGTAAAAGGTATTTGCTATTGAGCCATAAAATAACAAAACTCTGTGACTTTCTGAGAGCCGTAAGTCATATCTCCCTGCAGAGATAAAATAAATGGGTCTGTGATTGGAGTTGGTATTTTGTATGTGCCCTAAACAGCAGCATCCAAGTTTGTGAGGTGAATGGGTCTCAAATATTCAAGCCAGCTCTTCTCTGGAGAATGATGGCCAGATGAACACAAATCTATTTTGGGTTTTCTAATCATCCAAAGCTTGTTTCTGTGCACACCTCTGAGGCAGAATGAACACAAAGAAACCTAACCCATTCCAACATTTTTGCCCTTTCTGTCATCTTTGATCTTCATAGCAAGTTCTACACCATATCTGCCCATATTTTCCCTCATTACCAAAATTATGATATGTACCAGGCCATTAGATATCTGTAAAAAGTGCTAGATTTTTCTCTTTTACCACTTAAGAGTGATCAAGAAAATGTAGACAAATTTGTTATGCAAAACAAAATTTCTGTAATAAAAGTAAATTGAAGCCAGGTGCCGGTGTCTCCCATCTCTCATTCTAGATACTCAGGAGACTGAGGACTGAGGATTACCTCAAAGCTAGCCCAGGCAGGAAAATCTGTGAAATGCTTATCCCTAATCAACACCACCAAACGCTGGTGGTAGAGCTATGGCTCAAATGCTAGAGCACTAGCCTTGAGCACAAAAAACTCAGAGACAGCCCTCATCCCCTCACCCAGAATTTTAAAAAAAAAAAGAAAAGTTCATGAAATGTCACTACCTCTAATATTACACAATTCCCATGTTGATTTCTTTATTTCCCCTGAGCTTTGACATCTGTCATCTCCAAACCCACAAACCCACAATTCAGACATAGTCTTTTAAAAGACATTTTCCATTCAAAACAATTTTACTTTTACTAAACAGTTAAAAATACAGAAAAGTTACATGACCCTTTGCCTTATTTTGCCTTATGATAAGCACCCTTTTCTTCCTAATTAGCTGATCTATTTTATCGTCTTTACATTATGTCTTTTCAGAATGTCATATAATTAAAATCACGCAAATATACAGCCTTTTCCAGTTGGCTTGTTTCATTTCCTATTATACTTTTAAGACTCCTACATCATATTAAATAAACACTTATTTTTATTTCTTCATTTGATTCAATTATGAGTATTCCACAATTTGATTGTTCATTCAACTTTTGATGAACATGGTGTCCATCTACTTTCAGGAATTTTGTACAAGATTTTCCAATAAATATTTTAGCATGAAGGATTATTTTATTTGTGTAAATGCATGTCATCTGTAAGGACGTTTTATATTGTAAGAAAATTCCAAGCTATCTTCCAAAATGCTTGTGACATCTTGCATCACAAAGAACCAGTGTGCTTGTGGTTCTACTCCTTCACTGGAATTGATAGTGCACAAACTTAAGATTCTAAAAGATATGCTTGGTATCTCATTGATATTAGATGTAGATTTTATTATTTTTATTTCCAGATTAATTGTATAAAGAAGTTTCATTGTGGTATTTCCAAACATTGTGTAATTTTTTTATCATATTTATCTCTTACTACTGTATATCCTTCATTCCACACTGCCTTTTTAAATAGTTCTATCAAGTTTCCTTATGCTATTTTTCCTACATACATAGAATGTATTTCAATCATATTTATCTTTGCATCACTTTGTCCTTTGCCCCTCCTGGTTCTGTTATTACCCTTCTCTGAACAGTTACCCTTTCTTTACATTTATGTCACACACACACATCTAACATGTCTAGATTCCATATAGGAAAGAATATATACAATTTTTGCCTTTCTGAATCTGGATTGCCTGTATACACCCATTTATTGCAGCATTCTTCACAAAGGCCAAAGAATGTAAGCAGCTTGGATGCCTACCAAACAGCAAATGTATAAAGAAAATAAAGTACATAAACACAAGGAAGCATCATTCAGAATACATAAGAAGGAAGTTATGTCATTGGCAGGGAAATGGATGAAACTGAATTTCATCATTGCAAACAAAGTTGACATGACTCTTAAAATCAGTAGTCTTTTGCTAGTTATCGTGATTTAAATATGAATGAATCCCCGATTCAAATCAAACAATCTCCAATTTTAGGATAGAGTTAAAGCACACATATCCCTATCTTCAAATATTTTTCATTTCTTTATGGAGCAAAGGTTATAAAATGTTTCCATCTCTCTGTAATCGGCTGTACATTATCATTATCCATTGACATCTGACTGTGCAACTTTCCACCAGACTTCTTATTCCTGTGCCATCCATTATCTTTTCACCATTATTCCTCACCTCATTCTGTCTGCCTTGTTTGATAGTTTACCATTCAACTTCTATGAAGTCAACTTTTTGAGATTTCCATAGGAGTTAGATCATTAAGTTGCTTGTCTTTTTATACCTGGCAGGAGATATTACACTACATGTCTTCAGTGTATACTACAAAGCAATATGAATCAGTCATTGATTAGCAGCATGGTATAAGCATAGACATAGGCACATAGACTAACAGAACAAAAATGAAGGGCCTAGAAGCAAAGTTACATATCTATAGCCAACTGCTTTCCACAAAAGAGCTAATAAAAACAACTGGAGAAAGAACATTTGGTTTCATAATTGCTGGTAAAACTGAACTTCCACATGGAAAAGAATCGACTGGGGCTCTCCTCTCGTTCCAGTTACAAAAACCTACCTCACTCACCTCACCCACTCCTCTCCCCCACCCCGAAGTGGTAAAGTTCATTTCCCACATAGTGTTTTGTGAGTATTATTGTTGCAATGGGTCATCCTGTGTCCAGTTTTTCCTCTTCCCCTCCCCAAATTAGATAAATGTATATACAAGATGCCAGGGGCTGGGGTGGGAGGGAGGGAAGGCATAGTAGGAGAAAAACAAAGGAGAGGGTAACAACGCTTGACAAGAAATGTACTCATTACCTTAGTCATGTCACTGTAACCCCTCCGTACAGCATCTTTACAATAAAATAAAATTTTAAAAACTACCTCAAAATGGATTAAGGATTTATATATGAGAGTGCGTGTGATGAAATGAATGAAAGAAAAGATAGGAAAATATTTCTAATTCACAGATCAGACAATGTTCCTCCTAAAAGCACATACAAAACAAGGAAAAATATTTTTTAAAAATGAGAATGCATCGAACTAAAAAGCTTTTACATAGCAGAGGAAACAAAAGGATGAAAGTAAAAATTTAGACAGAGATAATACTTACACATTTCATAATGACATGGAAAACACATCCAGAATATATAAGCTATTCAAAGAACTCAATAGTCTCAAGCAAATAGAAAAATAACTCAAGTGAGAGATTAGCAAGAGAACTAAATGAATATTTGTTGAAGGAAAACCTGCAAGTGGCCAGCATGATTCTGTTGTTTGATCACAGGGGGTAAGGGCTAGAGTGTGTGGCTCAAGCAGTAGAACACTTGTATAGCATGCCCTGGGTCCTGGCACAATTCCTAGTAAAGGAAGCTTGGGGAGGAAGCAAAGGAGTTAGAACACATTAGAATCAGAGTTATGGAGAAAGTACTGGATAAGTGCCAGGCCAAGGAATCCATATTAGAGAATCGCTAAGAATCGATGACTTCTTTAATACTGTCACATGCTGGTCAAAAGTTCAGAAAATTGAAGTTACCCATCTGGCACTTTGCTGAGAAAGTGGTTGTTTTCCAAGTTTTCCTCATGTGGTAAATTTTGGACTGGCTATTACTCCAGAAGGATTATATGCATAATACCGAAGGAAAGTGTATTCTTGTAAAAACCCTCTGAAAATAGAAATACTTTCATGGATTATATCAGGGGTCATCTTCCCACATGTTCAGTAAATATACAGCATTTTGACAAAGAAAGCACCTTTGCATATTTTTGTATAGTTATAACCTGTGTAGGCATTGCTAAGTCTGAAATTAGAAAGATTAGTCAAAAACTAAATTGTAGAGTCAAACTGTAGGTTACTGCCTTGCTTAATTATGACCTTTCAAAAGTTCTGTTATGCATTTCAGGGAGTAAAATAGAGCATATTTCCCAAAAATATTGAATAACTGACATACAGATACATTATGGAAATCAATAAAATGTGAAAGTGGATGATCCTACTGGCAAGTATAGTTTAGAGACTTGAAAAAAAATTGTCATGATTCTTCGGCAGCTTTTGAACTAGTCTTTGTGAGCAATATGAGATAATTATGGCATGGTATTGTATAAGTCAACCAAAGAGTAAGGGGTCTTGTTGAGTATTTTAGATGTTTATACATTGGTTTTGCAGGTCATCATTTCTCTAGCTTCTAATTTACATACAATTTTTAATTATATTGTTACTAAAAAATTTCACATGAAAATGGAAACAATTATTTTCATGAATAATATTCAATATAAGTATATACTTTTCTGTATAGTACATTGTTCTGATCTTAATCTAATGAATAAAAACAAAACGTATCCTGGTCCCATCTCTTGGCTTGGGTAGCCTAGGAAGACATTCTTAAAGCAAAAACTTGACACAGTTTGACAAATTAGGTCATGGAACAAACACCGTTAATGGAAAGTAAACAGTGGACAGCAAATGACAAATTGTGTTGGTTTAACACACACGCACATACCGATGGAAAATAACCGCACAGTGATTGTGTTCTCCCCCTACGGATGCGTCTATGTTCTGGTGTTGTATTAGTTGTTAACAATGAGAGTTAACACGAACCGGGTATAAAAGCAGCTGCTGACAGGGCTACATTTCCTTGTCTCTGAATAACACCCATGATGCCCTCAACTGCGGACACATGGGCCATGCAGTGCATGCTACGAAAGTCCTGGACCTGTACCTGGGACCCCGGAGGGTCTCACAGCCATTTTCCAGGGAGCGAGCTACATACACTGCTATCCAGAGCCAAGCTCCCACCAAACGGGATATTCAACACCTTTAAGAAAAACATGGCTTTGCATGCAAGTTGTTGCTATTGATGATGAGAGTGTATCTAGTGCATTCCCCAAACTACATAAAGTACTACAGTCATAAATTTGAGCAAGAGAAGTATGCTCAGAAACAAATTGTTTCAGAGACTATCTGACCATAATTATAAAACACAGTCTTTAAAAAAAATTTCTTTTGAAAAGCCTTCTCAGTCTACACAATTCCACTTTGCTCTCAGAGAAAAATCTAATATTCATAGGGCTGCCCTATTATCTTTCAAATTTATCTGAAGCTTTTCCATTTTCTCTCTTGGTTTTGAAATCATGGGGAACATTGCACCTTAAATACATAAAAAAGAAGGTAAAAAGCATAGTGTATTTGTCATGGATTTATTTTATGGGTTAGTTTCTGGCATCTAAATTACAAAATAGATTGTTTTCTATAGAAATGTGAAATGAGGTCTCAACATATCTTCTGTATAAATTGACTCTAAGTGAGCTAAAGAGAGAAATCTGAAAGATAAAATTTTAAAAATAGGAAAGCACGTTGTAGAAAAATATCACTAATTTTAAAGGAAGTATGCTGTCTCTTAATCAAGATACAGGATTCTTTCTTTATGCTTTTGGTAATATTATATTTTCTAGTTTGAATGCCATTATGAACAGTTTCCTTCATGATTTGTACTTGGTCTATGTCTCAAAGTTCTCATGTTTTCCTCTGCCTGACTTGTTTGCTGTTTTTTCCAGTATTTACTTTGTTCATTGCCTTATTTGTGTGTGTGTGTGTATGTGTGTGTGTGTGTATGTGCGTGTGTTTAATACTTTTTTTTTTTTGGTCCGGTCATGGGGCCTGAACTCTGGGCCTGGGTGCAGTCCCTCAGCTCTTCAGCTCAAGGCTAGCACTCTACCACTTGAGCCACAGCGCCACTTCCGGCTTTTTTCTTTTTGCTTGTGTGGTGCTGAGGAATCGAACCCAGGGCCTCATGCATGCAAGGCAAGCGCTTTACCACTGAGCCACATTTCCAGCCCCTAATACATTTTTTTTACCTTACTTTATCTTTGGAATCACTGGCATCATTGGTTGAGGGCATATTTCTGTAACATTTGCTCCTATTAGCTGCAAATTGAGCCATTTAATAGCATATGGACAGTTTATTTTCAAATACCAGCTTGGCACAAGTCTGACCAATGTTCACCTCTAAGCATTAGGCCCAGCTCTGTGAGTTTCAGCTTCTGCAACTGCCTAGTACCAAACCTGGCATCCTGAGAAAACACTGGGGTTGCTTTGGCTCAACCAGTCTTTAGGAATATCCAATGGAATTGCATCCACACCAAGAATTTCTGGGCGAGGCCTTCCATTTTCATTCTTGCCTCAATGACACCTCAACTTCTTTTTTCTTAATTTATGGATATTTCTGTTCTGTATATAAACTACATCTCAACACATGCATAAAAGCTGTGCTTGTTTTGCTGTATTGTGTTTGTTTAGGATATTTCTTTTTTCCCACTGTACTTTCAGCAAACCTTTGATCATTATTTTGCTTCCCTTTCATGTATGATTATCTTCCTCTTCTCTTGGCTTTTAAAATGCCATTTATTCTCTGAGTCCTATGAAAATTCCTGGTATCTTTAGAAAAGCAATTCAGAGCTTTTTAAAAGTGTAATGCAATAAATATTTGCAAGGAGTGTGAAAGGCGATAAATGTGGAATGAGAGGCTGTCTCCTCAAAGCAGTATCGCTTTAGCTTGTGAAGGAATTACTGAAAACCTTATGAGAAAGTATTCCTTTGCCATATCCAATAAAAAATGCATAAACAGTAAACCTAAAATACAGTGTTTGGCATGAACTTTCTCTATTAAATGTGCACTCCTCTTATTTGGTTACTTGTCCACACACAGGCACACACATGTATGTTTTCAGAGTCGACAAAAGTATTTTCTAGGAGGTACTATGCTTGCTGTAATAGCCTGCTATTTGGCGATTGTGAAATGAATAGCAGTTGTAGATAGGTTGTGGTGTGAATGACAGGAGAAAGCAAGAGCCACTGCACAATGTCTATGGCCATGAGAACTTAAACAGTTAAGGATCAAAGAGCCTGGTGGCTAACGAAGTGTACTGGGTTCCGGTGGCTTCTGAATGCCATGTCAAATGAGATGCTTGCGCTCGTGGAAATTGGAGAGCACCGTGGCAAATGCTGGCTGTGAATCTCATCTCCAAATTAGACACACAGACTCTTCTGCTCACCGTGCACTTTTTACAGGCAAGGCATTTCTCTGTGGCTTAGTTGGTGAGCATCCCTTTTTATAAGCCATTTAGGAATGATTTTGAAAATTAAATCATTGATCAGCACTGTTATGTGTGTTTGGAGAAAGAGCACTTCTGTGGAAAATATCTCATTCTTCTCACCATGGAGTTAAAATTAAATAAGTTTACTGGAAGTATACTATTTGTGTTGGATATTCATTGCAGGCACACACACACACACACACACAGAGAAAGAAAGAGAGAGAGAGAGAGAGAGATTTGGAGTGCTAAAATTCTTGCATTGATACAGAACAGGATTTAGAATAGTTTTATTTTTTAATTTAATTTTATTATCAAGGTGATGTACAGAGGTGTTACAGTTGTGTATATAAGGTAATGAATACATTTCTTGTTGAACATTGTTTCTCCCCATAATTTTTTCCCAGCTTCCCTCCCCCAACTTCCCCCATCAGTTGCAAAGTTATTTCCAACAGTATTTTGTGAGTCTTGCGAGTCTTGCTGTTGCATCGGTTCACTCTTGCTCCTTTGTCTCATCATTTTGTTGTTTCTTTCTCTTCCCCAAATCAGATAAATGTATGTATAAGACTCAGGGTAGGGGGGAGGGAGGACGGGATGGGAAGGGGAAACAAAGGAGGAGGCTACAATGCTTGATAAGAAATGTACTCATTATCTTGCCCATGTAATTGTAACCCCTCTGTACAGTATTTTCACAATTTAAAAAAATGGAAAAAAAAGACTCAGGGTAACAAAATCAAAAACAGTGACAACAGAAGATAAACCAAAAGAAAAAAAAAGAAAAGAAAAAAAGAAATAACTTCACATAGTACATTAACAACAACAACAACGAAAAGCATATTGTTTTCATATCTTGGAGTTTATTTCAATTAGCATCACTTTATATGGTCATATGTGCATCGCTATTGAGCTATTGTAATACTCTGCTAGGAGTATCCTAGACATCCTAACTATTACAAATGAGGGAAATCATGGAGGCTATGTTTCTTTGGGCCCGGCTTACTTTGCTTGCTATGATTTTTTCCAAGTCTTTCCATTTCCTTATAAAAGTGACAATGCCATTCTTTTTGATGAAGCGTAGACTTCTATTGTGTGTGTATACACACACACACACATATATCACATTTTCTTGCTCTGTTCATCTACTGAGGGTCATCTGGGTTGGTTCCATATCTTAGCTATGGTAAATATGCTGCAATGAACATAGCTATGCTGGTAGCTTTAGTGTGGCCTTGCTTGTGATTGTTTGGGTAAATGTCTAGGAGTGGGACTGGTGAATCAAAAGGTAGCTCTATGTTTAGTCTTAACGTCCACACTGCTTTCCAGAGTGGTTGAACCAGTTAACATTCACACCAACAGTGCATTAGCATTCTTTTTTGATAATGGTCATTCTAACTGGTGTGAGGTAGAATTTTAATGTGGTTTTATTTGCATTTCCTATATGGCCAGAGATGTTGAATGTTTCTTCATGTGGCTATTGGGCATTCTTATTTCCTCTCCAATGTAGTCTCCTTAATTTTTTAGCCCACTTATTAATGGGGTGGTTGTTTCTTTGAGGATTTATTATTAGGGCTTTTAGTTTTTTGAGCTTTAGGTATATTTTAGTTATGAGTCACTTGTCTGTTATATAACTAGTGAAGATCTTCTTCCAATCTCTCGCCTTTCTATTTATCTTGCTAGCTATGTCCTTTCATGCAGCAGTTCTACAATTCAATGCCATCCCATTTTATTTTATTTTATTTTATTGTGCAATCCCACTTATTCAGGCTTTCTTTGATTTGTTGTGGTTCTGGATCTTTATTTAAGAAGTTTGACCTGTCCCAAGGAGCCCTAGTGTATCCTCTATCCCTTCCTATAATATTTTCACATTATCTTGTTTTACCTTGAAGTCTTTAATCCATTTGGAATTGATTCTTGTGCAGGGTGATATATAAAAATCTGACTTCAGTTTTCTACATGTGTATAGCCAATTTTGCCAGCACCATTTGTTGAAGAAGCTGTCTTTCCTCCATCTAATAATTTTGACTCCCCTATCAAAGATTAGGTGGCCATGGGTCTATGGGATCATTTCTGGATCTTCAATTCTATTCCATTGGTCCTCAGGCCTTTTCATGTGCCAATACCAAGCTATTTTTAAAACTACAACTTTATAATAGAATTTGAAGTTTGGTATTGATATTCCTACAGCACTATTTTTCCTGCTAAGGATTGTTTTTGCTATTAGAATAGTTTTGTGATAATGAAATATTTTCATCTTTTTCCAGGACTTTTAATTGCTTGGATTTTAGATAAGATAGTGTAGAAAATTGAGGAAATCATCCCAGTCTGGGTATAAAGAGAAATTATGGTTAGGGATATTTTTCTGAGTTCTAACTCTGCCCTCTCTCTTTATTTTTGCACTGTGTAGACAGCATATGTATATTTAAATTGACAATTATCATTTTAATCTCCGTGAGGAATTTAAAACCTTTGCTTGCATGGAATTACTGTGACTTTAAGCAAAAGTCCATTTATTAAATCTTTTATTAGGCTTTTCATTATGCATGCTTGTAAAGATCTTAATAGAGATGTTAAGTAATGAAATTTTGCAAGTTCCTAAAATCTTCATAAATCTCCATAAATTGACTCTTTATGAGAAGCCTGCTTTCATTTGTCTGATTTTTATTCATATGCAACCCAAATGTTAATATACTTTAATTAGAGCTAATATGATTTATCTCTTTACTCATTATATAAGTTAATTTTCTCCTAAAGAAGTCCTGTTTTCAAATTCTCTCCAGCAGTGTAGAATTAAAGTAATTATAGTTTGGCTCAGGAAATTAGTCATGAAGGTTCATGAATGCTAAAGTAAATTGAAATTTTCATGGGATAGATCAGGCCATATGCTTTACAGAAAGAACAAGAAAGAAATTGATTTCTGTTCCTCAGTTTCCTACTGGGAATGTAGTCTCTGGAGAAGATGAACCTGAAGAAGAAGTTATGATACTGTAGATGGAGGACAGAGAGAATGGCCAATGCTTTTATAAACTCTGATAAATCAAACCCATTTAGAATCTATACATTTAGAACTTGGCATGAATCCAGCAGTGAACAAAAACTGTTCATTACTCAACATCTGTCTTCATAGTTTTTGGCTTCAACTCTGTGTTGAGATCAGAAATGTGCTACAATATTCCAGAAATATTTTACTGTCATATGTCTATTGTTGCTGGTACAGAATTTCAATTTCTTTTTGTGTTTTCTATATTCTTTGTAAGCCTTCATTGTCTTCTTTTATCTTCTACCACTTCAAGGTTTCTAAATATTCCTGCTAAGGTTTCTCTCTCCATCATCACATGAAAACAAATGTCATTTAAACTAAATGACTTTCTAGCTTTCTCTCATATTATTTCTCTAAATAACTTTGTAGCTTTTTCTCTAATTGATATTAGAGGTGCTGAAAGTCATCCACAAATAATAACTTTATTGTATCAAAATCAAAGATTAACATATTTATTTTAATTGAACTGTTCCTTTAAAATAGCTCTTGTAAAATAATGAGGAAAATTATTTTTTTGAAAAGTGCGTCGGTGCTTAATAATACTTCTCTCCTGAGTACAAAAAGGTGGTGTGAAAAGAGTGGACTTACAGAGAAAAATAATCTGGTAAACACAATGGAAGAAAGAAAAACAAAATAAAAATCTGTGCTATACAACAATGAGAAGAGAACAACTGAAATCAGGAAAGCAACGCCTTTTGTAATAGCACAACAAAAAATAAAATACCTAGGAATTAACTTAACTAAAGAAGTGAAGGACCTCTAAGATGAAAACTTTAAAAACCTGAAAAAGGAAATCAAAACAGAACTTAGAAAGTGGAAAAACCTCCCATGCTCCTGGATTGGAAGGATCAACATTGTGAAAATGGCAATAATTCCCAAGGCTATCTATAAATTCAATGTGATATCTATCAATATTCCAACCTCATTCTTCAAGGAAATAGAAGAGGCACTCCAAAAATTCATATGAAACAATAAAAGACCCTGAATAGCTAAAACGATCCTTAACAGAGAACAGTGCTGGAGGAATATCAATACCAAATTTCAAACTCTACTACAAAGCCATAGTAATCAAAACAGCTTGGTACTGGCACAAGAACAGACCTCAAGACCAAAGGAATAGAATTGAAAACCCAGAAATGAGCCCATAGACCTATAGCCAACAAATCTTTGATAAGGGAGCTAAAACAATAGAATGGAAGAAAGACAGCTTCTTCAGTAAATGGTGCTGGCAAAACTGGTTAATCACCTATAGAAAACTAAAGCTGGATCCTTCTATATCACCCTGCCCCAGAATCAACTCCAAATGGATCAAAGACTTCAGAGTCAAAGCAGACATCCTGAAAACACTACAAGAAGGAATAGGAGAAACCCTAGGTCTTCTTGGCACAGGCCAAAATTTTCTTAATAGAGACCCAGAAACACAACAAATCAAGGAAAGGTTGACAAATGGGGTTGCATGAAGCTGCAGAGCTTCTGCATGGCAAAGGACATAGCTAATAAGATCAATAGAAAGCCCACAGATTGGGAAAAGATATTCACTAGCCATACATCGGACAAGGGTCTCATATCTAAAATATACTTGGAACTCAAAAAATTAAAACCCCAACAACAAATCCTCAAAGAAACAACTGCTCCATAAATAAAGTGGGCTAAAGACTTAAAGAGAAACATCTCTGAAGAGGAAATAAGAATGTCCAATAGACACATGAAGAAATGCTCAACCTCTCTAGCCATAAAAGAAATGCAAACCAAAACAACACTGAGATTCCACCTCACCCCAGTTAGAATGGCTATACTCAAGAATTCTAATAACAACATATGCTGGAGGGGATGTGACCAGATGGGAACCCTACTGCATTGTTGGTGAGAGTGTAAATTTGTTCAACCACTTTGGAAAGTAGTATGGAGGTTCCCCGAAAGACTCCACAAAGAGCTCCCCTATGACCCAGCAATCCCACTTTTGGGTATTTTCCCACCACAAACAAGACCACACTAAAGCTACCAGCACAACTATGTTTATTGCAGCATTATTTACTATAGCTAAGATATGGAACCAATCCAGATGCCTCTAAGTAGATGAATGGATCAAGAAAATGTGTACACACACACACACACACACACACGCACACACACACAATGGAATTCTATGCCTTCATCAAAAAGAATGATATTGCCCCATTTATTAGGAAATGGAAAGACTTGAAAAAAATTATATTAAGTGAAGTAAACCAGGCCCAAAGAAAAATAGGTCCCATGGTTTCCTTTATTTGCAATAACTAGTATGAGACAAGTAGAAATAGTCAAAAGCTATGTAAATATGACAGATATGATGAAGTTAAATGAAATGAACCCCAAGATAGGGACACAAGTGGGTTTTTTCTTTCTTGCTATTGTTTCTAATTTATTTATAAGGTACCATGTGATTTTTTGTTGTTGTTGCTTTGTATGTCCCTCCCCCACGGTAGAACCCCTGTTTTCACTGTATTTTGATGTCAGTATAAGTTGGGGAAGGGAAGGGAAAAAACAGAATGTTTTAATAGGGATACAGGTTGACCCACTGTAACAATATGTACAAGACACTATCTTGAAAAACGAACTTTACAATTTAGGCAAGGGGTGGACGGAGGAGAGAGTGTAGTTGTGGAAGTGGGAGGGAAGAGATGGTAGGGGAAAAACAAAGGAGGAGGCAACAATGCTTGATAAGAAATGGACATGGCCGTGCGCCGGTGGCTCAAGCCTGTAGTCCTAGCTACTCAGGAGGCTGAGATCTGAGGATCACGGTTCAAAGCCAGCTTGAGCAAGAAAGACCATGAGATTCCTATCTCCAATAAACCACCAGAAAACCTGAAGTGGTACTGTAGCTCAAGTGGTAGAGAACTCGCCTTGAGCTGAAATGCTGAGGGACAGTGCCCAGGTCCAGAGTTCAAGCCCCACGACCAACCAAAAAAAAAAAGAAAAGAAATGGACTCCTTATCTTGTTCATGTAACTGTAACCCCTCTGTACAGTATTTTCACAATAAAAATATTTTAAAAATCTGTGCTATAGGAAGATTAGCATTATGCTTCTCATAACATCAGAGGGAAGACTATTCTTAGTTTTTTTATTCCTCTAAACAAATATCTGCATCTAATTTTAATTCTAATATTCAAAATATGATTTTAAATGACTTAATTATTTGTTATTCTTCCTGCATAAATCACAGCCTCTTCTAGCTTCCTGATGTCTTACTAAGGAGAAAATTGAGTACTGATTTGATCTCTGATCTTTTCTGTTGAGTGTTTAATTGTGACCAAAATGAGTAGAATAACATTGTGCTTAAATCCTGGATTAAGAAGGTGTCCATAAATAGTATTTTGTTTAACCACTAACTTTGTAGCTGAGGTTATCACCTTGGCATGAAAACATTAGAGTTCTCATTTAGCAATGGCATAATAACATCTTTATTGCAGGGTTGCTCTTATCTTTATATTGAAGCATCTAGGACAGTACTTGAAATGTCTTAGGTGCATGGGGTGCACATTCCTCTATTAGCAAATTACATGGGGTATGGTGGTTGCACTGGGAATTTCAGATGAGAAGATCTAGATTCATGTTCAGTTTTCGTCCTTGGTATACACAGGGCAGCTTAGACCATCAAAACTACATCATCCCTGACTGTGAACCTGTATTTAACCACAGGCTTTCAAGATGCCAAGATAAGAAGGAAATGGAAATGGATAAGTGGAACTGTAACTGTTTTGAAAAAAAATTACATGATATAAACCAAACCTTATCAGTGGAAATGTAATATATCTCAAAATGCAATGAGTATTAGTGTGAAAAAATAATTATTTCCATTCATTTCTGGATTTGGCCACATGTAAGTCCCCAATTGCTTTGTGTTGCTGTAACTACTATATTGGAGAATGCACACTCTGAAAAACATACCCAAAATAATTCTCATTTTCTAAAACTTGCTTCAATGATCATCCTTGAATGCCATTCAACTATAAATAGCCTCATTTTCCTTTAAAGTTGGCCAATTAGAAACAGAAGCATTTCAGTAGAACACTTTCATACCCAAATGATCAACTAATTTCTGATCATTCTCGATTGCAAATCTACTAGTTTTGGTCTCAACACTGCCATGATACAAGAAGAGCTCCTTGCTTTTCTCAGCAGACTGGATCTCACTTCACTTACGTAAATAATAAGTTCAGCTTGCTGTTTCAGATAGTGAGCGGTGTTCTGTTCCTTCATTGAGCAAGAACAACAGTTACTTACTGAACAAATGGAAGTCTAGTAGACAGGTGCTTCTCTATGTCCAAGAAGGGGTGATGACTCATGGGACCCTCAGGAACTATTTATAGAACTATTTATAGAAAATGAGTGATCACATCTGTATCTCCAGAAAAGGAAGAGGACTAACACAGCTACCTTTGTAATGTCCTGGAGAGAGAAAACTGTCAACAGTTACAAGGTCAAAAATAGATTTAACAATACTATGGGAGCAGAACAATATTGAGGAGAAAAAGCCCCAAGATTGCACAGATACTTCTGTGATTGGCAAAACTTGGTATTTAAAAATCATTTGTAATTCTGTATGAGTCTCTGCATGGCATGCTGATGTCTGCCTCGACCTGTATCTATCCTGCACCACTGAGTTTCCCCAGACCATTTGCTTTTCTACATGCCCGGGAATAAGACCAGGAGGTCTGAGTATGACTCTGTACCAAGTAAGTCAATGAATGACTCGTCCGTCTTTCTCTCCACTCTGACTCCGTTAGGATAATGGAAACAGCCAGAATATATTGGTAGAGACAGTTCCCTTCCTCAAAGATTTGACCATTAAATAAATAGGCCAAAGTAAGGAACTTGACCAAAGTTTTATTTTCCATGTGATTCCAGGTGCTAAGAACTTGATCATTTGTGTGACTTGAGATGGCTGATATTTATCAGTTCCTCCCATAAAGAGACAGCTTTGCTCACTCAAAACTTCCTATTATCACCATTAGGTCTAATGAATCTCTTTGCTTTCCACCTTCAGCTATCTTCTCTGGAGTTAAACTTTTTATGTGCTTGATGACATTCACTTCCTTCTCTTTTTCCTCCACAGGGAGACTCAGGAAAAGGACAAATGCCACACATGAAAGCAAGACACTCTGCTTTCCATGCGTTGTTGACTCATCCACGGAGCATACGTGGGCATCTTGCCACCACTGGATTTAAGCCGCCCTCTGAGGACAACTGGGTGCCAGCAAATGACATTCCAAAGCCAGAGCCTAACCTCAGGTCCTGCCCACATGAAAATGGAGCAGCGATGGACCAAATCCCAGCCTCTTGGAAAGCAATGGGCTGAGAGACCTCACATCGTTTGGAACAACCATTTCGAGCTGTGTCCATCTGCCTTCCTTCCTGGGTAGCCATGGAGAGCTGGTGGGCACCATCTTGAGAGAGACAGACATCAGAGAATGACTTCAAGGCAGCAGAGAAATTCCTGGGAAGACTCTGTGACATAGATGGTCAATGTTCTGCATAGAAACAGTCCAGAAGAAATTTTCTCTTCTTCCCTCTCAGCCTTTCATTTTACCAGGGATCTGGTCAGCCAAGGAGAAGCCACGGTCTCTGGTGTGCAGTTTACACAAATGTCATTTAAAGAGCAGAGCATAGACTTCTTTAGAAAAAAAACAACCTTTCTAGATCCACATCCAATGATGTCTCACTCTGCCTACCACTTAACTCTTAAGAATATCATGTTTTATAATTCATCTCTCCTGCCTGGTTCTCTTTGAACTATAGAGAGAATGACAACAATGGTCAGGTTATTGTTAAACAAGATAAATTGTTATAAATTATAATTTTCCCTTAAAACATTTTTTAAAAGCCTGTTAACTGATAAGACACAATGGAAGGAAGAGAGAAAAGGGAGGTTGCTAAGGAAACAGTAGGTTTTTAAATGTGCATCAAAGTGAATAGGCAGGTAGAATGCAGGGAAACGGGCTATATAATTAAGTTCTCTCACCATTTCAAAATTGATAGTACGATGTGCTACGAAAAGCAATGGGACCTATTTTCTTATCAGACTCAGTCCAACATGAAGTAATAAGTAAAATCAGACATAATCTGTTCCCTTCAGCCAAAAACTCCCTCTTTTTCAAGCACAGCTTTGGCCAGTCTGCATAGCAAATTATGTATTTCTGAAGTGTTAAGTTTCAGTCCTTCTCCTATTATATTCTAATTTTGTATGGAGGCAAAAATATCCTGAAGTCTAGGAACTGAATCAGGGCCCTTTGATCATCTTTTCTGCCAAGAAAAGATGGGATGGAAAGACTCTAAAGTCTAGAGATAAGAGAAGCCGTCTCTGCTTACAAGCCTCCCTGCCTTTCTTTAAACCTTTTTTTTGGGGGGTCCTGTTTGGGGTCTGAACTCTGGGCCTGGGCGCTGTCCCTCAGCTCTTCAGCTCAAGGCTAGTGCTCTACCACTTGAGCCACAGTGCCACTTCTCGCTTTTTTCTTTTTGCTGAGGAATCGAACCCAAGGCCTCATGCATGCAAGGCAAGTGCTCTACCACTGAGCCACCTTCCCAGAGCTTTTTAAACCTTTTGCTCCCAGTAAACAAGAAATTAAATGACACGTTCGCCTGGCCCACTTCTGGAGAGACAGCAATTGTTTTTCAATCATTTTACAATTCTATATACATATGTGCATATATGTATATAAATTCTGTCATGCTTAAAATAATAAAGCAAAAAAATGGCTCTAGGTTGATAAGTAGATGCCACGATGTTTTGATGACAGGTGGTCAATAGAGAGAAGGATTGGTGAACTGAGAAAGAAAATGACCACAGAAAAGGAGGTAAATCAAGAAACCAAAGCATAGCGTGAGTGTCCATGGGCCTCTAGAGGACTTGAAAAGGCACCAGGGAGGAGCGAGGAGCTATGCCCATCCACTGGGTTCCAAGAAAACTGCCTGATTGATTCTTGAATACTCTCAGCAATCCAGAAAATGCAGCAAATGCCATAGCAGAGATTTCTGAAAGATAGAAAGAAGGAAGGAAAGAAGGAAAGAAAGAAAGGAAGGAAGGAAGGAAGGAAGGAAGGAAGGAAGGAAGGAAGGAAGGAAGGAAGGAAAGGTGGGAAGGAAGGAAGGAAAGGTGGGAAGAAAGAAAGGGGGGAAAAAGTAAGTAAGTAAGAATGAGACCATGTAGAAAATTTTCTCACCAGAAGTGAAGACAATGAACTTCCTTGCCTAAAACATAGAAAGTTCCAAAGTGAAGTTGTAAGTCCCAACCTGTCTCATCCAGAGCCATTTCTTCCCACCAGGCCCCTGTCCTTCCCCCTGCTGATCCATTGAGAGTCCAGTAAGTCTCTGATGCCAGTGCCCTGTTCTCGCTCTGACCTCTGACTCCACACAACTGCACTGGAACTTCATCCCTCTCTCCCTCCTTACCGCTGTATCCCTCCTTCCCTCTCTACCCCCTCTTCCTCCACTTCCTCCTCTCCCCCTCCCTCCCTCCCTCTTTTTCTTCCATTTTTCTTTCTTATCTCTCTTTCTCTGTCTCTCTGTCTCTTGCCTCTCTTTCCATTAATCATACATAGTCCAACATATGAAAACTCTAGACCCTTAAACACATAGGAACAGATGTCTGAGAGATCTGGACATATCAGTGTGGCTCTGGCCTAAAGTGAGAGACTATAATTCCTGACTCAAATGAACTGGGCAAAATCAGTAGGAAAATAACTTGTGACTAATGTAGCCATGAAAAGTTCGGCAATGAGATGAGATGTTGTCATGTATATGTCTGCATGTAAAGGAATGGATTAGCCCCTTTTCTTCTCAGCAGGGTCCAATTGAAATGCACACTCTTGAACCTCAAAAGTCTTCTTGCTCCTGGTTTCCTTAGTGATACTGCCTATTGAAAACTTCAGTGACTTTGATGTTTTCCACAATTTCTTTCCTTTGCAAAGAATGCCTCATAATTTAACAATGCACTAACAAATCTTCCCAGACTTTCTCTGGTATCTGATGCTTCCCTTGTTATTTTTGCATCTAGTTTTTGAAACTCCAGTCCTCTTTGTTCCTTCTTTAAATGGCCCAACAAAGAAACATCTATGTCTGACTTAAACTTGGACCAACAGCACAGTGTATGAGAAATCACTTATTTGGTAGATGGATGTATGAATAATAGTTTCAATATCAGAAACTTTACAGAAAAAAAAGCAGATGCACTTCACACTGTGATTGGTTCAAAAAACTTGTCATATGGCATTCAATTCAAATTCATTGATATATGTAAAATGATCCTAATAATTAGGTTCTATTTGCTTGTCTTAATATCACACCTGTTAGTGATGTCCTTAAATGATTCTGGATTAATAGATTCAATGGATCCAGGTAAAAATGCACTTTTCATTCAAATGTTATTAATTCATTATATACTTCATAACTAGTGATACTTTAGAAGTATTTTATTTTATAAGTATTTTTATTTTTGAAGGACAATGCATTATACATTTGTGTTATTTATTTTTTGTATTGATTTGGTTATAGAGGTTAGGGGAAAACTATTTCCTAGAAGAAAGTGTGCCTTCTTTTTTTTTTTAATAAGGTCACAATTTGTTGTTGTTCCTATTTATGGTAAGCCCTGGACCAAATTTAGGGTCTACCACACCAATCATGTCTAGATTAGATATGGTACATATAAAATGCTCAGTCGTAAACCTTTGATTCAAAGCCAAACCAGCAGTTCTATGTGTAAGTACAAGACATACATTAAACTCAGATACTTTACCAGGCCTGATGAGCATGGATGAATGACTCTTCTACTCAGGTGATGCTTTGACGTGGAAGGGAGAAATTATTTTACAACCATTGATTTGCATATTTAATGAGGAGTGATAACTTTTCAGAATTGTCCAAATTGAAAACTCTCTTTGAAAAGAGGGAGGGAATGGTGCTTTGCTGTTAGAAAAAAAAGATCGTTTTGGTACTCATAATGCATTTATAAATTTGTTCCCAAACCTCTTGGAACAATAGAACAAAAAGTTTTAGAATTGCCTCTCATCATTTGAGTTGGCAGAAGCTGGAGAAACAAAATGATAGAGGACGACAATCATCTGCCTTTCCAGAAATGTGGACAGAATCAGAGAGAGGTTTATGGAGCTGTGCACACGTCTGCACTCATTTAGAAACAGCCTGTCTCAGGATGTGGAACATTTTTAATTTTGAAACTTTATGATAGATCTGGAAGGGGCACTTTCAGCATTAGAAGAAACACCATCCAGGTGTGCCCGCCCTCAGAAGACACTCTGTTCTAAATGACAATGCATGGCTCAGAATGCATCAGTTTGGGAGAATCCAGAATTATTGGACTATGGTTATGAATGTGTTTATTTAAATCTTTTGGGCTGATGTAACTAGGCCCATTGATGAGTTTTCTGGTTATAAACCCACCTTATTCTCGATTCCTGTGGGAAGGCATGTTTGTCTAAAAAGATATCTTTTGCAGCTACACGAGCTCATGCGTGGTGGGAGTGTTCTCTGGCTAGTGTTCCAACACACTTCTCATGCATCTCAGAGTGTGTTCAGGGCAGAGTGTCATTCATTTGTTGCTGAGCACTTTCTTTTCTGCAAGCCTCCTGATTCAAACACAAGACTGCTACAAAGAGGGACCTTATATCAAACGCTCAGCACTCCTGCACCTTCAGGATTGAGGGTGTGTGCCAATGGCTACATATACAAATAAACACTGAAAGGCAAGTTTACGCAAACAGATACTGATGCGGCTATTTCTTTGCACCCCATATCTGTATCTCTGTCTCTTTAAATATCTGTCTAGATAGGTAGATTCATTCAACCTACTTATGAAAGGACACCTGTCATCTTTGCCAAGAAACTAGACACTAATCCACAATGAGTGGCATCCCTGCAGACAAGCATCTTACTGAAGATTTTTCTGAACTGCAATTTTACTTGAACATGATACTTCTAACATGTTATGATTTCCTTTTACTTCAGTTCTTGTGTCTAGGATAGTTCATTGTGGATTTCTCATGTGTGACTGCTACAGGTAATAAATGACAGTACTTTGGAAAGAAAAGGATGGAAACTGCTTACTATTTTCTGTTCTTTTGAAGCATTTAACTACCTCACGTGACACCAAACTTTATTTGTCTACTCTGAATCTATATGTGATGGGGGAATAACCTACTATTTACCTTCACCATTCATTGGAACCATGCTCATAACTGATTCTAATCTTGACAATTTAATTGAATCTAATCAATTACTTTATTTGTTTGCTTTGCTTTTGGCCTGGCAGGAGGTACCTGCTGGAAGTAGAAAGAATGGCAGCATGGTATTAACACAGCAAAAGTGAGGTGACTCTATTGTCTCCAAGAGGAAAATGAAACATAAAACAGAAGCTTGGGAGACAAAAACAAAGAAAAACAACAAGAGCACTAACACTGTTCAGACATGTAATTGCATTTATGGAAAACAATAAATCAGCAAGAAGAATTAAAGAGGTAATATAAACAAGTTGTGAGAGGAGAAATGAGAACCTGATTAAGATAAATATACTGTGATAACACCTTAATAATATATGATTGATATTCATTACAAAATAACACTTTGATAACAGAAAGCAAATAAACATGTAAAGTCGGGACTTAGCAGGGTGGCTCAAGTGGTAGGGCATCTGCTTAGCAAATGTGAAGCATTGAGTTCACATATCAGGACAGCCCAAAACTAATGTAAGAAAAATACATTTTTTCTGTGCTTTTTTTATTTCACAGAGAAAGTGAGTCTTGGTGGCAACAAGAGAGAGGGATAAAGTAGTACAATTGTATTAGGTATTTTCTTGCTGTTTAAAGGGTGCTTTTGAGTTAAACTTTTCAGGAAGGTGGCATATCTCTTACAGTTTGTAGTACCTAGCCTAGTTTGGGATTCTCAGAACTGAGGCCACAGGTAATAAATTGTTACAACATATTTGAAAAGCCCTAGGGAACAAGTCTGATACAGATTAGAGAAATAGATGAGGACAGAAGCTTAGCACAGGTATTCTCATCCACAAGACATGAGCAGTGGGTTTCCTCACACTATAGGAGCACCTGGCATGTGTCTCAGGATACACTCACTCATTCATGGAAACACAGTGAAATATTTATTCAACTCTTTCTTTACCCCTTGGGTCAAGAGGTTGTTGGCAGCCATAATTTCCAGTCGTAATGCAAAATGATTTTCCCAGGGAAGCTACACCACAAAGTGAAGAGAAAAGAAAGGGTGTGTGTGTGTTGGGGCGGGGGAGATTTAAGGCAAATATAAGGATGGATGTGCTCACAGATTTAATACAGCAATAATAAGTGGGAGAAAAGAATAACTGAGGCCCAGGGGATTTGAGGGGTGTTTAGGAATGCTACCCATTCAGTAAAATATGCTCACCAGCAAGGAAGGGAGAGAAGTAGGTCTAGGGAGAAGAGAAAGGAGGAATATGATGGAGTTGCACACAGCCTCAGTCAAGTTCATAAATGCTGTGCTTATAAGACAGCGATTTTGACAGATGCCGAATTTACCAGTTCTTTATGAGGAATGTATACATCTGAATTTTGCGATGAGGCTTAGTAACAGGCTTTGACAGGCTTGAAGAGGCAACAGGAGTAAAAAAAAAATTCCTATAGTACAATGAGTCATTCAAAGTGAAATGGAAAAATGGAAAATTAATGAGAGCAATTTTCAAATAAGGGCATTCATTATAGTGCCGTGTGTATGCTTTGAATTAGAATAGGAGGCAACAGGAGAACAAAGGGATCTGAAGGGTGCTCTTCAGCTTTTAATTGTTTGTGAGATCTCACCTCCGTAGTACATGCACAGTCATCTTTAAAAGTTATCTCTGGCGTCACTTACAGAGCATCTTAGAGATGAGGAAGTTGTGGAGAGATCCTGGCATGATAAACCCCACTTTCATTTCACTGTTACAAACCACAATAGCCCGTGAAAGAAGCAAAAGCAAAACCATTCACCATCAAGGGAGGAAAGAATAAAAGGCTTTCTTCCATGTAAATGTTCAGGAATAACATAAATTAAAAAACAATAGGGTCATGAAAGAATTATGGATGATAATATGAAAATGCCAGCAGTGTATACTTTGAAGGATAAGGAAAATTTGGGAAACTGGAAAATAATTGAAAATAATATAACATGCCACAGGGTACTACTCTGTGAGTTTGGCTTTCAGATAAATTACAACCCTGTTCTCTCTTAAGAAGCTATTTATTATCATATCAATATAAGATACAATAAGGGCAAGACATAAGACACATACAAAATTATAAAAAAATGTAGTGAATAGACAGCAATAAAAATAGCATAAATTACTCTCACGATACACAAAGCTATAAGAAATGATACCTGCTACTGCTTTTGCTTTTGTTTTATCTCACATCCATCATTGTCAATCATTTAAATAGCTCAGTGTTTTTTGCATATTTTATTTGGCTTAGACCTACATTTATACAAATGATATTAACCCTACTACATGACCTAAAACAATAACAAATTGTTTATGATATTGCAGCTCCTTAAGTCAGTCATTTAAGTTATAGCAGGTAAGAGATGGACTTGGAATTTAAAAGGAATTACTGGACAGTTACATGGGGAATTTAAAACTCTGTGAGGCTCTCTCAGGGATGCGCGCCTAGGAAAGTTCTAGGATAAGAGAGCACCTGACTATTAATCCCTGCTTTACCGTGACTTGGCAGGAAGCGAATGCAAAGCCTGTTTTGTAATATTTTTGAAGTTTAAAGGTATAATTTCTCACACAGATCCTGAGCCAAGGTAGGAGACAAATATGACATCTTAATAAAAAATATCTCCTCATATATTATTGTATATGGTTGAAGTACATAAAACCAAGAATGATACCAGAGCCAGACTGAAGAAAATCAAAACTACATTTAAAAATATCGAGTAACTCATAGATGTAAACTGTAGGAAACACAAATGCCACAGAATCAATCTAGAAAGTCACGAAACACAAAAATTATTAAGGTACCTTATAATGAAAATCTGGAATCAGAGTTTCAGTAATATAATCTAAATCATCTACTTTTGAGAGCAATAACAATAAAAAGAGGCACTCAAACAGGAAAATACAAGAAAGAGGGGGAAAGCCAAGAATATTTCAGAGGGCTCCTAGATTTGGGACTCAATACAAAGACGTTTTGACATCTATTAGAAACAAGTTCAAAGAAGCTGCTAGGTGTCAATGGCTCATGTCTTAATCCCAGCTACTAAATTTGGAGGCTAAAATTTGGAGGATTGTGATTTGAAAGCCATCCTGGAAAAGTCCAGGAGCTTCTGTCTCCAAAACAACCAGCAAAAGACAGATCTGGAGATGACTCAAGTGCAAGAGCTCGTGGAAGGTCTTGAGTTCCAAGCTCTGTATTGTCAAAAAAAATTGTAGTCTCAGTTATTCTACCATAGTGACAAGAAGTGAACTATGAAATCCTTTCTTTGTTGGTTCATAGTGCATCACTTTTGTTTTTAATGATCAATTTTGTGTAGATGATGATTTTGTCTATTTTGCTCATAAATAAAGCATCTGATATTAGGCTTTTTGAGACTGGCTTATCTCAACATGATCTCCAGTTTCATTTGCTTCTCTGCAAATGACATAACCACATTCTTCTTTATGGCTAGATTATACTCTATTGTGCATATATTCCAGTTTTTAATCCATCCATCAACTGTTGGGCACCTAAACTGGTGTAATTACTTTTTTCAGCTTTTTCTTTTTTCTTATGTATGTTTTTTATTGTAAAAATGCTGTACAGAGGGGTTACAGTTACATGAGCAAGGTAATGAATACATTTCCTATTGAGCATGGTTGCCTCCTCATTTGTTTTCCCCCTACCATCCCTTCCCTCCCACCTCCACAACTACACCCCCACCACCACCACCCCTTCACCGAAGTTGTAAAGTTTGTTTTCAACATAGTGTTTTATACATCTCATTGTTACAATGAGTCAACCTGTATCCTTATTTAAGCATTTTGTTTTTTCCATTCCCCTCCCCTCCCAGAATTAGCGAAGTGTATATACAAGATATCAAATACAGTGTAAACAGGTGTTATACTGTAGGGGATGTTTTCCTTGCTGGTAGGTAAGTCCTCTGAAAAGAAAGTGTAGTCAAGGGATCATTTATTACCAAAGCCCTGATTATTACTACTGCATTAGTTTTTGCTAACCAGTTGAACACAATTGTCAAGACCAGATATCTTTCAGCAGAGATCAGCTAAAAAAATAAGATACTTTAGATAAAAATCAAGGAGTATTTTACCTTATTTGTGTGTCTGCCAGTATTTGTGCTTAGATTTGAACTCTGGGCCTTCCTCTCTCTTTCTCTCTGCTCTTTTGCTTGTATCTGGTCTTTACTATTTGAGCCACACCTCCTTAGTGCTTTTTGTTGATTAATTAGAAAGAAGTATGTGGAGGGATTACTTACGTTCTGAGTAGCTAGAATTGACATATCTTTTCTCCAAAAAGTGGAACAATATGACATTTTCAGAAATTCATTCACAATTTGTAATGTACTAAAAGGAAATATCAGAATGTATTTTCTTATTTTCCAAACTCCTTGAAAATATATGGCAATAGTTCATTTCTTTATATTCTCTAGCAAGATAACATAAAAGCAATTGACTAATGCAGAGGGTAGAGAGCCCCAGAGACAGAGATACATATGAGTCAGACTGTGCACCATAAATGTCACACAAAGGCTTAACAGGTGGAAACAAAAAATTTCTATGTTTAATTATGCCTTAAATTTAAACTATGAAAATTCAGATGCTGTTTAGGTTACTGGACAGCCAGAAATAATAAAAGGATTTCTGCAGTACAGCAAAATAATTCTACAATCTGTTTCTATTATTGTCCTTTTTCTAGGGGAAGTTACAAGCTAGAAAGAGCAACATTTTAAGAATAACTTTTATTGCTTAAGGAGATGTTTTATTTTTTAAAAAGAAGTGGAATTAATAAAGATTAATTCAGATTCATGTTTATTTCCAAAAGTAATTTGTATAACAATATATTATTATAGATGAGTTAGAGGAATAATAATTCCAAATAAACTCTACTAAAAAGTCATAGTAATGAAAACAGCTTATTCCTGGCACAAAAATAGGTCTGAGGACCAGTGGAACATAGTAGAAGACCCAGAAGTAAACCAACATATCTATAGCCATTTAATATTTGATAAGGGTGCCAAAAACATAGGGTGGAAGAAAACATCTTCAACAAATAGTGCTGGCAAAATTGGATATCCACATGCAGAAAACTGAAACAAGATCCTCATATATCACCTTGCACTGACATCCATTCAAAATGGACCAAAAACCTCATATAAGACTGGGGATCATGAAATTATAATAGGAATGGATAGAGAGAATACAAGGCTCTTAGGCACAGGTCAAAAATTTCTAGGTAAAGATCCAGAAACAAGAAATCAAAGAAAGAACTGATAAATGGGATAACATCAAACTTGAAAGTTTCTGCACAGCAAAGGACATACATAGCTAACAAGATCACAGAGTGGGAGAAGATTTTTACTAGCTATGCATTTGATAAAGGCCTAATATCCAAAATATACTTAGAGCTCACAAAATTAAACCATTAAAGAAGAAATGGTCAGCCAGGTGCCGATGGCTCACACCTATAATCCTAGCTACTCAGGCGGCTGAGATCTGAGGATCATGGTTCAAAGCCAGTCTAGGAAGTCATGAGACTCTTATCTCCAATTACCTACCAGAAAACCAGAAGTGGCACTGTGGCTTAAGGAGTAGAGCACTAGCCTTGAGCTGAAGAGCTGAGCAACAGCACCCAGGCCCAGAGTTCAAGTCTCATGATGGACAAAAAAAAAGAAAAAGAACTGTCAAAGAAACAACCTAATTAATAAATATGCTAAAGAATTAAAGAGACTTCTCAGATAAAGAAGTAAAAATGACCAATAGACAAATGAAGAAATATTCACTATTTCTGGCCATAAAGGAAATGCAAATCAAACAACAATGAGATTTCACTTCATCTAGTTAGAACGGTCAATATCAAGCAAACTAATGGTGGCTAAGATGTGGCCAACAGGAAACTCTATAACACGGTTGGTGGGAGTGTAAGCTGGTTCAACCATTCTGGAAAGTAGTATGGAAATTCCTCAAATGATTAAACAAAGCTATAGGAAAGCCATCAGCACAACCATGTTTGTTGTAGCACTATTCACTATTCCCAAGATATGGAATCAGCCCAGATGCCCCTAAATGGATGAATGGATCAAGAAAATGTAATAGATAGATAACACATAAATATCCATACATATATTTGTATATATGTATATATAATATGTATGTATGCATAAATAACATATGTATAATATTTTATATATTTATATGGATGGAATGAAAATCTACTCATTCATTAGAAAGAATATTTCCCCATTCATAAGGAAATGGAAAGGCTTGAAAACAAGTGTAGAGAGCTTATAAGTCACGGTTGCTTTTATGATTTGCAAACATCTTTAGATGACATTGGTACACATGAGAATTTTTATATTTCATCAAGCTGCTAGTAGTGCATACCTGGGAAGCTCTTTTTTTTTCTGAGAAGACCACATGGGAACAACCAAATCTATTAGTTGTCAACACAGGCAAAGTGCCTAGAGCTTCATTCTCTTATTTATGACAGTGCCGATAACTTGATTCTTAGTACTAATTTATTGTAAATATATATACTTCCCAAACAAGTATAGTTTCCACTGATGTGAGTAGCATCTCAGTGTTGTTTATTTCTGTCAATACAAAACCAAAATGTTCCTTAAAAGTTCTAGTCTTAGTGAATACAGTTGTCAGGTTATTACTTGCTATAATAATTTTTGGTATGAAAAGTGCATTGCTCAAACTGGGTAGTCATGGGTTCAAATTAAGCAGGTTCCTTGTCCCAGGCTAATTAAACCATCTCAGCTTATTCCCTTATCATTAATTGTAACAGCTAACGTATAGTGCACTTATAGAAATTCAATCTCACAGAATGCTGCGAGAGAACATGGCAAACACACTGTCTCACTTGATTGCTATTCCAATTCCCTTTTCCTCACAGTTTCCCCTAATACCTGGAAATTCTGCATTCCCCTTAGGTTTGTAAATTAGACTTGCTAAACATGAGCTGGAAATAGCAGGAAGTTTTTTAGTAGAAAATGCAACGAATGGGATGAGTTGATATTCCACAGCAATCCTGAAATCAGTCAACCACATACAGATTCATGATCACTGATTAGAGCTCTGGAGAGGCCTAAGTTCATTACTTAGGCCTCAGCCCACAGTATCTGGCCTGTTCTGAAAACACACGACTCCCTCATTCCTTCCTGAAAGGAAATAGATCAAAGTAGATGTAAAAGCAAATCAAAGCAAAACAAAACAAAAAACAAACAAGAATTGCTTTCAATCAACCATAAGGTTTGTTCTGAACTGAAAAACAATGTCTGGAAAAATTGAGCAAAAATCTAGTCTATTTGTCTTACTTTTAAACAGAAAGAAAGAAATATTTATGTGTGTAGGTATACACACACACACACACACACACACACACACACACACACACACACACACACACACACACACACACACACCACTCATGCACAGCACTAGGAAGTCTCTTGAAGCTAAATATACAATTTTGTCTCCTGAGGTAACTAATCCATGAATCTCCATGCTAATAATATATAATCAACTCTCTGGAAAGGTTTAAAAGCAAAAGAAATATAAACAAAGCTTTTTACTCACCCCTAATTCAATTCTTGGTTAGCCAGCAGTACTCCATGGTCTATGGTTATTTTCCACGTGTGTTTTCATTTCAAAGGTGCCAGCTGGAGCCAGTTCTCATCTGAGAATTATAGCATCTGTCCCAGTAGAGAATAAAAGCATGCCACTTTAAATTTTAGTGCAGGGCCAACGAAATGTCAGATTCCTGCCTCTTTACAAATAGCACACATTATATTTGACCTGAACACATCCCATCAACTCATGTTCATGAGAAAATTACACTTTGGATTTACTTGATTCCTGTTCTTTATCCAATTTCTTAACATGAAAAGGCAATTTGATTTTCTCAATGGTCTACTGTTTAAATATCATACTGAACACCGGCATGCTAATATCTGGAATGTCTGACGATATTTTATTGAAATGCCAGCGCCAATAGTCCACTTGCCCTGCCTTCACTACAGAATAATTGCAACCTAATCAATTTTAATTACTTATACTAGGTCTCTTTTAAAATGTGTTGCACTTCTGGGTTGATATACTTTAAGTTAGATTAAGTAAGTTATTTTCTCTTCAGAAGTTTTCAGACCTGAACACATACCTGTTGTATGAATTACTCTCTCTATCCCATTGACTTTCCACACATATTGCACATATTCCCATGATCTATTTCTGTGAAAGAGATGGGGGTATTTTTAACTTTTAACCAGCCTTTGCAGAATGCAAACGGGCTTCTAAATTCTTAACTGATTTGGTTCTGATCTTGTCTCCATTTTTGGATCAATTTTCCTTCATTGTCTCTGTAAAAGATAATTTTCCCCCCTCATTGTATCAAAGGAGGAGAGAGTTCATCTCTTTGTGTTCTCATGTTAAATATAATCTGATTGACATGTACAGGTCTAGAGGAAATCTTTGCCTAGTATATTTATATTAGCATTCATCTGAGTCCTGGTAGAAAAACAATAATCTTCTATTAAGAATAAACAATGAAAAAAGTTAAAAATAACTAGATGAGCACAAATACAAAATAAGTATGATGTTAACTTAGAATAGCCACAGATAGAAGGGGTCATTTGAGTTTGGTCTAGGGAGTGAATATTGTTTGACTTTCATAGGGATTGTGCTTTATCTAAAGAAGGAAGAAGACATCTAGGGAGAAGAATGGCATAAAGAGATGTCTAGTTATGCTTAAAGACTTTATTGGTCATATGCTTATTCTCCTGTACTGCATCTAGATACAATGTGTGTATTATATATATGTGTGTGTGTGTGTGTGTGTGTGTGTGTGTGTGTGTTATATTCTATATTCTATGTAGAATATATTACACCCATATAATACATATATGATATATAATAATATACATATAATACATAACATATATACTAGATAAACAATAATATATAATAACAAATATATACTATATAATAATATAACAATATTATATATATATATATATATATATATATATCATGACAGTTATTTTTGACCTGTTTGTGTAGACAAGGGCAAGTGGGGAGTGGGAAGTTGGAGATAGAATGATGGAGGTAAATAATATTGAAATATGTTGCATCTATATATGGAGATAACATGGGAAACTTTACTTCATTGACTTATATTAGTTAATGGAGGTGTGTGTGTGGGGGGGGGGGGGTTCACTGTTAAATCATGACACATTTGCCCAGTATTCCAGTGGATTTCACCCCCTCCATCACACTCTCTATACCCTTTCCACTAAGAAATAGTGTCCCAGCAGGAAGAAAATCATCCTTTTAAGGATTTCAAGGAGCTGAATGTATGGATGAGAAGCAGAGCACCTAGGTTAAACTATAACATTGCCTATATATATATATACACACATATATATACGTATATATATGAATTTTGACAATGGATAATACTACTTCAATGAAAACATATTACTAAATGTTATTATACATAAAATAAAGTATTTCCTTCTTATATGTAAGTGTTTATACTCTCTGTATTTTAAGTTAGCAATGTACATACAAATCACATAAAATTGAGGGTTTTTTCCCAAGCATTAGCATTGGGAAATAATTAAATATGATTTTAAGTTTTAAAATAAAGCCATTTGGGCATTTGAATTATATATAGATATGTATATGTGTACATACACACATGGATACATGTATGCATAAATGTATACTTATGAATATGCACAAGTACTTTGTGGGTTTTTCCCCTCTATTTTAAGATTTTAATAACATTGTCTTTAATTGCTGTGTGTGATGTGATGAATTGAAACAGAAACTTTTACATTAATAAAACACATTTCGATTTTATAATAATATTTATAGGATTATAATGTACTAAATGTTTATCATATGTACAAGCCTTTACTTTTTGTTCTAAAAATTATTATCAAATTACACTCAGAGTATCCATAATAAGGATATTTTTAAAAATTATTTTTAGACTTAATAAGTATAATTATTGAAATTAATGAATAGTCGAAAGAGCAGTATTTGTAGAGAAGACCAATGAGCCCCAAGGGACTGCAGGAACGTGTCCAGTGCTCTGTGAATCCCATGGCAGATGGTCAGGTGCAGGTGGGCTGCTTTCTCCTGCAGGGTGACTCTTCTCCAGTTTTAGGCAATACCCAGGCTTGGCCTGGGGAAGGTATGGTTGCAAGCTAGGACGACATGGAACAGGACTTCTCATACTGTTACTTGATTTCTTCCCCTATGCTTTGCTTCTGGTGGCTCAGTGATAAACTGCACACGTGCACGTGTATGCTCTCCCAGGACCTTTCATGTCTCATATTGCTCAGGAACAAGATTCTCAGCAAAGCAAACTACATGTGACAACTGTCTCAATCAATAGGATCGAGGGTAGTTCTCTAAACTCCATTCTATATGTCTATGTGCATTTAGTACCTACATGTACAAACTCTATCAACACACATACATATACCCACATGGGCATGTATATATATATGCATATATATGCATGTATATACACGTAACATTTCCTAAAATTTCACTTTTCTGAATGAAGTTGTTAATTATTCTCTTTTATTTCCTAAACTATACATTTACTAGAGTATACTAAAGTCCAATTGTGAAGGCTATAAATTGGCTGTTACCCAATAAATAAGGGCATAAAATTAATTGCCTTTAATCATTTGTAACACAAAGCATTTTTATTGTCCTTGTGACCAGTGTTATAATTTTCTTTTTCTCCTTTGGATATAGTTGATGCCAAAAGTCAGTTTTCACTTCTCTGACAGTGCCAAAGCAGGGTTAGTTACCTCTAGGATATACTCCACAGTCCTTCTGCTGTTACACAGATGACTGGATATTTTAATGGCAGTTAAGACTAAGGGTCCAGGGCACAGCTAGTAAAAAGAAAAAAAATGACACAAATAGAAGAGAATCATTTTTAGAAACACTATGGCTGTGGGGGCAAAAACTCTAAAAGGATGGATGACTGACTTTTTTATTTCAGAGTTCTTTCTGAAATGATTACCTTCAGAGCCACGAGATGCTTTTGTTTTTTAATGTGTTGTGTTGGTTTCAAGATGGTACGGGAGCCTGGTGTTAATTACAAACGGCATGCCTCTTTTGTTTATTGTAACATATGCTTGGTGGTTGTTACATACTGGGTATCCTTCTCATAAAACATCAGATGCTTCGAGGGAGAAAAGGGGCTTGAATTTATCTTTAATGATGAAAAGTTCACCTCTTGCAAGAAAGGCTCTCTAAGAGCTGGATCGAGTATTTGATTTTTCACTAAACTACAAAATGAAAACCATTTTTAACAAATGCTGTTGTTAGAGCCAACTGAACAAGGACTTTCAGAGGACTTTGTATTATTGCTTAAAGTCCAATTTGCCATCGCTTAACTTGTCACCTTAGGTGTTTTATCTATTGATTGGACATCAATATTTAATTCTCTTTTTTTCTGAAGAAATCACATCTCAACATCATCTACCCTCTTGAGTACTTTTTAAAAAAAAAGATCAAATTCTACTCTATATTTAGAATAAAAGATTTTAAGATTTTTGCTTAGTTGGTTAAGGTACTTCTTGCTAAGATATATTTTCTCTTGATTGCTATTTGGGAATTGTATACAAGTTTAGCTTTTCTATTCACCTTTATTTTAACCTCTATTTTTATAAAAGATCATAAAGCAATTTCTCTTGCTTATCTCAAACATCAAAATATATCTGCTTTATCAAGCTTTGTTTCTATGCCACTGGCTCTCCGGTTTCTACTAAATATCTGTTGTCTCATATTTTCAGCTGATTGGATAAGAAGCAGTCACATCTTAATGCTAGCAAATCAATCAATCTATCTATCTATCTATCTATCTATCTATCTATCTATCTATCTATCTATCTATCTATCTATTATCTATCTATCTACCTGCCTACCTACTACCTTCTTCCAACTTATTTATCATCTATCTACTTACCTCTATCTCTCTTTATTTCTATCTCTACCGATATATCCATACAGTTTTTTTATTTTTAATTTTTTAGTTTTTTATTGTAAAAATAGTGTACAGTGGGTTACAGTTACACGAGTAAGGTAATGAGTACATTTCCTATTGAGCATTATTACCTTCTCCTTTGTTTTTCCCTTACCATCCTTTCCCTCCCCACCTCCCCAACTCCCCACTCCTCACCCAACTTGTAAGGTTTGTTTCCAACATAGTGTTTTATACATTGCATTGTTACAATGGGTCAACCTGTATCCTTATTTAAGCATTTTGTTATTTCCCTTCCCCTCTCCAAATTAGAAAAATGTATATACAAGATGCATGGCACCAAAATCAAATAGTGAAAACAGGGGTTATACTGTGGGGAAGAGCATACAAGAGAAACAAAAAAAAATCTCATAGTACATTTTAGATAGGTTAAAAAACAATAGCAAGCAAGAAAAAAATGTGTCTCTATCTTGGGGTTCATTTCACTTAACATCATCTTACATAGCTTTTGACCTTTTTTGCTTGTCCTAGACTAGTTATTGCAAATAAGGGAAAGCATGGGACCTATATTTCCTTGTTCCTGTCTTACTTCACTTAGTATAATTTTTTCTATATAGTTTTAAGAAGGAAATGGAGCTACCATATCTTTTATAGATGCAAGACACACTCAACCCATTTTATGCATGTAGTTTGAGGAATGGTTTCCATATCATGACCACTACTAAACAACAAACACAAGATAATTGTTTTCCTTAAAACTGCCTTCCCTGTAAAGCACTTTTCCCATTACCTCTAATGTAAGCCTCAGAGCCAGTGCTGATATTTGTTCTTCCTGTCAGTATAGATTTCACTTGTCCTGTCCAGGATTTTCTGCTGCTAGTTCAACTTAAAAAGTATTATTATTATGTCTTGAAAGTTAGTCCTTCCAAAAAGTATTTGTGATATCCCTTTATAGAGGTCTTTGCTGTGATAGCTCTTTTCGTGTGCTGCTTACTTCATAGGGTGACTATTACAGGATTTTATTATCTATCCTCTAGTAATGGGCATTCATTTCCAAATTTTGCCTATTATGAACATAGATTGCATGAACACTGGAGTATATATGTTTGCAATGTACACTTCTTCTTGTGAAAAACTAGTTTGTGGGGGGATTTCTAAATTGTAATTTAAAATTAGATTTAACCTGATTTAAAAAGGAACTCTACGTTTTTGCACTGGCTGTATGATTTTGATCTCTTCTCTTGCATATGAGAGCATATCTCCTCATCCCCATTCAGAACTGCTGCTGTTCTTGCTCTTAGGCTTCGCTGTGGGTATGGATGGCTTCCTTATTGTGGTTTCAAGGCAGATTGAGGATTGGAGTTGGTCATTACAAAATAATTCAAGAAAATGGTACAAAAATATTTGTGTAATTGGATTTACTTTTGTTTCTAATATACCTATCACTATAAGAAAAACCCAGCTTAATTTTTTGGTCCGAGAAAGAGGACAAATAACAGGTATAGTGGAGCCAAATATTTGACATTTGTGTCTGAACAGACTAGACAGTAAGACATGATATAAATTGATACGAACATCGAAGTCTAGTGATTGGTGCACATTTGAAACTTCCTCTAAAAATATAGCATGCCTAAGGTGGGGCCTGGGTGTAAATGCCTAAATTCCCAGCTATTCCAGTAGTGGTGGGAAAAGAACTCAAGTGCAAGGATAGCCCAAGGAAGGTTAACACTGTTCCGGAAAACAAAGTGCAAACAAAAGAGCTGGGGAATTAATTGTGGTAAATTGCCACATGAGAACACAGATCCCATCCTCATCAACACACAGAAAACATTAATAAATGAATACAATTAAAAGTAATGTGCCAGAGACAGCTTCAAAATTTCCTTTATTTTTTTCAAAATCTCATTTTTAAGAAACATATCCCTAAAATATTCCTGATGCAGCAAGGCATCTGAACTTCCATCTGTGCTCTGATTGTGTTGGTATACATTTGGGGGTACGAGCAAATGTTTAGGGTTTGGTTTCAGAGTGAAATATTTAAGACATTTCACATGGATTTAGATACCAGTTTGGGACAAAAGTGATTCTATGACTAATTTCTAAGCATATCTGAAATGACCACATTGTGATTCAATAATTTAACATATATCCAGGCCTCTGGACTTCCCTGTTGATTGAAAATGTCACCCCAAAGATATCATGTATGGTGGGCACATAGGAGCTGGTGGCTGACATGCTGGTATTTACTTATGAAAACCAATTTACTTGAGGAATAAATAGGGTCTCATTTAATTTAAGTGGAACAGCAAAACATGGTCTAGCAATTTTTTTTCTGACTACAGCTTCCATCTCCTGAAATCTAAAAATAAGAATTGCATTTCATCTGTGAAAGAAGGCATTAGACTAGAGGAAGCTGGGATTTTCAATTTGTATGCACGCTAAGTCTTCACTTCATCCTATAACTATAATTGAAAGTCTTTTATATGGTATATTCGGAATAATTATCAAACCCAAATACAGTAAATATAGCAGCCAGTGAATTTTTAGGAAAACAAAAGTTTAATTTTCAGTTTTTAATGATAGAGTTATTATTTGGCTTTTATGGTGAAAACTTTAAATGTCTCCAGTGAGAGACAAAAACTGTGTTCTCGCTGCAGTGTTTTATGTTTTTTGCCCCCTGGAAAGATGCAGTGGTTCTTTCAAAACAGGAGACATACAGATAACATGTTGGATTTAATAGGTGATTATTTTCTCTTGATAACAAATCGAGGATAATTTTAGAGAGAGAAGTTTCTTTTCTGTCCACTTATCGGTTTTCCCTGTGTGGCAACCTTCCATTTTATTTTCTTATTTTGTCCTGTCTAGCTGGAAATTTTTTAAAATGACTTTATCTAAAGGTCAGCTACCTTTGCAAGCCAATTTAATTTTATCTACGGAGTTTTGTGACTTGGGCTGGGATTAGTGATAGTTAAAGATAAGCATAATGTCAGGAGTACTTATAACTTGGTGGTCAGGAAATCTTGCTTGATAACCAGTGAGGATTTACAGGGAGCCAGCCATGGAGCCTTTAATGAGTTCATCTCTAAACCTCACTTTCAAGGGGGTGCAGGTACAGGAAGAGAAAGGGAAGTCACCTACAAATGAAGAATGGGCTCCTCTTCCATCAAGGTCTATCAGAATCTGATTAAGGAAATCACAAGTGAATATAATAATGTTATTTGTCTATCAGAAGGGCACTTACTTGGAGATTTTCACTGGGGAGAAGGAGTTAAAAAAAAAAGAACTAAACAAGAACCCCCAGAAGCAAATCTTTTAATGGATCCCCAAGAACAGGTTTTAATATTCCAAAATGGTTGGCAATGAATTCTCCATGATAGAATGGATTCTGCAGGTTATTTAGTGTAGACATGGACAAGTGATGAATTTTCCTTCTTCCTCCTAAATGTTCCTATTTCACACCCAGGCATAGTGACTGGCTTTCGGCTTTCTTTGTAGAGCTTTCTGTCAGAAGAGAGTGTGGCTTGGCTGCCCTAAACATACTACTCTAGGTGACAGTATTTTCCTTCCATTTTTAATAGGATTTTTAAAGTATTTCTTATCAATTTTGTGAATTCATCTTCTGAATTGGGTATTCCAAGGGTATTGGAAAAAATAAGGTATTTCTTTTTAAATTTCTTTTTATTTTTCTTTGTCTGAAAGGTCTATTGGCCCAACCTAGAAATAGTTAGAAAATTCCAGGGTTAAGTTTCAAAGGTTCTAGAGGTGGGTGTGTTGGGGATGAGGGGCAGTGGGTACCTTCCTTGTTTCCTTTAATCTGGAATGGTTCTAGCGGTTTCTGGGCTTTGGGGTACATCACTCTAATTTGCTCCCATGGTTATATTTCTCTTCTTTGTCCATGTCTTCTCTTCTTATTTTTCTTATAAAGATGCTTGTCATTGAAATAACAGTCCATTAGGATGAGGTTACTTGGAAATCTTAACATCTACAAAATATCTCCCTTCCCCCCTCCTCTTTCCAAATAAGGTCACATGTAGTAGTAGTATGTCAGTGTTGACCCTCAGATATCCTTATTGGGGAAATCACCATGCAACATATTATTCACAAATTCTGTGTTGACCATCTTTTATCATTATCAATTTACTTCTAATGGAAACATTTTTTGTTTGTTCATTTATCTGTCTTAGGGAAGTAAGTAAGGCACAGAAATAAAGGGACAAAGAGTGAACAAATGCTGTAGTGGTAGTCATAGATATTATGTTAAAAAGAACTACACAACTTGTGGGCAGGGATGTAAGGGAAAACCTGGAATAGAGCAAAGGAAGGTGTGACATTGTTCAAAAAGCAATGTACTCATTACCTGACTTATGAAACACTAACCTCTTCATACACCACCTTTATAATAACAATAAAAACATATACTTCTGTTTTTAAGTATTTCTAGTACAGAAGTTTGCAGAGTCTCCCTCAGGAGATAATTTGCCCTTTGTCAATTTTTCATCCTTAATTTAAGGTTATTCCTTTAATTACTTTCAGATTACAATGTTTCACCCAAAGTCCTAGAATAAACATGTGAAAATACAGTGGATGCAGTTAAGTCTCACCAATCATTTATTAAATGGTTTTCTATTACTGAAGTAACAGATTTTTTTGTGTGTGGGATGTAATGGGAAAATCATTAATGCTTATTATGTTGCTCATTATACAAATCAATGATACACATTGTGATATCGTTAAGTCTACATTGAAAGTGTCATCAGTGAGTTTCTTAACATGAAATTAGAAAATATATTCCACAAGACAAGTGTTTAAATCTCTTATACTATTAAGTAGCCTGATGTTAACAGAGATAATCGAATCTTTATTCCTTGGCTTACTGGAATGTCAATTAGCATGGAACTTTATAGCAGTTACTTAAAAAGGACTGGGTGGAATTATATCTGGGTGGAATTATATATTTGGTGAAATAATAAGACTCTTTCTCTTAAAAGGTACTTGAACCACTGAGCAGAATATCTGATCAATGACAACTTTCATCGAACACATAAACTAGATCAATGAAGCCAGATCTTCATTAATAATTATTAATCAACAGTCTGCTCAAATGTGAGTTTAAATAAACAACACGAGACAAGATGATTGGCAGGATGTAGCTTCTCACACCTGACTTACCACATTTGTGTGAATCCAAAGCAGATTTCTACATGGGGCCAAGATCTCAAAAGTTCATATAGTGATTCCGTTTCCTCTGTAAACTACCACTTACAGATGAGACTGAGTATAGGGCTTACTGAGACAGAAAAGGAGAAGCAATAATTAGCATTTTGAAGGCCATAAAAATACATCTCATCTTTAAATGTCAAGTACCCGTATAACTAACATTACACCAAGCAACCTCTTTGCATTTTTACCTCTTTCTTAGTCTTATAGATGTTAGACATTTTGAAGCAAAAATATTATAGATGTTAGAAACTACTTTCAGCAAGAAAGGAGAAATAAGTATAACAGTGACAAGGGGAAAAAGTGTATTTAACAAGGCATAGTATGCTGGTGTGGAAGTGTAGGCCTGTAACCCCAGCATTCAGTGGACTGGTGAAAGAAGATCATGAGTTCAAGACCAGTCTGGGATAACTAAAGAGACCTTGTTTCACAAATCCAAACAAGCTGTTTGACCCCCATTTTTATTTGCCAGTCCTGGGGCACTATCCCTGAGCTTCTTTTGCTTAAGGCCAGCACTCTACCACTGGAGCCACAGCACCACTTCCAGCTTTTTCTGTTTATGTGGTACTGAGGAATTGAACCCAGGGCTTCATGAATGCTAGGTAAGCGCTTTATCACTGAGCCACGTACTCAGGGGGTTGAGATCTGAGGATTGTGGTCTCAGGCTAGAATGTCCTTGAGAGACTCTTATCTCAATTAACCACCAGAAAATTGGAAGTGGTGCTTTGTCTCAAAGTGGTAGAGCACTAGCCTTGAGCAAAATTGCTCTGGTGCTTTGTCTCAAAGTGGAAGAGCACTAGCCTTGAGCAAAATTGCTCAAGGATAGCACCCAGTTCCTTAAACTTAGTTTAAGCCCATGACTGACCAACACACACACACACACACACACACACACACACACACACACACACACCCCACATACAACACACAACACACAACACATCAAAACAATGCACTGACAAATGGATCTACTGGTTATTTTTGAGATAGCATTTTACTCCTTTAAGGGGCATACGTGTTAGCGTGATCTGCCCATTTTAGATTTCCTGGCATAGCTATAATAACATGCCCACACCAGCCCCCATTCAAATCTCCATTGAGAAAGGGATCTTGGGAACTCCCCACCCACCCAAGGCTGGCTTTGTTCCTGTCAATACCAGCTTCTCAAGTAGCAAGAAGCACAACCATGAGCTACCTGCATCTTGTTGGACTACCATTTTTCTTTGAGTGTAAGTCAATTGTCTCTCAATTTACCTAGTTATTTATACCAGAAATATACTTTATTTCTTCCAAAGCATTTTACCAAAGAATTTAAGAGATCAATGACAGCTTTTAGTAGCTTTAAATAGTCCTATTCTGAAACAACTTTTCAAAACTAAATGAGATTACCTTAATGACATTACACTTGGTGACTGAAGCTATTGGCAGCTCTAGGTCTATAAAATGCTTGCAGTTAGTTAGCAACAGGTTGAAACACAGAAAAATGAGCAGTTATTTCTATTATTTGTGAAAATAAATAGCACATATGCTAAGTGTGGTTCAGTCACTACTTTCTTACTCCCACACAGTTTGGAGATGATGTGGAAAAATAAATGGAAGAGGAACTAATCTTTCTCATTTTTAAAATGGGCTGCAAGTATATTATATTCTGCAGGTATATTTATTCTATATTCTAGAAGTCATGTAGCTAAACCTTCCTTTCGATTTGTATATGATGTCATAGCAAGGAAAAACTTAGTAATGATTTCCTTGTAATAAATATTAAACAAAATCACCCGAGTCCAGTGGTGTCTTAACATTTAGTTACAAGTATGCTGTGAACTTGTGGAATCTCTTCTTCCAAAGCCAAACTCTATTTTAGTCTACTGGAAATTAAAAAACAAAATAATGAAAGTATGTCAATCTCAATGTCTAATGAACAAAACCCATGACTCTTAAAGGGACAGTTTCATCTGTAGACCCTCAACAAGGCTTCTGAGGGAATTTAGGTGAGAGTTCTGTGAAACACAAGCAGGTTGACTTTCCTAGAACCTGCAGCTCCAAAAACATCATCGAAATCGGCACCAACTATGATAATGTAATTACTATTGCTTTGCCTATTTTGGTGGTTTTGTTTTTTAGGGACTTGCACTTAAATAGCCCCCACAGAGTCACATTGTGCATAAGGCAAATTCTGAAAAGAAATTCACTATACTCCTTGTATGGAGACAAGGCTAGAGTCAGAGTGGATAGTCCATTAGTCCATCCTGTCCCATCCACCAGGTCCTAGGGTGGGCTGGCTCAGATGCACTTGAAGCGGTGATTTTGATAACCACTCATTCTGGCCATATTTCAAGGCATTAAAAGTCCATGGTAGCCGTTATGTCAAAAAACGAACTTTACAACTTTGTCAGGGGCAGAGGAGGTGGGAATGGGAGGGCAGGAAATAAAAGTCCATGGGAAATTGTTTTACACTAATTTGTTTACTGGAGCTTAAACTCTGGGTCTTAAGTGCTCACCTGGCTTCTTTTATTATGGCTGAGGCTCTACCAATTGAGGTTTGTGCTGATAATTTGATGATAAGAGTCTTGCAGAATTATCAGTTTGGGATGGCTCCAAACTTCTATACTCAGATCTCTGCCTCCTGAGTAGCTAGGATCTGAGACACAGGTCACTGGTTCCTAGATATTCTTTTTCTTTCCTTCCTTTCTTCTTGTCTCCCTCTCTCCTCCCTTTTGTTCATTTCTTTCTTTCTTCCTTCCTTCCTTCCTTCCTTCCTTCCTTTCTTTCTTTCTTTCTTTCTTTCTTTCTTTCTTTCTTTCTTTCTTTCTTTCTTTCTTTCTTTCTTTCTTTCTTTCTTTCTTTCTTTCTTTCTTTCTTCTTTATTTCTTCTTTCTTTCTTCTTTCTTTCTTCTTTCTTTCTTCCTTTCTTTCTTTCTACAATAAGGTTCAGCTTTACAGTATTTTTTTCTATGCAAAGAATTACAATTCATGTTTATGGGGACTACTAGCCTACTGTTTGCTTTTTATATTTAAAAACCGCAAATTTCTTATGGTCTCCCAAGTTTATGTTACAATACAGAGAAATGTGCTCATTTAATTTCCCTAATTTTGTCTTCTCTGATCCATATTCTTGTATTATGATAGAAAAATATTACGTTTGCAATCATAAAAACCTTGGACTTTAACACTGGTACACAGTGGACAAAAGACACATTTCACTTTGGCATTCTGTACTGCAAATTCAAAATGAGACTGCAATGGTGGTAGGTCTCTATTGACATGCTCACCTTTTGCAGAAGCTGTGTTCTTCTAAGAAGAGAATTGTAATTTCTTTTGACTTTTGCTAATTTGATTTTTATGGCTGTCAAAGAGTTAAACTTAAAGAAAGAAAAAGAAGAAAGAAGAGAAATAATTTACCAGTGATTTCACATTGTTGATTTACCTGCATGTGGATAAGGGGATGAGACATTACAGATCTGACTGTGTAGAGTGCAAAGGATATTCTGTGCTACAAGCCTCAGATAAACAAGAATAAAAATAGCATATTCTATTTCTGGGTATTCCTCCAAGCATGTTGCTTATATTTTTCATCTTAGATTAAGTCTTAAAAATTATGATCACGTTCAAATAGAATAACAAATCTGAGAGGACACATAGCAAAGCAATAATATATAACAGAGAGGAAAGCTACATTTTGACCAATTGAATGAATAGAAATATTTTTTTTTAATTTTCTGGGTAAATTATCTTACTCTGAAAGTTTAGCTTTTAGCTTTCTTACTTCTTTTGAGCTTTAAATTACTTGATAATGATAAAAGAAAACATCATCATCATCATCATCATCATCATCAGAAATTAAAAAAGTATCCAAATCAAAGCTTAAAGCAATAATAATTCCATTTAAATGGTCTTCTTTAGATTGCTGATGAAACAATGAAAAATGATCCCTTCTCCTTGAACATGATTTTTCAATACTTAGTAATACTTTGCATCACACACTGAATTTTTATTTCTTCTTTTGTAGTAAATTATTTTACTTAGAATCTCTAACAGTGGATAGAAAGTCTCCATTTTGAAGTATGTGAGTATAGAGTTATATTCATGAATGTTTGTGCATGTACACATGTATGTACTTGCATTTATGTGCAGTGGTATGTCTAGAGAAAGACAAAGAGAAAAACAGTGACTGTGATTATTTATTAAAATAGCCAACACTGCTTAAATATGTTGTGTTTTATTTATATCTCTAAGTTCACTGCTTTACAGCTAAGGAAATCATGCTCAAGGAAGTGAGGAAATTAGTCAGAAAAATTAATCCAGCATCAATGGCTCATGCCCATAATCCTAGCTATCCAAGAGTCTGAGACCTGGAGCGTCATGGTTGGAGGTCAGCCCCCAGCAGAAAAGTCCACAGGCCCTTTTCCTCAATTAGCCAGCAAAATGTTGGACTAGAAACATAATTCAAGTGGTAGAGTGGTAGTTAAGCAAGCAAGCAGGAGGCTCTGGGTGCAAGCCTGAGTACAGACACAAGGCAAAAAGAGAGAAAAAGAAAAAAAAAGGAAAAATAAGCCCTCTAAGGTGATATAATGACTACTTTAAGATGGAACTGAATGGGTAAAAGGAATTTTTATTGCACTATTTTTTTGTTGTTGTTGGTCGTGGGGTTTGAATTCCAGGCTTGGACACTATTCCTCAGCTCTTCAACTCAAAGAGAGTGTTCTACCACTTACGCCACAATGCCACTTCTGTTTTTTTGGAGTTTATTGGAGATAAGAGTCTCACAGACTTTCCTGCCTGGGCTGGCTTTCAACCTCAATCCTCAGATCCCAGCCTCCTGAGTTGCTACGATTACAGGCGTGAGCCACCGGCACCCAGTTTATCACATTGTTTTACATGACATAAAGTAAGTTATTGAAGAAGTGGTAGGTTTGCACAAGTATTTATATAAGATGTTTATATTGCCGTGATACCTTCTTTTTTCTGGAAGCATCCAACAGATGACATGGCTGATTAAATGGCTTGTTATAGATTTCCTCTAAATGTGTTAAATGAAAAGAATTTTATAGAGTAATAAAATGGGCACATTATTACTGCAGGTGACACCACAGACACACAGCAGTTTTGAAGTGCATGCACTCTCGTGGCCTGACCACTCTGTACCTCATGTGAATCTCACTTCTTGGCACGTCCTATCAAGGCTGAGTGTTTCAGTCCACATGTCGTGCCTGGTGCAAGAACATGGGAGCTGTGTCATGAAGTGTAGGGCAAAGAAGAGGAAAGGGACTTGGGGACAGCCCCAGCTGCCTGGTTATTTGTTCAAAAGCAAACAATCCCAGGGCGGCAAAGTAATAGAGAGTGACCTGTAATGAGAATAGTAACATAAAGACTGATCTCATGACAGAAGGAAAGGAAAATTAAGCTTATCCTACAAGAGAAAGTTGACAAGTGAGCAAGATCATCCCCCTCCCGGCCTTCAATGCATCTTTTCTCTTTGCATAAATTCACATGCAGAGAAAATGTGTAATTTGAGAATGAATTCTGAGCATGCTAAGAGCCTAGCAGGAGACACTATTACTGTCCATATGTGTTACATGCCGAGCAAGCAAGTCAATTTTGCTCCTTTATGCTCAGGGCGATGAGAAGAATAACCCAAATTTAGGTACTTACTAAACACAATAAGAAGATAATTGCTTACCAGAGCCTTAGATTATTAAAAAGTATCTTCTGAATTAATGCTACAGAAAAAAAAGAGTTTACTCACTTTATTATTTAAGTGAGATTTCCATGAAAATCCTGTTTTCAATAATAACCAATGCAATAAATAGCACTGTAATTCCACGGCAGCTGACCTTTGACCTAGCATAGATAGTTTCCATTGAAATTTTTATAATGTTCTTCCACAATTCAAAAAAAAATTGTCATCCTAGCCATTTTATAATAAAGCAGGACCTCTTATCACAATAGTGCATACTATCATTCACTTTTCATTTTGTATCTGGGAGTGCCCCCAGATCAGTGGTTTAAAAATGTGTTATACAAATAGATTTAGGGTTTTGAGGCTGTGATATCTTTATGGTTCCTTGAAAGGAGAATGGCTCCTTCATACCCTCTCCGTTAGCTTTGTGTGCTGGGGACAAGTGAGAAGTGAGCATGGTAAACTCAGGCTGAAGGATAAAGAGTATAACCCTCCCTAAGTAGGACAGAAGGACACAGGAGCAAATGGCATTCACAGGAAAGAGACAAGAATGTGAGGGAGGGGAAAAAAGAAATGAACCATCATTCTAAAATTGCATCCTCATCATCCTCACAGACAGACACCTGCAGTCAAATGAACAGATCCAGATCTCAATTGCCATTTTTATTGTCCGGTGATAACCACGCAAAGATAGTCACACCATACATTTTCCTGGTTCCTTTCTTTAGGTGATGAGGAAAGTGTAGTTGGGTCAGTAACCCCTGGTTTTCTAGGGTACTGACATATTTTTCTGGTTCATCATTCCATGATTTTAAGGGAGTAATGGTGAATTTAAAACTGGTGAGATAATGACCCTCTCAGTTTACTTTCTGCAGGAACATGATAATGAGAATCCTTGGCAAACAAGGAACCCAGGAAGTATTGTCCACAACCAGAACACTACAGTGAAAAAGGCTTTGTGTTCCAAGGAACCTATAATAATCATTTAAAAAAAAACAGGGGGCAAATGTACGAGACCCTATTTGAAAAATAACTTTAACTTATGTAGAAAGGGTCAGCAATGTGGCTCTGGAGGTTGCAATTTGGGTCCTGCATTCAAAACTCAGTACTGGCAAAAAGAAAATTAAAAACACATTATGTGGGAAAAGTTGTTTCCACAAGTAATATACGTAAATCAGAGAAGTATCCGAATGATATTTGAAAAAGAAATGTCGTGTCCCTAAAGACCTACTTACCATCTGACAAAGGTTGTTCCTCCTTCCAGAAGCACAGCCAACTGAGAACAGAGAGAACCTTCAACCCTCAGGCTCCAGGGGGAACATTGAAGATCCAAATAAAAGAAAAATTGTGAGGGGTAAATTTATTAATCAATGTGGGCAATACCATATTTCCTGAAATAATTGAACAGTGCCTGACCTAATTTGGGCAGCATGAGACTTCTGCATTTCAAATCTATAGATTTCATATGCATTACAAGTTTTGGATGAATAAGGTCTGTCAGTAAAGCATGAGCCTAAGTTTTACAACTGTTAGTATATTCTCTAAGTACATGGAGTCCATTTGGCTTGGACTTCCTTCCACATTTGAGCGGCAGCTTTGGTTTATCTACCTGCATTGTTTGTTTTCACAACTTTTTGCTTAGATATAAAGTAAATGACAAAGATCTTTTTTTTAATTTAATTTTATTTTATTTGTGAACATACTGTACAGAGGGGTTACAATTACATGGGCAGGATAATGCGTACATTTCTTACCAAGCATTGCAGCCTCCTCCTTTGTTTACCCTTCACCTCCCTTCCCAGCCTCCCCCCCCCCAATTCTTCTAGTGGGTGTGTGGCTCAGCTAACCTCACCTTCTACTAAGAGACAGGAATGTATTTAATTAAATCTACGTAGTTTCTAACTGTAGATGTTTTACTCATTGACTCAAAGTTTAGAAATATAAGCTCTAAACATCCACAGCCCAAATTAGTATGGTGTGTAAGACACAGGGCATTGGTCTTTGTGGCCTTTATTACCCTGGACTCAGCATATCCATTATTGCTACCACCTTAGTGGTTTTTAAAATATATAAAATATATTTCATTTGTTTAAAATTTCCATGCCATCCATTTTTTCCTCCTTCCATCTGCTCTAGCATAAGGCAGGTTGATAAAAAAAGAATTTTTCCTGAATTTTACTATAGACTGCAAAAATCCTCTGGGTGCCTTTCTATAATTTTAATGTGTTTTTTCCCTGTAATGTTTTCAAGTGTCAATGGAACTAGGATCAGGTCTTATTGCTCAAAGCTACTGATTATTTTCCTAGATACCAACCAAAAAGGGACAACTATTTTATTATATTACTATCACTGTGAGGATGGCTTTGCTTCTGAAACAAATTTAATACATCCAAAGTCTGATGACATAATTTATGGCAAGACAGATGTGACTCTCTGAGAAGAAATGATAGAGATTCTCTAGAAAGGACAGCCCACACTAAATTCTCCTACAGGTATTCTTTGGTACTTTAATTTTACCTTGAATAATTTGTTACAAAAGCTGACAGTTCGGGTTTGAAAGAAAAATTGCTATTTCAAGCACAATGATAATGTTTTGTAATTTTATGATTCCATAAATGTAAGTCCATTAGAGAATCTTATTTTCTAATGAATACTGTTTATTTAAATTATTTATAGGGCCAGGTATGATGATTGTACCTGTAATCCTAGGTACTCTGTGGATGGAGCACAGGAAGAACTTGAATCAAAGCAAAAAGCTAGCAAGGTCTGCATTGTCTTATCTCTTCAGACAGGCCAGGCACGGTGAGTTGCATTTTGAAGATAGGGAAGAGAACCATGGTTCAAGACTAGTCTGGGCAAAAAGTAAAAGGCTCTATCTAGAAAATAGCTAAAGCAAAAAGGCGCGCACGCATATGTGTGTGTGTGTGTGTGTGTGTGTGTGTGTGTGTGTGTGTGTACATGTGTGTGTTTCCAACGATATTATCAGAACATCACAATTCTTTTTATTTGCATGTGGGCAACGATCATAGCATATTTTGAGACCTTTCCGATTAACTAATAAACTGTGAAATGTCATCAATAAGATCATGTGAACCAGACATATTTAGAGATAAGATGGATGCATATGGGTTGAACCCTAAGTCTACAAGTCTCTTGAAATGATTAAATGGAAATTAGACAGGTGTAAGAGACAATGTAGTAAGTGACAATGTAGCTGGCAGATTGGCTTGACAATGCAGTTCCATAAGAGAACAGAATCTACACATGCTTAATTATGTTTACACGAGGTCAGTTTGCTTTCCTTCAACTTCCAACTCTTCAAATATCCACAATTACAGGAGTCCGCTGACATGAGGTGTGCAAAGCTTGGACCAGTAGATCCAGCCAAAGGAAGAATGAAGTGTTGGCCCAGATGGAGTCAAAAGAAAGATGAAAGCCTTTCCATTTCCTAGCAAATGGGGCAATGTCATTCTTTCTGATGGAGGCATAGAATTCCATTGTGTATTTATACCACATTTTCTTGATTCATTCATCTACTGAGGGGCATCTGGGTTGGTTCCATATCTTAGCTATGGTAAATAATGCTGCAACAAACAGTTGTGCTGGTTGCTTTAGTGTGGTCTTGTTTGTAAACATTTGGGTAAATGCCCAAAAGAGGGATTGCTGGGTCATAGGAAAAAATTATATTAAGTGAAGTAAACCAGGCCCAAAGAAACATAGATCCCATGGTTTCCCTTATTTGCAATATCTAGTATATGTCTGAGTCAAGCAGAAAAGGTCAGATAAGGTGATGTTAGGGAAATGAACCCTAAGATATGTAGTCAAATGTTTTTTTTTTTCTTTCATGCGATTGTTTCTAACACATTTATAAGATTATTTCTTTGTTGCTTTGTATGTCCCTCCCTCACAGTATAACCCCTGCTTTCACTGTATTTGATATCGGTATAATTTGTGGAGGGGAAGGGAAAAAACAAATCGTTTAAATATGGATACAGGTGGACCCATTACAACAACGAGATGTACAAGTCGTTATGTCAAAAACGAACTTTACAACTTCGGTGGGGGAGGGAGGATTGGGTGGGGAGGTGGGGGGGAATGGGAAGGGATGGGAAGAGGAAACAAAGGAGGAGGCTACAATGCTTGATAGGAAATGTACTCATTATCTTGCCCATGTAATTGTAACCCCTCTGTACAGTATTTTCACAATAAAAAAAATAAAATATAAAAAAAAGAAAAGAAAGGTGAAAGGAAGGACCTGAAGTAAAATCATTAATGCAAAGTATTTGCAGGCCAGCCATGGCCTTTACAGCTGCCCTATAAAGGACTCCCTTTAGGTGATTCAAACTATCAGCGGTCAAACCAACTTTGTTTCCTGTTAATATACTGGGAAACAGTTTTCTTTTTAGCATCTTTGGGTTACTCGCATAAAAACAATGCACTGTTAAGTATAGTTAAGTTTTGTTCTGTGAAATCTTAAAAGGTTTTATTTTTTAAATTATTTAGTTATTAACCAGACATATTTGCTGTGATTAGGCTCAGCTCTAAATAAGAGAAAATGAAGATGTAGATGTATGTATATGCATATATTTCTGTACGTACATGCATATATATGCATGGACACACACACATACCTTTTACATCTCAAAGCACATGGGTGTGACAGGCCTATGTGTTTCCCATTATATATTTCAATGAAATAATTTTATCACTCATCTTTCATGTGTGTGTGTGTGTGTGTGTGTGTGTGTGTGTGTGTGTGTGTGTGTGTGTGTGTGTTTGGTGTTGTTTTCTTAGTCTCAGGTAATTCCAATCTACTTGTAACTTACAAAATTCATAATTCATGTCTCTAGCTGGGCTCACGCCTGTAATCCTGGCTATTCAGGAGTCTGAGATGTAAGGATCATGGCTCAAAGCCAACTTGGGGAGTAAAAGCCATGAAACACTTATCTCCAATAAACCACCAGAAAACTGGAAGTGGTGCTGGGGCTCATGTGGTATAACGCTCACCTTGGCTGAAGATCTGAGGGACAGCACTCAGGCCCAGAGTTCAAGCTTCATGACCAACAACAGTACAAAAAAAAACATGTCTCTAAATATAAATTGCTACATGCCCCAAATTCCTTATTGCTGATTCCCAAATCCAATCATTCCTGAGCCCTGACACTGACCTCTTTTGTGTACATCCTGTCAAACTATAGTATCATTCCTCATCACCAATTATTTGAAGTCCTATAATTTTTCTCTTATAATCTTTACTTGGAATGCTAACCCCTGGTCAATGAAAGAATCATATGGGAAGTTGTATAGCACTGGACCTGAAAGAATTTCAGCTTTATAAGTCTTTTTCCCCCTAACCACCCCTTCTTTTTTTTGTATTGTATAAATAATTCATCTTTATGTAAGAAAGTCAATATATTCAGCAAAGACAAGAAAAATCTAGAGGCATTTACTGGATGGGAGTAAACGGTACTATGGGAGGCATGATGAAGAGCTATGTGAGAAGCTAGGCTGGCAGTCTCTAATAGCGGGCTCTCAAGTAATCAGCAGATATTTGTGATAACTGACTGAACTCATCGAGAGTCCTTGAAATCATGGAAAGGATTGATGATACCACTCATTTCTGAAATTAAAAGAGAAGTTTTATCTTCATAATCATTAACTGGTCAGCTTAAAATGTCGCTAGTTGGAAAGGCATTGGAGTAAACTGTCAACTAAGCAATTTGCAATCACCTGGAAGCAGAGGAGACTGCAGGACAATCAACTCCTTCCTCCAGCCAGTGGCCCACTGAGCCAAGTCAATTAAATTCCCTTCTGGGTTGGACTGACAGGACACGAAGATGGGGGAGAGACAATAGATGTAATCTATCTGCACTGGAGAAAGACTTTTCTCTCTAGTACAAGGGAAATCCTTATCAGTGAGACAGAAGGGTGACTCTGGGTGGAGGTGTATGTGTGTGTGGGGGGGGGGGTTACAGTGAAGGTCAAACACATTCCAGGCTAAACACATTGAGAAGGACAAGACCAGAGGTGTTCTCACCCACAATCCTTGGAATAAAATGGAATGAAATAGAGCAGACACAAACAAAGAGACTTTACTCAAATTTAAATCAGAAAAATAGCATGCAAGACAAAAACTTTTCACTGTACAAAAATATTGTAATATAGCTCTAAATGTGTAGTTCTACATTTTAGTAATTTCTGGAAATGCCAGAAAACACAGACTTGCCACTTTTTATATTACATAGTACTTAGAAAAAGAATTATGATCACGATAGTCCCTGGATATTAATTATGTAAACAAAAGCAACTATTTATTAATTTCTCATGCTCAAATTGTAAAATGGACTAGAGTGATAGATGTACGTCAATATCAAAAGGGAAACAACTAACAACCATCTGAACAAAAATTCATGTCATCATTTTATCTTTATTTACATCATGGGAGGTTTGGATCATTTATTTCAAACCATATTAACTATTCTTCTTATTATTAACTATACTAGCTCAAACTATATAAGCTAGGTTAGATTTGGCGACATATTTCACAATAGTAATTGTGACAAGGGATTGTCTTCAGATCTTTAGGTTACTTAACTTTACCATCATAAGGACCTGAAATGTGTGTGGGAAGTTCCTTTCCAACAGTCATTTCAACTTCTCCTGGGAGCCTATAAAAACCACATCATGAGCTGACTCATGCCTATAATCCTAGCTACTCAGGAGACAGATCTGAGGATCATGGTTCAATGCTAATCTAAGCAGTAAAGTCCATTGGACTTTTATCTCCAATGAACCACCACAAAACCAGAAGTGGTGCTTTGGCTCAAAGGGGTAGAATGCTATAGCCTTGAGTAGAAAAGTTCAAAAACAGTGACCTGGCTCTGAGTTCAAGTCCCATGACCAAGAAAAACAGCAAAACAGCAACAACTAAACTCATGTCATCTATCCTTGGACACAAGTGCTCTAGAATTTAGTGTAAGTAAAATCTAGATTATTTTACCAACAATTCACCCATGATGAAATATAACACTGAATAATCCAAGTTATAGAAATGCAAATGAAGCAAACTTGTGGTAAGTGTTCTTCCTTGCTAAATGAGCAGTTTTCTCCACAGTAAACTCCATAATGACAAGGATCAGAAGACTGAAATTATTACCAAATTTTCTTTATAGTCTAAATTATCACAATCCTTTAAAATAAAACATATCTGATAACATGAGTACCACCAGATGGTTGCACAGTAGACTGATGATTTACTCTGCCCTCTGTGAATTTATTTCAATGGAATGACAAGGAAATTTTAGAAAGTACCAATTTTGCTTATCAATACAGTAATCATTGCGGTCCAAGTCTAAAGTATACCTTGGATAGAATGGTAGGAACAATTATATCAACTCAGTAGAATATGTTGCTAATATGAAATTGAACAATATTCCTACTGAGATTAAAATGACACGAAAAAACAGGCATCAAGGAGTTGCAGAATGGTGAGAATAATCTAAAAAGTTAGATGTCTTAGAACACAACCTTGTCTTCCATGTCCCATAGACTGGCAAAGCTGACCTCCCTGGAGAAATTTGAGACAAGATTCTTCAGGGCCTTCTGTAAGCCTGAACAGTAGGAAGTGTCCTCAGCCTGCTTTAGTGCAAAAGTCTTCCTTAGTCACTTTCCAGAAAAAGTCTGCCACTAACATTTGATCCCATTATTATTTACTCTGTACAAGTTAGGCCTTTGGCCAACCTTTTTAGGAATTCAATTAGGTCAGTTTAGCAAGAATGTCTGTGCCTTTGAGGTCCTCTAATAAAAAGATGTCTATCCTCAACACCTGTGCTCTGTGGGCTTGCTCTAAATCCAGGAATGGCTCAGTTGTGTTAGGAAGGGAACTCAGTTCTATGCTGAACTGGATAGTCCTGGATACTATCTGGATAGTTCTGGATGAAATCTGTCTCTATCACCTTGAACTCTTGATGTGACTCTCTTTCTCTCCATTAGTGTCAAGCAACACTGAATCCACCTTTTTGTCAAATAAAATAGTTAAAACAGTATTTTCTACTGAAGGCTTTCTGACTTTCAAGTGCATCATTGCCATACAATCTCAGAAGTCAGGGTACAAACTTTAAAAAGCAAGAAGAGATCTAAAGGGTAGAGGGAAGCCAGAGCGTCTGACAAGACTTAGTGGACTTCAGCTTGTAGAACAAATGCTGCAGTTTTACAAGCGAAGTAGAATTGTCTTAGGGACAGGTCAATTGTATGTCCACCAATGATGTTGAATTATTGGATGCTTTCTTCTTAAGTACACTATCACAGCAAAAGGAGTTAATGATTTGGTTTGAAGTTTTAATAGCATGAGGCTTTGTTAGGCTGATACATCTCTTGGAACAGCACTTACATGGGGACTACACCAACCAGTGGTTTCTTTGTGACAGGGAACCCACTGGACTTGAAGGCACACAGCTCCCTTCTGTTAATTTTTATTGACATATGTCTTCTTTTGATATGCTAATCCCCATAAGAAGATTAGACTCAATTGAGTTTTGCTTAGGGCAGATGTTTTTGTTTTTGTTTTTCTTCAAGTGACTGTGTACCTTACCGCTTCCAATCCAATTTTGAATGAGACATCTCTTGTAGAAGGAAATGAATGCTTCTGTTCTTGTGGTGCACCACACCTAGGCACTTCTCTTCCAGGGGGCCTTCCTGACAATGTCAACATCAGGAAATGGAAAACCTCTCCCCTGCATCTCAGCCTGGACACACACTTGAGTAGTGTGGACAGGCTGAAACTTCACTGACTGTGGGGCGTGGGGAAGGTCAAATACCATAGCACTTCCAAAACAGCTTTTTTTCTTTCTCTAATGTCTTGGTGATTCTTACCATTTGCAAAGGCAGGGAGAGGTGAAAGAAAGTGTCACTCATCTCTGATCAAAGAAAGCAGGACTAAAGAAAAGGTGACGTATATTTTCATTTTTCCTACAGAGTCATCTGTTATTTAAAGTATCCCACTATGGTCCTAGGGTTTTTCTTCTTTCTGATTGATTGGTTGATATTGTGTGTGTGTGTGTGTGTGTGTGTGCACATGTGTGTTGGTCTTGGAGCTTGAACTTAGATTCCAGGTACTGTCCCTGCTCAAGGCTAGTGCTCTGGTTCTTGAGCTATAGCTCAACTAGCAGCTTTTTAATGGTTAATTGGAGATAAGGTGTCTCATGGACTTTCCTGCTCAGGTTGGCTTTGACCTGATCCTCAGATCTCAGCCTCCTGAGTAGCTAGGATTATAAGCATTACCTACCGACACCCAGCCTTTTATTTTTAACATTTTATTTATTTATTTACTTATACACGCGCGTGCGCATGTGTGTGTGTGTGTGTGTGTGTGTGTGTGTGTGTGTGTGTGTGTGTGTGTGTGTGTAGCGATACTGGGGCTTGTACTATGGACTTCTGTTCTCCCTGTTTTATTCAAGGCCATAAGTGGCTGAAGTGGTAGAGTACTTGCTTAACAAGCAAGAGGCTTTGCACTGCCCACTACCCAACCTTCGCTGCTATTGCAAAATGAAGAGAGGAGGAGGAGGAGGAGGAGGAGGAGGAGGAAAACAAGAACAATAAGAAGGCAATCAGGATGCCTCTGAGAACTTCAGATTTTCACATGGCCCAGTGATGGCAAATCAATTTGTAACTTGAACTTTTCTTTCTTTGGGAGCAACTCTTGACTTTGTAATGCCACATGGCACAATGCTTCTGCTTGCCCCTGCTTCTCACAGACAGATATTTAATTGAGTAATAATGTGCACACTCTCCTCTACCTTGCCAATATATCATTACGAGAGGAGGGTTTCTTCCCAAGCTCATCTGGATGGCAAATGATTGAGAAGGTGAAATATTCAAGTCAGGCACAGCCCACCTAATAAAGGAAGGCAATCAGCTATGCAGGTGAATGTGGATGTGGTAAGGGGCAGACAGGCACTTCGGTGTGGCCCAGGGGATGCTAAATTGCCCGTCGACCATTTAGCCCAACTGATTGACACGAAACAACCTCATGTGAAGAAAAATAACCTCTGAGGAAAAAAACCATGTCTACCTCTAACCCGCTGTATATTAAACCAGTCTGTACTGGTTCCTTTTACCTCATCCCTTTTGTGTGTTAAGTAACAAACAGAAAATAAGAGGCGTATCTTTGTATCCCTAGCATCTTGAGACACTGGAATTCTTGGACATATTCTAGGATTGCTTTCAGATATCCTGTAGCTTGAATTTCGCATGTATCTTCGGTCATGGGGAGCACATTTGAACCATGAATAGCTTAAGGAAACAACGTTTAATGAATAGCTTAAAACAACGTTTCTCACAGCAAGAATCAGATTAACTGAAGTAGTTATCAATCATCCAATCTTTTACAGAAGATGTAGGAGAAGGGTGGAGGCAGGTGCTGAGAGAGCCCGGGATGATTTCCACATAGGACAGTCAGCCACAATGGATTTCCAGGGCCCCCATCAATCCTCATTCAGCAGCAGGCAGCATGAAGAAAAGATCACAAAGGCCCAGAAATACCCAAGAGGGAGGGCAAGGATGTGAATTCAGACAGGCCTGGGGAAAGGCTCCATAGCTCATCACTTGTGCCTTGAGCAAGTGGTTTGACCTCTTCAGCCCTGCTTTATTTGACTGCAGGTGAGACCATGGTGTCTACCAGCCAGTGCTTCTGTGAGGTGGCTGGTTTGTTACTGGCTTGAAGGGCCTGGGAAGCTACCAGAATTTTCTCCTTTGGGACATGTGTTGTGGCCACAAGAGAAAATGCTACATAGCAGCAATGATACACAGGCATTTGATATACAGTAAATGTTGTTTTTTTCCTTAACCAAAGAAGCTATCATCACTCCCACAAGGGGTAACTATGTAGAAGGTCACATTGCATGGCAGATTTTACCAGGCACTCCGTAGAAGCTATTATAGGATTTCTAAACATTTCCAAAAAATACTTAGGTCTCTTTTATTTTATTCATTTGCAGGGCAAGATTTATACCTTACTTTATGTTTATTATTATGATCATTTTTTTAAGGAAAAAAACAGATCTAACCTCCAACATCTACATTTGAAACAAAAGAAAGTACACCATGAAAACTTTTTAAGAATGTTGTGAAGTTTTACCCAAATAGCCTGAAATACCAAGAAGGGACATATTTGTTCCAAGTCATACTGCAGATGGAAGTAATCCCATTTTGAAGTAAAGAACGATTTCACTGGGTCCTAGAATGCAGCCATCTCTTTACATTTCCCCAGGGGGTGCTTCCTGTACTTTTAACCCACAGATCAGTACTTACATTGAAATTCTTGTTATGAAAAATGGCCATTTACCAGACTAGCACCAAATGAAGTGAGATTGCAGGTAATAATGTCTTTTAAACAAGAACGGCAGGGTACGCTAAAAATTTGTGGCATCTGCCATTAGGGGGGAGAGAATAAATTGTTAGCTGTGCATACACAGGTGATTCAATAGAAGGCCACTATTTTTCAGTGTGTTTAACTCACTTCGGATAGTATTTCTCCCCTATTTCCTTATAGTACATATACATGATAAAGCTAATGATGTTTAAATGGGACCTGGGACGTGATGGGCGATCACTGAAGGGATGTTTACACTTAACACCAATTAAGGATAATGAGAATTTATCCACAGTGAAGACAGAGCAGCGCTGCTTTGGACTGTCAGGCAATCTGACAAACTCTTTCACATTAAAATATCAAGGGCACAAATTGCATTGAAAGCCATGGTACCCGCGTTCTTGGTTCAGTGTTCAGACAATTATCCACAGAGTGCTTATTGACAATGAGTATTTAACTCAAAAAGCCCTGGGTGTGAGAGCAGACATCCTAAGCATGAAACCTGATCACACTGTGGGACCATTTTCCCGGCAACCATGACAAAACTTCCATGAAAAAAAATTGAGAAAATGATATGGGGTCTGAAAGGAATCCCATAACCAAGACAGAAGAGAATGGAAAGAATTATCCCATTATATGAAATTAATGATTATGAAGAACTAAGATATCAAAATGTGGGCCTAGAAGGAGGCCTTCTGAAATGCTACACCCAGAGCTAGCTCCTTAGAAACAAGACCTTTGGTTGATTATGCTTCTGTCTCAGTATTTAAAATAAAATCCCGTATCTCAATGGCAACACATTCTCCCATCTTATGATTACTTTTTAAATTATTTACTAGGCTTTATTTTTCATAGTGGTTTTAAATTCGCAGCAAACCAAAGAGAAGGTACCATGTTCACACAAACCCTTCTTCCTTCCCACATTCATGCTCTGACTGCTTTTGATTATGCCCCATGGAGCTCAGGATTATTTCTTATCCTAACTACCATAAGTGTACAAATTAAAACAAATCTATTTTCTGATGAGAAAAGGATAGATTATCATAACTGTAGACTCTTACTTACTAGAATTAATATTTTCATTTCAACATATACTCATTTTGGTTACCATAATAACTGTAAACGTGATTCCCTTCTGAGAATACCTAATAAAAGAGTTATATTTTCTACTTTATACCTGGTATAAAAAAATAAAAAGAAGTTTAAAATAGATTACACTTATAATGTCTTCCATTTCTGGGACGCTATGAAGTCATTTTAGCAGGTCAGGAAATTGATTTGGTCTTTCGCTTTTCCTTAGCCTCAATCATGAAAAATAGGGATTCTGACATATTCAATTCTCAGCCTGAGTAGTATTATCCTGCTTGACTGTGGTGAAAATATCTCATTCTCACAGAGCACCGCGGGCTTTGCCAGTGGTCCCACTACGTCGAGGCATTCATGGCGATGTATAAGTAACGCTAAGTGTTGCAATTGGATTTGACTCACTCTGCTTTAGTATGACTAAATGCCAAAAGCCCAGTGGATGTCATGATTATGTAGCTGTTAACTCTGTCTTGGGTTGAGTAGGTTCTTCCTTTAGGTAGCAATAAGTGTTACCTTTAAACCTCCCATGTTTAGAAATTACTTTATAATTTTGCTTGTGGTTTATTTATTTATTTCTGGTATTGAATGTCAGTGATGAGAACAGGTTACTTGTGGGCATAAATCAACACACTTTACATTCCAGTGGCAAATAACATCAGAGTCTGGATAGAAACGTGTTAATTAGCAAAGGAGTCTTTCTATCAAAAACATAATTTGGAGTCATGCTGACTATGAGTGAGACTCGTCTCTGCCAAGATGGGTACATGAACAACTGATTTTGGAATTTATGAAACTAATCATGGAAATAGTATTTCAGTCAAATAAAGTTTGCAGGTCTCAATTGAGTTAATTTGTATCTGTAAAAATCAAAGGTATCTTTATTATTAATTATAAGGATTCCAGAATAATGGGGAAATATTCTCACTTAAGATTTCTTCTGATGAATAACTGGGCAAGTTATTCATCAAGTTGTAATAAAAAAAAATCACTCTATCTTTTATTCTCAACAAGTAGAATTTCTGTGTAGTAATCTACCTTTTATTTTTCAGATGTGAACTTGTATTGTCTTAGGAAATCAAAGTTCTTCACAGTTTTCCACAGTTACACCCTTGAAAGGGAAGGCAGGATGACAAAGTCACCAGAATCTTTTCTCATACTGATGTTTTTAAGCAACCTAAGACATTACTATTTTTTAACTGGATGCATGTCTTAAAACAGCTTGCATAGTCTTGAGAATCACGGCAGTGAATAGCAGTATCATAGGTTTAGCTGTATGCTACAATCACCCAAAGAACGAGAGATTACCTTTCATATAAAAAAAGTCCAAAGGAATGTATGTCACCATGGCTATGATGACTGTTTAATGATATGGCTGCCTTGGGTCTGTTTTATGATATGCCCAGCGCGTGATGACAATCCTCACAAACCATGATGCCCATGAGATCGGCAGCAAATTATCTTCTCACTTTTGCAGCAGCTTGGTAGAAGGGCAGAGAAGAAAATTTCATGTAGACTCCTCTCACATAAAGTGGAGTTCTTTGGGGACATTCTGGAAAGCATTTTCTCTTACATTTTATGCTTAGAACTTAATTGCATGACCAGTGCGCCTATCTGCGTCTGAGGAATGCGTTCTTCTACCTGGGTAAATTGCACTCAGATTGAGAACTATAAATAAAGTATTGGAAATCTGACCTCAGGTAGTGACTAGCAATGTCTACCACAAGGCTGAGTGTGGGAACCCAACCTGAGGAGTCTGGCTTCCAGTGCATTCGTTATTGTAACAACCTTTGGCTCAAATTAAGAGTCCATGTTCTTGTCTGATTTGCATAAGAATAATATTCTTTAAGAGGATTATGCAAGGCATCTGTGAGTTCAAAGTACACAATCTGAATGGGGGAAATTGCTGACTTTTTTTTGTATGTTCTGCAATGAGTTTATGTATCAAGTTGAAAGTTTTCAAAATTTCTTTTAATTCAAGTTATGATTTACTTTTGAAGTTATGTAACAGCTCTTATAGCTATTATTGTTAGTACAATTGTCTGTCTGTTAGTACTTGTATGTTTTTATCCACTGGAATCACAGGACCTTTCTAGAGCATTCCTGCCCCTTTACTATAAGGAGCAAATCCTCTACTATTTAGAAAACAAATCCCAGCCAAAGCATCCTTAGAATGTGGATTGGAAATGCTAGCTCTGTATTGTCGATTTCATTATCCTGTTAGAAACACTTCTGCCCCAAGTGCTTCTCATGGCTCTGATTCTTAATTGTCGTTATTTTGCAGTGTAAAATATTGATGACATTGGTCAAAAAGATTGACAGATGCGTGAATTGTTATTAACCAGATAGTTGGTGGAAGCTCACATTTCAATATGGGTGAGATGAATCTCAGGCCCTCAGGAGTCTCTTTCTCATTCTTTTCTAAGTAGGGCAGGGTTAACCCTTTCCCAGCCTGCTTTGCGACTTTTCCTTCTTTCTTCTTTCCTTTGGGCCATGAGAATGTCATTTATTGATTTCAAGTATGGGAAGGGATTAATCATTTATCAAGCTACAACTAGGAAATTGTACAGAATACCCAATGCAATGAAGGACTCAAGACAGAACAAAACAGTGGGAAGCAACAACAATGAAAATAAAGCAAGAATAGAAAAATAATACACCTGGGGAGTTCATTCTATCTTGAATCTAAGGTCAACCTAGAAGAGAGGAAAAAGTAGAAATAAATAAAAATAAGGCCAAGCAGTAGAAATATTAAAACAAGGATAAAATATGCTCCCTCTTCACACACTGGCAAATGTGTGCACACACAGATACCCAGACCTGCTCAGAGTAAGAAAATTAATAGTGAAGAAAATTAATAGCTTCTTTTGGGGATACAATCTATTTGCTTTTCTGTGCAGCAAATGAAATCTGAGTAGTAGGGTTTCATGTGAATGATTGTATCATCTATCTCGAATACAAAAAGTTTATCCACAGGTCATATACTGGTAGAGATTACTTTCTCATTTGTGTGATTATTATTCCCAGTGTCATTTATAATCAATAATATGAACTGATGAGCAGCAATGGGGATAAAGGATGGAAACCAGATTTCCCGAGATGAAAAACTAAGTAATTCAAGTACTAAACTCTGCTTCCATTTTCTCTTAAGTACCACATTTAGTATCAGAAAATAGAATGGATAGAATTCGTTAGTACTTTTAAGTGTATCAGTCAAAACAATTACCACAGTCAATGTGAAGTTACGTGGCTTTTATTTATTTATTTATTTAAGTAGCACAAGCTCCCTGTTTCCTTCCAGCCTCCTTGATGACTTCAATTGAGTTGGGCTTATGTGTAGGGGATATTTGGCCAGGCTAACAGAATGAGCAATGGCAGAATAATTTGAAAAGTGTACTAGCACTGGGTGCTGGTGGTTCAGGGCTGTAATCCTAGCTACTCAGAAGCCTGAGATCTGAGGATCATGATTTGAAGCCAGTCAGACAGGAAAGCCCAAGAGACTCTTATCTCCAATCAACCATAGCTAAGCCAGAAGTGGAGCTGTAGATCAAGGGGTAGTAGTGCTAGCCTTGAGCTAAAAAAGCACAGGGAAAGCAGGCAGGCCAAACCACAGTGTGCACATGTGTGCGCGCACGCACACACACACACACACACACACACACACACACACATCACATATAGGAAATCAAACTTTGAGACAGAATTATAAATCTACTGAGGCAGAATTGAGGAGCTGGGAGCAGAAAATCTTTTTTAAAAAACTCCATGGCTCAACCTCTAATCCTAGTTACTCAAAATGCTGAGATCTGGATCAAGGTTCAAGGTCAACCAGGGTAGAAATGTCTTCTATACATCATTTGCAAGATCACCATCCAAGAGTAGAACTGAAGGCATTGCTTAAGGGACTTAGTGACAACATAGCAAGCCTGAAGCCCTGAGTTCCGATCCCAGCATGCCCAAACAAACCAATCCACTGAAACCATCTGTGTGATGCTTCTATACATTTTAGGACAGACTTTATCCTATAGTTATATAGTGAGCAATATATCCTGTGGTTATATAGTGAGCAACCAGAATCAGAGGCAGTGTCTTCCTGTGATGCAAAGCTGGGCGGGTTTTATTGAGTAAGGCACGTGTTGGTACTAGGAAACCAACGTCTGGGTACGTGCGTGAATAGGAAATTCCTTCACACGGGCATGCCTCTGGATTCCTGTGGGTCAGATTAGAGAATTATTCTAGTTAACTTTGGGGAATGAGACAAGGAAGGCAAGTGTGGGACACCATGAACTTCAATGTAAACTCTGTTCTTAGTCTTGACATGAATATCCAAGGGCCTCCTTCAGGCTAGCTAGGGTCGTTTATTTTTTCCATCCAGCTGCACCTCCAGACAAAACCAGTGTGATAGCCTATAACAAATTCTTCAGCTTACTGTCCAGCTTTGTTTGCGAACATCAGAACCAGTCTCCACTTTGCAGTATCTGACTTTTGGGAGCCATTCTTTCATCATATAATGGAGGATTGTTCATCTCACAGTTATAATGAATTCATGAAACCATTTTCTAAAGACAAAGTTTCCTGGAGAGTTAGAGCTCATCATTCTCATTCTCTGTGCCTATAGTTGAGTACCACATCCTCTCTACTCATCCAGACATCGAGGTAAATACAAAAAGTATAATCATGTGTCAAGAAGAATTGCCATGTAATTTATTTAAACAATGCTTACAATTGTGTTTTCTCCATTTGAGTGTCTCGAGTAATTTAACCTACAGCCTTTCATTCATGACATGTAATCAATACATGCAAATCACTTCTGGGACCTATTACATCCTGAATTCATTAATCTACCTGGGCAAGAGACAAGCATGTAAGAATGTCCTCTTGGCTGAGGTCAAAAAGGAGGAGAGATCAGATCAAATTCTACAGCCATAAGTTCTTTTGACACTGCAATACACCACCCACCAAATGCTCCTTCTGGCTTTCCTTTTTAATCCAAATGATTTTCATCAAGATATATTATTTTTGTACCTTGATAATATGTAGCCACATTTACTGTCATCATTACTGTTTCTATTTTACATGGTCCTTTCTGATAGAAAATGCAAAATAAGCATATTTATCTTTTTTTTTCCAGAGGTCAAGATGTTTTATTCATCATGGAATTCAGGGATGAATGCAATACAGTAACATTTTATTGGAATCCATCATCAACAGGAATTTGATGTGTGATTGCCCAATAGAAACCCACTGGTATTTAAGTGTTCTATTATCATGCTTCGCAAACTATCTCTTCATTCTTGGGCTTTGCTTAGAGTACAATTATCAGAAGATTTTGTTTTGTTTTGTTTTGTTTAAAAGGTTTTACTGTGTACTCCTCCCTAGTCTTAAACTCACAATCCTCATGACCTTGTCTTTTGAGTGCTGAGATTATAAATGTGAACCACCATACCTGGTTTTGAAAAATACAAATGAAGTTTAATAAGATATGCTATCAATCAATTAGACTTTCATTCAATTGACACAAGTGGAATCATTTTTTATCACATGACATAAACATGTTATAGAATTTCAAAGTTTTTTTTTCCCCAGAGAACAATGAAGTGATTTTTCAGTTCTTTTATCATTTCTAATTGTTTATTTTGAAATACGCCAAGAATTTTTGGCTTCTTTTTTGTATGTGTGTCAATTCTAGAGCTTGTACTCTGGGCCTGGGCACTGTCCCCGAGCTTTTGTGCTCAAGGCTAGTACTCTATCACTTGAACCACAGCTTTCTTTTCAGATTCATTGCTGTTTAAGTGGAAATGAGTCTTATGGACTTTCCTGTCCAGGCTAGCTTTGAACTACAATCCTCAGATCTCAGCCTCCTGAACAGCCAGGATTACAAATGTGAGCTACCAGTGCTTGGCTTTTTCTGCCATTTTTATTAGCATATGTTAATTGTGTAAGGGGATTTCATTGTGTTAGTTACATGCATGCATACATTGTCCAGTGATCAAATCTATACTCTCTACCTCTTTCTTATATATACATACGTATATATATATATACATATATACATATACACATACATATACATTTGTATTAATGTATATATGTATATGTATTTCTGAGAAACTGGCACTCTGGGAACCTGGGCATGAGTGACACAGCCCTAGTCCAAGGCTAAAGGCCCGGAGCTCCCTGAGCATTCATGGGTGTGAGTTGACCAGGGAAGGCTTCAGGATCTGGACTCTGGTGTCCACACATAATAACAACTGCAATAGTCGCATACCCTCAAGAAAAATGAGCATCAGTTCATTGGTGGCCTTCCTTCTGCTTTTGTTCCATCTGGACCCCATCCTACTGGGCAGCATGTCACTCCCATTGAAGATCTTCCCTCTCAGTGGCCATCCCACATAGCAATTATCTTCTAGAAATGCTCTCGTGAGGACACCCAGAACTGCACTCTACCAATTTCCCAAGTGTCTCTCAAACCAATTAAACTGACAATCAAAATGAACCATCACACCTTTCTTTTCCCAATCCTGTGCAATAGAGGAGGATTGTTTCCCCCATGGATGGCATGCTTCTCTACAGGGAAAAGGCACCTGTTCGTCTTTAGAAACAGAAGCACAGAACATAATAGAACATGCTCAGCATTTGTGAGGGGGTGGGCCTAAGGAAGCAGCAGACTGCTTTTCACGTTTAGACTGCTATTGATTATGTGCTCTTGAGTGTTGATTGGATGGCATTTAGTTGTACGAAATGGCCCGTCCTTTTCTTAATGACATGGAGCTGCTTCTTAAAAACGTATTTAACGTGTTTTTCTTCAGCTGTAGAGGGCCGCACAAATTCCAATGAAACAGTGAACCACCTGATTCCCGGGTAAATGATTATTGATTCAATTTCCCTTTCGTTCTGATGGTTACACACTCTGTCATTCTGAAGATAAGGTTTAACATGCTGGTTGCTCTAAGATAGCCAACTGGACATTGATTCCCCATCGTGGACAGTGTTTCCTGCTATGGGGTACTACTTTATAATCATTAATTCCTCATCGTGGACAGTGTTTCCTGCTATGGGGTATTACTTTATAATCATTAGTTAGGTCTTGTTACCAAAATTCTTCTACAAGTACAAAAGTGGCTGAAATTCCATGAAATTGGAGATGTTTTGTTCAATGGACTATCCATGGTTCACAAACAATGATAATCCAATTTTTCGTAAGATTTGCTGGAAAAATAAGTGTTTCATTTGCTGGTGTGAAGAAAAAATCTCAAATCAGTAATGCAAATTAAAAAAATGCTAACTAAATTAGGTGGTTTGAAAAGGAGGGAAGGAGTTTTCAAAAGTGACAGGTTAGGGAGGTCTGTGCTTTAGGATAGAGCGAACTTGGATGACAAAATGATTCTGCCTAAAACTTGTAAACGTTTGGTAAATTAATTATCCTTGTTAAATATGAAATGACATACTTCCAATTTTCTATGGCACCTCTACTCCTCGAGCTAAATAACAGACGAAGCATGAAGAGCTGAACTTTGTGTCTATTACCAAAAAAGTCTCAAGTATTGCAATTGAGCTGGTTGTGCATCTCCGTTTAGGATCAGCTATCTCTTAGTTTTGACTGTTGGAATGGTGGATCCTCACTGTATCGGTACTTGATTTCATGAAAGATCCATTCTTGCTAAACCTGTCTAATTCTCCATTTTAGATGCTGTGTCCTTCCTAGACTCCTGGTAATCTGGTTTAACCTTAAGGCCTCTTGATTTCTAGGCAAGAGGTCTATTTCTTGAGTGCTACCCACAGCTTATTTTTGCTTTGTCATTTTCAGATAGCTTCTCATATTTTCCCCGGGGCTGGGCCTATGGCAGTGTTTTGACTGACTTGGAGTCACACCGAATTCCTACCGAGATTTGGCTATTCAGTGAACTACAGATTCCATTTTTTATACCAAGGCTTTACCTACAATTCCATTTAACTTCTGGAGATAGTAATTTAACTCTGCCTCAGTAACAATGTGTCTTTCCATTTCCACTATCATTCTAATTCAGGTTAAAACAGAAGAAAAAATGTTGCTGAGGTGTCTTTTTTTTAGCTTTACCAATTTTACCAGTGTGTCTTGTATAGAGTGTCGACTATGAAATCCACAGTGTAACTTTCAAAGTCAGTTTTAGTGATTCAGTATTAAAATAAGAAAAGAATTGTCCAGCTTTAAATTATCTAAATTATCACCTTGATCTTTCCTAATTTCCATCATTTTGCTATTTAAAATGAATATCATATGCTTTTAATAATTATAATATCTTAATTTTCTTCCAAACCTATTCTACAAATCTGAGGAGCTGGATTGTCCTGCTTCATTTATTCTCAGATTTAAGGTAATTCAATGTATTAATCCATCTGTCCACAAAATGATGTCAAAAGCCTACACTGATACAAGACTCATTATTTTCTCATATTACTCAATTTGAAAATGTTCTTAGTTTGATTTGAGGTCAGAATCGATCATTAGCATGTTTCATCAATACATTTCCTCATATTTCGCACATTTGAATAGATAATTAGTGGAAGCTTCACATAGTGACTACACTTAATTAATGGAATCCAAGTTGCTGAATGTATGCCCAGATGCTTGACCAGTACAGTCTGAAGTATTAATTTCTTTTGCTTAGCCTAAGTCAATAACTTGTATAGTTTTATTAGAATAAAAACTAATTTAGATCTGAGAAGTAAAAAAAAAGCACATCTAGTTTTTAGATTTTTGGAGGGGCAGCAAGAAACCAGCTGTTAGATTGTTGTGATGTCACTTTATCAATGTAGTTGTTGATCTCCTTTATTAACAGATCATTTTCTATGCTAGAAACATTAGACTGAGAGGCTGGGAAGGTGACTCAGTGGTAGAGGGCTTGCCTTGCATGCATGAGGCCCTGGGTTCGATTCCTCAGCACCACATAAGCAAAAAAAGAAAAAAGCTGGAAGTGGTGCTGTGGCTCAAGTGGTAGAGCGCTAGCTTTGAGTTGAAGAGCTGAGGGACAGCGCCCAGGCCCAGAGTTCAGGCCCCACGACCAGACCGCCCCCCCACCCCAAACAAAAAGAAAAAAAAGAAACATTAGACTAAGCTTGTCTTCATATCTTTATCATAGAAAGAAAAGGCAGAAGAATAGGCCTTGCCTACAATCCATAAAGCAGTGTTGTTATGGAAATTTTAGTAAATTCTACTTATGTGCCTTTATGTAGAGATGGGTCATGAATAAGTTCAAAAGACTTCAAGAATGTTAACCTTTTATCCAGACACTTTGCTTACATGAACAAAATTAAGATCCTTAAAGTAAGAAACAAGGAGAGAGTGGATTTCAGAAGCATCATATATAAGGTTCAAGGACTGAAAAACCATATTTGTTTCATTTTATGCATGCCAGGGAGAACAAATTGAGAAGAAAATATGGCATTGCTTTTTAATCTTTAGTATATCCTTGCTTTATTTGTCCTTTCTCTTTGCCTTTAACCCCCTTTTTGAAGCACAGTGCTGGTAGCTCATGCCTGTAATCCTAGCTATGCAGGTGGTTGAGATGGGAAGATCACAGTTCAAGGGCAACCTGGGCAGGAAAGCTTGTGACTCTTATCTCCAATCAACCACCAAAAAACTGTAAGTGGAGCTGTGGTTCAAGTGGTAGAGCACTAGCCTGGAGCACAAAAGCTCAGAGACAGCATCCAAGCCCTGTTTTCAAGCCCCAAAGTCTCTCACACCCCCCCCTCTTTCACACACACACACACACACACACACACACACACACACACACACACACACACACACCAGAAAAACTACCCCCCTCTTTTTGTAAGACAAATGTAATTTCTTTCAATATATTTTTCCTTTAACCTCAATTTGTTTAAAAAAAAGTTAAAAAATCTCTTTCTTTGCCTCTAGAACAGTTTAGAGCTCTGTTAAGACATTATGTATAGACTGAACTATTGAAACTTTATCTTTCCATGATGACATCCTGGATATTGAACAGGAAACAACAATGAATAATATGTTTAGCAAATAATTCACTGACTCACTCTCTAGAAGATAATGAATGTTTGTGATAATAATGAATGCTTCTGATAGATGCATGTAGGGACCTGTGTGTGTGTGTGTGTGTGTGTGTTTGTGTGTGTGTGTGTGTGTATGAGTGTGTGTGTATGTGTGTGTATGAGTGTGTATGAACATATTAACTATTATCCCCTTTGGACAAGTAAGAAAACTGAAGTGACTGGAAACTGGAAATACATTCAGTATGGAACACAAAGTTGCAATGGATGTTAACACAAAGTTCATGACATACTGCTCCAATGTAACTACTGCAATATTCTCAGTGAGAAATGAAAGAATTAACTCTACTTGTGACAGAAAGCACAAAGAGGACCCCATGACACACCCCATGTTAGGAGAGGGTTAGGCCCAGAGGATGACATTGAAAACAGAAACGTCTTAAGTTGAAAATGTCTGGTGGCCTAGCTTAACAAAGAGCATGACACTGGAGGAATGAGCTGGCCCTGGGGATTTCCGGTTGACTGCCAGGTGTCTTTCACTGCTGCCCCCTATTGCTCACAGAGAGGATTACACCACATATGGAAGCAAAGTTCAAAACTGAAAATGAAAATCTTGGCTTCTACTTTTCTTGGCTTTGCCTTTGTAAATTCAAAAAACAAAGTGCTAAGCAAACTATTTTAGGTTGTGAAGAGTCTCTATTTAAGAAATAATGTTGCACTGTATTCATAAACTGCTTTGTTGAATGGTAACTTCTTACCAATACTTAAAGATAGTAAAAGTATTTTTTTTAAAAAAAGACATAAAGTCATCATATGTTGATAGAGTTCTTCTTGATCATTTGCCCATTTTCAGCCTCTGACACAAGAAATCGAGGATGCAAGCCACTGTATTCATCTAGTAATTTTGTACTTCCTAGTATCCTGTGGGTGTAGAATGTGTTTGTTATTTTATGGAATGTATTCTGATTGGATTTTTTCTTTTATCTGAGATGATATGATCAATTTGAATCTTAAATACAAAGGAAACCACATCTTTCATCAGTGTTTAAGCTGTATCCTACTACAAAATGAAAAGCCTAATTTCGTAGTGATCAGTGACTCAGACACAATTCACATCATATAAAAATGGGCTAAATTAAATGTAGCAGCAGACCTGCCTGGCTTTATTCCAGGTCCTTCTCCAGATGGTTTGTTCCTGAACATGGACAGATAGGAAAATTAACAGTAATTATCCGATGAGACTTAAGGCTGTCTAGAAAGTAGAATTATCTACAAAAGCTTTTTTTGACAGTGATAAGGAAAATCAGCATTCAAAATGGATTGTTAAGCAGATCGTTAATGAGACTTTCCTGGAAAAAACTGGGGAAAGTCTACACCTTCAATCCTTCCTTTCCTTTTACTAACTGGCCATGTTAGGTTATATATCAGAAAACAACCTTCAGCACTAAGATTTACTGTCTTAAAGTATGATGCTGCCTCTCAGAATAAAATGCCACTGTTCAGCTTTTCAGGGTGCATTGTAACCACTGTTGAAAGAGGCAGAAATAAAAGAATGGAAGTCTTTTTGTCTTTGTGCAGACATAGAATACCATTAGCACTGAATACGTCATGGGAAAACATTTTGTTCTGCAAAGTAGTCATTCTAACTCATACTATAAGGTTAAGATGTTTGTTTTAACAGTGTTTTCAGGCTCATTAGAAGTGTAGAGATATTATGTGTTCTAATTATTAATTATATCACAATGGGGGGAAAAGAACTATATTCCACTCAATATCTTCAAATTAGTACTCATCTTGTTCTCTATTAATTTTGCAGATGGACAAAAGTAAAACTGATTGGTAAAAAGAGCATGTGTGGGGTAAGTTTTTTCACAGGTTTTTAAGCTAATTTTTTTTCAAACGGTTTGGAAACAAAAAGCCCTTATACTCATTTAATCATCCATCTCTAACTGGAAATTAGAATAATAACCAGATACACTATAAAAATATTGATTTTATGTTTTCTTGTATCCAGTAAACCCGGGATAGCATAAAAATTCACTGCAGCCATATTTTTCCTGCTTTCCTTTAAAGATTCAGAAATTTTACAAGGTATTCATCACCTGTCTCCTTGCGCATTTATGTTCCAATCTATGGCAGTGTAATTTCCTTAGGAGTTTGGAGTCATAATTTTCTCGTAGATCTTTTACTGAGATAGGCCTGCTTTATCATCGAGCTGAAATTTTAAATAGTTTCTTTTTGAAATCCTAACCATGGGTTATTAACTTAAATGGCTCCTCTGTGGTTCTTTCCATGAGCCTTATGGTATGATTTGTAATTATATCATAAGGCTGTTAATGCTTTTATTTGAGAAAGACAATAAAATAAAATAACTCAGGCTTCACATCTGAAGTTTAATGTGAAACCCCAGTGGCAAAGGTAAGGTGTTTTGATCAGGGTATTTTTTAAAATTTTAAAACGTATTTGTGAAAGACAAATACATGCTCAGTGAAGGCATGTTGTAGGTCTGTAGGTCTGTAGGTCTGATTGTTTTATATTTTAGGCTTTCTTCTCACAAAAGATTCATCTCAATTATGTAATTCTGTCACCAAACCTTTTATTTTCCTGCTCTTGTATTTTGAATTCATAACAAAAATTTCACATTTTACTTAACAGTTAAACATAAGTCTCTTGTTGTTTAGAAGGTATAGGAGTTTCTCAAAAAAGATACCGCTTTCACAAATTAAAAAATATAGATAAGAAACATAGCAGCCATTTTAATACAAGCATACATAAATGAATATTTACTTGTTTTTTGATAGAAATAGCCTTGTGAAACTTCTTACCCAAAATACCCTAGCAAACATTATCCTCACTCTCAGTGTAGTTGTATTTCTGACCTCATTCCACATTTTCTGCCTTTTATTACATATGCTAGAATCCTCTGAAATTAGAAATGGATTTCAGATGTTCCAGCTTCGAAAAATCACATGCAGGAATGTACTTCAAGTAAGATGTGGTACTAGGTTAATGAGCGTCACCTTTTTCCTGATGTCACTTAAAAACAAACTACAGGAAGCAAGAGAATCCAAGTCATTGGATATCAGGACCAGGTTATGGGGGCTCATGCTTGTAAGCTACTTAGGAGATAGACATCGGGAGATCATCCTGAGTTTGAGACCATCCTGGGTAACGAATTAATAAGACACTATTTCAATCAAGAAAACAGGTGTAGCCGGGCGCCGGTGGCTCACGCCTGTAATGGTAGGTACTCAGGAGGCTTCAAGCTGAAAATAGCGGTTCAAAGCTAGCCCGGGCAGGAAAGTCCGTGAAACTCTTTATCACCAATAAATCACTAGAAAACCAGAAGTGGTGCTGTAGCTCAAGTGGTAGAGCGCTAGCCTTGAGCTGAAGAGCTGAGGGACAGCGCTCAGGGCCAGAGTTCAAGCCCCACGACTGACAAAAACAAAAAACAGAAAGCAGGTGTGCCAGACCCTAGAAATGAAGGCAGCACAGGAAGGAGGAATGAACTCTGAGACCAGCACTAGGCAAAATATGCAAAACAAACACAGGAAAAGAGAGCTGGCACTATTGTTTGAGTGGTAGAGCAACTGCCTAGCAATCACCAGGTTGAGAGTTCAAACTTCAGGTCCTTCCAAAACCAAGAAACGCACATAGAAACAAAGCAACTAGATGCATCAGGCCGTGAAAGACAGCATTCCAGGAGAAATAGAGAGCACAGGAGGAGAGACAGAATTCTGTCTGCTGGGAGAGAGTCTTCCAAGTTTCTGTGAGGGAAGGTAAATTCAGGAACCAGGAGAGACAGACCCTGGGCTAGGCCACAGGCTGGAGTACTTGGGAAGTGCTAATGCAGAGTACTAGTGCTAAGTACTGTGCAGCGGACAAGAAGCTGCCCCCAGAGACGGTGGTCAGACTGCTTGCAAGGATTTCATGGGACAATTGCCAGAATTGCACTGGGGCTGGGGACAGTTCCCATTTGTACCAGCAAGACAGTAAAGCTTTATATTTCAAGGTGTATTGACTATCATACACAGAACGGTCTTGCCTCAGTAGAGAGGAAAATTAGTCCTAGACTAAATATTACGCTCACCCCACAGAGCAAATCTTAAAAGCAAAGCTCAGGAGGGGAAAAAAACTATTTCTAAATTACTCACATCCCAAGACAAAGTTCTAATTTTTGCTAGGATGTCAAAACTATCTAACATAAACAAGGGAATGTTCACAACACCTGGCAGACAAAGGAAAAGTACTCCAAGAGGAAGAGTTAACCTAGCACTAAAGGACAATCCAGAAACAACAATGATGATAGAAACGATGCATAAGGATATTAAAATGTTTTCCTTTTTGCACAGCTCTACTTTATATCTTCCAGAATTTAAAGTAATTGCTGAGCATGTAGTTCCATAAAAATTATATATAATGACATGAGCCAAACTTTTAAAGATGAAAAGTAACGTTTCTGAAAAGAAAAACATATACGGTCCATGGTAATATATCAGCGAGAGAGAAAAAAACAGATGCAGGAGCTGGAAGCCACAGGCAAAGGTGTTTTTCCTATACTCATTGGGCTGTAGAAAACCAGTCAACCAGTCACAGTCTTACAGAACTGAGTTCATGTTATAATTTCTCTCCAGTTTTCTAGTGGAATCTCCAGTATAGTCTGGAATAGGAAGAGGGGCTAGAAAGGGGGGGAAAAGAACTAAGGGAACCTAAATAAAAAGAGCAGGTTTGACTTAATCTGAACATAGCCAAGCTGGCCCATTCATTCTATCCAAGGTACCACACTGATATGTGATGTAGGTGGATATGTAACATATAAGAATCCTATACTACATTCATATGCTCTCTACAGATTTAAGAGGTTTTGAATTTAAATGTTTATTTTGAAATACTTTGGTAATTAAAACCAACCAGACACCCAAACAGAGATTAAAGATATGGCTTCTCTTTTCCTTGCAATCTCGAGTGTCAACATACACATAGAACTGTTTTGATTCAGTCATAAAATATTTCTTCTATCTCATAATTTCCACCATCTGCTATGTTCCAAAAGTACTTATTTAAGAATGCATACTAACTGCTACTGTATCTAAACACTGTAATTGCCCCAAAGTTTGGAAATATAACACCTCTATGAATAACTTGCTGCTTAATTGGCTGATTAGCATTTATTTTGGCACTTTATCTTACATGTGACATGAGATAACTCTATCTACACAGCAATAAATCTGGGGTGCTGGTTGCTAAAATGTCAGAATCAGCAAAGCATTATAATTGGGACCTGCAAGTTTACATTCAAGACCTGTCACTTACAATTATGTTATTCTTAGATGTCTTAAAATATGCTTTTATTTTAGATTTTTCCTTCCATACACTAAATAGTGATATCACACACATTGAGTTGCAGTTATCTGAGTTTATACATGACAATTATTTGAATATTATATATATTAATTTTGGTGGGAAACTTCTGATCTTCTATCTCTAAATACTCAAACTGAGAACTATTTGCTTCATGTAATATTGCTTGAGGCACCAGGTAAATAGAAAGTGGAAAAGGCAGGGTCCATAGAGAAGTAGATCTCCAATAGTTGGAAGTAAATAGAAGAGAGAGAGAGAGAGAAAGAGAGAGAGAGGAAGAGAGAGAGAGTGGATGAGGTGAGAAAAAAATAAATTAGCGTGGCTTCTGCCTTTGTTGGGATGTAGAAACATGAGAGAAAAATGTCACACAAATCATTGCTCTTAACTTATTGAATATCACACCAATGTTCCTTATATGGAACTTAGTTATTACTTAGTCCTTCTATTTTCCATATAAGAAATACATTTATAGCTACATTTTTGAAGTAGCCATTTTTTCCTTTCCAATATGCCATAGGAAATTAGAGACCTTTCTTTAAATAGAAGCTGTCAGAATTTGGCATTGCTCCTGTTGAAGTTAATTCAGATGAAGCATGAGGACAAGCAAAAGGTCTCACATGGCTGGTGTGATAAGTAAGCATTCAGAGAGGGCCTGGAACTCATCTAAGTCTTTAGGTTCCATCCATCTTGGCGATTCTCACTCACAATTTCCTGGCCCTGAGCAGTGCTCACTAGAAATGCAAACCAGCCACCTCGTGACCATCTGCCCCGTAATCACCTCAGCAAGGTTCCAAGTGCAGAGCCTGGTATATTTAATGCTGGAATGGGAGTAGGCCTAGGAGACCAGTGCTCTGACTGTGGTACCACAGTGCTTAGAACACAGTCCTCATGTTGGTGAGTGCTCATTCCTATGCACAGCCCTGACAACTGTGCCAATGAGGATTCCTTCAGGGAGTGGCAGGCCAGTGCTGACTCAGCTAGCCTCAGTACTCCACTGACCAGTGGGCTGGCTTCAGTCACAACACCAGAAAGCGTGTGTCCTGATTGTGCTGCTCACACCCAAGACTTTTTTTTCCCAGCTGGTGGAGAGGACTGAGCAAGGGAAGGAGGCATTTGTCTCCTTCAGTGGACATGATCTGACATCATCTAAATGCTACTGAAGACAAAATAGATCCAGAAAACTGTAACAGACTGAGTGTCTCTCTCTCTTCTGAGAAAGGCACTGCGTTCCTGTCCTTCACCAGGGCGTAGAACAAGGCTCCAGGCCTTGGTGACTGAGCCTGTCTGTGTAAAATGAGGACTCCATTTAAAAAAAATTTTTAAACAAGTTTTTTATTGTGAAAATACTGTACAGAAGGGGTACAGTTACATGAACAAGTTAATGAGTACGTTTCTTATCAAGCATTGTTGCCTCCTCCTTTGTTTTTCCCCTACCATCCCTTCCTTCCCACCTCCTCAGCTACATCCTTCCCCTCACCCACTTAAATTGTAAAGTTTGTTTTTCAACATAGCGTCTTATACATCTCATTGTTGCAATGGGTCAACCTGTATCCCTATTTAAACAATTTGTTTTTTCTCTTCCCCTCCCCAAATTATACCAACATCAAATACAGTGAAAACGGGTTATACTCTGAGGGAGGGGCATACAAAGCAACAAAAAAATCACATGGTACCTTATAAATATGTTAGAAACAATAGCAAGAAAGAAAAAAAATACATGTGTCCCTATCTTAGGGGTTCTATTTGCAATAACTAGTATATATCTAGGACAAGCAGAAAAGGTCAGATAAGATGATCTTAAGTGAGAGGACTCTATTTGAGTTGGAAATTAATTTTTTTCTGGGTCATATGAATTAAAATCCATATGGACTACATTACTTTTTCCCCCTATAATTTGTCCTATTTTGCTCTTGCTATTTATTTGTTTGTTTATTTTTTCAGTCATGGAGCTTGAACTCAGGGCCTGGGTGCTGTCCCTGAGCTCATTTTGCTCAAGACTAGATCTCTATCACTTGAGCCACAATGCCACTTCTGGTTTTCTGGTGGTTAATTGGAGAGAAGGGTTTCATGAATTTTCCTGCTGAGGTTGGCTTAGAACTGTGATCCTCCTATCTCAGTCTCTTGAGTAGCTAGGATTAGTGTGAGCTATTTATTTTTTAACCATATGTTATTGTTATATATATGATAAGAAAGTTCCTAATTAGAAAGAAACATGGATTCAATTAAAGATACTCTGAATGTCTCTTTTATATCTTAAATATCTTGTACAGATTAAATATATGACATGCTGTTTTCCAAAATATAAATGGTAAACTAATACACTTATTTATAAATTAAGTAAAATGACTATAAACAGAAGAACAAGCTATTCCTTGGTTCTTGAATAACTGTTTCTCTCATATATTGGGGATCAAAATAACTTTAGGAGTAACTAATTCAATGTATTAAAGAAATAAGGCAAAAGAGTGAATCATGTAAGATTTTCCTCAGCTAAGTAAACATATATTGACCTTATGTGTTTTGTTGCTAGTCAATTTATGCAAGCACATAACATATGCTTGTGGGCAGGCTAAAGTGCACAGGATATGACTAAAGTAGGAAAATCAAAAAGCTTTGACATTTGTTCTGCTTTTGACAGGATATCATATAGCCTCAAACTGTTTTGTTACTTTCTAGTGCAAAGGAAGAAAGCTGGGTCTATGCTCTGGGGCTCCGAATCTAAGGTGAACTTGATGTCTGCCCTTGTGCAGGCCCCTTGCTTTGGGCAATGAACATTTCGAGGATGTATTTTTGATATGTGAAACCTGTCGTAGCTTTAATGTTTCACAGCTGTACCAGGTTGTACTGGGGGCGATCTATTGGATGCACAGAGTTCATGCTGTAAGTCACTATTTTAAGGTTGAAGTTGGCAAAATGAAAAGGTGTGAGAAGGATATTCCAAAACCTCAGCAATGCTGGCTCTCTTACTGTTCCTAGATATAGGGAAACTGAGATCCTGGGATAAAAGTCAAACTTGGGATCATTACTGTGACAAACTCGAGACTAGAATTTCTATTTCCTACCAACTGTTTTTTCTTTTTCTGAAAACTGCTGTTTCCACAGCTGATCACATTCTATTAACTTATCACAATGAGATCTCTTATCATAAAGAGATTTCAAATACAGCAGTAAAACCCAAAAGTTTGAATTCATTTTTACCCAAGAATCAACAACCAAATCCCGAGGAAATGATCTCTGAGAATTTGTATTTGCAAAGAACTAAAAGGACATACCTGAAGTTGAACGTTACCTAAATAATCCTTCCATTGTGCTAGAAAGAAATGTGCCCAAACTATGACAATAACCGAAAAACAAATGATCAAAAATGACAATTCACAATTTCCAACTTGCATCTGATTGATTCTATAAATATAATCACTTTAGGAGAACTATTACCTCTTACGATAGTTGTTTTGCAGAAGGGAGTAAAGGTCTCTTCTTAATCATGTCACCTAAGTATTTTTTTCCTTCACCATTAGTTTTCTTTCATGCTGAACTTAAATTTTAATGGAAACATCCGTATTCAACCAATTAGAAATGAGAACCCTCACAAAGACCCAGGTTATTCTTAAAATTAACTCCCTTTTGCTCTCCTAGTTTAAGATAAAAACTATTTGTATTAGAGGAAAATGTATGCTTGGCTGCTAGAATAGATACCATCTTCATCAGCCACAGAAGGAATCAACATTGCTTTCTACTGACATGTTATTCTTCAGTACGTGATATCAGTACTCTGAAAGTGCTAAAACATTGATGGATGGACTGAGAAAGCTGGAGTTATTTTTTTCATTGTTGGTTTATAATAGTTATACAGTGGGGAGGATTTCATGGTTAAATTTCTACACGTTTACAATATATTCTGATCAATTTCACCCTCTCTGCACTCTTTCTTCCTTTCTTCCTTCCTTCCTTTCCTTCTTTCTTTCTTTCTCCTTCCTTCCTTCCTTCCTTCCTTCCTTCCTTCCTTCCTTCCTTCCTTCCTTCCTTCCTTCCTTCCTTCCTTCCTTCCTTCCTGCCTTCCTTCCTCCCTCCCTCCCTTCCTCCCTCCCTCCCTTTTTTTCTTCCTTCCTTCCTTCCTTTCTTTCTATCTTTCCCTCTTTTTCTTTCTTCTTGTTGGTCTTGGAGCTTGAACTCTGGGCCTGGGCGCTGTCCCTCAGGTCTTCAGCTCAAGGATAGTGTTCTACCACTTAAGCCATAGTGCCACTTCTGGCCTTTTCTGTTTATGTGGTGCTGAGGAATCGAACCCAGGGCCTCATGCATGCAAGGCACTTCCTCTCTGTGCTCTTTCTGTCCCTCTTTCCTTAAACAATCTCACCATGCTTTATTGTTCTATTTTCATAACTGACAAGATTGATTCTTTATAAGCATATGAGTGACTTAATAGGTAAAGACATTTCACATGTAAATATATATGAGGTGGGGCTGTTAAACTTGTGAATAGCTGTATGTAGGCCATGTATGGATGATGAAAGACCAACCTGAGCTGTGATTCTCTTCCGGCCTTAGTCTTGTACTCAGTTTTACGGCAATCAAAAGTGTGTTCCTACTATGTACAGACATTCTATTGAACACTTAAAGAACGTAAGCCCAAGTCTTCTCAAAAAGGGATTATTGACTGTTTGCATAGGTAAAATGGTAGAACCCATGCTAGGTTCCAGTAGTGATAAGAACAGAGACAGATAAGTTGATGTTAGGAAAAATGAACCCCAAGATAAGGACTCAGATGGTTTTTCTTTCTTGCTATTGTTTCTAACATATTTATAAGATGATTTTATTTTGCTTTGTATGTCTCTCCCCCAGAGTATAACCCCTGTTTTCACTGTATTTGATGTTGGTATAATTTGGAGAAAGGAAAGGAAAAAACAAATTGGACCCATTGCAACAATAAGATGTACAAGACGTTATGTCAAAAAACGAATTTTACAACTTTGGTTGTTACCATCCGTTCTTAAGATGAGATGCTCTGTTCTTAAAGATATCATAATAAAAAAAACACAAATAGGTTATAAATTACAGTTATTTGTGTATTTTTAACAAGGGACAATGTAGTACTTGCATTAACAAGGTGATGGTTTGCGTAGTGGTCCTAGTTCAGCTCACTGAGAAATGTGCCCATCCAGAATCAGGAAAACCTGAAACTTTCAGACACCTGCTTCAAATAATACTAAACTCTGCTTAGATTAAATACCACACATTCTCTGATGATTCTGGGAACCATGAATGATTCAGTGACACTATAGGCCTGATGAAGTTTCCTTCCTCCCTCCCTCCCTTTCTTCCTTTCTTCCTTTTTTTTCTTCCTTCCTTCCTTCTTTCCTTCCCTCCTTCCTTCCTTCCTTTCTTCTTTCCTTCCTTCTTTCCTTCCCCTCTCTTCCCTTTCTTTTTTCTCTCTCTTTCCTTCCTTTATTCCCTTTCTCTCCTCTCCCCTCCTTTCCTTTCCTTTCCATTCCTTATCTTTTTATCTTTTGTTCTAAAGCTCAAGATTGAAATAAGCCTGGCTATTAGGTAGCTAAGAACCAAGTTTGCCATTCACTGTGGGAAACCTTTATGATACACAGTAATGTGGAGGGATGTATTAAGAGAAATAGTTAATACTGTGAAGGCCTCTAGCTAAACTCTAGCTCCAGGATCATAAAACCTCCTGCCTTTACCCAAATAAATTACATTATGTTAGTTTCTCCTGTTTTATGGCTGAAAATGCCGAGTGTTTTGGTAGACAAATGACAAGCTATCAGCCTGTCCCGACTGCAAGTTACAGACAGATGTTGGATAACTGCGCTATCACAGATGGAGGGGGTTGTGTCAGGATATCTTCTCCTGGGGGGCTATTAGTCTCTGATCTGAAAGATGCCATAGGGGGGAAAAGGAGAAGAAAATAGTAAGCATGGGCATTACAGCCATTTATCACCTACTGCTGTGTGCAGAATAAAAGGATCCTCTTTCAAGATAGTCTATTATCTGCTGCTAGCCGGCTTCATGCTGGCATATGTTTTTTTCACTAGTCAATAAATTGCTGAAGGCCACATTCACAGAGTAAGTACTGTTGTGCATCTAACTTCATATATTGTGTTTTTATTTACAGCAGCGATTGCCTATCTTTTTTCTTTCTTTTTCTTTTTGAAGAAGAATCTGGTATATAAAATGTTGTTTGGTTTCTTGTTTCTTTTTCTTCTTTCTTTCTCCTTCCTTCCTTCCTTCTTTCATTTTTCTTGTTTTACCAGATCATTTATTTAGTAATACTTTAACCTTTTGTAGTTATATCACACTAACCAGCTAACCAAAATTCATAAAACATTGCTCCTGCCTCAAATTGTTTAAACAAGCACACACTTTCATATCTCAAATGTGTTGCTCATCAGTTCCTTTCATTTCATGTAATCTCTATTTCAATCTGTTCATTTTTCAGTCAGTTTATGCACACCACATGAGATTCTGTTAAACTGTTCATTAATTGGTATTACAACACTGCACTCTGAGCCAGGAAACCTAGATTACTTGGGATTACTTCTCATTTTGTATTTTATAAAGTAAAATCGAAAAACTCAGGGTTGAGAACCACTCAAGAGTGTTTACAGGTAAGGAATTTCCAGCTACCTTTGTTCTATCCAGCCAGCCATTCACCCACTAATTTATTAGGGACAAGATCAATAACCTGAACGAGATTGCTGTGCTTAACTTGAATCGAATTTATGCCATGTTTTCAGCTGTTTTCTCTGATAGCATCCTTGTCGGAGATGAGCTGTTAATCTAATGTGGTTTTGCCACCATTTTGCATGTGCTGATTGCTTCAATGACTTCCCAGAGATTCTTTATATTAGGCCCAAACTCATAGCCAGAAATCAATCCAGACAGCACTTTACTCTTTTCTAAGGAATGCAGAAAACTTATTAGACCAAAATAGAGCCTTTTTACTGGGATCAGCCCTGGGCAATTTATGTTTACCCAGGACAAACAAGACACAGAGAACACTGTCATCCACTCTGGTGATGCCACTGCATTCATGTTCTGTTTGGTGCAACACAAAACTGCTGAGATTAAACCCACTTCCTGTTCTATCATCTTCCTGCCTAGAAGGCCTAACAGTGCAGATGTTTCAAGGAAATTAATTTGTCCAACATCCGAATGATGTTGGAAGGGGATCCTTTCCTTGAACCATCTGCACTTGTTTCTCCAAAGCCAGTAAGGAGAGTGAAATATTAGAATGTCGATCTCGGCAAGATGGAGAGTTACAAAAACTAAGCCATGAAAGGGAGACACCTTGCCTTCCTTTCCTAGGCTAACTGATGTAAAGGTACCATATTTAATGAAGTGGGACTGGGTTACACAAGGAAGTGAACACCAAGAATCTCAGGCACAACCTGACCATTTTCCTGCCAGCTCTACATGTGCTATAGAGTTGCCTCTCTGCCATAGGCAAAGCAATCACCTCCTGACTTTCTCTGAGCTTTATCCATTACCACAGCAACCCCAAATTCCATGTTTTATCATCTAGAACAGGAGCTGCTCCATCTGGGTGTGATCCATTATGTACACAGTTCCTGTGAACCATTTATAATCATCAGTGCCTATGTGAAATTAGAAAAAACGAGTTCCTTTCTCCATCCCACCCAACAGATCACAAATGGTAAATGTTGGATAGGTTTTCTTGTTTGTGTTTCCCATGCTGGTCCTGGGCTTGAACTCAAGGTCTAGGCACTATTCCTGAGTATTTATGTTCAGGACTAGTGCTCTACCAATTAAGCCCCAGCTCTACTTCCAGAATTTTTGGTGTTTTTAATTGGAGATAAGAGTCTCACAGACTTTCCCGTGTGGGCTGGTTTTGAACTACAATCGTAAAATGTCAGCCTCCTGAGTAGCTGGGATTACAGGTGTGAGCCACTGGTGCCAGGCTGTTGTTGGTTAGGTTTTAAGATGTAAGGACAGTCCTTTGCTGCTTCGTTCTGAAAACTAGACTCCTCTCCCAGAGTTATCTATCTTGTATGTAAGACGTCCTCTCCTCTATATTACACTGGCAGAATAATTATGGGGAAAGCACACTTTTTATTAGTTTGAAATATTTTTTGAATAATAGAATAAAATTGAAAAAAACACTTCAAATTCTTACTTTTTAGGTATTTATTTATTTATTTATTTATTTTTTGGGTCCGGTCATGGGGTCTGAACTCTGGGCCTGGGCACTGTCCCTCAGCTCTTCAGCTCAAGGCTAGCGCTCTACCACTTGAGCCACAGCACCACTTCCGGCTTTTTTCTTTTTGTTTATGTGGTGCTGAGGAATCGAACCCAGGGCCTCACGCATGCAAGGCAAGCGCTCTACCACTGAGCCACCTTCCCAGCCCTCTTTTTAGGTATTTATTAATCTCTATACTGAAAAAGTTATGTTTTTCAGAGTTGAAAAAGAATAATATGAAGCAATATTATATATGCATACAATTTTTTCTAGAAATTTTCTATGCATTGAAATACTCCTCAAATTATTTTCTAGACAATTTTTTTTTTTTTGGTCCGGTCGTGGGGCCTGAACTCTGGGCCTGGGCGCTGTCCCTCAGCTCTTCAGCTCAAGGCTAGCGCTCTACCACTTGAGCCACAGCACCACTTCTGGCTTTTTTCTTTTTGCTTATGTGGTGCTGAGGAATCGAACCCAGGGCCTCAGGCATGCAAGGCAAACGCTCTACCACTGAGCCACTTTCCCAGCCCTTAGACAATTCTTAATCATTTTAAATTGTATTCTTCAAAATAAGTCAGGTAAAAAAATAATAAAAGGACCATTTTGTGGTGAGTGTGTGTTCTCAGTGAACCATTTTAAGTTTGTAATTTTGAGAAATATCTTGTTTTAATCAGAAACACATAGCAACATATTATCTTATTGATGAATAATTACTTGTTGTTGGCTGTACTGATATTTTAACTCGGGACCTCACAGTCAATAGGCTCAGGTACCCAATACCTTTGTACACTGGTTTTTCTCAGGTAAGAGTCCCACCTCCTGCTCAGGCCAGACTACTATTTGATCTCCCTATTTGTGCTTCTCCTTGTCACAGGGGATGACAATGTGTACGGTGACACCTAGCCATCGTGCCTTGCCTGAGGCTGGGATGACAGGTGTAGGATAGCTTGCCCAGAAATTGATTGAGATGGAGTCTCTTAAACTTTTATGCCTGCATAGGTGTCAATCCTTACTGAGACTATAGGCTTGAGGATCACATCTTGCTCTGATTTGTAAATTTTTTGAAATTATTTTTTAGTTCTTTTGGGGGATGAGTTGCTATTTTAAAAAAATGAACCTAGAAAACGTGGTTAACTTTTACAAACACATGGATAGATCATGATAAATATGCACATACACACTAATGGTTTAGGATTAGGATTATTAAATCTATAGATTGCTTTTGGAAGTAATGACAAAATTAGGAATCTAAGATTTGGTGCTCATGAATTTAGTGTAGATGAATATCAGTTATTATATTTAGTTTTAAATGTTATTACCAAAGTCTAAAATTTTTCAATGTGCTGTCTATTGCATCATTTTCATTTATTCCTGGAAATTCTGTATTTAAAAAACATCTGATAAAAATAGTGTTTGATACGTTTTATTTTACAATGTTACTGCTATTGTGGGCAAGTTTTTAGAGTTAGTTTCTAAATTCTAAACTTAATTTCTAAAGCTTTTGGTTTTTTATGTTTCTCTCATGGAGAGAAAGATTCTTACTGAAGAACTACAAAAAAAGATATAATCTGAAGAATTTTTTTTAAGTAATGGTGACGGAAGCTTGCTATGTGCTTGCTAGGCAAGCACACCTCAGCTCAACTTCTATCCCCATAATATTTAGGAATTGGTAATTCCATTAAAATGAATATTTTTACCAAGTCTGAAATACCATGTCCATATTAAGACACAATTGTCAACTACACATGGACTGCAACTTGACTCTTTTCTTAAATTACCTTTATTGGTGCCAGGAACCTTCCTGCTAAGGCTGCTGTGAAATAAATTTAAGTTATAGACAGAGAAAAACAAGAGCTTCAGAATTTGGAGAGACATGACTTCCTTTTTAACCAATTATTTTATAACACATTCTAATAAAATCCCATTAAAAATGCCATCTGAGAATGAAGACGGTTGTCTAAGAATATTTTGTCTTCTCATCACAGTAATAAAAGGACATTTGCTTGTGTTTTGTTTCAGATCTTCCCTGTAGCCATGATGTTTGGCTTTCTTTGAATAACCTTGTGATACTCATCTGTTAGACTCTTCCCCAGTCCCCTATTGGCTGACATAGGTGAATGGGTCCCAAAATATGACACTGAATCTGAAAACTCCACGTTTTGGGGGAGAGACAGGAAACAGCAGGAAGAGCTGTTGCCAGGTGACCAGTGTTGTTTCTTCAACCTACTGGAAGGGCTGTGGTGTTGGGAATAACAGTGATATATGCTTGTGGTCCATTATAGAGAACCTCCACCCCACAGCCATGGACTTCCACACTGCAAGATCTTCTTCTCTTCCTTCCTGTCTTTTTCTTTCTTTCTTTCTTTGTTTCTTTCTTTGTTTCTTTCTTTGTTTCTTTCTTTCTTTCTTTCTTTCTTTCTTTCTTTCTTTCTTTCTTTCTTTCTTTCTTTCTTTCTTTCTTTCCCTTTCTCTCTCTTTCTTTCTTTCTTCCCTTCCTTCCTTCCTTCCTTCCTTCCTTCCTTCCTTCCTTCCTTCCTTTCTTTCTTTCTTTTTTCTTTCCTTCTTCCTTTCTTGTTTTCTTTCTTCCTTCCTTTCTCTCTCTTTCTCTCTGTCTGTCAGCCATGGGTTTGAATTCAGGGTCTCAGTGCTGTTAAATGATCAGGGCTAGTGCTCTAGAGTCCGAGCTCCAAATCCCGTTTTCTAGTAGTTAATTGGAGAGAAGAATCTCCTGGATATTCCTGCCTAAGCTGGCTTTGAACAAGGATCCTCAACTCAGCCTTCTGAGTAGCTAGGATGACAGGCATGAGCTACCAACTCCTGGCTTAATACTTACTTTTAAAAATGTTTTTATAATTTTAGAAAATACATGAAACAGCAAGAAGCTAAGGGATTTGTAGTGTTGTTGATCAGGTAATTAATTGGCATTTGGTTTGTTTACAATTAATAAAATAATTCCATCCTAATTTTTGAAATACATGAACTTGTACATTGATAAAATTTCCATTTTAAGAAGTTTTTTATTGTAAAAATACCATACAGAAGGGTTACAATTACATAAGCAAGGTAAGGAAGTACATTTCTTTTTTTTATTGTGAAAATACTGTACAGAGGGGTTACAATTACATGGGCAAGACAATGAGTACATTTCTTATCAAGCATTGTAGCCTCCTCCTTTGTTTCCCCTTCCCATCCCTTCCCATCACCCTCCCTGCGCCCCTCTCCCACAGTTGTAAATTTTGTTTTTCGACATAAAGACTTGTACATCTCATTGTTGCAATAGGTCCACCTGTTTGTTTTTGCCCCTCCCCTCCACAAACTATGCCAACTTCATATATATAAAGTAGACTTCAATGTGTATAAGAAACTGATACAAGATACAGCAAACCAGCTGGAAGTGACAATGGATGGAAGTGGTTATCTTCTCCATTCCTTAATTTTGTTTTAGTAGATTTCTTTTCTTTCTTTTTATTGTGAAAATACTGTTCAGAGGGGTTACAATTGCATGGGCAAGATAATGAGTACATTTTTTATCAAGCATTGTAGCCTCCTCCTTTGTTTCCCCTTCCCATCCCTTCCCATCCTTCCCCTGACCCCCCAATCCTCCTCCCCCCTCCCCCAAAGTTGTAAAGTTCGTTTTCGACATAATGACTTGTACATCTCATTGTTGCAATGGATCCACCTGTATCCCTATTTAAATGATTTGTTTTATCCCTTCTCCTCCACAAATTATACCAATCTCAAATACAGTGTAAGCAGGGGTTATGCCATGCGGGAGGGACATACAAAGCAACAAAGAAATAATCTTATAAATGTATTAGAAACAATAGCAAGAAAGAAAAAAAAAACATTTGAATACATATCTTAGGGTTCATTTCCCTAACTTCACCTTATCTGAACTTTTCTGCTTGACTCAGACATATACTAGTTATTGCAAATAAGGGAAACTATGGGACCTATGTTTCTTTGGGCCTGGCTTATGCTTAATTTTTCCAAGTCTTTCCATTTCCTAACAAATGAGACAATGTTATTCTTTCTGATGGAGGCATAGAATTCCATTGTGTATATGTACCACATTTTCTTGATCCATTCATCTACTGAAGGGCATCTGGGTTGGTTCCATATCTTAGCTATGGTAAATAAGGCTGCAATATACATAGTTGTGTTGGTAGCTTTAGTGTGGTTTGTTTGTGATCATTTGGGTAAATGCTCAAAAGTGGGATTGCTGGGTAGTAGATTTATTTTCTAAGTCTGCTCTTAAGATAGATTGTCACTTTTATCCTCTCCATAACTGGTATCAAAAAGCCAAATTCATTTTGATCATGGAAAGCACTTGTTTGCCTTTTTGGAACTAAAATTTGATTCTTGTGAATAAAAGATATAACCAATGTATAAGGTACAATGTCACGTACAGGCTCCACTTTGTGGCATAATGCACATCTTTTAAATCCAAGGCATTGCTATTGTGGTGTTTCTTATGCATTTAGTATTTCATTGTAGCACAGGATATTGATATTGTCTGGAGGATCCATCTGATTTTCAAAGCAGTTTCTGTTGTATTTTGAAATTAACATAATACCCATATTTCTCTTCTAAAGCTTGCTTCTTTCTGGTGTGTACACTAGCTGAGATCAGGAACACAGGGTGCCAGGTAATTTAGAAAGTCAGCAAACCATGAATTTTCAGCTTGAATTACTTTAGGCGGTTGGCTCTAACCTTACAAAGCTCAAACCCATCTTACAAAAACAAATACTTTAGGTCACTGACTCAAATGGAGAGAAAAAAATTATTTCTTCTAAATTTGGAACTGGTCAAAAATTAGTTTCTTCTTTTGTGTTCATAAAATAATTTAGAAGATACCTTCTTAATGTTGTGCCTTTCCTTCCTGGGCATATCATTCAAGGAAGAAAAAAAGTGCATTCAACATCACAAGGATCCTGAAGAAGTTAAGGGGGTAGTTGTGGAGGTGGGAGGGAAACAAAGGAGGAGGCAACAATGCTCAATAGGAAATGTATTCATTACCTTGCACATGTAACTGCAACCCCTCTGCACAACATTTTTACATTAAAAAGCATACCAAAAAAAGAAATTGGGTTAAAAAAAGACATTATTAGAAGCCAAAGATGGGAGTGGGAGTCTCTGGAGCCAAATGAAATGAAAAATTTAAATGTAAAATTGAAGGATGTCATTGTAAGAAAAAAAATCCTACCAAAATCAACCTGACATATCGACTATAAAAGGAAATTAATGAACTCAATGTGATATGGAAAACCCCTCCCATCGCCCCCTCCTTTTTTTCCAAATTAAATGTTCAAACTCTCACAGGTGGATGGTTCTCTTGTTTAATGATAACTGGTTGTTTTCAAGGGCTCTTAATAACATGCAAACTTGTTTCCTACACATGAAGAGACATTGCTTGTTTACAACACAGCCTTAGCTCCTCTCTCCACAGCTGCAGGAAGTAGGTCACAAATTTGCCATCTTATGCTTCCTTCTTAGATTGAACTTCCTCTCTTAATGCTAAATTTATTTTTTTCTTCACATCCTGCTTGTTCATTCCTCACTTTCAATTATGAGTCAGATTTCTTCTGGAGCTCAATTACTTCTCTGGTTAAAATGATAAATTAATTTGCTTGTTAACTTCTTAATTCCTTCTCAGTTCCATGCAGAAGGTCCACATATTGTATTTCTCATGGCTTGTATTTGGCATGGATTATAGCAACGAAGTAGAGGATGGGATGTTGTAGATGAATGCAGTCAAAATTGTTTCGGATGCACTTTACATATGGCTAGTCTAGTTGTTGTAGCAAAGGCTTCTGTTCATTCAAAGGCACCTTCTCCCAAACAACCCAAAGACAGATTCAAATTTAATCTATTTTGCTTTTTATAGATAGTTATTTATTCCATCCAGAAAAGAAGTTCATTTCCTATTTAAAGCAGTGATGGCCACAGCCCAAGATTCTTGTTCCACTGTATGATTTTGTGTTTAGCAACATAGATCAGGCCATGTTGTCTGAGCTTTAGTGTGACTTTGTCACAATTTCCATCTTTTAACCTTATCAGTTTATATTTTCAATGTTTTCACCAATCTTGTTAAAGACAGCAACATGAACCTGAAGCTAGCTTTTTTTTAATAGAACTTTTCAAATTTTACAGGAAAATGAACTGAAGGTACAGAGTTCCACATTTCCCTTTCCAACAGTTTCCTATGCTGTTAATAACTGTCATTAAATTGATATGTTCATTTACAATTATCCATATTGACTCTGATTTTCTTCTTCTTGATGTACTGGAGAACTAAGTCCGAACCTTGAACGTGATAAATAAGGATTGTATTTCTGTGCTACATCTCCAAAACCACCACCTATTATTAACAAAAAAGACCAGCCTAGCATTTATAGTAGAGTTTATTTTCTTTTGTGCATTTTATGTTTTGAAAAATGTGTGTGAGCATGGATCCAGTATCATACATGATAATTTCACTGCCTAAAGGTTTCTGTCATCTGTAGAATCCATACTTCCATAGCTTAACTCTGGCCATCCCTAATCTTACTGTATCTGGAGTTTTCCTGTTCCAAAATGCCATGCAGTTACAATCAGAGTACGTGTTCTTTCAGGATGTCTTTACTTATGAAAACGAACATGAGATTCCTCCGTGTCTTGTCACAATGCTATTGTTCAGGTCTGATTATCAGTACACCCTGTTCATTCATTCACCTGTTGAAGGACAACATAGCTGCTTCCAGTTTTAGGGAGATTATAACAGGAGCTTCTATAAATATGTGTGTGCTTTTTTATGTTAAGATGCTTTCATTTTGTGAAGAGGAAGGTATTTGACAATCATAAATTGGACTCTGCATAGTTTAGTCTTGTTAAAAATAAAGCTGATGAAAAGTCTTGCCACCCAACAGTAATATTTCTGCATTGCCACCAGCAATACATGGCAATTTCTAATGATACCAGAGCCTCATCAGCATTTTGTGTTGGCACTAATTCTGGCTTTTGTTACATTTGAACAGGTGTGTAACTCTCTAATCAATTATGATGTCCAACAGCTTTTCATAGTTCTTTTAAAAAAAATCCATCTGTGTGTTTTGTTTGGTTAACTCAGGAATTTTAGCAAATTTTTAATTGGGTGATTTGTTTTCATATTTTGGTTTCAAAAGGTTTAATTTCTCTTGTGTACCAGTCCTTGATCAGATATGTGTGTTTTACAAATACTATTTCACACCTTTTTTTGGTTCTTTCTCTTAACAGAGCTTTTTGTAAAGCAAAGATTTGCATCACAAGTAAGTCCAAATTATTAAAACGTATCATTTAGTTGTGTATTCACAAATCACACCATTGGCATTTTTATCAAAAACTAGATCATGCAGAAAATCTTCTACATGATCTTCCAAAAACGTTACAGCTTTTGTCTTCTTTTCCTTTTATGCTTAGATCTGTGAACCATTTTATGTTAAGTTGATGAAGGGTGGAAGGCTTCTCTAGTTATTTATTTATCTTCAATTTGGTATTTCGTTGTTGCTGCATTCATTTCCCCCTTTCATTAGCATCTATTAATTGTACAGAGTGAAGGGTTTCCTGAGGACAGTCCCATACATGCTGTGATGTGCTGTTTCGATCCGCTGAACACCCTCTTTCCTCTCTCATTTCTTGCCCCACTTTTCTAGCCTCTCTAGTCCCCCTTATAGATTTGGGTCCCACCCCTCAGTTTCCATATGGGAGAGAAAACAAGTGGTACTTGTCCCTATGGTAATGGCTTATCCTACTTAACATGATGATAATCTCCCAGTCCATCCATTGTCCTACAAATAATAACATTTCATTATTTTCAATGGCTGAAACAAGCTTCAGATTTTCCTTACTCAAGTATGCTTGATGGGCATCTAGGCTAATCACATCCATGTTCACCGCCATTGGATGGCTTCTCTTTCTGTGCCGGTGTCCTGCCCCCGCCCAGCCCCTGTTTTCCTCTTTCCCTCCATCCCTTTCTGTGAGCTTCATTTCTGCCCTGCTGCTTGCTAGTGTGACCTCCTCAACTATGCGATGTTTCTCATTCTCTGTCCTGATAACCAGTCTTTCATTCTCCCCAAGGGTTTGTCTGTCCAGTAATGCACTATTGACCTTCTCTTAGTGACCCAGCTTGCTGAGAAGCTGTTTCATGGCTATAATAAAGAATATTTACTTAAAGTAGGAACATTTTTAGGCCAATAATGGTGCAGTAGCACATTTAATACACTGCAATGTAGTTTCAATGTAACTATTGGATGCATTTGGAAATAGTGTGATTCATTCGTGTTACAACATATTGCTTTACAGCCCAAGTCTGGTACTTGAACCCATCGTATTTATAAAATGTCAGTACTATGAAAAAAGTAAGAGGGAAGGAAAACTAAAGGTGTACATCTTCCTTTCTTTCCCTAATCAAATAACCTTTGCTTGATTCACAAGTGGTAGTGATGATTTGGAGCAATAGAAACTTTATCCACTTCTGACCTGAGGAGCACATGCTCCTACTATTAGTATGTTAGTGAGTGCTTTGTAATTATTGGTAAACATAAATGAAAAGTGTAGCTTATAATGATCAATTCTACTGTCACATATATATATATATATATATATATATATATATATATAAAATTTTAATTGTACTCCTGAATATCAAAAGTCATAGACAGCATCACAGGATTATTTGTAACAACTCAACATCTCTGTGCATGTCTGTTTGTTGGTAAATGAGTCAATACGGTGGCTTACAGAAAAACAATGGGAATGAGCAAATTCAAGCTACTCACAGATACATGAGGAGTTAAAACAATGTTCTGTTTAATGAAAGAAATCAAACACAATGAGAAGTGGTCGGATTTTATTTTAAAAATTATTTTAACCATATCTATATAAGCCATAAAACCATAAGAGAATGTTGGTTGTGGCAGTTAGGATAATGGTTACACCAAAGTAGAAAGATGGCCTTGAACATGATGGCACTATTCAGTTCCTCCATCTTGGTGGCCGTGGGTAGAAGATGTTGTGACAAACTCTTGTAGGTATTTAAATGTTTAATATGTCTAATGTTTTTGGAGTAAAAATTATATTGCTAACATATGAACAATATCTCTTGAAATCTTAGGTCATTTTATGAAAGATCCTAGGTTCAATTTTATTTTTTTAAACTTAGATCAATATTTTTACTTACAGCTCAGTAAAACTGGAGGAGAGTAGTTATTATCTGATCTGTAGGAAAGGGAGTACCATATGTTGGTAATCAAAGCAATATTGGGGAAATGTCAGAAGCACTGCTGGTTTTTTCCAATGAGAAGGAATAGAAACTTTTTACAAACAGGAAAGGAATACTCAATGGATGAAGCCTATAGGATTCTCTAAGAAGCATTGAATTACCTAATGATGGAAAACATTAAGAATGACCATCTGAGTATGAAAGTCATTTAAGCCATGGAGTCTCCCTAAATTTTGTATAAATATGACAGAAGCTGAAAAGGAACAAAACTTGGGTTTTAAAATAAACAAAATTTATTTGGGGAATCTAATTTATTAATTTTTTAAAAAATCAAACCTACATTAGATGGAAATTCTTCACGTGTTCATGTGAAATAATGTTTCCTTCAATAATTGCCCAAAATGTAAGATTTCTTTTTATCCTTAGGTTGCAAGATATAAGAACATGTACTCTTGTAAAAAATCCTAATTCCTAACACCTGCTCTGTTCAATTAAAGGGTCTTCTTTTGTGTCATGATTGCAGAAGCAATGCCGGCATTTCTACCTCTGTTGGACAGCCTTGATCATGCTTGAGAGGTGGGCAACTTTAGTTACTGAAAGGCTGAAAAATGTAAGCCTTTGGCATTGGCCTCTTGTCAACCTAGCTACTCAGGAGGCTGAGATCTGAGGATCCTGGTTTGAAGCTAGCCCAGGCAGGCAAATCCATGAGATTATTGTCTCTAATTAACCATCAAAAACTAAACATGAAGCTGTGACTCAAATGGTAGAACACTACCTTTGAGCACAAAAAAGCCCAAGGTTAGTACCTATGGCTTGAGTTCAAACTCCAGGACCAACACAAAGACACACACACACACACACACACACACACACACACACACACACACACACACGCAGCAGATTGTTGACTAATCAATACAACCGGAAATTTTTTTTCAAATGTAGAAATGGAAACATTCTGGTTATAGTAGAACATTTTTGTCTTTTGAGAGTCTCAACTATTATAGTGAATTTACTATAGTTACATATCAACTTAGAGCAGTGTACCATTCATTTTTTAAGAATCTGATTTGTTTTCAAGTGGAAAGAAAATTTCCACATTTCACAAAATTCATTTGTAGTTTCAACTTTTCCTTCAACTGTAGACACTCAAATATGAAAATAATTGAGAGTTTCCAGCCATAATTATGGATGGCTTTAAGTCTCTTGAGTATGAGTTCACATAGCTTTTCTTGATAATGACAAGATAAATCATATTTTGTTATACTGTGTGAAAGTGCTTTATATAGGTGTTGAAATATATATATATATATATATATGTTACATAATTTCGCATCTATATTTATTATATAATGTCCTCATTGTAATAATGAGTATTTGAAAATATCGTTAACAGATGGGTAAGAGTGGCTCACATCTGTAATACTAACTACTTGAAAGGAAGAGAGGGAGAGTTCAAGGCCAGCTCCAGTAAAGACTTTGTGAAACTTCATGTAAACCATTAGCTGGGACGCATGGCATTTACCTGTTATCACAACAATCATGGTTGTGAGGCAACCCAGACAAAAAGTGAGATTCTAGCTCAAAAATAAGCAGATGAAAAAGTGATGGAAGAATAGCTCAAATGATAGAGCACCTGCTTACCAAACATGAAGCCCCAAGTTCAAACCCAACACTGCAGAAAAAGGAAGGAAGGAAGGGAGGGAGGGAGGGAGAGGGGGAAAGATTGAGGGAAAGGAAAGGGAAAGCTGGTATAATATGTTCAAAGTCTAGTAAAAACACATATTATAACAATTTCTGATAAAATAGTGTCTTGTTCTGTTATTGCTTCATTGTATGTCTTTGTTCCTTTCTCTTTCGTTCAGTATATTAATATTCATTTGGTATTTTCTATGTGGGTGCAGTTGTCTCTAGGAGTATATATGCCATTGAGTAAAAAGATGGATATGGCAATCAGGCTCCAATGTCTCACAACTGTAACACTAGTTATTCAGGAGGTTTAGATCTGGAGGATCAAGTTGGAAAACTAGTCTGGGAAGAAAAGAAGACCTGAATTCAAGCCCCAGTAGCAGGAGCAGCAAAGAAGAGAGACAGAGACAGAGACAGAGACAGACAGACAGATGGAGAGACAGAGATAGAGACAGAGACAGAGACAGTGAAATAGACAGAATGACAGACACAGACAGAGAGACAGAGAGATAGAGACAGAGATAGTAATTACTAAAACATTTTCCATATATTTATATTAGGACAAAACAGCAAATATCAATATATGTACTATTTTATGTATATATTTCTGGGCCTGTGCAAAGGACTTAATGCTTAGATTTGGAGAATGCGAGAATATTCCTCTTGAGTAACTTTATAATTGTAAACCAATTGCAAGCTTGGGTGGTCTGAATAACATGATTCTTCCAGGCAAAAGCTGTCTGGTCACAACTAACAGCGAAACATTGTTAGTTCAGTGGTAAATTTTTTTATGAAATTGCACACCTTTCCATCCTTGATGTGAATCCTGAATATTTTTAGTTTGAGTAAGAATCTATCTGTCTCTTTTTCTAGATACATGCTTTTTTACAGGCGTGCATGTACTCGAGAAATCCATCACACTTATGATCAGCAATTCCATGTCCAAATGTGCATGTAGCCATTGGGGGCTTCGGCACCTTATTGATACTATTGATTTCCCTTCATAGGATACCTTTCTTCGTTTGACCTCTCAAAAGTTGCTGTGACTCTAACTCTGATCCATGGTACTTAGGTAAAAATTTAAAATCTCAAAGATGTGATTAAGTGATCTGTGACATGGACATGGAACTAGCATACAAAGCGCTGACAAATGCATGTTAGGCAAAATATATTCAAAAGAAACAGTTTCTCTTCCTACATCATGGGATTCCAGCGCATTGCTGTCTGTAATAAACGGCAGGTACTTTTTGATGAGCACAGAGAAGAGCATTTGGCTGTTTATCATTTTTTTCCCCACCAAAGTGACATCTCTGCTGATTACTTACATTATGGCTAATTTGCAGCTTATAATCAGTCCTAGTTTCTTAATAAACGTCTCATTAAATGACGGGAGCTGCCATTTACCTCCGGGTTCCCACTCTCTAGTATAATCTGTGAACATGTCAGCAGAGAGAAGGGGAGGAAATGCCTGGATGTCACACATGTCATTTGCAATCATGTCCTAAAGCTTCAAAGGGGACCAGGGGAAGTCAACGCCCTTCACAAGACATTAAGGCGCCTGCAGGAAGTGTGGTGAGCCAGCAGCATGCTGCTTTGTGTTCACAGTTCAGATTGTGAGCATGTGACTCTGCTGGGGAAAGGCAATGTATGTTTGAATGATGCAAAAGCCAGAGGGATGATTGCAGAATCTGAGGAAGGGTGAAGGTGATGCTAATAATGGCTCTGTGCAACTTCCTTGTGCACACACGTCAGTCGAAGGATGGAAAGACATTCCTCAACATTCAGAAAGCAAATACTCCCGCCACCTCACAGGAAGCTAGAACACGTACTGTGTGAACCCTTTCAAAACCTCAGAATAATGAACATGCCAGAAGGTGGGAGTACTGGGAGGGTTTATAAGACCCGCCCTCTCTTCCTTATCATCATCAGGCACAGAGGTTGGGAAGTGAAAACACAGGATTCAAAAAAGAAATGACATTTTCAAAATCACTTGTTTCAAGAAAGGATGCATTGAATTGCAAACTGACATTTGTGTTAGAATGTGAAACCACCACTCAACTATCTAATAACTTCAAGACAGGCTTGGGGAATAAAAATAACTCTATTTCATAATTACAAAAATCTCCATAGGTCAGATCTCAATTATTGTTAAAAGTGTGTGAGACAGAGAGACAGAGAGAGACAGAAAGAGACAGAGAGAGAGAGAGAGAGAGAGAGAGACAGAGAGAGAGACAGAGACAGAGAGAGTGTGTGTGTGTTTCAAACCTGTCACAGGCAAAAGGAATTTCTCTTTCTTAGCAAAAAATGACTGGAAACATGCACTGATGATATTATCATTAAACAGCATTTTCTGACTGCTAAAATAATAGTTTTCATTTGCTGAATTATTTTGAAGGCATTTTATTCCATGCAACATATAATCTCTCCCAATAAATCTGTAAATGTAAGCTACGTATAGCAAAATGCATAACTCCCACTTGATAAATATTTATCAAGTGAACATACCAATACAGACAAAATCCTAAAAGGTGAAGGAAGACCACTGTTCTTAAGCAGACCTTTGCACTTCTGTCTGAACATTAAGTTATCCAAGTTTCCTAATTTCTAACATGATAATTCATTGTAGTAAACTTTAACTTTCTAATAAAAAGAATTTTAGGAATGTTCATTTTTTAGCTTATTTTTTTATCTCTCGGTGTTCTGACTGTTGGAGTCAGTTAAATTACTTTATTTACCCTTAAATGTCTTCTCACAATACTATCTAGAATTCTGTAGAGTGCTGCCTTGAAAATTATGTCTGGGCATTCAGATAGCTCTCAGTGTACAACTGTTTGGTACAACAATGCCATGAAGATTCATATATGTGTGTTCAGTAAACATACATATGACTTCTGCTGAGTTATTGCCTTGGACTGGATCACTTGGGATAGTTGGAACATAAAATAAACTCTCTTAGACACTAACAGGGATGTATTTGTTAGATTGGCTCACAGCATTTTATCCTTTTAATTTTTCTGCTTTTGTTTTTGTAGCATGTACCCAGTAGTAACTTTTGTCCATGAATTCCATGTCTCTAATAATTGATGAAATATATATTATGTATCAGCCATTTCAGCAAGCTTTTAATGGAGTATATTAACATGATTATTTTATTCTATTGGATTGTCTTTATGTAATCTGTATATAAGCAATTTATAAAATGATACAATATAGCTTTTGAGGAAGATCAAATTTTACACCTGTGTTGATACTTTCCTTAGTTTATTATGGATAATTTTGACTAACCTAATGATTTTAGGCACTTGAGCTGTTACTATTCTGGATAAGAATATATGGCAACATATTGGGGCTCATGATTCTAAAATTTAAACATGATTGGTTTCCAAGACAAAGTATTAGGTCAATGTTCATACTTACCAAGAAAAGAACCAACTTTGTAGATACATATATATGTACACACATATTACACAAAATACCCTCTTGAGCCATTACAAAATAATTTGTTTTAAAATTCCATATATATTATGTCAGTCTGTCCCAAATTCTGGTCCACAGATAATGAAACCACAAATTTCTGTGTGTCAAGCACCTGTTTTTTTTGTACTTTGGTAAGGCAGTGCAAGTATAGTACAGATTTCTGCTCACCAGGCTAAACTCTCTATGGCTATGACTTTGGCTTTACAGTTAAAAACACATTGGACTTGTAACCTGTGTATCTAGATTGTAAAGTCCAAATCATGAGAACTTGGTTCGGCTGGGCAAAGGCAAACATCAAGTATCAGTGGTTTTCAAATGCTTCATCTGACACACTGGAATAATGTGCCTGCACAAATACAAGACAATGGATCTGTTGACTTGTCTAGGGCTCTTGAAGTTGTAAGAGTCCTTGATGTAATGGACAAATGATGAAGTAATACGAGGGCCAATATAATGGGCCAACTAACAGCCAAGAGTTACACATAAGACCCATGGTTTGGAGATGCACATGTAAGTGGACACATATGCTTGTGTGTGTCTGTCCATTCTCCACACTGTCTGCTGTCCATTTACTCTGTCCTTCATAGGCTATTCTTTATTCCATAGGCAGGCTGTAGGATAGCATGACACATCTCTGTAAGACTCAATTCTGGAAATGGACCTAACTATGGCCATTGGATGCATCTAAACCCTGATAGTAGCATTTAGATTATTATTCAACTATTTTCTAAAGCTAAAATAGTACAAGGACTGGCTATGACCTTCTGAAATTAGAAAATCTTTATGAGCATGAAAATAAAGACCTAGAAGTTATCACTAAAAGAGTTAGACATGCTAGAATGTTACTTTCCTATAGGAGACACTAAGGCTAGAAGCCAGGCCCTTTTTGTCTTACTGTTTCCTGAGATCTGTTGCATGAGATGAAACAGAGAATTTAGTGAATAGAGTTGAATTTATTAATATCTTGCTGAATAAACAAGAATATAACAGGATATTAGAAATTGCGAATCTATATTTGCTGAAAACACTTAGAAGGCTCAATGAAGACAAGGAACTTGAAATGTGTATGGTTATACACATCTTAATCCTAACACACCGAATGAATCTGCAGAATCTTTTGTTATGAAGCTGAATTTCTGGAACTCAGATGCTACCTTTAACAAACTACCCAGAATAATATGCACGTGCAATAACACCCCACAATCCTCTAGAAACAAATTCAAAGGACAAGATTCTTAATCTAGCAAGCAGGCATTCTCCAAGGGATGATAAATTAGAGAAAAAAATGCCCTAATCATTTCCAGGAGCCAATCATTTTGTGCTATAGGAGAACAGCAAATATCCCATTGTCTGGAAATGTTTTACAAGTATATTTCTGTGAATTCAATTTTTGCTATACAGTACCATCCAGTTTCTGTCACATTTCAGCATTATTGATTTGAAACAGAAGTGGATTTTGACATCATTTATTCTGGGCTACACACTGTGTAATTATTCAAATGCTTCATTTTCATTTGGACTTTCCTATTTGTTTTAAATGGTATTACTTGCTTCAGTGCATTTTCATTTTAGTGAACACACTGATAAATATTTCTATCAATTGCAGATGTGATTTTTGCATAAGTAACTAAAATGCTACTACCGTGGTTTAATACAATATCAGATACCCCAGGATCCCATAGCAGCAATTAGAAAGTTTGTGTGCATTTGTGTAATCATAAAGGCCTTATGGAATGGTTTTAAAGTGTGCTTATAATTAGTAATTTTAATGCTTCGTATCTTTCCAGAAAGCTTTAGGCACAAAGCCAGGACTGATCCTAGGTAAAATTGTGAAAGAAACAAATTTCACATTTTGTATTTTTCCTTCTTTCACTCCTGTTTTGGAAGTCTAGTCACATTTTCCCTGACCCAAGTCTGGTCAAGGTTTCTGAATTTAATCAATCCTGAATTTAATCAATTGTGTGTGTGTGTTATAATATATGACATATAATATATATTTCCCTTTTTCTCATTGTTTTTAAATTTGAAGTCAAAATTTTTGGCCTAGCAGGCCGGTGGCTCACACCTGTAATCCTAGCTACTCAGGAGGCTAAGATCTGAGGATCACGGTTCAAAGCCAGCCCAGGCAGGAAAGTCCATGAGACTCTTATATCCAATAAACCACCAGAAAACCAGAAGTGGCGTCGTGGCACAAGTGGTAGAGTGCTCACCTTGAGCTGAATAACACAGGGACAGCGTCTAGGCCCAGAGTTCAAGCCCCAAGAACAAACAAAACAAAACTGAATTTATCTACGAGAGAGAGAGAGGGAGAGAGAGAGAGAGAGAAAGAGAGGGAGAGAGAGAGAGAGAGAACTCCTAGAATCTTTTTTTTTAAATAAGTTTTTTTATTGTGAAAATACTATACAGAGGGGTTACAATTACATGAGCAAGGTAATGAGTACATTTCTTATCAAGCATTGTTTGCCTCCTCCTTTCTTTTTCTCCTATCATCCCTGCCTTCCTGTCTCCGGGACTACACTTACCTGACCCACCTTGTAAAGTTTGTTTTTTGACATAGCATCTTGTACATCTCATTGTTACAATGAGTCCACCTGTATCCCTATTTAAACAATTTGTTTTTCCCCTTCCCCTCCCCAAATTATACCAACATCAAATACAATGAGCTGTGATTCAAAGGAGTCACAGAGAATGTCTGCAGGTTCCCAAGGACAGTCTACTGCTCATTAGGGCTTAATCTCCTGTCTGACACAGATCCTATATGGAGCTAGGCTGCTTCCACCAACAGACCCCTCTTGTTACCTTTGTGCCATTCAATGAACAGAAGCCATCTCAACCTCCCACCCCAACAAATAATGGAAAAGGAAAGAAAGGGAAAAAATTTTGTTTAAATATTCCTTTTTTTTGAACATTTAAACATGCATATGTGCATCCAAATAAACTTTGATAATTTTACAAATGATAAACCTGGCAGCTGACATCAGTTATTTTTCAATTTCAAAGATTTAATAATTATCACATTTGCATAATAACTGCTCTATAGAGTTACCATTAATGCGAAAGGTCAGGAGAATTCAAAATGGTTAAATATACTGAAGGCTAATGTTTGATGAGAATAGAATACATCATTCTCATCTGTGATCACATGATATTCTCAACAAAAGTCATGGCATAAGTATTATTGAGTTTCTTCCTTTTACAGCTAGGGAAACTTAAGCACAAAAGTATGATTTATCTCACATAAAATCACACAGCGCTTAGAAGAAGCTGGATTTGAATACAGGAATTCTGTCTAAGGAGACAGTAGTCATAAATGCTGTGGTATATAGTTTCTACATTAAAACCACAGAATAGTTTATCCTGAAGAACATTGGCAAAAGTGACATCCTATGTTCTTCATTCCTCTTCAAGAAGAAACAGACTGCTATTTAGCATAAACATAGGAAAGTATAAGCTAAGATATAAGCTCAACATACCAGAGCAGAGCAGATATATGTGTTACATAAGAGATCCCTTTAAGTTAGTTTCCATTCTCAGCCACAGGATAAATATTGAATTGAACATTTAATATCATTTGTAAATGTGATATAAAATAAATAAAAATCATAATATACAAATAAATAAAAATGGCCAAGTGGCCATTTATCTTTTTAGCCATTATGTGTATAATTCGGTGATATTAAGTAAACACACTGTTGTTACAGCCATTACCAGCAAATATCTCCAGATGTTTTTGCTTCCTTAATCTGAAACTCTGCACCCATTAAATACAACCTCATCACTTTCACCAGCTCCTGACTATCACCATGCATTCTCTGTCATTAAGAATTGGACTCATCTAAGTACTTAACCTGACTACTCATGCAGATATATTATCTTTATTTCACTGAGAAAATATAGATCAGGCTTCAACTTTATTGAGAAATTGATCCAAATTCCCTTGAATCTAAGGATATATAAAACTATATTGAAGAAATACATCATAGCATGTTTATCTTCATTTACCTATGGACATGGAAGGTGTATCTGTCTTTAACTCTCATGATTAATGCAAGAATGAACATAGATGTACAAATATCTCTTCATGGCCATGTTTTCAACTCTTCAGAGTGTTTACTGGCTAATGGAATTGCTGTTTTCCATAGCAGTAGCAACCATTTTACACTTGCACTGGCAGTGCATAAAGGCTCAAATTTCTTCACATCGTCACCAGCACTTGTAGATATATTTTAAAGCATATCAGCTTTCATCTCTTAGGGAAAGGATGATAAAGAATAAAAAGAGAAGCCAGACACCAGTGTCTCATGATGTAATTCTAGCTCCTCAGGAGGCTGAGATCTGATGATTGAGGTTCAAAGCCAGTTCACGCAGGAAAAGTCTGTGAGACTTTTATTTCTAGTAAGTACCAAAAAGCTGGAAGGGGAGCTATGGCTCAAGTAGTAGAGTGCTAGTCTTGAGGCAGAAATGTTCAGGAACAGCACTCAGGCCCTGAGTGCAAACACACACACACACACACACACACACACACACACACACACACACATACACACACCAAAAACCAAGAATACAAAGAGGACTAACAGATATCAGAGGAACAAACAGACAAACAACTTGGATCATTGCAACAGAAACCAGAGAAACAGAACTTTTCAAAGGGTGTTGGCAGAGATGTATGGTGTAGCATTAAGATCTGTCAGGTGAGACTTTCAGGTTGGATGTTATAAAAGCAATATATCAGAAATTACCAACATTTTATGAGATGTGTTGCAATTTATAAAAAGAAAAGACTAATTTGATTGTGTTTTACATTACATGCAAAGTAAGTACAGATAATAAAAGAAGTATAATGTTTAAAGAATCATCTCTAATAATATAAACATAGAAAAAACAATTCAACTGGTACTCTCATGAAATTGGTTATCTAATGTAGCAATTAACAAACATATTGTAGGGACTGCCTTCATAAAATTTAAATTTCAGTGGCCACATTAAAAGTAAGTCAGTTAACTTAGTAGTTAAGATTAAAACAGATTTTCATTTTAATATGTGATCAATTCAAAATATGATGTAAAGTTTTTAAGTCATAAATATTTAAACTACCCAGCATGTTTATAAATACTTACAGTTGATTTCTGACAAGGAATATTTCAAGGGCCCCCTGTAGTTCTAAAGTTATGGGTAACATACAAAGAAACATAGATACAATGTACTCTCAAAGAAGAGAAATATGTACTCAGGGAAAAAAAAAAAACACAGCCACACTATTAATAAGTTCTGCTACAAAAGAAAAAGATCTTTATCAATTTGTTTATGGGCTAAATAGAGAGAATTAATCTAGAAAAACCTCTGGGGAGTAGGATGACTGCATGGAAGCTAGATAATGGCTAATTGCCTGTCATGTTTCAGAAGGAAAAAAGAGAGATTGTAATTTATGACCTCAGGAAATCTGATGTGTGTGAATTATTCAAGAAAAAAGTAATCTCAATGACAAGTTATGCATTTATTTCAGAACAGACTGAGAAGTGTCATTTATATACATTGAAGGTAGCATAAATGCACTGTTTTCTGAATTTCTAAATGATTACCAAATCATTGTTCTCTAAGCTCTTCTGATTGGCTTTATCTAATCTGAATTACTGGATGGCTATAACTGTAATGCTAATTATATTTTCTAAAGTGAGTATGGCTATTAGATATATATATTTCTAAAGTAAATCCAGAGTGCTATATTGTATGGATCAATCACTCTCAAATGTAAGTGCCAATGGCCTTAAGATGATCCCCAATTCAAAATTTTTAATAAACAGAATATATAAAGATTTACTGATCAAGAAGCATGAGATACAATAAACATCAGAAGGACAAAGCCAAATGTTCACAGCAATTGTAGTTTTTAAAATCTGGTCATCACAGCTAATATTCCTTCACTTTGGAAATGTCTGTTGTAAAAGCAATTTCTGTTTAGCACAGAGGACTTATGAGTCTCCTTGGGAGATTATTTTAATTGTCCTTCAGAGTTCCTAGGAATCAACATTGAAAAACAGGGATGATATTAAACTAGAGTTATCATGTAAAATAGAGAGTCCATCCACATATACATGTATACTCATTGTCTGAAATTCAAATTTAACTGAGTATTTTACATTTTTTCAAGCAATCAATATTAACCCCGAGGCTTTTAAAAAGACGGAAGAACCAGGCATTGGTGGTTTATGCCTATAATCCTAGCTATTCAAGAAGCTGAGATCTGAGGACTGAGGTTCAAAGCCAGCTGGGGCAGGAATGTCTTTGAGACTCTTATCTCCAATTAATCATCAGAAAACCAGAAGTGTCACTATGGCTCAAATGGTAGAGCACTAACCTTGAGCTGAGGAGCTCAGGAACAACGTCCATGCCCAGAGTTCAAGACTCATGACAAACAACAACAAAAAATGCAGAGGAACGTGTTCTATGTGCCATTTTCCTAATACTAAAGACATTATATCACGAGGTAACTTCACAATCAGGCTTACATCATCTAATTCTGAAGCCCCAATCCAGGTCCTCTGTACAAATAGAGAGGCTTCTGAAATTGAGTCAATGACATAGGTAACCATGTCATCATGCTGATTGGGCCCTGCCAGGGAGTACAGGCTAAGGCCCGCACCAGCTTTTGTGGAACAGGCTCCCCTGGACCTTCAATCTCACTGTTCTACTTCTTTAAGCCATGGGTCTTCACTTAGGTGGCCAGCTCTTATTGTTTTGCTCCTTGATATTCTATATAGTTAATCTTCCCAATACAGACTTGGAACGTACTTGCTCAGCTAGTGCTTAACATACTCACCGTTCCAGTAACCAGTGAAACTATTAATTTTACTCAGCAGGAAACGCATACACTATGTTTTAATAAGACGTAGTGTACTTTGAGAATATTTTAATCTATGTGAAAATTCATGACTCTGTGGAAAGTTCTGACAATTTATCTCAGTCTAGGAGGCAGACTCTTCAGTAGAAGAATAACTTTGAAGGACTATGGTGCTATTTACCATTCAAGTTCTTTCCCCTGAAGGATGTTTGGAGCAGTGGGGAACCCAGTATCATTCTGCAGGTTGTCTGGTAATAGTTCCTCACTTCCTTCACATATTTTAATGTAATCAGTACAACTCACATCTGCACAGCAATCAAATTACAAAGTCAACGTCATCCAACATGATGTTGAAGAGCCAAATAATCAGATTCAAGTTAATATTAATTGCTATACTTTCTGCACCTGGATACAGAAAATGAAAGGCAACAGAGAAAGAGTGAGAGGGAATAGATATGTCATTAGTCATTAACTAATTATTATCACATTCTATGAAGTTGGTCAGACATGATCTTCTCAGGCTCACATTGAGTTCTTTCACTTGGAAAGATCAACATTTCTTTGTTGCTATACTGAATTATTAGTTGTTCTACGCAAATTAATGTTTTGTTTTAAGAGTTGTCTCACATTGTATTCGTAAGCTGCTTTTTTAAATGGCCCTTCCTTTGAACAACTGCATAAAGATAATAGAAAAATTTTTAAAAATACTTCATTGTTAATGTCATGCTTACTGACTTAATTGTATTTCTTTTTTAAGTAAAGCATGGATGACATGGAGGTAGACTAGAAGAAGTTAGAAATTCTTTATTTAATTCTTTACTTCATACTATCTAATTCTCTATGGCAATTCAATTGTGAATCTGTGTTGCCTCATTTGAAAATCAAGGGATTAATTCTATTGGTCCAACTTTATCACCGTTCCTACATGTAATGATACATTTAATGTGTTTTCAAGCTCTAAGATAATGTACAAATGTTTCTAGTGAGATACAATTATTTTCGTTGATTTTTTAATTTTTGTTATTGTTTCATTTTTAGTTAGGTAGGATCTTACTACGTTGCAAGATGAAATTACTCATTAGAAATAAACACATCAATAAGAAACATATTGATGTATAGTTACTGAGGTAGTGTTTAAGTTATCATCAAGAGCATGGAATAAACAATATATATCAAAAATTAGAGAATGAAAGGATCCATTTTTGTACCCAATGTTCCTGTACTCAATAATTAATGCTTTTGCATAATTAAAGTGGAATAATCATAATTTTATTCGAATATGGTGAGATAACACTGACAAGAGAAGAATAGAATTATTCACTGAAGTCTCTTGCACATAAGAAAGTTCTACTTGAGATAGATTTATGCTCCACGGAAGTGCGTGACATTGAATGGGAGCTTCATGTGTTTAGGTTTTCCTTCTTATACCGGTGTTACCTTAAAAAGTAGTGAACTTTAAACATCAAATTGTCCAATTAGATGCATGTTGATACAGGATTACCCTGTGTAACCAAAATGAAAAAGAAGACACAGAGCACTACCATTGGAAACGTCTCCAGGGCGCCTTTCCATAGTGCATAGAATGCCACAGCTCCCGAGATCTTGACCTCCATCACCAACTTTGGGCACAGGTCACCTGCTGTTGACCTTCATGTAATATGCACTCTGGTGTCACTCCCATGTTATGTATCACCACACATGTGAGGTTCATTCATCTAAATTGTTTCCTAAAGTACAAGCACTATTTATAGAACATTAGCTAATGTAGAATATTTTAAAATAATTCTTAAATAACTAAATAATAAGCAATTAAACATTAGAGAAAATTCAGTGTAAATAAGCACATCTAGAACTGTGCTAAAAAATTTATCTTTGCGGCCTGGGAAGGTGGCTCAGTGGTAGAGCGCTTGCCTTCCATGCCTGAGGCCCTGGGCTCGATTCCTCAGCACCACATAAGCAAAAAGAAAAAAGCCAGAAATGGTGCTGTGGCTCAAGTGGTAGAGTGCTAGCCTTGAGGTGAAGAGCTGAGGGACAGTACCCAGGCCCAGAGTTCAGGCCCCATGACCGGACCCAAAAAAAAAAAAATTTATCTTTGCAGGTCAGATGTGGTGGCACACATATGCAATCTCAGATATATGGGAGGTAGACCATTGCCCAAGATGACTAGGGAAACATTCTAAAAATCACTAAAACAAAAAGAGCTAGGTGTGTGGGCAAGGGCTGGAGCATCATGCTCTATGTTGAAATGCTGATACCATCAAAATAATGGGGTAAGTATATGAAAGGTTTCCATTTGAGTTTGATAATTAGTATGTTAAAATGTACCAATTAATCAATAGCATTTTATGAATCAAGATTATAGGCTAGACAAATATTATTAAAATTCAATTTTCATAATAAAGGAAATATGCCTATGTAAAACTGCAAGATTTTACAAGGAAAGGAGCAAAGAAAGGGAAAGAAAGAAATGAAAGGAAGGAGGGATGGAAGGAAAGAATGAAGGAAGGAAGGAGAGAAAGAAGGAATGAAAGAAAGGAAAAAGGAAGGAAAAACAGACAAAAGAATAAAAATGTGCAATAGTTTTTAAAATGAGTAGGGAAGGTAATAAACATTCCCAAGCATTATATTCTGATCAGTAAATTTTATTTCTCAAGGGAAGAAGATTTTAACAATTCTGAAATCAATATGCATCTTCATTGTTATTAATGTGAAAAGTGAAAAGTTACAGATAAGGAAAATGAGACTTGAATGGTCACATGATATGTAGACATTGTTAGGAATTCATGATTAGCTGAGGATGGAAGAAATGGGTCATAGAGCAGGGCTTATTTTTTAGTTCTATCACTTGACAGCCATAAGAAAAAAATGACATCATAATTCATAATGCCATCAAGTTCCTAGATCATTTTTCTTTGTTTTTCTTGCTTTATTTGGTGGCAATAGGGAATCAAACACAGGTTCTGTTCACTCCAGACAGCACATAATATTGTCAGTTCAAAAAAATGTAACAATACATGTTTGTGATTACAAAACAAAGTATACAAATAAATAGCCCTCAGTTCATACTGATATAAACCCATATGTGTATAAAAGAAACAAAAAGTAAGGCATGAAAACATATACCAAATAATTTATGCAAATTTTCCATACTCACAAAGGCGAAGCCAAACTTTTCACTTCCTTCAGGTGCATAGTAACTTCTTTCAAGATAATGCAGAGAGAAAAGGTGAGACACCAATTTTACAGCTTCAAATGATCATCATCACATGACTAGGTCAACTAGTACTGGCCTATTGTGGCAGGATATTTAGGTGAGAGAGTGAAATGAGGCAGTATTTATATTTAAATATGAACGGAGGATTGGGGTGGTCTTCCTGAGAATTAGTATCTACGCCCCATTCATGGCACCAAATACAGTATTGCATATTCTTTAAAGTTAAAGCAAATAGTGTTCTGGCCTTATGCATGCGTGCCCATCCACTCCAGCAAACCATTTGAAAAGGAGAAAAGGGCTTGTACTTTTGGCATTTGAGCTCTCCAAATTAACCACTAATGGAGACAAGGCAAGGCATGCATCGTTACTGGGAGTGAATGTGCAGTTGTAACATACCTGCTTATTACTTTCCTCTCAGACATGCTTCCTACCAGAGCAAGGTCAGAGAGCAACAGATTGCCTGTATTTCCAAGGCCAATCAAATGTAGGGGAAAAAATACTTTTCACCTCATCAGAATTGCATTTATTGAATTGAAGTATTTCTCCTCATTTCCCTCCCTTTTTCCACTGTGAAAGTGTATCTTCTGAGTCTTGGGATGAGAACATTTATATTCAAGCAATCATCACTTTCTTCTTGGACAATTTTATCAATGATTCTTTTTTTTTTTGAGAAATATTCATCATGGTTTTAAAATCGGAGCCATTTCAATATAAATGTAGAGCTCAATCCTCCTGAAGCTTATTTTGTGTTGATTGCACTTACCCCGGGGACAGAATACGAACAATTTAACATTGAAATCAACTGATGTTTAGAGCAATCTTTTTCGGTATCAGTGGTGTCATGTCAGCTGGAGGGCATGGTCAGACTCTTTATTTAAAAAAAAGTGTTTCTCTGTGTTGGGAACAGAAAAAAACATGTGATGTCATTTCCCACTCTTATCAATATCTATTTCTCTGTCCTTTTTCTGGTGCCACACCCCCTCTTTGTTTCCTTCTTCCCTTTCCAGTCCTTGTTAGTTCCTTTCTTTGCTTCCTTCCCTCTGTTTCCATGTTAGAGGACTCCATGGGATGTCAAGCTCTCTGATCATCAACCTCTTTCCTCACGGCTCCATATATGGCTTTGTGCAACATGCTATTGGCTTTTTAGCTTCTCCTGACCTTTCTCCTCTCACAAGGCGTCACTTAATTATACACAGAGCAGTGATGTCTAAGGTCAGCCTTTTGCATGTCAAGAAATTGAATTCTCACTTCCCATTACCACTTATAAGCCGTAATTAGCCTGTCTCCTATATGAAACTGACCTAAGCTGTTACTGTGTATTGACTGGCGCACTAAATGAGATGTTTACTACTTGTTATTACATATCTGTTCTCTGGTATTACAACACTATCTTCACTAAGCAAAGGATGAGGTGGCAATGCGGAGGAAGGAGACCAAGGGATAAATTGTATTTTCATAATGAGCCTCAAGCAAAGCATTTAACATCTCATCTCACCTTTAAACTATTTCATTTTTAACATTTTATCACTTCAAACCTGCAAAGAAATAGAAACACAAATATGATGAATTCTGTTCATTATATATACATAGAGAGACAGAGACAGAGAGAGACCAATATTTATCAATGTCTTCTAATTTTATCTGTCTATATGTATGTATATAATATATATGTATATATACACTGAGACTTCTAATACCATTAGCAAAAATAAATATGGTTTCCATTTACTTTAGATAATCATGTGATAATAATTCTGTTTGGGAAGGAGTCCATTTCATGAGCCACTTTGGGGTTTTGTACTTACACAAATAGTCCACATCCATCTTCAAAATTCTTAAAATGTAGATACAATCTTCAGACTTAAAAAATGCAATTAATTTGCATCAAGCTCTAATCTAAATGCCCGAGGGCTACCTGCTTTTAGATGACATTACAGTTCATTGATTATGATGCCAATGTATTATGTTCCTAATAATCATCTCATCCTCAGGGCTCCAAGTCCATCCCATTGTATTCATCCATAATTCTGGACTGGCCCAGCTGTGGTGGTAACTTAAGTTCTCCTGTTTTGGCACTTTGTGCAAATCCAAGTTCAAATCTAGGAACCATTTGGGGGGGGGGGGGGGGGGGGAGGAGTTCCAAGATAGCTGTGTTCTAAAGCAAAGTAGAGAGAATGGTCTTATCTGCATCACCCTACAGCAGGCCCAACTCCTTGTCTGTCTCTCCTTCACACTCTCTTTCTGAATATAACACATGGGTATTTTCAAATACATAAACTCTATGTGCTTGTTTGAAATCAGGTGGGAAATTCCTACAATGTAATAAGCAGAAATGTATGTAATTTAATTATCACTAACTCAGTAATATTGCATAATGTCTTCAGTCATAACATTATCAAATAAATCTTTTCTATATGTTGTAACTCTAAATGGGGCGAGGTTTTTATCCACTCAAACTTTGGCCACTAAGTTGTTTTATGAGCTCACCTAGACAGTATATCAACAAAAGTACAAGGCTCTCAGAATTTTTGGTACTTCTGATCCAGGAAACATCACATGGAAGTGTGAATATCATATTGCCATAGACTTCTTCCATTCACAAATTTGCATATTTTGCATAAAATAGGCAGGTGATTATATGTATTACTTGTTGTTTACAGTGATATAAACTTGATTAGAAATGGCTTGTTTTTGTCCATATTCAAATATCACATCAAATCAGATGTGAAATATTAGAGTGCATTGAATGACTTTTTATTTGTGCTCTTCAGGAGACTGGTATAAGCCGGCCAGCTTAAAATGTGGCGAGGACATTTATGATGTAAAGTCAGCCATTGAAGTTTCTCTCTGAGTAGAGTTCATCCTTTTTCTGTCTGTCCTTGTACATTTTAATTTTCTGTCTGCTCTTTTAATCCTAGCTAATTAGTCGATTTCATTCCCCCATAATGATGGACTCTTAGACTGAGCTTGTAATTACAATGAGGACTTTGTGTCCCATTAATTGCAGATTGTGGGTTAATTGGTAATTCCTCACACTGCATTTTTCCTGAAAATGTTTTACACTGTAGTTATTAACCTTCTCCTCAGGACAACAGATTTTTTTTAACCACTTGTCGAGGTATTCTCCCCTTAAAATTCTAGATAAGGGATCCTGTTTGTATGATAGCTCAGACTATCTGAGTAAGAAAGGCAAAGCAGTCTCCTGGAGAAGAAATCTTTATCTCCCTATAAAATTAGTCACATAGTCATACTTTTATTTCTCACATCTCATAATTCCTTTGGAAGAACTAAGCCAATTTTTAAATTACGGACTTTTCTGGATCCTAGAGTATTCAGGATAACATTAGTTATCTTTCTGCTTATACTTATTTGCATGAAGAGGAAAGTCAAAGAAAAGGAAGAAGAGAAGGGAACAAGAAGGAGAAAGAAAGACAGGGTAGAGACACAGATTTATGGTAAGTTGGATTTGTTTTCCTAAATCATGATCCGTTAAGTTTTAGCATTGATAAATGATTCTTTTCATAAATCAAGAAAATTCAATATATCTGATATAAATCATATCTTTTTTATCTTCCAACGAAGCTTTCCACCAAATTTCTTCAAAATTACCATCTTATTTCTAGATATTTGTGCTTATGTTATGAAGCAATCCAAGATTGCTTTCTTCCTTTGCCACCTGAATTCAGACCTGGGATTAGTTCTACGGATGCTTTCTCGGCAGTGCAAGTCCCATGTATTTATCCTTTGCATTTCTCCAAGTAAGACCTTCATTGTCTTGCAGCTAGGTCTTCTACATAGTCCTGTTACAGCTATCTATGACTAAATTTTTGTTTGTCAATTGTAGAGTCCAAATCCACATCAGGTCCTTGCACATGCTACCACCAAGCTATACTCCCTAAATCTTGTCCTGAAAAGAGTAGTTTATATCACCTTAAGGGATACTTAAGTATCCACTCCAGCGAATATTTTCCCAAGGAATGTGTTGATTCAAACTTGAGGGTGAGTTCTGGGGAATCATGGAATGTAATCCCAACTACTAGGAAGGTTGAGATCCAGAGGACTAAGGTTTGAGGTTAGCCCAAGCAGCCAAGTCCTATCTCCAAAATAATCAGCAAAAAGCCAGGCTGGAGGAAGGAGCAGAGCAGTAGAGCACCAACCAACCAATCAAGCCAAAAGAACACAGTGCCTGCTACTGCCAACCTGACTACATGACCCAGCAAGTAGATGGAACTGGAAGAATTACTTAAATGGCAGAGCATCAACTGTGAGGGAAAAGGTCAAACGAGAGCCCAAGACCCTAGTACTGGTGAATGTATTAAAAAAAAAAATTCTCATTAAATTCTAGGCTTTGATAAGTGCAAAAAAAAAAACATACCCAATGAAAAAAGACACAAACACCTTTTTTTTCTTTGTACATATGACAAACAGTCCTGTGTAAACAATACAAAAGCTAAAGGACATGAAATAATCATAGGCAGACAATATGGTCCCCAGGGGAAAAAGTAAGATCTCACTAACATTTTACCTGGCCTTGAACTTTGGTCCTACTGATTTCCCCTTTCTTGCTTCTGGGATCCCAGGTGTCTGCCATAGCAGCTGGCCCAACAATCTCTAATAATCTACAATGTAATGTGATTTAGAAAACATTCTCTAGAAAATCTTCTCAGGGAATTCAAGGTAAGCTATTTTGCAGATCAATATAAAACACTGTCACAAAAATAAATATTTTACTTAAACACTGCCTTTTATGTGCTTTGTTCAACTGGTAAAAATTACCACAGCTGCAAAAGTAGTCAGTAACTAATCAGATTACATCCAAATAGAAGTAATAAAAGTTTATTGGTTTTCAAAGAGCACTGTCTATTATCTGTCTATCAGCCTGTATTCACCAACATCTGTTTATTTCAATCTAGGCTATCACTCTGTATCTATTTTCTATCTCTATATTATCTATCTCTAACAATCATCTATACATCTATCATCTATCTATATTTATCTAATGTGTATTTGATTTGTTTGTTAAGTCAAGGTCTCTTTATGTAGCCCAAGCTGGTCTCCTACTACATCCTCCTCCTATATCACTCTCCTTAATGTTGGTATTACAGGCTTATGCTACTGTGCTAAGCTATGTTTTAAAATATGTGTTTGTATTATATACTTTAAGGTTCAATAGTGCCTTTATTTTCCTCTATTTAGTGAATAAACAGCCCCTTATGTAAGGCCTTAAATTTTTTGGTCTGAAATATTCAAATCTTGTGGATAAAATATTGAATATATTTTTTATTTTTCATTCATTAATTAATTAATTTGTTGGTCCTGGAGCTTGAACTCTGGGCCTGGGCACTATGCCTCAGCTTTTCAGTTCAAGGCTAGCACTCTACCACATGAGCCATAGCACCACTTCCGGTTTTCTGGTGGTTTATTGGACATAAGAGTCTAATGGACTTTTCTGCCTGGGCTGGCTTTGAACCGTGATTCTCAGATCTCAGCCTCCTGAGTAGCTAGGATTACAGGCATGAACCACTGGTGCCCAGCTTTTGAATATAAATTGTTACTTTATTCTTCAAAGTGTGGAACTCAGGACCACAGCCACAGAACTTTCTTGAATTTATGGAATGGCAGAATCTCTGGCTCTTCTGCTGACATGCTGGACCAGATTGGTTCTGACACAGATGCCCCAAGGCATCTCTGAGTCGGGTTCCAAAATCTCCTCTTCAGCTCCAAGATGGAAGGGAAAATTACTGTGAAAACACAATCATCGTTCAGTTTCATCTCACAGATTTTGTAAAAGTCATTAAAGCTTTTTGAATTACTTGGTCATGCTGGCTAATAATTTCAGTTCTGGCCTCTAAATGTCATTCAGAAAATCTGCTCAGAAAATCAAAATGAGGAATATTAAATTATGAGGACTTGTTCCATTCATTGCTTTTCTCCTAACTCTGAGAGCTTTATTTTTAGATGAATAATTGCATCCTTTGTACTGAGAACAAATTAATAACCACTTGCATTTAGCAATTCCAATTTCGCCATCAGAAAGGCTCATGTACCCAGGCAGAGTAGAATATCATAGTGACAATTAGTTAAAATTTAGCTGGCCTTGTAGAAAAAAAAAAAACCTTCATTTCAAGGACAGCTGTTGTTAAATGAGGACATGTGGGTTACTAGGCAAATATTAAATTAGATGAGGGCGCAAAAGCCATAAACATGTTATTCCAGGGTCCTACAAGAAGATAATAGAAGTAATAACAAATAGGCTTAGAAATCACATTTTAATTAGACAAAGTGTTTTACACAGAAAGCCTGACACAGCACCAGCTCTGGGGCCATGAAGCTTTAGACCGATAGTTAGAAGCCATGTACTTGAAATTAAAACTCTACCACTTAAAGAAGCATTCTCGCTCTAAATAATGACTTCTATAAATCAAGAATAATTGCCAGAATAATACTAACTTTAGAATACAGCCCATGTGACCTTATTGTTATCAAACATGACCTCTGGACCCTGAAACCAACTTTTATTTTATGCCCTTTTCAACCAGACCAAAATGAAACATCAGCTACCCCAACTTGCCACATGGAGGGCAGTGAGTGGAGATGGATTGAGTATTGCAGTGACCCTGCAAAGGAAACACTGGCCACAAACACAGTTCAAGAAGTAACCACATCTGTTTAGCGAATTCTCTGTCATTCATTATTTGCGCCAATTTCATCTTCATTTTCTTCTCTCCTTCTGCCAGGAGAACCAAGTGTTCACTGCACGGCCTGAGTTCACAGAGTTGGCTTTGCTGTCTTGGTTGTTTCCCTCTTTCCCACTACTCTGTATCTTTGGCATCACTTTTAGGTGATTCTGAGATCTCTTCACCTCTTTCCCCCATTTACCAACCATCCATCTCAGGGAAATCCCAGTGAACCCTCAGGTTTTATTCATAAAAATCTCCCTGCTAGCACTTCTGAAAGTTAGGAGGTTGAGAATGGGTGTGACAAGTGTTGGAATTTACTGGAATAAGATGGGTAGGAAAGGATTGTAATTTTTTAATGGTTTTTTTGTTTCCCTTTCTATTTTCAATTTAAGTGACTCCTGTGATATCTGTTTTATCCTTCTTGGTGGTTTTCCACAGATACCTATGCTCTGTTCATTTTTAAAAATATTTTCCCTCTATGACTATATAATTTCATATAAACATTACGTGCTCACTGATGGTACATTGAGACACCTAGATTGCATAACTTGAATTTTTTTCAAGCTTTACTATCAGCTTTACTTTTTATTTTGTCTGTTGACATGTGCTATTGAACTCCTCTACACAATTGTCAATTTCAGTTACTGTGCTTTTTTAAAAAAACTCAAGAAATTCTCTTTGGGTTCTTTTAACAAACATCTTTGTCTTCAATTTTATTCTTTTATTATAACATCATGTCCCATCATGAGAGGCTCTCTGAGCATCTTTAGAGGAAATATTAAAAGTCATTGTCAGCTAGGCTCCAGTGGCTCACACATGTACTCCGAGCTACTCAGGAGGTTGAGATCTGAGGATCATAGTTACAAGCCAGCCTGGGCAGAAAAGTCTCTGTGAGACTCTTATCTCCAATTAACTACCCCAAAAGACCAGACTTGGCAGTGTGGCTTCAGTGGTAGAGTGCTAGCCTTGAGCACAAAGAGGTTCAGGATCAGTACCAAGGCCCTGAGTTCTAAGCCACATGACCAACCAATAATAATAATAATAATAATAATAATGAGTCATTGTCTGTTTAGTCTGGTTTCTGTGTCTCTGCAAACATTGTTTCACTTTGCTATGTTCCATTGAGTTGTCTATTTTTTTGTTTTGTTATTATGATAATCATCATCATCGTTTCATTTCTTAATTAGCATGTATTTATAATAAAAAGGGCTTCTTTGTGGTATTTTCATATGTATGTACTTGGAAATAATATCTGTTCATATGGCCAGTGTTAATTTGATGAAAACTATCTGCTTGAATACTGTTATTTGATAACTGAAACCAGAATTTCTCTATTATTAAAGGATTACAATTTGGGGGTTTTGGTGTTGTTTTTTGGTAGTTGAAGATTTTAGCAATTTACCTGTATAGTAACTTTTCAAATACTTTTTATAGAAACTGCTATGTCTGTTTTTTTGGTGTTGTATGCTAGTGTTCATCTGTTCTTTGGAGAGAGAATCCCTTAAAAGCAAGGAAGTCAATAAAAATAAGGAACAGGTGTCTCTCACTTTTAACCATTGTCTCCATGATACTTGACTTGTTTATCCCAGATTGGCTGGTACTGAAAGCACAAATGAAAATGTTGGAAAATGGAAATGGGGAGAAGAAAGGAGTCATAAAATCCATCCCTTTTCCAAATCCAGGATCCATGTTCTGCCCAGGAATGGTGATCCTCTCCATCTCAACTTTCCACAGAGACAAGAAAACAGATGTACACTCCTTTGCCCAACAATGGCCTAATAGGAATCTCAAAAACTCTTCTAGCTAGACTGGCCTTCAACTGTGTTATTCCCAGAAGTGATAATGACAGCCACATTATCCACATTATTAGCTTTTATAAAGATAGTATGTTAGGTGAAAACTACATGCAACTATTCTCAAACTATGAACCATGGACCACTTTTTTTGCTCCTATAAACATATAATTGGCTGGAGATAAGAAGCCATTCCATTCCTTAAATCCAAAGATTTAAGGCTAACATGAGCAAAGATAGCCTCATTAGTGAACTGAAATTTAAGCAATCATGCTGAGATTCCCTTAAGAGGGAATGAAAAGGTGGGTGGAAGACAGAAAAATTGTTAGGGATATGAAACGACATCTCTTAGAATAAACAAGAACCTGATAAATATTCATTAATGTACCTCCTATTCATGGTAGCAATTCATAACCATTGTGAGGAATGAAATAAAAGAGTAATTAGAGATGATTAGAATACTCAAAATTGTACACTCAAGTAAAATGAAATAACGTCTTCAGAAATCTTCAAATGACAATTTTCTGAATTAATTTTAAGCTTGCATCACCTACGATGATCTGCACCTATCCTGCTGATTACCCGTACTGGGAGAAAATAATTTTGATGATTCTCTCATTGTTCAAAATAATTACTGCAGTTCAGCAAGTTCAACATGAAGTTGCACTAATAGGAGAATATTTGAAAATAATTTGAAGATAATCATGAAGAAAATCTGAAATACTAAAGCCTTCGGCCTGATAACTGAGCTGAAATCTTAGAAAGTGCTGTAGCACCAATTGGAGATTAGGATTTATTGTGGGGTTGATCATTTTTCCTTGACATGGGCACCTGTTTGACTGTGGTTCTGAACAATGTGTAATTTTACACACAATTCTAACATTTTGTTTTACATAACCCCTGATGCTTTAACATAGTTTTAATTAATGAGATAACTTTGTTAGGGATGTTAATTTTTTTTTAAAAAAGTATGTACTTTGAGATAAGTCAAATTAGGAACCATAACTAAAATTTGGAATCCACAAGATCCAAAATTATTTGAGGGTTCAAATTATTTTCTTCTTATAACTAATAAAAATCAAAGTATAACTAAAGACTATACCATTAAAACATCTCTCAGTGGATTGAGGGAGAGGCTATATTTGGAAAACAAAGGAAATTCTATTAAAATAAATGGACTCTCATTTAAATTTGAGGATTGTGAGCTGAGGGAGTAGCTAACTAGTAGATAAGGGCATTGCATGTGTGAATTCTTGGATTTGAACCCCAGCAATGTAGTAAAATAAAATAAAATTTCCAACTAAATACCTGTAGCCTATTCTTTCTTACAGCTCAAGGCTGCAATGATATTCAGATAAGGAAAGCCAAATCAACAAATTACCTATTTATCCATCCATTTCTTGAGATCTTTCTTTGCAGTCATATTCTTTACAACCACCTTGTTGCTATCATCTTCATCTGGAACTGCCATTCACAGTGTTCCAGCTTCCTACTCTCTTGTCTCTCCACCATCAAGACTACAGGACAACTCTACCAATTCCAACCTCGAACTCATAGTCAAAACAGGAAGAAGAGAGGAGGAGGAAGCAAAAGCAAGTGTGCCCCCAAATTTGTCATGGTGAGAAAGTGTGGGCCACTGGTAGAGGATTGTGTAATGTAATCTCCCTTCTTGGAGCTCAATCACTAAAAACGGTCCTGCTTAAGGCAAATTGAGAGAATTCCTGTCTCCCCTCTGGCTCCTTTCCGAATAAGACTCTGATATCACTCAACTGCTTCAGCTTTGTGCCTTGGAACTGGCCATGTCCTACAGCTAAACAAAAGGGCCCTGGCCTCCCTCTGTGCCCTTCCTCTTTTGCTGAAGGTGGACGGGACTCAGAGATAAGCATATGGTCTCGAGGAAGGGCCTGGCAGGATGACTGTGAATTCCCTGCCAGAAAATACTGCTGAATCAAGGGTGGAATGGTTTTCAGCTGAGAGTTATGAGGTAGATTGATGGAGTCAGTTCAAAATTCGATTCACAGATGGTTTGTGGGGAGAAATGCAGAGCGCATTTGGAAGAACACGGGGCATGAGTAATCCAAAACATCAAGTTGTTGGTAAAGCTTCCGCCGTGATCACAGGCTGACTGGGCGTTTTGTGGAGGTGATGAGGGTCTGGGGTCCACAGACCCAGGAGGGGACATGGTGGGAGTGGAGGGTGGGGGGCTACTACCAGCTGACGTGGAAGGCAGGCACACTCTCCACAACGTGTTCTTCACACACGACACGGGCTCTTAAGGACGAGTATGAAGTCTGAAGAGAAAGCATTTTGGTTAGTATATTGCTTAAAATATTGAAGCAGAGGATTGTACTCTTTTACGTTGCCTACCAAGACAAATCGCTTTGGCGACAAGAACCAGGAAGAAGAGCAATTTAGCTGGGAAATACTGCTTAAGGGCTGTGGTGGGACACACCCGCAATCCTAGACCTTTAGGGACGATGCAGAAGCCTCTCCTCTTGGAAGCCAGACCATGCAAATTAGCAACAATCTTCTTCTTTTTTTCCCCCCAAAACAAACTAAAAACAAAAGGGCTTGGGATGTGGCTCAAATAGGAAAGTGCTTGCTGAGCAAGCATGAAGCACTGGGTTCAAACTATACTACTTACCACAAAAAATTAATCAATAACCAAGACCACCACAACAAATATATATATATATGTTTATATATAATATATAATTATATATACAATTAGTAATATAATATATACAGTTATACATATATATAGAGAGAGAGAGAGAGAGAGCGCAGTTTGTTTTTTGGTGGCTACAGTCATGTCTTTGCTAATACTAGCAAGTACTGAGCAAAAGTGTCCCATTCATCTCTAATAGATAGATCTTGGGCAGCATTATATATCTGAATACCAACTCCAGAAAGAAAAAAAACAGCAGTAAGTAAAATCATTTCACCAAAAGCATCAATGTTAAAAAAAATCATAAAATTGCCAAGTGACTATTTCTAAATAGGAATTATCTCCAAAGAATTATCATTTGATCTGTCAGATAGCTTCAGCTTACACTGGTAAACATAGTTTAAAAAAAAAAAAAGAATCTCCAATTCTCAATGCAGAGAAATGTCCTGATCTAAAGCCCAAGTGGGGGAGAACTTGACATTAAGCTAGTTCAATAGATACTGCAAGAGAACAAGAGAAAGAGAAAGAGCCCTGTCTACTTTCTAGCTGTGTCAGTCAACACATGGAGAAGGATGGATCATTGGACAAGACAGACACTGTGTGAGGCTAAAGGTTGTAAAGTCAATGTGGCTACCTCAGGAAGAAACCCAGGCACTACTATCTGTTTGATGCATCAGAACTTTGGCATATAAAAATGAAATTTCAAAAACTCAAGAGAGTGTGCACAGGTTGTGACAATAAAGAGAGAAATAAAAGGGGATTCCTTGAGAAAGAATATTTACAGCAAAATGGTGATCAACCTTGGAGCTTGAATTCTGGAGTGGCAAGTGAAAATGTTTCCACACTGTTTGCATAATTGATAATGAATCTGGGGACATGTTTTTTTTCTTTAAAGAATTATCAATTCCTACTCACTATGAGTGTGGCTCATTTTCAAAAGCAATATATATTAAGATCAAATTAAAGGCTGCATATTTGCAAGAGCTGGTATAAAGAAGTCATTAGGCAAGAAAACTGTAGAAAGCTTTTTGTTAAACAAAATTATTTGATTTAAAGTAGCACGTTTTACATCATTTTTTACATCTTGAGATGGAATGATAATGTTGTCAAAAATAATTGCTTTATTTACTGACTTTACTTAATAAAATTATGCTACTTAAGATCTGCATATCTTTTTGTTTTAATATTTTGCTCATCAGTGAATATAGAAACCATTGGTTTAAATAACCAAATGCCACAGATAACTTCACAACTGTCCATTCCCATGTATATACACATCTTCCTGCTCCCATTTAAATTGTATGTAAATGTTACTTGTAGCATATGCTCAGTGCTGATGGTTCATGCCTGTAATCCTAGCTACTCAAGAGGTTGATACCTAAGGATCAGTGTTTGAAGCCAGCCCCACCAGAGAAGTCTGTGAGACACAACAGGAACTGGAGATTGTGCCCCAAGTGGTAGAGTGTCAGCCTTGAGGGGAAAAAAGCTAAGGAAGTTCAACTCCACTCCTAGCTCAAGAAAAATGACATATATATATATATATATATATATATATATATATAACATATATATATATATGTGTGTGTGTGTGTGTATTTAAGTATAATTAAGTTGTACACAATCACACAGATTCTTATAATGTCTTAAGGAATGTCAAAAGTTAAATCCCAATTCTTAACCTACTACTCTTGTTTTACTGCTTTCTAGATCCTTTGTCTAAAACGTATTTCAGGATATTTCTCTTAAATTATTGCTAGGTGAAGCCTGTGGAAGACTGTGACCTTAAAAATCTTCAAATTCATTTTTACAGTTTTCCTAAAGCTTACAATACAATTTCTGACACAGCAAGAGGAAACTGAATAGATAAGCGCAGAAAATGATCTTGGAAACTAGTCAGAATGTTTATAGAATTTGCATTGTAAATGCTAGTATTTTTCCTTTCTTAAATATTTGAATGCTTAAATAAGACCATGGAATTTCTCCCACACAGACTTTCCATGTAACTCCAGAAATATACTTTTTTCAATGTTTGAAAACTTTTTCTGTAAAAATAAAGTTTGAGATATAGTCATATTTAATTTTTTCTGAATCCTAATACTTATATTCTCAAAATATGAAAAGTGAATTGAATGTATGAGGTAAAATGAAATGTGTCTTAGATATAAATTACATATAGCTACTACAATTACCTTTTTCTATTTCATCTTCAGAGAAAAAGGTATTTTACTTCTCAAATATATACCTGTTAGTAATATCTTGAACATCTCTATATTCTACTGAAAAGAAAATGGGTATGTTTATATGGAAGAACATATGGAAAATGATTCTAGATCCCTATTCCAAGCAGTTCTAGTATTTTATTTTTTGTTAGCTTGTTCATTTGGTCTTTTCCAAGACTCAATCTACAGGAAATAGTAACCACTTTAGGCAATGGTGTGTGTTTGTGAACTGCATATTTGTCACTCTCTCCAATCTGAGTCAATATGATTTTATTTATTTGCTTTCTGGATAGTAACACATCCGATTCCACTATGTTACAATATAAATTGCACGACATCTGTGTAAATGAAGCTCTTTGGGCACTTTAAGGTTTGAATATTGTTAGTTTAGTGTTGAAATCTGAGCCATTAAAGTCCTCAGTTACAAGGCCAGCTTCAAGGATAAATCAGCATAATGACTGGGCTTGCACTTTGTAATGACTTTGGATTTTGTTTTGGTTCATTTTTGCCTTAACTAAACAGACAATATGTATTCTCTTGTTATTGTCTAAACCTGTCAAGCTATGGCATTTTCTCCTTTTAGACCTGCTCCTTCTGCCAAAATGCTCTTTCAAAATCCCTGTCCCATGCTGTACTAATTAATGAGGGAGTATATGGATTACACAACTTTTTTTTCCTGTTTTAGTGGGTTTTTCTTCTTCTTCTTTTTTATTGTGAGAATACTGTACAGAGGAGTTACAATTACATGGGCAAGATAACGAGTACATTTCTTTCTTTTTTGGGTGGGGAGTCCGGACATGGGGCTAGCGTTCTACCACTTGAGCTACAGCGCCACTTCCGGTTTTTTTCTTTTTTGCTTATGTGGTGCTGAGGAATCGAACCTAGGGCCTCAGACGTGCAAGGCAAGCGCTCTACCACTGAGCCACCTTCCCAGCACGAGTACATTTCTTATCAAGCATTGTTGCCTTCTCCTTGTTTCCCCTTCCCATCCCTTCACATACTCCTCCCCTCCCCCTGCTCGATCCTCTCCCCACCCCCACCGAAGTGGTTAAGTTCATTTTTCGACATAAGGACTTGTACATCCCATTGTTGCAATGGGTCCACCTGTATCCCTAGTTAAACGATTTGTTTTTTTCTCCTTCCCCTCCACAAATTATACCAACATCAAATACAGTGAAAGTATGGGTTATACTGTGGGGGAGGGACATACAAATCAACATAGAAATCACCTTTTAAATATGATAGAAACAATTGTATGAAAGGAAAAAAACAACAACAAAAAAAAACCATTTGAATACTTATCTCGGGGTTCATTCCCCTAACATCAATTTATCTGACTTTTTCTGCTTGACTCAGACATATACTAGTTATTGCAAATAAGGGAAACCATGGGACCTATGTTTCTCAGGGCCTGGCTTACTTCACTTACTATAACTTTTTCCAAGTCTTTCCATTTCCTAACAGATGGGGCAATGCCATTCTTTCTGATGGAGGCATAGAATTCCATTGTGTATATATACCACATTTTCTTGATCCATTCATCTACTGAGGGGCATCTGGGTTGGTTCCATATCTTAGCTATGGTAAATAATGCTGCAATAAACATCGTTGTGCTGGTAACTTTAGTGTGGTCTTGTTTGTGATCATTTGAGTAAATGCCCAAAAGTGGGATTGCTGGTCATAGGGGAGCTCTATGTGGAGTCTTTTGAGGAACCTCCATACTGCTTTCCAAAGTGGTTGAACAAGTTTACACTCCCACCAACAATGCAGTAGGGTTCCCTTCTGTCCATATCCCCTCCAGCATCTATTGTTATTAGAGTTCTTGATTATAGCCATTCTAACTGGGGTGAGGTGGTATCTCAAAGTTGTTTTGATTTGCATTTCTTTTATGACTAGAGAGGTTGAGCATTTCTTCATGTGTCTATTGGCCATCCTTCTTTCCTCTTCAGAGAAGTTTCTCTTTAAGTCTTTAGCCCACTTATTTATTGGGAAGTTGTTTCTTTTAAGATTTGTTTTAGGGGGATTTAATTTTGTAAGTTGCAGGTATATTTTAGATATGAGACCCTTGTCTGTTGTATGGCTAGTGAAGATCTTCTCCCAATCCATGGGCTTTCTATTGATCTTGAGAGCTATGTCCATTGCCATGCAGAAGCTCTGCGATTTCATGCAATCCCATTTGGGGACAAATGGGATTACACAACAATTTTTAATTATTTTCATTGGAAAATCAGAACTGATATAAAGAGTTTAGAGGGGAACTTAATACTTAAAACCTGTAAACCTTATATATTATGTAATATATATTTGAGATAGATATATCTCAAGTATCTGATAAAACATAAATGCATATAAATAAAAATATATATCACATAACAAGGAAGAGCCAGTTTATATATTGATTTGAAAAGGAAAAATATTCTGTGCTTGATTAAAATTCAATTCTGACCCCAAAACAATTAATAAAAATTGGATGGTAAAGTCAGATGTATAGAGATCTTAGTAAATATTAACTTTGCTCATAGCTTCAAGTGTACCAGCACTCCTGTCACAGCAAAGCAAAAGGCAAAGTTCCAAAGTGGTACATAGAGCTTGATTATTTAGGCTATAATCCCACACATTAGACACTAGGTGGTATTTTTATATATTTGACTATAGTCCACAATTTGGTGACTTCACTGGAGGGATCACTCTGGGAAACTGGTTGGGTTGGTTTCCACCAGTGTAAAGCTTTAGGAGCAGGACTAGTCTGACTTACAACAAGCATCCTCAGTGGGTGTTGCTGTCTACCCAGCAGCTCTGTAGATTTCAGACTTGTCTGCAGGGCCCCTGCTAATCCACACCCTCCCCTCCTAAGACACTTATTTTACTACTGCTATACTTACGATTCAGAATGGGTCTCTGCTTAAACTCCTCTGGAAAGGAGTTGAAAGTGTTACCTTTCTGTCACATCTCCCTTCACATTTTCACCAATCATGAACAGTTTCCAAGAGTGTTTCTCCTTACCTGTTCTCTTTTACATTTGTTTCTCCAAATCTGTATCCCAATCATTTTGTCCTGCTTCTTTATTCAATGTTTGTCTTTTTACCTCAAATCAATATAGTTCTTCTGAAAGCCTATCAAGGTGTCACTAGCTAATTATTAGCTACTATACTATGCTTTTCCAGAGTACTTGAAGATAATAAGAAGAACTATGCACCCACAGAGTCTTCACTGGGTACAAGGGAGCTATAGTCTGGCACTAAAGTATGTATCTTTTGGGGGATGGAGTGGGTAAAGGATCCTAGAGGAAAGTTTTTTTCTTAAGCAAACGTATCAGAAATCCATCCACAAATGCTAACATAATAGAAGCTCTGAGAATTATGACTCTACATTTTTTTTCAAGTTTGGATTCTGTTTTTTAAAACCCTATTTAGTCTTCTCTCTTTCAAAAAAACTAACACAAAGAAGTGTCATACTCCAAAATAAGTGTCAGATGGGAACTTACTCTTCAGTCAGGGTGAGCATATCACTCATTTTATAAAACCAATATAGGTTTTTTTCACAGTAAGAATGATGGCTGTTGACAATTATGTTAGGAAATCAGATAAAAACTCAAATTTCCCAGGGCAGTATTCAAATACACCCATTTAAAGACAAGGAATGGAAAGCAACAAGATAATTATTTTTAAGCAGTAAAATAAAATTATTTTAGGCACAATCCAATATTTCTACTCACAGCCCTTTCTAAATTTAAATATATATATATATATATATATATATATATATATATACAAATAAAAAATGACCAAAAAGCCTAAAGCTATTTCAGCTGACACCAGCCCATATTTTCATTAGAAATGAATACTACTCAGGATACACTGAATAAAGAATAAGGCTTTGTTCAATAGAGGCACAACATTGGGGGTTTAGTAATCTGTCCCTATTGTGTGACTAAATTGGAATGTCTGGATAATAATTTAGCCTAAACCACCAGAAAGAGATGGTGACTCATATAAATCATACAACACTGAGTATATTGCCCACTAAACAAATACCAACGGAAAGAATAATGTTTGCCTAATGGTGGTAAAATGTCAGGGAAAATGTAGACTCAGGAAAGCAATAATCATCAGCCTGCAAAGAATGAGTTGGTAAAACATAGCATTATCTACCCATGGATAGGGCTGAACCATTGTTGTTGTCTTATACAGAGAGATTATGTTTTTGTGGTTAAGAATAGAAAAAGATTAATTCAAATGAAGAGAAATAGGAGAGAAGAAGAAATAGGAACAAGAACATAAAGGAAAAATAAAGATGCACAATGTGTTGACTATATTATTTTAAAAAGCATGAGCAGTCACTTTTCCATCTTGCTCATTTATGTTCCTCAATGACAATTCCTTATGCAACAATGAAGTGAAATATAATGAAGGAAAGACACCAAGAAGAAAGGGAGAAATCAGTTCAAGGAATGTTACAATGAATTAAAGCAGAGGTTCTCTCCCAAATATGTACCAAGAAACACTAGTAGGTTCTGATTAGAGGTTTCATTCAATTCTTTATATCTTGACTTTAAACAGAAATTAAAGATGAAGTATTTGTCATTTATTGTCTAACTTACTCCACATATGTATTATACCTTTTGTTAAAGCTTCATGTCAAAAGACGATAATAGTTTCCCTTTGTGTCACTACATCATCTAAGTTTTTAGTGGTGTGTGGGAACCTTCTGACCCATGGGCCTTATGAAGCCCACAAAATAATTTGATTCATGATGAGATGGATAAGCTTGTAGGCATATGCCATACCATTGGTTCCTAGCATGAAAATGACTTCTTGACATGAATATAATATGTAACCTAAAAATATCCATTTGTGTCCATCTACTTTTGTCTTACACTATTATAAGGATGAACAATAAATAGATATTATGTAACTTATACACCCCCAAAATTTGAAATATAAAAATTAATTTTGTAAAAGAACATAAAATCTGAGTTATAAAATATATTGAGAATCGTTGAATCTACTTCTCTCATCTTACAGCAGGAGAAGACTGAGTCTTGTGAGATTAATTGGGTTGGCTAGCCCTAGTCTCCCCACTTGATCTACAACTGAGCTTGGTGTAAACCCCAGGGATTCCAACTTCTCGTTCTGTGTTCTTTCTACAAGCACTAAATGATTCTCTAATGATTCAAAGATGAACCCAAAATTAGTGTCACAGAAAGTTTGTGCATTTCTTCTGCATTCTGCATACCAGAATATCGTGAACCTCTTCTATATCTTTCCAATATGAAGTAAATATACTGTTTCCATGAAGATTTATGAGTCATAAATGTGTTCATGCTTCTAATAGTGAAAATTCTGGGTTGGAGAGCAATTTCGGTTTCCACTTTATGTTATGCTGGTTGGGAAAATTCAAAGTCCAATTTCTCCAGATTCTGATTTCATTTTCCTAGAGAGAGAGAGTATTTTTGGTATTATGGAAGTACAACTCTGATAAGTGACCTTATAAAAAAAAGACTAAAAAACAATCAGAAATTTTAGTGCCTGTAAGAATTACATGTTTTTATGAAAATGTATTCATAATTCTGCTTTTGAATCAATAATTACTCAAGAAAACATAAAATTATGAAAATAATAACGTGTTTTCTATCTAAAATTATGAGAAATTATTCATTCATAATTTTTCATACTGGGTGTATTTCTTAGTTTGATGAGATTGGCTGAATGACTCTAAGTGAAAAATGACTTTCGATGTGCATAGGGAATTTCTGTGCTTCTCAAGGTAAGGGTCAGATGCTGAGAAAGATAAGTTTCTAAATGAATAGGGAATTTTGGTGATTCACAGCAAGGGCAAAATCTAGTGTACAATGGCAAAGTTTTAACCGACTTTGTAGGAAACATGGAATAATATTGATAGTAAGTATAGATATTTGCATAGTACCATCTTTTAACCTTGGGTATTATAAAAACATTTATCTGAACTAGGGAAGGGGAACAACAGAATGGTGAGAAAAAGGAGGAACCCATGCCACAGTGATACTCATAAGATAGTATGTTGGAAATGAACATTACAACTTGGTGGGGGGGGGCATGGGGGGAAGGGAAAAAGGGAGAAAAATGAGGGAGAGGGTACCAAGTTAGACAAGGAATGTACTCACTACCTTACTTATGTAATTGTCACCTATCTATACATCAATTTGAAAAAAAAATAATTAAAAATAACTTAGTGTTTTGTGATTTTGCATATGTCCCATATGTCATGCTTTGGGTATTTTTTTAACAAGATGACATTGAAAGTGAAGAAGGATGTTCTTAATTCCTCTCAAATCCAGCCAAAGAAGAAGAACAAGGCAGTTGTGAGAGGGATCCATAGTGTTTTAAGAAAAAACAATCCAGCTGTTTCTTACATTCTAGTGGTCTAAGATACCGTACACCTGTGCAGCCAACCCAAATGTCCTCTGAAGAGTGACCCACTGAAGACACACACCTACCAATGGTGTAATCATTGAGTTACTTCTGCCCACCTGCCACCGAGCACCACAAAGGACATGGAAGACAACAATTCAGTATGTTCATTGTTCATGTCAAGGCCGAGAAGCGGTGGGCCAGATAGGCTGTGACAAAGCTTGCTAACAGAGAGGTGACCCCAGTCAATATGTTGATCGGGCTTACGGAGAGACAGATGTGTATGTTCCTCTGGCCCTCTTGGATGTTGCTGATAATATTACAGTCATCTAAATGTAGTCCAGCTGACTAATTTGAAATATACATTTTTTTATCTTAAGTATATATATTTTAGGAGCAATTGATTTGTTTCTTAAGCATTCAGAGCAAAGTTTTTGAATTGTTCATATTTGCACTACCCTAGTCCTAGTTTAAATAATCTTATTTGTTCTACCTGCATTTCTGGAATCCCTCAGAGCAGTGGCTTGATGCATATTTATCAAACTCAGTAACAGCTTTTGATATGACAAAAGAGGTCAGCCTGTGTCACCCAAGCTAATTGTGCAATTCTCAAACTATTTACTAATAAGAAAATGTCAGAGCTCCTGTATAAAAGAGCCTACACCTGCAGTATATTCATGCTAAATACTTCAGCTGCCGATATAATGATTTATCTTGTCTCAAAGTCATTCTATGAAAGGTTTTCACTGTGGTCAAATTGACCCACTGTGGTTAAACATGCAGCTTCTGGGGCAAGGTTGCTGGCCGAGTAACCACATTCCATGATCCTGTAGACTCTGGGAATTTGTATACACTCAATTCTGAAAAGGTGGAGAGAAATGAAAACTCTGCTTTTTAAGCCCCTAGCCCAGCTCCTGGCTTAAAGAAAGGACTCCAAGGTAGGTAATTTTGCTATTGGGAATTTCTTGAACTACCACTGAGCGCTACATTGTATCCTGCTGAAACAACTTAGCTGGATTACAAATATTTGTGGGAAATGGCATGATATCTTAAAACATGAGAATTGGCCTCACATTATTCTAATTTCTAGATATTTCCTGGAATAATCTAGAGTATGGAAATTGAGAGAAGGATATTGAGGTAGTTATCAATGGAGTCAAAACTGGGCTGTACTTGAAAGGATGTTTAGCATGTATATTTGTGGTCAAGAGCTTCTCCAGGCAGGGATGAGGGTGTGGGGAGAGATAAAGAAAGAGAGGTGGGAGAGAGTGGGGACAGACAGACAGACAGACAGACAGACAGACAGACAGAAAGTCAGATCTTTAGATTTTTCCTAACTGGGTATGTTTGGATCTGGTGCATGGTAATCCATATCAGGTATTTCGAGGTCCATTTGAGTCCGGTGGTCAAGGCACCGGACAGGAATCTTGTGCAGGAATAAGGTTTTGCATCTTCTGTGCTTTGAAAGTTTTAGAATATTTTATAAATGAAAGTACAAAACACATAGGTCATTTCTGACAAGGTAAAATGAAAGGAAGGCAGAGACACAGGAATAAAAAGAAGCAGCAAGACAGTCACTGAACAAACAGTTATTCACAGAGACTCTAATCTTTTCTATTTTTGATATACTAGCTTCTCATTTCTAGGGTGAAGGCCACTACCAGGCAAGAGTAATTTAGCTTTCTTTTGGTTATTTTAAGTTTTTGCCTTCCCAGAATTTTTAGAAGTTGATGTTCTCTAGATCCCATATGTTCACAAAAGTTAGATCCTGATAGAATTTCATTAGGTCTCTTAATCTTTTCATTCACAATATTTTTAGTGTCTCCAAGGTTTAAGGGATTACTACAGAGAGTTAAAGAACAAGTTTGTCATAGTAAATACTCAAGTTTAACAATTAGTGAAGAAGACTTCACTGACTCTAATGACTCCCAATAACTAATCAACTAAGTGCTGCTACATTATTTGATAATGATAAATTATGACATGTTATGCATTTTCTAGGTTCTGTAAGGTGAAAAGACAAAGGTTTCATTACCCATAAAGAAGAGAATGTATTCATAAAAAGACAAGATAAGTACTTAAAAACCTGTCACATATAATTTAACATATAATTGAATGGGTAAAAGGCCATAATATGTACAAATAACTCATTGGTTATTTATGTAAGCATAATTGAGTATCACAGTTTACACTGACCTTCACATTACCCAACACAAACCCCCATATCAAGACCATCAAAATTGAAGGAATTTGTTATCAGCAGACAGGCCTACCTAGAAATAGTGCAAGACATCCCCAAGAAAGAAGGAAAGATTATGGGTTTAAAAAAATCTATACAAGAAACATAGATGATAACAAAAGAAATCAATAAAGATAAACAAAATAATTTATATTCCTTGTTCTTGACTAGTCTAACACATGACACATGCAAAAATCATAATGATAATGTTCTAAAAATGAGAAAGAAATTGGAGTAGTATGTTCTTATAAGCCCACAAGAATAAATAAATGCATATGTGATGTAGAGGAAAAGAAAGCAGGTACCAATGCTGTCAAAACATACCAAAGATCAGCAGGCTACCTGAGATCTCACTAGCCCTGTAGAAGCAGAGCCTTTTCATGTTTGTTCATCCTTTTTGAAAGAAAACCTACAAAAGTGTCTTTCTTTGCAGTCTTGGCCAATGCTCCAAGTTACAGGCCACACTGCCTTAGTCTTCCCAGGGACAGATACTGGGCAAATACAAGTAGCCCTATGCCCCACAGCCTGCTGAAATTAATGAGACTAGCTCCTGCTGGCTCTATTTACCCTGACCCACTGAAATAACCACACAGCACATTTTCCTTGGCTCCTTCTGCCCACTGAACAACTACAGCACTACAGCATAAAGCCCTATGTCAGGGTACTGTGCCTCCTGTCTCTAGAAATTCATGCATACCGTATAGTGCTTCCTGCATGATATTCATGTTCATGTATCAGTGTTTTTAACTACAATGGTATAAAATAACCCCAGACACAATTAAAACAACAGAACACCACACTTGAACATAGATTCAAACTACAGAAAACTAAAGCAAACAGAAAAGATAGCAAAGGTAAAATGAATAAAAACTATAGAGATATGGGATCAGAATTACAGTATAATTATAGCTCGAATCCATGCAAATGAGGAGATTGTAAAGCAAAATAGTTCACACAATGGATGAAACAAAAACCAAACAAAATCACAGAGCACAATTCTATTATACATAAAATTATTTTGTCATAATGAAAGGATAAAGACTTTCTCAGGCAAACAAACCCTGACAAAATTCATTATTAGTTTATCTGCTGTATAAGAAGAATTAAAGAAAAATCTTTAAGCAGAATGACTATGACATAGGTCAGATGGCTAGAGTGCCACTGAGAAGGAAAAAAGGTAAAATAAATTCTTTCACTTCCCTTAGTTTGATAGATCTAAGAATACATTTATAGCTAAATTATGGTCAAAATGTGTTACAGAATTCATGTACTAAAACCTCAATTCAGATCCGGTGGCATTAGTAAGTATAGCTAAGGGAAATCATTAAGTCATGAGAGTATGTCACTCATTGATAATATTAATGGCCTGTGAATTTCCCAGAGACCTGTCCACCCCTCTTCCCACATTATGAAGACCTGTGGAAATAAGCTACACCAGGGAAGAGGCACTCACCAAACCAACCCTACTTCCACCTGATTAGCCATTCCACGTATGGGCTTTTGTTATCATAGCCCAAATGGATAAAGAAAAGCAATAACAATAATGTATTACACGATTCTAGCTCATGACTAAATCAAATAAATGAGAACAAGGAGTGGTAGAATTAAGACTACAGATGAGTCTTGAATATTCTGAATTAAGACTGTGCTTTAAAAATTCCTTTGCTTAAGCAGACACTGATGGCTAACACCTGTAATCTTAACTACTCAGGAGGCTGAAGTCTGAGGATCAGAATTCAAAAACAGGATCTTATCTCCAATTAACCACCAGAAAATTGGAGGTGGCACTGTGGTAGAGTACTAACCTTGAGCAAAAGTGCTCAGGTACAGTGTTCAAGCCCTGAGTTCCAGTCTCATGACCAGCAAAATAAATAAATTGCTGTGCTCGACCTTTGCTCAAAACAAAGACTTTGATATATCTATCTAGATTAGATAATTTTTAAAATACATGATTTCAAACTCCCCCAAGCAACATCTTTGTCACTTTGTACTACTACAAATATAGTTCCTTTATTGCTTTGTAAATTTGTTGCCCTCTGAATATTTGTTCCTTTTGTTGTGTTAGATTTAGCATAAAGAAGGAAAACTGATGATGTAAGCATTCGTGTATTCATATAGTATTTGTGAGCAATCCCATTAAATTGAACCAATCTCAAAGAAGAAAGGTCATTCACTGACTCTTACTTAAATTTCAATACCTTATAGGAAATCTAGTTCATTTTTTTTCCTCCAGCTCTGATCATGGCAGGATTTATTAGTGAGAAATAATACTTTTGAGACATAGTTTTCCTTCTGAAGGACAGTGGTCAATAGGTGGAGTCACAGACTATAAGTGACTTTTGTAAAGTAGGAAATTTTATTATTGACAAAATTAAGATTTGTTTTCTCTCCTTACTGTCCACTCCTTCCACTCTCTATATCCCTGTGAATAGTTTCCTTCTTAGGATGCCAGACAACTCCTAATGCTCATCTGTTAGTAACCATCCATCGACGCCCAGTGTATAGGCTGTGGCTGCTAAGTTCTTCAATTTTTCTAAGACCCTACAAATTATAATTGCTGGTATCTGATAAAAAACATTAGCATTTTTACAAATCAATTATAAAGACAATGTTTTATGAAATCTTCTAATTTATTGTGTGTTGTATCAGGTTTCTTTATTATTTTCTAGATGAGCAGGTTAATTAGTTTTGTGATCAACAAAACTTTAAATGCCAAGAAAGGTCCTTACAAAAGCAATTCTATTTATTATATAATATAACAATATAGTAATATATGAATTAGAGTAGTCAGGGTTTTTTCTTATCTCTTTATTTTAGAGCTATGTAATTGTTTGTAATTATAATTACATGTTCTCAATATGTCAGTGTTTCTCTTGCAAATTTCCAAGTCATTAAAATCCCTTCAGGTTAGACATCAAATAAGAATGCTTGTGTGGATCTTAACAATGCGATTATAAAGAAATGCTTTTATAGATATACAATATGAAAAACTGGCTGTTTCATCTAGCTTTTCTCCCATACATAATCATTTTTTCGTTAAGAAAAAGCAAGGACAACATTTAAAATCATACATGTACACTTACTTATAAGACAGTGATAATCTTCTATCAAGCATTTATAAATTATTTAGATAAAGTTGAAAATTATAAGGTATCTCATCATTTGGACATGTGTTTTACAAATATTTGGCAATTTAGGTTGATGAATGTATCGTCATGTCTTAGTTTTTATGCTATAGATCAATTTTAACTGTTTTTCCAGAAGTCTGGCCACTTGTTGTTATAGTTAAGTTCAAAAATTAAGATATTTAATAAAAAATCATGTTTAAAGATTTATGCTAGACCCCCCGCAGTATAACCCCCTGCTTTCACTGTATTTGATGTCGGTATAATTTGTGGAGAGGAAGGGGAAAAACAAGTTGTTTAAATAAGGATATAGGTGGACCCGTTGCAACAATAAGAAGTACGAATTGTCATGTCGAAAACGAACTTTACAACTTTGGTGGGGGAGGATTGGGTGGGGGGACAGGGAGAGGCTGGGAAGGGATGGGGAAACAAAGGAGCAGGCTACAATGCTTGATAAGAAATGTACTTATTATCTTGCCCATGTAATTATAACCCCTCTGTACAGTATTTTCACAATAAAAAATAAATAAAAATTTAAAAAAAGATTTATGCTAGATTCACAGTAAAACAGATTCTAATTTATAAGATACACAATCTTAGAAACCTGAGTTTAAAATCTTATTTTCTAGGCTTCTCTTCCACTGTAACTAGAAGGAATATTTTTATAAAAGGAAATGTGCCAAGATTTATGTCCCTGATTCTCAAGACTTGATGAGTTTTAGTTCAAACGTTGGTAGTTAACAATTCAATGAAAGGTATACTAATACCACCAACTCTCAGAGAAACTTGAAAGAACTCAAAGAGGAATTATAGACTACTATCATGAAAGAATTCAGGAACTAACTCACAGGAAAAATAGATGTTCAAGATTTCCATAACACTGCTTATCATGACTCTAGTTCCTATGACAACAAACTAATAAAAAGTAAACAACAGAATATGTATGCTGTCAACTTACACTATGTCAAAGAAATCTGTGCCTGTTTCTACAAAACCACGAATCAGGTTTCCACCAGGATTTAAGTTATCACTAGGATTGGTTGTTTTTTTGTTTGTTTGTTTGTTTGTTTTTAATAAAAACTAGGTTTGCTGTTAGGGTGCATCTACCGACCGCAGTCTTGGCAATATTTTACATGTACAGATAATAATTTATCTATTGAACATCATATTCTTAAAATCATCACAATGCTTGCACACATGAGGTAAAAGACCTGGAGAATTACTTTCTTGAGTAATAGGGAATAATTGCTGCATTTTTATAATATTTTTATCTTTATATTATTTTGCATTGCTTCCTTTTAAGCTTATCCTAATGTATTTCATTGTCAAATGTTTCACGCACATTTTTAGCACCTATAATTTACAAGTGATTGTTTCAATTCAACAAGAGTAGAAGTTAAATGAAAATGTTACCATATTGTGCTGCCTATGCAATTTTTTTTCTAGCTTCACAAATCAGAAGCTACCTTCTGTTGTAGTTGCAGTTACACATTTTTGTCATCCATGCTAATTGGAAATGTCAGGAATTTTCAATCTAATTAGTATAATTGCTTAGATAAGGGGAGCAGAGGCATTTATTTTTTTAATGTAAATTCATTTTCATGATTGCCAAAAAGGCTATAGTTGATTAGCTTTCTATATTATCATGAGTTTACTTGCCAAGTCTTGGGGTCTTTTGCCATGGGAAAGTTTTCTATGAAAAAGAAACTGAGAGAAAGAACAAAAACAGTCCTCAAAAATTATTTTTCCTTTTGTAAAATAATTATCATTTGCTAAGTATTTGTTGGGCAAACTCACACTTTTTTCCAACCCTAATTTTGAAGCCAGTCAGTCATGATTGAGCCCATGTTTCTCATGTCATCCTACTGAAGTTAACAGTGCTGAAGCTATCTTTGGAGAACTTCATTCCAAAGTTGCCAGTAAGACAACAAAAATTCTGTAGTAATTATTTTTTTCTGTAAAAGCAATTTGGATGTCATAGCACACGCATAAAAAACCATGTAGCTACATATAAATGCATATATTGTATGCATATATGCAAATATGTGTATATAATATATATTGTGTGTATATGTACTTATAACATATATGTACATATAAAATATGTTATATGCTTAGTGTGTGTATATTATGTATACATACATATATACACATATACACATACGTGTGTGTGTGTGTGTGTGTGTGTGTGTGTGTGTGTGTGTGTGTGTTCTCTATCCTTCACTGTGGGCCAAGTTGCAGATTGACCAAAATGTGCAAAAGAACTAGCTACTTTAAGTATTTTATTTCGTTAAGGTAATCAGGTCAGACATTCACTAGAAATAAGTGGAAATGTATGTGTGTGACATGTTTTAAGTTCGAGTTGCTTTGGGTGATGTGGACCGCCTGCTTTTCTCGAGCCCTGTAATAGCATCCTGTGTTCCATCCATTGTCTTAGGATGTGCCACAGCTGCTGCAAGGTAGATCGTGTCCCTGTCGGGCATGGGGATGTCACCATCATGACATTTACCACACCTGAGCAGGAGCTTGAAATAGGTGAGTCTTGGTCTTTGCTCCTGGCCTTTTCCATGAAAATAGTACATTCCAGAGAAACTCTGCTTCTCCCTGAGTTCTAGAATAGGAAACCCCTGAAGAAGAATGGCAGCTGGATGTCTGCTAACTGGAGAACATGTGTAATCTGTATCAAATATAAAGCTCTCGTGCACTTTTCTGCCCAGGCTGGTTTTGAGCTATGATCTTCATATCTCTGCCTCCTGAGTGAGTAACTAGGAATTGCAGACATGAGCCACTGGCACCTGGCTGAGATCTAGTTTTTGATGGGTGGAATGAGTGAAAACAGAGGAAGCACAATGTCTGTGGTGTTGGCAGACAAATGGAAAGTCCAAGCAAAGCCTGCCATGAGAAGGTCACCTGGATAGGTTCTACACAACGTGTTATTTGTGGCTAGGAGGGGATTAATGTAATCTGAATATAGAAGCATTAGCTAGTGTTATCGAAGCTACATTAGAGTATTATATTGCTTTCAACGTTTGCAATTTAGTCTACATTGATGCTTTATTGTTACAGTTTTTAAGATGTTGTGATAAAGGGGCATTATATGCAAATTATGATGGTCTGGCTGTCCACCCCTGAATGTCTATACTTTGGGAAAATATTATTATGAGAATGAAACAAACTTTCAAAAAATAATTTTTCTAAGACTGGCAGGTATTTGGAGACCTCAAAAAGATTTTACAAATAAATACTCTTTGGGCGTTTGGGCAGAATGGTACCTACCTCTAGTCCTAGCTACTCAAGAGGCAGAGGTAGGAGAATAGGTTCAAGGCGCAGAAGCACACAGTAAGCTTGAGAGTCTATCTCTAAATAGAAGGGCAGAGGTGGGGTTCACATGGAAGAAGTGCTTCTCCACAAGGCTTGGGTGCATTGAGTTCAACTGAAAAATAAATACATAAAAAAAAGTGGATGACTTGACAGGAGGGCAGGAAGAAAGAACTACACTTAATATGAAAGTATTTTGGTGCTAGAAATGTTGTCGGCCCAGATTCCACACAAGAGTTCTTGATGCAGTTGATCTTGAGACAGTCATGACATGTCACATGAGGAGCTTACGGGTAGGCAGATGTCATCCGCAAACAGTTTTGGGGAGGGGTGAGGAGCCCTTGGGTGCATGCCAGTGTAAAAATATTTGAATGCGAGTGTTGAAGTTTATTTTTCTTTTTACAGAGAAGTGTGGCATTTTGAAAGGATAAAGCAGAAAAGGCTTTCAAAAGAGGAACAATCGTCTTCTCTTCAAATGGAATCTTTTTCTGTCTTTTTGAGATATGAAGATGAATTTGTAAAATGTTCTGACATCAATTACTTTTTACAATAATTCTATTCTTACTTTGTTCTATTCTTATTTTAAAAAAAAAACACTAAAAATAAAACATATCCTCTGGGAAATAACACACAGCTCTGTGGCATTCTGGGCAGAAGTTTTGGCACATCCAAGCATGAGAAAACAATCTGTCTTCACTGCACTTCTGCGGAACAACAGAATGGCCTCTGACAGTGTGAAAAGACCCTTGCTGAAGGTTGTTTCTCTACCTGCCCATTTAAATGGTGTTTTGGCAGGTTTGAGTTTCTGCCTGAGTGGTTCTGTTATGGTGGGTCCTAGTCAGCATTTGTTATCAAGTTCTTCTGTCTCAGTCATCAGCACCAGGATATTTGATAAGATTTGGATTTGTCACTTTATATTTTAGAAGTTCAGACATGGTAGCAGTGAATAAATCTTTTCTCAAATGAAAGGAAAGCTAGTGTGTTTGGTTGTTGTTTTCTGTCTCACCTGCTGTATGAGAAACTCATTCCTTTCTTTGGGGTTTCAAGAAAAATATGTGTGATCAATTATCATTCAGAGTCACATGATAACATAGTGTCTATCTACCAAAATATAATGTGTGTGAATAATGTGGGGAAAACTCAGTTTGGGAAGTATGTACTCTGAATTTCCTCAAGATTTCTGACATTGCACGGAGCACAATGCTTAAAGCAAAGCCTTTATTTCATTGGAGCCATGTGCAAAGACTCTGCCTTTTTTAGCTCCTTGGATTGGTGAGAAATACAATTTCTTTCCACGTTTACAACATCCATCATTCCATCAGGAAGAGCATATACCCTGGCCTTTGTAACAACTTAATGCGCAGACATTTACAAGCTCAGGCTCCTTGAGATTTGTACAACTTCCTGTCAGCACCCTGCCTCCCTGCTGGCACTTAGCCCTGCCCTGGGCACCACACTGGGAGAAAAGATTTCAGAGTGGTTAAACTTCCTCCAGAAGAATACAAGAACAAGAAATAGAATTTAAATTATTTAATGGAGGCATAGAATTCCATTGTGTATATATACCACATTTTCTTGATCCATTCATCTACTGAGGGGCATCTGGGTTGGTTCCATATTTGTTAGGAAATGGAAAGGCTTGGAAAAAATTATATTAAGTGAAGTAAGCCAGACCCAAAGAAACATAGGTCCCATGGTTTCCCTTATTTGCAATATCTAGTATAGGTATGAGTCAAGCGGAAAAAGTCAGATAATGTGATGTTAGGAAAACGAACCCTCAAATATGTATTTTAATGTTTTTGTTTCTTTCATGCATGTGTTTCTAACAAATTTATAAGATTATTTCTTTGTTGCTTTGTACGTCCCTCCCCCACAGTATAACCCCCGATTTCACTATATTTGATGTCAGTATAACATGTGGAGGAGACGGGGACAAACAAGTCGTTTAAGGATTCAGGTGGACCTGTTGCAACAATGAGAAGTACAAAATGTCATGTCAAAACCAGCTTTACAATGTCGGAGTTGGGGGGGGGAGGGGGAGTTTGATTGGGTGGGGGGGAGGGGGGAGGGTGGGAAGGGAGGTGAAGGGTAAACAAAGGAGGAGGCTGCAATGCTTGGTAAGAAATGTATGCATTATCCTGCCCATGTAATTGTAACCCCTCTGTACAGTATGTTCTCAAATAAAATAAAATTAAATTAAAAAAAAAAGAAAATGAAAAGAATTTAAATTATTTAGAAAAATGCTTCTTCAAAGATTTCAAATACACATCCATAACTGAATTTTTTGTGTTTTTTTTCTTAAAAAGTAATAAACATTCAAAGCTTATATACAGTGATAACAAAGACAGGGTGGTATTGGCCAAAGAACTGACAAGCAGATCCAGAGAAGATAATAAAGAACCCAGAAATAAACTCACATGAATAATCCATGAATTTTTAACAATAGGCCCACAATAATTGAATGGAAGAAGACAGCCATTTTCATAAATGGTGTTAGAACTATGGACATCCAGAAGAATCAAGGCAGAGATGTTACATCCTCCATATAAATAAAGTGAATTGCTTACATGTGCTAGAATTGACTAGACGATAGTAGAAAGTCTAGATGATCTTCAATATGAAGAAACATTTTTAGGTAATTCCAACTTTGGTAACAAACAAGCTTAAACCTATATTTTTGTGTATATTAAAGAATGGGTCAAAGTTATACCCACAGAGATTACAGGATAGGAGATGAGAGATCAAATTTGTCTGCGTGGTTACCTACAATTGTAAATGATACCTCTTCTATAAGTTGTTACCACCTAATTCTTCAATGGACTTTTTCCCATAGAAGAAACTGTGAGTCATAATAAACAAAAACCTGGAAATTAGTTTGGGGATATTTTACTGTTACGTTTTCATCACATTTTTAAGTGTCTCCATCATTTCTGGAAACAAGTAGCATTTGGCTAGAGTTGGCTAGAGTTATTCAGTAGTAAAGAAGATTAAAAACCATGAGATCAGTAATGAATTGGTTATTATTCAGACTAACTTTGCCAAGCAAGATGTTTAGGCCAGATTGTTTATTCCACTGAAATCAAAGCAGCTGTAGGAAAAGAGTCTAACAGGAAGTGGTACCCCCTCCCCCAAAAGAGCTTTACCAACCTCTGTCTCTGATTAAGGAGAAGACATGCTTGATGGATTTGCTCTGATGTGTGTCTGTAAATGAACAAATCAAGGTTTTGATTACTTCTGTCACTTGTTTTTGTCACCAGGCTGCAAGAAACTCTGTGTTCTAGGCCTGGAGAGATGAGCTTCCCTCAGGATCTATGAACCTACAAACATTAGGTTGTAGAGGGTCATATATTGGATCATAGGCTGAGGTCATCTTGAGCATTCTCAATTCGTCATTTTGTGATGGTCAAGAGATCCAGCCTTTTTGAAAACTAAGTGTGAATAAGAAGCAATGTAAGTACTAGTGCCAAGTAGACTAAATCTTTGGTGTTTACTCTTTCCCTCCCATCTTCCATAAATGGGTTTAGCAGTGATTCCATCACATCCTGAAGTTTATTGTCAAGATTGTGCTATTCCAATAGCCATTCCAGGAACACTCCAGGTACAAAGTGAAGAACCGTGAGAAGATGGACAAAGGGTGGTCACTTTGCAAAGGCATTTCCTCAGAAAAGCAAACAAGAGGCTGCTTTGTCTGATTACACAAGGACAGTCACTGGGTCTGCATCATTACTTTGTCTTCTTGAGAAAGGGCCCTACTATGGCCTCTACCATTCTTTTCTTATTTATAGTTGGGTGGACTCAATGTCTTCCTGACCCTAGAGCAGGTAGTTTGGAAATTAGAGGTAGCTAGTGAGCACATGGAGCTCCACAGGCCAATAGCTTTACCTCATTTGCTCCTAGGTCAGGTACCCACCATGATGGATCCAAGTCCTATTGTTTTCCTAAGAGCACAGAAACTTTGGTCAAAGCAGAGCCATTCTGACCCCAATTGCCACATCCAAATATGGTCTGATGTGGCAGATGGCATTGGAATTTCTTTCTTCTCTTTTTTTTGCCACTCATTCAAGCAAGTCAGAAGCAGAGCTGAAAGGAAGCCATAAAGCATTAGCTGTAAATTTGAACTTGGAAAAAAACAGATCATTAGCAGAAATAATTTCCTGAAGCTATAATCTGAACTCAGTTATGATGGAGACTCATGGGCAGGCCTAGATATCATTTGACATGAAGGTATAGGACAGGATATAGTGCGTCCTTGATGCAATAAAAAGTGGTTTTGGTTTTGAAATACCAACTGTGTCCTAGTCTACAAGTTTAATTTGGTTAATTATAACACGTTAATTACTAATTAGTACACTAACTTTGCTACTGGCATTCTGCTTTCCATCTCAGCAAATCATTCACTCAATCTTCCAGTCCAGACATTTAGAGAAGTCTAGTTATTGCTTATTTGTCTCTGAGTATAGTCCACAAACATCAGTAAATAAGTGAATATCTATTTCAAGCTACAGGAATCATACCTTATTGATTCTTGATACCAACCCAAGCTATTATCATCTCTCATCTCCTCCCTTCTAATCTAGGGCCACATCACCTGACTTTGACCAACACGGTCAGTCTGGATCAACTCTCAGAAGAGCAGTAGTTGGATAGTACTTTGTGATTAGGAGCCTTTAAGGTCACTATTCTGTTCCAGTCTTCCCAATGGCTTTCCATCCCCAAATAATACCTTCTTTTAGAGTGTATGAGTCCAACATATGTAGCCCTTTTCCCATCTCTTAGTTTTCACTTGCCAATTTTCCTTCACCCATTTATTCTTACTCAACACAGGCCTCACATACATGCCTTGATTAATCTGCCTCAGAGTCTTATTACTTGCCTTGCCTGCTGTGCTCATGCTTGTCACTTAGAAATGCACAGTGGTCACTCTGTCCACTTTTAGGGTTGTGCTTTATACATGGGGTGGACAAAATGACTAATTCAACATTTAAAATGTTACAGAAGGAAACAACCCAAATTTTGTGTAAGATCATCACAATTCCATACCTGCTTTACAAAATGGTCTAGCCTAGGCTTCATGTTTCACTCTAGCCCTGATTACTTTATTGACATGTTTGCTGTACCATAAGCATACAACTTGTTTTATTTGGACCTTTTCAACCCCTACTCAACTACAATGGAATTCTGTATTCTCAGCATGTACAGCCATCATGAACTGTGATAACAGGTATAGAATTTGGGTTTTATCTTAAAGATATCTGCTATTCAAGATATTGGGGAGGTACAGACCTGCCTCTACTTATTCAGTGTCACTGATGTGATTGCTAGCACTGTTGGTCTTCACTTTCCCTTTTGATAATACATTTATCCTTCCCTCACAAAAAAAAAAGAAGCTCTCAGAAGTAATTACAATATAGATTACTAATTCTATAACATAAGGATGTTCTCAGTAATGACTGATGGGTAAAATGACTAATTCAATATTTGAAAGGTTAGCAAAGGCTCATTCTTTTCATTTGCATCAGAAAAAAAAGGAAATCAACACAAAAAAGGTGTTGATGTTCATTTTTTCTGATGACATTTTCAGTAAATGTCATAAAGAACTTGGTTCTGGGCATCAAATCTAGTCCATGGCAACAAATACTTCTGTTCAAAAGCTCAGAGTAAAGAAATGAATGATGTGTTCAAGTTTTTAAAGCATCAACACTTCAAACATCATAGTAGTGGTCTCTACCATTATTTTTGTGCCCCAGAGGAAATAAAGGAATGCCTCCTTGGTGTTCCTGAAAAATGGAGCGATCAGTTAAAGACATTGTTGCAGGTAAGTCATGCTGTTGTGTAGCAAAATACTATACAATGGGTGGATTGAACAACACACACTTATTTCTCACAAAGCTTAGTCAAGTGTATGGTCAAGATGCCAGCTGATTTTGTTGAGTCTGGTGTCTTGACTGTCCTGTATCCTAGCATGAGCTTTTTGTGGTGTATGCATACAGGGAGAGCAAGCACTCTAGAGTCCCTTCCTCTTCTTCTCAGAAAATCATAAATCCTCTCCAACCACCATGCCATCCAATGGCCCCGTTCACCTTGACAACCTGGGAAGACCCCAGGACAATCACGTGGAAGAGTCGGCTTTGACATCAGGGCTCTGGCACCAAATCAATACTAGATGTGTAATCTCAGCAGAATTCTAAAAATGGGCTTCCTTTAAATGCCAGAGGAGAATAAAAATCTTTGGCGGGAATCTATGGATAGGAAGCAACTAATAATGGGCTTTAAGTTTTTCCTTTCTGGTCTGACATCGTTCATGTTACCACTACACTCATTCTGTGTTAGGGATCAGTGAGATTTGCCATGAGTACCCTGTCCTCTCCTGGTGGCCCTTAATACACTGAACAGAAGTACTTTTTCCATGTTCCTTTCAGCATTAGTTCTTCCTGATGTCCTTCTGTAAATCCTTCTGTATTTTTCTTAATTCTTTCCGGTCTTTCTTTTGCACACTGTCTTGGACATAATCCTCCCTCCACTTAAGTGTCCTGAACTGAGAGAAAACCTGGAGCAATCTGGAGATGGTAAAAGTAAGTGATTTTTTTAAAGTGTGATCTTTACAGAGATTGATTTAATGTGAAATATATTTTTCTTCTTGCCACTATTCTTGGAAAACTTATCTGTTAATTCCAGCAATATTTGACAAAAAGAGGCAAACATTTGGCCACCTGTGATATTAAGACAAACAAAACACAACACATATGGCTTTAATTGTTAATGTTCTCTGCAATTTGCCTCCGTTCATTCTCCTGACTTATACAGAGTTTGAAGAAATTTTGATTTCACCAAGAACAGTTTAATTGTATAAATAACCATGAGACCAATAACTTCTCATCATCTAGGTGTTACTGTTGAAGTCTTTTCTGAGATAATAGTGATAAGTTAATGTAATTATGTGTTTGTTGTGGTAGATGATAAAACTTGTTTTAACCACTTAAACACTTTCAGACATTTTACTTGGTAAAAATAATGTTGCTTTTATTAGTTTGCTTCATGCTCTCTAACTTCCATTTATGAACAAATTCCATGTTAGCCGTTAAATATCTCTTAAACCCTAGGGAATTTTTCATTTACCACATTCCTATTTTCTGGATTTTTGAGGAAGCAGCTTATCAGATCAATCTTTTCTAAAAATAATATTGGGGATTTCTTGGTAAAGCAACACTGCTCACCTCATGGGAAAGAGAAAAGGACACAGAGAGAGAAAGAAAGACAGAGACAGAGACAGAAAAAAGACAGAGAAAGATAGAAATAGACAGAGGCATGGGACAGTCCTCAAGGACATGATCCCCAGGCCCACTCTCTTCCACTAATTCCTACTTCCTACATTCTATCACTTCCAAATAGTTGAGCAAAATTTGAAACCATCAGTGGACTGGTCCATTGATATGTTCAGAACCATCAATGGTATGATCACTTCTGAAAAGTCCTGTTTGCAGTACTGTTCCACTGGGAGCCAAACCCTCAGTACCTCAACTTTTAGTGACATCTCCTATCCAAACTGGATCAATTTTCTGTAACAAAATACTATGTCATGAAATAGATAACTTAAAAACAAAAAACAGTCTTTTCTGTGCCCTTAGGCAGTAGAAAGGTCAGAGACTCTCTCTGCTGTCATTATTATAAGGCCACTAATCCCTTTCTTGAGATGATTGTTCTGACAATCCAATTATCATCCAAGGGAGCCATCTTTCTCTTAATCTCATCCCAGTAAGGATTTTAACTTGTAAACTTGGAACTTGGAGAAACACTGTACTTTTAAAGCCATAGGACAATCTGAGCCATTTGAACTAACGATTCTGTGGGGTAAAGATGAGCCAAATATGGAAGGATTTTAGTCATTCACAGTTTTTATTATCAGATTTAAGCACATAGTGCAGGTCGCTTTCTCTCTATTCTGACATTTTCTGTGAAATGCCAAACAGTAGCTCCCAGGTGCCTGGTTAATTAAATGGTGTCAAGAGAGGATAGACAAATTACTTAGGGAAACTAATAAATGGCAGAAAAAGATGCCAACAGGTTAAGTGTGACTATGTTTGTTTCATTGTACTTGCTGTCTACTTTTTTCCTACATTTTCCCCCATATTGTCTTGAAGAAAAATTCATTTATTTATATTGGAACAAAATACTTGTGCTTCTACAATCATGCATTGTTTCTTGGAGTGGTAAATATTATCATAAACAGATACAGATTTTCCTCATGAGTTGTTTTTCTCTTACTTCCACAGAGATGTGAGAGGAATGTTTGAAAGTACAAAGATGAAATTTAATCACATGTATACTTCCATCCAACATATTTCCTACTCATTCCCCCATGAACCCCATAGGAGTAGCTGAGAATTGCTTTCTCTTCTCCACACACTCTTTCTTAAGGTTCTAATTTTGACCATAGTTAATTTAGTGTTGTCTACTCCATTGTAATATTCTACTGTTTCTAATACGTTATGAAATAGTTCTGCCAAATGGCTAAGTTTGATAGTAGCTTATGCCTATCTATAACATTATTTCCTTCTGTTTAATGTATTCTAATTGGTGATGTTTTCCATCCTTTTATCTAGTTCTACAAATGCATTTTTCACAATTAATAATTTGAGACTTATAACTGCTTTTGCATCTCCTTCTATGACAAGTAGTTTTTACTAGAGTTGAATGATAGGCATTAAAATAGTAGATTCTCTAATCAATGCTATATTCGTCTGGATCAAACTCAAGTTTCTCTTTGTCTGCTTGTTAACTATAGATATATTTAAAAGTCACTTGTCCTTATACCCATCCCCAATACATATAAATTTATTGCCCTTGTAGAGAAAATTCCTTTATTTCTGGGTATATCCTATTATAATCCCTCACCCACATTTCCAAATAACATAGTCATGCCATTTGGACAAAATATAAAGGTTAGCTGGGAGAAGTTCACAGATCTGAGTGTAGATATGTGTGTTTGAATATTGTTTTATTTTCCAGGCATACATTCTTTGAAAAAATTTAATCCTTCCCTGAATCTAAGATTAATAGAAAGAAACCCAATGTGACTGAAACTTAGAGTTATTAGGCCACATGGATGTTGACCTCAGCTTTGTAAATCTCCCTATGTCTACAGGCTGATCTTTTCAAAGTGATTGTAATCCATGGAGATATTACTGAAAATAACCCTTCTGATTATCTGCGGGCTCTGTTGTTCTAATCTCCATTAAACCCCCCATTCCTTCCATACTGCTTTTCCCTCTGTCCCCCCTAACCATCTTCTGTCCCTCCTGAAGCCTTTGCTGATGGTCCTATTTACTTCATTAGCCTGAATGCATAGATGAATTGTTCATGAAAAGCAATATGAAATTGTTCGTGATGCATACATTTTACTACCACATCATTATTTATCCACTCTGTGGAAAAAATGACCACCATCAACAATAACAATAAAAGGAGCATTTTCAGTATTAAATTTAAATACTCTGGTCTACCTGGAAAATCACTTGTGCATCTTTTCAACACACACACATTCTTATTTGCAAAGGATTTATTCCTGTATACTTCTGCAGGAAGTCCATCAAGAGTTCCCTGATGTCTCTAGAAGAAAACTCAAAGCCCTTACTGTGATTTATCCCAACCATGTCTCTTAATTGTCCTTCAGCAGTGTTGCACTAGATTAAGGCTGCCTATAATATGTTCTGATAGCCCTCTGTAGCACCTCTAATTGTCACTCAATTATTTGTTTTCATGCTTGTGATTATTGCACAACACTCATGCTTTTCATTAGACTGTAATTGATAAAATATCTGAACCATCTGAATTACTTATTGCTATACTCCTTGCACCAAGCCTGATGCAGAATATAGCTTAATCGTTTAATAAATGAATGAGGAAAAATATTTTTAAACAGAGATAATTCCTCTATGTTCAAATGTAATGTGATTCATTTCTTATAATTTGGCTCAATTTATTACCTAAGTAAATACTTAATTCACTGCAAGTGGTAGAAATAAAAGTTAAGGAATTCAGGTACAATGATAGACAAAAAATGATAACGTTGCTTTTATTACTTCAATAACAACAGCTTTACCTTAGCTAGTTGGGAAGATGAGAACAGAAAATTGTGGTACCAGCACAGGCAGAAAAGTGTGCAAAACCCCCTCTTCAATCCATGGCTGAGAGAAACGTGGCATCCCAAGAAACGTGGCAGGCTGAGACTGGCAGGGAGACCATGGTAGCAAGCCAGCCTGGGCACAAACTCCACAGAGAAAGCCAGATGCATCGGTGCATGCCTGCAAGCCCAGCAAAATTAGAAGCATGATTGTAGATGGGTCATAGTGAAGTACAACCCTATACTGGAAAACAACGTGAAAACCAGTGCTGGAGGAAGTGCTGGAAAGCTCATGGTATTAGCACAGTCTAGCAAGTGTGAGGACACAAGTTCAAATCCCCACTACTGCTCTGAAATAAGGATAAATGAGAGCATAGGTTAGATCAAATTGTGCCACGTTATTTGATTTTTTGAGGAAATATTTTGATAAGGTTGCCCTTGTGAACTTTTATGCTGGTGTGAACACCGCTACCTGGCTTAAATTGAAACTGAATTATTTTACTAGACGTATGGGAAGTTACATTCTTAGGCTTCAATTATCAATAATTTTTCTCCTATATTAAGCTTACTAAAATGCATGGGTTTGTTTTTCCATAAGACAAGACTTGTTTTCAAAAATAAATATTTTCCAAATCAGAGTCAGTTTACATCTTCCAATGATTTATTGGAAATACAACAGAGAACTGATATTTCTTGAAGACTTACAACGTCTCAGTGATGCAGGTGTGCTGTGTAGCTGGGTGAACTCCATCTAACAGCAAGGAGGTCGAAGCTTCACACTGGATCTTGAGATTGTATGTCTACACCCATGGAAACTAAGACGTATTGGCCTTGTCTCATTCTCATGCTCACTGTGTGAGTCTTTATCTGGGGGACTCTGGAACAAGTTACCACTCTCTCCATCCTCTTAAGTTTAGCTTTGCCTACATAAAAGTGTTGGTCAACACTACAACAATCTTGTCTCATAAGGTATCCAGAATTTCCTTTCCTTTCCTTCATAAAAACTTCAGTGCACTTGTTCTTAAAGAAGCCATGCTATTGAATCAGAGTGGAAGGGTATATACCTGTAACTCTAGCTACTAATGAGACAGAGACCTAAGTACTGCAGCCAGCCTGGGCAAAAGTTAGCAAGATCTTATCTCAACAACTAGTAGGTTGTAGGGGCACATGCCTATAATCACATCTACTCAGGAGGTAGAGGGAGGAGGACTTCAATGTGAGGTCAGCCCAGGGCAAAACAAACAAACAAAAAAGACTACAAAAACATGAGATAAAGGAATAAACAAGGTCAGAGGTGTGGCTCAAAGGGTAGAACACATGACTGGCAAGCTTAAGGTTCTGAGTTCAATCCCTATTTTTTTAAACAAATACATAAAAACAAAAAAAAATTAAGCCATTGTGAAAGAATGCAAAAAACGCCTGAACTCACAATGCAAGGGGTGTAGACTTCGAAGTAAGTTCTTTTTGCCCTGATCAAAATGTGCTAGGATGCAACGTTGGTGCCGGAGGGGGGGGGGGGGGTGGGAAGGATTGGGATTAGGGGGGGAGGGGGAGGCTGGGAAGGGATGTGAAGGGTAAACAAAGGAGGAGGCTGCAATGCTTGGTAAGAAATGTACACATTATCCTGCCCATGTAACTGTAACTCCTCTGTACAGTATGTTCACAAATAAAATTAAATTAAATTAAAAAAAAAAAAAAAAAAAGAAAAAGATGCCTAGCCAAACCAATATCGACAGGAAAAGCAAAGTGCAGTTATAGTAGAACATATGAGTCTTAAATTTTTTTAAAAAATTAAAAATTAGTTGCTTGATGAAAGCAATATATTTTTTAAAAAAGATAATATATCCATGAGATATCATGAATATATAAAGGACAGATTTAAGCAAAAAATGGGCCAGATAGGAGGTACATTAATAGTAAGTACGTAGTAAACTAAGCAAAGAAATAATAGAAGACACCAAGGAGACAAAAGATGTATCACTTGATGCTACGTGTTGAACGAACCACAATAATGTTGCAGTATTGGACGAATGCAGAAGTAAGCATGCTACTAGTAATGGAGAAAGGAAGGGAAGTCCTCAACTTCCCCCATGTCAAGACCATAGGCAATGCTTCAACCTGAAAGCACAGAGTGAGTCTAAAGGTCAGAGGAAGGACAAAGCAGAAATGTTGCTAGAGAATGGAATGGGAAAGAGGCACTGGAGGGAACTAAGTTTTATTTTGCAAGACATGTAAAGCTATTGACTCCTTCTGACTTTTGGCCTGTATGTGTCCATAACATTATGGAACTATAAGACTATGTGAATGTGCAACTTTGATCATTTTTTTAAAAAGGCGATTTTGTCATAAATGTTTAAACATTTCTATCATGATTGAGGGAATGTACAAGAGATTAACCCCAGACCAGAAGATATGAGTGGAACTGTATTTGAATATATTAGACTTCAGGTAATTTAATCTAAATATAATTTATTTCCAACTATGTAAAAAAAAAAAATGTGCTAGGATGAACTGGGGAAATCATGTACAAAATTCACAACCCTGCTATAAGATTGGTGGGGAGGGAAGTACCGAACCAAGTAGGAAAAAGGCCTGTTAGAACACAGATTCGCATACCCCCAACTCCCATTCCCCACTCCGCTCTTCTTTCCCTATGGTTAGCATCTTCAGCAGTCCTCACACATCTGCGCTCTTCTTCACAAACGATGATACACCTACAGAAAAGACCTATGCAGCAATCTTTGGAGACAAATGTGCAATTGCCATCCATTTTTATTATTTCCAGGTGTTCCCCTAATGCTGCATCATCTTATAAAGATAGCCACGTGAAATCCAAAGAGCATTTGTCTGTGAGGATATTCCTGCAACATCTCGGCACACAGAATGGCCATAGGACGCTTTAAAAGACAACCCCCATCATTTATATTCACTACCAGAAATTGCTCGCTATCAAATGCAACACGCTTCTATTACAAAGGGGGAGAACTGACTGATTTTTCTCACCAGGTTTGAGGATGCCTTCTTATCAGCTCCAGCAGTCCCAGCACGGTTGCCTGGATACTTCGTCTCCCTGAGTATTATTCTGATTAAAGGGCAATTTAGAGACATTTTTTTTTAAACCGATCTGTCATCTAGAAATATCATCAGACCTCCTGTACACTGATCTGACAAGTGGCAGATTGAGCATTATTATTTAAGATGGTGTTTGAATAGGGTAAAATAAGAATGTGATTTCTTTTTTTTTCCAACCCTTTTTTTATATAATATACGTACTAAATTTAGTGAATCTTCTCTGGGGTAAAATTGGTTCAGTGGACTTTAGGAAATGTGGGGATGGGGAGGCAGAAAGCACGGCTAAGAGTTCTCCACTCACAATTTAAAGGCAACCAATCCTTATTGTGAACCAATCACTGTGACGTGAACTACCTATTACTATAAAAAAATCATTATTATCAATCACTAAAGCGAATTCCCTTCACTCCATCCCAAAAGGCAAATAGGCCTCAAAATCCACACTTTTGATTGCTAAAGCTTATCCAAGGTATTATAATGACTAATATAGAAACCAAAACCCAGTCATTCAGGTTCACAGAAAACTCATGAAATAATCATGTGAAACTATAACCCACACAGTCATATATTTAATTTTTATTGGGCTATAATTTCCATATTCTCTGCTGTATCAAGATTTGCAGTTTCACATGCTAAATTGTATCTATTTAGGATTTGCAGTTTGGGTAAACAGTGATACCTATGTATATCCAGGTATCTGCTGTTTGTAAGAGTGGCGATATATCCCCCCACCCACTTCTGGTGATGTCATTCTCAACACGTATCACTTCCTGCGACATCATTCCCAACACACAGATCCACTTCCTGTTACTGTAGACCAGCTTGTATTTTTCAAAGAGTTCTTTATAAATTAAACCCTAGAGTTCACACTCTCATTATTTTTTCTGGATTCTTTCAGTTTAATCCTTTTGAGACCATTTTATGTCTTGGTATGCATCATTAGTTCATTCTTTTTCATTGTTAAAAACAAGTATTACATTATAGGAAAATATCAAGTTTTGGTGTCTTTCTCTTGCTGATGGGACCTTGAGTTGTTTTCTGCTGTTACAGTCTGTGTCGATGGGGAACTGTGCTCTTTGCAAGGATAGATGGAACTTTTTGGTTTTAACTTGAAAGAAATTGCCAAATGCTTTCCTCATGTCTTACAGTGTCATGCTCAAAAGTAAAGCCAGTAACTCCAAATGTTTCTGCGGTCACTCATTTTCAAATTCTTCCCATTGGAATAAAATGGTGAGTTGTGTTTTTCAGGTGACTCGTGAATGATGAATGAATCTGAAGTGCCTTTCTTTCACATGCTATCTTTGGTGGAGTTTGTGTCTAGATCCTCTGTAAACTCATTAGTGTCTGTTTTTGTACTTGTAGGTTTTGGGGGCTTTCTAGATAACTTCGTCTGTCTGCTTGTTAGTCCACTACCAGATCTGTCCTGTGCAGAAATCTTTCCAGGTCCTACTTCTTTTTTTGTCCTCAAAGTTACAGTTACAAGGAACAGCTCTTAATTTTTTAATGCTGAATAATTATTACTATTTTTATTGATTATATTATGATAAAATTTGAAAACTTCGAATTACCTCAAATTTTAAGTCTATTTTTAAGTATTATAGTTTAAGTATTAAAATAGAGTAATTTATCTGTTTAATTTAATATTTATTCTTCAAAATGAAATATTTAAATATGTGAAGCATTGTTATAATAATGGCTTTAGCAGCTTTTCTACCATTACTTGTATGTGTCTATTCTAGTTCACTTTTGATGTATTGATTCCTATCCCAAATTCGATCTGTGTACCTGGTTTCCGTATTCCTAGCTATCTTTAATTGTATGTCAGACATTGTTAATGTAAATGTGCTTGCACTTTAGGATACAATTAAGCCACCTGACAAGTTCACTTTTATTGGATATTCCTTTAAGGATCAGGTAAAATCAGAACTTACAATTTTCATTTAGGTTGAACACTCTTCGAAGTAGATATTAGGCCCAACTATTAGAAGACGCAGTGGCCCACCCAAGAATTCTGAGGTGATCATGTCTGCCCTTTAGGAACAGCTGCCATTCTCATTCCCAATGAGTATGGACACTCCAATGCCCATCTTGGGTAGCATCTTCCATCTTCCATCGTACTGAGCACTTGAGGGCTACCTTGTGTAGGTATGTAGAACCTGTGTATATCTTCTTTCCTATGCTCTGTGTCCTGGTTTCTGAGTTTCAGCCTCAGCTTTGTCCAACAGTACTGGCTGTCTGTAGTAGCTTCCTGTTTCTTGGACCCTCACCAGAAAAATTCTCAGAATGTAGTAAAAAAAAAAAAAAAACCCACAGGTCTCCTTCCTCTTCTGCTCCCTTGGAATGATTATCCATTATCACTTACTATGTAACATCTGGGGAAAAACATGGTTTCATTTATTTTTCATGTTTTTTTTTTTTCTGTTCATTGATTTAGTCATGAGATTAAATTCAGTCCCTGTTATTCTGTCTTGGCCAGAGTGAAAGTTCTCTACATTTTTCTATTCTGTTAAAGAGAAATTGCTATAATCAAATAGAAATTATTGACTTTCCACATTATAATCACTAAAACCATCATAAATGTTGCCTCTGCAAATTACTACTCTTTTGTGCCAAAGCATTTTATTGGGTATCTCATGTCCAGTGTGATGAGTTACAAAGTATGTCGGCTATGAAAGAGACATCCTGGTTAATTATTTTCAGAATAAATACATTTAAATTAGAGGAAATATTTGGGGCAAGAAGAGAGGCTGAATCACAGTGTGAGGGTAGGCTGGAGATTGTAGAGAAGAAAGTTGATGCGGAAAAGAGCAAAAACAGACTTGAAAATAAAAGGAAGAGAAAGAGGAGAAAATAAAGGCAGATCATCTTTTCATTCTGCTGCCTCTTATAGATGCTTTTAATTTAGAGTCGGAAACATCTCAATGAACATTTCATAATACTAATATCTTAAGTTTGTGTATCACTTCCTCATTTTAACTGTTGCTTTCAAAATAATATTGTGGCTGTAACAAATAGTACAATTAAATTTGGTGGGAATTACAAAATTCCTAACTTAAAAACAAATTTCATGTCTTGGTAACAGATTTCTATGGGCTATGTCCAGAAATGTAGTATCTTAATTTTTTTTATTGTGAAAATACCGTACAGAGGGGTTTCAATTACATGGGCAAGATAATGAGTACATTTCTTATCAAGCATTGTTTTTTGTTTTAGTTTTCTCTGGTCCTGGGGCCTACCACTTGAGCCATAGTACAACTTCCAGATTTTTCAGAGTGGTTTATTGGAGATAAGAGTCTTATGGACTTTTCCTGCCTGCGTTAACTTCTAATCACAATTCTCTTATCTCAGGCTCCTGAATAACTAGCATTACAAGTATGGACCACTGAGACCTGGCAAAAAAAAAAAAGTATTCCGAATTCAACTTTTGTAGCAATAGTATGTACTCTATCATGCCTTATAACGTTTTAAAGGTTAATTCTGTTTCTTTCCACTTGGTACTCAACAACCAGCCAAGTCAAAGGCTTAAAGTTTTTTCTTGATAGTTCAAGGATTTTGTTGTTTTTGTTACTTTTCAAAACAAGCACAGTTATAAACAGTTTCACAGAAGTTCTCAGAGGTCTCAGAATGTAATAACTTATAGTAGCTCCTGTGCGTAATCATCTTTTTTCAGGATCCTTCCCCTTTAAAACAAATGTTCTTAGTAATTCCAGACTCATTAAGATCCAGTGTGAATTATTTTATGCGATCATCCTCTATCTGGAGGGCTTTAAGATACTCTAGACTTGTTCTCAACATTGTTTTTATAAGTTGAAATGTCATTGTCAAAATAATTATGATATCATTGGACTGTGGTTGACAGTAGAGAGTCAGGACAACTGGACAAAGTTAGAAACTACTCTTGACCTCTTTATCCCCTGACTTGAAATAGGTCTTCCTGCTATCAAAGAAGTTACTGAAGGACCAGAATCAAGAGAGATAAGTATCTGCAATTCTGCAAAATTCCACCATCAAGGTTCCTCAACTCTGCCTTTGGAGAAAATCAATTTCCATTCTAAGATCTATCATTCATCATCACATTGCATCACTAAATAAAGACTTTACAGGAAAAAAAAAAAAGCAGTGGTTGACAATCTGTTTTCTCACTGGAGGAGACACTTCCAAATATAAAGCCCTTGAGATATTAGTATTACGGTGGAACAGAAGTGGCCCTTATGACACTGAGAATTTCTTCAATGTACTGACTGATACTACAGTGGGCCTAGGTTAATTAATTAGACAGAAATTGTGTTTGGAATTTACTGTAGAGAAATTTCATTAACTCAATATTTCATCTAGCATAAGATAGGAAAATATTTCTTTTAATATCAGATCTTAGGATTAAAAACTGAAGCAGCTATCCAAAATAATCCGAATAATTTTAAGGCAGAGTATTCCAAGCTATTAAAAGTAAATGAATCAGTATCTGGGTTCAATTCATCACATTCAACTATTGGAAGGATGATAGTCTACCTTATAAATGACTTAGAAAATATATTTGAGGGTGACAGGAGAAAATAAATATTATAAAAATTTTACATGGATATATACACATATTTAATATATGAAAATATAAAACTCTAAAAATAATATTTAGCTATTTTTCTAGAAATACTAACATTTCTTTTAGATTTACCAGTTTCTTTGAATACAGGTTTCATAGTATTGCCTTGTTGTCCTCTGAATTTTACTGTGTTCTTTGTAATAACCTTATTTAGATCTTTAAATTTATTTATTTAGTTAGTTATTCCATTTCTCTATACCTCTTAGTAAAGTTGTCTAAGGGCTTATCAAATTTATTTATCTTTTCAAAGAATCAATGTTTTGTTTCAGTGACTTTTGGTACAGTGTTTTGGGTCTCCATTTCATTCATTCACATCCTGCCCCCAGTCTTTATTATTTCTTTATGATAGTTGTGAGTTTGGATAGTTCTTATTTTCCTATGTGCATCATTTTCATTTTTATTTGAGACTTCTTTGTTCTTTTTTCTTTTTTCATATAAGTGATAATAATTTTCATTTCTTTGGATTCGAGGAACTTTTCGATTTCCTTTGTTATTTTTCAACAATGCAGTGTTCATTCCCCATTTTGTTGAAGGTTTTCTATTTTTTGCTATTAAGTTCTAGTTTTATTCCACTGTGATCTAATAAAACATGGGAAGTTATCTCATTCTTCATATATGTGTGTATGTATATATTATGCATACATGTATGTATACGTGTGTATGTACAAAGAATGAAAGAAATGTTTATGTATCTCATTGTTTGTCCTCTATGAAAAGCTTAAATACTCTTTTTTTGTTGTTGTTGTCAGTTGGTCGTGGGGCTTGACCTCAGAGCATGGGCATTATCCCTGAGCTTTTTCACTCAAGGTTTGTGCTCTACCACTTTGAGCCGGAGAAACACTTCTAGTTTCCTAGTCCTCTGATCTCAGCCCCCTGAGTAGCTAGGATTTTAGGTGTGAGCCACCAGAGCCCAATTCTAAATACTATATTAAAAATTTTCCTCTTTAGTGAAGCTCAAAGTGCATTTTGTAAAAATCAATTGGATCTCATGCTTGAATCTATTGTTGATAAACATTTTTATTCAAGCATATTAGTTGTCAGAATACACCTTAGTTTTCTTTACCCAATTTAAAATTTAAATTGCCATTTTTTCAACTAAATTTGAAATTTTGTTTGACAAACTTACTGGCAGTATCAATGTGCAATTTTATTATCTGTAAAAAAATTAGGAATTTATTTTTGAAATATTTAAATTATATATTTGGCCTCTGCAAGGTTTTGCTCATCCATTTATGTGTATATGTGTATATACAGGTTTGTATGTGTGAATTTATTTGCTTATATAATTTTTGATAAAGCAATTTTAATTGTCCTAGCTGTTGAAGTAACCATTTCTTACTTGATTCTGTTTTGTTTATTTTATTAACTTTGACTTTGCTATTACTGCACTACTTTAATTACTGTATTTTAATAGTATGTTCTCATTTTCAGTATATCAAAAGATTTTATTAGTCTTTCTCAACATTTTATGGGCTAGTTTTATTCATGTTTTCTCCTTTCTAATATTTAGAGTCCAGTTCTTAAGTCCTATAGCAGCAACAACAAAAAAAACCTTAATTGGATTTTTATATGTTATATTGTGGGAAGGGTTGAATTGAAGTGTCATAACATTAAGAATTGCCAACCAGGATAGTGATCTGTTTTTTCTATTATTTGTTATATATGCATACATATATGTATGTGTGGCATATATGCATATATAGTGTTTATATACATATATGTATATAAAGGAATGTGCTTATGTTTATACATTTACTATAATTTCAAACAGTTAATCATTGAAAGATACATGCAGCATTGAAAAGTGAGAAACAGAATTTAACTATCTCTTGCTCTTTTTCTCCAGTATTCTTGTAACTACTACTGTGCACCTTAAAGTAAGTCCTATACTTACTTAATTATTGCTGGTTTTAAATCACCAATCTCCTAAATGATACCTTTTTAAAACATCAGATACAGTAATAAACCAATGTACTAAAAATTTATGTGCTCTGTTTTTCCCAGTTCCTCTCCAAAATAGAAATACCTTGTTCCATCTTAGTATTTTCAATGTTAAACCCACACTTATTTCTTCTTCTGCCATCTATTAGTTTAGCCAGTTGACATTTGCTGTGCTCATATTGTTCATGCCCTTTTGTTAATGCAAGTGGTCATAAAAATGACAGCTGTGTAGGAATCACAGCATTCTGGTCCACTGAGAATGCAGTAGCACATTGTATGTATGTGTAAATGCACATATGTGTGTATATACATATATATATATATACACATATACATATATATGTATATACAAACATATTCCCACCACACGTATTCATGAGAAATTTAAGAGGAATTAGGGGCATTCTAACAAATGGAGATGCATAGAACTTATTTTAGGTTAGCTGGCAAGTTGTATCAAGTTTATAATACCAATGAAAATTTCTGATATTTTTGGAAACTTACTTGAAAAACAATCACCGTTTCATCATCATTATTACAATGCAACATCTTCAGCTTCCACCCTGCATCAAAACAATAAACAGGACTTAAATTGAGAGCTGTTTTCAAAGGTTCCTCTTTTCTGTCTCCAGTTCTATGTTTCCAGCCAGTTTTGCTGAACAGTTCTTTGTATATTAAAAACTAGGCTATCAAAACATAATGGCAATTTAAGGCGCAACAATTATTTACATTAGTGTTATGGGGAAGTGAAAATACGATGTGTTAAATTAATCTTTGTGTAGCAAAGTACTTAAAATAGGTTTTCAGTATGCATGGTAATGAACTACTGCTATCTCTACCAAACAGACATCTTGAAATAACTATGTACAAAGTTGTCTAAAATCCTTCCTGAAAATTTCAGTTTCAGCAACACAAGGCAGACTGATTTCTCACTTATAATACTGAACAACACAAGCTTGCTTATTTTCCTCCTCCTCCCCTCAAATCCTTGTCTCAATGTAGGGACCCCTGAAATGGCTGGGACTTTTACATAGTTCCCTTTGACCTTCCTAGTGTTAATCAGAACGATGCTTGAAGATCAATCACCTTTCACAAAGGCAACACCCTTTCGACTAATCCATTATTCCCTTTATAAGATAAAATGACCAGGGAGACACACGATTTCTTTCAGCATTACTTGCTCCCTTAAATATATTTCCTACGGACAATAAACAAACAGCCAATTTCCAATTTGGTGAGGCTGTAAATATGTGGGCTTCCTAAAAATTAATTTAAATCTCTGTGACAGCGAGTTTGCGATGGTAGAGATCAGGGCAGATGTCTGTGGTTATAATTGCCTGCTCAGTTCCTCTGTCACTCAGGAGTGGTACAGCTGCATTTGCCACTCTCATCAGAATCTAATTCTCAGATCAAATTCCCACCTTCAATATATCCTTTAATAAGCCTTCCATTCTCCATCTTTTAGCCTTAATTATTACTCCCTGTCTCCCTTGACAACCAAATTAAAAGGTACATGCTACAACTCCATAATGATGATGATCATTATAATAATACTTTAAAAAAAATCAAAAACTGCTCTCTGGAAAATCCAAGCTAACCTTGTCAAGGTTGGATGTCTTCTGATAACTAGATTTTCTATGGATATGGCTTCAGCACTGGAAGATAAGAAATATAATTATATAATCTTTTATTGATTTTTCCCTTCTTTTTTTTTCTTCCTCTTATTCGCATTATGTACAATTACTCAGGCAAGTCTTCGGTTTTTGTTGAAGATGGAAGTGGAAAATTTGCACCCACCCAAAGCAGAGTGTTTTTAACTCTTTGCTGGAGCCAAGGGGTTTTCCATTGAAAGTTAAATTCATGGCAGTTGATGTGGGTGATGGAAGAACAATGATTTTTAGCACCAGAGTGCCTGAGGATGTGCAGTTAAGTTGAGCCCATTTGGGGGCTCTGTAAAAGCCACACACAGAATGTAAGAATCTTTATTTGTGAATATAAAGTTAACATTGTTACAGGAAAAAATGGACCATCGAGAAACCAAGTAAAATACTTAGAGAAGTCCAAGAACTCAAATTTACTACACCGGTGGGCACAGACGAGCTCCTACTCCAAAGTTTGAACCCTCAGTTGTGGGATCACAGAGTCTTTTATAGAATTGCTTAGGGCTGGGGTCTGGCGACTAGGGCTGTGCTAGTTTCCTACAGATGATTTTAAACTAGACAGGAGGGTTGAGTAGGTGTGAACAGCAGCTCTGGATGATACAGAATGCTCTTGGCTGGAGGCCTATTTACAGAAGCACAACTGGTTGTTATGATGTAGAGGTATGTAAGAATTTAACAAAGGGGATTAATATCCACCAGGAAGTTTGCCTCTTTACAGTTTCAAACCCTATTGTCCACCTTTAGTCATTTTCCAAGATCACCTGCTGGACAGGGGCATTCCAGGCAGAGCAGTTGCAGTCTGCAATGCATCCTGCAGGGCTCTTACTTATTCCAGGCTTCTGTGCTTCGTGTCAGCCAAGTTCCTGAACAACATGACTGCAATTATTTTTTCATGTTAGTTTTCTAATAAATTTTACTCTAATTTTTTTCACTCTACCATAACATAGTAACACCAGACAACTTCTCTTTTTAACATATCATTTCCCACCACGATTAAGATTATTTTTTTCCATGACGCTATTCCTTAAATTATTTTGTTTCCAAGTGGTAGAGCTACAACTTTCATGTATTCTCAACCACATTCTTTATATATATAGATAGATAGATACATACATATATATATATAATGTTGTACAGAGGGGTTACATTTACATGAGTAGGGTAATGAGTACATTTCATATCAAGCATTGTTACCTCCTCCTTTGTTCTCCCGCTACCATCACTTCCCTTCCCACCTCCCCAACTCCTCCTATCCCTGACCCCGACATTGTAAAGTTCATTTTCAGCCTAGTGTCCTGTACATCTTGTTGTCACAGTGAGTCAGCCTGCATCCTCATTTAAGCATTCTGCAATATCCCTTCCCCTCCCCAAATTACAAAAAGGTATATACAAGATACAGAGCACTGGCATCAAATTCAGTGAAAAAAGGGGTTATAACATTGGGAAAGAACATACAATAGAAACAAAAGAATCACACGCATTGCAAGTACATTAAAAAAAAAACTAGCAAGAAAGAGAAAAACCACTTGTGTCCCTGTCTTGGGGTACATTTTGCTTAACATTATCTCATATGGTCATGTGTACATAGCCTTTGACTTTCTCTGCATGTCCTACACATGTACTAGTCATTGCAAACAAGGGAAACCATGGGACCTATGTTTCTATGGGCCTGGCTTACTTCACTTAAGTACTTTCCCCAAGTCTTTCCATTTCCTAACAAATGAGGCATTGGAATTCTATGCCTCTGTCAGAAAGAATGGCATTCTCAACCACATTCTTACACACAAAAATTTCAGTTTTGTTTTTGTTCTCTTAAAAGCAGTGGAATTAAGCTTTTGGTCATTAAAATGTGAACTCTCTGAGTTCCTGTCTTCAGACCTTCTTTCATGGTATCTCATGATTTCTTGCCCTCCGACTTTTTTCCTGTTCACTCTCTTGTTTATCTTCTCTGACCAGCATTCTTTTTCATTAGGCCCTACATTTGATGGTGGTGGTGATTAGTCATGATGGTGCCTGCCAGTGACAATTGGTGATGGTTGTTGGTGATGATGGTTGTCATAATGGTAAGTGTTATCTGGTAGTAGCTAATGGTGATGATTGGTGGTATAATTTTTGGCAATGCTGTTAACTGAATTTCAATTAATGTCTTTGTTGACTCACAGGATGGCCTAATGTCACACCTTCCTTCTAACTATATTTTGCTTTCTTTTTTGTCCACTGTTTTTATTTTTTGTTTAATAACTTCCTTATATATCCTGCCTGTAGTGTTTTTAGATAAGATTCTATAGACAGGCTTTGTAGAAAGGGCATGTGCTTCTATAAATTCAGTTAAATTCTGCTGCCATTTTGTATAATGGGTAGAACACATCCAACCTTAGTGAGAGATAGGTTTCAAGTCATTTTCAGCTCCTTATAAGCATTTGGAAATCAAAATCTTGCTGTCTCAATGCAATTACAAGTTTGTTGTATAGTAAGGAAATGTGGGGACATATATATATATATATATATATATATATATATATGTATATATATAATATTTTCATTTGCCATGCAAATATTGATTTCAGTGGTAGAATTAATGCAGAAACTTCTGTATCTGTGAAGGGGGTTGCTCAGCCTCACTATGTCATTATGCTAACAAGCAAGTGAACATAATTCAAAAACTATTTCCAATGAATTGAGTATAAAGATGAGAAATTCCAAATGGCACTGTCCAATATGATTCAGAAGGGTCACAACAATGATTGTACAAAGATTATTTAAATACTGTACTTGACAAAAGCAGTTGAGTAGGAAGGAGAAAAAGGCAATGGAATTGTGGATTGCAACAGTAAAAGTCAAGGACAGTTGAAGCAAATGTACAAGGCAGTGTTTGTGCAGATAAGAAGATCCTGCAAGAAGGCCAAAACTCAACCTGGAAGCCTTTAATTACTCCGATACCAGTATTGATTGGGATAACAACTGTGCAGAAATGAAGGCCAGAGATCGGCTTGTAAGAGAAGGGCAGGATTGTTTTTTTAAAGCAATTTATTGAACTATCTACATGGTCTCAGGCAATACTAGCTCTAATCCTAAGAAATAGGAGAAGCCTTGGGGAAGGAAAACTGCAAGGAGCCCCACTCTGATGACTAGCTAGCTTCTCAGAGAGAGATGATTTATAGGGAGAAAGCACAAACACCAGCAGGGTCAAAACATGTCAGAAAAGATTAAAAGTTAAAGGAGGGTTCACAAATCACTGATTGGGAAACAATTTGAATAGCCCTGTATTATGCTGAGATGTCAAAAACATGGCTATGACAGCAGACGGGATACTCTGAGCGATTACTAAGACCAGCTATTTAATATCATATCATATCTACCGTCAGACCTCACACTTTCAGAAACATTTATACATTAGGTCATTTAATCTCCTTAAGAGTTTCTCAAACATATTTCTCTCTCTTCTCTCTCTCTCTACACACACACACACACACACACACACACACACACACACCTACACACACATTCTAGAAGGAAGACAAGGAGGAGGAGGAAGAAGAAGAGGAGGAAAAAATAGAAAGGTCCTATCACTTGGGAAAACATGAGAAACCCAGAGAATTTGTTTAGTGAAATAATCCGTGGCTTCTAAAAAGGTCAACATCTGAACAAAGAGTAGAATGGTGGTCACCAATGACCTAGGCTTAGGGAAATAATGAATAGATGGTGGATGGTTAAATGATACAAAAGTTTGATTTTAAGATGAATGTTTAGAAATCTAGTATATACATATATATAATGGTGAATATAGTTAATATGATATTTACTAGAATTTTCTGAGTAAATCCTAAGTATTTTCAACACACACACACACACACACACACACACACACACACACAATAACTACACAATATATACATCAAAATACCACCATGTATTCCTTAAATGCATGTAATTTTTATTGGTATAGATTTTGTATATAGTTTGAAAAGTGTTGCTCCAAAAATATATATAATTTTAATAATAATATATATAATAATAATAATGTATATAATTTTAAGAAGTGGAAGGGATATGAGTTATTAAAAAATAAATGTATGTGTGTATATGTATTAAAATGAAGTAATTGATGTTCAGATAGAACAGAAATTTTCCCCAAGTCATAGTCAATAACCAATATGCAAAAAAAACTATGTTGAATTTTTAGTCATAATATTCAAAGAGATGACATGGTAAGAAACAGCAGTAAGGTCTTCAGTAAAATGTAAAGATTTTGGACAATAACCAACGGTCAAATGAACATAGATGTAAAACATCAAACTGTACACTTTGCATATTTCTTTTACAAGTTCAGATCATTGTGTATGAAATATGGCTGTTAAAGTACATGAAATTAAAAGGAACATGAAATCTTAAAACAGATATGCTGGATAAGAGTCCAAGATTCACTCCGTCCTGGTTCATTTGACTTAGGAAGTTGTGTCAAGTCCCTGTATCTCAGTCTCCTTGTCTGTAACCTTGATAATAATAGAGGTAACTGATGGCATTTCAGGGAGGAATCAATAGGCCACTGTTGGTACAGGGTAAAGAAATAATTGTATAATAGAATAATTATGCAATATTATACAGAAAGCCATTGAAAATTAAGTGAAAACCACTAGCCATTTCAAGTTTTGAAGTTCAAAAAATGGATTTCAAAAAAAATGGCTTTAACATGAGGAATAAGTGTTTAATTTGCATGCATTTCTTTAAAATCAGACACGGAATTGATTTTTTTCAGATTACTGAAGAGATAAGTTGGAATAGGTGTCTAGAATTAGGAGTCCAGAGATCTAGAGATAGGTCTAAATTTGGTAGTAAATTTCTTCTATCAAAACTGTCAAATTTCCTTTGATGCTGAGCCATTTCACTCATAAACACAGATACTAATAAGACAATTAAGACAATTACCTCAAGGTATTTTGATAAGATAATTCATGTGTTCATTTGTTTCACTCACAGCACTGGCTGTATGACCAGACCATTTTGTAAGCATCAGCTTGGTTAAAATGTTAGAATATCAAGCTTTACTTACTCTTCATCATTCTAGGCTGAGGATTTAAGTTCCCATTTTTAAAGAAAATCTGAAAGTACGTACACCATATGGTAAAATGAAGTTAATGAAGTTTACCTTTGGGACCTCTTATATGAGAGCCCCTTTCAAGGCCTGGTACAGACCTTAGCACCGTGCCTGAGCAAATGCTGTGTCTGTGTCTGTATCTGTGTCTGTCTGTGTCTGTGTGTGTGCGCGCACGCAATTTGCAAAAGCAACTCTTTTCATTATTACTCCACCCTCTTTCATTTGAGTGTGGTCTTCCTGTCCTCATAATTCTCTCAGCTGGAGACTTTGGAGTGACTATGGATATTTGGAGGAGGGGTTCTTCCAGGAAAAAGGAGGTCAGGGATAATTTTAGTTTGTGTGGATGGCAAATCAAAAAATGGATGATCAATTGCAAATATTTGTGCAATTCTGATGCTTAAGTTCAAAGACATATTACTTCATTACTCTGGGAACATGGTGAAAATAAGTCATGGCAAAATATGAGGAGAAATTATAAAGATGTTAGGTTGAAATTTAAACTGAATTAGGACTATTTATAACAAAAAACAAAAAGTACTTGGTGGTGATTATATACATTTTAATAAACAAAACTATCTCAGAGGCCAAAGTATCATAACTATAAAGTCAAATGTTGACAAACAGATTTCATATGAACTATGTTCACAAAGAGATTTCAAATGAACTACATTAGTGGTGAATAAAGTATTTTATTTCCCTTTACCCAAAAGTGTGTGTTTATTGACATGAAATGCTTTATTTTTACTATCAAAAAGAGAAGTTCTGGATCCTGAAGACTAAAATATTGATTAGCCATTATGAAGGTTACAGTATTACTAACTTAATTGTGTTTCTACATAAGAATGCTCCATTGGGGGCTGGGAAAGTGGCTCAGTGGTAGAGCACTTGCCTTGCATGCTCAAGGCCCTGGGTTCGATTCCTCAGCACCACATAAGCAAAAAGAAAAAAGCCGGAAGTGGCGCTGTGGCTCAAGTGGTAGAGCGCTAGCCTTGAGCTGAAGAGCTGAGGGACAGCGCCCAGGCCCAGAGTTCAGGCCCCACTACTGGACCCAAAAAAAAAAAGAATGTTCTATTGGACTTCAATGAGCACTACTGTTTATGTCTTTGAATAATAACGAGAGTATGTATACATACATATATATATATAAAGTGTATATATACTATATATTATGTTACATATATATATCTTTCAGTTGGGCCAAGAGATTATATGCACATATATATATATATATATATATATATATATATATATGTCACATATATATATATATGTATGTATAATGGAGAGACAGAGACCATTCCAGAGCTTGAACTCAGGATCTCAAGCCTCCTAGGCTTGCTCATGTGGCTGGTGCTCTACCATTTGAGCAACATCACCAGCCCCACTTTTTGCTGTTTACTTTGGAGATGGTTTTAAGGCAGACATTTCTTCCATGGTTGGCTTAAAAGCACAATTTTTTTGAATCTCAGCCTCTCAAATATCTAGGATTGCAAGCATGAGCCACTGGCACCCAGCTGAATGTGTAGATAGATATGAAAGTTGACCAGAAACAAAACTCTGATGCTATTTTTATGCCATTTGTATCATTTGTTAGCTATTATCAATTACTTTACTGATCATTACCTCCTAAGTGTCAGTGTTGCATGAATTTATGTGGAAGAACCAATGTATATGCTTATATAACTGGAATCACACTGAAAATGAGCCCATGTGTTACAAGAGATATCATTTATCAATTGCTGTATTGGTGCTCTGTGTCAGTAGCAATTATGAAACCTCCCATACACTAAGCCATTTAAAGGAAATTACCAACAACTTTCTGAAAAGGGGGCTCTTTTATTCAAGTTTATAAATAAAGAAGAACACGGAGTATTACCACAAAATTGCATGGCTTAAAATGTGAAATCTTTCAGATATTTCACTTAACATGATGTCTCTAGTTCTATCCATTTTTCCTGAGATTCCGTTCTTCTCTATGAAGACACAAAAAATCATTGTGTATACATGCTACATTTTCATTGTCTGTTTATCTGCTCATAAGCTGATTCAATAACTTGACTATGGGGAGTTGTACCATGATAATAATAAAGATACCAGCAACGCCAGTGGAGACAAACTCTACTAGATTCTTTGGTGATATACCTGCCAATGGTAGAGCTGGGCTATCAGACTCACTATTTCCAATGTTTTGAAGAGCCTCTATACTAATTTTTATGAGGCCAAGATAATTTGAATGTCTGATAACAGTGAATAAAAGTTATTTTTCCCCACATCCTTTCATGCACACAGGTTCATCAGTATCTTATCTGTTTATTTTCTAGCTGGTAGCCATCCTGACTGAAGAATCTCAATGCAGTTTGATTTACATTTTCCTTTCAGCTAAGACTGTTAAATCTTTCCATGCATTTATTGGTCATATGTACTTTATTTGAAGAGTTCCATTCCAATGTCCATTTATTGACTAAATTATTTGTGTTCTATATTATAATCCTCTTTCAGGAAATTATTTGGCAGAGATTTTTTTTCTCCCATTCTATAGGATGTCTCTTTGTGATATTTTTTTCTTTTGCTGTGCAGAGGCCTTCTAATTTGAAGCAATGACTCTTGTCAATACTTGCTCTAATTTCCTGAGCTATTTGGAGTTGGTTTTTTTTCAGATGATAACTGCCTATGCTTAAATTTTGAATTATTTTAACTGTTTTCTGGCACAAAAACATACATACAGACCAGTGGAGTTGATCCAATAACAATAAGACCATCGAGTTTCTTCAGTTATCTGAAGAAAATCGTCAACAAATCATATTGAGAAAAATTTCTTTAACAGGTGGGTCTGAAAAACTGGATTCTCACATGTCAAAACTGAAAGAAACCTTCCTTCCATGCATGTGAAGCCATTGTGTGTCATATGAACCTTTTCGATTCATTATGTGAAATAAAATTAATTTCGCTGGACTTCTGGAATAAACTAGTGAAATCATTATCTTTCCCTTAAATCTATAGTGTTCCTATTGTTCACAAATTGGCTTCTGCTCTAACAGTCTCTTCTCAACAAGGGCTCTTATTCTGTAAAGCTACTCCGCCCATTATTTATTTATTATTATTTGAGCTTCTTTATCTTTCCATCTGCTTGTGAAAACTAATTGGATGGAAGTAACTTATAAAAAGTAGCATTTTGAGAGTGTAAACAGAAAATGAAAGTGATGTCAGCTGTGTGATCATTAAAACACAAAGTTCTGGTATATTAATCTTGATATACATGATTGGAAAGGTCAAGATGCTAAGAAATGCTCTCATTACAGAGGGAAAAATCTTCCAAGCGAACTAATCAAGGGTTCGCAAATGATGACAGGGATTGAAACCTTGACACAAATATGTTTTGACAGTAGTCAAGGGATTCAGAATAAGAGTCTATAATTGAATCGCTAATTCTAAGAAAAGGATGTACAACCAGAAATAGTTTTGCATAAGGTGGAACAAATAAGGTGGCCAGTACAAATGAGGCAGATTAAGACAGTGACTGAATTTCAAGATGTCTACAATTGATTCTGATAAAGGAAATGATTGGAATTGATGATACATTAGGATAAATGTGGCTTGTGTGGCATCTTTAAACTTATACTTTGCAGTCTAGTTATAGAAGTCTAACCACAGAAGGAAATAACAGGATTATATTTGTTCACAGTGGCATAACACACAAATAAAATATTTACAAAGAACACCAGTGTCACATTCTATGAAACATATTTCAAACAAAATAGTGCAACTTGAAAAGTATGGTGTCTACTTATTCTAAGGCCTCCTGTGATTTATTTTAATGTCACAAAATACTTAATTTAAAATTAGACATAAAAACTAAACATTTTGAGAAAAGTTCACAGCAATATAGTCACTTAAGGGTTTTAATAAACTCTCAGATTTTCCAACTTAATATTCCTCCTTAACATAACCTTTTTTTGTTATGTTTAGAACTCTTTGAAAACACTACTTTTGTTCAGAGAATTTCAATCTTTGTAGTTTTGATTAAGTTTATTTTCATTGATATATAGAAAAACAAAATTGCCCATATGAATGGAGTAATATGATGTTTCAATAAAAATATGTATATTATGTACATTTAAATGCAATCAGACATACTTATCTTTTAAAAGTCATATCTCTATGTTGAAAGCTCTTCAAGCACTTTCTTCTCACCTTTTAAAATATACTATACATATTTCTTATCTACAGAAACCCTGTTATACAGTGACCCAACAGAACATTTTGCTATTCAGAGTAACATTGTAACATTGACCAGATTTTTCTGGTCTTCCTCCTCATGATTCTCCCGGCTTTCAGCCTGCCAAGAGAATGATGGTACGATCACTTACCAATGTATATAAATGAATGCTATCACATGTACATTAATATTTTCATATGGATGAGCACACATAGCTCCCATGTATTTCCAAATCCTCAGTACTATGAAAAGACATTTTAAAACATAAATCCACAAAGCTGAGAACAACAGGAGAATAGAAAGCTTATAAAGCAATTTCTTGTTGAGAACATACTGATCTCTATAGAATATAGAAGAAAAAGCAGTCATGCTCCAATAAAACAAACTTTTCTATATATTCATGTACAGACATGTTTGCATACACTCTCTGAGAGTTATGATAATGTAGTATCTTTGATTATTTTGAGAGAGATTAGGTAGCTAGTGGTTTCCCATTTTATCTTGTTATTTTTAATTATTCAACATGTATATGTTTTATTTAAATTTAACAAAATAAAATAAATATACTATAGCAATCATGACAAGGTGGGTGTCATGCTTGGCTCATGACTGTAATCCTAGTACTGGTAAAATGGAGATTGGAAGGGATAAGATTCAAGGCAAAAAGTCCAAGCAAAAAGTTAGAATCAGGTTCCAACTCAACACCCGCACCGACGTTGTAAAGCTCAATTTTGGACATGTCAATTTGTACTTCTCATTGTTGCAACAGGTCCACCTGTATCCTTAAACAACTGGTTTTCCCCCATCTCCTCCACAAGTTATACTGACATCAAATATAGTGAGAGCAGGGGTTATACTGTGGGGGAGGGACATACAAAGCAACAAAGAGATAATCTTATAAATGCGTTAGAAACACATGCATGAAAGAAAAAAACATTAAAATACATATCTAAGGGTTCATTTTCCTGACATCACATTATCTGACCTTTACCACTTGACTCATATATATTTCTGTGATACTTTTAACTCCAATTAACCAACAAAAAGCTGAAGTAGAGGTAAGGCTCAAGTGGTAGAATTCCAGCATTGTGCACAAAAGCTAAGTAATGATGCCTAGGCCCCTGAGCCCCAGCACACATACACACACACACACAAACACACACACACACACACACACACACACACACACACACACACACACCATATGTATTTATGGTACTACCATCTTAGAATTCATGATGTGAAGGAACAAACCATCTTATGAGTTAGTTCAATTTCAGCAAATTATGAACATATCATTTCTAGCTACATCTAAGCTAAGATGTAAACCTTATGTGATTATATTAACTTATATGTGTGTTATTTCAACAAAAAGGATTTCCATAGCTCTACATGTATGTGCCGAGGAGAGCATCATGAATAACCCTCCTTGTAAATGAAAAAAAATGAATTCTTTCCAATAGGATAAATTTGAATATGTAAAGAAAATAGAGAAGATAAAGAAATGGATTTATTGAACATGACCGTAATTACCCCAGGGGACCAGAACAAGACCACTTCCCAGTGAGGATTCTGTTGATCTAGTTTGTGATACTTGCCTATGTATTATTTTTCTGCACTTAGCATTTTCTGCCACAAAGACTAAACTCTCAATGCCAGCAAAATGAGTCAGTAATAAGAGGATTATTCTTGTATAAAATGGATCATTGTCAGCTCTATTGTCAGCACCAATTCAGAAAATTATGTCTACTTCAAACTGTATAATTAACTCTAAAATGCAATAAACAAATATTTGTAAAAAATACCTTATTACTTAAAATAAGATTTTTGGTAATTTGTAGCCTCCCAAAGGAATATAGTTTGAATAAGTAGAATATCATACCATACAAGTTCATGGAAATGTGGGAGAGAAAAACATGGCAAGAGTTAGCACAAATGTTATAAGTTCTATGATGCTACTGTGACTTAGAATTTTGAAAGCATATTGTGTTCAAATTAAAGATCAACTTAATAAAACTTAGACACGTATTTCTATTAGAGAAATATTCAAAGGGAAATTATCCCAGTAGTAGCATACTATTCTTTCAAACAGAGCATAGCTGACATCCTGTTCATGACACTATTAAAACTACACACTGTAGGAAAAAGAAAAGTGGAAGTTTGGGTTGCAAAATTTATGCTTGCTCCAAATACAAATTATGCTGCTATTTTGGAATGCACAAACTCCTCCCCTTTGCTACCAATGACTGAATAAGACTTTCTAGGATATTGAAAATATTGGCCATGTACTGAACCTCACAGCATTATCTGGACAGCACTTGATTTGACTCCAGCACATTGCCTTTCACCAGGAATACATCCATTCTCCTTGAGTCTCCATCATCATACTGAGCAAGAGGAGATCTCATCACCATGTGTTCTTCCTGCCCTTTTCTTGGCAACTGTTGGACTCATACTTACATAACAGTCAGCAGGACAGATGGTCCTCAAGAAAGGAAAAGGCATGACTTGTCTCTTTTGGCATCGCAAGACCTGACCCATTGCTTTCATTAGGAATCTTAAAAGAAAAGGATCTGAAATGACAGTTGACCCTCTCTCCTTTCTTTCTATATTCAGCTTTTCTAGCAGCATGCAAAAGTCCAATCAGAATGAACTGTGCAACACTTCCTTATATCCTCCTATATCTTTGTGGAAGACATTTATATGTTAGAGGAATTGATTTTGATGGATATTCTGACTAAATAACCTAAAATTTAATTTGCCCAAATAAAATAGATAAGTTAATAGAAGTGCATCTGTTTTAACTCTTAATGAGATGTAAGTAGAAATGATAGATTCATAATTTGCTGAAGTTGAACTAACTCCTAGGATGGTCTGTCATGTGACATAATTAAACTCATTGTGCCTGGAACAGAGGATTCAAGATGGTGGTACCATTAAGTGCATATATTTGCCTTTGGATTGGAGTCCTGAATCTACCAAATGTGGCATATATACTACTATCCAACTCTTTGACAGAAGAAAATGCCAAATTGCTTTATGTATTGCCAGAGCAATACATAAATATAAATAAATAGCTATTTTAGAAAGCAGTTATCAGACATAGCTGAAGAATTCCTCAATTCCTTGCAGACAAAATTCAGAAAACCAGATTTTTCTTCCCTTTGGATTGATTATAAATTAACAAAAATAAACCACAGAAACCCACATTTTCATGGATGCTTTTTATTTATCTCATTACCAAGAACCTTTTAATTTGCAAAGAGTTTCTTATGGCAAACAAATACCTCTTACCCCCCACTTCAGAAGATGTAACAGCAGATGAAAGAGAAGTGTAATTGGTTGGATCTCCTTAGGACATCAACATTAGTTGGGGAACAATTATAAAAGTAATTGACTATACTTTCCCCAGCTTCGGGAGGGGATCATTCTGAAGGCCTTCTTACTCTGAGGTTCGCATTATTAACATTCATCTTCTGCTGTGTTCACATGTGTTAGGCTTTCATCCCTCAAAGGCATTTAGCATTTTCTCTGGGATTCAAAATACAACCAAAGTAGTAACTTGGTTACTGCTGTCTGCAATTTATCCTTCAGAACCAGAATTCTTCAGTAAAACAAAATATATTGTCCCTGCTTTGATATATTCATGCTTTTCTATATCTGAGAATCTGCATCAAACAAAGAAATTTTCTGTCGTGATGATATACAGATACTGTCTGGTGATCAGTAATTGATGAATTCAATGTCTCAAGATTAATGTATCTATTTAATTATATTAACTCTATCACTTAAGTTTACAGAAAGAAATTGAAGATATTAGAAAGTTCCTATGTATGCGGTTATTATTATTAAAATATTGTATTATGGTTCACACCTAGAGATATGATGGCTATTTTCACTAGAATCTGTGCTTTATTAATATTTTATCATTTTTCCTATTAAGCACAGCACCTGTATTTTATCATCAAGCCCTCTCAGGCTATTCCTGCCTGTGAGAGGTTTCAGACGTCCCTTGATCTAGTTGACTTTGACAGTTTTGAGAAGGGCCAGTCAGGAATTCTTTGAAACTATCACTCAAATGCAGTCATTCTGGTGGCATTTTCCCGGTTAGGCTGGGATTAAGACATTTATGAAGAAGACTTCAGAGTTGACGCGATATCCTTTCACATCACGTGAAGAGTAGAAACTATCAGGATGACTTCTTTCTGCTGATAGGAATTATAACCCCTTATCAAAAAAGTTGTTTTTATCATTTTTCCCCATATACTTATTTTTAAAAAGAAGCAAATATGAGTAGTTCACGGTTTATATAGGGGAGAATTGTATCTCCAACTTATTAAAGGTGGAATTTACACACAAGTTATTTGGAACTATTTTTCCTAGAAAATCTACATACTTCCACTTACTGTTCAATCATTTTAACTTCTTGAGTATTCATGCTATGTACTCTAATTTTTGTTGCTATCTCCTGTTGAAATTCTCTCATTGTTTAAGACTAAGAGAAGGCGTTGGGGAAGTGCATAGACTGAAGCCCAGAAGAAGTGTTCACAGACAGAAGTCTCCACAGGCTACCTCGTGGTGTGGTTCCAGAGAACCAATGGTGATGATCGGAGGCACTTCAGAACAAAACAGAGAGATAGTCATATTAGCATTTCTAAGTAGAAGCACAGAAATGGCTTGTCCCCCAAGCATTTCACAGACAGAGTCCAGGAATTACCCACAACCTGATCACACACCTTTGGTGAAACACCCCTCATCCGTGTGGATTACTGTGACTCGCTCTTGCGAGTTTTTTCCTTGACTGGAGCTAAGCATCACTTAAAGGTAGCTACTATGTGTCACCTGGCTGCCCAGATTCTTTTCAGTGTAGCTTCCTTCAGAGAGCCGAGACTATGCTTCTTCTGAACCTAGAACATTCCATTGCAAGGAAATGGATGGAACTAGAACAAATCATGTGGCATGAGATAAGCTAGGTTCAGAGAGAAAAATGATGCATATTCTTCCTGATATTCAGAAAGTAGATCTAAAATGCACTGATATATAATAAATTGTGCATGGTTCTAGATATACACAGTGAGACCATGGAGGACACACTTAAGGGAGAAATACAAAGGTGCAATGCCTACATGCCTCCTCATATTTACATAAAATAATATAGATTATTCCATGTAGTATTTTATGTATATTATGTGTTATTTTATGGATTATGTATATTATATATATATAAGTAAACTCCAAGATATGGAAACAAGACTTCTCTTCACTTTTTTGCCTTAAAATTTTTATATTTTTATTTTTTGATGACTCTGTCTTCTTTACCTTATATATGGTGTATTCAAATGTATATCTTCTGAAGGGTTGGGGAAGGATACAAAATTCCAAGGAAACAGGGTGAAAAAAATGCAGCAGTGGAGTTCACTGGAGATTAGCGAAAGTAAACTATACAACTCATGGGTGGAGATGGGAGGGAGGGACTGGATGAGAATGAGAAAACAGAAGACACTGCATGAAAGGAAATGAATGCATTACCTGACTCCTGTCATTGTAATCCCTCTCTACATCACCTTTGTAATACCATAAAGTAAATCAATTTCCAAAAGAAAGAAAATTCCATTTATACAGTCAAACACTGATGTATCTGAATGGTGGCTTTTATATTCTATTAATTTTCATCTCCTAGAGGCAGAACATTAGGGATTTCTACTCTGCCCTGTAGACTTATTACCAGAAACAAACATCTGTTGGTTTTATTCTACCAAACATCTACCAGTTATATTGGTTTAATTTTATTAGTCAGCTTTAATATTATCACATTTCTTCCAACCACTTTAGTTCTTTTACATATTTTTCTTATATTAAATGTGGCTTTAAAATATATTCCAATAATTCAGCTTATTTGAATTGTCCAGGAGTGTATTTCTTTCAGCTGAACTGTTTCAGCACAGTGTCAGCTGATGAAATCTTACTTTCCCAGGGAGAATAAGAATTGACTTCTGTGATGTATTCCTTGGGGCATCATGGACCCGGATTCAATCCCTACCTCTCAACTTTGGTTTTGTACAACAGAAATATCAGTAAGAAATTGACTCCAAACCCCACATAAAGCAGTTTCTTCTCTGTTTATAAATTCTTGAGGTACAACTTTTTGTTTTGTAACATACAGAGCCTAGAGACATTTCCTTCTATTGGGTTAGAATAAGTTATGCTTCTTTTTCCTGGGGTGATTTTCTTTTATGATCCCAGCTGGAGTGTAGTTCTCACTTTCATCCCCAAAGTTACATCTTTTCAGGGTCTTGTCCTGTGTGTCTTTTTTTTGGAATAGTAAAAGGCAGACCTCTAAGTCATTCAGGGCAGCAAATGCCTGCCAGGTAGTTCCAGCTTTAGGGAAAATCAGATTCTATCTCTGTTTTCTGTTAAGTTTTTGCCATTGGGGATTGCTCTGTTTATTCCAAGTTGACTTTTGTATCTGAAAGACTTTTGTTATATTTTCTCTGATATCTCTAGGTATTTTATAGTATGAGAACTTTTAGAGTATTTTCTCCACTGCATTGTTTTTGGACACAATTGAATTTATTTTTAAATTAATAACATGAATTATTGTGCACCAATTCTTTTGACAGACAAGAAAGAAGGAGACACAAAGAACTGCTCCAGTTTCTGCATTAATTAGTTTCCAAACCCAAATTCAAGTCTTTGGAAAACAGCTGCAAGTTTTATCTCCATTAGACAAATTATGTATGTGTAATATGCCTTTCCGAGACAACAGAAGGCCTGCATAGACGCTCTGAGGGCTGTCAACTTGTTTCAGAGAGGACTCAAACTTGGAGTGCTTGCATGAACTCAGGGATTTTCCTTTCTTAAAGGATCTTCCCAATAATCATGTAGGAATTTTAAGCAAGAAGAGCATTAAGTAACTAGTAGAGAAACCTGGCAGAGAATGGATTCAATTGAACATCTCCAGTGAAGGAAGTTTCCATTATTATGTATCTCCTGATGGAATGGAGTGAGAAGAGTCCAGTAGGCCAAACAGTTCTACCAGCAATTTAGGCCCCCATCCAACACAATTGTATAGCAAAGCCAGACAAAGTCAAATGCAGCAATGTCTTATAAATTAATACATCTCTTGAAATACATCATATTCCAGACAAAAAGATAAATAAAAATGAAGAAGATTCAGGACAATGCTGACCTTGGAATGGACTCTGAGATTTTTTTGTTGTTGTTCTTAGAAAGTATGATTTGGCACAAAGGGTAACATTTGAATAGGAACTATGGCTCATATAGTAATAGCATATCAGTGTCAAATATCAAATACTTTGACAAATTTAGGTAAAAAATTAGAATATCTTCATTTTATTACTAGTAGGAAAGAGAAAAATTCCCAACACAATGTTAGATAATTTAAACAAAAGTCATATACATATAGTTGTAAATATGTGTATGTATAGTTTTATATATATATATATATATAAAATTTATAGTGAGAATGAGAAAGGGACAGAAAGAGAGAAAGAGGGAGGGAGGAAGGAAAGGGAAGAGAGAGTGATTAAAGATGGAGAGGCAAGCAAGCGAAGGGAAATATAAAAATTGGTAAACTTGGATAAAATATATGCTCTAGTTCATTTTAGTATTCTCATAGCTTTATCCTAAGTTGAAAACTATTAAAAACTGTAAACAAAATCACTAACAGATAATAAGAAGCAGAAGCACAACCCACTGAACAAATAGCCAAAGTGTCAACACCTGAGCCTTTGCCTCTCAAAATGTCCCCTTTCCCAATTTGCACAAAGGCTTTCCCAGTCTGAGGATTCCTCCATGTTCTGCTCCAAAGCTTGTGGAATTAATCCATTCATTAAATAAATGATTGTGTGCCCCTGTTCCATGCCAGGCCATTTCCTAAGCTTGTGGGCACAGAACAGTGAACAGAATCGACAATGCTTTTGCTTGTATGAGAGTTTACATTTCAGCAGAGGGTGACAGAAATCAATCAAATAAAGGAATATTTACAGAGTTCTTGATACTAACAATTTCTAGGAAGGAAAATGCACAATGGCAAGCAGACATAGAGTCAGTGTGACAAATGCACGTTTTTTAAACTTGGTATTTTTGTTTTTGTTTTTTGTGTTTGCTTTGAGTGGATAAGAAAATATCTCTGACAAAATGGCGGCAGCAATGGAGGCAATGAAAAAAAATCTTCAGGAATTATAAGACAAGAGCATTCCAGGAAGAGCAAAGACTCAGAGATGAAGTCTACTTACCTATGATGAGGAAAAGAAAAGAGCAGGGAAAGGAGAGATGGGGAAGGGAGGGATGGGAAGTAACTGTGGTACTGGTGGTAGGTTATTTTCCCCAGCTAAAACAAGGAGGACACATGATTCTAAGATTTCAGCCTTGGCTTTGTTGGAATCCCTTGGGAGAATTTTAAAAACATACCACTTTCTAATCACATGACTAAAGACTGTGATTTAAGGTACCTGTGCTTCTTAACTAGCATCAAAATTCTTATAGAACCCACCCGTCCCTGACTAATTCCAGTGGCTACTTGAGTATGGAAATGATGGCAGATGGTCTTTAGGCCATGGTATTTCACATGTTTTTCCCCTAAGTATGATAGGAGGAATCCTTTTCAGGATTTAAGAATTTGCTAGAATATTTTAAATTGCTTTCAAAAAGGATCCTGGGAAATAGATTGGGGAATAATCAGATGGCAAAGGAGCAGAGATTCTCTCCTGCCAGGGATGGCTGTTGGTTGGGTGAGGTTTGTGAGGTGGAGGTAGGGAGCAGTGGGCAGACCCCAGTCCTTCTCTTTGTACCACAGACACAGGCAGCTATGGGCTGAAGGTTCACATCCTCCAAAAGCTGAGTATTGAAACCTAATCTCCAGACGATATGTAGAAGTGGAGTGTTGGGATGCTCTTAGGATGAGATTTAGATTGTGAGGGTGGATCATTCATGAGTGGAATTGGTACCCTTTTAAGAAAAGGCCCAGAGAGTTCTCTTACCCCTTGCAGATCACTGTGAGGAGGTGCCATCTAAAAAGCCAGGAAATGGGCTTAGACATCAAATTTGTGGATTTAAAGGGTTGAGAAATGTGAGGAAGAAAATCCTTTTACAAGAAGTGCACATGGATACTCTGATTAGTAAATACTTAAAACCAGTGGTGTGAGGAAAGAGACTCAAAATCTGATGTTTCTCTGAAAAAAATCCACAAAAAATATCTTTCTCATTTTCTGACATTGAGAACAAAGGGAAAAATGTCATTAGGTGAAATCAGAAATTGTGCTTTTACATATTAATTTGGAATGGTCCCACTCAAAAGTTGACTGTCCAGTCAAGAATGAAGCAAACTGAACTCACTAGTCTATAAAACTAATATTTACACATGATTCCTTCAAACACATAAGAATGTTCATATTGATTTTCACCTCTTTCAAAATTGCATTTTTACCTATACAAGTAAAGAACTTTATGGATAATATCTCTTTTTGAATCTTTCATTGTTTTGAGTGGTGTTGATACATCATAAACATTCACTTCTGTATGAAAATATATTCCAGTATTATACTCATCAAACAGCAACACAAGAACAGAAAACAAGTCAGTCACAGAACTACTCGGGAATTGAAACAGATGAGAGCTGTATTATGGAGAAACTGAGGACTGACTCATACAATTATTTTTCTACATAGAAGAGGCCTCGCTATTGTTTCTAGAAGTTAGGTGTGAAAGCTTGCTGGCCTCTGGTATTCCTCCAGGGTCTAGGCCTCGTATCAAATTCTAACTTCATCTATGTCTACCATTGGAAGACCCCACAGTGGACAGGCCCTCCTATCAGAGCAGACGGTCTGTTGTTATCTCTGACCAGTGTGAAGTTGAGACAATCCGTAAGGGAATCACACACTTGATACTATTTATAGTGAGTGCCCTCTGAGTCAATGACAAACCTCAGCAGTCTACAAGCAAACTCTTGATAAGATAAAATAAATCAGACAAACTCCTAAGTAAATTAAAATTTGAAATGTTTGTAGTGGTTTGCCTTTTTTTGTTTCAGAAGCAGAGTACAAATTAAAGTTTTAAAATCAAGAACTGAAAAAAAAAACCATGTATTCTAAGAGAGGACAGGTATGACTCAATCCTACTGTCAGAAATGAAGCTTCAGGTATTCACAGGCCTCCTCAGAAAGCAGAATCTCTTAAATTCAACAGAACTCATGACATTTCCTCTAACACTGGTGTATTGGCATGTTTAATGTCACCTCATAAACTAGGAAGACATTAATTATTGGAGAATATGAGTAAATAATGTTCATATGATATGAGATTACAACCACAGGTTCAAGCTATCTGCTTAAATATGTTCATCTGTTCCTACAATTTTTGGTTAATCCCAGATTATTCCATCATCTGTTAACTTTCTCTAGCATGATTCAGGGGGTAGAGAGGTGTTAAAAACTGTGGGTGAGAATTCAAGGTACAGGTAAAACATGTTCTCTGTGAAACCATTTTTATTAGCTAGTTTGAAGGTAATGCTATTTTATTCATTGGAAAATGCCTTAATCAACTTTACTGAACATGAGTATCCTGCAAAATAGTAGAACATAGAAATAGCTATCCCCAACGGGTGTAGATATTACTTTACAGGTTTCACATTCGTTTGGAAGGAATAAGCTTTGCCTGGTGCCCTAGCTCAAAGATACATGACCCTGATTCAGACATCTGGGTACCCACTCTGGGTGTTGTAAAGCCCTAGCAAGACAATCACCATTTTGTGCATAAAAGCTTCAATTTGAGGCCAGGCCTATTTTCAGCATATGAGCTTAGGTCCCCAGAATGACCACAGATGTCCCACTTGCACCCTACCCGATAAATCCCCCTAGCAACAGGCAATGAGCTAGAAGGTGGAAAGTCCCCAGAGTCCTGAGACTCCAAGTGTTGCATTGCCAGCATATTTTTTGTGGTTTAGCTTGCTGCCCTATCTAATGAGACTGTTACAAGACTGATTAAATGTCTGCTAACATTGGTAAAGAATAAACAATTGTACTAACCAATAAGAATGTGACAAAATTTACTAACCTGTAGCTACCCAATTGTTAGCCAATCATGTAACTGCTAAGTTTAACCCTCTTCCCCCTCCTTTACTTGGCCGGGCTCGCAACTCTGACCCGCTGCATTGGTGATGGTTGGGAGTCCAGGCTTGAGCTTGCAATAAATGACTCTTGTGTGCTTGCATCGGAATCGGCTCCTTGGTGGTCTTTGCAGGGGTCCCTATCTTGGCACAACAGTATCCCAGGCTGGGCTCAAACTAGTGAAACACTGGGCTTTGTCTCCTGAATGTGTTGCCACACAGTGTTCTAAGTGAGATTTTTTTTCTTTTTGTCAGGCCTGAGGTTTGAACTCAGGGTCTGGGCACTGTTCCTGAGCTTCATTTTTGCTCAAAGATAGCACTCTACCACTTGAGCCACAGTGCCACTTCTGGTTTTTGTCTGTGTATGTGGTACTGAGGAATTGAACCTAGGGCTTCATGCATGCTAGGCAAGCATTCTACTGCTAAGCCACATTCTCAGCCCTCTAAGTGAGCTTTTCAAGGTCATATAGAAGATGATGGCTGGAATTCAAACCAAGGTCTACACTCCTGCATAGTCTGTTCCGTATTCCTTTCTCGCCGGCTCTCATGAGCAGCCAGAATAGTAGTCAAGAGTGTTTGCGAAGGGCTACAAGTCCCAAAGTTATAGGGCACTGGCATGTATCTATGATTGCCTTCATAAAAAGAAAAATGTTACTTCCTTTCACTATGATTTTTCTTGCTGTGCAAAATACTCCATCCCATTTTGATTTTCAAGCTTGATATATGTGAGAGAAAAACAAAGCAAAACTTAGACATTAAGAAATTCAAGCCAATCACCAGCTAGTAATGTATGTAATCCTAGTTACTCAAGAAGTGAAGATTGAGAAGATTGCAGTTCTAGGCTAATCTGGTAGGTAGGGAGGAAGTTTATGACCTCCTGTATCAATAATGGGTGTGGGGGGGAAGGGGAGTTGAGGGGGGGGTGGGGGGGTATTGAGCAGTCATCTCACCTGTCTGGAGAAACATAAATAGGAGGATTGAAGTCCAGACCAGCCCAAACAGATGTGAGACTCTGTCTAAAAAGAACCAAAACTAAAAGGACCAGAAGTGTGGCTCAGGTAGTAGTGTGCCTGATTAGAAGGCCCAAAGCCTTTAGTTTGAAACCCAGTACTAAAGAAAATAACAAAAAATACACTCACAAAATAATATTCAAGGCTATGTCATAGCTCAAGCATTCCATCACATGGCACAAAGTCCTGAGTTCAATAGGAAATAATAATAGGAAAAAAGTAAAATGAAAGGCAGACATGAGGAAAGGAAGGAAGGAAGGAAGGAAGGAAGGAAGGAAGGAAGGAAGGAAGGAAGGAAGGAAGGAAGGAAGGAAGGAAGGAAGGAAGGAAGGAAGGAAGAAAAAAAGAAGGAAGGAGGAAAGGAAGGAAGAAGGCATTGATTTGCAAATTGTCCTATGCAGTAACTTATAGGACACACAACATTTTTTATGGAGAAACAAATACCTGCATAGTTGAGGAATTGTACCTTTGCAAGGGCACTCTGACTCTCCGTCTTCTACAAATGACAACCAACTTCACACCTGAAGCTTTCCAGCTTACCCAGCTATAATCCCTGTGATCCCTGCCAGCTTGGCCTTCCCTACTGGCTGTTAAGAATCTATTACAGCCTTCTCTTCTTTTAACTGCATTTTAAAAACTTACTTTTTGTAAGAAAAGAAAATGAGCAGAAAGGGTGGACTCAACAGAACAGCAGGTGTTGTTTGGGAGGAAAGTCTGGGAAGGGCCACCAAGTGTTCAGCCTGGCTGAAGCGGAAGTGCACACTCCCTTCCAACTGAGGAATCTGAATATTAGGCAGAAAAAGTGAAGTCAGGAGGAGCAGATGCAGGGGGATGGGGGGAGGAGATGGAGGCAGTCTGGGGGAGAAGTATTATTTTGACTGAGTTTCGAAGTCTCAGCAGCATCTGTGTTTGTAGTGTCAGTATCAGCACGAGCCTTGATCTCAGGCTGCTTATATTAAGAGAGGTATTCTAAAATTAGTTGTGTTCTTGGTTGCACTCTAGGCTTGGTGTTCCCACAAAAAAAAGTCATGAGAATTTCATGTTTGCTAGCGTACAAGTAGGCAATGGTCTATGTCCTTAGCGATCAAATTCAACATTTCCATTAATTTTTTCTTTTTCTCAGTTGAGCTTTTATAAATTGTCTTTTACTCTTCACATATCTGCTTGGAAAGGAAGATCTGGAGGTTTTTCCTGGTTAATATACATTTTTTTTTAATGGAGCCAAAATGGAATGGCTGTGCTTTGCGAGCTTAGCTGCTATTGACAGCTGCAGTGAGAACAATGTACAAATGGAAACTGCTTAGAACAATAGCTGGGATCAATTACATGGCAATAACCGCTCAGAGACAACCACACCTGCTTTCCATCCATCCTTATTAACAAGCCTAATTCAAAATCACAAGTGCTAGGGAGAAAAACTCACCATTACCAGCTGGTATACACAGACGTCAAAACAAATGTCACCGGGGTAAGAAACCCAGGTTTTCTATGACCTGTAAGTGTACATACATGGACCACATTAGATCAGGTGTGTTGGAATCCCTCTGATGGCATTTTCTATATGCAAGCCCACCGTGGGTGTGGGAGTAAGTGGGAGTGAGGAGAGGGAATTTGTAAAGCAAGTTGATCTATGAGACTAGGGGGTTTGTATATTTTAGGAACTCTTTTGTATCTTTGATGCAATATCTAGAGATAATTTTTAGTGTCTCATCTTTGATAAGGAACAGGCCAATTTGGTATATCAGAACAGCAAACAAGGACCCATTGTCTTCCCAGCTGTGAGAATTGGCACTCATTATCTGAGGAAACAAAGCTATGAGGGAGAATTGAAAAAAAAATTCAACATTCTCTCAACGAAGAATGGTCTTTAACACGAGAGACAGGAGGGTAGCTTATCAGAACATCTTCTCATACAGCTCACAACAGTAGTTTTGTGCCATGCCAACTCAGTTACCTATCCCTTGAAATAAATTCCTGGTCAGGAGAACATTTGGCAAACACATGCTTAACACGTGCAGAACACCTGCTAAGTCATAGCGCGTGATCTGTCGTTGAAAGCAAAAGCAGGTAAGGGCCTTGAGGAAGAGCAGAAGAAGATCAAGTGAGAGCCAGGCCACAGTCATTACTGATGAGGAAAAATCTGAAAAGCACTTCTTTTCTATGTTATGCATTTTGTATTTTTATCATTGAGTGGGCTTTCTAGAATTGAACCTAGGCTTTAGTGCACCTAGGCGTTGCTCTACTACCGAGAAACACTCAGTTCTGTATTTTTTTCTTCAAATGGGAGAAATATTTCCTTTCCTATATCATTTTCCAGAAATGAAGGATTGAATGCATTATACACTGTGTATGTTTAATATGAGTGCTCGGATGCAAACCTTTAATTGCATTTGGGGGGGTCAGTGAAAACAGGATGCACAATGTTGCTTCAAAAGCCCTCAAGCTGTAAATATTGCACTAGACTATGGTATTCATATAGTTAAACAGCTCACCTTAGTGTGTTTTCTGGTTTAATCCATGCATTATAAGAAGAGTGTTGAGTTAATATCATATAGGAAATCCAAGATACTCTGTACTCATCAAATGACAATTTGAACTGGAACCAATTTGTACAACTACTTAAGAACTAAAAAATAAATTTAACAAAAAATAAGACTTCATCTTAAATAAATATAGCCAGGCACTGGTAGCTCACACCTGTAATCCTAGGTACTCAGGAGGCTGAGATCAGAAGATCATGGTTCAAAGCCAGCCAAGGCAGGAAAGTCTGTGAGACTCTTATCTTCAATAAACCACCAGAAAACTGGAAGTGGTGCTTTGGCTCAAGTGATAGAGCACTAGCCTTGAGCTGAAGAGCTGAGGGACAGTGCCCAGGCTCAGAGTTCAAGCCTCGTGACTGACCAAAATAAATAAGTAAATAAATAAATAAAATATAAAATGGAATTAAAGTCCCTATGGGGAAAATGAAAATGAAAAATGTTTGACTGGAAAGTTCATGAGAGAAACCAGGGAAATGAAAAACTGCATAATTTTTATAATATTCTTAATTTGACCAGAGCTAAAAAGAAGTTGAGCATTTCACATATTTAGCTAAAGTAACATCTGAGTGAAATAACTGAAAGTTCATTATATTTGAGATAATTTAAGAACAACAACATTATAATGGTAAAAAGCAGAATAAATATTAAGTTGACTGTGGTGTTACTATTAAATATCTGAGTTACTCATCTGCCTTTTAATAACAAGAATTGTGAAGATGCTACCATTATAGTTAATGCCTCAGGCTCTTCCACATACTGTACACAATTGTACTATTTTAATACAAAACTTTGCTGTCTTCATGCATGTGTGTGTGTGTGTGTGTGTGTGTGTGTATGTGTGTGTATAAAATAGTTGTTGATTTTTGTTTAAGGTCAAATTTGTGAGTTATTCCACAGTGTTTGGCTTAATATATCCTTATAAGAAATGTCATTTTAGCATATTCTAATATATTTTCCTTTGGAACAATATGACATTCACTAATGTTCATAAAATTTACTTTTAAAAAATCATATTTGTCAAGAACTTCTCAATCTTGACTAAGTGAATCTCTAAATCTTTCCTAAATATTTCATCTTGACAACAAATGATTAGAAATGCCACTTTACTAACTGATCACTTCCATTTTTTATAGTAGGTTTGTGTTACTATCCTTCTCTTCAAATATGACAGAGAAACACACACCAGGAGAAAATTGAGAGAAGGGAACAAGAAAACAAGATGTTAAAGGGAATCAGGAAGAGTGGAGGAGAGTGTGTTCTGGGTTAGACTGTTTGCTACATGACAAGGACTTTCAAATAGTTAAGGGTATTCTCCAATTCTAAGACAAGTGATTGAATTGACATCATGTTTTCTTCTCCCATAGTTTAGAAAGATATAGGTACCTGGGCAGAACACATAAATCAGAATCATTAGCTTAAAATTTGGCCTTGCAAAATTCTTTAGTGATAATCAGGTGAGATAATTATATACATGCTTGTATATGATAATCCTATGCATACATACACATTTAGAGGTTCTGTATTGGCAATAGTAGCAATACATTGTTTAGCTCTTTTGTTTTTTCATACAGCATCCCATAATATACCCTAGGTTGGCCCCTACTCTTGATCCTCCTCACATTTTCAGCCTCCTGACATTGGTTAGCTTTCATGATGATCAAATATAAGGATCTCACCACTGTTTAAAATGTAGCTAAAAAGTAAAATTTTCGTGGCTAACATTGGTGAGTCAAACGTAAGCATTTCATGTTCTGGAGACTGGCTGGGCCTACACCATGTTCCAAACGTGGGTATAAACTTGCTTTCATTCGCTTTCCTTCCGCAAAAGAGCAGGTAGGTAAAAGCTTGCGGATTTACAATAGATTAACCAGGAAGAGCTATCATCACTTGGTAATGAGCAATTAATGTGAAAAATGGAAACCTTAAATCGAAAGGTGGAATCATATTTACATTCAAATTCACTCTATAATGTAAAATAATCCCATCCTACACCTGATATATATTTCTCAGTCTAACTTATTTATATTTTGTTCACAAGCAGTCCATATTCATAAATATCATGATGGAAGTGATTTATTTTTGCCTGTACACACAGTCTGTTCTTCAAACTTCCAGGAGTTTAATTAATCTGGATTTGGGGGGTATAAATTCTTTGTACTTTGATTAATACCAGCCTTTATTTAATTAAAGGGACAGATTGGTGACAAACATTTTAATCAAAAAAATCATCTGTAGACAGTACATCTGTATTTAACACTCAGAAAGGAAAAGAAAGCCTGATGTATTATATTTACTTCTTAATGCCTTAAATAAAGCAATAGTTGGATTCCAGGCAATGAATTTCTTTGTGTGCCTCCTTCATCTCAAAGCTGTCATTGAAGAAGTCAGAGAACAATGAGAAGCAGGAGAAGCATAAAGGTGTACTCACAGAGGTCAGTGCCCTCAAACAAAGGCCCAGACTCAAGAGAACACCCCCTTCTTTTTCTACCTTAGTCCTAGTCACTCTCTGTAGGCATCAGGATGCTATTATTCTGTAAAGTAATTCAGCAAGGAAGGAGGGGCTTGCCCTAAACCGTGAGACCCCCTTGGTGTTGTTGCATTTGTGATACGGTTGACAATGGGCGAAGCTTTATGAAGAATCAAGACACCATTTGTAGAACTTTCAATGGAAAAGTCCTTCCTGTAATTCCATTGAAACCCAAAATTGAATGCACATGTCTACACATATAAAAATTACATATGCACACACACTTATCTGTGTTTGTATCAATCTGTGCTTCAGAGCCAGATGATGGGATGCAGAAATATTTATTCAGAGGAAAGGCTTTTTGTTTTGATTCCCCATGAATTCATTTTATTTGTCCTCGACAAGTTCTATAGCAATCTCACAATTGTTTCTGTAATGCTGGGGCCAAGTGCAACTTACGTGGGAATTCAGCAGTGTCCACACACACAAACACAGGTTTGAAGAACCTAGAGTTAAGAGTCAAAAGCCAAGGACTGGCTTTAAGCTCTGAACCCAGGATCAGTGGGTCTCTGTGGAGGCTCAGGAAAGAGCATGCTTGGTTTCCACAGTGGAAACACAGCTGGTACACACAGAAGCAGGAAAGGAACAGAGAATAAATTGTACGGCTAGAGGCGGGAGCTGGGCTGTTGTTTACAGATCTCCTAGAAGACAGCCACAAGTATTTCTCTGGCCCAAGCACAGAGGTTGAAGTTGCTGTTAACAAAAAGGATCGAGTTTACCATTCACTCAAACAGTACGCAGGGATAGGACAGCCTGGAAATGGTTGTGTGGACAGCTTCAAGGCACAAAGGGTCCCCCATGATTTTCTACACAAACGGGTTCAGGGAGAGCATGCTACCAAAAACATCAGTGGGACTTTATCCACTCCTATTCTTTTACAATATCTTTTACAATCATACATTATCATGGTACATGTTCAACTTAATATATCTATCAGCATCCATCCATAACCACCCTCAACCTCTGCCTTAAGATACTCTTAGATATTCTACAAATTGGCTCATTGAAACAATCTGAGATCTCAGTGGCCAACTTGCAGAAGGTAGGTTCATGATTTAACCACCTGAGCACAAGTGTTTCAGGAATATCCATAAAGTCAAATCTATACTACAGAGGACAAGATGCTATAAAAAAAAAGGTTGTGGGCCTCCGGAGACACCTGCATGCAAGGGGGAAATATCATGACAGCACCACCACTCGATCTACCTTAAAATTAATTACCTACAATTAATTACTGGTACAACTTTGCTGAGATTGGGTATGAATGTGTGTGTGGGGGGGGGGGTGTGGGTGTGGGTACATGTGCACATTTCCAACAGACAAGTCAGTTTCTCTCTCCTTCCCTCTCCTTTCCCTCCCTCCCTTCCTCCTTCCTTCCTCATCTTCCTCCCCCTCCATCTTCCTCTCTCTCTTTGCTCCTGTCTCTCCCCCCTTTCTGATAGAATTGAAGTGTAAACTCAAGGCACTGTACTTGCTAGCTTTACCATTCAAACCACCTCCCCCATCTTCTTTTGCTCTGTTTGTTTTGCATGTAGGGTTTGGTTTGTGCCAGGGTTAATCTTGGCCCATGATTTCTTCTACACTGTTCTCCGGAGGAGATGGTTTATAGACCTGTGCTTCTCTACAATAACCAGTAGGATTTAACAAAAGTTATCCTCCTTCCCCGTTTTTCTCCATTCACCCAATATCTAGAGTCTTTATCAATCAGAAACTGAAGAATGCTCTCTTAGAATATTTCTGAGCTCATGGAGTTAATATATGAGATAAATACTAATCTTTTCCCTTATTAAAAATTACGCATGGAAAATTTACTCTGTGATTTGTACCAGGAACAGCTCTAGAGACAGGAGGTTAAGGGAGAAATAAATGCTCAAGTAATGAACCCAAAATACAATGACAAATCCCTGCAATGGCAATGGCTACTCAGCAGCAACTGCAGTAGTAAACACACACACAAAGAATCACACAGTTCTATAACTGTACAGTTGCACACAAACTCACACAGATAGGTAGACCAACTCAGACAAACACATCCAGAGGTATACACAAACAGACATACCCATAAGTATATAGGAATACACACAGGAAAACCTTCCACTGTTTTTAGTACACTTTACAAGAAAATATTTTCCTTTGCTATCATATTTTATCAATTTTCATAACATTTAAAATGTAACTTCAAAGTTCTGTTTTCTTCTAAGCTCATTGTTTTTCTCTATTTGTCATTTTAATCCCCCAATTTCCCTCTCAATGCAAAGAGAAAGCAGATCTTTTCTATGCTCTACTTTTTATGATGATACATATTAGTTGTCTAGAGTAATGAGCATCATTATGAGCTATCCCCAATGGCAATTAGCATACTTTAAACTCTATTACTTTTTTTCATACATAGTTTCTATGCAAAACTATTTAACTTTCACACAAGAGCCAACTATGGCTTTCCCATGAAATTCTGAAGAATCAAATCTGCTAAACTGACTTTCTTATAAAGGATACTTACCTTAAGTTATAAGGCCCATTACCTTCAAAGTTTAGCTAGGGAAGGTTACAGTGTGTCTGTGCCCAGTATTTCATACTCCTATGAAATGCTATCCTAATTGTTGTGCCCAGGTCGCAGGACCCCCACCAAGAAGACCACGAAGAGTCAGACTTTACAGCTGTTTTAAGGTTTTATTTAAACGGGCGGCAGCTCGGGCCTCGTCATACACTCCGACACAGCGGAGCCTAGGAGTAGAGCCCCGAGCTAAAGATTTGCAGGGTTTATAAAGGCACACAACCAAGCAGGTGTTTGGATTACCACCACGTGTTGCTCTGCTAGAAACAAGCAACAAGTGGTCACTGCCTCAAAACTTTGACCCTTCATTCTCCCCCTTGACTTATGGTCCTGAGACACAATTTTGTGACTCCGGCCCAAAACTAAACTCCAACAGATCTTGATCTTGAAAGGGTATAGTCCCTCTCTGACCTTAACCATACTATTAAACAACAATACCAATAACAATCAGTTAATTTTTCTTTTCTTGAGGCGTATGCGGAGTGGTTGGGTAGGATGCTTGGAGACTTCCCATGTTTCCCCACAGTTGTCCAGGGCAAAGGGGTCAGCCAGTCTGGCGTGGGAGCAGTGGATCCAAGCAGCAATGCCATCCACCTTAAGGGCAGTAGGTGTAGCCAGTAGCACCATGTAAGGTCCCTTCCACTCTGGTTCCAGAGATCTCAAGTTGCGCCTTCGAACAAACACCCAGTCCCCTGGTTTAAACAAATGGGGGGTGGGGTAGGAATAGAAGCAGAATCATATAATTCTCTAAGCTGAGGCCACATACCCTTATGCACCAGCTGTAAATAGTCAAGTTTACACAGAAATTCAGTATCATCCAAATCAGCAAACAATTCAGTCTGAAGGCTAGGGGTAATGGGTGGAAGGTGTCCATACATTATTTCAAAAGGAGTAAAGCCAAGCTGATAGGGTGAATTTCTTACTCTAAACAGGGCAAAAGGAAGGAGCGATACCCAGTCTGCACCAGTCTCCAAGGTCAATTTAGTTAAGGTCTCTTTTAGAGTCCGATTCATTCTTTCTACTTGCCCTGAACTCTGGGGTCTATAAGCACAGTGCAATTTCCAATCCATCCCCAGTGCCACAGCTATTCCCTGACTTACTTTTGAGATGAAGGCCAGCCCATTGTCTGACCCAATGGTGGATGGGAAGCCATACCTGGGTAGGATTTCTTCCAGGATCTTCTTATCCACGACGTTCTCGGTCTCCTGCTTTGTTGGGTAGGCTTCAACCCATCCAGAAAAGGTGTCTACAAAAACTAGCAAATATTTATATCCAAATTTTTCAGTTTTAATTTCTGTGAAGTCTACTTCCTAATACACACCTGACCTATCTCAACGGAGGCCAGCTCCTTTTGTAACCAGTTGATTGGGGGCATTGGTGAGCTGACAGGCTTTACAATTTTTAACAATTTCCTCAATGAGTTGATTTCCTTGCCTAATTTTTACTTCCGAGTGTCGGAGCAAGTCCTGCATTTTTCGGGTTCCCATGTGAGAGACCCGATGGATTCTCTGAAGAATCCCCTTGCCTAATCTTTGTGGCAAGATAAGTTTCCCCTCACTAGTTTTTCACAAGTCTTTGTTTCCTTCTCTGTCCAGGGGTTTATAGGCCATGGGAATTTTCTTTATCAACTCCAAGTCTTCTTGGGAGTACTGAGGCTCAGGAGGCAAAGCTCGTGGCCCTGGGTCTACTAGAGTCAGTACTTCTGCTCTGGGCTGGAGGGCCGCCACCTTAGCTGCCTGATCAGCCAAGTTATTTCCTTTGGTTATTGAATCGGTTCTCTTTTGATGGCCAGGGCAGTGCATAATGGCAATATTTACTGGTTCCCATAAGGCCCGGATGAGGCTTAAAATTTCTTGTTTTTAATTGTCTTTCCCTCAGCTGTCAGCAGCCCCCTCTCTTGGTAAATGGCTCCATAGACATACAAGGTGGCAAAAGCATAAGGACTGTCCATGTAAACGTTTAGTCTCTTCCCTTTTCCCATTTGTAGGGCTTTTGTTAGTGCCACTAGTTCTGCTCTTTGTGCAGACGTTCCCTGGGGGAGTGCTTCTGCCCACACTATCTCAGTGTCCATGGTGACTGCTGCGCCCACGTACCTTTTTCCATCTCAAATGAAACTGCTGCCATTTGTGAACCAGGTATGCTCGGCATGCGATAGTGGCGAGTCCAACAAGTCTGATCTCTTTTCCTGGGCCCAGTCTCTTCTTCCATGCTCAATTTCACGTTCTCTGTCCTTCCTTTCCTGTCTTTGCTCCTCTGCCTCTCTCTTATTGTAAACCTTTTCTGCTGCAGCTACTAGATCCCTAATAGACTTTTTACCAAGTCTGTCTAGAGCCTGCAACTTTCGCTTTATGTCTGGTGCAGCTTGATTTATATAGGCAAACATAATCATCTGAGCCGACTCCTGATTCTCAAGATCATACTGGGTATATTGACTAAAAGCTTCCATGAGCCACTCAAGATATGCTGCCGGACTTTCACTTCCTCCCTGTCTAACATCATAAACCTTGGCCATATTAGTAGGCAAGACGCTGCCTTGAGACCTGCCAACAGAGCCTGGTGGTAGACGAGGAGTCGCTCCCTACTTTCAACCGTATTGTAGTCCCATGTTGGTCAGATCTCAGGAAAATAGGCTGCGATCAGGGCAGGATCCGTGATGGGCGTTCCTGTGGGGCCAGGGATATGTTTCCGGGCTGCCTCTCGGATATGGTCTCTCTCTTCGGTGGTAAAAAGGACCTGTAAAAGCTGACTGCAATCATCCCAAGTGGGCTGATGAGTAAGGAGAATGGTTTCAAGCAAACGAATTAAATCCTGGGGTTTCTCATAGAAGGGGACATTTTGGGCATGCCAATTGTATAGATCACTGGTAGAAAATGGCCAGTATTGGAATTGCTGTTGACTATATGCATCCACAGGACCTACAGTGCGAAAGGGGAAAACAGCTGCATTAGAAGAAGGTTTGATCCCACGGCATCGTTGAGTGACTGGCCCCTCAGAAACTTTAGGGGCAGGTGCCGAGGGTTCTATAGCTCTCTCCTCCTCTTGATCATTCTCAGGTTCTGCAAAAGGAACGTGAGAAGGAGAGTATGGGGTAGGAAACATTTCTTCTTCCAAGTTATCTCCCTGGAAAACCGGGGGGTACCTTTTCTTTTCCTCTTTATCAGTTTCTTTTTGTAAGTCTAGGGGGCTAGATGGAGTGGTGCCCATGGTTTCCAGTCCCATCAGCAGTATAGTCCAAAAAACAATAAACAGTACAAACAAAACACATGTAGGCCTGACAGTTACGAAGTGGAGATCTCCCATATTGGTCCACTAACTCCTGTCATGGCGGGGTTCCACACTGACCCATGCCCCACAGCAGAAGGAGTGGACCCACAGTGGGTGAGTTGGGCCTCGGTTAGGAGGCCCTCTTGGTCAGTTCCAGCCCAACACCGAACTGACCCCCGCCCCACAATTCACATGGTGGGGTTCCAAGGACCCCCCCCCACACACACAGCGGGGTTCCAAGGACCCCTGCCCCACAAGAGGATCTGGGAAGTCTCCCAGTTCCTCCAGGGTTGTCGTGCAAGCGTGTCTGCTTCAACAACCCTTTACACAATACGAATCGGAGCTTGCCGTCCTCATAACGAAAATGAAAGTATAGACAGACAACAGGACAAGACAAATTAACAAAAACAGTGCTGTTTTACCTTTGGAGTCTGAGGTCTCGGGGTTCTTTGGGGGGATCCCGGACAAGACCCCACTAATATGTTGTGTCGAGGTCGCAGGACCCCCACCAAGAAAACCACCAAGAGTTAGACTTTACAGCTGTTTTAAGGTTTTATTTAAATGGGTGGCAGCTCGGGCCTCATCCTACACTCTGACACAGTGGAGCCTAGGAGTAGAGCCCGAGCTAAACATTTGCAGGGTTTATAAAGGCACACAACCAACCAGGTGTTTGGATTGCCACCACGTGTTGCTCTGCTAGAAACAAGCAACAAGTGGTCACTGCCTCAAAATTTTAACCCTTCACTCATATGCCTGCTTTGACCATAATAGTAGAGAGATGGGCTTAGAGAAAGATCATGGGACTCATGGTTCAAAGTGTGTTACTCTGAGAATACGAATATTATAAACAAAATTATGTTTACAATATACATTGACTAAACTGGACATTGTGGAGAATATTAAAAGTCCAGCTACTTGAGAGGCAAGAGAATTACAGTCTGAGGCAGCCTGGGTAAAAGTTAGTGAGACTCAAAATAAGAATACTAACAAAGGAGATAAGAGCCCAGCTCAAAGCCCTAGGTTTAATCCCAAGTTCTTGAAAATATAAAAGGCTAAAAGGAAAACATATATATATCAACAAATAAAGTATTATTTTTAATAATTAACAGACCTACACACAGCATGATACAGGTATAATCGCCCACAAGGTACTTAAATAACTAGTTAGGAAGTGAATGTTTGGAAAAGTTAAGTCATACAAATGTAGCAAAGAGTAAGCTAGCAAAAAGTAACTTCGTTGTATAATCAAGAACTGTCCAGATAGGATGATGTTAAGCAAAATGAACCTCAAGATAGGGACACAAGTGGTTTTTTTCTTTCTTGCTATTGTTTCTAACGTACTTTTTTTTTTTTTTTGTCGGTCGTGGGTCTTGAACTCTGGGCTTGGGTGCTGTCCTCAGCTCTTCAGCTCAAGGCGAGCGCTCTACCACTTGAGCTACAGCGCCACTTCCGGTTTTCTGGTGGTTTATTGGAGATAGGAGTCTCACGGTCTCTCTTGCCCGGGCTGGCTTTGAACCGCGATCCTCAGATCTCAGCCTCCTGAGTGGCTAGGATTACAGGCGTGAGCCACCAGCGCCCAGCTCTAACGTATTTATAATGTACTATGTGATTGCTTTTGTTTCTTTGTATGTTCCTCCCACACACTATAACCCCTGTTTTCACTGTATTTGATGTCAGTGCCCTGCATCTTGTATATACATTTCTCTAATTTGGGGAGGGAGAAGGAAAAACAAAATGCTTAAATAGGGATACAGGTTGACCCATTCTAACAATGAGATGCACAAGACACTATGTTGAAAAACAAACTTTACAATTTAGGTGTGGGTGGGGGGAGTGTAGTTGTGGAGATGGGAGGGAAGGGATGGTAGGGAAAAACAAAGGAGGAGGTAACAATGCTTGGTAGGAAATGTACTCATTCCCTTGTTCATGTAACTGTAATCCCTTTGTACAGTATTCTTATAATAAAAACATATAAAAAAAAGAAATGCCCATCCATTAAAGGATAAAATAACTGCATAAAGATCAACACTTGATTCAGAGGCACAAGATGGATAGTCCTGAAATACCAATTAGAGAGTTAAATGTCATACTCCTTGTTGGGTAAGACAATTATGAAATAATTGTGACTAGGGATGACTAGAGACAATATAGCAGCTGAATCTACAAAGATTCCTTACATATTTCTCTCTCTCAACAACAGTGCACATAGGTAGTTATTCTGTTTTTTATCACACAAAACAATTTTCAAAAACTTTAATATGTTAAGCAAATGCAAAATTTGCTCTCTGATAAAGAATTAAATAAAAATCCAATATCAGAGAAACATTGTCAAAGTCAAACGCACAAAAGCTTCCATCATACATTCATAAAGAAATCAATTGTTCCAGGAAGAAATTGCAAAGACAAGTACAAAGTTCTTTGAGATAAATATATTTATAATATGCCAAAATTCATAGGAAACAGCAAAACCAGGATTTGGATGGAAATGAAGCGTTATAACAATAAAAATCAAAATAACAGCAGTGAAAAAAGAAGATTCCACATCAATCTAAGAATTAGACTTCTATGTTAAGAATCTTGAAAAAAAATAAAGCAAAAAAAAGCCAAACCAAACAGATATAAGGTGGAAATAAATGGTAGGTCAGTAAAAACAAATGAAACAGAATATAGGGGGGAAAGGTAGTATAGAAATAGAATATAGAAAATAAAAGAAATTGTGTATAGAAAAGAAAGAGAAAAAGTCAATGAAGCCAAAAGTGGATTCTCTAAAAGCCTTTAGCTGGACAGAACAAGAAACAAAGCTAGAACTTTCTGCTCCAGTCTTTAAGCAGAGATTCCTGTTGTAGCACTTCTCCTCACACTCTCCAGCTGGAATGGACAACACGTGAGAGACATTAGGCAAACAGTGGATCTTGGCAACAGCATTTCCATCCACAAAGACCAAAATTGAACACAGCACACATATGGAAAGAAATACACAAACTCTCCCAAGAAGAATCACACTAGCCAGACAGAAGCATGCACCCCCAGGGTCTAGACATCTGCCTGTCTGCTACTGCAATGATTCTGGATCACATTTGATGGTACTCTATAATAGTTCACCTCCTGCACAATTTACACTTTGGTTTGGAAATGAACAGCTGACACACAAATGGAGAAACAGTCAGTCACCCAAATGCCTATCTTGATTTATTGAATACATTTAACTTTCTTCTTAAAAGTGAGCAGATTCCTTTCCTTCAATTATGCAAAGAAGTAGCTAACCTAATTAATTGTGAGTGTTTGCCACTTACTTTTTGCTTGTGATCAAATTGGTAAAAGTCAACATTTGTCAAGAGGGTATTTATATGCCAATTACAGTAAAATATTACTAGCCCCTAATTAACTTGTTTGTTTTGGATATGCTGGGGTTTTGTCTCTAGGCTTTTCTAATAAATTATTTGCACGTTTGAATTATGGAAAATACAATTGTGATTGGAACACTCAAAGTTCACCCTCTCACAGTACTATAAATATTGTAATGTCTTGCCAAGAATTATGCTGTAGTATTTATTTGGTGTATTTCTTCTGATGAAGACTTATATCTCATTAGTAACTTAAATAATATAATTTGGGGGGAATTTGTATGCAGGATGTTCTCCTTATATTTCAATTAATGTCTAATTGTTATTAATTTTTTATCTTTGAGAAATTGCATATTCTTTATAGAATAATGAATTACATTGGTGTCTCAAACAATGGTATTTTGGGTTATTATTCCTTGGAAATCTTCATCTAGAAGCCATTATAATTAAACACTTAGTAACTCAGAAATAGAAATCCCCTTTAGTTTAATCCTGAGTCTGAACTTATTCTAAACTGTGGTATACATATAAAGAAAATTGTAGTGGATAGGGAACAAAATTATTTGTGTGCCCTTGCTGCTCTCTTGCTCTATAAATATATTGAATATTCCTTAAATAATACTTAATAACTTTTAAATAATGTATTTTTTACTTATGGTGGTCTGGTGACTCGAAACTAAAACATGACACCTTTATTTGGTCAATTGTGAGGACATAAGAACAACAAGAATACTAAAGACTTTGTGTTATAAAAATCAGATATCATCTAAAGTACCTTTCACCATGTCTAGTTAAAAAAAAATGCTAACTTAATCTTGGATAACCCCCTGAATTTGATAATTTAGTTAATATTACTTTTATGTTTTATTAATTATGTGTGATAAATCTTTAAATATCCTTTCACCAGTGAAAATTATTTTGTATGAAGAGGAGAAGAGGGGAAGTACTCAGTCAAGAATCTAAAGTACATCCTACAAAATGAAGAAGAGTGAGGGAAGGGCTGGCCAGGGAATGAATGGCTGCAAATGTTGAAAGGTTACACTAATTAAGATACATTGTGCTCATACACTGTTTTGTTAAATGGTTATGCCTTTGTACAACTACTAAAAGATAATAACATATTATTAGTAATAATAATATAATAATTATTATTATTTTGTGAGATAAAACACTAAATGGCTCTAAGTTTCTCTTGAGGAATGTGGAGAGTTGGGTTGGAATATCATTCCTAACTATAATGAGATAAGGTCAAGCATTAAGTTCACGACTTTGCTTAAACTTACGTGAGCTCTGAAGTTAGAAGACAAAGATCTGCCCCTCTGCTAGCGGTACTGGAAACTCAATAGGCTTAAAACCTAGGCATGTAGGTGGAGCATGTCTCTAAGTTGGAGAATTTGTCAAGATAAGCTATTTCACAAATATTCACCAGATAATAGGAAGTGCAATAATTTTTTTGCTTTCATTTTATTGTCACGGTGATATACAAATGGGTTACAGTTACATAAGTAAGAAAGTATATTTCTTGTCAATCATTGTTACCTCCACCCTCAGCTCTCACCCTCTTTTCCTCGCCCATATTGCCCCCCAAGTTGTACAGATCATTTCCAACATATTGTCTTGTGAGTATCGCTATTGCATTGGTTCTCCCTTGTCCTTTGTCTCACCTATTGTGTTCCTCTTTCTTTTCCTAATTCAGATAAGCATATATACAACACCCAGGGTACCAAAATCAAATACACTGACAACAGGAGATATACCGTATGGGGGAATAACACAAAAGAAAAAAGAAATCATGTAGTACATTGAGAACAACAACAAAGAAAAACCTCTTGCATCCATGTCTTTGAGTTTCTCTTAATATCATCTTATTCAGTCATATGTACATAGCTATTGAGCTATTCTGTTCATCTGCTAAGATTGTCCTAGACATATACTAATTATTACAATTAAGGGAAAACATGGGACCTATGTTTCTTTTGGTCTAGCTTACTTCACTTAATATGATTTTTTCCAAGTCCTTCCAAAGAAATGCAATAACTTGAAAGGCAAAATATGCCTAAAGTTTCAATAACTTAGATGACATTAATTTCTATAAAAACAGAGATTAAAAAGTAATCATAAAGAAATTTATTATCAAATGGTCCCATACGTATCAAAGAAATTGAATTTCTTGGTTTAAAAAAATCTTTCAACATAACATCTTGTACATCTCATTGTTACATCTCATTGTTGCAATGGGTCCACCTGTATCCCTATTTAAATAACTTTACAAATTTGGTGGGGGAGGGATGGAAGGGATGGTAGGGGAAACAAAGGAGGAGGCAACAATGCTTGATAAGAAGATAAGAAATATACTCATTTCCTTGCTCATGTAATTGTAACCCCTCTGTATGGTATTTTCACTATATATATATATGTATATATATATATATATATATATGTATGTATGTATGTATATATTTCAATGAAGACAAGTCATGACCTGAATGCTTTCATCAGTGTAAAAGAATGAATTTTATGGAAAGAATTTCTAGCAATATTATACTTAAAATCATGAAAACTTATATTTACCAGAGAAGACTTTATGCTACTAATCATCTTATTAAAATGTGAAAAATGAGTGTGCAAGCCAGTCACTGGGGGCTCATCCCTCTACTCCTAGATACTCAGGAGTCTGAGAGCTGAGAATCAAGATTCAAACCAGGCCAGGCAGGGAAAGCTGTGAAATGCCTATCTCTATTTTACCACCAAATTAACAAATGCCTGAATTGGTGCTGTGGCTCCAGTGGTAGAACAAGTGGTAGCCTTGACCAAAAAATCAAACAAACAAAAACAACACACCAAAAACAGAAACAAAGCCAAACAAAAAACTCAGGGACAGCACTCAGGCCCTGAGTGCAAGCCCTAGGGCCAGCGTGCGCGCGCACACACACACACACACACACACACACACACACACACACACACACACACACACACACAAGAAAGTCTGCAAAACATAGAAGTATCACTACACATGCCTGTTGTACAATTGCTATGCTGCAATAATTTAGGGCCAAGAAACAGAAGGGAACAAAGGCTGCTGTTTGATGTGCAGAACTGGTTTTCCATCTCCCTGTTCAGTTTTGCATCTCATGAATTTTACCATTTCCTAGAGAAATACCCATGAAAGTGGCATCATGAGAGAAGTGCTGACACTGGAGTTAGAAGCAGAGTCAGCCTGTGTGCTGCTGGCTGTTTATCACTTTGTCACAGGTAGAGGGAATGGGACCAGAATCCTCTTCAAGCATCTCATTCAAGTCAGCTCTTCCTGTACCATTCAACTCTCTGTAGTTCTTTCTAAAGTTCTCCTCTCAGCACCAGCTTTATGTGTGTTTGGGTGATACTTTTTATTGAGTATGAGATGATCCCAGACTGTCATGGTTAGAGTTGGAACTCCTAAGGAAATTTGCTTATCCTTCTAAACCCAAGGTTTTATACAGTTGCATGATTGGACTTCTTGTCCTGTGTATAGAAGAGACTATAATGAAGGCATAGAGATTATTATTATCATCTTTAGGTAGTGGCAGCAAAGGAGTTGTCGTTTAACAAGTAGTCTCTTAATATACCAAATCATGATCAATGTCATCCCTTTCAACTTTAGTCCTAGAGATTTTTACATGATTAAGTAATGACATTGGATCAGATTGGAATAGCTATCCCCTATTTAAACCTAAAAACCGTGTAAAATAATAGATCTTATATTTTGAGCCTCCTGGGCATTCTAAGAATGTATTCAGAGAGCAGTTAAGCGAGTCATTTGGGTGACAAGTCTTGAAGCAGGCTTTTAATCCAGGCATGCATTCCTATCCACAGATGGGAACCACCAGACATGGAACTCCCTTAAACAACCATGAAGGATGCGTCGGGATACCAAGAGATTGGGTGAGCATGGTCTATATTCCCAACACCCACTGCTTTCTATTGCTCAGGGCTTGTCCTTTGTGCATAGAAAGAAGGTGCAACTACTTGGAATTCTGGGCTCTAAGCCAGGCTGCAGTGATGGTTCACAGCTATAATTCCAGATTAGAGGTTGAGATCTGCAGACGAACGTGATTTGAGGACAAGCAGAGAAGTTCAAAATACTCCATCTCTAAAATGATCACCAAAAAGCTGAGCTGGAGGTATGGCTGTTGTATTATACTTGCCTAGCAAGAGTGAGGCCCTAAATTCAACCTCTAGCACTACTAAAATAAAGAAAAGCAACTAATGTTGTAAAATTTTATTCCACAGGAATAAAAAGCACATACAAAAAAACATCTGAGATATCTGACTTCAATGTCTATTTACTATTTACTGCATTTGATGCAAATCTTCCCTTCTACAAAATAAAACCTGAGCCAGCCCAATGCAACAGCCCCCAGGTAACATTTTTTTTATCTTCATTGGCCAACCTTACATCTGGATGGCAATAATGTTCAGTATTAACACTGTTTCCTATCACTTCATAAATTCCCTTTTCATATCCTTAGATAGCAAGATGAGATACTGGCATGGGTATTTGAGGGACATGAAAGATGAGCACTGTCTACCTCCTGGACAGGAAGCAGCCAAATTATCTGATAACACCAAAGAGCCAGCTCAGGCATTGCTGATACTATCAACAAGAGAATTTGCTAACCATTTCCCTCCTCAAAAGAAAAGATAGTCACTTTGAAGTCACCTCAACGTGGACCCTTTCATCTGAGCCTAACATGTACCTCAACCTGAAATTAAAAATAGTTTCCAGAAACTCTCAAGGCTCCCTTTGTGAGCAGCAGGCTTTAGATTTTTAATTATCTACATTTTCCCAGTTATCTTTAACTATATTCCAAGTGTCACCAGGGTGAAATTTTTTCCCTATCCAGCCCTCAAGGTCATATCAGAACTGCTGGCTGAACTCTTGTACCAGTCAGCAGTGTTTCTAATTTCTCTTTTTCATTTTCTTTTGGTGTTTGTTTTCTTCTGCATTCATTGCTTCAACCTCATGGGCTAGAAATGAAGATGTCTGGGTACACCTTTTGTGTGCCACCTAGAAAACTTAGGAAGAATGGTTTAAGAGGGATACAGAAAGATTGACAGACAGTCCTTTGTTTGCTTGGGGCTCCAGAGAGTTGGCCTCTCTCTCTCCCTCCATTTTGTGAGTGTTTAGAAATGGACGGGTATGGGTGTGAGAGATCTTTTAAGCTGTTTATTTTCAAACCAGTCTTGTTTTTGCTTCTACTGGAAACTTAAAAAACATGCTAAGTATAGTAGACTCATAGCAAAGTGTACCACTCAATAGATTCACCCCCCACTCCACCCCCAACCCCACAGTGTATACACCTTTATCACCACTACTAAGCAAGGCACTGGAACTGTCTGTGGCCTTGGACACTCCCTTGGAACCTCCTCACAAAAACACTGACAGAGCCCAGTGTCTCACTGTGAACCCAGCTGCAATTCTGGTATCCAAGGATTGGTTCTGTTACCATTCAGGCATGAAGTGTCGCCCAACAGACTCATGTGCTTAACTGGTGGTTCCATTGAGAAGTGATTGGAGCATGGAGGCTCTGGCCTTAGAAACAGTTGGATTTGTTAATGGGTGGATGCTTGGATGGCCTTATTGGAATAGGGTGGAAAGTAGAAAGTGGCAGGTACTTGGAGCAATGGTTGGCTATGGGCATGTTTGGGTGGTGGTATCTCGACCTGACCCTTCCTGTCTACCTCTCTGCTTCCTGGTCACTGGTTTGTTTCAAGTGCTCTTGAAACAAACAAATACCATGGACTTAAACTTCTGAACCTGTGAGCTTCAGAAGGAAATAAATATTTCCTTCTCCAACTCCTTCATGCAGGTATTTTGTTTCAGTCACAGAAAAGCTACCACAGTTTCCCTCTCTACTTTGAACTTCACATTAGGATCCTATAACATTTGCTCTCCGTGGCTGGATTTTTATTTTTTATTTTTGCTCAACAATTCTTAGTGTTTTAATAGAAATGTCACCATTTTGGATTTTCTGATATTAAGTAACATTGAACTGTGAGCTCCAATGTTGTGCACACTAAGGGAACAGAGACTGATGTATATGTACATACCAGTTTTTTTAATGCATTAATCACACTTCCATTCTCAATTTTTTTCTCTGCCCTTTGGCCTGATGGATAACGAAGCCCATTTCCTGTTACGCTCTTCAAATTTACTTCAGAACAGATTTAGACATATTCATTGTTCTTGTTCCTTAACAGTATAGAATGGCATTAATCCTAGGTCCCAGTGTTATCTTTGGTTAAATATTACCATGTAAATTGACTAAGAGAGCTAATTTGACTTAACTTCTAGAAACACAAATAAATGATCATTTGGAAAAAAATAAGTACGCAAAAAAAACTTTATGCTGAATGACTTCCTGTTTCGTGCACGCAAGGGCCTGCCGAAATATGCCACAGAGCAATTTCTAGGTCAGAATAAATTAGAGTTTGAAATGCATTTGCCTATACTGAGGAAGCATAAAAAAGAAATGAGGTAATTTTGTCAGGGTTTGATGCTCATTGTTCACTGAAACATAATGCAAGTTATGTCTTTAGCTATAAAATAAAATAATGAGGCAATATATTCCAAGTCATTCTCATAGATTATAAGCTCAATATTCCAATTGTGTATATTTAATGACTCTACAGTGCTGATCACTTATTTTCAAATGGTATTTTGAGATAATAAGCTCCATTCTTTGCAGAGTGCTGTGGAATTTACTTTCTCAAAACAAAGAGTTGGGAAAAAAAATCTCTGTAAACCAAAATCTTTCTCCTTACAACCCACTCTAGGAATTCCCATGCGTTCTAGACATTCTTAACAGATTTTGGAATCTTAAGTAAAAGAAGTAGCTCTCCATGCTGTCATCTTTTATTAAATTCATTAATTGCTTTAATTGCTTAACACTAATTGGCTTTACAACCCCAAGACAGGAATTGATAGTCAATGATAATGCTCATTATAAAGAGAATAACTATTAATTTTGTATGATCGATATCATAGTGTTCAAGTAATATTTGTAATAAGAGAAGCCAAGAAGAGATTCATTTTTAAATTTCAAAGTAAACATAATGATTGACTTTTTTTGTAAGGTTCTTACTATGCAGGATGGTTTTGCATACCGACACATGCTTTCTCCATAACTCATGACCCCCATGTACTTCAATGAGATTCAATTCCCAAAGACTCACTGTGGAGAAAGGAGGTATAATGAAGGAAGCAACAGAGATAAATCATATAAACATGAAAGGTGTAGGACCTGGAAGTGCTAGAAAGTTACTTGGGACTATTCATGTTCTATCAGTATACCAAATGCTCTCTACACATAAAATAACGGAATTCCTTTTCTGGTGCTAGAGTAATCCCAGATTTTTTAATATCTATTTTTTATAGTCATAGACTCTAACAAGTCCAAAATCAAAATGTCAGCATATCAATACTTCATGAGAAGTCTCTTCCTGATTTACAAATGGTGCTCCTGTTGGGTGTTAGATTTCAGGTTGTATTTCTCTTTGTATGAGAATATTAACTCTCCAACAACGTTCCTCGTGACCTAATCGTGTCCTAAAGGTCTAATCTCCAAATAGCATCATGTGGGAGGTAAGAATTCAACAAATAATGCATTTGGAGAGACAAAAACATTGAGAAGATAGCAGGATTTAGAGAGAGAGTCTTTCAATACAGCATGATAACTTCTCAAAATTCTAAATTCAGCAAGTAGACCTCATGAACCTAGATTAATGGTTCTTCAAGTATGCCTAGTTATGTGCAATAACTCTTTAAAAATGCATTTCCTGACCTACAGCATTGGCCATGCTCAGTTGGTGGTCAGCTGTGTTTCAACAAGCCTGATTGGTCAATAGGATTCCTCTGAAAAGTTGAGAATTGTTGATATAAATAAAAAATATGTCTCTGAACCACCAAAAGAATTGATAGTTTGGGGAATGGAGCAGCACTGATCTGACAACATACATTATCAAAGAATGATATTGTTTAATAAAGGAAAACAGAAGTAGAACAATTTTCCTACAATTATCTACTCGGTAGAAATATTTATTTTCTTTCCTATCTCCTACAGGAAATGTATGACACAATAGTCCCTTTTAGTCCTCTCTGAAACAGTGTTGAAAAAAAGAAAGAGACAGACAGGCACACAGAAAGAGAGAAATAGAGAAAGAGAGAATGCACTGTCTTGATGGATTGAGTACTCCATGATATTAAAGCCATGGTCTCACACTCATTAGACCTAGGATATTAGAAGGAACACTTAAGTATTTTTAGACAGGTATACAGAAATATGTGTGGGGGCAATAACAGTAGAGATTTGCTTTCTAATTTTTCAAAATGCTGCATAAAACTAGAAGTAAATCAAGCACATTTTTAGGTTGGTAGGCATAGTCTGTTTACATATGGAAGGCAATAATGTCATATAGAGGGGAAAATGATGAAGCATAGCAGAGAGGATCCAAGTACATTTTGTTTATTAATAATAATGAAAGACAAAGAAATGGCTGCTTGTGGGGAGATGGACAGCTTTGTTTCTCATGCATAGAGTGCTTTCCCGCCTTTACCCCAGCTACAACTCTCTAAATTCTATTCAAATTTCAGGAGAAAGAATTGTCAAGCAAGTGACAATAATGTAAAGAAAAGTTCTCCTGTTAATTCTTTTGCAGATGAAAAATAGTAATAATAGATGTTTTTAAATTTAAGTTCAAAGCTCTATCTGAGGACTGTTTTCTCTCTCTTATTTTGTACAAAGAGGTGACAGTGTTATACAATTTCTCAATAATGATGCTGTTTTCTTGTTTCAAGAGGAGTTATCACAGCGGTGTAAGTAATTTGATGTTTTGCATTGGTGTATTGGTGGTTCTCTATCCTAGATCTCAATTTAATTTCCTCATTCAATTCCAATTCCTACACTTTTTATTTCAAAGAGGAACAGGCTATCGCCAGGATTAAATTTATTAAAAAATTATGATATCTCTCATGCCAAACACTATAAAATCAATGTTTCTCTTTCTTTTTATTTGAGTCTGAGACACAATATCAAAATCTACTTGAGACTCTTTTATCTCTATTCTATCTCAGATGTATTAGCTGAAGATAATTGATAGACAATGTTCACAAGGGCATGCTAAAGTTGGGAAACATTAGTTTAAAATAACAGTCTAGACTTCTACAAAAAAAAAACTAAATATTTTGAGAGACACTCCATCTAACTTAGCCAAAGCCTATTTGTTTCTTATGAAAACTTGTATAAAGATGTTTGTAATTTTACATGCATGGGCAGAATATAAAGAATAAGAAAAATTATAAGAAACAGAATCAGATGATATTTAAATTTTATATCTGTCAGATAATAATGCAAACATCCTTAACCTGTAACCCTCCACATAATTCTGTGAGTTATATGTACACTCACAGAAATGCACGTTGGAACGTACAATCTTGAAGAAGGGCAGTAGAACTGATTCATTTCCTGCAGCCTCATTTATGTGTTTCCATCGAAAGTCTTCCATGCTGACATTTTCTGCCTTTAATATTTCATTTTCTTAGGCTGTTAGGTCTTTATTTGCTAATTAAGTTTGTTCCTTACTACTTTCTTTAACTTTTAGAGTGAGATCTTATGAGATCTGTTTTTCTTCTTTTGTAGAAGATTTATAAAGCCCAACCTTCCTCAATGGAGAGAGAAGTCATCATTCTTGTCTTTTCTTAGTAATTTTATTCACCACTCTGCAAAACTGAAGGCTATAGACTTTTTTACGTCTAATTTATAAAAGTTCAGATTCATAGAAATACATGGATATTCCCATATATTCCCTGTAATTCTTCCCCAAACTCATTCATTACCACCATTACCCACAGCAATGATTTCATCTTTTCAAATGGAGTGCACATACCATTAGTTCTATTTGAGTTCACTCTAGCTTTTCTATATTCTCGCTGTAAAGACAAGTTGATAGAGACATGTGCAACACTGGACTAGAATACAAATAAATCGATAGCCCTGAAAAGCCTATGCTTTGCTTCTTCATCCTTCAAAGCCTTTCCTCTCCTTTTTGATTCATGGAAACCACCAATATTTTTGCTGATTTTATTGCTTTACCTTTTCTCAGAAAATCACCTTTTTTTCTAAAACCATACAAAGGTAGCTTTTTCATATTGGCTTTTTTTCTAAAACCATACAAAGGTAGCTTTTTCATATTGGCTTCTTTTGCTTACTAATAAATGCTTTGGGTTTCCTTTGTCTTTAAGGTTAGATAGCTCCATTTTTAGTGATGAATAACGTTCTATCATGTGACAAACTACATTCAACTTACCTATTCATCTAGTAAAGGCAAGTTTCATCATTATTGACAAGTTTTTGTCATTTCATATACTGACCAATGAATGTTAGTATGTGCCACATTTAGGTAATTATGAATAAAGATGTAATAAACATTCATGTGCCAATTTTCATATGGACCGAAGTATTTGATTCCTTTGGATAAATTCCTAGGAAAGTGATAGCTGGATCGTATGTGAGAACATATCTAGTTTCATAGGCAACTGCTACACTGTTTTCTGCATAGACTGTTCCATTATGCATTTCCAACAAAGACGAATGAAAGAGTTCCAGTTGCTCCATAACTTTATCAGCATTTAATGTTGTCATTCCTCTGGGTTGTGCCCATTTCATTGTTGTATGATGATAATGCATTTCTTAAATTCAACTCTTTCTGATGACATGGGATAAGGGGCTTCTTACCATGTGCATTGTTTTCATCTACCTATCTTCTTTGGTGAGATACTTTTTCAGGTTTTTAATTTTTTTGGTGTGTTTGTATGTAACTGGGTTCTGAACTCAGGCCTTGTATTCAAGGCCTTGATCTATACCTTGATCTATACCTCCAGTGTTATTTGCTTTAGGTAATTTTTCAGAAAGAGCCTCACACTTTGCCTAGGTCTGACCTAGTACCATGATCATCCTGCCTGTACCTCACAGGTAGTTGGGACTGAAGGAATATAAGAATATACCTAGTACCTTGATATATGTTTAAAAGTTTTTTTAGACTCTCTTCTTATTGATGAGTATAAGAATTCTTTGTTTTACAAAATGGACTTTGAAAATATTTACTTCTTTCAATAGTGACTTATTTTTTCATTTTCTTGACATTGATTTTTTTTTTTTCAGAGAGAAGAATTAACTGTATTATGTCTGTCCCAGAAAGTGCCTACAAGTTATCATCTCTGTGTCAAAAGTCATCATCAAACTCAAGATCACCTAAATTTTCTCATGCATTGTTTTCTAAGAATTAGATAATTTTGTGTTTTACATCTGGACTAGTGATCGATCCATTTTTAACTGTGTGAATTATGTACTAGATTATTTTTTTCATGTTGATCTCTCCTTTTTCGTGCATTATTTGTTGCAAAGGCTCTTTGATTTGTCAAATAATCAGCTAACTAAATTTTCTGAGGCTCCATCTGTGTATTTTGTTGTTGATCTGTTTGTTATTCTCTAGCCAAGACTGCACTGTCATGATTAGTACAACTGAACAGGAAGTTTTGATGTCAATTAGTATCAGTCCTCCAGCTTTATTCTTTCCCAATATTGTGTTGACTTTAGTGGATGCTTTTCCTTTCTACTATGTGTAAAATTTTTAACTATAATAAGAAACTTTAAAATATCTATGTCCCATGGTTTCCCTTATTTGCAATTTCTAGTATATGTCTGAGACAAACAGAAATGGTCAGATAAGTAGATGTTAAGCAAAATGAGCCCCAACTTAGGGATTTTCTTGATATTGTGTCTAACATTTATAAGATATTTCTTTACGGAAAGAAATAATTAAAATTAAATCAGAATTAAATGAATTAGAATCCAAAAGAACTATAGAAAGAATCAACAAAATAAAGAGTTGGTTCTTCAAAAAAATTAACAAAATTGACAGACCCTTAGCAAATCTTATCAGAAAAAGAAGAGAACACACCCAAATAAATAAATTCAGAGATGAGAATGGAAACATCACCACGGAAACAACCAAGATTCAGAACGTTATAAGGGAATACTTCTCAAAACTTTATGCTAATAAGTTTGAGAACTTGACAGAAATGGACCTTTTCCTAGCAAATATTGACATGCCAATACTAAACCAAGATGAGTTAAACCAGCTTAAGAGGCCCATATCAAGCATTGAAATAGAAACAGCAATAAGCGACCTCCCAGCTAAGAAAAGTCCAGGACCAGCTGGTTTTACAGCGGAATTCTACAAGGCCTTCAAAGCAGAGTTCACACCAATACTCCTCCAACTCTTTAATGAAATTGAAAGAGAAAGTGCACTACCGAAAACATTCTATGAAGCCATCATAACCCTCATCCCAAAACCAGGCAGGGACTCATCAAAGAAAGAGAACTATAGACCCATTTCTTTGATGAACATTGATGCAAAACTTCTCAACAAAATTTTGGCCAATCGACTTCAACAATTCATTCAAAAAATCATAAACCACGATCAAACAAGATTCATTTCAGGGATGCAAAGCTGGTTCAATATACGCAAATCAATTAATATTATTCATCACATCAACAGGAGCAAGGATAAGAACCACATGGTTATCTCAATAGATGCAGAAAAAACATTCGACAAGATCCAACACCCCTTTATGATGAAGGTTTTGGAAAAAATAGGAATCCATGGATCATTCCTCAATACAATAAAAGCTGTATATGACAAACCTACAGCCAGCATTATACTTAATGGTAAAAAACTAAAGCCATTTTCTCTTAACTCAGGAACAAGACAAGGATGTCCACTCTCTCCACTTCTCTTCAATCTAGTATTAGAATGCCTAGTTACAGCAATAAGACAAGATGCAAACATAAAGGGAATCCAAATAGGGAAAGAAGAAATAAAACACTCCCTCTTTGCAGATGACATGATCTTGTATTTAAAGAATCCCATAGACTCCACTCCCAAATTACTCAAGCTGATTCAAAACTTTGGCAAAGTAGCAGGGTATAAAATTAACCCCCCAAAATCAATGGCTTTTCTGTATGCCAACAATGAGAAAAGTGTGGCTGAAATTAGGAAAGTAACTCCATTTGTAATAGCCCCTCAAAAAATAAAATACCTAGGAATTAACTTAACCAAAGAAGTGAAGGACCTCTATGATGAAAACTTTAAAATCTTGAAAAAGGAAATCAAAACAGAACTTAGAAAGTGGCAAAACCTCCCATGCTCCTGGATTGGAAAGATTAACATCGTGAAAATGGCAATACTTCCCAAGGCTATCTACAAATTCAACGCGATACCTATCAAAATTCCAACCTCATTCTTCAAGGAAATAGAAGAGGCAATCCAAAAATTCATATGGAACAATAAAAGACCCCGAATAGCAAAAACGCTCCTCAATGGAAAGAACAGTGCTGGAGGAAGATCAATACCAAATTTCAAACTCTACTATAAAGCCATAGTAATCAAAACAGCTTGGTATTGGCATAAGAACAGACCTCAGGACCAATGGAATAGAATTGAAAACCCAGAAATGAACCTACAGACCTACAGCCAACTAATCTTCGATAAGGGAGCTAAAATAATAGAATGGAAGAAAGACAGCCTCTTCAGTAAATGGTGCTGGCAAAATTGGTTAACTACTTGTAGAAAACTAAAACTAGATCCTTATATATCACCCTGCACCAGAATCAACTCCAAATGGATCAAAGACCTCGGAGTCAAAGCAGACACTCTGAAAACATTACAGGATGGAATAGGAGAAACCCTAGGCCTCTTTGGCTCAGGCCGAAATTTTCTGAATAGAGACCCAGAAACACAACAAATCAAAGAAAGGTTGGACAAATGGGATTGCATGAAGTTGAAGAGCTTCTGCATGGCAAAGGACATAGCTAGCAAGATCAATAGAAAGCCCACAGGTTGGGAGAAGATCTTCACTAGCCATACAAGTATATCTAAAATATACTTGGAACTCAAAAAAATTAAATCCCCCAACAACAAATCCTCAAAGAAAGAACTGCCCAATAAATAAGTTGGCTAAAGACTTGAAGAGAAACTTCTCTGAAAAAGAAAGAAGGATGGCCAATAGACACATGAAGAAATGCTCAACCTCCCTAGCCATAAAAGAAATGCAAATCAAAACAACATTGAGATACCACCTCACCCCAGTTAGAATGGCTATAATCAAGAACTCTAACAACAACAGATGCTGGAGGGGATGTGGAGAGAAGGGAACCTTACTTCATTGTTGGTGGGAATGTAAACTTGTTCAACCACTTTGGAAAGCAGTATGGAGGTTCCGGAAAAGACTTCACATAGACCTCCCCTATGACCCAGCAATCCCACTTTTGGGCATTTACCCAAATGTTTACAAACAAGACCACACTAAAGCTACCAGCACAACTATGTTTATTGCAGCATTATTTACCATAGCTAAGATATGGAACCAACCCAGATGCCCCTCAGTAGATGAATGGATCAAGAAAATGTGGTATATATACACAATGGAATTCTATGCCTCTATCAGAAAGAATGACATTTCCCCATTTGTTAGGAAATGGAAAGGCTTGGAAAAAATTATATTAAGTGAAGTAAGCCAAGCCCAAAGAAACATAGGTCCCATGGTTTCCCTTATTTGCAATATCTAGTATATGTATGAGTCAAGCAGGAAAGGTCAGATAATATGATGTTAGGAAAATGAACCCTCAGATATGTATTCAAATGTTTTTTTCTTTCATGCATTTGTTTCTAACTCATTTATAAGATTATTTCTTTGTAGCTTTGTGTGTCCCTCCCCCACAGTATAACCCCTGCTTTCACCATATTTGATGTCAGTATAATTTATGGAGGAGATGGGGAAAAACAAGTCGTTTAAGGATACAGGTGGACCTGATGCAACTATGAGAAGTACAAGTTGTCATGTCAAAAAATGAACTTTACAACTTTGGTGCAGGGGAGGGGGAGGATTGAGGTGGGGGGGTTGGGGGAGGGCTGGGAAGGGATGTGAAGGGTAAACAAAGGAGGAGGCTGCAATGCTTGATAAGAAATGTACTCATTATCTTGCCCATGTAATTGTAACCCCTCTGTACAGTATGTTCACAAAAAATAAAAATAATAAAAATGATATTTCTTTGTTTCTTTGTATGTCCCTCCCCCACAGTATAACCCCTGTTTTCACAGTATTTGATGTTGGTATAATTTGGGGAGGGGAAGGGAAAAACAAATTGTTTAAATAGGGATACAGGTGGACCCATTGCACCAATGAGATGAACAAGGTATTATGTCGAAAATGAATTATACATCTTTGGTGCAGGAGGAGGGGAGGTGGTAAGGGGGGAGAGATGGGAAGGGATGGGAAGAGGAAACAAAGGAGGAGGGTACAATGCTTGATAAGAAATGCACTCATTACCCTGCCCATGTAATTGTAACCCCTCTATATGGTATTTTCACAATTTTTAAAAATGTAACATTAAAAAAAACTGTTTATCTTTCTGAGATTGCTGGTCAGCCAGCTGGTGCAACTACAGTAACTAAAATATCCAAATCTTCTTCATTTTTGAACTAAAATAATTTACCATTTCAAACACTCCCTCTGTAGTAGTGATTACTGCTGGCCTCTTCATTTTGTTCATATATCATATCCATTCCTTATCATGTCCACCACACACTTTCCTTCAGACAGGTATACCATAGGAATGTTTGGGGGAAGCAAATACCACAGGATTTAGGGGCTCAAGGAAGTTGCAAGTAAAGAGGCTTTAAGATTTTGAACTCTTTTTTGGAATAAAGGGCCAGACAGTCAATAATTCACAAACAAGTCATTTTGTATTTGGTTTGACCTCGTATATATTTCAATCTGCTCAGGATAGAAGTGACATGTAATGGAGTAGTGGCAGATGGCACTAGAAACTCAAGCGTGGCCACTCTTGGGGGGTTCTGGACACTTGTCCCCAACTCCTAACCTAATTTACTAGTCAGGCATTATTTACCATCCAATACTATGTTCATTATCCACTTCACTGACAAGTTTTAGTTCCCTCACTAATAGCTGTAAACTATTTGGCAAAGGGATGAATTAGGTTTCCAGATACCCTTAAGTATTTCTGATGCTTCCTGACAATTATTTGATACTTAGTTTTGTTCACAGGATGAATAAAAGTGATTTAGTATTTAGGGATTAAAATCTGAGCCTCTGGATAGGTTTGAGCTCCAAAACTTCAAGCAATGACTTTAAACATTGTTGTACATACAACAAAATAATCTTGTTTTACAGTGATGCCCAAGACTACCTTAATGTGACAAAAATTATGCTGTTTGATCATAATGTCTTCTAACATTGAATGTATTGAGCTCTTGTAGCTATGTACATATGCCCATATAAGATGACGCTAAGCAAAATGAGCCCCAAGATAAAGATATAAGTGGTTTTATCTTTCTTGCTGTTGTTTTTAATGAACTTATATGTTCCATGTGATTTTTTTGTTTCTTTTGTATGTTCTTCCCCATGGCATAACCCCTGTTTTTACTGTATTTGATTCCGCTGCCCTGAAATATATATATATATATATATATATATATATATATATATATATATATATATATATATATATATGCATTTTTCTAATTTGGGGAGAGGAAAGGAAATAACAAAATGCTGAAATAAGGATATAGCTTGACCCATTGTAACAATGAGATGTACAAGGTACTATGTTGAAAACAAACTTTACAACTTCCGGTTGGGGGAGGGAGGAGTTGGGAAGGTGGTAAGGGAAGGGATGGTAGAGGGAAAAACAAAAGAGGAGGTAACAATGCTCGATAGGAAATGTACTTATTACCTTACTCATGTAACTGTAACCCCTCTGTACAATATTTTTTGAAATAAAAATATATACAAAAAAGAAACTTTTGTTTAGGTAGAGTTGTTCGATGTGTTTAGCTCGGTTAAAGAGAAGTATGATGCTTTGTGGGGATCAAAATGAGTGAAAGTATAGATTCTCACGGTTTTTGCTTTCTGTACATTTTATCTTATGTATAAGTTTATTGATTTGGGTCAGATTTGCATTTTTATGTGACTTCAAAATCCACCACCTGAAAAATAAATACTTGTCTGTCTTTTTTTTAAAAAAAGCATCCTTTTTTAAGACAGAATAAAGAGATACTATAAACATTTTAATCAGCCATAAAATCACTCTAATCTTTAACAACTTAGCTTTAATACTGTCAATGGAAATAGTTGAAGATATAAGTCTTTCTCATTTGGAAGCACATCATACCATAAATTCCCTGAAGTTTGGAACAGCAGGACATTCTGACATATTTACTAACTTCCCATGCAACAGTGAGAAACTGTCTGAAATCCTTGGGAGGAAGGAGGTTAGCTATAGCATCAAGGTCAATAGGGAGAAAGGATATATTATCTATCACAAACTTCTAAATAATAACGTGTTAAAATGACTCTTTTGTCCACTTAGATTCCAGATTACTACAAGGAAACGTGCGTACACACAAACACACACACACACAATGCATAGGTTTAGTAGATCATTGAAAAGAATTATGATAAAGTGATCACATTATAGCTTTGCAGGTAATTACATATAAAGATGAATGTGAAAGAGCATGCACTTTTCTTATCGCACCAAAACCAGCCTCTGGGTTCTTTAATTTCAGAAATTGGGAAACACAGGATTCTCTATGAGGAACAGTATTTTTACTGAGATAATAAACACACTGCGTAATTACATACTGTTTTTAAGCGGCGTGCATGGTGAACAGAGTCCAAAAGCGAGCTGCTGAGTTGGCTGGGTTTTTGTTTCATTTAGAAATATTCATTTATATGAGCTGAAAGAATTATAATTTGTAGGATATATGATGAAGAAAGCAAGTGGGCAGAGGGTAAATGTAGTCTTACAGATGGTTTCCTTAGGAAGACCAAACATGCAATTACATGTTTCTTTGTATAAATAGTGCCTCAGCTATCTCTTCATATTTGTTTATTTATATACCCATTCAACAAACTCCAATTTAATGTCTACCACATGCCCGAGATTTTATTAGCGTCTAACATAGGGCACGGTGGCTATGGGAATTAAAGACACAATGGCCTCACAAACCCTTGGAATTCAAGCTTCATTTTAGGAAGTCAGAAGCGATTCTCATCTACTGCAGTGCTCATCCTGAGATTTGGAGGTTCACTGCTTGCTATCACAAGTCATTTGGAGTCCTGGACACCTTTCCTTTGTGGTTCCCCCAAACCCTCCAGGGACTCACCATCTGCCCCTGGCTTGGTAAGAAACTGAAGTTTTTCCTCAACAATAGAACGCAGATTTCCACCAAGATCGGCCCCAAGGACTGCCACCACAATTGAACTGGAGGAAGACTTTCCTAGAGACAGACACTGAGCCTCCCCAGAAACAAAGACACAATGCCCAAAGATGCTACCCAGGGCAGCCGCTGTGGGAAGCAGGAGTAAGCATGGAGCTTGGAGAGAGATTCAAAGCTCCACAAAGGCAGAAGATGTATCCCAAGGGACAGAATTGTAACTCTCAATTAAAGACCCAAGGAGTCAGGCCCGCATGTCATGAGCGTCAAAATAGTGATAGCATGAGAAGAAGAAATGTGAGAATTGCCAATATAAGGGAGAATCGATCAACGGCTAGGGGTGGGGAATGGAGGGATGCCCAGGCTGCGGTGGAAATGATACAAGCACCTATCTCCTAGGCAGATTGGGACACACCCTTCTGGATTCTGGAAACAGAAATTCCCAATTCTGTGTCACCATTCCAGAGTCAAGGTGTTCTAGTTTGGCCTCCTCTTGGGGATCTAGAAGAAGATCTCTGGTTTTGCTATTTCCAACTCTACAGCTGATAATCTCCTTGAATTTAAGGTACAATGCACACAGATACACTTGGGTTAAATGTCCCGGCCAATTAAGTCACAACGGATGGGGTTGAATCAAGTCTGTGGAAGTGCTTTTCCATCCCCTTCGATAGCCAAGATGCTTATGTAACCAAAACAACACAACCTCCAAGGACAACCACAGAGACATTGCCTATTGTAAAGAGATCATGGATGCTTAGATCATGGTACCCAGAGTGTCTTCCTTTAATCCAACAGCCTGGCTTCCACAAAACTTAAATGAATACTCAAAAATGACTAAGATAATCCTGATTGCAACTGTGACACTTTGCATTCTAATTTTTTTTCTGTAATTAAATCTTAGGAGCCTGGTTTTGATCAGCCTAAGCATGAATCCCTTACCATCCATATCCAATTAGAAACACTTGAAGCAGATATTAGTATACATGCATAGTCTTCCAAGTCAGCTTCTGGCGGTGAGTGACCTGGTCTTTGATAGTCCAGAATGCTCGACTCTGAGCAGCCAAATGGTTCCTAAGCCTGCAGCCCACCACATCGAGACTTCTGTGAGATCCAGACATCGGGTTTCCAGGAACATGATGTGCAGGGATCTATCATAGAATGGAAGTGGTACATCCAGGAGCCCATATAGAACCTGCAGAGCACACATCTAAGTGTGCATAGAGTATGCACTTCAACTAGGGAAGGAAAGAGATAAAAAGCTTGTGGTAAGCCAATTAAATAGTTTCAGATTTGGTGTACACTGAGTGTAGACTACAGCTCCACGTACAAGTCACGTTGAGAAATACCCATCCCATATCATATTTTGTGGAAAGATAGATGGCTAGTGGGAGGTATTCTTGAAAGAGAGAGGTGGAAAGATCACACTGACAGAGGTTGTAGATGTGAAGCTAGAACTGAGAGGAATTTAAAGATGCTGGAGCAAGCAATAGTAGTTTAGGAAAACAAGCAGCATGCAGATAGTCTAAGAAGCAAAGATCAGATTTCCCATGCAGCTGAGGGAGAACATACTACTGAAACCCTAATGAGGGCCTAATGATATTGTCTCATTTTTCCCACTGAACTGATTGGTGACAGCAGCTCTGTAACAGAAGTATAAATACAGTAATTGTGAATGATACCTGATATCTTATAGGCTTTCACTTGATGAAAGCTTGTTCTGGGTATATAGCTGTTTTCACAAATGCAAATTGCATTTATACATAGAAAATAAGAAGTCAGATCCATTCATCTTACATAGCAATGAGGCACTGCCTAAGGTATCTAAGACAGTTAGTTAGTATTGGTTAATATTACATGTTGGAAGCCCTGTGCTAGAAGTAATTATGTAGCACTTTGTAATCAGTGAGTTACATTGAAGTAGAAGGTTTAATTCCCCAGAAGTCATAACCATTAAGTATGTGATTCCAGATGAACATCTACACTTTTCTGAATCATTTGCTTAATGATTTCTAAGTATTCCTTTTGTTCTCAACTTGCAAGATTGAAGAGTGAGCTACAGATGAGTTGATAAGGTGCAAAGCATCTACAAACTAAACATACTTAAAAATATTAAAAGAGCTATATAACCTGAGAGAAAACTTGAGAGCCCATATCCAGAGCCTTCAGGATACTTGGAACTGACATACTCAATAAATATTAGATTAAATAAAAACTAAGAGAATAATGTTACTGAAATATTATATATAGGGAGAGTTACCATTAACACCTTTTTTTTAATTACACTCTGCAGAAGGTACATTTGCAATGACAAATCATGGCTAATGGTGTGGTATCACAATTGTCTCTCTGAGAGCAGAAAAGCAGTAGGCCTAGAATAATTTTGGTTAACCAGATAAGATGGACTGGTAATTTGTAAGGAAAATCAAGGTGAATCCAGAACACCACATGATTAATTTCTATTTTTAAAATAAATTTTATTGTGAAAATACTGCACAGAGCAGTTACAATTACATAAGCAAAGTAATGAGTACATTTCTTATCAAGCATTGTTGCCTCTTCTTTAGTTTTTTCCCTACCATCCCTTCCTTTCCACCTCCACAGCTACACTCCCCTCATTTTTCAACATAGTGTCTTCTTCATTTCATTGTTGCAATGGGTCAACCTGTATCCTATTTAAACATTTTGTTTTCTCCCTTCCCCTCCCCAAATTATATCAACATTCAACTGTCATTCAGTGTGAAAACAGGGGTTATACCATGGGGGAGTGACATACAAAGCAACAAAAAAAATCACATAATACCTTGTAAATATGTTTAAAAAATTAGCAAGAAAGAAAAAACCACTGTGTCCCTATATTGAGGTTCATTTCACTTAATTTCTTATAATGCTTTGTTTGGCTTTGGCAATCAGCATTTATTATTACTTTTATCAAAGTATATGTTCTTAGAAAATTTGTATTGATTTAAGATAGCATAAGTCAACGTTTTTCATTAATTACTTAAGATTTGTAATCTACGTGATTTCCATGGAGATTTTTTTTTTAACCTGAAACCCAACAAAACAGTATGTAGTTAGTACTGACTTTTACAGAATGAAGGTGCATTTTCTTTGGTAGTTCCATCTCTTCCTATGTAAGAAATAAAAACAATTTGTAGCTGTGAGTGTTGGGTAAACTTGAAATGTTTTTCCTTCTCAATCAAGGCAATCTTTTGCTTTTTGTTTCTCCTTTGGGAAAGAGAATGAAAGGTAAATAACTAGTTCTCCATTTTTCAATAGTAAGCTGAACATATTGAAGCTAAAAGAAGAAACTATGTGTATCTATTGCTGTGATGCTATATTTATATGACAGATTTTAATTTTGCTTTTTTATTACTCCCATTTATGCGGGGTGAGCATGTTTTAGGTGGTGGGAGGAAGGGACTGTTTGGCAAATTCTTTTATTTATGTATTTATTTATTTATTTATCGTATTATCTTCAAGTAGTTGTACAAAAGAGTCTCCATTTAGCAAAGCTGTTTATGAACACAATATATCTTGATCAGTGTCGCCCTTCTCTACATTCTTACTGAAGACTTGTCTTTTTCCGGAAGCTCAAGTGATTACCACTGAGGGTCTAAAACTTGCATAGCTTGGTCATTAAGCAAGGAGGCTGGGCAACCTCAGTAATTAAAAACCTCAATTCACGGGTGCCCAGAGGGTTGCTTGTAGCCAGTGGTGTTGGCCATACTGCTCTGAGCAGGAAGGGAAGTTCCAGCTGAGAAAGGTTTTTAAAGTTTAACTTGAAAACATGCTTACAGCCTCTGATCCCATCAGGTGGCTACTTGTCAAATACATTCTGCCACTATTAGCCGATCAGGGGAATAATTTGTCTGCCTTTGAAAAACATTGAGAATCCATAGTTTCTCAGGCAAAGAAAGAACAGCAGCCCGCAGGACAATTTGAACACATAACTAGCTGGACCATGAAAGGAAAATTAACACCTGCCACAGTAATTGCACTTCTTCTACCTGAATTGGAGAAACTACCACCTTTACACTGTTGTCAAAATCAGTACTTTTATTCTTAAACTACAGAGTAGAGGTGGAATCTTCCAGCTTGCTGATTACTCACTGGATTTTAAAAAATGAAGTCGTGAATGAGATTGATCAGGTCCATCGCTTACCTACTTGGATGGAAATGTCTGTCACAGTAAACATCCACCTGTACACTAACTTATACTAGTTTTTAAAAAGTAAAGAAGAAATAACATCAATTATGTGTAAAAGTGAGCTAAAGATCTTTTCATGTCATTTGATTATTTTTTTCCTCACCATAACAACTGTGGAAAAAAAATATTCTTTTGAGCTGAGGGCCAGTAGCTCACACCTATAATCCTAGCTACTCAAGAGGTTGAGATCTGAGGATCACAGTTCAAAGTCACCTAGGCAGGAAAGTCTGTGAGACTCTTATCTCCAATAAACCACCACAAAACTGGAAGTGGCACTGTGGCTCAGGTGGTAGAGTGCTCACCTTGAACTGAAGAGCTCAGGGCCAGTGCCCAGACCCTGAGTTCAAGCCCCATGACCAACAACAACAAAAAATCCTTTTGAAATACAATATTCAAAAGCACTTTTTAATTAAGTATGCTCTCTACACAAACTTAAAAAATAATGAAATAAAAAACACATCTGTCAGGGAATTCATCTGTACTGATTGAATTCTATGTTAGACAAAATGGGCAAAGTGGAATGTATGAAGTTTACCCACAGGGTTGGTGCAGACAAACTTACAAGAGAAATTGACCTCATGACCCTGAAACCAAGAATATAGTAAGTTCCATGCTACTCAGTGGATGTATAGGGTTTTTATAGGTTGTATGAGACTATTTCTTTTTCCCATTTTCATTTGACATTTTCATGTCCAAAACTTGGACACTAACAAAAGATGAGACTCTTGACTTTAGTAACCTAATATCTTGGGTGTGGAGAATCGTGAAGGAAGATGCAACCGATGAAGAATTCCACTTGTAGCAGAATCTTAGATTTACAAGTAAGAGGAGACATCACCAACTTTCAGGGTGGAATAGGTTTCAGCACTCATCTGAACAAATTATTCTTAAAAGACACCTTACTTTATTTGACAATATCCTAAACCTTTAATCCCCAGGTTTGCACCAACGTTTTCATTGATACCATCCCTTAGAGATCATTGAAACAATAAGCATGCTAACACAAAAATAAAGACTGAGAAAGACCAGAATAAGACAAAGATGCCCAGGTTTCACAACACAGCTAAGAGCTTCTCTGGAGAGTTCAGCATGGCTCTACCTTAATCACTTAATTAAAGGACTGGCATTTCCACAGCCACATGCTCAGAGAAAAGCAGGGACTACTTTCCATTCCAGAGTCTTTCAAGCAGTAATAAATATGAAGGATTGTTTCCTTAACATATGCAAATTTCCTTCCTTCTCACTAGGCTGTTTGCTTAGGACATTATTAGAGAGGATGAGAGCTTATCATTTATTCCTTCAATGAGTACTTACAAAGCTGGAGAAGAAATACAATGGTGCCAAGATCCACTGCCATCTTTTCTGTTAGCGAATGCAGGTCATCACTATCCACATAGCGCTCCGATAGAAAGATGAAGTCTGCATACCATATTTTTCCCTCCTGAGAAATCAGATGAGAGGTATGAAACTCAAATAACCTAACCTAACCTAAAATTCACATTTCTTATGTTGGTGTGCATTTGCTGTATAATGAACAATCACCGAACAAACACCAGATAAATCAGAGGTGGTTTTTTCCCCCTGCTGGTGCTGAGGCTTGAACTCGGGGCTTGAGCACTGTCCTTGAGCCTCTTTCTGCTCAAGATTAGCACTCTACCACTTGTGCCACAGCACCACTTCTGAATTTTTCTGGGTAGTTATTAGAGATAAGAGTCTTGCAGACTTTTCTGTCCAGATTGGCTTCAAACCAAGATCCTCAAATCTCAGCCTCCTCAGTAGTTAGGATTACAGGTGTGAGCCACCACAACCTAGCCAGAGCTTTTTTTTTTTTTTTTCAGAGACAAAGGGAGCTCTTCGAACATTTCCCAACATTTCCTGCCTTTGATGTCATAATAGAGCACTTCAGGCATTGGGAGGAAGGAGTGTTTCTAGAAGCTAAGCACTGAGGTGTTTTCTGTATCTGAGATTTGGAAGGCTTCTGCTAAGAATGAAGGGGCTGTGCTTATTGAAAACTGAAGAGAGAAAGTCCTACCACAGGAATAAAGTCTGTTGCCTCAGATTTTTCTGACCCTTATATGAATTGAAGGTGTATACAGACAGGGGAGCCAAGGCCGACTAAAACAATTTTCTTTTCCCAAACAGATAACAGTGAGGAGGGTTAGTAGAAAGAAAAAAACATTCTAATCTCAATTTCCTTTGTAACTAACAAAAAATGATCTTAAGCAAAGCTATATTTTCAACATCCTATTATCTTTTTCAGAAACTGGAAGAATAATAAACGTGATTTCCTGGAAACATTCTCATACAAGATTAAATTATTATTTTGAAAATAAGTTCAATGATTCAATGACGTTTCTTATAAAGCTGGCGAAGGAATGATAAAAGTAGAGGAGGAAAATTAAAAGAGAGATCAAGAACTGTGGAGCACCTTATTTCTCACTTGTGCTGCACAAATGGGAATAGTCAAAAGTTAATAGAGTTATTTTTATTAGCTGCAGCATCATGAAGAGCAGTGAAAAATAAAAGCAAGGTAAGTCAATATGCTCTGGAAAGGGGATGTGACACAAACAGTTTAAATCCTTAGCTTGTTTTAATGACGTAGGATTTGTTGGAAAAGCTCTTAAGAGTGGCATGCTTATTTCAAATATTTTTATGGACATAATCCAAATTCAGAAAAAAAACTTTTAACAACATTAGGTATCAATCATAATATCAGAATATCCAGCTACACTGTTTTTATATAGTGCAGTTTTAGGTAAGTTCTGAGTTTGTGGAAATCTCTGAAAACAATAATGCAATGTGTAGCTGAGAAATGCATCGAGCTGTCCTGGGTCTTTGATTTGAGTGACTCATACAATTTGTATATTTGAACAAAGAAGCATTCTACCAAAAATAGTCTACCACATTGACCTTTTTAGAGTAGATATTTTATGATAACCATACGTTTTTCTTTTTTTAATTTTTATTTATTTTTTATTGTGAAAATACTGTACAGAGGGGTTACAATTACATGGGCAAGATAATGAGTACATTTCTTATAAGCATTGTAGCCTTCTCCTTTGTTTCCTCTTCCCATCCCTTCCCAGCCTCCCCCCACCACCACCGAATCCTCTCCCTCCCCTCCCCCCAACCAAAGTTGTAAAGTTCATTTTCCACATGACAACTTGTACTTCTCATTGTTGCAATGGGTCCACCTGTTTCCTTAGTTAAGCGATTTGTTTTTCCCCTTCCCATCCACAAATTATACCAACATCAAATACAGTGAAAGCAGGGGTTATACTGTGGGGCAGGGACATACAAAGCAACAAAGAAATAATCTTATAAATGCGTTAGAAACAAATGCATGAAAGAAAAAAAATTTGAATGCATATCTTAGGGTTCATTTTCCTAACATCACCTTATCTAACCTTTTCTGCTTGACTCATACATATACTAGATATTGCAAATAAGGAAAACCATGGGACCTATGTTTCTTTGGGCTTGGCTTACTTCACTTAATATAATTTTGGGAACCTTACTTCATTGTTGGTGGGAGTGTAAACTTGTTCAACCACTTTGGAAAGTAGTATGGAGGTTCCTCAAAAGACTCCACATAGAGCTCCCCTATGACCCAGCAATCCCACCTTTGGGCATTTACCCAAATGTTTACAAACAAGACCACACTAAAGCTACCAGCACAACTATGTTTATTGCTGCATTATCTACTATAGCTAAGATATGGAACCAACCCAGAAGCCCCTCAGTAGATGAATGGACCAAGAAAATGTGGTATATATACACAGTGGAATTCTATGCCTCCATCAGAAAGAATGACATTGCCCCATTTGTTAGGAAATGGAAAGGCTTGGAAAACCATACATTTTTCTAAACAGCATAATGTATTGCTAATTATTTGGAATTTGATTTCTTTATATCAAGAGAAGGTAATTACCATGTTTATTATGTTTTCCTGTTTATCAATATTATCCAACCATTAGCAGTTTGAAGAAATCCAATATTTCTTTTTTCTTGAGGCTAGCATGGAGCTCATCACCCTCCTTCCTCAGTCTTTCAAGCACTGAGATTGCAGCTGCAAGACATGATACTTTATTCTATGTCTATTCCTGCATTAAAATCTTGTTTCTCTAGCACTTCTTCACCTACTTCTCTTTTGTACAAAAAACTGCAAAGCATAAGATGCAGACTAAACTGCTCAAAAGTGATTAGTTTTAAGACTGCTGAACAATAGGTAGTTCAGAAAATATACTATTCCTATAGTGGAAATAATAAAGATGCCAGTCAGTTTCATCTTGGATCTTCTTGGTTTTTCTAGACTTTTGTTACACAATTTGCCTGTGTAAAAATGATCTAATATGACTTGATATTTTAGACAAGATCAATGTAGATGTAGAAATTTTATTATGAAATATCCTACTTTTTCATCAAAGTATGCTATTATTCTCCATTTCAGAAGATCTCTTGTTATAGCTATTTTCCTTCAGTATCGAGTAACATTATTTCAATTTTTACAGTGGATAACTAAATATGTTATAACAGCTTTAAAGATAACTTCATTAAATCATTAGATACATATAGTTTACTCCAATAAAATGATTAGATGCATACAATCTTGTATAATAACCTCTTAAATAATCTATTTGATTCTGGCACATTGATCTGAGACATGAAATATTATGCTAAATTGTATATCATAACAATACCACAACCCGATCTTTAAACTCTCAAATTTCTTTTATAGGAAATTTCTGACTTTTTAACTTCAGTATACTTTTTAACATTTATTTTTGACTCTGGACAATTCAAAATAGGTCATCAATAACTATAATAAAATGACTACTGTAATATGGATGGTCTAAAAGACATCCTTAGTTCTGTTGTCAGTTCTTTAACATCTATCCTAGTAAAATCTTCCAGTGTCTTGTACAAAAATGCTCCAGCAAACACTTACTTTCATAGGAGTACATTGTACTATCTAATAGCCTTTCCAATGAACTCATGATTATCAACATGCATCATCAGTTGAAGCAAAGATAATTTTGCTCTTTGAACATTGTGGCTAGCCACAAGCCACAGAACACAGTCCCAATTTGGTTCTCAAAAGGCCTGGATCTCCAGACAACGTGATACCACTGAGCAAAGTGGATTTGCACTATGGCTAATTTCCTCCCAATTTCAAGGATCAACAGTAATGGAAGCAATGATTATGATCCTTTATGCTAGAAGATACTACATCACTCCTCATTCCATGAGCAAAGGCTTGTTTGGACAGAGAATACCTTAAAACTCAGAGATCATAAACCTTTTAAAGGATGTAAAAGACATCTCTGATGGTGGAATACATCCTCCACATTGAAGTTCCAGGAAAAACCATTGTTTACTCTAACCCTGGGGCCTTGTGTCCTCTGTCAGTGTATGCATAAGAAATAAGGTCAGAAAAAAATGACACTTGGACATGATAAATTATACAGGAGTCTAGATATTTACATAGTGAGATCAAAGGAGGATATTTTTAGGAGAGAATCAAAAATGCTCAATAGTATATGCATACAATCATATACAATGTTGTTTGTCGAAGTAAACTCCAAAAAATGGAAACAAGGGTTTTTTAGTTGTTGTTATTTTACTGTTTGTTTGTTGTTTTGGGGGGGTTGCTGTTTATTTTCTCCATTGTCACTTTTTTATTTCTTTTTTGTTTTTTTTTATTTTTTTGTATTTATTTATTTTTTGTGAGAATGCCATACAGAGGAGTTACAATTACATGAGCAAGATAATGAGTACATTTCTTATCAAGCATTGTTGCTTCCACTTTGTTTCCCCTTCCCATCCCTTCCCATACTCCCCCTTTTCCCCCCACTTGATCCCCCCCCAATTTCTGTAGGGTTTGTCTTTAGTTATCTATTTGGGGGAGGGTAAGGAAGAACACAGAAATGGTGGGGCAAAAGGTGAACAAATGCATCAGTGATACTCACTAGACTGTTGAAAATGAACTATACAATTTGGCAGGGAGGGAGATTGGGAAGGAAAAACTTTAAGAAAACAAGGGAAGAAGTGACATCATTCAGAAAGAAATGTACTCATTCCCTGACTTAGGTAACTGTAACCTCTCTGTACACCATCTCTACAAGAACAATAAAAATATATTAATAAAATAAAATAAAATGTTTTCTTATAAACCAAAAATAAGAAATTGGGTCAGGACATATTCTTAGCTTTCAAATGCAGTAAAATCTAATACACTGAACTGTTTTATACAACATATTTGTGCATTTATTGCAAACCTGCACATCTATAACCAAATATACAAAAGAAAGCTATATCATGGACAAGTGACTGAAATATTCACCTTTTATTTCTATGATCACAATTTAAACACTACTAAACATCTCGAATCAGTTTAGTTGCAAATTATTTTTCTGACATTGGCTGTAAGCAACTTGTCCAGTGATAGAAGGAATTATATCAAAAGGGTCAGGTTGTTTGGAGTTGGAATTGCTCAGGTCAAGATTTCAAAATAGCAAATAAATCCAAAGATGCCAATTGGGAACCTTTGGTACCTGAAGTCGAGTGCCAAGATAGATTTAGGATCAGAGGTCAGAACTGTCAAAAACACCAGTCCAGAAAACTCAGCTGCCATATGGCCAAAGATAATAGTGCAGAGTTGAGTCACTAGTTGAAACTGGAGGAAATCTGACTCCTTCTATGGTGTCAGACACTTAGCAGTTCAAGTCAGCAGCCCATAGTCACTACTACCTGAAGGTCAAACAGGTCATGTAATGGTATAATCACATCTGAGTTCCATCTTTATATTTTTGAGAAGGCACTCAGCTCAGAATTTTTAAGTCAACTAGCCTCATTTGTTTAGAACCATTATTCTAAATCACCTCACTATCATATATTGTTAATTCAAAGGTATCAATGCACCTAAAAACCATTATCACAGTAATCACCCCCCCAGAGAGAACCACAGTTCCCTATTCCAAGTTCAACACGTTGCTTAGTCTACAGGCAATGTGCCTTCATGTAGAACTTACTTTATGGAATTTGCTCATGAGATTAACTGGAACCAGAATCGTTTATTTTTCTCAATTCCTGGTGTTTAAAAATGTATTGTGAAAGGAAATGAGTTTATTTTTAATCATGAAAGCACAAGTTCCAACTCACTGAATGTAATGGAAAAAATCCCAACAATTTGTTTCTATAGGTTTTTTTTCCTCCTTGAGATTTTAATATCTGTGTATTTGTCCTTAATTTATCTCCAAGGCTGAAACTTTTTAACATTCAGATTCTTCTGCCTGGGCAGTTTTATTTTCTAAGAAAAAAAATAAAATAAACCTCAGGAGTTTGGAGTTTTTTCATAGCATTGCCATGGAAACTGACTCCTATCTTTATTGTTTTACAAATTTTAACTCATTTCAATTAAGTGTCTTGGGAGATATTCATAGTTAGGATTATTTATTGTTCATGTTGAGCCAGGCCCTATTCTATGTGTCTTCTATTTGCTATCTCATTTACTCTTCCCCCAGGGTGCTAGGAAATAGATATTCTCACTTACTAGATACAGAATTTCCAGAATGAGGTTAAACTTTTTGCTCAGACTCACAAGGATAGTTATATGAGAACTCACATCTCAAGTGAGGTCAGACTCTTAGGTCCCATGAACATTTTCTCCTTCCTTGTTCAGGGTAAGTTCAGCAAGCAGGATCACCTCCATCAGTTCTTCAATAACATGAGAAAATGAATGGAAAAATAAAACCCAAACCCAACATAATTCCACTCTGCCTTTGAGATTATTGATATGATTGGCCATGCTCTTCTGGGAAACAATTACCTGTTTTGGTTTAATTAAGGTATGGTCCACACTATCAGAGTCTCAGCTGCCTATAAACTTGCCAGTGTCTTAACTACTGGGGTTATAGGTGAGTGCCAAATATCACATAACTATTTCTATGCTTATATACAGACAAGAAGGAGGCTCAGATAGAAATCAGGAGGTCAGTTCCATATACAGCAGCCTACAAAGCAAAATACCTAGGCATTAAGCTCACCAAGGAAGTGAAATGCTTCTGTAATGAAAAAACTACACACACCAGATAAAGAAGGAAGGTGGGAGATAACTTCAGAGGATCAAGGAGATGGAAGACATCTCATGCTCATGGAAGAATTTTTTTTTTAAAAAAACAGCGTTTGTAGTGAAATAACATGCGAAAGGAAACTTGGAACTATTTTTGGCTTCTGGAAATTTTGGGGGAACACATTGCTAAGATATAGCTAACAGTATCCAAGCTTGGTCATACCTTTAAGGTAAATCCACTTGCCTATTCCAATCCCATTGTCTTCCAATATTTTATATGCCAGTAAGTGGAGCCTGGATATGTAGAATTATGGCCATTCTTTCTTACACCTGTATCGAATTGGCCACCAATAGCTATCTCTTTTTTTTCTTCAAACTGCTCTTTGTCTCCAACTACCATCCTGCTGAAGCTGGTGACAAATTTGCTCTCATCATCTGTAGTTGAACCCCCAATCCATTTTGCAAGAGATATATCTCAAGAGATGGAGCTCTGTCAGTTTCATTAACACAAGATTCCTTAGCATGGGCTGTAGGCTTTTGTCACCTAGCTCCTCTTCCACTTAAAATTCTCCCTGCAATAAGGTGTCCATTCTGTGGTTACAAACACCTCGACAGCCCTCTGGCTTTAATCTTCTCATTCTCTGTGGACCTTATCATGTGCTTTTTTCGTTGTTATTGTTGTTTGTCAGTTTGTTTGTTTTGATACTGGGGCTTGATCTCAGGAGCTTCTGCTCTTGCTTGTTTTTTTGGGGGGTTGGTTTTTTTGTGTTTTTGATTTTTTTTTTCACTCAAAGCCAGTTGTCTAAACACTTGAGCCATGCTTCCACTTCTAGTTTTTTCTTGTCTAACTGGGGAAGAGTCTCAGACTTTTCTGCCAAGGTTGGCTTTGAACTGCAATCCTTAGATATCAGGCTCATGCAGTGAGTATTATAGGTATGAGCCACCAGCACCTGGCTCAAACCATCTTCATCCTCGATAAAAAGCTCTTTTCTTTCTTCTTTAACTATTTAACTCCGTTTGCTCGTAAAATTTTATACTAATTGGTATTAATGTAAAGGTTGAAAACTAGGATTAGAATAAAAATTAAGCAATTAGGAATATAGAAATCAACATATAAAGCAAATAATATGTACCTAAATTCTCAGATGCCAGCTATTTCAATGATAAAGTTGACATTTTCAGAGCAAACTCATTTGCCCAACATCAAAACGAGCTTAGATTGGAACTACCTTATTAAACCAAGAGAGTTCTGATTTCATAATCTGAGACAAAATACTAACAGTAATCACATAGCACTAATACGATGTCATTTAACATTACCATATTAGATGTAGACTCAATAACAACAACAACAACAACAATAATAATAATAATAATACGACATGGATGTAAACAAGGATATTGAGGTGGGGACCAGAGGGAGAGTGTGATGTGAATAAGATCAAAGCACATTATATTTGTATGTAAAAACAGCATAATGAAACACAGAAAGAGACCATAAAAATGAAGAGAAGGGTCATGGAGGGCTCTCATAAAGAAGCTGAATTTGATTTAAGTATAATATATGTAGGCATGAAAAATGAAATATAACCTCTTTGTGCAATTAATTTACACTAACAAAAATTATTTTCAAAAGGAAAATAGATTGCACAAAGAGGAGAATAGATGTTGGAGAGTGGAACATAACTACGTAATAGCTACTAATATACTGTTCATACTGAAACATGTTCACCACACCTATCATCTATAATTTCATTACAATCCATAATATTCGTAAGTAAGAAAACTATGAGTCAAGGAGAGGCATACATTTGTGCAAAGGACCAGACCTAACTAACAACATGATAAATATCCAAATGCAAAAGCGCTATCATCCTAATCAATGTTTTGTGGGGTGCCCACACTTCAGTATAATGGCAGACTTGTTTTCCTTCTTTATTATTAACTTAAAGCCAGACCATTCCTGAGAGGGAGAGAGAGAGAAAGTGGGAGACAGAGAGAGAGAGAGAGAGAGAGAGAGATGGGGGGAGAGGAGACTATAAGTGTTGTAAGTGTAGGTTTGGCCCTCATTTAACATTACCAGAAACATTTGAGTCTTGTGGTGCTACACAACATAATCTTGTAGCTATTAGTAGATGAAGAGCCTGGAATTAATTGGTTCCTCCGGGAGTGCTTGTGCTCACTTGCCACCCCGGGTTCCGTCTGCACCTGTAGGCATTTTCTTTGCATCCTCTGGAGCACAACTTTTGAAGTCACCCAAGTTGACATCCTTCGTGACCTGCCAAAGGCAAACAAAAAGTAAACAATTTTACTATCGAGGAGTTCTGACAATGTGCTTTCTTGAGGAAAAGCAAAATTTTTTATTGTGTGAAAGTAAAAGCAAATCAGCTTTTGTAAAAATGATGTTTCTTTAGGAATAAAACAAGTAAGATCGAGGCTGGAAAGGTGGCTCAGTGGTAGAGAATCGAACCCAGGTAGGTCCTGGGTTCGATTCCTCAGCACCACATAAGCAGAAAAAGCAGGAAGTGGCACTGTGGCTCAAATGGTAGAGCTTGAGCTGATGAGCTGAGAGACAGCACCCAGGCACAGAGTTCAGCCCCATGACTGATAGGAAAAAAAAAAAGTAGGATGTTATCAGCTCCATTTTAGATATTTTAAATTTGAGTCATTTAGTCATTGTTTAGAATAAGGCACAACAAAGAGCCATGTCTGGTGGTAGAATATACTGTTCTATATAATACATCAGCTTTGAACTGGAGTCCTCTTCAAGTACTATTCACTGGATAAAAGATTACAGCTGTTTGCAACATGCTAATCATCTCTGCATAAACACAAAATGCAACTACTTAAATAAAAACTTGGTTAATACTATTGTGTACTATGTTTAACTGGAAGGTAAATAAAAGAATTTTATTAAAATTTTACTAAAGAAACTAAATTAAAAATGTCAGTTCCAATGTTTTACATTTCCTTGATGAATGTGGTAGGGTATAAAAGGAAAACATGCCTAATTCATGGCTATAGAATTATTTTTACAAAAGGTGAGGATGATTTTGCCAAAACATGGTTAAGGTTGCCCAGTAAGCCTCCTATGCCCTGCATTCAGTACCACCATCATCATGCATTGGTTGATACATTAGCCAAAATGGACTGAATTTGATCATAACTCTTAGCCAGTGCCCACACTTTTTTTTTTGTCGGTCATGGGGCTTGAAATCTGGGCCTGGGCACTGTGCCTGAGCTCTTCAGCTCAAGGCTAGTGCTCTACCACTTGAGCCATAGTGCCACTTCCAGTTTTCTGAGTGGTTTATTGGACCTAAGAGTCTCATAGATTTTCCTGCCTGGGCTAGCTTTGACATGGTCCTCAGATCTCAGCCTCATGAGTAGCTAGGATTACAGGTGTGAGCCACCAGCACCTGGCTTAAGGCTCACATTTTATATAGAGATCCCTAGGTATTTTTCTAACATCTTCAGTGGATACCAAGGTGGAATGGATCAGCAGCCACAGCCAGGGAACCTAGAGCCAGGAATTAATGTCAACACAGTGTTAATAAATACCTTGATCAAAAGCAAAGACAATTTTCTTCTAGTTCCCGCTTCCCTACTACAACATAGCAGATAGAAGAAAAACAAGTTTTAACTTTTCACTCAGTACTGGATAAGCACATCCTGTGTAAATATCTTAACGGACTCATCTTGGAAACTCATTCCTTGGCCAAAAAAAAATTTTTCAAAGAAGAATCAATATTACTGTCATCAGGACCCAGATTTAGTATATCAACTGGCCTTAATATATCTGAGCCTAATTGATAATGTCTAAACATTATTATAATGATTGAAGACACCAGATGCTCAGAACAAATGACATCCTTACACAGAGGAAAATTGAAATTCAATGCAGGGACCATGTCAGACTGAGCTGTAGTATGTAGGAATGTATATACACACACACGGGTGTATGAATGTATGTGTGTATATATGTGTGTGTGTGTGTGTGTGTGTGTGTGTGTGTGTGTGTGTGTGTGTGTGTGTATGTGTGTGTGTGTGCACATGCTATATACACACACACACGTGTACATCCATGATTTAAAAGCAATTCAGAAGCTTCACTTTATACCTATGATATGCATCTTTGCATTTTGATTCTCTTCCTGAATAAAACCCTGTCAGTCTCTTACGTAACCTTAGGTCTGGGCCTGAAATTCTTTTCCACATCAGACAAGGATATTCCTGGAGAATGACAAGTGGTGAATCGACATCCCTTTTCTCTTTTGGGACCTCCTCAGACTGGATGCTTACCACCAAGGAAAGGCATCATATTACTATTAATTTTTACCTCTTTTCCTGCTCCTCATGGCTGCCACATTTCCTCAGGCATTCTTTATTTTTAGTAGTTTTGACAGCTTTTGAGGAGGACTGAATAGGTGTTTTATAGAAGGCCAATTTACTGAAGTATATCTCTTTTTGTCTTCCCTCCTGATGTCACTTGGCATCTGGGTACCATAGACAATGTCATGGCAAGTAGAGCTGGTTCACGGCAGCTCAAGGGCACATCCTATCACTCAGATTCGTGATTGGTGAGACTTACACTGGTTTCCTGGATGAGACTTTGGGAAACTTTTCTTTCATATCATTGTCCCTCATCCTTATATCTTACTCTGCTTCTCACTAGTGTAATGAAGAAGGTCATAAAGAGATACCACCATATGTCTAAACTAATTAAAGTAATTAATTAATGAAAGTGATCAACAGAAAACCAAGTTGCTGGTAAAGACAGAAGGTAGTCACTGAGTTACACTGTTCTAAGAAACCCACTTTGGAAAAATAATAGGCCATGTCTATCCTAGAGAGTTGTTCCTATGCATATACCCAAGAGTGCTATGTAATTGTATTAACCAAAGACACATACGCTATTACTCACAGAGAAGCTTATTACTTGGAAAAAATGTCATCAGAAATAAAACAGAACATTTTGTGATGTGGTCATACAATAAAACATGATATAGCAGTGAATAGGTAGATAGCTAGATGTGTTGCTAAAACACTCTTCAAGTAGGGAAACTCTTGCAAATTGAATGTTGAGTGACAGAAGTTAGAGGCAAAGGAGAACAAATTGTATTGCTCCATGTAATATAAAACCACGCCAAGTAATCTATGGAATTAGCCGTAATGACAGTGTCTGCCGGAGGGCTGAGTGGTAGGTGGCAGGCTGATGCTCTCTAGGAAGCCAGGAATTACAGGGCGTTAAAAGGATGTGTTTATCCATACACATGGGGGTATGTCAAGCAATTTCACTGGATCTTTGCTATTTCTGTCCCTGGCAATCATATCTCATTCATAAATTTATTATTTTCATAATAACTATATCCATATATGCTGGTGAGCTCTTTTAGACTTTCTGGAGGAAACGTGGCAAGCAGGTGCAGTTGTTGATTGGAGAAAGGTGAGTAATGAGGGCAGTGTAGCAGTATTCTAAGCCTGCTGTAACAAAACCCATACATCAGGGGCTCAAAGAGTGCAAATGTATTCTCTCCCAAGTACAAAACTTGAAAGTTCAAAATCAAGGCCTCTTTGCCTTTTGTGTTTTTTTTTTTAGTGTGTAGTTGGTTGATATCTAAGTCTCAAATTTGTCACTTGAGATCATTGCTGTCCATATGTTGAGTTTTTGTAAGGTACTTGGTATAGTAGACATCACCCATATTTAGGACCTCCAAATCAGAGGGTTTCTGAGACTCAAGGCTCTGAGATTTCAGCTAGTGAATTGAGTGGCTCATTCAGCCCTGGAGGGCCGAAGAAAAGACAGAAGCATGGCTTTTCAAAGTTTCTCTTTTCCCCTCAATTTGCCATTGTGTTACTGAGGAAAATATTCAACTTAGGTAACATATAAAAGAAAGGATTGTATGCTGTTGAAAGTATCTTTCTCTCTCATATTACTATTTTGCTACCTTTAGCAGAAAGTTTATAACTGAGGTTATGAGTCATGTGGTTGAGCATTTGCCTGATATGCAGAAAATCCTGCTTCAGTCCTCAGGGAGGAGGAGGAAGCAGAGCAGGAACAGGAGGAAGAGGAAGAGGAGCAGGAGGAAGAGAAGGAGGAGGAGGACAGGGGGAAGAGAAGAAGGAGAAAGGGAAAGGGGAAGGGGGGAGGGGGAGGGGGAGGAGGAGAAAAAAGAGGAGGAAAAGGAGGGGAAGGGGGAAGAGGAGGAGAAGGAGAAGGAGGAGGGAGAAGAACCATTGTGGCAGGTAAATTTCCCAGGTGATGACTGGGAATGATCACATTATGGTTCACCTGCCTGTGTTTGTCCAGAATACTTTTTGTGTAGTTGTTAGTCACCATCTGTATTAATTCTCAGCCAGAAGACATTTATCTGCTACAGGAATTTGCTTGGCTCAGCAGGTTAAAAAAAAAAAAAACACCACTGATTATTTGAAAGACGTTTCTGTTTAGTCCTCAGAATAGCAGGAAGAAACTCGATTTCTTTGTTTCACTCCTTGATCATTGTCATTCAGAAATCAGAGATTCCCAAAGCTATAAACACCCTTCCTAAGAGAAAGGAACTTGTATCCAAACTCTTGCCTGGACTACTTCTTCTGCAAGATGAAAGGCCATTTATTATTCATTTCTCCAATTGGCACTTTATTCTGGCGTCTACTAAAAGAAAGGAGCAGAATCTATCTATTTATCTATCTGTCTGTCTATCTATCTATCTATCTATTTGTCTTGTCCATAATTCACCTGAAATCTGTCCCTCAGCACTGTGGGTCATGAGGCCTGACTGTTCTCCAGGGTGAAGTGTTTTGGGGTGCCCTCCACTGACTCTATGCTAGGAGCACTTCTAGTTGTGACAGACACATATACCCAGGTGCCACTTAAATAACACCTGATGTTCCCTAGAGAGTGATTCAGCTCTGCTGTCCTTCTTGGACAGTTCTTGGTCTGCCATTTACTCTGACCCCTCCAAACCTTCCTTGTTGCTAGGTCACGCTTCTAGGTCATGACCTGACTCTGCATCCATGGCTTCAGAAATGCTTCTAGGTCATGACCTGGCTCTGCATCCATGGCTTTCATTTATTTGCACCATAGAACTTTCCAGATGGCAGGTGTGTGCAAAGAAAAAATTAGTCCCGGAAATTAAGGGGATAAAACACACCAAATCAGTTGCTTTGCTGAGTTTTAAGAAACTATTCATTAGAAACCATATTATTTAAATCCCTTATGCTATAAGATGTTGAAGTTGGCCCCAGTTGGTTTTTAATGAGAAGGGAAGAAATGTTTGTATTTTAAAACTTGTTTTGAGGTCAAAGCTACATCACATTCAGACATGTCATAGTCTACACTTAAAATATAATTAAGGGGATAAAAGATAAATGATATTTTTTTAAATTTACATACTCAACATTATTTTTAATACCATGACATTGTAATTAGACACTGTTATTGACAACATGAGAGATAGAAATTTTACAATAACTAAAAGTAGATTGAGGTAGCATTTTTACATAGATGTTCTGTAATATTTTATATTCTTTATTGTAAGGTTTTCAAAGACAATTTAACATCTTTCACATTTTACAAAAATTTTAATAGATTTGATCCCCAAAGGGTACAAAAAGAAGTTTTTAAAAATCTAATAAACAGCACAGTTAGACCTCTTAATTTCAATCTAGCTAAAATAGAGCTTAAAATGTTTGCAGTAAAAATTAATGATACTTAATACTCTAAGTATAATTCCCAAGACTTGAATCTATGTATACATAGAGCCAGACATTATATTGTACAACAAAAATACTTACAAATGTTACTTATTAATTCCAACTTACTTTGTATAAGCCCTAGAACATGTATGTGCCACTCAGAAAAATTAAAATTTAAATGAAAAGTTTATATGTAAATTCTGTATATGTGATATATAGACATATAGACATATCCACACACACACACACACACACACACACACACATATAGACATATCCACACACACACACACATGTGTGTGCGTGTGAGTGTGTGTGTGTGTGTGTGTGTGTGTGTGTGTGTAATATGTGATTCCCTCTAAAACTATATTGATTTAATACAGTAAAATTTCTATCAGTGTCAAAAAACAACTAAACATATGGTGGTATCGATCCATTTCTCAGTGTTAGTTAAAAAGAATTATCCTGGAATCTCAATGATGTGAAGGTTGCTGCCTAAAGGTACTAAATACAAGAGAATCGGGAGAAAAATTTTATAGCTGAGTATACCTAACTTTCAGTAAAACAAGAAGCATAAAAAATGTTAATTCAAAAGGTTGGTTAGACTAATTACTACTGATTTAATTTTTAAGGCTTTGAGTTATCACAAAGTAGATTAAGTTCAATATTTATTCCACTTCTGGTTTTTATTACAAAATTCTTTGAAAAGGTTGCAGCTTCTAATCATAGGCAGGATGAAAACATACAAAGTTACACTTTTACTCACTGTGATCATTCCTTGGGAGACTTTCTTCACTGTATATCCAGCTGCAATCAGATGTTACCTTCAACATCAGGTCAACCTTCCATTTATTATCTAAATTATGAGGTTAACATGGCAAATACAAACAGCAAATAAAAGCCAGATGCTCTACCACTTGAGATATACCTTTTTATGCTTTAGTTATTTTTTTTCAGATAGGGTCTCACACTTTTTGCCCAGGGCAGCCTGTACAGAGGTCCTCCTAACTATACTTCCTGAGTAACTAATATTACGGGTGTGTACTGGCCTATTATTTGAGAAAGGCTTACTAACTTTTTGTTTAGGCTGACTTTAAACCTTTAAACTGTAATCCACCCATCATTGAAAGTAGCTAGGATTACAGTGGTGAACTACTATGTCTCACCCTAAAAAATACTTTCGTGATACAGTTACATTGTGCTTCTTTGTATTTTATTTTCCTTTCAAATAAGGACTGGCACAAGTCACTTTCTCAGGGCACTCTACCAGAGCCAAGAATTCATATAAATGAAGACAATTCCTTGTATATAACCAATCACAATAAAACAATACAATAGAATAATAACACAATATAAATAGTAGATTCATAAATGGAAAAAAGAGCCATACATAAAGATGCACAGATATGAAGAATCTAGAATTAAAGGGATTTTTGTTCCTCCTATGAAAAATCCTCTGCATGAGATTCTCACTGAGCTCACTAGCTCTGTCACTCTCTCAGTAGGCCTTGGCCCGGGATCACCGCAGCTGATAAACCACAGAGCTAAAACCGAAACACGTTCCAAATGCACAAAACCAGCATACAGGGGGTGAAGAGACAGGCTCTGCTAAAGAACTTTATTAAAGCTTTTCCAGCTCTTAACCTAATTATAGCATTACATTTCCACCTAATAGTTAAGTAAATGTCACATTTATATAGGGTCCTTTCTAAACCCCGGGAGGTGGGGCACAAGGCGGGGAGGGAGGGCGGGCGGGGGATAGCTTCACTAATCATCACTGCCATAATGTCTGTTGTTCTTTTCTGAGATATACACATAAAAATCCATAGAGCTTCGTTACAGAGCTCATGACCTCAGTAAAAGTTTTCTCAAATATCAAAGTAATGTCCATTGTGTCACAGGTCATAGATGTCTATCCAAATAAAATGTGATACCTAAAGTAGCTAGAATAAATGAAAATTTAACTTTGTAGTGAAATATTCAGAAAAAACCTCCAGTGGAGGAAGTTAGTACCCATCCCTCAAATGATTGCAAAATCACCTGTGTTCTTCTTTCCTTTTCTTCCTTCAAACTCTTAATGATGATGTTTTTGAACTAGTAGATGTGTTGGAATACCAGGGAAGCATTTGAACATTGAAAGAGTAAATAATCTCAATTGAAGCAGGAAACATGTTGGAAACACGTTCAGTAGTAGAAATAGGAGGTCTTCTGCTCCACCCTAACAAAGCAAAGTGACTAGTTGCTTTATCAACACACAGGTGCACTTCCCAAAAGGCTTTGTTGAAAGGCAACTCTTTTGTACAACTACTTAAAGATAATTATATATGTGTATGTCTGTTAGTCATTCAAAGAAGAAATTACAGAGCACAGATACATTGTAAGATGTTGTAATTCTCCTGTCCTGACACATCTGCCCATCTCCCCATTTTCAGAATGAAATACATTTTCAGAATGAAACAGCAATGTCATATTTATAATTCAAATCCTTATCTTCCATAATCTGAGTGCAGAGCTCTTGGTCTGGGCTTGGAAGTCACCCAACATCAATGTTGACCATGTAATTATGAGTGGGAAACAAACACCTGTTCTTGAAGAAACTAACATGAGGTATTAGTCTAAGATATTCAAAGTTAGCTGCAGTAGCAAAAATCTTCACGTGTGGGTGGATTCACACAATGAAAATATTTCCCCTCTAAGGCTGCATTTCTGCTTGGGTTAACTCAAGCATTTAACTCATGTAAAGACACGTAAGGATCTCTCTGGAGACCAGCACAGGACATTATAAATCAGAAAGAAGATATGTGTGTGAGAAACCTTTGGCTTTTAAAATACCTATTTGAAGACTATATTGCTCATGTTTGTATTACTCATAGTTGGTCAAAGTCCTATGGCTGCATTTCACTTGAGTAGTCTCAAACATAGTTGTAAAGTTGTCAATAGCCTAATGAAATAAGGAATGCCAATACTGATTTTCAGTAGACTAAGAACTTTCCTCTTACCCTCTTTTATATTATGCTCTCCTCCTTACCCTTCCTTCCTTCCTTCCTTCCTTCCTTCCTTCCTTCCTTCCTTCCTTCCTTCCTTCTTTCCTTCCTTCCTTCCCTCCCTTCCTCCCTGCCTCCCTCCCTCCCTCTCTCCCTCCCTCCTTCCCTTTTCCTTCCTTTCTTCCTTCCTTCCTTCCTCCCTCCTTCCTTCTTTCCCTCCTTTCCTTTTCCTTCCACCCTGATCCTTTTTGAGGCACAAATGAGACATGTGACAATAATAGTGGAAAGAAGAAAGTAAATAAAGAAACTGGAATCATCATGGTGTCCTTACAAATGTTCATCCTGCAATGAGTGGCTCTCATTTATTGTTTATAGGATATCATATTGAAATCTAAACTTAAAAAAATGTAAATACTTAGCCATAAAAGATTCCTGAAATAGAGAATACCAATACACATTGATTGATTGATTGATTGCCATCTATTGAAATATCAAGCTCATTTTTTGGTGGGCTAGTTTTGGCATCATCCTCATTTTGGTTAGCAGTTTCTTGTAGCCATATATCTGAGAATTCTTACTCTTGGAATACCTGCAACCACGTGTTACCTGCTCAATTCTCTGTCTGCTCTTCAGATTTCCCATACTGCACGGTTCCTCTGAGACATTAAGCATATCTGTTAGACCTACTGGGACCTCAGCAAGTCCCTTCTGAACTTGGCTGTCACAGTTCACAGCCCCCACTAAGTATTTGAGAGAGTATAAACATTACATTTGTATTTAAATTTCCATTGGCTGTTCAAAATGCTTTAGCTATATTGAGAATATGTGGTTTAATTCAAAACAATCTAACTTTAGTAAAAGTTGAGGAACAGAAGTGAACCATTTCCTCAGATCCACATGTTGTGAGAAATTATCTAGAAACACACTAGCATCCACAAGACAAAAATGTCAGGGATGAAGAGTTGTTTACTTTTTTGGGGGGAGGTCCAGTCGTGGGGCCTGAACTCTGGGCCTGGGCGCTGTCCCTCAGCTCTTCAGCTCAAGGCTAGCACTCTACCACTTGAGCCACAGTGCCACTTCCGGCTTTTTTCTTTTTGCTTATGTGGTGCTGAGGAATCGAACCCAGGGCCTCAGGCATGCAAGGCAAGCACTCTACCACTGAGCCACCTTCCCAGCCCCCTGTTTACTTTTTCGACTATTGGTATGTGGGGTGGGGGGAGGCAGTCATACAAAACAGAAGAGTACTCAGCAGAAAATAATTCTCTTAGTCAGATATTGCAACTGATATAAGAAGTTGTCTTTGTCTTAGTAATGGTGGCAAAGGCTGTATTTCAGCTCTGAGACGCTTCCAAAACCAACTACAGAAAGACTAAGGTCTTTCATGAATTTTTGATGGCGGAAGGACAGAGAGGAGTGCAGAGGATTCTACTAAGTTCTGCTGGAGCACTGTGTTGCCATTACAAACATTCACTCTGGATGTACTCATCCCTGTGTAGATGCAAGCCACAGCCTTCCAATCCAGAAGCCCGAATTGAGGCAAGGTGGAACATCAAAAGAAGTAATGGACTGATGTTCAAGGAGGACAGGTGCAAAGTAAATGTAGAGGATGGAATACTAAATGCTGTGTACACAGCACGCTTGGAAGGAACGTTGCCATGGAAACAGAACTTAAGGAAAGAAAACCTTGGCTCCTCCTTCTGAGAACTATGGAATGACCAGGCTGTGTGTGTGGAGGTCACTAAATGCAGTGATCTCCATTACACCCTCAATATTTTGTCATCTCCTGATACCTGCATAGCCCTCCTACAAAGGTAATGGGAACAGACATCAAACCACAAAGGGGAAAGAGTACTGGCCATGCTGATAGATGCCATGGGGGGAGAAAAGAAATTGTTCTGCACTTTGAGCCAATAATAACAACTGCTACATGATTTTTAAATAAATAGCAATTATATTATTTTTAAATGGCACAATGTCACTATTGATATTCAACAAATGCCCATGATTTAACTACAACGACAAAAAAAGGTAATACAGCCTCAACAATTCCAGTACCAGATTTGTACTATTTATCAGGTAATCATGAAGCCAATGTGTGTGTGTGAATTAATCTGTGTTTACATTTTTAATCTGGGTTTACATTTTAGTTGCTCCAATTTCCAAATTCCAAATTCAGACCCCTGGAGTTGCCTTCAGGCTGGAGGTCAGATGCATTTTCAAGCCATCAAGAGCTTTGGTTTCTTGATGCACTAATGATATGCACCTGAACACAGTGCATGCTGGCATGTTCCCCCCTAGTGATAGAAATTAGGCTTAAAGAGAGGCGACTGATGGCTGGATGAGTTTCAGTCATGGCTTTTTATGCATCCATTGCTAGTCAGTCCTTTCATAATGGCAGTGTACATCAGATTTCAGAGTGCTTACTGTTGGTTGAAATGCTTATCTCATTGTAGCTTGCAATATGTTGAGCCATTCTTGGAGTTAAGTATTTATCATTTGTGCCCTCATCAAGTTATTTCTGTAAGAACTGAAATATCTGAAGACTGTGATAACTCATGTTGTATATGGGATGAATGTATTTTTTATTTAACTCGCCTGTTTGATGAAAACATTGTTCCTTTTTCACTGCTAAACAAAAAATCTAGAATTTCTGAAACCCAAGTTACAATGGTAAAAGATGTTAGACCTTCAAAGAGAATTCTGTACATTTTAACATAACTAAATCTAGTTCTCACCGAGCAAAGGGCTTGGACATGTGGAAACTACAGGAACTTTGAAGAAGAAAAAATGTACTTGAAACACAGACAATAAAATAATTGAGCTAAGAGTGAAACCGTTTTGGTCTGTTCTCTTACACTGCAAATGAGAATCGCCGAAGCTGGCAGAAACAGCAGGATTTCAAAAAATGTATGCTAAATACTAATTTGTGTCATGGATATTTTATCTCTTCCACTTCTACCTCCCCTTAATCTTTTCTCACAGTATGCTGGAGCAGAAGATAATAATTAAGCTCATATCCCTTGTCTTTCACTGTCTTTGGGAATTTATGAAACGAGACAGAAGAATAGGCCTCCAAGATTCCTTTTCTAAAACATGATATGATAGTTACATCTTGTGAGCTTAAATAAAACTGCCTGTACTTCTGCCCCCATGTGGTATTCTCAGTCTGCAGCGCAGAATAAGGTGGTCAGATCTCAAGGCAAGGAGAATGGGGTTAGTAGGTGATTGGACTGGATCCTTGGACTGTAACTCATGGGGCTGGCAATGTACATCATAGAAGACACAAAGACACTATTCAATGTCAGGGTATTGCTGACAGCTCCCATAGAGAGAAGGTTAGAAACTGTGAAAGTGTTTGAATCTCTGCAGTATGTCTAATTTCTATGGTTCCAATAATGCTCAGTTCTTAAAGTCACCCAATTTTCAGACTATGTTTGGCTTAGCTTGATGAGAACTTGGAACAAAGGAATGAATTTAAGATTTTTGCCAGATGAAGTGGCAGACCTCCTTATTTCTACCCATTTACTAGGTGAAAATATGAGGATCAAGGTCCAAGACCAGTCAAGAGCAAAAGAATAATAATAATAATTAGGAAGAGTGGACAGGTCATGGCTGCACACACCTAGGAGAGGCAGAAGTAAGAGGATTACAGGGAAAATCAGCCCTTGGCACAAATGGGAGAACCTATCTATAAAAGCAAACCAAAGACAAAAGGGCTGGGTGGAGAGGCTCAAGTGGTAGAATAGTTTCCAATCAAATATGAGGACCATTGTCCAACCTTTCCACTATTCCAAAATATTTTTGTTGTTGGTGGTGGTGGTGATGGTTGTGGTGCTTGACCTCAGGGCCTGGCATTGTCCCTGAGCTCTTGTGCTCAAGGTTACTGCTCTACCATTTCAAGCTACAGTTCCATTTCCAGTTTTCTGGTGGTGAATTGGAGATAAGAGTCTCACAGGGTCTTTTCTGCTTGGGCTGGCTTCAAGCCATGATCCTCAGATCTCAGCCTCTTGAGTAGCTAGAAGTACAGGCATGAGCCACTGATGCCTGGCTTAAAAGATTTTTTTAATGTGAAATAATTTTCTAGTTTTGTTTCTAGCTGGAAAATACATGTACAAATCAGTAAATGGTCTTTATGACAGCATGACCTTTGGCAAGAAGGTTCATTTAAGTTTTATGTGTTGAGGCACTATCCTTCTATGATAATCCATTTAAGTACTAGTCCATACACCTTTTCCTTCTCCTGTAACAATTATATATATATATATATATATATATGTACATATATATATATATATATATATATATATATGAAAATTTACTTGATTCTCAAATCCTAACATATTCTCCTTCAGTAATGTTAGGGAAAGAAGGAACTATTATACAGTTGACATATTGACCTAGGATACTTTTAATTTCAAAATATCAGCATAAATAAGAAAAGGAAGTAAATGTTAATTCCCTTTGAAGTTCAGACTATTTTTTCAGTTTGCTGCAATCTCACTTGATTCATATTTTAAAAAAAAAGAATAAATAGGGCTGGGAAGGTGACTCAGTGGTAGAGTGCTTGCCTTGCATGCATGAGGCCCTGGGTTTGATTCCTCAGCACCACATAAGCAGAAAAAAACTGGAAGTGGTGCTGTGCCTCAAGTGGTAGAGTGTTAGCCTTGAGCTGAAAAGTTGAGGGACAGCGCCCAGGCCCAGAGTTCAGGCCCCATGACCAACCAAAAAAAAAAAAAAAAGATAAATAAAAGAATGAATAAATGCATGCTAATTTCTATCTCAGCACATGACACCTCTGTCTATAGTCTGAGCAATTATTGCCTTTCATGTTTTCTTACTGTGCTTAATAATATTATGATTTTGAAATATTTTAAGTAGTTATACAAAGGGGTGCAGTTCAACAAGTTTGATCATGAGTTCATGCATCATGATCAATATCACCTCTCCATCATTCTCCCCTGTCTTTCCCAGTCTTTTTCCTACCCTCCAGTTACATGGTACCATTTTCACATACACTGACTATAACGTTTATATTTGCCTTTGTTCCTTTATTTGTATGCTCTCCTCTTTTATCTTCTACCCATCTCCAACAAAAGATGTTTCCACTTCCTGGTATTCATGATGTTTTTTGGCAAATGGAGAAATTGATAAAGAACAACATAATTCATTAAGGAACTGGATTTGTTGTTTCAAATGTTTAATTTAGTTACGTTATATATATCCAGGCTCTAAACCAATCATTAGAAGAGTGTTATAGAATTGGATCTGCAATAAATCATTTCCATGAAATGAGAGAAAAAAGATGTTGATAATCCTAGTAGACACACATAATTAAAATTTTGAGAGCAAGCTAAAGGGGAAAAATGCATGACAGGATCATAGCTGCCCTAATAAAACAACATTCAAAAATTCCAGTTCCACTGGCATAAAGAAGTAAACAAACAACAGCCCAAAATAACAACTTACCATATGTTCTCAATCCTATCATTTCCCAAATCCAACTGGAATAAAGTCACATTCATCAAAGGAAAAGTAAGAGCTACAGCTCCTAGAATAGGACTATGGGCATTGGTAGACTAGATATGTTGTCTTATTGCCACATTTCTGTGATATAGAGAATAGATGGCCCCAGTTTTTGGATTGACCAAGAGAATAATCTGTCTCAAATGCATACTAACTTAGAGAGGGGGGGGAGGGGGAGAGGGAGGGGGGAGAGAGGGAGGGAGAGAGGGAGGGAGGGAGGGAGAGAGGGAGAGAGGGAGAGAAGGAGGGAGAGAGGGAGAGAAGGAGGGAGAGAGGGAGAGAGGGAGAGGGAGAGAGGAGGAAGAGAGGAAGAGAGAGGGAGAGAGGGGGAGCGGGAGAGAGATTACTGAAGAAACTCCTGACTCCTGGTTCCTTCTTTTGTGTTTATGTTCCCAACACAAAGGTTGTACAACTTGCATCTTGGGAAATGCTAGACCCAATCAAGCACATCAGAGAAATAAGAGTATAGAAAGATTTATTATCTGCAGCTGGCATGTAAAGATTGTATGGGAATCAGTTCCAAAGCTACGTTTTCCTGGAACAGGGATTTTATTCAGGAAGCCTATGAAATATTCAAATAGGAAAACACTTCAGGGAAAGGCACATTGGTGAGTATGCTCAACTTAAGTCCATAGTTTCAGAAAGATAAATGGTGGATGTATTTTTATGTATACTTAGCTCAAGGTCCCAGAGCACATATTTGAAAGATGAAAATACTGGACAAGATCACACAGCCTATATCTTAAAGATGTCTGACAAGAACCCTCTGGCCATGCTCAACTTGTGTTCTAATGTTTTAGCTGAATGAAGGACACATTCAAGGTGAATTCAAATAAGAGTTTGCCCCTGAAGTCATATGTCTCACTTGGTGGCTACTATTTAGAGAGGATATATCTTGAGTAATTTAGGCAGTTACTAACTTAATTAATTAGTGATTTATTTATAGATGAACCGTAAGGGTCCTCATTTATTTTCATTTCTCAAATATAAGCACAACTTGCATTCACAGAAGCAACGGCTCTGCAGATGCACGGATGGTTCTGTTTTGGTGGCCCACATTCCCAGTGGAATCACTTCTGAGTTTGAGAACTGAGTGCATCCACGCTTCACAATGCCCAATAGGACCACTTTACACCAAAGCTTAGCCACTCAACACCGGCAGAGTCATTCACAAGGCCTCTTGTTGAGTATAAATATCTGCTGTGCTAAGCTTTAGGTAGAAAAGCAAAGTAATTATGTCATCACTTTATATTAAAACTGTGAAAATCTTTAAGGTTCAAATGCATGTCAATCTCCATGCATAAGAAGCAATATAAATGAGAACTATGAATGTGAATCACAGCATCAAAAGCCACTGACAGGAAAAGTCTGACAAGGATCCAAAGAAAACTAACAAAAATGTAACATCTCATAGAAAACTTGGTAAAGGAAACCTTATAATTAGTAAGAGCACATTTCATATCAAAGGAACTGTTCACAGATTTAAATCCCTCATCAGAAAATAAAATAAAACCAATATAATATCAAGTTTGAAACTCAGAATAAAATATGAGCAAAACAGCTAATATGAGAAAATTTCAAGATTAGCACTGCATACTTGGTAGGAATGACAGAGTGAATCAAAATCATAGAGTGATCTTTTATTTTAAATAAAAAATTAGTTGCAAAGAGATGAATAAATATGAGGTTTTATATTAACGGTTGCTTCGCTACATGCAACATATGACAAGGATGTTCCTAAAAGATCTCAGATACCTTTCAAATAGTAATGAACAGAAGGACAAAATTTGAAACGTTTGTTTTCAACTCCAAGGAGAACTATGCCCATTTCAAGGGAGGGTAATTTTCAAGACAGAATCCCATTATCAAACCAACTGATAACTCAATAATAGACATGAAGTGATTTAGAAAAAAAATCTTCCAAATGTTCTTTAAAAGAAATTCAGAATGATCTTTAACAATTTCTTAAAATCTAGTAAACCAGCAATTAAAAATGTATAGATATCAGTCAAGATTCATTGTACTTATGAACTAATTTGTTGATTGCAAACACTTTATACAACTAAAGATAACTAAATTAGGTTTTAAGAAATTTGCATAGATATAAATAAATTCTGAGATGTCTTGTTATATCTCAGAAGAAATAATTCACAAAACTTTATAAAAGTAATTATTTCAGTGGTAATATTGAACTAAAATTTTTAACTGAAATCATTTCACTTAATAATAAATTTACAGCTAACACTTTTGACATTGCTAAGTCTTGTTAATATACCTTTACATTCTATAATTGTGTTGTCTAGCTTTTTATTCTTATCACTGTCGTATCACTAATAAGTACTTTTCATATTTTCTTTTAAATTTTACACCATAATTAGGACAGAACACACATCAATTCAAACCTACCAGCTTTCCAATGTATAGCAGCTTTTGTTTCTTGAAAATTGGAACTGGTTCCACATGAGAGTATTAATTACTGATTTCAATTGCATTTTTTTTACTGAGAACATTTCCCACAATATAATTTCATGCCATAATGAATAGTCTACCATATTCAATCCATGTTATGCAATCTTACTCTCTCAAATAAGCACCTGCATTACCAAATCAAGATACAGATCTTCTTGTTATTTCTGACATCAGAACACTTGTAGATAATTATCAGGTCTCTAAAGTGGGTAAAACTTTGGTTACAGGGCTTTTTTTAAAAAAATTCTTTACACCTCATAAGATGACGCAGTACAGGATAAGATATAGAATTATGAGAGAAATACAGAGGTTAGGATCTCAATCCTCTCTTCTAGTTGTTTCCAAATATATAACCCAGTACATTTTAAGGGATGTCAAATTCTGATGGGCAGTTTTATTTCCACTTTAGTGACACCAGGTTAATTATCTGTGTTTTTGTGCTCCTTTGAAGGTAATTTTTGTTGTAGATAGGAGCTTTCTCCTACTGCACCAAAAAGAATACATGGTAGCAGGGATGAGAAAGAGCATCTTTCTCTGTGTCTTCAACGATCACCCCAATGGCCATCTTCAGTCTGATCATAGCAGTTATTCCCATGGCTGACCTCCAGACATAAGTTAAACCAGGAGAACACATGTTCTCAGAATGACAGCTATAAGCTACCATCTTCTCCTAAGTTCAAGACCCATCTCTGACAAATGTAGGCTTTTTCTTTTAAATTCAACCAGTTTTGTGTGTTGGCATTTATCTTTATTCTACCACTGTTACAAACACCGCTTATTATCTTGAAGGCTCCGTATCCTTCATTTCTAGAATATTTTATCTTTGCACCAAGGTTTTTTTTTTCTTTCTTTCAAAAAGAATTCTGTTAAAATAAATTCAGACTATTTTGAGGTTTATTAATTTTTGTTAATATGTAATTAATTTAATTATTGTCAGAGAAATTATTGTCATGAGATTCTCTATTTTGTATTTTCTTGGCAGTGTAGTATTAGCACATATTTATAAAAATTAAAATAACCTTTTATTACTATGTGATATAGTTTGACTTAAATTTAGCTCTGTAATTAATCTTTATATACTTTAAGTATAATATCAACACAATGGGAAAAAATATGAAGGAAAATTATATAACATCTGTTGAACTAACAAATTAGAAAATCACACAATTATTCTCCAATATTCTTACTCCCACTTCTATTGTCCTGAATTTTTAAAACAGAAGTATAATAAGTTCTATTGAAAATATTTTTATAGCTCCTGAAATTGAAAGTAATACATCTAGTACAAATCGCTGATAGCATTTCTTGAATCTCTAGTCCTTACAGATTCTATTCAACATTACATTCACTGACAACTAAGCTTGAAAATTTCTGTGTCTTCTTCTTTACTCTTTCCTCATGTTTCCTTTTCTCTAATAATATGTTCATTTTTCCTCTGAGAATAGGCAAATATACCTCTAGTTCTCCATAACTGAAATTATAAATCACAAATCTTAATTTCTTTTTTTTGGGGAGGTGGCAGTCATGGGGCCTGAACTCTGGGCCTGGGCACTGTCCCTTAGCTCTTCAGCTCAAGGCTAATACTCTACCACTTGAGCCACAGCACCACTTCCGGCTTTTTTTCTGCATATGTGGTGCTGAGGAATCGAACCCAGGGCCTCATGCATGCAAGACAAGCACTCTACCACTGAGCCACCTTCCCAGCCCAAATCTTGATTTCTTTATCACTTACACAAGTATCTTTTTGGATATGTTGGGTTGTTTCTTTCCTCTGGAACTAGGGATTGAACTCAGGGCCTTCTGAGTCCTAAAACCATGCTCCAAGCCAAATGATTTAATTTTGTTTTTGAGACAGGCTCTTGATAAATTTGTCCCAACTAGTCTTTAATTCATGATGTTCCTGCCTCTCTTTCTTACTTATGTGAGACTACAAACATGTACTACCACAACCTGCTTCTTGATCGATTCATTCCTTCTTCATCTCTTTCAGTCTTATACAGGAGAGTCAATCAGCATGTTGATAAGAAATGAACAGAAATGAAACAGCCCAAGACCTAGATCTGTTTTTCATGAAAATAGAATCAGTACAGTCTGCCTTGGTCTCTTTTCTTGTCTCCTAACTTTTTGCCCTTGTACTGTAGCTGGGTTTTTCCTGGTTTTCCTGCCTCGTAGTTTATTATTGATGCTTTTTGTCTCATTTCTGGATGAAATCATTTGATATTAAATAAATTTGATTAAGATATTTCCTATGATTGCACATAAATACAACTCACCTTGAATTGCTTGTAGCTTACCTAGATCCTAACTTTGGGGTGAGGAACTAAAATCAATGACTAAACTATTGATCATTAAATTTTATCTTGATTTGATATTTATTTGAAGAATTTCAAAACATTGAGGTCATTTTTTCTGCCATGATCTAACACAATGTACCATTGGAAATTCCCTTTGTGTTAATGATCATAGTGGATGATAATTTCTCCTTGTCTAGAATGAACTTAGGTTAAACAGTAATGTTCATGATTAAATTCTATTCCAATAAAGATAGCCAACTGTGTAGGGAATTGTTACAGGCTCTAGATCAACCATTAGTTGTTGTAGTTTAACCTCATGATCTTGTACCAAGCTTGGATATTTTTTCCCCTCCTCTCCTAGACATTATTTCATCTTTATTTTCACCATGATTTTACTTCATTTTCTAGTTTATACAGCCTCAACATGAGGACTGTGGTCACCAACATAAAGCTATTTGAGGAGTTTAGAAATGCAAACCACCAGTTATTTTTATCATTTATTAGTTCCATGAACTCACTTTTAGGATCAAGGAATTCAAAGTCTACATACTAACGACTTCTCAGGTGATGGCTTTTGTTTGTGTTTAATGAGAAATTCTGAAGGAAATCGAACATTTTAGACAAAATAAATCACTGGAAATCTTTTCTGAACATTTAATTTCCAACACATTTGGTTTTGACACTAGTTGAGGCTGTTTTCCACATATCCCAGAAGCTAACTGCAATCTTAACCTGGGAGAGGCCCCTATTAGTTTCTGCAGATATAAAAAAAAATGTAGGTCATACTAGATTGGTAAACCTGTCAAGCTCTCTCAACTGTAGCTCTGTGAACTAAAGTCTTGAAGTATTTTTTCAAAAGAAATGTTTTTCTTCTGTGAGACAGTGAAGGAAACTAACAAGCAAATAAAACTGAAGGGAAAGGCAGGAGGTCAACAACTTCTTTTCTGATTCACATGTATGTGTCATCAAAACCACCACTGCCTACTTGAAATAAATACTTCCAACACCAGATCTGTCAAAGGATTCTTTATTTATCTTCCTCAATGATGAGTTATTCCATTTTCAGATATAGACTGAGGAATGAAGAAGAGATTGTCTAAGAACCACTATCTGATAAATAAGACAGTTGGGCATAGAACCCAGCTGTGTTTTGATTCCATTGTTTTATTCTCCATATTTATGTTTCTCTAGGTGCTAGTGGCTCACACCTGTAATGCTAACACTCATCAGGCTGAGATCTGAAACTTGGAATTCAAACACAGCCCTAGCAGGAGAGATTGAGACTGACTCTTATCTCCAATTAATCACTAAAAAGCCAGAAGTGGAGCTATGGCTCAAATGATAGAGTGCTAGCCTTTAGCAGAAAAGCTCAGAAACGTTGTTTATACTCTGAGTAGTTCAAGCCTGAGGACTGGGGAAAAAAAGTATGTTTCAACTGTAAAGCCACAAATCAATAACAGCTGCCAAACATAAACACCTAATCTCCAATAAATGAGCTATGTTTAGCAAGTATTGAAATTTATACCAAAAAACATGGAAGGGGGGCATTCCACAACCAAAAGAAATAACCATATTTAAGTGATCAATTAATTAAGATATTTCAATACATTAAAAATTCCTATACTTCATTATCATCATGTGTGTATTCATTGTACAATATGTAAATATCAGTTTTTTGTTGAATATGCTCAAAATCATTCAAAAGTAATGTCTCAATATGCATATATGTAAGGAAATGATAAATATAGCCCAGCACATTAATATATAATCGACGCTGTCATATAGGTTGCCAATTATTGTACAGAATAATATCTGAATTCCAGTCTCAGGAAATTTCTAATAGATAATAAAATGTTATGCTAGATCTCTAGAACTTATTCCTCTTAAATGCCTTCAAATTCACGTTATTTGATTTTCGTCTCTCCATATTCCATAGCCCCTAACTCTGGTACCTATCCTTCTTTATTCTGTGTACTTTTGAAAGTTCTTTGTTTTGTTCCAGATTCTTGCTTATTTCATTTAACAAAATGCACTCTTGGTTTAGCACAAATCATTATTTTGTGGGGATATCAACATACCATTATTCACCACAGACACCACATGGACATACATCAACAGCCTTGTGGATAAAAACCATTATAGATGTTTACATATATATATATATATATGTTTTACATATATATATAGTATGTCTTTATCCCTCCCTCTATGCAATTACATAATACAGATAAAATTGAATATTTGAGTTATGAATATATGTCCCTCTTGCTAACATTCCACATCATGTCATATGAGAGAACACCAAAAGACTGAATGAATTGCATAGTATTTCTCATGCATCACTGAACAAAGGTATTTACTCCTAAAATCAAAGTACTGGAAAACTGGATGTTAACTCACCAACAGTAATCAAGTTCAAGTTTTCCTGAAGTCATGAAGTACCAGAAACATAAGTCTTGGGTTTCTGTCATTCAGAAATGGACAAGCATGATCTAGTACAAAACTAAATCAACTCAAAAGTAAAGTCCAGGATAGAACTAAAGGGGTCCAAGAAAAAATGATATTGTGATTATTTATAGAGATTCAACTCTGAAAATGTCCCCAGACACTTGTAAATATGGCATGTAGTTTTAATCTACATGCTTTGTACTCAGATAAATCTTGTTTCTCATATGTCTTATTCTCTACAGAAGAATCAGAAATAAAGACCTTTTATATTGCTTTATCAAAATTAAGCATGTGAAAACATGTTTTCTATGTGTAAACAAATACGTTTCCAATGATGTTACCATAATTTTCATTAGGATTTTACTAAGTTTCTCAAGTGTAACAAAATTAGCCTTTGTATTACAGCAAAACTTTCAACTTCCAAAACTGGGATGAGTTGAAAATCATGTATGTTTTTATATTTAATGAAATTTTAGATATATGAAATTAGCTTTCAATGCATGATTTAATTTAACCAAAGAAATGAAGGACCTCTATGATGAAAACTTTAAAAACCTGAAAAAGGAAATCAACACAGAACTTAGAAAGTGGAAAAACCTCCCATGCTCCTGGATTGGAAGGATCAACATTGTGAAAATGGAAATACTTCCCAAGGCTATCTACAAATTCAATGCAATACCTATCAATATTCCAACCTCTTCAAGGAAATAGAAAAGACAATCCAAAAATTCATATGGAACAATAAAAGACCCCGAATAGCAAAAACGATCCTTAACAGAAAGAACCGTGCTGGTGGAATATCAATACCAAATTTCAACTCTACTACAAAGCCATAGTAATCAAAACAGCTTGGTACTGGCACAAGAACAGACCTCAAGCAGGACCAATGGAATAGAATTGAAAAACCCAGAAATGAACCCACAGACCTATAGCCATCTAACCTTCGATAAGGGAGCTAAAAAAAATAGAATGGAAGAAAGACAGCCTCGTCAGTAAATGGTGCTGGCAAAATTGGTTAATCACTTGTAGAAAACTAAAGCTAGATCTTCTATATCACCCTGCACCAGAATCAACTCCAAATGGATCAAAGACTTCAGAGTCAAAGCAGACACCCTGAATATATGTTCAAATCTAGTTCTGAATTTTCCACCATCAGCCTGTCCTGACTAATGCAGACAGACAATACATGCACAGACACACATGTACACACACATAAATCTTGAACTCATATATATATATATATATATATGGCTGTATAATTTAAATGTTCTGTTCTTGGCAGCAACAGAGAGGTCTGAAAGAATCTACTGTAGCTAAACACTGGACAGAAGGCTTCAGAGAAATCCCCGGGTTGCTGTCGGAAAGCAATTAAGCTGAAGAAATTACATTAGTGGAAACCAGATGTCATATTCAAGTCAGCCCCTATTTTTCATGCAGTCAAGGTTCGTTGGTCTCTCACTTCTTAATAAACCAAAGATTGGCCAACACCTGTCCGTTTTATCTTTTTATCATGAGTTAGAGTTGTTGATTTGCTGATTAAGGGTAGTACATTAAACAACTGTGCTCAGACTCCATATTCTGTTTGTTGATGATTGTGATTTAAAAAAAATCATTAAGGAACATAAAATGTTTTTTTACCTCCCTCTCTTAGTTTTAACTTCAAAAATTTTTGTATGGCTTTTATTATTTATTACTGGCATACAATGCATGTTCCTTAATATCCAGAACCAATTTTCTGTCCTCATTTGTGCTATCTGTCTATCCAGGCAATGTTTTTTTTTGTTTGGTGTGTTGTTTTCTGAAGAAACTAAATCATAAGCAAAAACTTTAAGCATAATTAAACAGATCTATGCTTGAACTTACCACATAAATCACTTACTGTCTTTATAAATAACTGATAGTAGTCAGAAGTTAAATACATTTTTAAGTTTTATGTTCATTATCCAGGGCCCACATTTTGAGGGATTTTGTGTATGTGTGTATGTTTGTGTGTGTGTGTTTACTACTATAGTTCTGCTTCTCAGATTTTTAACCCTTCCTGAAGAATTGTATAGATGACTTCATCTCCTTTTTGACTCTTTAAAAATGTCTTTCTGATTTTCATTTGGGGGATTAATTTCACTGTACGGTCTGTTTAGCCTGATGAATTCTCCTACACATTATGAAAAAATTGTAGTCATGGCAGACCATTTGTACCTCTGCAGTAAGGGTTACATCAGTGTTTTTATGTGCTCTGACACTTTCTCCAATTCCAAGAATGTATCACTGAGCAATTATTAAATCTGCAACCTGGTGTATGCCATGAGGTTTACAGGCTATATTAAGCAACAGATCACTTTTAGTCACAACTATGATTGTTTTTATTAAATCTATTCTTTTGGGACATTTAAATAAGGCAAAAGTCTACGTCATTTGTGGAAGGAATACAATTAATAGCAATGAACTGTCTCAAGTTAAAACTGAATTAGGCACAAAGTATTTTTCGGGAGATTTCTTGTTGCACAGACATTCCATACAACAAATCATAGACAAGATCCTAATGCCACTGACCAGAAGTGACATTGCTGCAGGCAAACCAATGCAAACTTTTATTTTCATATGTCTCTGTGTTGTGTTGGAATTGTTCTGCCTGCTACCTTACAAACTTTGCACCTCTTGGTGCATTTTTGTTGCTACTCATCTTTATGTGATTTAGATCATTCAATCACACCATTGGAAAAGCTGAAACTTGTTCTACATATTGACAATAATAAAAATAAAATTCTTTGGAAAAGGTTTTACTTGTCTAACTGACTCACTCTACATATCCAGGACTCCAATTATGTTTCTTCTCTCTCATACAAATACTCATTCCCTCCTCACACATTCTGCCAAATAAAATGTTCACTGCACATCTGGGAACGCCCCACCCAACCCACCTCTGTGCCAATCCTATCTTATAGAACCATAGGGTCCAGCTTCCTTCTGAAGACTGAAAAAATTTGTGAGAACTTACTATAATTATTATTAGCAATTTCATGATTGAACATTATATATATGTATAAATATACATAATACCTAGCTTATGTTAGTGATAATGTTCTTTAAAAACTGTTTATTCTGGTTTTTGAGATGGAAAGAAATTTTCTGTTAAATATAAAAATAACATTTTATCCCAAATATTTTATTATTTTTACTTTCCTCAAAGAAAGTAAACAAAGTAGAATTTCACAACTAAAATAAAAAATTGAGTAACTATTATCACACCATTCTGTTCCACTGGGAGAAATACCATTATTCCATCCATGCTACAAATATGCTCAGTAATGGATGTACTTCTTAATTACTTTATTAGTTTTCTTCATGACAGTTTCTGGATTAAACTTTAACAGCTTGCTTATTGTGAGATCTGAACCAGAATAGCTCCTGCTTAAGGAATTTTGGAGAACTCAACCTTGAAAGAACAAGGGTTCCAAAAATTCATCTGTCTCTGTGTAGGATAAACATGTTCTACTTTTATCTAACAAAAAACTGTGCTGAAGTACACTGGTCCTGGAGTGATCCATTCCCCTTCTGGAAGTCTACAGAGCCTTCTATTAGAATTTTTCATTAGTTCTGAAAGGAAAGATTAGAGGTCAAACACTTAGCAAATTCATTTCATTGAAAGTTGCCTAGGTAACTTCCTGTCATGGGACATTCGGTAAAGATTATTTTATTTTTGTGTTTTACTTTTCATAATAAATAAAGAAGTAAATGACATAGTTGTAGGAAAAAGGGAACAACAAAACATTATGTATATGATTATAAAACACACGGTGGAAAAGGACTCGGCAGAAACTCAGCTGTTACGTTAGAAGAGACTTTGGTGCTTTTGTCCCTCCTGTCTGAGTTGTGGTGAATGAGGGCAGAGACTTTACCTGTCCCGTGCAAACCAGAGATCCAGGGCAGTGTGGGTCCCAGTTTTAAAGCAACCATCCTTACACTTAGCACCATAGCCTCCACTTCCTTCACGTAAGGAATACAGGCTAAGGATTATCTTGAACTTGGCCCTCAGCTGCCCCAGGGACTCCTACAGCTCCCCAGTAAACTTCCACCTGAACCCTTGCTCTACACGTACACCCATCGCGTGCTCTCATCTTCTAGGCCAACCACATGAGAGCCGGCACCGCGGTCTACTGCACAGTTTCCCTTCTTGCTTTCCAGTCTCTCGTCTCCACTCAGCTGGTCACTGTCTCCTGCAGGCACTGGATGTTAGATGTTAGTCATCGTCTTTGTTCTGTTCACGTTTTCTCTTTCCTTTTTTTTTTTTCTTTTCTTTTGAGCTGGTCCTGTGACTTGAACTCAGAGTCTGGGCACTGTCTCTGAGTTTTTGTGCTTAAGTTTAATGTTCTACCACTTGAGATACAGATGCATTTCCTTTATTTTATCTTTTATCTTTTAGTGTTGATTTGGAGATAGGAGTTTCATGGTCATTCCTGCCCAGCTGTCTTCAAATCAAGATCCTCAGATCTCAGCTTCCTAAGTAGCTAGGATTACAAGCATGAGCACCTCACTGTCTTTCATAAGACACTTATTCCAGTCAAACCACTTTACCCAGGATATTATAGATAGGTTGACAGATGATAGATAGATAGATAGAGAGAGAGAGAGAGAGAGAGAGAGATCACATTTTAGATTAAGTATATATATATATATATATATATATATATATATGCATATATCCATATACTATACAATGTTTTTCAATGGTTTTCAATATATGCACATGTTTATGTGTATATATATATTTATTTGTATATAGATTTGTATATATATGCACATGTATACATCTTTATTCCAACTACCTGTACAGTGACATTCCAAAGGCCACGTGGAGGATGGCTGTATTGTATGGTAACATGCTACAGGTCACATGGAGGTTATCCATTTGGGGTTCCATCAGGCATCCCATTCTCTGGATCCACGTTACATTCACTTTGGAAAATGTCTGCTAATAGTAGACAGGGAAAATTTAGCCTGGTCATGGGCTTACTTATTCTCTTAGATCTAGATAATGACTCCAGTGTTCCATTTTTAGAATCGATAATGATTAGTTAATAATTGAATGAAGTTTAATTTTAAAAAATTACACATTTTTGACCCCTTTCTTTTGGACATGGTGATGATCCTGCATATGGTTTGAAATTTTGAGACTGTATTTTGTCTTTAATATTTGTTTGTTCATTGTTTTCTGGATTGTGAGACAAACTTATGGTCTTCTTGTCTCAGGCTTCCAAGGGTAGGGATTACAGGTATGAACCCCACCCCCCACATACACCTAACCTGAAACTGGCCTTATCAGCATTTAGCAGAAAACTGACAAGGTGCTTGCCACACAGTTAAATATTGTCTAAGTCACATAAATTTCAGGTGAGTAATGAGAAAGCCAGGTAAACAAGGATAGTGCTTACCTGATCAGGAAATGCAAAAGAAATTCATGACTTTTAGGACATCATTCTTCTATGTAAGCATGTCAAATACTGCCTAGAACATAAATAAATAACACAATTAATTCCATGACTTCTATTATTAAGAACTTAATTAGTACCCATTTGATTTTTGAATGTTAAAACCTCTATGAGAAGGAAAATTACAATAATAGAGATGACTATTATACAATTAAAATCATAGCATAAATAATTTGGTGTGCTATTCTACTCAGAGTCCCAGAGATGATTACAGGTTTCTCAGTCAATTCAGTGACCATCCCAAACTGTGCAACACTAACGTATTAGCCCAAGTGCATTTATTCTAGCTTTTACCAACCCAGGCGACTCTGATTTAAAGTCATGCATTCTAATGTGTTTTGACAAGTAAATTGCTCGCCTTTTTTCCATGATAGCCAACCATATAAATAATGCATGCACTGTAATAGCTAGAGCAATAATGTAAAAGTCAACCATGAGAGCCCAGCCGGCATGTTAATGATAAAAGTGTTCTAGCCTCCCCTGATGAAGGCAGCCACAACCCTAAAGGAAAGTCCCCACACCCAAGGCCATAGTTTTCTTCGTAACACAACTGAACCTGTGTCATCTCCACTTCCATCTTTGATGGTCATACTTTTCATTTCCCACCTGCATATTTCTTCTCCGGGGAAAGATCAAGGTTTGTGATAACTTTCTGAATTTTACAAAAACAATACTTGATATGGGGTGCAGTTAATTTATAAATAGAATGTGATAGAAGAGCATTGTAATAATGATAATTAAGGTAATTGTACAAAAGCTTACGGAACCCTGACTTCTTGTCCCATCAGATCTCTCATTGTCTGCATTCTCTTAAAAACCAGACCATGCAAGGGAAAAAATATATATCAACAATGATACTTCTTTATATTTTACTGGACACTTTACAGAAAAAAAATTCTTCTCTATCATCTCTACCTTTTCCTTGAATGCACTTCAGTTTCATCTGAATCACAGGAATAATGAACAGACACACCATGCTGATTAACATGATTGTCGCCACTTTCGTTATCATCATCATCATCACCATCATCATCATCCCTATGCCTGGGTTCTAGTTCTGCCACACCATTGTACTTTGGAGCTGCATACATGGTTTGATTTCACAGTTTCATAGCTACAGAACAATTTGCCCCTGATTGAATGACACTTCCGTCATACACATTCCAAATTTAGATGAGATTTGATTGACTCTGAATGTTACACTTTACCATTGATTCTAGAATGATCGGAGAAGTGTAAGGCGATAGGGTGGAATTCATACATTTTCTATGCAAGAAGGTTAAACTTTCAGAGAACCAGGCACAGAATTCTGAATAGAAAGGACCCTTGTCCAAATTTGTTTGCTGAAACTGAACCTTGAATGTGAAGATATTAAGAGGTTGAGCTTGAGGGAGACAATTTGTTCCATTTGTTTAGAAGGACAAAGCTTTGTTCTTCTTTTTTCCAGTCCTAGGGTTTGAACTCTGGATCTGAGCACTATCCTTGAACCTCCTTGTGCTCAAGTGCTCTACCACTTGAGCCACAGAGACACTTCTGACTTTTTCTGAGCATTTTATTAAAGAGTCACACTGGGACTTTTCTGCCTGGGCTGACATCAAACCAGGATTCTCAGATCTCAGCTTCTTTGATAGCTAGAATTACAGGCGTGAGCCACTGGCGCCTGGCCCAAAGCCCTTTCTATAAATGGAATTAACCTCCCTACAAATGAGGCTCTAGCTGTGTTCCTTCTACCATATGAAGACCCAGTAGCAAGGCATTATCTCTGAGCCTCAGATGTCAAGTCTACCACCATACTGATCTTGGATTTCCTTGACTTCAGAATGTATAAAATAAAAGTATGCTGTCTCTTTGTCATCTAGATTGTGGAATTTTGCTATAGCAGCCAAATGGACTAAGATAAAACTCTGATTTAAATAGTAGACTTTAATTAATAATTAAGTACTATTAATAATACATCAATATTGCCTCATGAAATTTAATAAACTACTACACAAATAAGAAATGTGCTGTGTTGTAACTTAAGTGCTATAACTTAAACATTAACATTTTCAATATAACTGTTTATATTTATATATCATAAATGTTTACAATTATGTGTTTGGGATGAAAGAAACACTATTACACATGCTAATATATATATATGTGTGTGTGTGCATGTATGATATATATAAATATGTATATTATGTATAATATATGTATAGGCATATATAATATGAATCATAACTAAGGACATCACCAGAGATGTGATTTTGTGAGATTTTTATAAATTATATTTAAGGGCTATAAAAATTTTAAACTGGGGCTGTGAAGGTTGCTCAGTGGTAGAGCACTTGCCTTGCATGCATGAGTCCCCGGGTTCGATTCCTCAGCACCACATAAGCAGGAAAAAAAAGCCGGAAGTGGCACTGTGGCTCAAGTGGTAGAGCACTAGCCTTGACCTGAAGAGCTGAGGGTCAGCACCCAGGCCCAGAGTTCAGGCCCACGACCGGATCCAAAAATAAAAAAATAATAAAATAAAAATTTTAAACTGTTGTTAGAATATTACCACAATTAAAATTGATATTTCCAAATCATTTTGTCTAAAGAATTAAGAATGATACAAGTAGTGAGATGATTGGAGTTTGTTTAACAACAAATTCCGATAGAAGTCATGACATAAATTCCAGCTACACATAATTTATAGTTTCAGATAGAATATGAATTATCCATGTCTTCTGAATATAGATACACTTGAAAGTGGCTCTGTAGTTCAAGTAGTAGAGTGCTAGCCTTGAGCTGAAGAGCTGAGGGACAGTGCTCAGGCCCACAGTTCAAGCCCCACGACTGACTAAACAAATAAATAAATAACCAAACAAACAAATAAATTAGAAGCAGAAATAATTCTTAGTAAAAACAGATTGAAGAAAATGACAATCTATAGAAAGAAAATGATGTTAAAAATTGAGCTGTTCTTACTCAATTCTTCATTAGCAAACATTTCTTAACAGAATCACACTTTATTCTTAGCTTGAAGTTATGAGTTAATTCCACTACTCTATTTCATATTCCATATGAAATAATTTATTATCATCCCCCTATTATGTCCTAATCTGTGCTAGGATATACAAAATACAGGATATAAGAAAATAAAGTATAATTTCTGTATATATGTGTGTTTGTGTGTATAGATAGATATCAAAACTAAAAGAAAATGGGGGTTTTAAAGACTGAATCATAAGGCCGATACGAAATAACAAGCAAAACTCAGAAAATTTATAGCTGACTTTTAACAATGTTATAATTATTTTTGAAATGTATATTCTCTGAGCTTGGATCATATATCACACCTCCTACACATCTGGTCTGAACAATTAGTTTGACATGATTGGCAGTGTACACTCATAGAAAGAGAGGTCTTCGAGCTTCATTTTTCAAAACTGCCACTGTAATTTACAGTGACATAATTTTAATTTTGACATCTTAAAACTGTCTCCATAGATTTTCTTTGACAATGTTTTGTTGTGTTTTGACATTATTTGTAGTGCTATTCCAAAGCCTTAGAGTTTGAATTCTTTGTTTCACGTCAAAGACATAATGGCAATCAATTAGGAGTTGTCATACTTTGGGGTTGGAAATAGTAACATGAGATTTGATTGATTATTTTTACTTAAGTGCCATGTAAAATAAGTCTTAATTGACTTACATAGCTTCGGTATCTAATTTCCCCTTTTACATGTAACCAAAAATTAATAAAGGAAATGGTTTTGAAATCTGTGGTTCCATTGCTGGTTTTCAGTTTAGAAGCAAGGACTCTTCCAAGCTAAAAAAAGCAAATAATTTTCTCTAATTTTCCAAAAATACAAATGAACTCTTACAGGCAGGCACAGTACATTTTCATGTATGACTTAAATTATATTTTGGTTTTCAAAGAGAGTATTCATTGTAGAACTATTTGTAGAGCTGAATATTCCAAGATGAAGCTGTTCTCCATTCATGAAACCGTCAGTCACACAACCCAAGACCCTTCCTTGTGTACTTACCTCATTGACCCTATGGATTAGAGTCTTAGATGCTCAAAAGCAGATGATACTAGTCAATATACATTATGCTCACAAACTGGCATGTAGAATTGAAACGCTTTGTACAACTACTTAATGATAATAAGATAAAAAAGGACATCAAGCGTGATGACTAATTCCATGTACAATGATGAGTAACTCAGTATTTAAATTACATATGTAATTTAACTTATCTCTGATAAGTTGTCTCCATCTGTAGAATATGCTGCAACTATTAACAGGCTTTTTTTTTTTATCGAATCAGCTTAGACAGGTTAACTGTGGTATATCTTACTCTTAGGGAAATGAGTCTTCTGATAATTTACAAGACAGTTTGCATGAAAATAGGTGGTGGTTCATACCTGTAATTTCAGCAGCTTGGAGGTGAAGATCAGAAGGATTGTAGTTTAATACCAGTCCAAGTGAGACCTCGTCTTAATAAAGTGAACCAGGTAAAATGTCAGCTTCCTGCAATCCCAGTGACTCAGAAAGCCACAGGTAAGAGTAGGGTTTGAGGCCAAACCCTAGCAAAGACCAAGACCAAGACCTGCCCCGGGAAAAAACCTAAAGACAAAAAGCATAAAAGAAAAAACGAAACATGTGGCACAAATAGTAGAGTGTGTGCACACGTACATGGCACAGTCACATACATACATATCAATAAATGCTGGCAAGGGTGCAGACATAAGAAACCTTGATACACTGTAACTGTGAATACATTTCTTTGGTTACAGAAAATACAGCCCCTGCAGAGTCATTCTATCTCAATGATCAGGACTGTTCTAATCTTTGACTATTATAATTCTACTGAATACTCACCTGTACATGCACACATGCATGAGAGAGCAGAGTGAGAATTACAAACACCTGAATAACTGAAGCACCCCTCCAGATAAGAAGACAAAGACAAGTTCTAGAGTATATTGTCAAAATAAACTTGGGATGGTAAAGCAACACACAGAGTATAAATAGTATTTTTGAACACCATCCTTACCTGTTGTTTCTGTACCTAGATATTTATGTATTATTTGCACATAAATTGATTTTTAAAGCCTTCATTTTTCACTCTTCTATTTTTACCAGGTAAAAGAAGAGTTCCAGAGCCTCAAAGGCAGGAGGTATGTTTAAAGTGTATCATGATTATTCAATGCAAGATGACATTTTTAAGCAAACATACTTATTAAGGCACTTGAAAATTAAATAAGTTAATACTAACTAAAAGTAACTGACAACATTTCCAAGAAACAAACTATTTTATCATTTCAAAAGTGTGATTCCATATATTTTATTTAAAAAGTTTTATTCCTCCTTAGAGGTCTTGATATCGAGTCCATACCTAGGAATGTTCTTAAGTTAGATGTTGTTTTTGTATATGTGTGCTTACAAATTTGACTTTTTAACACTTGGTTAGTTAGACACTTGATTAGTTGCTGGTTGTCTACCATTTGTGTTTCTTCAAATGCATTTAATTGGACATGTGGTCTAAAGAAGAGGAATGCTATCTATGAATTTTCTGAGGAGACATATTTCCTGTATCCAAAGAAATATACTTTGTGAACATAATGTGTTCATCTTTGGAAAACACTGGTATGTAAAGGCACCATAAAAAGTATTCCTTTCTAGTTCTGACTTGGTAAAGATTATGCACACAAATGTTGTTCAAGATGGCCCATTTGAAAAGGAATAGTATCTGAAGCATTTACACATGTGTTTTCATTAATTGCTTTAGTCTTTTTTATTATCTTTAAGCAGTTGAATACAATGAGTCTTGATCAATGTCACTCCAACATTCTAACCCACCCTTCCCAATCCACCCCTTCCCTCACTCTTCTTAATTTTGTAGTCTATACAATAAACTCTCAACTGCATTCTCCTCATCCTCTCTTCATTTGACTATCTTCTCTTTTGTTTCCAGAACAAATGATAACATTGACGCTAGTATACAAATATAATGTCATGTATGTCTGTTAATCTAGAGATGGGGCATAGTTGTTAAGTATAATTGAACTCCTTCAACTAACATGGGCAAGAGTACTTTTGCAAGAATCTGATTGAACAATTTCAATTAACCCATCACAAAACAAGGAGACAGAATCCACGTATGACAGCACGGTGGAGGTAGGAGCAATGTCAAGAGGGATGAGTAACACAACTCAGGTGACAGCAAACTTTCCAGTTTATAGGATGACAGATAGATAGATTTATACCAAGTACAATTGGAGAGGTCCAAAGAAGAGATGTAAAGAAAAAGGAATGAACACAAACACTGATCTTTTAAGTAGTTCACTAGGAATACATTTTTTGCATCGTCAATACACTATATTTCTATCATTTCTAATAATCATTTTGAGTGAATACATGAATGGAATTATTTTGGGAAAGAATCATAATGAATTGCCAGATACTCAGTAAAATAGAATCTCTTGGGGACCAATAGAAAGAAATTTGCATTGGAAAACATTTTAAAGTAAACTTAGCCTTCAGTTTTTCTTAACCTGTACTGTTCAAATATCACACACACACACACACACACACACACACACACACACACACACACACACACATTGTATTTTACAGTAAAATGTACTGTGGTTTGTAAAGGTTGGAGACATTTGTACACCTGGTACACTTGTATTCCACCAATGTGTATGTGTGTATGTGTGTGTCATGCTTGTTAGCCTACATCAGTCCTCAGTTTAAGTGGGAAACTGAAGACATATCAATGACCGCCCCATCTCAGTGAGGTTTCTGTGATGGGATTATCTTTCTTGTGTCCAAGATGTGAAAATAATAATTCAGTAGTTTTAATGGCTTAATGTGACAATGCAATTATCCACAGGCACAATTCAACCCGTCTCTATTATTATCTATTTTTTTGTGCAATCACTCAGTGAAACTTGACAGCTAGAATTGCTGAGGGAAGTTGTGATAACTAGAATAATAATTCTTCAACATTATGCATTTTGGCATTGGCTTTGATATGTGCACCTGCCAACAATTACTTTTCAGTCTAGAGAAAGGCATCAGTCTAATTATATGATCTGGTTGTAGAGAGGGCTCTTTGCCATCCCATCCTACCTCAGCAGATCAAAATGTTCCCAAATTCACAGGCGCAGTTCCATGAATACTTATTGACTACAAGTTATACTACAGTCTACACTTTGCAGAGTATGACACATAGCAGAGCTCAAGAAAGATTTACTAAAAATGATTATAAAGTTTGTGTTTTGTCCACTCTGTTTCTCTCTTGTCCAATGTCTTAAGTTTATTCTAATGAAGGTAAAAAAACTAATCTCAAGCGGGGCACCAATGGATTATGCCTGTAATCTTAGCTACTCAGGAGGCTGAGATCTGAGGATTGTGGTTTAAAGCCAGCCCAGGCAGGAAAGCCTGTGAGACTCTTATCTTCGGTTAATCACTAGGAAACCAGAAGTGATGCTGTGGTTCAAAGTGGTAGAGCACTAGCCTTGAGCAAAAGAGCTCAGGGACAGTGCCAAGGCCATGAATTCAAATACTGAAGAACTGAGATTTGTGATGAAATCTTTGCTCTGGATTTCATGGCTTATTTTATGCTTAGCTGTAGCATCTCTCCTTTGTATGATGTAGTGATTGGTGATTCTAAGAGAGGATAAACTCTTTCCCAGTATGAAGGAATTCAAGGAAACTCAATTCTGGCCAAGTAGAAGTAATGAGAACATACTTGAAAATGGTTTGCCAGTGTCTTTATGTAAATATAACTTAATTTTGGTGCCAGTATAGAGGCATAAATTCAAATACCCTGTCTCTTGCTCAGGGTAGCTGGTGCTCTAACACTTGAGCATGATTTTTAAAAAGGAAAGAATTCTGGAGGATGATTTGAGAAAAGAGACAGTCTTGCAAAGAGAGGGATAAATTCAGAAGTTCAGAGCTTTCTTAAAAACTAGGGAAAATAGTTACCAGTGTGTCTTAATGGCTTCTCCAAGTTCAAAATGAAAATGATCTATGTCCCCTACACTAATGTCATAACAATCATGTGATTATTTTACTTTGCTAACCAAATGATTTAAGTGTGCTAAAATTAAATGTTCCCTTCTAATACTGAAGTCCTTCTGATTATTTTAATAACATGCAAATTGCACCTTTATGACTCAAAGTACATAATCACCTGAATGTTCAAGTAATAAGTCAATGTATTAATTACATTAAAATGTATTCAATTAATTAAAGCCAGTTCCTTGCAATTATAAATTCATAGAAATTTTCTTTAGAGAAACAAGGTCATGATTGCAAAGATGGGTACTTTAGATAGTTCTAAGTGTATTTATGAAGTCCTTAATATACACCGATTATTTTCTGAGATGTTCCCTGAGATTTTAAATTATAGGCTGATGTCAATCAATTACTAATGGGATGACTTAAAGGAAGTTTTGATAACAAGAAGTAAACTTCTCCTTACAATTGTTTCCATGTTGGCCACCTGCCTTAAGAGTTCTGGGGTAAAAACTATGACACGGTGTGACTCAGGATGTGAGAACATGAGACAATTGAAACTCACTCAGGTCAGGCTTTCACTGGGTCACCAGGAAGAAACAGTAAATACCAGAAGTTTCTACTAGGTTCTAGAACTTTCTAATTTTCTGTGTGTCATTATGCATCTAATCTCTGAAGAGAAACAAAAGAACTACAGTCAGGGGTAGGGAATAACCTGACAGTATACCAAAGTAATTATGACTAATTAATATGTAAGTAATTTCATCTATACATAATAGTTTCCCAACTTACTTTTTTACTCTTTTACCTGGATTTAGGTGAGACCAAGAATGAGGAGATCGTCACAATGGAATCCTATGCCTCCATCAGAAAGAATGACATTGCCCCATTTTTTAGGAAATGGAAAGACTTGGAAAAAATTATATTAAGTGAAGTAAGCCAGACCCAAAGAAACACAGGTCCCATGGTTTCCCTTATTTTCAATAACTAGTATATGTCTGAGACAAGCAGAAATGATCAGATAAGTTGACGTTAGGCGAAATGCACCCCAAGATAAGGACTCATTTTTTTTCTTTCTTGCTATTGTTTCTAACATATTTATAAGATGATTTCTTTTTTGCTTTGTATGTCCCTCCCCTATGGTATAACCCCTGTTTTCACTGTATTTGATGTTGGTATAATTTGAGGAGGGGAAGGGAACAAACAAATCGTTTAAATAGGGATACAGGTGGACCCATTGCAATAATGAGATATACAAGATGTTATGTTGAAAAACGAACTTTACAACTTTGGCATGGGGGGGGGGCGGGGGGAGGGAGGAGGAGATGAGAAGGGATGGGAAGGGGAAACAAAGGAGGAGGCAACAATGCTTGATAAGAAATGCACTCATTACCTTGTTCATGTAATTGTAACCCCTCTGTACAGTATTTTCACAATAAAAATAAAAATAAATTAAAAAAAGAATGAGGAGATAGCATCAAAATTGCTTTTCTAATCACAAGAAAAACAGCTGAAAGAACATCAAATTATTGAGTATATAACGCATACCACTTTTTTTTTTTTTTTTTTTGCTTATGTGGTGCTGAGGAATCGAACCCAGGGCCTCAGGCATGCAAGGCAAGCGCTCTACCACTGAGCCACCTCCCCAGCCCCATAACGCATACCACTTTAATATTCATAACCCATTCATTGTCTGAGGATTTTATATAAATAACTACTCAGAAGTCAAATAAATTTTATTTGAAATTAAAAGAAAAAAACCTAACTTCAGCTTATAAAAATAAATACTTAAGGAAAAAAAGGCCCTAAAATGTATGTGTGCCCTTATGACATGTATCTGTCCAATAGTGATTTTAAAAAACTGGTGCTAGAAATAGAAATCATGGCACAATCATAAATAGAGCCTTTGCCCTGAAATAAGTTTCTTCCAAGTCACAGAGAAAGACACCCGTGAGAGTCACGTGTTTCTAGAACCAACCACAGATAGGTAGAACACTCCACTCTAGACCCAACCACAGATAGATAGTGTACTCCACTCTAGAGCCAACCACAGATAGATAGGTAGTATACTCCACTCTAGACCCAACCACAGATAGATAGTATACACCACTCTAGACCCAACCACAGATAGATAGTATACTCCACTTTAGAGCCAACCACAGATAGATGGTATACTCCACTCTAGAGCCAACCACAGATAGATAGGTAGTATACTCCACTCTTGCTTTGTGTTTTATTATTCATTTAGACATAATCTGTAATAGGCATGAAAGGGATGTTCACTAACAAACTGCAGAAAAGTTCAATGGCAGGCTCAAACTCACCTATTCAAAGGGGACAAGAGACAAATTAGCATTCTTAGGCTGTGAACATCTTATGTATAGGTGCATAATTTGCAATTTTTAAACACCTGATAGAAAATGATAAGAATTTTTTTCTTCTGCCTCCAGAATTTTTAGTATACTCAAGGGATAGGATACACAGCTCTAGTATTTACTGAAACCCACAACACAGCCTGACAATTTAAGCACACTTCCTCCCTTACCTACCCCCTGTCTGTTGTGAGGCTTGAACTCAGAGCCTGGGTCCTGTCCCTGAGTTGTTTTGCTAGCTAAGCTAGCAGTCTAGTACTTTGAGCCACAACTTCACTTCCAGTTTTATTTTGTTTTTCTTTTTCTTTTGTTTGTTTTTTTGTCTGTTGTGGGGCTTGAACTCTGGGCTTGGGCACTGTTCCTGAGGTCTTCTCCTCAAGGTGAACACTCTACCACTTGAGCCACTGTACCACTTCCGGTTTTCTGAAGGTTTATTGGAGATAAGAGTCTCAAGAACTTTCCTGCCCAGGATGGCTTTGAGCCCCAATGCTCAGATCTCAGCCTCCTGAGTAGCTAGGATTACAGGCATGAACCACCAGCACCCAGTTCCACATCCAGTTTAGGTGGTTAGTTAGAGATCAGAGTCTCATGGACTTTCTTGCCCAGGCTGGCTTTGAACCACAATCCTCAGATCTCAGCCTCCTGAGCAGCCAGAATTGCAGGAGTGAGCCACCCGGGTCCATCTTTAGGTGCTATAAGTACAATACTCATTTTACCTTTGATAAGTATGAAAGTTAGAAAGATTAAATTTCCCCCATTAACATACCTAAGTATTTGCCTCTTGAAGCTTGTGTAAGTTTCCTGGGGCAAAGATTTCAGCAATCACAAAAGAGTGAAATTATGTTGTTTTGAAGGAAATGAATGGAATGATGATGATAAATGACCCAAGCCAGCCAGACCCACAAAGACAAGTAGTGCGTGTTTCCTCCCATGTGTGAAAGCTGGACAAAAACAAACAAAACAAAATAAAACACTAACCCATGGAAATAAAACATGGACAACTAGGGAGGTCAAAGAAGAAGAGAAAAGGGAAATGGAAGAGGGGGAAAAGGAAGCATAATACAGGGATGAATATGATTAAAGTACATCATAAGCATCTGTGGAATTGCCATTCATAAGTTCATGTGCATAGTATTTTTTAACCAGATCAACCTCGCATTTACTCTCCCTATCTATAATTATTTACAGTTCAGTTCAGTTTTGCCATCTTCATTCCAAATGCAGTGTATTTTAGTATACTCACCATCTAACATTGAATTCTCTTCTCCTCACTACTACCTCTCAAAGCTGGCCCCACCCCCCGCAAATGTCTACATTGTTTCCATCTCTCTGTCTCTCTAATGCACTGAGAACCACACACACACACACACACACACACACACATCTGTGTGTATGTATATATGGGAAATTCTCAATTATTTGTTCATAATTCATGTGGGGCAAAGATACAAATACTGTAGCCAGCAAACACATAAATGTCTGCTGAAAAGTAAATTAACTATATATAAATTCAATGAAAAATGTATTTTCTAAAGGGTTAACTCTTCCACTTCACAGAACGTATTTCAAGTCCTTCATGCCATGCATGGCATACTACAACTACAAGGGACAGCACTGGACAAGGTGAAGCTGAAACCCTTGCCTTTGAGGCTCATTTTTGGAGATAAATGTGTTTCCCGGCAGTATCCAAAGAGAAGATAAATGAAGGTATCTTTAAAAATTAAAAAAAAAAGGTCCTCTGAAGTGATTTGCAGGTGTCTACTGGAAATCAGATTAGAAGCAGGATAAACATGTTCCTGGTTATGGTGCTGGAGCCACACTGGAGATTTTGTTAGTTATTGGCGCTGTGGTCTCAGGATGAGTGGAGATGATAGGCACAGAGTTGTATTACAGATGTATTGTTCAGAGCTGTAGCTGAGAAAGAATTCAAGGAATGACCCAACTGACTAGAGGCAGGGCCTCGCCAGTTGTGTCTCCCAATCCAGATCAGACTACAGGAGGACTGAAAGCCGTAGATACATCTAGTGTTTATAGGGAAGCTGTAAGAGCTTGAAAAATAGATAAATGTCTCCAAACTTCCTCTTTTCGTTTAGATAAAACACAGGAAGCATGCCCTTGCTTTCTTTAGAGGTCTTAATTAGACCTCAAGGAAGTAAGGTGCAGTATCATCTAAACACATGGCAGTTATACTTTCACTAAATAATGTATAAGTGGAGTAAATACAAGTTTCATAAATAAGCCAGTAGGAGATCTAACTGGCCAAAGTTAAGATATACATATTTGCATTGAATGCATTTACATAAATAGTGTCCATGCAGAAGTGTGTGAATGGCCATGTTGTGTGGAATCACTGTAGAAATACAGATATAATATCAAAACCGGTATGCTGGGATATTGGAAATATGTCATTGTAAGTTCCGGTAAGATAGATGCCAGACATGACTCCAAGCTTCCACAGGGAGATGACACCGAACGTGCTCTTGGATCCAGGAACTGGATGGAACCTAACCTCTCAGAGGTCTCACCATGCTTAATGCACAGCTCCATTGGCTTCTGTAGGAAATGTAGGAGATGCCAGCTGCAGCCCTCAGGTGCCCTTTCTGCCCCATGTCTCTGGGGATGTCAGAAACTCCAGGAGCACCTTGAAAAGGGGAATAGGCTTTGTGAAGCACATGCATGCATGGTAATGGACACACATATTGCATTCTGTTTCCCAGCCAGTGTGCATCTCAGTCCCGATGCACTGATACTTGAGATTTGAAAAAATAAATCTGATGATCTAAAAGGTAAGATTTTGAAAAAGCTGGCAAATTACCACCCCCCCCAATAATAAAATTAGGAAAATATTGATAAATCCAACTCTGTAAAAAACAAAAAAAAGTCAACATTTCTACAAAGGAAAAAAAAACAACAGTGTAAGCAAGGCCAAAACACTAATGACAACTTAAGATAAACTATTAACAAACAGCTCCTAGAGTAGAGGTCATGAGGAAGGTTAAGAATGCTGAATTAGAAATAATTTGCTATGATAAGTTGCGGGTCAGAAGAAGATCAATTTCCACCTAACAATTAGTAGCTCAGCTTTGACATTTAAATATTTTAATGTGTATCATGTAGGTTTTCATCTGCACTTTTGCCTTAGGCCTCTTTCTTGTAAGGGATGGAAATATAAATGACAAAACTGGCTTCCTTTGGGGGAATTATTGAAGTAAATGAAAATTTTCATATGAAAGCAGATTGATATATAAAAGATTCTAAAAGATACAATTTTACCACCTGTAGAAATTGTCAGAAGTTCCCTTAATAAAAGGGGTCAGTGACAATTGGTATATTGTCTATGAATAAGAAATTGTCTAAATGGCAGTGTTTTGACAGAATAAGTTTGAATCACTGCTTAATTAGTTTGAAGAATAATTTTTGAAATAAAAGGAGGTAACACATATATATGTATACTTGAACATAGCATTTAAAAAAGTCTCTGAAGGCTGTTTGAAAAAGAGTGAGGAGGAAGGAGAAGAATGGGAAGATAGAGAAAATGCATTTGTTCGAGTGTACTGCATGTGTCTGCGGACATAGTACAAAGAAACTCCTTCAGGGACTGGGAAGGTGGCTCAGTGGTAGAGTGCTTGCCTTGCATGCTCAAGGCCCTGGGTTCGATTCCTCAGCACCACATAAGCAAAAAGAAAAAAGCCGGAAGTGGCTCTGTGGCTCAAGTGGTAGAGCGCTAGCCTTGAGCTGAAGAGGTGAGGGACAGCGCCCAGGCCCAGAGTTTAAGCCCCACGATCGGACCAAAAAAAAAAAAAAAAAAGAAACTCCTTCATACTAGTATGCTAATTGAAAAATAAGATAACCTTAAAAAAGAATTGTCTTAAATACTTCTTTAAAGAGATGTGTTAAATACTTCTTTAAAGAAATATCTTATTTCTCCAATAAACTACTTAGAAAACTGGAAGTGGCACTGTGGCTCAAGTGGTAGAGTTCTAGCCTTGAGCTGAAGAGCTGAGGAACAGTGCCCAGGCCCAGGGTTCAAGCCCCACAACTGACAAAAAAATAAAGAGAAAAAGAAAAGAAAGAAATAGCTTATTTGTAGATAAAAATAACAAGAGATGAACTCACTTCTACTTTCATGTTATGAACTCCATAATATCACCATACCTACTTTTGCCAAGAAGAAAAATACTCAGCTAGTATCTCCACAAAGCTTGGAGAAAGTGTGTAAGTTTTTTTTTAATGTATATAGTTTAAATTTGAAAGAAAAATCACAAACATATAACTTCTAACATCAAGGAAAGAGAGACAGAGAAAGAGAGAGACAAAGAGAGAGAGACACAGAGAGAGACCATAAGGTCAAGATTTTGGGGCAATTAGGAAGTCACAATTTCGAGCAGTAAAAAAGTGATTTAGTTATTTTTAAAAAGTAACCATCTTTGTTCCCCACATAATTTTTCCTTTAATTCCATTCAAAGTTTAAGAATTAAATGTTTTATTTTATTAATGTATTATCTAGAGAATGATCAAATGATTCTGAAAACTATATATAAAAATAGAATCAAAACTGAGTAATGTCAGAACTCAAGTTCCTTTTATGATACTATCTTTATATTGCTAATCCATTTGGTGTTTCTATTCATATACTGTTTATTGTTGGTGTTTCTTCTATTTTTAAACTCCTGGGTTCAATGAAAAAAAATCATGGATTACTAATTTTGTTGTTGTAGTGGTACTCGTTTGGGTCTTGAATTTGGGACCTGGGAACTGTCCATGAGCTTTTGTGCTCAAGGCTAACTAACACTATACCATTTGAGCTACAGCTCCACTTTTGGCTTTTTGGTGGTTAATTGGAATAAAAGTATCATGGATTTTCCTATCTGTCCTCACTTCGAATTGCAGCCCGCCGAGTAGCTAGGATTACAGGCTTGAGCCACTGGCACTCAACTCATAGATTTTTTTTTTTTTTACTAATTTCTTTACTAATTTACCTGAGTTCTTTTTACTAATTTTACTTCTCAGAAATTGATACTACATAAAACTAAGAGATTTTATATGCATCAAAGTTTCTGGTAAACCTGACAACAAAGAAAGATGTTGAAAGTTGATGCCACATATACCAGATCTACTCAGTATAATCTGTTTAAAAATATCTATAGATCTAGTTTGAGATATGAAGGCAAATGTGGAACACAAATGCTCAATTTCTTAGCAGATGTCAAAGCATTTCAGGGTTTGATAAATGCAAACCATCCCTGGCCTAACTAGATCAGTTAGCAATAAAACACCCCTGCCTGTCTCTCAGGAACACCTGACCGTGTCCCAGCTCTTGTTAACTGCTGAATGCAACAAAAGATGTGAAATTGTAAATGAGTAGTTATTGATCAACGCCTTCCAGAAAGGATGCTTAATGATGTTTCACAGAGAGTTCCAGAGAAATCCATGGCTTATGCCTATTTAAGAAATTCATTTGAAGTTGGACTCTGGTGGCAAAGTATTCATATTATAAGCAACAAAATATAATCTTTCCCAATACTAGATAGGTTATTCAGAAGTCAAATGGGCAAAATGTTCATCACTAGAGAAGCACACTGCAAAAATAATGTATGATCCAAGGAAACAGAGCCCTGCTCTATCTAACCTGCTCCCTGCCACTGGAGGCAGCCATCCTAATTCTGCTTTAATGGAAAAGAAAAAGGGAAGTTGTAAATGTAAGCCTAAAATTCAAAATACGGAGTCAAATTTTAACAAATTATTTCAAATGAACACCAGAGCATGTATCTATAGAAATATATCTTTTATATATGTATCTATATTTATATATGTATCTATAGCAGTACATATAGCTTATATATATAATTATGTCTAATTATATATATGTATATTTAATATATTATGTACTTGTATATCAACCTATTTATATATATACTTATAGTTAATGTATTTATACAAGATTTATATATACTTATATTTAATGTATTTTTACAAGTATATGTAATTTCTTGATGCATGTATAAAGTGAATTTTATACACAAAAAGTTAATTCATTCTTAGTGTCTGGTGCTAGGATCATAGGCACACAAGATATATGTAGATACATATATAGATATATAGATACATATATATATAAGTATATGTATCTATATATGTTATATATAAATTTATGTATATATAAATTTATAAATGTATATATAAATTTATATATTATAAATATATGTAAATATATACATAGCAATAAATGTGTGCATGACAATAAATGTATATAGAGCAGCCAATTGCTGAGTCCTAGTGTGGACAAAGTCACAGGCAAGGGATTGATGAAAATATGGATCATTTTCAGATTAATTGAATAAGGTAAGATTCAGACAAGACATCAAAAGACTCTGGAATTTCAGCAATTTCTTCAAAATTGCTTTTTTTTTGCATTAAATGTCTGTATTTGCACTTTACCATTTGTTTCACAAAAAATATTAGTAAAATAAAAGAAAAATGGCATCAAAAACACAGAAATACTGAGAAACACTGAAAACATTCAATACTCTTTTCCTGTATAGCGATATTTTATGTAGAATGTTAAGTTGTTCTTAACAAAATAATAAGTATATAATAGGAATACATAATAAAAATATATAATAAAACTATTATTGCTAAAACTAGCACTATTAAAACTAGTCATTATCATAAATATCAAAACTATACTTGTAAATTATGTCTTAGGTGTAGAGAATAATGATAATATTAAGTAACATTAGCTAATTTTATTGTTAAAAACTCAGGCACACTGTAGATTTCTAATCATTTCCACAGTTTAAAAGGTATAAAATGCGTTAACTACTAGTGATAGAATAATAGTCTTTCATTTTTAGGATTACATTTAAAGAAAACTTAAGTATCAAACTATCACTTATATAAAATTGTGTATATTCCAGGTAAAAAATTTCTATACTTTGAGAAATACAATGGAGGGGGGGAGGACAGGGAGGGAGAGAAAGTAGGAGAAAAATGAGGGAGGGTAACAAGTTCAACAACAAATGTACTTACTACCTTACTTATGTAACTGTAACCCCTCTGCACATCACCTTGGTAATAAAAAAAGAACTGGTAATGAGAATATTTCAGTAATGAAAATTTTAAAAGCTTTATCTCAAAGCAAATTATCTAGTATAAGGTGCCCTAAAAATTTTCAGTTAATAACATCAGTTTGTCAAAGTTTAACTCAGTCATTTCTCTCTCTTGCAGCAATCAACTAATTATTAAACTTAATGCTGGATTTTGCAGATCAACAAACCAACCGTTTCTTCATTTTTCATGCTGTTTTATATAACTTAATAAAATGCATTTCAATTTGCTAAAATGAAATGTTTTGTAATTAGTACAGAAATATTTTTGTCATTCTTGAGTGTTTTTCTTCCAGCTGAAGAGCTGCCACCAATAACAGGTGAACAAAGGTGTTTTTGTGGGGTTTTTTTAATTTTGTTTACTTGATCTGACAATGGTTTGAGACCCATCATTAAAAGTTTCAATATTGATAGAATTTTCTAGCAAAAATTACTGTATGTAATATCACTAAAAATATGATTTCTACTGGGGCATGGTAGCTCATGCTTCTAATCCTAGATAACCTGGAGGAAGAGATTGGGAGAATTAAGTCAGCCTGGGGAAAATGTTCACCAGATCCCACCTCAACCAATACATAGGCACGTTAGTACACACCAGGAATCTCCACCATGCAGGAAGTCTAAATAGGAGGATTGCAATCCAGGCCAGCTAGGCATAAACGCAACACCTGGACTGAAAAACAACTGAAGCAAAAGAGACTGTGCCAGAATATCTGCCTAGCCAGCACAAAGCAATGAGCCTACAAATATCCTTGAGATCAAACTCAGCATTTATGTATGCAAACATATATCTTGTGTGCCTGTGATCCTAGCACCTGATGCTAAGAATGAATTAACTTTTCGTGTATAAAATTCACTATATACTTGCATCAAGAAATTATATATACTTGTAAAAATACATTAAATGTAAGTATAAATATAAAACTTGTATAAATACATTAAATATAAGTATATGTATAATTAGATTGATATACAAGTACATAATACCTAAACATAATTTGAGACCACTTTTATCATTATTTGAAGCTTAGGATCTCACATGGAGTCCTACTTATATTCGGTCTCATTGTTTATGCATATTGTCTCTCACACATTCTCCCTTCTAATATCTGGCCTCCTCATGAGGTACTTTCTGACTTCTGATCATTGCATATTCTGCCTGCTCATTCATTACTCATTTCTGGACAACAATGTGTGGATAAAAGCCTGAGGTCTGAAATTCACTGTGCGGCTTCCAGTGTTGTTTTCCCTAACAGGCCTTCTCAGGGCCTGTGCCCTTTGTGTTTATTGTAGAAAGTGTTTCCTTTAGTAAGATTTACATGTAATATCCTTAAGTAATGGCTAAGATGCTACACATTTACTGCATGGCCAATAAATTGAATGAATCATCAAAATTTCTCCCGAAGCCAACTCTGAACTTAAATTTGCTCCAAGCTTGGTGACAGTTTTAATACTTCCCCATGTGATGCCCTTAAGGAGTTAACAACGTAGTTAAGGAGATGATTATAATACATGACACAAATGTGAATATAAGACAGCCTGTAATTGAGTGCTAAATTGTGTGGAACTTTGTCTATGTACTGTCAAAGTTGGAAGGAGACAAATTAATGAGAGCTGAAATAGTTAGGAAAGACAGTGTGTAGAAGTAATTGAGCTATTATGTCATTACAGCAGGGTGGAGATGGATACCGCCAAAGGTAGATATTCTTATTCCAGGAATGAAGAGTGACACAGGAGACATTCACTCTTTCAACAAATGGATGAAGAAGTCCTCTGTGTAACTAGTAAATTCAGCTCCCAAGGGGAAATCAAACATAAATAGAGGGCATTAAAAATAACTGTCAGGAATGTTGACTCAGAGCGAGGTTTGCTTCAAAGTGAGGGCTGCCTCCTTTGATTCTCAGAAAAACACTAGAAGTAGATCCGATTCCAAGCCACTTTAATGAACAGAACTAAGGCACAGTGAAACTCAGGCATACAACATCAGCTAACATGTGACAGAGACAGGATTTGTCTCTAGAAAACTACAGAGGATCCATGAGGAAAAGGCTGGAATAGGGTGAAAGCATGTAGATCAAAAATAAGTAACAAAAGGTTAATTCTAATTGAGCGTTAGCATGGACTTTAGGGGTTTAAACTGACTAGAGATTTAACAAGCGCCTACAGTATAATATAGATGATACAAAATAGTATATTTTATCTAATTATGAACATATTAAATTCAATGCCAATGTAACAAAATATTTCATAAATATGCATTATTCTATTAATATACACAATACTTTGTCATTTTTATCACATTTATTCCCTGCAATAGTCTAAGCATAATATAATTACAGTAAACCTAATATCAAACAAGTATATGGTAAAGATGATACTTTGGAAGTCAGTTTTATTCAAATGCAGACATGTATGTCCCTGCCATGAAGTGAGAAACCTCAGAAATGCACCTTTAATAGCCACAAAGAAGGGTCCTAATAAGTGAATGAATGGCACAGAAGAGAGACATTTAAGAGTTTGGTAACTAATAAGTGTCCTCAGTTTACCCAGATCCCAGTTTTGTCCTTCTGCAAGGCTGTGCTACTCAAGGGACACTCTTTCTGAGAGAATTTGGGAGCTCACACTCTCCTCCTGGGGGTCCACTCAGGGCTGCTAGTTCAGAGCACGCACACCCAAGCCTCTTGCTTTAGTTGAGGACGAGAATGCACTGTGTCCTTGCTCCAGTATGCCCTGTCTTCCTTAGTCACACAGATTGTCTTGGAACGGACCCTCAGTATATCACTAGGGCAAAACTTCACACCCTGGTTCTGCTTCTAAGAGACCCAATCCAAACCACAGGACATTTGAGTAAATAAGGTGGAGAGCAGACAAAACAAGATTTAGTGACAACAGCTGCCAAGACATTTGGCACAAATAGATGATTCACTGGTGGTTTGGGGTTTGGGGTTTTTTTGACCAACATAATTGCCAAAAATAGGCTTTCTAATGTATAAAGGAATAAAGAGGAAATTGTGGGGTTTTATTAATTTATTTATTATTTTTTATTGTGAAAATACTGTACAGAGGGGTTACAATTACATGGGCAAGATAATGAGTACATTTTTATCAAGCATTGTAGCCTCCTCCTTTGTTTCCCCTGCCCATCCCTTCCCATCCTCCCCCTGCCCCCCCACCCAATCTTTCCCGATTGCCCCCTCCCCCCCCACCAAAGTTGTAAAGTTCATTTTTCGATATAATGACTTGTACACCTCACCTCATTGTTGCAATGGCTCCACCTGTATCCCTGTTTAAACGATTTGTTTTTCCCCTTCCCCTCCACAAATTATACCAACATCAAATACAGTGAAAGCAGGGGTTATACTGTGGGGGAGAGACTTACAAAGCAACAAAGAAATAATCTTATAAACTTATAATCTTATAAATAATCATAAACAATTGCATGAAAGAAAAAAAACATTTGAATACATATCTTAGGGTTCATTTCCCTAAGAAATAGGCTTTCTAATGTATAAAGGAATAAAGAGGAAATTGTGGGGTTTTTTAAAGTCAAGACACTAAGAGAAAAAAAAAAGAAAAAAAATGCAAACACATTAACATTGCTTGGAGACTCAGGGATCCAGTCCCTCCTATCTCTACCTCTCTGGTCACGCTCCTTACTCTCTCCTCCTCAGCCTGGGAAGGATGTGGCAGACGGGAAGGGGAACCAAAGGAGGAGACTACAATGCTTGATAAGAAATGTACTCAATATGTCATTCTTTCTGATGGAGGCATAGAATTCCATTGTATATACCACATTTTCTTGATCCATTCATCTACTGAGGGGCATCTGGGTTGGTCCCATACCTTAGCTATGGTAAATAAGACTGCAATAAACATAGTTGTGCTGGTAGCTTTAGTGTGGTCTTGTTTGTAAACATTTGGGTAAATGCCAAAAAGTGGGATTGCTGGGTCATAGGGGAGCTCTATGTGGAGTCTTTTGAGGAACCTCCATACTACTTTCCAAAGTGGTTGAACAAGTTTACACTCCCATCAACAATGCAGTAAGGTTCCCTTCTGTCCACATCCCCTCTAGTGAAGTAAGCCAGGCCCAAAGAAACATAGGTCCCATGGTTTCCCTTATTTGCAATATCTAGTATATGTCTGAGTCAAGCAGAAAAGGTCAGATAAGGTGATGTTAGGGAAATGAACCCTAAGATATGTATTCAAATGTTTTTTTCTTTCATGCGATTGTTTCTAACACATTTATAAGATTATTTCTTTGTTACTTTGTATGTCCCTCCCCCACAGTATAACCCCTGCTTTCACTGTATTTGATGTTGGTATAATTTGTGGAGGGGAAGGGGAAAAAAATCGCTTAAATAGGGATACAGGTGGACCCATTGCAACAATGAGAAGTACAAGTTGTTATGTCGAAAACGAACTTTACAACTTTGGTGTGAGGGAAGCGGGGAGGATTGGGTGGGGGACTGGGGGGAGGATGGGAAGGGATGGGAAGGGGAAACAAAGGAGGAGGCTACAATGCTTGATAAGAAATGTACTCATTATCTTTCCCATGTAATTGTAACCTCTCTGTACAGTATTTTCACAATAAAAAAGTAAAAATTATAAAAAAGAAAAGAAATGTACTCATTATCTTGCCCATGTAATTGTAACCCCTCTATATGGTATTTTCACAATAAAAAAATCTGTGTAAATATGCACATGTGATGTCTGACTCCTGCATTACAGGAAGACCAAGCCCATCTTTACACAATGTGTATTGCTTTTTTAAGGGAAAGTGGAAAAAAATAATGAACTATGAGGGGAATAGAGGGAAGGAAGGAGAGAAGGAGGAAGGGAGGGAGGAAGAAATGAAAATCTTCCGATTGGTTTGTTGGCAACGGAGGCAATGATAAGGTAGGGGTTTGATGTGCAGACATTGAAGAAGGGGACACATGGTGACCTTTGCACCTTTGCAGGAATTAGTGGCAATACACTGGCATGACACAACCATGATTGCGACACTGACTAAAACCTAGAAGCATGAAAGCTCTGGGTTTGGGGTAACAAAGGCAATTTCTAAATGTTTGTTGTCTTTTTATTGATCGCTCATTGTTCGAGGGCATATAAGCAAACAGATCCCTTCTTCACTTGAGACATCTAATGACGTCTCAATGATCTATAATGTGTAGGGAGTCTTGGGCTTCGTTTTGCTTTTGTGTTTGTTGTAATTACTGAGCGATGCCAATGGCTTCAGGACAAGAAATCACTAATGTGAATGCTTCTAGAACAAAGTGAGAGTTCCACAAAATGAACATTCATTAGTCCAAAGTGCTAATGGTCTGTTCCCTCACCTCAGAAAAAAAAGATAGATGAGGGCCGGGGAAGATAGGGTGAACCGTCGATAAGAAGATACAGTGTCTTCAGTAAAGCAATTAAGGAATACAAAATAGAAAGCAAAGTTCTTGAAAATAATTACTAACGTGGATATTATTTCTCTTTACCTTGGATTTATGTCATAATATATTCCATAAGTTTGGTAGACACGATACTTCCACAGTGCCAGAGAAGAGACTTATTACTCTGTATTCCTTGCCACTTTCCGTAGCTTAATGAGGATATTTTTTATCCTTCCCCTTAGATACATCTCATGAAATAGAGAAAGAGTGATTATTGAAGATGCCTCTTCTTTTGGAAGTACTGAGACTTGACCTCAGAACATTGTACTTTCTACCCTGGTACTCTAGCACTTGAGCCATACTTCCAGCCCTGCTTTTTGTTAGTTATTTTAGACACAGAGTCTAGCAAACTTCTCTGCCCAGGCTGGCCTGCATCTGCCATCCTCTGGACCTTAGGCTCTTCAGTAGCTAGAATTAAGAGGTTTGAGCTTCCAGTCTGTGGCTAAAATGCCTTTAATAGATTGCTTTAGCTTTTTGTCATCTGTTCAGGGGGAACAATTAGTAACTGTGAATGCTAAACAAGCAATCCAGAAATGAAACAAAGAGGGATGTCATCTGTTTCTAAAGTTTAGCTGTTTTGTTTTTATTTTTCTTTTTCTAACTTTATGTGAAGCCATGGTTCCTCATGTTTCCACAAAGTAGAGTCATTTTTCAAATTGCAATGTCTACGAGACTCTCCTTTTCCAGCCTTTTTTGGGAAAGTTTCTAAATGAAAAAAATAATCAAGAATAAGTAAGATACATCTATTTCTTAAGCAACAATTAAAAAAAATTAACCCCACCATTTTGAGGATGTATAAGAAAATGAAATAATACCCGCAGCTCAATGATGCAGCTTCTACATGCATATCAAAATATTTTTTTTCAAAAATCTGGTATCTGAGGAGTTTAACAGGTAGAGTTGTAAGTTAACAAAGTGCAACTATTGAGGCCACATAAAGTCCCTATATGGCATGATGGATTGTGACCAATGGAATCCAACTGAGTGGGTTCAAATCCCAATCCTTCCACTCATAGTTGTGTGACCTTGAACTACTTCCTGCTCCTGCTCTTTAACACAAGGGCAGTGTGTCTCACCTCTTGATGTCTTTGTTCTTGAAAAGAACAAAAATTTGAAGTCCATTATCACAGTCCTAAAATGATATTTGTGTTCCAAAAGTTGTTAATATCATTGTAACCTTTGCATCAATGGAATTTCAGTGAATCCCAGAACATGATGATAGGTACTTGATAATCAGCAGGTCAATTATTATTGAAGATTAGCAATTTATTACAACATATCCCCAAACTGGTGACTTAATGTGTGAAAAAAATGTCCCATATTGTTTCTTCTTTCTCCTCCCACATCTCCACCAATAGCCACAAATGACAATGAAGTTGGTGTTTATTCACCCCAGAAGCATTTGTTGGGGGTGATGTGTATTCACCAGACACTATTCTGAAAATATTGAACTAAGTAATGAAAAGCACAATATTTAGCAGGAAATGTGTGTCAAGTAGAAACTCTGAATCAAAGAAAAACCTCCGTGTGGCACACCTCTGACACAATTGAGGAAGGAGATTCCACTGGGCGTTGGGAGTGAGATACAAAAGCAAGGAACTCTCAGAGCTGATGGTCTCATGATTGACAAGCAAGTCATGTTCACTATTGCCACAATTATGGCTTTAGCCCTGGGAGAAACGAGCCATCATCAGATTCTGGCCCAAAGTATAACAGACGATGAGTTGAATGTTAACCATGATCCTGGTGCAACTGAAATAAATGGAGAGCAGTAGATGCAGAGCTATCCATTAACTATTACAGAGGCTCCTGAGAAAGAAAGCTGATTTGGATAAAAGCATTCACCAGTGGCAAATGAAGAAGCTTCAGATTCATACATTTTAAAGAGAAAGCAAGCCTGATTCTTTTTTTACAGATTGAGAATATTATGCACAGTAATGTCAAAAGTATATAGATAGAAGTCACCTGGAAAGGTGACTAAGCAGAGAAAAAAATTCAGCAGCAAATAGTTCTGTTAGTCTTCAAAAATCAAATGATTGCAACAGCGTGCTATTCCCGAATTACTCATCTTTCAGATTTAAAAGAACAAGTTATTCAGTATTTGCATGTTTTCACAGGGATATTGGCAGTAACAGCTTTTTTCTATTCACACATACCCACATACACAAAATTTAACAGATTGCTTAGAGCAGTAAGTTCAATTGGCATTAGTGTTCTTTCATTGGCTGTTTAAGTAGAGCATATTTAGCAAAATAATTTTCCTGCCATGACAGATAAGTGTGGTCTCTTGGCTTTATTATTTAGAGTTATTATTTTCTCAAGTAAAAAAAGAGAAAATTTATAAGTCTGTAGGTCTGAAAGTACTGAAGATAACATTTTCTTTTAGAATGATTTCCTTAATGTCTCAGGTTATCATGTGCTTTTATTAACATGACTGAATACTAATGTGGCAATATAGATGTTCCATTTGTATCTTCTTTTCCTAACATTTGCCCCTGGAGTTAAAATACTGTATCTCAGATAGTATGAATATGAATTTTTATTGGATCTCTTAAAAGATACCTATCAAAAATTGATTCCCAGATTTCCTGTGGGGGAAAAATGTGTAAGCCACCTTGTTCTAGCTTTACACACTTGAAGTAAGCAAAGTTTCATTTTCCTATTGAAGACTTTTTTTCCTATTGAAGACTTTTATTCAGAAATCTAAAGTTGATTTTTGGTTGCTTTCGATGTTCACTGCAAAACTATCCATCTGACATCCTCTTTCACTGTCAAAAAAATGTGTGTTCATGCACGTACATTAAATCCTCTCCTTTCTGGATGTCTGTAGTTCTGTCTCTGAGTTTTTAATTTGTGAACTATCCCAAGAAATACTACATGAAAGTGAGTTTTAAACGCAAATATCTGGAAATCTCTTTATCTTCAGACGCTGTGATTCTTTTTGGCTTGATGTAGAATTTCTGTGTGAATAATCTTTCCTAAGAAACCAGAGGAAGTAGATCAGCAGCAAAGATGTCTGGTCCCACTCTGATTCATGCTAATCACACTCTGATTCATGCTAATCACACATGCTGAAGTTATTGTTGTTGTGTGTCCTAGGTTACTGAAATTGTGACATCCTCTAAAACTTAGATACAAACACGCTACTATGCTTAGAGAACATGATGGCCAGAATTAGGAAAGGCACTGCAGACTCTCTGCTCATGATTTCCCAGCCTCAGTTGAGACTTGAATCGGAGTTACAGGCTAGGCATGTTCCATCATGCATATGCCTGGCTCCCGAATGAAGACTGTCAAAAGGAATATTTATTTATACATGACTTCTCCATAGGCTCTAAACTGTTTTGTGACAAAGTAGTTCCTACCACTTATATGATAGCTGAGGAATCTTGTTTACCTCATAAGGTAAAGAATATCATTCAAGTGGTTTATTGGTTACAAATAAGTCACTAAGGGAAACTCAGTTTCTAAAGGTTGATCCTATCCATTCTTTTTGTTCTGTTATTGGTGGCACTAAGGTTTGAACTCAAGACCTCTTGCTTACTCTGCCTCCTTGCTTAGCTGGAACACTGCCACCTAAGCCATACATCCAGTCTGATTTTTTGTTTTATCTTGGATAAATCTTGCAGACTTTTCTGTCCAAGCTAGCCTCAAACCACAAGCTAACAGATCTCATTCTTCTGACTAGGTCTGATTACAGATATGACCCAAATATGAAAAGAGGAACTCAAACTGTCCCTAATTGCAGATAATATGATCTTGTATCTAAAGGATCAAAAATCTTTTCAAATTTGGGCTGGTAAGGTGGCTCAGTGGTAGAGCGCTTGCCTTGCCTGCCTGAGGCCCTGGGTTCAATTCCTCAGCACCACATAGACAAAAAGAAAAAAGCCGGAAGTGGCACTGTGGCTCAAGTGTAGAGCGCTAGCCTTGAGCTGAAGAGCTAAGGGACAGCGCCCAGGCCCAGAGTTCAGGCCCCACGACCGGACCCCAAAAAAAAAAAAAATCTTTTCAAATTAAATTTAAACTACTAATTTTCCAAGCACAGCTAAGCCTCACATGAGAATAGTTTATTTATATTACCTAGATCATTGATGTTAAAAAGACTGAATTGTATAAAATTTGAAAGTAAATTACTATGAAAACCTCAACTGATTTCATATTTTACATTCTAGAAATTTCCATCCTCATGCCTCTATAGTTATTGGTATAAGTAATTACAGTTTCCCAAATGAACTATAGCATAAGGCAAAAACTAATATGTAAGGACAGAATACATCAATCAGACAATTTGTACATTTTCTAAGAAAATGTTTTACTTTTGAAAGCATATGTAATAGGTTTCTCTTATCTATAAAATAATTATATTTTATAAAATTTAATGATTGATGCACAATGAAATATTCATTATATTGATGATGGTGGTTTATGCATCTGTTCATGTCCAAAAGTGTTTACATTTAGAGTCATAAATAATTATGCTGTGTAGTTAAAGACAAAAAAGACTTAGAGATGTGTTCAAATCTCCTCTCTTCCTTTTTAAGTAAATGTGTCTCTCTAAATGAAATATTTTTCCAGTAGCATATTCACTTATCTTTAAAATTAGAATAATATGTAAGGCTGGTATAGAAGGTAAGTTCTTTAATAACTAGAATATATTTAGCACAGTGGTTTACCATATACTTAAAACTGATATATGCTAAAAATTAATTTTTTATGATAGGTCACATTGACATCTTTCTGTATTTACTAGTATGCACCAATTTTACCTGCAGTGACCAGAAAATTTACCCATTGGTAGTATGCTTTCCATTTTCTCTACCAAGAATTTTGTTCTATATAAAGTCAGCTAATCTCTTGATAATATTATAATCTAGAAAGAAAATTTGGAAATTCATAAATTTTAGAGTGCACTATATTTCAGCTAGAATTTTATTTTATGGTTGTCCATTAATTTAAAAAGGAAACCTAAACATGTAAATTTTCCCCAAGTTGCAACACTTTATGAAGCTAATATTTGTCGTTAGTATAGTGCCTGGCATACAAATAAAAAATTTTGTACTGTTTAATACACACAAAGAAAGTTAGGTAAGGGGCAAGTGTCTATATGCATTCGAGGTATGACAATACCTTCCCTTTGCAAAGGCTCTGCATTTGGATCTACATATAGGACCAATGGAACAAATCAATGAGTAAAGGGATATCTGATGCTGTGAGTGCCAAATCCTTCACTGGAGGGACCAGAAGCAGCTCTGGAGAACCTGCACCTGCACCGGTGGTAGCATGTGTATAGACATTCACACAGAGAGCTTCTTATAGCCTAGAGACTCAGACTGACAGAGTACCTCCTCATTGACAGCAGGCTGAAAAAAACCATGTGTAGATCCATCTAAAGAGTTTTCCATTTGAGGGTTTTTGGTAGGAACATAAATGTGACAGCCAAGTCAGCAAAGGAAAGAAGGAAAAGAAATTAAAAATGGATTGGGAGAGTGGGGAAGACCCAATATTCTGGATGGATCGAATGTGACCCACAATACATCATATATGATCAATGATTTAACCCAAAGCTTGCTTAGAACTTCTTAGATACTATCAGCAGAGAAGTAGATGTGTATTTGGGAGGTGGATTATAAGTGCATATCACTTCTCCTATCATGGGACTTCTTCTATTCATGGAGATTCATTAAAAGCGAATAGAAGGGCTGGGAAGGTAGCTCAGCGGTAGAGTGCATGCCTTGCAAGCATGAGGCCCTGGGTTCAATTCCTCAGCACCACATAAACAGAAAAAGCCGGAAGTGGCGCTGTGGCTCCAGTGGTAGAGCACTAGCCTTGAGCTGAAGAGCTGAGGGACAGTGCCCAGACCCAGAGTTCAGGCCCCATGACCAGCAAAAAACAAACAAACAAACAAAAAAAAGCGAATAGAAGGACTGGGATGTGGCTCAGTGGTAGAGTGCTTGCCCAGCATGCATGAAGCCCTGAGTTTGAATCCTCAGCACCACACACACAGATAAAGCCAGAAATGGCTGTGGCTCAAGTGGTAGAGAGGCTCAGGGACAGTGCCCAGGCCCTGAGTTCAAGCTCCAGCACTGGCCAAAAAAACAAAAGTGAATAGATCAGTTATGTTGCGAAATATCCAAACCGTGGGTAATAATTTCCAAAAACATTGTAACTGCAAACATCAGCCTCTGGGGTGGGAGAACAGAGGTATGACGTGAGGCAGGTTGTATATGTAGCAACATTTCACTTTAAAAAAAAGACTTCCTTGGATTAAGAGCTTTACCATTTAATAGTCTTTAAAAATGTTTTAAGTATGCACATGCAAATGTAAAGCTGAGAAACATGCCTATTTTTCTTACACAAACTCAATAAAATAATTAGTTTAATTATTGCTTCATGATGAGAAAACTGGATCTTATTTGAAAACTATTTGGTCTTAGGCATCCAGCTGGTAATAAAATTAGGATTTACACACAGTGAGAATTCAACATCTGAATCTCCTACTGTCTGCAGGATGTTAAAGAAAAATCAATGAATCATTTTTTTTTAAATTTTGTGCTGGTTCTGGGTTTTGAACTTAGGACCTGGTACTGTCCCTGAGCTTTTTGCTAGTAGTGCTCTACAGTTGAGCCACAGCTCCACTACTGACTTTTTGGGACTTTCCTGCCAGAGCTGGCTTTGAACCTCCATCCTCAGGTCTCAACCGACTGAACAGTAAGAATTACAGACATGAGCCACCAGCACCCAGTTATACGTGAATCTTTCTAAAGCTATGTTTTCTTGAGTTGCCAAACCTTTGCATCATGTCCATTGTCTCTCTGAACTTATTAGAAATTCTGTACATTTAAATGGATGTGAAACAGCCTCACCTGTCTCAGAAGGATACTGTGGAAATGGAATGAGATCATACATTTTTGAAGCCTTTGCATGCATAATCATTTCAGTTACTGACTTAGTCCTAGACCAGGAAACTGTCCATTATGCTTAAGCTTCTCTTTAATACTCTATGTATGTTAAAAATCAAAGACAAGTATGGAGCTTTCGATTTTCATTCATTTGCTCATTTAATCGGCATTTGTTAAATGTTTGAACTCTGCAAGAGTGGAACCTCTCTCCCAGCAGCACTAACATCTTTTCTAGGCTACTCACAAATCCTCTGAAATGATGGAAACAGTAATCCTTCTTGACAGTTAGATATTTCTTCCCCAGGTAAAACCCAGGAACTGTGGAGCTGGGCACTTAGTCCCAAATCTGCAGCATTAAGAAGCATGCATTCCATCCATTCCTTTCTAGCATCCCAAAACTAAATCTGTATTCAATGACAAGGATATAGATGTTTGCAAACAAGCAACCTTTCTGTTTGTAGATGAGTGGAAATGCTGCATGTGTGTGGACTGTGTTCCCTGGGCTCTCTGTGTCTGCAGCGGACCTTTCCTGTGCGTTTATATTCACTATCCTTAGGAGTGCATTTCCCACATCTCAACGCATAATCATGATCACAGGTAAGTGATATAAATATTTTACTGTGCAAGGCACTGTCTTGCGCACTTTATGTGCATTAACTAATCTATCTTCATAGTAGTACTCCAAGGCAAACATTATCCCTTCCGAAAGGTGAGGAAATTATGAGGAAAAGACAGATGAAGTTGCAAACCCTAAAATGGCAAGCTAGCAACAGGGAGATTAGCGTCTAACCCAAATCATGTCGTTGCAGACCCTGAATCTCTCGACGTTCTGCTTTATAAATGAAGATTTATAAAAGATCAAGTGTTTAAATTGTTGTCAAATAGAGTAGGGATATATTATGTGTCTATTGATGTGTAACAAGTAGACATAAACTCACACCCTACTGCTATGGATTACATCAGAGTTCAGTGCATCAGAAATCTAATCACAGCCGGACCCTCCAGTTTCTTAGAACTGGAATAAAGGTTCTTCCGGGCAGAGGTCTCACCTAAAGATTCAACTGGGATGCATCCGGGACTAAGCAACACTCTGTTCCTAGCAGATCGTTCCAGGCTAGACCGTGGGCCTCACTCCTTAGCAAACTCTGGAATTCAGAACCTCTCCTGTGTAAGGTGAGGAAGAATGGAGGGTTTGCCAGCCGCGTGGTAATCGCAGTCTCAGATTTTACATAATAGTCATGAGTTAAAGGTCTCCCTGAAAGGATGAGTTCGCATAGATGTGTAGGAACTGTGATGAAACATCCCAGAAACCAGTTTGGACTGTTTCTCACAGGATAATAGGCTGAAGACAAGGAAAGGAAGCCCATGATCTAAGCAGTAACCCCAAATACTAGACAAGATCCCATGTCTGCTATTCATTGTCGTGTTGAGTTGTTAAACTAGTCTACATCTATCAGCATTGAGGCAAACTCTACTTGGAAATCAGGAAAGCAATACACCGAAGGTGATAGTTTTGTTGGAAAAGACTATTTTAGAACTTGATGGGTTTCTCACATTCTGCCGCAGGGTCATTCCATTCTGCTATTGTGTTTGTTTGCTGTGGTGTTTAATGTGTGTGTGTGTGTGTGTGTGTGTGTGTGTGTGTGTGTGTGTGTGTGTGTGCGTGTGTGTGTCGTGTGTGTGTGTGTGTATGTTTCCTCCATGGCTGACAGCTTTTATTAAGTGGTCTTCTCAACTATTTCACTCACCCAGGGACATTTTGTACTGTCTACATTATCAAAACTACACTGAAATGCACCAACCACACAGGAATCCCAAAGCATATGTGTTATAGACGCACTTGTAGTGTTAACTACTCTTATTTGCCTTGAAAAATATAACCATGGCTTCAGAAATCACACAGTGTGGTGTATATGAGATGATATAATACTCTGGTCCAGCATGATGTCCTCAGTTACCTGTATGAGACCATTCATCCAAAGAATTAGGTGATCTTGTTTGAACATTAACGCCTCTCCTGTTACAAGCACATGATTGCAAATGTGTCAGTGTAACTCTAAAATATTTGACCTGCGTGAGGATGGATGTGCAAGTTCACTGTGAAGATGAAAAGGAGATCACACCAGTCTGCCGAGGATAGGAAACATGAACTGCCCTCCAGAAGTGCAAGTGTACGCTCATTCTTCTAAATGACTTGTCGTTTGGAATTAGGGGTAAAAAGAAAGAACACAACTACATGGACTTCCTATGCCTCAGATAGTTCTGTAGAGAGGAGAGTATTTATGGAATAACACACCCTTCTGTTTTCTAAAAGCACAATAACAAATCCAGTTGAAATGAGAGCAATTGTCCTCTGCTTGTGATAAATAAATCCGCTTTTAATCTCATCTGTTAGGGCTCAGATTAAAACAAAAATAACCCAATAAGCTCTGCCCAATTTATTTCATTTATAAGAACAGCTCCACCTGGTATGCAGCTGCTGGGAAACAAATCTGCTAATATCATTGAACCACGTTCTTTCTATAAATATATTTTTTATATATACATGCCTATATAGTGTATATACATACATATATGTATGTATATATTTTGTGTATAAATATAGTTATATATTACGTAGCACAAAGGTGGAAATGTTTAATGGGCAGAGAATGTTCACTCTGTAGGAGGGAAACAGTATGCACATTTCAAAAAGCATTTTCATACATTTCAGATGTTGTGCTCACTCTTGAGGAAGTGTTTAGATAGTGAATTGCTTTTACGAGAGCAAATCCCACTTACAGCTTATTTCTCTTTTAGTCTGCATTTATATTTACAGCAAGCGTCCTAGCGTTAGGGAGTACTGGAGCATTGCTGAGAAGCCACACTGATACCTTTCCCCCTATCATGGCTTCATACACTGATAAACTGATGATTGAATTCAGTTTCCATATGTGAGAAGAAGCCTGGACGCATAAAACTTGGCTTGAGGTTAACACAACATATCCTTAGAAATAATCAGAATAATAGCATAGGAACTGCATCATTATCAAACCATTCAGCCATTTCCTCCTGCAGCTTGACTTACTTGTGGAAAAAGTAAATGGGCACAGGGTTTCACAGGCCCCCACACAGCATTAATACATTAATACAATATATAGAATATTTTAATGACATTGATTATTAATTACTTTGATATTTGTAATATATGGAGCACTACCCTCCTGTCTTTCTGTAACCCTAAAATGGAGGATTATATTATCGCCGAATATATCCATTTGTAAAAGCTAAATCTCCAGCTTAGCCAGAAGGACAAGAAGCAACTGAGAATGGTTCAGGTAAGAAAAACAACATGCAAAAAATGTCCAAAAGCCATCACCACCATGACTCATCTAATCTGTGAAAGGTATTTTATTTTAACATTGGAACAATTTCCTTTTCTTTACTCAATTACATTCAGCAATAAACACAAAAAATACCTTAATGACACCAATTGATTAAATCACTTATTTGTACTTAATAGTTGGTGCCTATTATTGGTTATTGACAGATTTGATCATGAGCCAAAATGATCAGTGGAAATCTGCTCTTATTTCACCCCCTCCCCAAAATAAAATATAGACAATGAAAAACAAACAATCACTGACACTATGAACTCCATGACAACAACCAGGTGTCTCATGCATATTGCATATTTAAATCAGATGGAGTATGCTATAGCCATGCATTTGCCTCTGGTTAATATTAAAATACCAATTCACAACATCGCATGCCATGATCGTTAAGTTATAATGTGAAGAATTTACTAGCACACAATAATGATAGATGCATGAGATTATTTTAAATTCTACATGAATCTTACTAGCTACAATCTCATATAAAAGGCTTATTTCTAACACTAAGTGAAGAATATCAATCCCCATTCTTTTAATCTTGCAAATCTTCATTTTTTTATTAAGGCAGAAACATCAAAATCAATTTGTGGTTTTCTTAGTTTGGAATGAGCACTCTGACTCACTTTTCCTCAGATATACTATTTTCCCTCAGAAATTTATTTCTAACTAGTAAGTAACTGATTCATTCTGAGGGAGGAAAATATCCTGGTGGTTAATCCATATCTGGAGTCAGGCACCAAATTTTCTTTGTTTATGACAAAACTAGCATTCAAAAATTTTTAAAAATCAACATTTTGAGGTTTTGAGACTCAACTACCTTGTCATAGACAGGAAGATAGGTAGATTCTATATCTATATATAATAGAGGTATATAGATGTCTACATGTATAGCTAATTCCTAAGATTCAAAATTCAACTATCAAAGGGTTAAAATGGAATTTTATGTTTTGTGGTATTCCTGAGGATTCTCTCCTATCTTTGCAGACTAAATGCACAACAGAGTGAACAAGACATATACAATTCTAAGCTTCTCTTTGATTCTGATGTAAACATTTCTCACTCACATTTTACTTAGAGCATCCACCTATAAACCTGTACAGGGAAATAAATGTAAACCATGACACAAATGCAAAGGAAACACGTCTCCATTCTTAAAATTGTTGGAAAAGGTTATTTTGAAAGTTCACAAGTATGAATCATGTACCATCAGTTAGAAAATCGATCATGGAAGTGAATTATCTGATATACTGTAATCATTAAAAAAAGTTACACTAACATTTGTAAGTGGATTGTGATAGGGTGATTATTTGCAATGCCTCCTCTGAATATTTCTGTATTTTCAAAGTTATGTGTAGTGATTGCACAGCAGTTAGTTCTTGACTTTGCCAAACTTCATTTCTACTTATCTTCTTCAGGTAACTACTGCTGTCTACTTTCCCACCGAAATGCCTGGACTACTGTTCCAGACAGCTGGGAAGACTTCTCAGTTGACATGTAAAAATTTTAGCAAAAAGGCAAGGTAGAAAAGAAATTCCATTCATCACCATAATGATTTTCCATCAAAAATATACACCACAGTTTGTGGAGGATCTCAGAATGCAAAAAAAATAAAAAAAAATCCAAGGGAAAGTGAAGAGATCTAAGTGGAAGAGTGAGTCCACTTTTTATTTGACTTCTTTTAGCCATCTCTTTATATTTAATTTAACCATGTAATTGTTAAGTGAATCCTGGGGCAGAAAGTATTGGCTCAGATTTCTTGTGTTTTGTAGTTGGGCACATTGTAGTTTGAATCTCTCTAATGATACTTTCAGCAACCATACAGATGAGCAGAGTGGATAACTGAATAAATGGACACATTTCTTGCTGATGCCACTAGTTATTCTAATACTATAATTGGGTGGTAGCCTTAATAACATCACAGTTGTTTTCCTTCTGTACTGTAGTCTACCTTGTTATTATCAGCTCCAATATGATTTACTTATCTTTTCTGTAGTGAAACAAATACAGAGATAGTATGTGGAAAATATTATAACATGTCTATGAGGAATAAAAGAATAAGTATGGTCAGGAACCTTTGTAATACATAGAATTGAAATACCTTAATATTTTATAATACATGGAGTTCTCAATGACATAATAAAAATAATAATGAGATAAAACAAATAAAAGGAGCTCTCAAAACATACCCAAACAACCCTTTGAAATCTCTCTGCTACAGGATTGTGCTTTGAGAGAAAGTTTGACACCAATAGACCTGCTCCTTAAATTCATGCCCCTATTTGCCACTAGATAATGAGGTTACCTTGATCAAATGTAAATCATACAATATCACAGAGCCCAATGTCCCTGTAGGAGTAAAAATTCTTCCACTTTTTATGTCCTTCAGCATCACAACTCCTTTAACAGTAAGAGTAAAAAATGTGCATCAACCGATTGATTTATGCAACTTTCCATAGGCATTGTCTATCCCTAAATCAGGGCCTTTTCCCAGGAGAAGGGTTGCACAAATTTCAATTGAATTTCAGGAAATTGGCAGAAATATGAAAGTGATAGAACATCATTAGATTTATTTCATCAATCAGCTAGCAATAAAATCAGACAAGGCTTCGGTGTAATGCGGAGAGAGTGTGGTTTCTGTGGTAATGGAATCTGCGCAATACTAGAGACTCCACGTAAGTGACTGCCAAATGGCAAAATCATTCTAGATCAAGTTTTTCTATAAACTACTATGGAAAACATGTTCATCTAAGTATCAAAGTCTTTCTAAAATATGGCTTGCGTGCAGAGCAATGGACAGAAATGAGTATGTTATGCCATATTCAGGAACTATTGTGTGCTGACATGTGGCTCAAGTGGTAGAGCACCAGCCTGGTTCACAAAGTCCTACAATCCCCAGTACATTGTAGGGAGCACGAGGCTGGCAGGAGTGGGGAGGAGGGACAGAGAGAGAGTGAGGGAGAGATGGAGGGAAGGAGGGAGACAGATACAGAAATAGTAAAGGAGGAAGAGAAGGAGGAGGAGGAGGAGAAGGTGGAGGGGGAGGAGACCTACTACTACATAAAAACACCATAGAATAAGAGTCACATGAACATGAACACATTGAGAATTGGTTCTCTTGATTCTTTAAAGGGTATATTGGAAATATCTGCAGCAATAATATAAAAATACTTCGTTCTGATAGGCTGATATTATTTCTCAAGGCACACAAACACAAATCATTTATGTTGAGAGTGAAATCACACAGTGGTGCACACAGCCCATGACCACAGTAAACCAGAACCTCCAGATCTAGAGTGATGTTCAACAACTGGATGTGACTTCTCTTCTTCACCTTTCTGCCCGAGCTTCCAGGCCCCATCTGGGGCTGAAATTATCCAGGGAAGGATGGGGCTGAAATTATCCAGGGAAGCAGAAGCATTCTGTGCATCTTTGTTCAGCCATGGAGTGAAATATTACAAACGCTGGAGGGATTTTGTTTTCAATTGTGTTGGTGATTAGGAGTTGCAAGTGATTTGCAACTTGAATTGCAGCTTGTTCATTGATTACCTGTAGTCTCGAGAGAGACTCTGGCTCAAGTTTCATGGTGGTACCCTAGGGTTGTGGAGTGACTTGGCAAGGGTTTATGTGTATCTTATCTGCTCACTCATGAACTGGGTCAGTGGAAAATAGCCCTCTCCTTAGCTTTGGCTCCAGATGTGTTTCAAAGGAATCCCTCCATCTCAGTACTACCTTCTGGTCATGTATTACTTTTTGTTTCCCTAGAGGGCTTTATAGGAATTAAATAGGAAAGAAATACAAGAAACAAATAGATCAAACCAATTTTGAATTTACAATCACAGTGTAGGAGATTGTAATTGTAAAAATGTAGTCTGTATCATGGCCAGGATCACTGAAGGAAAACTCAAAGGATTGATTAAGAAGACCTACAAGTGATCAACTTAGAAAGAGTTTATATGATTAATAAAAAGACTAGGAAAGAATGTGGAAGAAGGAGAGATAGAAGGTGGAGTACAAGTAAGGGTGGAGTTAGAGCCTAAGCCTGCCACCGGGACAATTTTTGCCTCATTTGCAAGACACTAGGCATAAATTGCCCCCCAGAGACTCTCTCCACCAAAGATAGAAATCTGTGTTCATATTCCTGCACCTGTCCTTGGCAGAGGATTGTCCTGGCAATTGGAGGTACCCTATGTGGTGTGAGATGGAAGAGATTTGAGGGCCATGAGTGAAGTCTATGAAAAACCAGCAGCAGAGAGGCCAGAGAGGAGAGAACCAAGTAATTAAACCAGTCCTAGAGGAGCCAGGCTGATCACCACAGGGCCTGCTATGTGCTCTTTGCAATGATGTGAATCGTTCAATAACAATCACGGTGTATGAGAGAAAAGCCAGGGCTGGGAAGGTGGCTCAGTGGTAGAGCGCTTGCCTTGCATGCCTGAGGCCCTGGGTTCGATTCCTCAGCACCACATAAGCAAAAAGAAAAACGCCCGATGTGGCGCTGTGACTCAAGTGGTAGAGCGCTAGTCTTGAGCTGAAGAGCTGAGGGACAGCGCCCAGGCCCAGAGTTCAGGCCCCACAACCGGACCCAAAAAAAAAAAAAAAAAGAGAGAGAGAGAGAGAAAAGCGGGTCCATAGCTGGCTTACAACAACTTTCTGTCAGCACACCATTTTCCTCACAACTGAATAGTACAGGACTATACTAACACGGTCTAATAAGACTGTATCAGACAATTTCAGAGTATATCTCATTTGTAGTATATTGTCCCCAGCCTGAGACAACTTTAATGTATTCTTTGTGCTTTCTTTTCTTTCCTTTTCTTCATATTTTTATATTTTCATTCAATTAAACTCACTATTCAATTGTATATCTTCGCTTCAAAATCACCTGAATTCTAAAGAGATAAATGTTAGAAGGTTGAAAACAAAAATCTGTGTACCCCTTTCACATAATACCGGCTCTGAGGAACAGAAATCAAAAGGCAATCTGTCACTTTTCTTGCTTTCCAAGCTGCGCTTTCCATAGCAATGCTTTCCATAAATAATGCGTCATTGTCAATGGACCCATTGTTTTTAGTTGTGGCAATGAAGAAGATACCTCAACCTAAGTGAAGTATCACCTACTTAGTTGGATTGTACTTCCTGGCCACCTCAAACTCAATGAGTATTGATTCAGTTGGCTTCATAGCACAGCAGAGTGAGACTTCCTCATCAGCAAGCTCCCTCACAAGTTTGACCCAAGGTAGTTCATGTAGTATAATAAGATGACGTGACACTGAGCCAGCTCTGTGTGGTTTGTCTCCCATGTGTGATTAAAAAAGTGATTGCATGCCAAATGGGATGGCTTCTTACTGAGCCAGCTAATGCTGAGAGTTGTGTTAAATTATTATTATCTGTTTCTATCACCTTCTCCGAGGAAGTCAAAGGACTTTGGGGATATTCGTGGCAGGGTTTTAATAACTCTTCTATAGCTCTGCTGATGTATGGTCATTAAAATTTTTATAGGGAGTGATTAAACTGGAAGTGGATTTTTTTGAATCGATATGGGACGTATAAAATGCTGTCTTTTCTTAAAAGATACTTTGAAAACCTTTTCAAAATAATAATTTGGCCCACAGGACATAGAAAAATCAGTCAAGCCTCCATTTATAAAACCAATGAAAGGAATGATAAAAATGACACAGAGCCAGTGGGAGGTTGAGGCAGACTTCCTTTCATGGCTGCTCTGGTGTCCTTGGGGACATAACTATGTTGCTGGAGAAAATAGAAGTGTCAAAGAAATGAGTAGAAGCTGGGGAAATATGGACCCTGCATCTAATATATATGGAAACAAACACTGGGAGTTGGGATGAGAAATACTCACCAATTTAAGTAATAGATTTTCCAGAATTTGGGTTGGGATTTAATTAGCTGAGCTTCAGAAACAATGTAAATAAGGTCTAGAGCAAAAAAAGTATTGTGACTTGCTCTTCTAAAGTCTTTGCTTTGAAAAAGCTATTAGCTCATGGCCAACTTTTGTTTTGGTAGGCCAACATAGTATAGTGTCAACAGTGATGAATATTGCATTAATTTACTCTTGAATCCTAACTCTGTATTATAGTTCCGATCATATCCAGCCTAGGAAATCAAGGTACTTAATCTTTTGATTCTTCCTTTTCTTCAATTACACATGAAACAAATATCTTTTTATATCTTTATATCTTTGGGCTTGAACTCAGGGCCCGGACACTGTCTTAGAGTTTTTGTGCTCCAGGCTAGTGCTCTACCACTTGAGCCACAGCTCCACTTTGAACTTTTTTGGCAGTTAATTGAAGATAAGAGTTCCATGGAATTTCCTGCTAGCCTTGTTTTGAATTGTGGTCCTCAGATCTCAGGCTCCTGAGTAGCTAGGATTACAGGACCAAGCCACCCTGACTACAAATTAAAATGAAATTTTAATACCAATATCATTCACTTGCTTTAGGTATCAAATGAGTGAAAACCATTAAATCTAAGGAAACCTACTGCAAAAGAGTAAATGCAGTATACAGATGACCCATGATGATACTTATTCATGTTCTCCTAGTGACTGCTAGGAGTATTGTGAAACCAAAGAATCCTAATGCAAATCTTAGCTGTTAAACGATCAGACAATACATTGAAAACAGTCCTAGATAGTTGTTTTATAAACATATTTTATGTATCGTATATTTTATATTTGTATTTTATAAATAGGGAGGAGATCAGTGATCTCAGGAGTCTAGTGCAATGTTGACATCTGGAGTACTGACTGTCAATAGATGTCATGTAGCAATCTTTCTGGAGTTGTCAAACTCTGCTTTGCATGGTAGGTCATCCAGTGTCCAAACTCCAGACACTCTGATATAAACCATTGTTCTACTCCAAGTGGAAACTCGGGATTTCTGTTAAAATTCATGCTTCTCATTAAGGAATTGATTGTTTTCTTCTTCGGGCCATTACAGAACATGAAAATATGAATGGAATTTCAACACACATATGCTTATCATTACATATGTGACTGGCTTCTCTTTTCATTATTCTTCAATGCAAAGCTCAGTATTATAGAGAAAATTACTGGAAATATCTGGATAAACTAAGCAATCCAATGCATAAAGCACTTACATTTTGCATTGTTTAGAATGTGAAACTGCCCAGAGAAACCTGATAGTGTTTTGAAAAATGATTGTATCTTTAGTAAGCAATGAAAAGGATATTACCGGTCCTAATTTCTTCTAGTTGTGTAACAGAAGCAAAGTTCAGTGTTTTCCATAAATCAAAAATGGATTTTAAAAAATTCACTCTCAACAAAACACACACATTGAGATCACTATTCTTAACACAGCCGTCCTTGGTAAACTTAAACCCTCTCAAATTCCCCAAGATTATCTATCTCTGTTGACATTGTGGCATAAGTTTCTCCTCTAATGGAGTTTCTATTTTGAAAAACATTTAACTATGAAAGCACAAGAAATTAACATCATAAAATGCAACTAAATGACTTCGGAAAACAGGCGACCTTCATGCAAGGTATTAAGTAGAGAACACAATTTAGTGGATTGAGTCCATTGCTCCATTCCAAGGAGGTTGTGTGCATTAGCCATTGTGGGCAAAGTACATTGTTCATATCCCAAAGATGAAGCTGAGGATGATGATTTTTTTTTTTACTAAATCAGAACACAATGAGCTTTTCCGTGAAATGAGCTTATGGAGTTAAAAGGCTGACTCTAACTGATCTTCTTAGGATATATTTAATCCAAAAATAACAGACTAGTGCCAGAAAACTACTTGAGATAATGGGAAGTTTGTAAAAAATAGACACACAATGTCATGTAGGATAATAATCAAAATTAAAGATCCAAGAGAATTTAATTATTGCTTACTCTTAATTTAGAGGTCAGATAATATGAAAACTATCAGGTAGTTGACCCTGTCTTCTTAAATTAATAAAACCACTAGTACTTCTGGATCAAATATAGTGAAGTACATCTTTCTATGAAAATTTTAAAAAAAGAACTAAAACTTGATCAAATTATACTTTCTTTCAAGTCCCTCTTAACAGGAGAGAATTGTACAATATTTTCTTTCCTATCATTCCTACATGTGTTTTTTTTTCCCCAAGCACACATTCCTTAATAAATACATTCTCATTTCTTTCTATTCTCCCTTGTTTTACTCTCCATGTTTCTGACTATACAATTTTTCCAAGTGTTCGAGGATCTTTTGAATTTCATAATTCCCCATAGGAACTGATTTTTAATGTGCGCTCACAACCTGTCACTACTACCTACCTTTCCTGACATCTTAATTCCTGTGCAATAGTTGTTACAAGCTAAATGGTGGCAAAAAAGACTAACTGCCGTGGCTCTTCCAGCTTTCTTTCAAATTCTCTTATTACCTCCCCTCTTGCCTTCATTAATAATCATACTTGAATAGTCATTGTAACCACAAAATTAACAGACAAATGAGCTGCCCATGCTCTACACTGTTATAGCTAGGCAGATTAAAATAAAAGCTTGCTTTAAGTCCTCTCTGTCTCTATGAAAGCTAATTACTTTGCATCCCTATCAATCTGTCCTGTGCCCTGCAATGGTAAGTTGGACTAGAATAAGCCCTTCTGTAAGAAAAAACTCAAACAAAATACGACTACCATTTTTCAAAAAACTCTATAACAAACAGAAGGGAACTACCATTTCACCCTGTCCCCTAAAGCCCTGTTCCCCTGTTCTGTCCCATCTGGGTGGAATTCGTGTGCGTATTCTATGCTCCCACAGATCCTTTCACATCATCAGAACACTCTCGCCTTTACTTCTGACTGAGGAATGTTGGCACATCCAGCATACTACTCTGTGCCTGTTAGAACTCAAGCACTACAAATCCTAATCCACAATTAGAGAGTCTCCTAGAATCCCTAGACTAACTTCTCACTCCACCCCAGAGTATCATGCAGATCAATTCTGCCTGAAACAAGAAACCTAGCTCTTCACCTTTTGTACATTCAACAGATCTAAGACTTATTCCAGCCTCTACCTTGATCACACCCACCGTCTCATTCCCAACAAGTCCCAGAAGTTCTTCCCTTTAATCTCAAACCTCCTACACAGTCCTTTTTTGTTCTAATTCACTTTATTCTTGTTTTAGAGGTGATATACAATGGGGCTACCTTTAAGTATGTCAGCTAATAAGTACATTTCCTTTCATCTAGTGTCATCTGACCTCCATTCTCTCCCATTCCCTCCCTCCCAGTTCCACCCATGAGTTGCATGGTTCACCTCCATCAATGTCCAGTACAGCCAATGCGCTCCACATCTCCCACCTTCCCACTGATGTGCACGTGAATGCACGGCATATAAGATAAAGAATAGAGTCATCGGAAAAAAATTAGAAGTCCTTTGTTTCCATTTGGAGTTCGTTTTGGTGTGTACTTTACATAGGAGGAGCTCTTAGGCATTGCACCTTTGTGATTCTCTCCTAAGACCTACACAGTCCTTTTTTTGTAGTGTTGAGTTTTCTCTTCCTGGCCTCTCCTGGGTTTTCTTTTTTATGGTGGTACTCGATTTTGAACTCAGCGCCTCACAGTGACTAGGCAGAGGCTCTACCACTTGTTCCATTATCTGGGCTCTTGTTTACTTTTTAGTTATTTTTCAGGTACTCTTTCATGTTTATGCCTATGTTTTCTTCTGTGTGTGTGTGTGTGTGTGTGTGTGTGTGCGTGCGCGTGCGTGTGTGTGTGTCCCTGTGTGTGTGCGTGCTTACATCTGCACAGGCTCCAGTCCTAGAAATTGGGGCCTGAGTGCTTTCCTGCTGCTTTTTAAATTTGTTTTCCTCAAAGCTAGCATTCTACCTCTCTCCCCGTAGCTCCACTTGCAGCTTTTCGGTGGTGATGTGCAGGTAAGCCTCTCCCAAAGGTTCTCTCACCAGGGTTGAGTTCAAACTGGGATACTCAGGTCTCAGCCTCCTCAGTAGCTAGGATGACAGGTGTGAGCCACTAGCACCCAGCCATTTACTTTTTTTTACTGTTGTAGACATTGTTCCTCTGGCAACAAGAACTTCTGACTTACCTGACGTATCTTCAGTAGGGTTATGTACAGAAGAGAATGACTGTAGCAGGTATTGTTCTCAGAATATTTATTCTTCTCTATTGGTACAAATGGAAGTCTTTCCTAGCTGTTTTTATACCAACATGGCAGTTTTACTACTAACATCAGTTCCATTTGTATTTCTGCTATTATTTCACCTCAATATTTTGCATCAGACAATAAATAAGTGTCCTCTTGCTCGTGTTCTGCAGCACACTCAGCATTCAGCATTCAAAGTTATTGCCCAAAATAGACAATATTATGAGCGAATCTCAAAACGCAAAATTCAGCCGTTATCTCTCATCAATACCGTAGCTGTGGGTGCTGGCCACATTCCTTCACTCTGGTACCCATGGATCTTACATTCACTTCTGTGTCTCAGGCCCATCTCTCTCCAAAGACTCACAAGATCTAGCCACTGTGTCCCCGCCACACTCCCAGAACTCAGACCTGCTCATCTCAAACTCATTTTCAATAACTCATCAATCACATTTTTATTGTCCCAAATTATGACTACCAACTGGTACTTCTATCAAGAGGATCAATGGTAAAAATCCAATAAATATGCATTAAGAAATGAATGAAGGAGTGACACTGTGCAAAAAGAATTGTACTCATCACCTATCCACTTGTGGTTAGCACCTTTATAACAATATAAAAAGGTTTAGAAAAGAAACGATGGTATAACCAATGCTGTAAATGTTGTTAATTCTAAAAAAGTAAGGACAACTTTTGCCCTAAAAGTGCTAACATATTTAAAGAAATATCTTAGTACATCATTTATATTCAGTTCTTAATAGAACCCAAAGATCCACACTTGAAATCTGTAATTTTCGAAGACAGCTCTTCAGTGGATTGAGGTAGCATGTGAGTACAGAAATGATGCTTAAATAAAGCTTCTTATATTCACTATTCTTGTGGAATTTTTTCTGAGGTATGCAGTCTCTATTTTTTGTCCCCTTGCCCCTTCTTTGCATCCTCTTGCTCAAGCATCACATGATTTAGAAAATGTATACACATTTTTGTAAATAGCCTCCTCTGTGAAACAATGCTGGTAGTGTTGCTTTTGGTGCCAAATTAGCAGTGAATGCATAATGTACATTAGACATCATAATGTTCCCTAATGGTTGCTGAAAAATCCCAGAGTCTACAAATTCTAATGCTAACAAAAGTCAAAAGTCCAGTACCAAGAGTCATCTCTGTCCTCAGCATCACTTGGAAGGGTCAAGATGGACAGAAATCAGGCTCAAAATGAGGCTGCCTTTTCAGTAACACTAGAAATCCTAATCAATGCTCCAAAGGCTAAATGTTCTCTCTCGCTTTAGAATGACTTCCTAATAGCAAATAAGGTTGAGTAGAATATTGAAAATAATGATCAAACAACAGATATTGTCTCACTTCTTTACAGTCATAATAAACACTGCCTATTCAAATTGAACCTTTTTTAAACCTGACTCCAAAGAAACTGTGTAGATAAGCATAATTTTACAGACACGTACCAATTCTTTAGCAAAAAGAAAAAAATGATCGGGAATTATTGTACATGGAAAGCTCTCCTCAGTGTGGGTCAGGCTTTGCATTTTGCATTATGTGATTGGTTTCTTTTCTTATTCCTTTGTCAGAAATATTTTGTAGATCATAAATATTCAATAACCATGTGATATCAAGGGGCATATTATTTATATGTGTTTCAAGCACTCTCATCTTTCTCCTATCTTCTTGAATAGCATGCTGCTGTGGCTAACCGACTCATCAAGGTTAGCCATTCTTCTTGCCGCCTTTAAAAAAATCACATTCTTAGAGGAATTGCATATCCAAGTCAGACGCTGTGGACAGATTTAATTAACTAAATGTCGAGACGGTAGTTGTTACAAATGACACAAGGGGAAAAATAACAAAACAGGAAATAACCTTGACATACTTGTTACTGTGGTTAGATGTTTTTAAAGAATTTTTCTGAGTGTAACACTTCTGGCCCCTAAAGCATTTAAGAAAACCATGAATATGTCTGTAAATGAGCAATCGCTTCAATTGATCTATAAACATCCTATGTTGAGCCAACATAAGAGGTTTAAAAATTGAGTAGAAGAATTTGTTGTTGTCATTGTCATTTTCTGCCTATTTTCTCTCAAATGTGAAGTCGACAGCTGACACATTTTCAACAAGATTTCTAGGTCACTCACTCTCTACCTACTTAATGGTCAAGTATTGGGGCCCATAAATAGAGTGATTTGCTCATAAGTTCTAACTATCTTCCTTGCCTATCCCAATATGAACTGATAATTGAGCTAGGGAAATATATAAATATGTCCAATATCTTCTTTTTTATTAATAAGTTTTTTTATTGTGAAAATACCATACAGAGGGGTTACAATTATATGAGCAAGGAAATGAGTACATTTCTTATCAAGCATTGTTGCCTTTTCCTTTGTTTCCCCTTCCCATCCCTTCCCATCCCCCCATACTGCCCCCCCACAAAGTTGTAAAGTTTGTTTTTTGACATAAAGTCTTGTACATCTCATTGTTGCAATGGGTCCACCTGTATCCCTATTTGAAAAATTTGTTTTTCCCTTCCCTCCACAAATTATACCAACATCAAATACAGTGAAAACAGGGTTATACCGTGGGGGAGGGACATACAAAGCAACAAAGAAATCATCTTATAAATATGTTAGAAACAATAGCAAAAAAAAAACCATTTGAGTCCTTATCTTGGGGTTCATTCCCCTAACATCAAGTTATCTGACCTTTTCTGCTTGACTCAGACATATACTAGTTATTGCAAATAAGGGAAACCATGGGACCTATGTTTCTTTGGGCCTGGCTTACTTCACTTAATATAATTTTTTCCAAGTCTCTCCATTTCCTAACAAATGGGGTAATGTCATTCTTTCTGATGGAGGCATAGAATTCCATTGTGTATATATACCACATTTTCTTGATCCATTCATCTACTGAGGGGCATCTGGGTTGGGTCCATATCTTAGCTATGGTAAATAATGCTGCAATAAGCATAGATGTGCTGGTAGCTTTAGTGTGGTCTTGTTTGTGATCATTTGGGTAAATGCCCAAAAGAGGTATGCTGGGCCATAGGGGAGTTATATGTGGTGTCTTTTGAGGCTCCATAGTACTTTCCAAAGTGGTTGAACAAGTTTACACTCCCACCAACAATGCAGTAAGGTTCCCTTCAGTCCACATCACTCCAGCATCTGTTGTTATTAGAGTTCTTGATTATAGTCATTCTAACTGGGGTGAGGTGGTATCTCAATGTTGTTTTGATTTGCATTTCTTTTATGCCTAGGGAGGTTGAGCGGACTTGATATCTTCCTGTTTCTTTAGTATCTTGCCCGTTCTGTGTGTTTCTCATTAGCCAATGAGTTCTAGGTAGTGTGGCTCCTTTGATGCCACACAGATCTCATATCCATATGTCTACCGAAGCTCCGAATAGGAAAACGCATTGGCCTTTTCTAATTCCTCCTCTCACTTCATTGAATTTTACTAAGGATATGAATCTTCATAACGGCTTTTGAAACTGTTGACCTCCTGGATTTCTAGAGTCCTCTGCTGCCTTCAATACTGTACATGGGAGGCACCAACTCCCTTGATGTTGGTATAATGTGTGGAAGGGAAGGGCAAAACCAAACCGTTTAAATAGGGATATAGGTGGACCCATTGCAACAATGAGATGTACAAGTCATAATGTTGAAAAACAAACGTTACAACTTTGGCGGGGGGAGGGGGGGGAGAGTGGGGGGAGAAGGGGAGAAATGGGAAGGAGTAGGAAGGGGAAACAAAGGAGGAGGCAACAATGCTTGATAAGAAGTGTACTCATTACCTTGCCCATGTAATTGTAACCCTCTGTACAGTATTTTCACAATAAAAAATTTAAAAAAAAATGAGCAATTATGACATCAGTATTTTGACACTATTGAATCTGAGTTGTCTGCCTTTGTGATTGGAAGAAAGTATTATACACTCAACCACATTCATATGGCTACCATGTGATTTTTATCTTAAATCAATTCTTACTGGAGTAGTATTTTGGCAACACACTAGAAAGTATGGTCAAATGGTTACTAACCATAGAAAGCAAAGAAAAGAAGAAAATGGGGAAACAAGAAAAAGGAAGAAGTAGAGGTGGAGGGGAATGGAAAATAAGAGAAGTAGTCATTTACTTTAGGTAAAACTTTTGAGACAATAATAGGAAATATAACCAGATATAATTGTTAGGGAGCTTGAAATTAGCACTGAAAAGGTTTGTTTTGCTGTTCAAGTCATACCAAAATTAGTGGAAATATATATCTCATGGAGCTTTCTTTGCAAAGAAACTGCTACATTTTTTCTATTTTATTGTCTTTAATAAGTTGTATTTTGGGGGCTGGGAAGGTGGCTCAGTGGTAGAGCGCTTGCCTTGCATGCATGAGGCCCTGGGTTTGAGTCCTCAGCACCACATAAGCAGAAAAAAAGCTGAAAGTGGCGCTGTGGTTCGTGGTAGAGCTCTAGCCTTGAGCTGAAGAGCTGAGGGACAGTGCCCAGGCCTAGAGTTCAGGCCCCATGAATGGACCCCCCCCCCCAAAAAAAAGTTGTATTTTTCTCTCTGAAGATGGTATGTTGAAGTCTTAGCCTGCATTATCTCAGAGGTGACTTGCAAGAACATAGCAAATATGGCAGAGGTAATTAGTTAAGTGGAGGACATACTGCAGTAGGATGGGATCCTAATGGAACGTGCCTGGGACGTTGGTAAGAAGACACCTATCAAAGACATAGCCTCACACAGGAAGGTCAAAGGGTCCCAGGCAACCACTTTTTCTGACTCCTTGACATCAGACATAATCTCCAGAACTGTGGGAAAATAGCTATCTATTGTTTTAAGGCCCTCAGTCTATTGTACCGCATCACAGTCACCCAAGAAAACGAATACACCATGCAAACCAAGTTCAGAATGGTTTGTATGGATTAACTATTTGTAATGCATCACGTTTCCCAATTGTTAGAAAAGCAATCAATCAATCTTCAACACATCAATTCCTCTCTTGACTTCTAGATGATTTCCAGCTGTTTAAAAAATTGGAACTGCCTGTTCATAATTCACACAAGTAAATTATGTGATGTGTCTCTCCAGAAAAGGAAGCAGATAAACAAAAATTATGGATTCTGAATGTTTGTGCCTCTTTCAGTGGTCACATTTATTTCTGTTAGAATAACAGTTTGAAAATAAGCCAAGACACAAAAGCAATACTAGCTTAAAAGGCAGGTTAATGTGTGCAAATCTAAAAAGAAGCACCTGAAAGTGCTTGCTGTCAAGAAAATATGGAGAAGAGTCTCATGGTGTTTAAGGCATGTAATTTCAGAACTGCATCTGGAATTATTTTTCATTTTAGAAATGACACACCAACTTGAGTTTTTGCTGCCTAATTTCCTTCAGAAATGTGTTATCCTTAGCTTGTAAATTAATTCTACTGAACTTCCTAGAAAGGCAAAGTGAAAGTTCAGCAAAATAAAATACCAGGAAGCCCATACTAGAACGGGGGGGTGGGGTGTGGCCAGGGCAAAGGGCTAGAAGAATGAAAAGGAGAAGAGGGGGCAAATACAGTCAAGAATCCAATTTAATATCCCACAAAGTTCACAAGTTGAGGGAAGCAAGGTGTGGAAGGAAGGGATGGGTGAGAATGTGGACATTGATCGAGAGACCTTGTATTCATACACTGCTTTGTTAAGTGGCAACTCCTCTGTACAACACCTTAAAGATAATAATAAAAACAATAAAAGACAAAAATAAATAAAAGGCTAGCGCGCTTGAGAAGTTATATGGGAGACTGATCTTTAGAGATGCACTCTGCTGTCTTACTTGCTGTTTATCACTTTTACACCCATCAGTATCAGACATATCTCTTTTATTTTGTCACCATCCCAAGCTTTTCTTTCCCTTGTGCTTGAGCTTTGATAATGGGAAGCCCCCGAGTGCAGGTGTGCCCATGGGCCCGGGGAACACACCACTGACAGCTGGCCTGGGCATGAATTGCTTGATGTACATATCACATTTCCAGGTTGGGTGCTTACAGGAAAGAAGGTTGTTTTCAAAGTTTCTGTTCCTTGCTACCTACCTTCCTTCCCCTGGAGTCAGATTGCCTTCAAATATTTTAATGACTATACAATGCTCAGCCAGAGCAATAAGGTAAGAAAAGGGGTTATAAATGGGAGTCACAAAGGGAAAGAAGAAATTAAACTATCCCTATTTATGGATGCCATAGTCTTACACCTAAAGGATCCAAAATAATCCACCCCCAAACTCCTACAGCAGATCAACTACTTTGGCAAAACAGCAGGATACAAAATTAACCCACAAAAATTATTAGCCTTTCTGTATGCCAACAATGTGCAAGCAGAAAAGGAAATCATGAAAATAGCCTCGTGTGCAAAATGGGGCTCAAAGAACATAAAAAATAATTTTAGAATAAGTATATAATTGCTCCATGCACTCATTTTAGAACTGATCCCTGAAAAGGAAGAGTATTTTCCTTGAAAGTTTCTAGAAATATATTTGAGTAAAAATAAGTTGCATATTCAAAAGAATACACATGGCCTCTTTTTTTTTTTTTTTTTTTGATCCATTTGTGGGGCCTGAACTCTAGGCCTGGGCGCTGTCCCTCAGCTCTTCAGCTCAAGGCTAGCGCTCTACCACTTGAGCCACAGCGCCACTTCCAGCTTTTTTCTTTTTGCTTATGTGGTGCTGAGGAATCGAACCCAGGGCCTCATGCATGCAAGGCAAGCGCTCTACCACTGAGCCACCTTCCGAGCCCATACATGGCCTCTTTTGAGTGTGCTCTTTTGCAATAAGTTTTGGATGTCACGTTCAGACTCAACACAGTGGCTGGCATAGGTGAGGAGATTGTGATCATCAATAAATTGGTGAATACATAAAATAAATATCTGGACAGTAGGAAGATTTTAAAAAAGCAAAAACAAAGTGTTAAATACAGCCCATTTTAGTACTTTTATTTCTTGAGACAGGGTCTGTCTCATGAATACAAGGCAGGTTGCCCCTAGAACTTTCTACATTACCCCACAGTGACCTTGGGAAAATTTTTTGATGTTAAAGATGAATTGCACAGTGCAACAGTGGCCTGAGATGAAAACATAGGTTTACAAGTAGTATAGTAGGCAGAGAAAGGACCTACTGTGGGAAATGAAGACTAGAATACATGACTAGACACTACAGAACTTGCAATTGAGCCTATATTGAGGACAGCTGCGTATGAGAACATTGCCCATGCACATCGGTGTCTATGGTTGAGCTAACTTCCACCCACAACTGAAATTCCCATCCCCCACTGTATCATGGCACCCAGCCCCATCACTAACCATACCCCAATCATAGGAAGAAAGAGCCATGAGATTTACCCGAGACGAAAGGCACACCTAAGATCTTTCTTGGTGACTCTTGTCTATTATCCTAGAACTTGGGAGATGGAAACAGGAAGATAATGTGTCAGAAAGCATGCTTGAATATTTAACAAGTTCCAGGCCAGCTTGATCTCCACAGAGAGACCCTTTCCCTTCTCCAAAACAAAACAAAAAAATGGCAGCTGTCTTACCATCTCGTGGCATACTTTCAATCATAAAGTACAAATTTCATTTTCATTATGCTTATTCTGCATGAAATTTGTGAACCTGTCACTGCCATGTTCAAATGCACTTGAATTTCTCAGGAAGAGTATGATCATTTTCTTTCTGCAAGCATAATAATGCCTTCAATTTGTCAGTAGTGTAAGGCAGCTTAGAAGAGGCACTTATGCACGTCAACAAAGCAGAATACATGTATACCCATTCAAAAACTGTTCAAGGTATTAGTGAGTGAAACAAAAGCAGCAGCACGATTAAAGAATTAATTATACTTTGCAAATAGAGACACAAATAGATGTGGAATTGCTCTAAGCAGATGTGGAATTGTTCTAAGCATGCAAACGAGTGTCTAGGTACTCACTTCTTGTAGCAGAAATGAATAAACTTCTTGAGATAGAGAAGCCATAATCCTAGAATAGAGAAAGAGCCTAAGACCAGGAGTCCTTGTAAAAAATAAGTGATTGGACTTGTATAATACTATACAAGATGAATATTCTATAGTGAACAAATTACTACATATAGACAATATGGTCAATGATTTGATTAAATAAAGGCAATTTATCTAGAAACACGGACAATGGAAATTTCAGTAAAATTTTCTTTTTGTTTTTGCCTTTCTGTGTTCAGTTTATTTTTTTTTATTGTGAGAATACCTTACAGAGGAGTTACAATTACATGGGCAAGATAACGAGTACATTTCTTATCAAGCATTGTTGCCTCCTCTTTGTTTCCCCTTCCCATCCCTTCCCATACTCCCCCCTCCTCCCACCTGATCCTCCCCCCCACCCCCCACTAAAGTTGTAAAGTTCGTTTTTCAACATAACGACTTGTACATCTCATTGTTGCAATGGGTCCACCTGTATCCCTAGTTAAACGATTTGTTTTTTCCCTTCCCCTCCACAAATTATACCAACATCGAATATAGTGAAAGTATGGGTTATACTGTGGGGGAGGGATATACAAAGCAACAAAGAAATCATCTTATAACTATGTTAGAAACAATTGCATGAAAGGAAAAAAAAACAAAAAAACATTTGAATACTTATCTTGGGGTTCATTCCCCTACCATCAACTTATCTGACCTTTTCTACTTGACTCAGACATATACTAGTTATTGCAAATAAGGGAAACCCATGAGACCTTTGTTTCTTTGGGCCTGGCTTACTTCACTTAATATAATTTTTTCCAAGTCTTTCCATTTCCTAACAAATGGGGCAATGTTATTCTTTCTGATGGAGGCATAGAATACCATTGTGTATATATACCACATTTTCTTGATCCATTCATCTACTGAGGGGCATCTGAGTTGGTTCCATATCTTAACTATGGTAAATAATGCTGCAATAAACATAGTTGTGCTGGTAGCTTTAGTGTGGTCTTGTTTGTGATCATTTGGGTAAATGCCCAGAAGTGAGATTGCTGGGTCATAGGGGAGCTCTATGTGGAGTCTTTTGAGAAACCTTAAAAGTTTTCTTATAATTGAGATTCGTGCATCCTAAATACACAATGGTCTTGCATAGCTTGAATGACTCTACTCTAACATCATAATACGCTGCTTTTGGAAAGATGTCCCAAAGAAATAATATAATGGTATATTATCTTAAATGTGAAGGGATCGCAAGCCTTTTCTTTTTGCAATTTATAAATTTAAAAAGGTCTTTCATTGCAGAGACCTGTTGTCTGCAACTTAAAATTCAATACAACAAGGAAGTGACTTAGTACAAGGAATGGCAAATTACTATGAGAAGATGAAAAAATAATTATGAATTGCAAACAGTAGGATCACAGAACCAAGAAATGCAAAACCCCTTTCTCTTACTTTCATTTGAGTTGTATTGAAATTATACTATCCAGGGTTATGGACTCTGGCATTCACCTGTAGCTTGTAAAGCACATTAAAAAGATTTCATGAGCCAACATCTTTTCATTCCTCTTGGGAGATGTTTTAATTATCTTTGCTTTACATATCCATTAGCTGGGACATAAAAATAATTCTCTCCCCATTTCTACCCTGAAGATACAATGTCAGCAAAGTGGCTGTGCTACCATTGAAAGTTTCTATAGTTGAATCAGCAAGTAGGAAATTGGAGACAGAACTTTATCAGGTCAGACTCTGTCAAAGTAATGCCATGACCACTTGTAAAGAGAAGGAAATATCGTATTTCTTCATTCCTACCAGAATTTTACTTCATGTCCTCTAATCACCTGATGTAATTCATGCAATGTAATGAATTATTAGATATTGCCACTCAGTATACACATGCACTGATAACAAAGTATTTCTTACATATTTTCTATTAGGCACAATGCTAATAAGCTTTTCCCACTGAACAAGAACAAAGTTGATATAATTGAAGATTACCACCGAAGCAAGAAGGCTTTTGCTTATCCAAATGTTTTTTCTCAGTGTCCTGCACAGAGTGCTGTGTTGCTCAGTCAACTCTCATACCAGCTGTCTCTTTTCAAACTACTCCAAGACCTTTGTTCATAGACTATCTGATTACATGCTTTGGGTTTCTTTTAGAACCTCTAAGAGTCTGTCACATATTAATTGCCACTCTATTTTTTTTGTCTCTTATTGTCATGACAAGTTATATTTCCTGTACAAATTCTTACTGTATGGAATCCATGTTTCAGATAATAGGTTCAGATAATAGGTTCAGATATCAATGAAAGACCCTTTTAAATTTATAAAATATAACAGATAGGGGTTGTGGATTAATAATAGTAGGAAAGTATACTCAACATGGCACATAAAGACATCACACACATTCTGATCAGCTGTTGCAGCATGCTAAGTTTAGGGACTGCTTACTTGAGCATTTAGTTTGGGATTTGTATGAGGATCACAAGATAATATCTAGGTTTTCCATTGATATTTGTCTAATTACTTACATTTACTTCATAAGGGCTCAAGGAACTCACACCAGAAAAAAATATATACCTAGACAATTCATGCTATTGGTGCTCCTTTATTTTCATAACTATAAATCTATCCCCATACTTAGGGCTGGAGTCCTCTCAGGAGCAGAGAAAAGCATTCAGGAATGCCAAATGTAAATATCAATCTAGACTAGCTTTGGTGTGATACAAGGACCTAGTGATGCTAAGAAAGTGGCTGGTTGTAGGCACTGCATATAACTTACTTTCTTTGCCCTAAGTACACAGAGGCAGGCGAGAATTCTACCACTGAACCACCAATGTCAACAGTGAATTTTGTATATATTTACATACTTTGTTTTCAGTTTTAATATGGTAAGGTTTAGTTTGAGGTAATACTACTAATAAGACAATTTGATTTTTGAATGTAGGACATTCTGAAGGCAGGCATAACAAACATTTGGTCTTGGATGTGAGAATTATACCTTTAGAGGCTTATACGTAACACCAAGGCTCTGCCATCTGTGTCTTTTTGTTAGAGAACTCATCTTGTCTATTCATAAGCATAAAAGGTATGAATCCCTTACCAGAAAGTTAGAAATAGGCAGGATAGAAATGTTTCCCTCTTTCTTTCTGGGCCAAAATCCTTAAAAATAAGAATATGCTTTTGGCCCTGACCCTTGTTTTCTCTGCCTGGCCTTAGTTTTCTCAGGATCAAAACAAGATTATAAGGAGAAGTTAGTGACAAAAAAAATCTGGTAGAGAAACAAAGAAAAGAGCTGAGTAGAGTCCTTTCTCCCCAGAGATGCCCAATTCCTATGCTCCTACCTCAGGAGCCAGCCTCCATTCTGCTCCTTTTCAGAAGTGATCATTTCCTGCACTTCTAAAGCATACTTCTGATTGCTCAGCCTTGCCCCCTGTAGAGGTGTTTCTTTATGTTTGCTATTGGTCCTTTTATTATGTGTTAGCTCCACAAAGGGGTTTGTGCTGCAGAAAGGGAAGATGTTATGCCCTGATGTTATTCACTCCTATGATGGCTTTCATCAAATGGTCACTATGCACTGTCACTATTAGTATTTTTGGAAGCATGGCTTTAAAGGCAAGGGCTTCAATCACTCTCTTGGGGAGGCAAAGAACCTCAGCAAGAGTGAGTATCTGCCATAATGCTGCCCTGTGTTGTATATTCTGTATTGTAAAATAAATGAGGCAGAAATCTCAGATACAGCAAAGATGGAAGCAAGCACTATGGACTATATCTTACCTGCATTAGTGTTTGAGCCAATGAAATATGTATTCAAAGGTCACCAGAGTTAGATGCTATGTAGTTGACTCACATGTGTTTGGTATATCTAGAAGTTTTAAAAATAGCAGATGAACTAAACAACTCATGGGCAGGGACAAGAGGGAGAAACAGAGGGAAAGCGATGGAAGAGATGACATTGTCCAAAAAGCAATGTACTTATTACCTCACTTATCAAGCAGTAATCCTTCTGTGCAGCACCCTAAAATAACAATAAAAACTATTGCTCAAAAAACAAATTAAATTAAAAATCCACAAATGTACAGGAAACTCAAGAAATTAAATTCCCAAAGAATTGACAAGTCACATAATATGAGCAATTCAATGAGCAAATGAATTGAATGGAAATGTCTCAAGAGAATAAGCAAAAACGGCCAATAAATATATGAAGACTGTTCAATATCCTTGCCATGAATGACATAGAGATCACAGTGACATTGGTACTTCATCTCATGATAGTCAGAATGGCAGTTATGAATGAAACCTGTTGAACTTGTTTAGAAATGGAAGAGAGAACAGATAGCCTGATTTGATTAGACCATCTTGTATGGATGTTTGGAAATACTGCAATAAAATCCCTGTGTACAAATAATATGTGCAGATATATATGTACAAGTAAATAAAATAACATGTTCGGGGTACACAGTATTTACCATAAGTCAAATATGATCACCTGCACACAGACAAATGAATGAGAAAATCTGACAGTCTCCCGTGCTGTTTGACATCTTCTCTACTGGAGTAAGTGCTCTCACTGCTAACCATCAGCTGTGTCATGAAAATGAGCTTTGGTACTATGATATTGAAGTACAAGCTGCATGTGTAACCCACTGAGAACCAGGTCTTTCTCTCTCTCCTCTGTTTAGGGGATTCTATGACAGTTTGCAAGTGCCCTGTCTCCAAAGCTCATGTCTTAAAGGCTTGACTGCCAAAATAATGGATTTGGGAAGTGAGCGGATGGTGTAGTCCTTTTGTGGATGAATGGGTTCATAACTTGATGGCATTAGTGAGATTCTGGAAAACAGGGCATAATTGGAGGAAGTAGGTCTGCTGGGGCTGTGCCTATAAGGATCTACCAGTTCCTGACCACCATTCAATGAGAAGTTTTCCTTTAGCACGCCCTGCCATGATTGTTCTGGTTCTCTTTGGATCCAAAAGCAACGGAGCTATCCAGAATGGGTTGGGACCTCTGAAATCACAGATCAAAATAAACCATTCCTCTTACAGATGATTTTCCCACATATCTTGTTATACCATTGAAAAATGACTAACACCGCAAAGTCCTTCTGTCAGATGGAAGAGAGAAGGCTGTGCAGGAGCCCAGGAGTAGTTGAGGAATTTCTCCATGTAACTTTTGTCAGGACTAAGTGAGGAGACACCACAAAATACCTTTCCAACTACTCACCGAGGAGTTAAGTGCTTGCTTTAGGGCTTATAGAGACAAAAGCACCCAGGTCATGGTGCCTGGATCTCTCTCACAAGCCACCACAAGACGACTGGAAAAGAGAGACTTTGCTTCAGAAGATACACAATGTCTTCATCGAATGTGTACATGTTTCTTCTCCTCCAGTGTTGTGCACTGGAGTGGATGCACTGGGGTAAACCTGTGATCTAATTCATCTAGGCTTCATCCCACCCATTTGCAACTTGTTGCTTTTTAAAAATATAAACCCAAATGAACAGCAATTCGAAACCGATCATGTTCTGTTGCGTTTTGGCTGTGAACAGAACAGTGCAATGTTGTGTCTCGTTGTTCAACCAGGCATATTGGAGCACAGCTTGGAGAAAGAAGAAAATGTAGTGGGTGGACTAGAGAAGTAAGGAAACATAAAAATAAAACCAGCTGCAGAAGGCTGGTGGCTGTGATCAGGTCAATAACTGATTCATCGTGGTATGCACTCATTATGTGTGGAAACGCTTCCCTTCACAGACTACTTAATGAATATGTCCAACCCCAGCTCCACCATCCCACTAGCCAGCCATAAAGAGGTCACGCATGATCCATGGAGGTGTGTTAATTGATGAGGTATGTTAATCTCTTCATAACTTCCTACGGTTTATAATTAGAACTGCACATAGACTTTCACCTTCTTAAGTGTTTTTGAAAGGCTTTCAAATTGAGGTTATGAGTTTTTCTTATGAGGATATTATTAAGTTTGAATGGCTGCCAACACAAAGCGCCATGTAAATAATTTCCCAGGGATCTGGGCTCTGTCGACCTAGCTTGGCATTTTGCTGTGGGCGTACACTAGCAGAAGACTTGGTGAAGAGGTGCAAATTGGCTGTTAAGGAACACTCCTCTTCAGAACGAAAAGCACTGCTAATGATAGGCCTTATTTCCAAAACTGGAATTCAAAACCCAGATTGGTGTGTGAAGTTGCCAGGAAATGCAACCTCAACCTTGGGCCTCAGAACTCTGCTGGGCTGGAGATGAACTGCACTGGTTATCTTCTGTCCAGATCTCCAACATCCCCACCCTCATTTTTCTTCCCTCTTCACTATGCCTCCTTGTAGAAATTCGATATGGAGACATTGCCAAGACAACCAATGACACCTCAATAAGCAGGTGCAACCCACGCTCCATTCCCCCTCTCTACTCTCTGTGTGGGGAGCTTGGCTCTGTTTGCATAGCACACCCAGCCTGAATTTGTGCCCCCCCAACACATCCCTTCTTCCTGCTGGGCTATACACCCAGGATCCTGCTTGATCTCCTCTACCACTAACCCTTTTCCTTATTTTATTTTTTTTCTGGCTCTTTCCCATGGACATTTAAAATGTTGGTATTTCTTCTTTCTTCGGGAAGAAATGTGATTTCATTTCCCTACGTAATGATTACTCCTTTTCCTCTCCCTCTACCCTTCTCCTCTCTTCTTCCACTCCTCTCCTCCCCTTCCCTTTCTTTCTTTTCTCATCCTACTCTCTTCCCCTTTCCTCTTCTCTCCTCTCCTGTCCTTTTCCTCTCCTTCTCCCCTACCCTCCTCTCCTCTCTTCTGTTCACTCTCTTCCCAATTCTTAGTCTCTCTCTGTGTTGCTATATCTTCTGTTTCTGCATCTGTATTTCCATGTATTTCTCTCTCTTTCCCTCCTTCTCTCTCCCTCCCCCACCTCTCTCTTTCTTTCTTCCTTCCCTCCCATCTCCCTTAGCTGAGATAAAACTAGTCATCCTATAACTACCTCTGCTTTACATCTCTAGCCTGCTGGTGCCATAGAGAAACTGCATTTTCCCCATGAGCTTTGGAAGAAGGCAGTAAATACTGCCTGTACTTTTCTGCCTGTGGCTGGTTGATGGGTGGAAGGAGACTCTGTTGTCTCTAGCTCTCTGGCTTACCACATGTATGAGCCACCAGCCAAACCTGAAGCTCCTTGGTGCCTTCTTCCCTTTCTCCTACAGCAGCAGGGATGGGTCCAGCGCAGACTTAGTAGCAACAGGAGGTCCCTCATATTCCCTGGGCTCCCTCAGTTGCAGTCACCCAATCCCGTGATGAAGTCCACATTCCAGATGGTGACGGGTGGTTCTGCTTCCTGCCCCATGCCTTGGCATATACTCTTACCTGCTTTGCTGGTTCTTCTTAAATGATGGAATTTCTCAGCTCCCAAAATATATTTCACATCTTTCCTCTCTCTCTTTGGTAGTTTTACCCCATCTCATAGATGTAAATGACATCTCTATTGGAAAGATAGGAAGTAAAGTTAATCTTTGGATATTCAGATCCAAATATGCAGGTGTGTGTTTGTTCCGCATGGCCACTAAGTTGTCTGGTGAATGTATTAATGTTGACATGTCTAAGACTGAGCTTCTCTTCTGCCAAAAAAAAAAAAAAAGTGCTTTGCTCTACCCTGAGCCCTCCCTTTACCAGATTTTGCTAGCTTAAAGTTTCTAGGTGATCTGGATAAAATATATACAGGACTCCTCTACCACACCCATGTCCCATCACATGTATAAAGTCACCTGGCATTGCATGCCAGCAAATCCCAGGCTTCTTGGAATGAAGACTTAAAAGCCTTTGAGCTCCTTCTGTCCGGACCAGGCCTTCTACTGTTCTCTTCTTCACAAACACTGGCATTGGATGGATCTGCTCTTCATCTCCCCAGGCATATTCTCTCTCCTCCAAGCTCCCTCTACTTGGGATGCTTGTCCCCCACATCCCTCACATCTATATGCCAGTCTCCTTCCAGTAACAGCATTTCAGGAAGATCACGGTGTCTTCCTTATTTAATCCTACAAACTATTCTTCATCTTCTCCTTATTTTTCACTTTCTGGTATTCTGTATGAGTTATTTCTATAAGAAGGAGTTTTTGTCCAATGAGTTATTTTACCATTATGGTATGGAGCACCATCAGTTGGGGACAATTCGGTTCTGTTTCTTCTTCTTCTGTTATTATTGACACTATCATCATCATTATTTAAGGAGCTGGACAAAGGGATGTCAGTTCTACCTGTTAATGTAGAAGTACAATCATCTTAACCACCTTCTATCACACCCCTATCTGTCCCAGTCCCACCTGGCACCTCAAGTTACCTGGCTTCATCTTGAGAGTTCCCACTATATTCACTCACCATTTCTCTCTCCATTTGTATCTCCTGAGACTAAATGAAAAGGAGACATAAAACCATTTTAATAATGCAGATTTCAATGTCAGTCTTCCTTTTCACTCCCCTCTTAACAAATCCCCTTAGGTCCTCATTGCCCTTATTTGACCTTAATCTCTCCATCCAAGTTTGCAGTAAGCATTCTCTGTTGTAGCCGTATTGCTGAGTATTCCCTCACCAAGGTCTTCTCCTTCGTTATTAAGTTAATTCAGCTATAATGTACTATTATGTGCTGGGTACTCTGGAGAATAGAACAATAAGCAGGCAATATTCTCTACCCTTTATTTAGTAAGTAAGAAAACATCTATTGGTTCAAGTGAAATGAATGATCATACATAAATGAGAGTTACGGAAAAGGTAAGCAGGGGAATGTGTCTAATTGTATTTTCAATACAATATCTTGTCTATTTCTGTTCAAGTTTCTGTGGACTCCATGTGATTAAAAATTGGACCTTATGAAACAAAGTAATTTAAACCTCAGTTCAATAGTGACAATCCATAACTTAGCCTCAGCCTTCCCCAAAGCTAGAATCTGAATGAGGCAACATCAAAGGAGCATGACTTCCAGCCTTTGTCTTCCCCAAGCACCATAAGATCAGGGTGATGTGAGAAGACAACCACACTTTGAAAATTCTATATGAGCTGGACATAGTGGTATATACCCTTCAATCTCAGCACCCAGAAGCCAGAAGCAATAGAATAATGAATCAGAGGCCAGTACAGACAGCTAGTGAGACTCTATCCCAAAAATGAAATACACAAAGTGACCATGGTCTGATGTAAGTGGCAGGGCTCTTGCCAAAAAAAAAAACCCAAAAGCCACAAAATATTGTCCATGTCTTATTATAGCTTTTATGAAAATTTGTGACTTTTATAATGATAAAAATAGAAAAGGTAGTATCTTTAGTTCATCTATACACCCTGACCCTATTTTTTTGTTGATTTCAACTTATGCTTGTTTTTGTACAAACAGGTTCTATTACTCATTTTTTCTTTACTTTTTGATGGAAAAGTGATTTTTAACTCAGGACCTCACACAAGCTGGGCAAGCACTCTACCACTTGAGCCACAATACCTACTCATTCTGATTTCGTCTATTAGTTTTTATAGAAAGGCTTGTACTTTTGGCCACACCAACCATAGATCATAATCATTTATAACTTCTAGTAACTTAAATTACAAGTATGCAACTCCATGCCTGGCCTGCAAACTTACTATATTTAATTAAAAATATGAAGAAGTTCATTTATATTTCATCATCTGATAGTGTATATACATATATGTAGTATATATACATACATACAAACACACAGTTTACAATCCGTGTTTCAAAAAATGCAACAAGTTCTAACAATTAGCAAATTGTTGATCATTACTCTTCTAAAAATGTTTAAAGAAATATCTAGAAAATTAATCATCACATAAAACACATGTTACCGTAACATATTCCTATTCCTCTATCAAACTAATTTAATAAGTATGCTGCTATTGGAATAAGAGGTTGTGGCTGATTTCATAATCACCCTCAAAAACACTGGCAAAATTTCTCCATGTCAGATTATTGTCAATGAGAGAGAAAAAAAACCCTCTTTTAGAAAATAGTGAATTTCCCCCATATTTAACAGTTTTCCTGCTTCATTTTTCAGAAAGCATTTCTTTCAATACAGTGGAAACCTACAATTATTTCACAGAGAAAATTTCATGCAGACTTGATTACAATGAGTCACAATACTTCAATATTTCAACAATTGAGTCCTATAGTCAGATAGACTATGTGTGATAAGGCAAAGTTGCCACTTTTGAAATAAAATCAGTGGTTGCCAGGAGATGCTGTGCCCACTTACAAAGGAAACCTAATCATATCTTCCCTCTCATTACTAATGAATGTTGTTAGTACTTTAGTTCTATTAGTAGTTCCAATAACCCCAAACCTGTGTTCAAATATTTCCTAGGTTTCTAATTTCCTCTCCTCTGGCTAGCAATTCAAGAATATATACAGGACTTTTATTGAGTACTTAAAATGAATAGTAGACTCTTGCCCAGAGCCAATTGTTCCTCCATTCGTCCAAGAAAGGGAAAAATGATTTCAGTTCTTAGTGTGAAGCAAATAGCATTTCTTTTTAAATGGGAACAATCCCCTCTTGGTGAAAAGAAGACAGTAGGACTGGTTTTCCTAACAAATTATCCAGCTTAATCTCTGGTCTAGTTGATGTCCACTTAAATTGGTATTCATTTCTCTACTCAGTAACGTTTCCCTATAATATCCAAATGGATGGTCTAAAAGAGCCATAGATTCCAAGAACATATCCAAGTCAACCCTTCATGATGATTATACAACAAAGATCATCAAATTAAGAAACCCTCTCTCACAGACAATCTGTACCATTTTATTAGCACATTCTTGGGCAAAACAAAACAGGCCCATCAGAGTCACTTTCCTTAACTACAAAATAAAAATCATGCTTTACTATTTGCCTAATATGAATTAATTTGCAATTCATATACAGTCCTCAAGTCAACTTGTGTTTTAGAATGGACTAAACAGACTTTCACTTATGACCCCAAAATCTTTCAACACCCAGGAATTAACCTACTGTTCCAAAATATCTGTTCCAAAATATACTGTTCCAAGACATCACCTCCATATTTTACTGTTTATCTGCTTTAAACAATATCTGTGCACCAGAACCTATATGGTGATGTGTTTACACTCATCACCACCTACCTACCCTCTTCACCATTAATTATACATTAAATGCTTGTCAATTGCTTTAGGAAATATTTAGTTATAAGAATATTCAGTTAATCTACCTTTCTGAAGAGGCTGTAAAATTTGTAATTGGAATTGTTTTAGCTAAGCACTATGGAAATCAAGGTACTTATAAGGCTGTGAGTGATCTTATAAAGTATCACTTTCTAAAGCATCCATTCCTTAATCAATAGACGAGAATATTTAGGCATGATGATGATATGTGGCCTGTGAGGACTCTCATGGCTTGGTCTAATAATACTTATGGAGTGTCTAGAACAGATCCCCTTACACTTTTAAATTTCACTAGGGTAACAAGAATCAATGTTCCATGTGGTTGTCAGGAAAATTTGCATTTTCTTTAGGTTATACAAAACCCAGGGCTTCTCTAAAAGTGTATTTTTTATCTGATAAATGGATAAAGATATTTGGTTCTCAAGATAAGAAAATAAAAGTCCATGCTCCTCCTCCTCCTCCTCTTCTTCCTCTTCCTCTTCCTCCTTCTTTTACTTCTCTCTTCTCCTCTTCCTCGTCCTTCTCCCCTTTTCCCCTCCTCTGCCACTTGCTCTTTTTCTTCCTCCTTCTCTCCATCATCCCCATTTTCCTTTTATCCATCTTCATCATCTCTTTTATTCTTCTTCGTTTTGACAGGGTCTTGTTGTACACACCAGGGTGGCCTTGAGATCACAGTCCTCCTGTTTGAGCCGTCAGAGTGCTGAGATGAAAGCTGTACACATTGGGTCCAAAGTCATTCTAAAACTCAACTCCGTTTACTGGAACATGCAGGGACTTCATCTTTCATGGCAACTTCATGTAGAGAATTTTTGAAATGAGAACATAAATGATTTCACATGAATCACAAGACTCTGGGGAAAATGCTTGAAGTTAAAGGTACAAGAAAAACAGCCCTGGGAGGGAAGGGATGATACTGTTCAAAAGACATGTATTCTTTACCTGGCTTACGTAACTGTAACCCCCTGGAATATCACCTTTATAATATCAATAAAAATTCTATAAAAAAGAAATACAGTCTCAAGCCCCTGTGGATTTGTTTAGTCAATGTAAAGAGCATTAAATATACAAAGAAAGTAAAATGAGTAGAAGGTGTATATGCATTCGCTTCCATGTATATATTGGAGCACAAGGAGTTTCAGGAAGTGTGCATACCTGTATCCTGCAATGCTGTGTTTTTAAAGTGAAAGCTAGGCATATAAACCCACTACAGAGAAGTGGGTTTGGCATTGGAGAGTGCTGATGTTGAAGCCTGGACATAATGTAGGCTAATGAACTCAGACTAATATCATCAATTGCTATAAATATTCTAAAAAGGAAGTGACTGCTCATGTGGAACTGTGAGAGAAATCATTTAAAACTCAGCAAACATAAAATGATATACAGCCACTCCATTATACACTCTTCCTGCCATCTATAATTTGAAGTTTAAACATCATTTTTATGAAGCTCTGGATTAAAGAAGACACAATAAAACATTCACAAACTGATCAATTTGTTGTAGTTAAAGTTCTGAAATCTTATCACTGTTGTGTATAAGATAGATGATATTTTCTAGTTGTAGTACAGGCATACATTTTATTATATTCATAAATATAAGTTGCATATATAATAGACATATGCAATTTTATTAAATTACAGTTGCAGCATAAATGATCAACTTAGTTGTCTGGTTTATACTGATATTTTTAATATCTCAAAGTGTTAAATTAATGCTTCTCTTACCAATGTGCTGGTTTCTGATGCATCAACTGGAAGACTGTGGCTCCTATTTTCAGATATTTTATTTCAGCAGGAAATCAATGACATGGTAATTGAATGGAGAATTTATTTAATTTTCCTGTATCCTGTGAGATTGGGAATAGAGGAAAGTGGCCAAATGCACTTTGACAACCAAAGCATGATTTTAAACATTACCAACTACATGCATAATTTTATCAAACAACAACGTCAAACTGCTAGATTAAGAAGAGCTAATAGGTTATTTTCTATTATAAAGAGTCAGGAATAGTGTTATCTAATAGAGTTGATCTTGAAGGACATCTGACCAATTCAAAATGTTTATATAATAATAAGTCACTTTATATTTGTCCTATTAAATGCTGCTAATATTACTAAGTTGAGAAATTTCAAAATATTCCGTATACAAATGGATCGATCATCCATCTAAAGACAAATCTTTAAAATTTCATGTCTTTTAATATTAATTTTCTATCTGTAACAAATTGGAGAAGGTGTAAGGACATCAACATTATGCTGGCTTTCATACACTGCCTTATTTTTAATTTTAGTTATATTGCATTTATATAAATGGAAATTATTCTGATATCTGTAAACAGGGAAATTTTAGATAATTTTAATTTTGACAATCATCTTTCCACTGACTTTTTTATGATGATATAATTTAAGAATTTAAATACATCCATTTATTCTTAAAATGTTGAACCTTAAGTTTTCTTCTGTATCAGCAGCTTTCCAACATGGGTACGTTTAGCTTGCTAAATGCTTTGCCTGTGTTCTGTACAAGTCCCAAGGCACAGAGAGCAGTGCATTCCCCCAACCGTAGCTGCCACTTGCAACTCACCTTGAAAAGAACTTCATTAAGAGATTTTGCAAAATAATTTCCAGAAATGTGATTTTTTTCATCATGTCTCCACAATCCACCAGTATAATTTATAACTGTCATTTTAAAGCTTTAATTTCCTGGTAGGGGTTGCATTGTTGCAAACTCTGGATAAGGGATTAAGAAAGGCTATATTTCTTAATGTGAATGCTTCAGCAGAGAGACGTTTGCTTTCCAGAGCTTTCCTCTATAAGCTGATCTTCCTCAATCCTGTGCTATCTAAAAGTTAATTTCCACACCCTCTCTCTCATGCTCATCCAGAGAAAGGTATAAAAGCTTAATGCTAGGAAATTATCTTTAGTGAATTTCCAAATAATTTAACTCTTGAATGCTTTGCTGTACCTGTAGTTTTCTTAAAATGGAAGGTTACAAATGTGAAAACACACACACACACACACACACACACACACACAAACACACACACACACACACACACACACATACACACAAAATACACCAACTCTATCTTTTGAGCTTTTTATGCCTAGCTTTCCTAATGAATTTCTTTGTTACATTTTACTGGAGATTCTAGAAATGTAATACACAATACTGTGCTATAAGTGAGCCTGCAGAAGCACAAGGAATTATAAGAGACTATGAGCCTTCATAACCAACCGCTTATATAACCATATGGTTGGTCATTAAGCAAAACAAAACAAAAACAAAAAATCAAAAACAAAAAAATCAAAAACAAAAGTTTAAAATTCTATGGAATGTATTATTAAAATAAAATGAAATTAAGATACCAGTCTAATAAAAAGATAACTAGAACATATCCAAGTGCTTAGAAATCAAAAATTCTAATTTTAAATATTCCACAAGCCTCAGAAAACTTGATAGCAGAAAGAAGTAAATGGAGTTCACTGAAAATAATGAACATAAAAGTGATTGAGACACATGAAGCTAAAATGCTGTATTTGAAATTTTCACTAGAGTTGGAACTTTATGAAAATGAAAAACAAACATGTCTAACATGACAGTTATATTTAGTAACTAGATACATACTAAATTTACTGCAAAACATACATATATTTTTAATGGGAAAACTAAATTTTAGAAAAATAAGACATCTATATTTCTTACACTGATCTAAAATTCATTTCCTATAAACAATTATTTTTACATACGTATATAAAATATGACTCATGTTAAGATAACTTCAATTTTTATTTCAAGGAGTTGGAAATAATATTATTTGCATAATCAAAGTGCCTTAAATAGTTTCCTATTGAAAAAAAACACATCAAAACATTATAAGACTTTTGTGTGAATTATATAAATCAAATTATCAAAAGAAAAACTATAGTTTACGTTGGAATCTTCGAAAAGATTCTGAAGATTTTATTTTGACACTTATTTTTTACATAAAATTATCTTTGATCAGTGCTGTGAAGTTGGCTCAGTGGTAGAGTGTTTGCCTTGCATGCATGAGGTCCTGCATTCGATTCCTCAGCACCACATAAGCAGAAAAAGCTGGAAGTGGTGCTATAGCTCAAGTGGTAGTGTGCTAGCCTTGAGCTAAAGAGCTGAGGGACAGCACCCAGGCCCAGAGTTCACCATGATGGACAAAAAAAAAAAAAATAACTTTGACTGTTGCAAGATAAATGCAATTACTTTACATGTTTTCTACCATTTGCCAAATAAATTTTACTGAGGATTAAAGGCAACAATTGCAACAATGCACTGTGGGAGAAATTTGGCCTTTGATGGTTAGCCTCAAGAAAAAAAAAGGGCATAAAATTCGAAGTTCTTACCAAGTCCTATAAATTTACTCTAATAGGAAGTTAATAAAAGAACTATGATTTTAAAATGCAATTATAAGAATGCCTTGGCTTTCACAGAGTATATTCTAAGTCACATCAATTTTCTCCTTTGTTTAAAAAAAGCCCAGTTTATTAAACTATAAAAATCTATTAGAAGGAGATTGTATTTTAATTAGATGAAGAAATCAGTTATAAAGATGCAGAAATTCTCGTGGTAATGAAATAATCTGATACAAAATGAAACAAATATAAAAGGGTCTCCTGATAGAAAAACTTAGTTGCGCAATAATTACATGAAAAGACAATACTCTTTCCAGGAAAATGTTAAATTTATGTATTTTTCCTTCTTGCTCTATGAAAAATTGCGATTGATAAAAGACATTATCAGCATTTCATGGATCAAAACTAACATAAATTAAAATTAAGGCAATTATTTAAATAAGACTTCTCACTATCTTATCATTAAACTTCCTCTCAGTTAATAATATAGATACATTTTGTAATGTCAGCCTTAATATGAAAGTGAGAAAAAATGTTAAAAAGCAATCATTCTTGGTTACATAAACTGAAAGAGAATCAATATTATTGAAGCAGCATTCCTCATAGATTATCAAAGTAAATGATCAGCAAGACACTCTAAGAAATGAGTCCATCCACTAATCTAGCTGTTATATGAAGTTTGACCATGGGTTTAAAGTTTCTTCATAGTTAACTGCCTCACAAATAAACACAATTCTCATAAAAGAACCCAAATAAATTAACCCGTAAAACAGTGTAGATTTTCTAAAATGATACTTAGATGAAGTAAATAACAGTTCTGACTCACAGAATTTTCAAGACTAGTTCTCTCCTTCCTGTCTCTAAATAGTTGTTATTTGATCATTACTAATAGTATGAATATTAGTCTTGCTTTTGTCTTCTCTGCAATTTGTACGAAAGTGTGCTAGTAGATTTTCTAAAAGAGCATGAAAAGGAAGGATAGACTATGATGGGAGTCACCATGTTCCTGAAAGACTAAAAGCTTCCATCAACGCCCTTAGCTGTAGATCGGAGGGGTAGAATCCAAAATTTGGAGGTGTGACATTTTACATGGCATGGAGACACATCATCTTTTTTTGCTGTTATTGTTGTGTATTCATGGATTACCCTCTCTGGAATTCCCCAAGAAGCAGGAATCCCTGCTGACGTTACCCAAATGGCAGCCCCAGAAGCTGTGCCTTTTCTAGCTATGGGAGTGCCCGTAACCACACTGCAGTGATTGATACGTCCTGCAACAATGCAACAAGGAACCTAGGCTTCATACCCAGCAACATATCAGAACCTCATTAAAAGAAAGCAAAACCAAATAAACAAAAATTAAAACTTTGTATAACTTTTATTGGGCATGGATCCCACTTGTAGCCTCTAGTAGCAGCTGCTAGCTCACTATGAACTCAGAACCACAAACGCAAACCCTCCAGGACCATGAGACTGCCAAGTATGTACATTCTGTGGATAGTTTTACCACTGTCCTGAATCCAAACTTAATTTACTCCTGAAAAGACCAAGGAATGTAAATGGGACATGAACTACAGAGAAGTGCATAAGACAACTGAGATAAGTTCCAGGAGAATGACAGAGGTGTTTATGAAGAACACATGACAGTTTGTATATTTTGTGCAATACACTCTCCTTTTCTATCACCCTGGGAAATATTTAATAAAGAAAAACTGCACTTCTATTACAGTAGGAAATGCTTCCTCTCCCCCAGTCTTATTGATGGACAGAACAGAAAATATGTGGGATTAGGTTATGTCAGGATATAATTGCAAAATATTGAAGAAAATATTCTCCTTTGCACAGACATTATTATTATTATTCAATGAAAGGCCAAAGATATTGACTTTTATTTTACTGTTTTTAATTCTAGGAAAGCTCTCCTATTCTTTAAGGTTCTTTCCCCCACTTCTTACACTAAAAAAAAATGATGGTCGTGATCATAAATAGTTCTTATTCTGGTATTTCAATTTTTAAGTTTTAAAAGTGAGGAAACAGGTCTGGGCATTTTAAGACATTCCTATTTCCTGTTTCTTTCATAGGAATTTAAAGCCAATACAACTTAATGCAATTTCTTTAATGCAATTAAAGGAGTTTGATATGTTTGCCTTTTTGGAGACAAAAAAAAACTATTGTAAATTGCATCATGCTTGAAGTTTGGCAAGATTTAACACAGAGTTTACCTTGCATGTTCAGCGACAGGTTGAACTTCTTTACCTTAACTTTTTAATAATAAATTGGGTCTCTTGCTTTATTTGATTTACCTTTTCTTTTAATAGTTGGGCTTTTGTATGAGATTGCTTATAAAGTATGAAATAAAGTAGAGGAAGAAAAACTAATTGTCATTTTTAAATTATTATTATTGTTGTTATGATTTTATTGGTCGTGGGGCTTGAACTTAGGACATGGGTGCTGTCTCTAAGCTTTTTCAGTCAAGACTAGTGACCTACCACCTTGAGCCACTGCCTACTTCCGGTTTTCTAGTGGTTAGTTGGAGAAAAGAGTCTCATAGACTTTCTTGCACAGGCTGGCTTTGAACTAAAATCCTCAGTCTTCAGCTTCTTAAGTAGCTAGGATTACAGGTGTGAGCCACCAGTGCCAGGTTTGAATTATTTGTTTAAATAACATATGAATGAATTTGTATCGCAATTTATTTTAACTAACCTACCATGTACAAAACAGAAAAGAATCAAACACAAACTTTTTTTCTGCTGCTTTCCTCCTTTTTTTTTTCTGGTCCTGGGTTTGAAGTCAGGGCCTGGACACTGTCCTTGAGCCTCTTGTGTTCAAGGATAATACTCTACCACAACCCCATTACCAGATTTGCTGAGTAGTTGAAAATAAGTGTCTCATGGACTTTCCTTCTTGGCTACCTTCAAACTTCAATCCTCAGCTGTCAGCCTCCAGAGTAGATAGGACTATAGGCATGAGCCACTGGTTCCTGGTTTTCCCTTTTTCTTTAAAATCCTGTAATTCTTTAAAAACTGTATGGTTTCCTGATCATTATCTGTCAAATTACCTCTCTCACATTTTCACCCCTCCCTCCTTATTGTTTGAAATGGACTAAGAATGGTCTCCTGCCTACCAAATTTATCTAGACTGTTATCAGAAATGAAGGAATGAGTTTCTATCCTGACATAACAAAACATAATTACAATATAATAGAGGGTGATTGGCAAATTCTGTACACTATTTTCTATAATTCAATAGTAAGATACAGGATTTATTTTAAAAGTCTAACCTCTGTCTAAACCACACATTCCAAACAGTTCAGCCTTGATCAAATGTATATATGCCTTATCAACAAAAAATAGTTTTCACAACTTATAAAATATAGTGTACTGCTAGGCACTGGTGGCTCATATCTATAATCATAGCTATAATCATAGCTGAGATGATAAGGATGTAATCTGAAGTCAGCCTCTATGAGGATTCTTAACTACAATTAGTCACCAAAAAGCCAGAATTGGGGCTGTGACTGAACTGGTAGAGAGCCAGCCTTGAGTGAAAATGCTAAGGGACAGCATCCAGGTTCTGAGTTCAAGCCCCAGTACTGACACACACAAAAAAACACATTTACCCCACAGACTCAAGACTTGATATTTGGCCAAACTATAAACTATATTTTTACTAAATTTCTCATTGTAATTTTGTTAGTTATTATTTACATTTTACTTGTTTATTTCCTATTACTTGCCTATAAAATGTTAGATTTGAGATATTTTTAATTTTTATTCCTGCATATTTATTGACTAGATTTCTTAATTTCAAACTACCTTTAGAATATTTGGTTTCTCCCAATGTTAGATGAGGCCCAACATACTTCAAAACTAAAAATCACAGAGACAGGCTGGGAAGGTGGCTCAGCGGTAGAGTGCTTGCCTTGCCTGCAGGAGGCCGTGGGTTCGATTCCTCAGCACTTCATAAGCAGAAAAAGTGTTGTGGCTCAACTGGTAGAGTGCTAGCCTTGAGCTGAAGAGCTGAGGGACAGTGCCCAGGCCCAGAGTTCAAGCCCCATGACCAACAAAAAAAAAAAAATCACAGAGACATTCTCTCTTCCAAACTCTCTCTACTTGTACACCCTTCTCATTACTTTAGAAACTAACAATGGTTCTTCTAAGTTGCCCATAGTCTAAGAATAATTTGTTGTGCAGGATTAGAAAATATTCAGACTGAATTATACTGTCCATAAATTGAGATCTGCCATTTAAAAAATTGTATCTGTTATCAAATGTGTACTTGTACATGGATAATGAATGCCTGTATCTTTACTATTTAGAAACAAAGGCAAGAAAGACAAAATATTAAAAGTAAAAAATTAGTAAGAATAATATAATAATTTGTTATATTAATAATAATAAATTAATGAAATAAAAAACATGTCTTAGACAAGTTAACACAATAGAATTAGCTAATTGAGAAATGTTACAATATTGACAAACTTCTAGGAATATCAGCCAAAAAAAGACATGGAACCAAATAACTGCTATTTCATGTGATAAATATATATATGATTATGAATGCCAAATTTTCCAGCAAATATAAAACCTTAATAAAAATTTAAAAATAATGACTATAAAATATTCATGTTTGTACACAAAAATTTCAAAGCCATCTCAAATGGATTTAAAGATCTTAATTGTCACAGAACTATTCAATAATTAAGAAGACTCTATGCAATAGGAATAATAATGTTTTTAAATATTTAATGAAGGAATTATATCAATTATATCAAAATTTTGAAATTTTTTCTGACCCTAAATAGCTACTAAATACATGTTAACCAGATTCACATATCAGAAAGGTTTCCTGATCACAACCTTGACAGAAGTGGTTTGAATGGAATATTATAAACAAAAGTGACTCATGATGATACCTATGAATATTTTTAAATCGTGAACCTGGCATATTTAAAAGCCATTCATAAATAATAAATAAAAACTTTCTAAAACTCCAATCTAAATATTCTTGAGTCAATAAAGGAAGTGCATGTACAAAGCAAGGGAACATTATAACTTCATAGGAAAATATTGAGTCCCAGGCGCCTTCTGTCCCCTATTCTGTTACTGAAGATCTAACCTATTCAATAAGACAAGAAAAAAATAATGGGATACATAAGCCTTAAGACAAAAAGGAGCAACCTCTTAATTCTAGATAGGTAAGTAAGTAGATGGATAGGTAGGTAGATAGATAGATAGATAGATAGATAGATAGATAGATAGATAGATAGATAGATAGATAGATAGATAGATTGATAGATTGATAGATAGATAGATAGATATAGTGGCATAATCAATTGGAAAGCAATCAATTTACATAATTAATTCATACCTTAAGACAATTTTGAATTGAGGTGAATGAAAAATAAAATGCAAGTAAATAAAAATCATGAAAGAACTAGCAGAGAATATGAAGTAATCTCAAAGTCAGAAATGTCTTCCTAAGTATGTTATCCAACTGAAAATACATAAGAGAAAAGGCTAGATAACACATATACACTCTTACAGACAGACACAACTTTCACAACCAAAGCCTCTATAGTAAATTAGAAACAAAGTCTGAAACTTGTCCATCATCTATTGGTTACAAAGATTTCTTTCAGTATTCCGAAGTTGAATGAGTTGATACTCCAAACTGTATGAGATATCTAAGTAAAAACATATTAATCTACATTTTACCTGGCATAATTTGTTTAATCACAAAATTAAAGATGATGTGTTTTCCATTTATATCAAAGACGCCGTGACAATGTTTTATTTATTTATTTATTTATTTTATTTTATTTGTGAACATACTGTACAGAGGGGTTACAATTACATGGGCAGGATAATGCGTACATTTCTTACCAAGCATTGCAGCCTCCTCCTTTGTTTACCCTTCACATCCCTTCCCAGCCTCCCCCTGCCCAGTCCCAATCCTTCTCCTCCCCCCCCCCCCCCGACGTTGTGAAGCTCGTTTTGGACATGACAACTTGTACTTCTCATTGTTGCAACAGGTCCACCTGTATCCTTAAACGACTTGTTTTTCCCCATCTCCTCCACAAGTTATACTGACATCAAATATAGTGAAAGCAGGGGTTATACTGTGGGGGAGGGACATACAAAGCAACAAAGAAATAATCTTATAAATGCGTTAGAAACACATGCATGAAAGAAAAAAACATTAAAATACATATCTAAGGGTTCATTTTCCTAGCATCACATTATCTGACCTTTTCCGCTTGACTCATACATATACTAGATATTGCAAATAAGGGAAATCATGGAACCTATGTTTCTTTGGGCCTGGCTTACTTCGCTTAATATAATTTTTTCCAAGTCTTTCCATTTCCTAACAAATGGGGCAATGTCATTCTTTCTGATGGAGGCATAGAATTCCATTGTGTATATATACCACATTTTCTTGATCCATTCATCTACTGAGGGGCAACTGGGTTGGTTCCATATCTTAGCTATGGTAAATAATGCTGCAATAAACATAGTTGTGCTGGTAGCTTTAGTGTGGTCTTGTTTGTAAACATTTGGGTAAATGCCCAAAAGTGGGATTGCTGGGTCATAGGGGAGTTCTATGTGGAGTCTTTTGAGGAACCTCCATACTGCTTTCCAAAGTGGTTGAACAAGTTTACATTCCCACCAACAATGAAGTAAGGTTCCCTTCTGTCCACATCCTCTCCAGCATCTGTTGTTAGAGTTCTTGATTTTTGCCATTTTAACTGGAGTGAGGTGGTATCTCAATGTTGTTTTGATTTGCATTTCTTTTATGGCTAGGGAGGTTGAGCATTTCTTCATGTGTCTATTGGCCATCCTTCTTTCTTCTTCAGAGAAGTTTCTCTTTAAGTCTTTTGCCCACTTGTTTATTGGGCAGTTGTTTCTTTGAGGATTTGTTGTTGGGGGATTTAATTTTTTGAGTTCCAAGTATATTTTAGATATGAGACCCTTGTCCATTGTATGGCTAGTAAAGATCTTCTCCCAATCCGTGGGCTTTCTATTGATCTTACTAGCTATGTCCTTTGCCCTGCAGAAGCTCTGCAACTTTATGCAATCCCATTTGTCCAACCTTTCTTTGATTTATTGTGTTTCCGGGTCTCTATTCAGAAAATTTCAGCCTGAGCCAAGGAGACCTAGGGTTTCTCCTATTCCATCCTGTAATGTTTTCAGAGTGTCTGTTTTGACTTTGAGGTCTTTGATCCATTTGGAGTTGATTCTGGTGCAGGGTGATATATAAGGATCTAGCTTTAGTTTTCTACAAGTAGTTAACCAATTTTGCCAGCACCATTTACTGAAGAGGCTGTCTTTCTTCCATTCTATTGTTTTAGCTCCCTTATCGAAGATTAGATGGCTATCGGTCTGTAGGTTCATTTCTGGGTTTTCAATTCTATTCCATTGGTCCTGAGGTATGTTCTTGTGCTGTTTTGATTACTATGGCTTTATAGTAGAGTTTGAAATTTGGTATTGATATTCCTCCAGCAGTGTTCTTTCCGTTGAGGAGCATTTTTGCTATTCGGGGTCTTTTATTGTTCCATATGAATTTTTGGATTGCCTCTTCTATTTCCTTGAAGAATGAGGTTGGAATTTTGATAGGTATCGCGTTGAATTTGTAGATAGCCTTGGGAAGTCTTGCCATTTTCACGATGTTAATCTTTCCAATCCAGGAGCATGGGAGGTTTTGCCACTTTCTAAGTTCTGTGTTGATTTCCTTTTTCAAGATTTTAAAGTTTTCATCATAGAGGTCATAGAGGTCCTTCACTTCTTTGGTTAAGTTAATTCCTAGGTATTTTATTTTTTGTGGGGCTATTACAAATGGAGTTGCTTTCCTAATTTCAGCCACACTTTTCTCATTGTTGGCATACAGAAAAGCCATTGATTTTGGGGGGTTAATTTTATACCCTGCTACTTTGCCAAAGTTTTGAATCAGCTTGAGTAATTTGGGAGTGGAGTCTATGGGATTCTTTAAATACAAGATCATGTCGTCTGCAAAGAGGGAGAGTTTTATTTCTTCTTTCCCTATTTGGATCCCCTTTATATCTGCATCTTGTGTGACAATGTTTTTAAGCATGAATGATAACAGAAAAAATGGATCTGGAGTGTCACATTTAGTTGAGGCAAACTAAAATGAATCTGCACAAACAAGTTAGATGGCCTGATTGTCATTCATATCTTAAACCATTCATGCTGACATTTGCTATGCTTTCATAGAGTGAACTGAATAAACAATATATCTCACACTTGAATTGCAATGATTACTGAATGAAAGACTTAAGCGTATTAGATTTTATATTTTGGCATGCCCATTACCAGAACCTCAGTATTCAGCCTCAATTATTTTAACTCCTTTCAGGCCTGTTCATCAGTAGCAGATGAGCCCGGGATGATACTATATTATATGAAAGGAAAGCCTGTTCTGTGTAGGTGAAAAATGAACTAGCACATTCTTTGACTCATAACCAAACCATTGCTGGTAAAATTGAGAGTTTGAAAAGAATAAACACTAGCTATGTATGGGGAACGCTGCAGGATTTCCCAGTTCTTGGCAAGGTTTGGGGAGTTTCTGCAAAAGATGGCGGCTTAGCATTCACAGACCCGCCTTGTGAGCATGGTATTTGCACTGGGGCTGGTTTCGGTAGCTGCCCCATCACCACCTGATCAATGGTACCAAGGCCATGACTCTCCTCTTGGTAAGGATAAAAGACAGGAAACTCCTGAAGGCTTCCCTTTTGCTCTTCTCCGCAGTGATCAGGGAACATCAGCGACAAAGAGCTCCTTCCTGTGTTATTCTTCTTGCCTGGTGTAAAGAAGGTTTGTAAAGGAAAGCCCCTGGTGTAAGCTGATGGAAAAATGGTTCTAAAGGATTGAAACACCTCTAATGATCTGACCCCAAGAAGGTTTCTTCTTGGTGGCTGATCTATAGCAGTAGGATCAGGATACTCAACCCCCTAAACAAAATACAAATAAGTAAATAAAAACAATAATAATCATAAAACAATGCTTTACTACAATAAGTTAATACAAATAACGAATGGGGAACTTACTAGATTAATACATACGTGTGTACACATACAATGCATCAACTTGAACTAGAGAAAATATGCATAATGTCTTTGGCTATTAGAGGATATCAAGCTAGGTTAATGGGTCCTAAGAATAAAAAGAAAAGGAAAGTAGAATCAAAATATAGGTAACAGGAATAGGCTGATGAACATTTGAAAACACTCTCCAACTTGTCGATTTATTGCCCACAGCATGCAGACTTTTCCTGCTACATCAGGAAGTTGTTCAATGCCAGTTCTTATTCTCCCCACAAGGAAACTTAGTCTGACTGTCATCATAATAATCTCTTTGGATCAGTGAATCATTAACAGCTTAATCCACCAAAGCATTGCTGTTATTTCCAGGCCAAGGTTGGTAAAAAAGACAAATGTCTGAGTCTTAGTCTGGGGCCCACTGTGCAGTCTTCTAATGCCCTTACAAGATTCTAAAGATTATACATAAATCTAAAGATTACACATCAATCCTTGCCCCACGTGGCACCTTCTGTCCATCTGCTCTGCTCTCTGGAGTAGTGTGAAGCCAGAATGCAGCCCACTCTGCTTAGCCTGGCTCCGTCTCCACCAGCTATGAGCAGCTCAGTGTAAGTATATCTGCATTGGCAACATGAGGACACAGGAGAGTTCACAGGAATGACCTCAAGGAGATGTACTTTCAAAATTCACCAAATACAGATTTCAACTCAGTGCTGCTTAACTAAAACTCAAAAATTTTAAGAAGAAAATTACTAGTTGCTGGTAATCCTGAGCACGATTGGAAGATACATGTCCTTCTATCAACATGCACACCACACACCAGCATTGTTAAATGGTTCCCATTTGAAATGGAGTCCTATGGATTACATTTTACAAAGCAGGAAATTTCCTCACTGTGATTCTGAGATCCTATAAAAATACAACATTATGATCTTCACGAAGGATTGCCTTAGCCGTTATTGTACTATAAACTTTCCATTTGCTACCTTAAGCTAATTTGCAAGATTATTAAGTGCTTAAAGAGGATTTATTTGGGATGTCAGTTATCTAACTGTGTTTCAAGGACTGAATTTGATTACTGAGATCTTAGAATATGGATTGAAGCACTGTGTAACTTTTGAATGTTTTTCCCTCTCTACTACTGTATACTACCTGTATACACCATATGTCCTAAACTAATAGGTCAGGGTATAAATCTCCTCATTTTTTCCACTGTTGAGCTAAAAAAGAATCCTGCAAAGACATTATAGTCAATGTATCCTGCAAGTTTTCCTGCAACCTGTCAAACAACTTTCCCTAATTCCTTATATCCATCACTTTACAAATGCCCTATGTATTTTAAGATTTCTAGAACACACTCAGGTAGTGATTTTATCTGGTGTACATTTGGGCCAATTAGCAATAATTAATATCATTAAAAATAATCAAGAAGAATTAAAGCGCTTTCTTTTGAGATCTGCCTGTGTGGGGGTTTAAAAAGGAGGATTTTAAGGTGCAAGTTTTTGATAAAAGGAAGGTGTTTTACTTCTTTCAGTTCCATAAACTATAGGAAGAGAATCATTATTTTTTATCTGATGCTTTATTGCCCTTTTGCTGTTTGTGGTTATTATTTTTAATCATCTCAAGTGTCTTATAATAGGGCTTTTATTTCAACATAGCAAGAATTCAATTTTATTGTAGTTGGGCCCAGATCAGACACACTTCCAGTGGCTATAAAACTCTGATTCAGTGAAGATATGCAGTTTTGTACAGGTTCCTCCAACCAGTGAGGTAAAAGCACTTGGAATACCTTGCTGTATATTTCATAGCAGTTCTCACTTAGTTTTCTTCTTTGTGATTGCAGAATTATCACACATCTTTTTTTTTCTTTTAGTATTGTCTCACTTCGTACATGCAAAAACAAGAGAAATGAAGAGGGAAAAAAATCATTTCAAACACAAAAAGAACCACTTAGATCGCATCACCCCTTGCTACTCTTTTCCTTGCTGAACTTTTCTTTCCATGGCAATCGCCTCTGCGGTAAGTGTGCAGCTGGGCGACCTCGCTGGTTCTGCTCCTGTCCTCCAACATTAATTAGTTTTTGCTTTGCAACTGGCCCTTGCTGCCCAGGATCCCAGCAGCTCATCACATCACGAGGGAACTGGTGTTAGCTTAGAGACTTTATATTACACAGCTAATTGTACAATTAGCTGAAGGTCAGGTGGGCACAGAAGCCCCCTGCCACCTCCCACAGAAGACAGAAGATAAATCGCAGCTGGATCAAGACTTCTCACTAGCCACCACACGCAGAAGGCACGACACACTGTAAAGTGCAGAGAAAAACCAGCTGGGCTTACAATTCCCTCCCGACAATTGCTGCTAACCGCAGCAGCCAGGGATTGTAGAAGGGCAAATACTCACTGAACATTCAGGGAGGGGGATTCAGTGAAACACAAAAATGTTAGGGGAGGAATAGGAGGAGGGTAGAATCTAGTAGATGCCAGCACTGTCGATGGGGTAAGGTAGATGGCTCCATTTGCCTCCATTTTTTCAACTATATATGCAATGATGAAATGATGGTTCAGAAGACCCTTGAATCCAAGAGAATAGCTCTTTAGATATCTGCACCTAAACATGTCTATAAACACTTAACCAAGTACATATACACACATTAAAAGGATAACATCCCACATAAAGTGAATTCACCTAAATGGTGAGATAGAATGCTGACTTCAAATTAATTTCTAAAGTAATATACAAGAACTCTAAGATTGTTTGTTACCTACTGTACTTCTGTCAACTATGTCTAGTTCATGGAGACAGAATTGCCTAATTCTAATACAGATCAGGAAAGTCAACAATGTACTTTAGTTCATCTATTTTATAGTCACAAACATTGTCAGCATATTTGTATGTACCATACTGGGGACAGGGAACATGTGAATATGAGAAAATAGACTGGAACATTCAGATACTTTTAATAAAAGCAGCACTAATAACTTAGGGGCAATGATACCTTCTTGGCATCTGATATGTCTTCCTAGGAAGGTACTATGTATAGTTACTGCCATGATTCGAGAATAGAAGTTTTTCTTAATAACAAACTGATTTTAATAGAATATTTGTGGGGAAGACATTCAGAGAGAGAGGTTTGTAAGAAAGTTCAGAATTATATACAGGCAGAAACAACTTGACTGATGCAATGTGGGGAGATGGGGTTACCCAGTAATTACAGACTACGCCTACAGCAATTGCCTAGTAGTGGGGCTCAGTCCTAGAAAGGATACAGTTGGTCCACACTACATCCTTCTTCATGTTTTTTCCTGCTGTCCAGGTTTGTAATGACATGTTAACTTTTCCTCCATACCATCTAGAGAAATGGTTAAAACTTCAATAGACCAAGGTACGATTTCAGTTTAATTCTGCCATTTCTATTCTTGACCTCATAGAAAGTTTTTGTCCTTGTAGGACTTTTGTATTCCTAAACCTAAGAATGAAACATGCAGGTCAAAACCCAGAGCTCAGTGCCCCATTCTGTACAGCTACTTATTCTACAGGAACAAGCCAATGATGTCAAGAGCCCTTTAGTTGTCCCAGGCTCGAAACTCACCTCCATGCAATGAAATCCAAACACTATTCCTAGAATAGTGTGGTTGATCATCAATTGTAGTATGAATGAACTCTCCTTTTTTGCCTTAAAGGCCAGCTGGAAAATAATATGCAATGGTCTTTGTTCCAAGTCTGAGAAAATAATAATTGTGGTTATTAATAAGAAGAGGGACAGCTGGGTGCTGGTGGCTCACGCCTGTCATCTCAGGAGGCTGAGATCTGAGGATTGAGCATCAAAACCAGCCCAGGCAGGAAAGTCTATGAGACTCATGTCCAGTTAACCTCCAGAAAACTGGAAGTGGTGCTGTAGTTCAAGTGGTAGAGTGCTAGCCTTGAGCTGAAGAGCTGAGGGACAGCACCCAGGCCCAGAGTTCAAGCCAGAAGAAGAAGAAGGAGGAGGAGGAGGAGAAGGAAGAGAAGGAGGAGGAGGAGGAGGAGAAGAAGGAGGAGAAGGAGGAGGAGGAGGAGAAGAAGAAGGAGGAGAAGGAGGAGGAGGAGGAGAAGAAGAAGGAGGAGAAGGAGGAGGAGGAGAAGAAGGAGGAGAAGGAGGAGCAGGAGGAGGAGGAGGAGGAGGAGAAGGAGGAGCAGGAGGAGGAGGAGGAGGAGGAGGAGGAGGGAGGAGGAGGAGGAGGAGGAGGAGGAGGAGAAGAAGAAGAAGAAGAAGAAGAAGAAGAAGAAGAAGAAGAAGAAGAAGAAGAAGAAGAAGAAGAAGAAGAAGAAGAAGAAGGGGGAGGGGGGAGGGGGAGGGGGGAGGAGGAGGAGGAGGAGGGGGAGGAGGAGGAGGAGGAGGAGGAGGAGGGGGAGGAGGAGGAGGAGGAGGAGGAGGAGAAGAAGAGCTAATTCTGTGTTGGTTGTTCCATAGATGGGGAGGACCCAAAGTCAAACTCTCCCTTACCTCTCTATCTCTTAAAGAGATGAATTCATAAGTCAGAGTTTATGCCTAGCTTTTCTGTACTAAGTGGTTAAAAAAAACAAGACCCCACACATCTGTCCTCATAGTGTAGCTTTCACAGTTCTTCTGGAAACATCTCCCAAGAACATCTGTTGCTTCCAGCCCATGCCAGAGCTCTGTCAGGTGGAGAAGTGACACTACTGCCAGTCACCACAAGCTTGTGAACATCTGAAATGACACTTCAGGGATAGCTCCAGCTCATGGTACCAGAGCACACATTTCACTGGTAACAGAAATGATGGAACCAGCTACAAAATGAAAGCATTCATATAATGAAGGGTAAGAAAGGCTTGGGACCCTTGGAAAGGGAATGTGGCTAAATGTGTGAGTCTCTTGGTGACTATGGTGTTAATTGATTTTTTTGCCATAGAAGTGGTTTAAAAAAATCTGAGAGTAAAAGCTGTTTAAAATAACAAGTGAAGTCAGCAACAAGTATGTTCCAGTATATTACCAAATATTACAACGAATAGCACATTTTGATCAGCCATATAGATTTTATCCTCAAGGAGATAAGGGCAGAGAATAAAACCTTCAGTAAGAACTGGAGCAAAATTTTTAAAAAATATATTAGTTTTGACAAATGCTAAACTTAACGTTAGGAAGGAAACCACTAGCAAAGAATTACCTAGCAATTCTGCCCCAGTGGTACTCACATATGCATTTTAGAAATCCTGTACTTTTATTTCATATACTTCAGTTGGCACATATAATCCAAGCTAGTTCTATTACAAAGGGCAGGAATGATATTTCTTACCACATTACAAATGGAAAGTGTTAGAAATTTATTTTTTTTGAGACAGGAGCTCTAAAGAAACAATCTAAGAAATAGAGATCTCAAAGTAAGTCGGATGATTTTACTCCACATGCCCCTCTCTGACAGTATTTATTTTTATCGTGGCACTGTGGTAGCCACAGTGGGTTCCCCATGGACCTTCTCACACTTTTTCTGCACACGAGGCCTCCCAGGGGATAATGTGCTGGCCCAAATCATGGGCATTTCATGATAACTCAGGCTGCCTTAGAAGCAGATTTCATGGGTATCAAATTGAGGGAGAGACCCACTTCCACGATGATTTTTGCATCAAATGAACTACTGTCTCCATGACTGGTGCAAATGGCTGAGCCCTGACTCCAAATGGACCACACCAAGTTTGCTATCAGCCACCAGGGAACATTCTGCAGCAATGAGCCCCATTTGTTCTCTGACTTCCATGTTCTAAGTACCTCCCACAGGTAAGGTCCACTGGCCCCAAACAATACCACTGTTATCACATCCAGCTGAAGTCTTTGACAGACACCATCATGTCCAGATCTGCCTCCTGGAATGCAGCTTATCTGAATACAGATACCTATGAATTTAAAGGTTTGCTACCTGTCCCTCACAAAAGAAAAAAAATCCCACCGGCATGTTGGAGACAGCATGCTTGCAACCTTGCAACCAACTCTCCACTTGTATAGACTTGAAATACGATGCATAGAATAGAAATACAATGAATAGAATAGAATAGAACGGGTTTGAAATCCTGCTGAAGTCGACTTGCCTTACTGCCTGCCCCCCTCTGAGCAAGGGCTGTCAGCCATCTCCTGTGGTCAATTCCAAGCCTATCTTTTAATGACTTGAGCTTTATGAATATGATCAGAACAGAGGTGAAGGGAAAACAAACATGAAAAACATGCCGCCACACCTAGTTTGCTGGAAAGAAGTGCAAAAGGAATTCCTCTTGTAGAGGAGTTAGGATTGGACAGGCATGCCTGCTTAAACAGCTGAAAAGAGAATTCTCAAGAAGGCACTGCAGTGGACCTGCCTAATGTGGAGTCCGCCTTTAGAAGAGGTTAGCTCTGCCAGGTGTTCAAAGCAACTTGTATAACCTGACTTCAAAGATCTAATTACATCAGTGGTCCAAAGGCAAAATGACAACAGCTGTGGTTGAAATCTCTTAATTGGACTTCATGATATGGTAAGTAAGTGAGCCTCAAAAGTAGACTGAGAATTCGGGGACTACAGTATGCTTGTATAATGTTTACGGACAGCCACGGCGTACTTGGACAGCATCATTGGCTGAAGTTCCACGTCTTGTGTTGTTTGAACTTGCTAAGACCTGTGTCTCACCATCCCAGCTGCTGCCTTTGGTAGCGGCTTAGCTCTTTGTACCAAGGCATGTGTCACTTTGCTGCCTACAGAATGAAGTCTAGGCATGATTAGGTCTGAATATAATTTGATCTATCAACACCTGAGAAATCCTTGCAAGGGGCAGGCTACTTCCTTGCTCACCTCCTGTGGGATGCACACTATGAAAAGCACCAGCATGGGTTGAGATGGGAAGGCATTGTGTAAATACACATGCACGTGCTCAGCACTGGCTCTTCCGGTGAGGTCGGGACCAATTGCCTCTTTGGCCGACTTGAGTGCAGTAATCACTGAAGTTAAAGGTTATCTTCTTTAAATGCTGTTTCCCCTCTAATGGTGGTGATGACAATCTCACTCTTCTACAGCTACGTGTACAATGACCCCACATTTGTTATGTGCTTAAAATAATGCAGCTGATCTCTGACTAAAACATTGCTGTTTTCAAGAGAGGAAAAAGAACCATTATTGCATTGAATATGCAAAGACCCTGGACAAAACTTATGAAGGACAGCAGGTAAAATCAAGTTTTCTTTTGAATAATAAATTTCTACTTTGTTTGATTTAAAGACATCTCAAGTTAAATATGTTAACAGGTAGTTGTCTTCCTGACAATTCCAAATAAAGAGCTGAGTCTATAACCCTACTAAGAAGCAGGTTACACCTCTTTAAACACAAATAACGAGAAATGCGTTTTCCCTATATTGTGGAAAACTTCGTGTTTAACATTTGTACATCTGCCCACATCTTTAACAAAAACATATTCTGGAAAACCCAACAATTCTCTTACCTGTGATTTGGTGACTATAAAATGATGAAGTTGGAATAAGGCATATAAATAGATCTTAGGATTTCTCCTACTCAACTTTCACTGTACCATATCGTGGCTAGAAATTCGGATTTTTCTGTTTCTGTGTACAATTACATGGTGAGGTCTGACGCTATTGTGGAAAGTGTGACTTGCAGCAATCATTGTACCCACAAGGTGACTGTCGACCCTTACAAGCATCCTTGGCAAAGAACCAAGCTTACTAACCCTAAGCAACTCAACAGAGCCACTTCCTGAGCCTACCAGAGACCTCTCTTTGGATGTGACTTCTATTAACCTATGCTTCTCTCCTAGAAGAAGCTGAAGAGAGGGGTTAGGTCTAGCTTAGTCCTCTCCTGAGAGTCCTCTAACCACCACCTATCCTGATCTCTCCAGCAGCCTTCCAACCTGACCCCTGCAGTATTATACTTACTACACTGCTGTCCTGTAACTGTTCCATCTTCTATGCATGTTTTCTGAACTCTGGGCTCCCAGAGGCAGAGAACTTCCCATGGATCCTAACACTGGATTACACCTTGCTATTGCTTGGGCTAATTATGGCCACTCCACAAATGTCAGCTGGTTACCCGACTTATCCTCTTGCAGTGTGGGAATATCCTCTCTGTCCATGCCTCACACAGCTGAATGGAACACCTAGGTAAAAATTTCCCCAGGGCCTCTGCATGTAAAGGCACATGAGAATCACTTTGGTCATAATGAAGGAAAACATCAACCAACCAGCTCAGGCCAGCTTGCTCCTCACAAGCCTGTAGCCATCTCCCAGTGAAAGGTCTTGGAGCCTGCCATAACCCAGACCAGCCATCCCACAAGCCACCAAACTGTGGCTACCACCCCACGTGAGGTCTGGGTTGTGTCAAACAAGCCAATTGCCAAAAGGGAGGAGAAAAAGGTGAGGAAAGACAATACAAAACAGGGGATCCCTGGCCACACTGCAGCCAGTCTCTTGAGTGGCCATTACTTTCTCCTGGCTAAATAAACTCTTTCCAACTGTGCTCCTTGTTCCTGGGTTTATTTCTAGACTGCCAGAGAACAAGAACTCATCACTCTGGTGCATCAAAATAAACCTGAAAACTCATATTACAGAGTGGGTGGGTTTCAAAATCTGCTGGTAAATATGAGTTAGCTGGGGAAGTCATTTAAGTATTTGATCATTTAAAGTGAATATTCTCTCTCTCTTTTTCTCCTTCTCCTCTTTTTCTTTTGCGTACTCCTCAGCTCCTCCCCTCCCTCAGTACTGGTCACACTTTAGAAGATGCACTTTCATTCCCCATCACCCCAACCTCAAAACATGAATGAAATGTGGAATTGAGGCATACGGGCTGTCTGGCACATTGGCTCTGTCATTATTTACCCTGGTTATCAACTAGAGACTCTAAAGTGCACTCGACTTTTGAGCTATAAATCATAAGATGGAATAATATCAAAGCTGAAGGAGAACAACGAATTGAGATCTATCTTGCAGAAGAGTACAAACCAATAATACATGTCGTCTCCAGAGTACTGGAATGAGATTTGCGACAGGAGGCTCTTGACAACCTTATGACAAAGCAATTTCCACCTAACCTGAGGTCTCCACGCGGTAGGACTTGAGGTTTATTTCATTTACATCCAGGTCAAACATCCCATTGATCTTTAACTGGCTATCTTATTGTTTTTTCAATTTAAAAAAAAAAAGAAAAAGATTCAATTTAAGGGAATTGGTTTCTACAGACAAGCCACTCTGACCACACATAGATACAGTTTTGACCCTGTGGTCACACGCACCTCACACACTAGTGACAGATTGTAGCCATCACAGAAAAGATCACCAAAGAGGAGACACTGGAAGGGAACAATAGTAAGAGGTGACAAAGAGCTATCAAGGCTTTCTTCATTTCACTGCAGAAAAGATCCATCTGTTCATTTTCTGGGGTTGGAGAAAAATAGATTTTCACAAGCCATTATTCATTTGTACTTAAGCATGGACTAAGTTATAAATTAGCACAAAGCTTCCGAGTACATGGCAGACTCTGGCTTAGGGTAGAGCAGATACAGAAGTATCTCCAGAATGGCTCTTCTCAACACTTAAACTGCTCAGAATTCTATGAAGCCATCCAGCTGGAGGGAAGGGTCCTGGGTTTCACAAACTTGTGCTTATAGCAAGTTCAATCAATATATTTGTTGTTCCATAGAAAATGCCCTACAGTTATTCTGCATGTATGGAAATATCACAATGAAACCTCCCTTGTACAACAAATATACTTGTAAAAGAACTGAGTTGGGTGTTGTTGAGAAGGACCAAGAACACATGGTATAGTATAGAACAGAAGGCAAGAACAGAAGAGGCAAAGACCCTCTAGAAGTAGCTCCAGCTGTTCCCCAGGAAAACAATAAACTTCCCATCAGCATCTGGAGTGGGAAAATAAAAGAAGAGCCCACAAAGACTGGTACTTAACTTTCCCTCTTAAGAACAGATGTGTGAATTCAAGTACTTATGAGCAGGTGACTGTGGAGTTCTGACACACACACAAGCCAGAGTTTCAATTCAATCCATGCAAAGGTTGTCATAAGCAATGATGTACATCATACCATAAAATATAATGCTTGTTCTGTGTGTGTGTGTGTGTGTGTGTGTGTGTGTGTGTGTGTGTGTGTGTGTGTGTGTTGGTGGTGGTGGTTCTTGCACTTGAACTCGGGGACTGGGTGCTGTCCCTAAGCTCTTTTGTTCAAAGCTAGAGTACTACCACTTGAGCCACAGCTCTATTTCTGGCTTTTTTGGGGGTGGCTAACTGTAGATAAGAGTCTCGTGGACTTAACTTCCTCTAGCTGGCTTTGAATGGCAATTCTCAGATCTCAGTCTCCCGAGCAGCTCAGATTACAGGTGTTTGCCACCAGCACCTGACTTGTGTGCTTAACTTTTAAGTTGCTGTGATAGGATAGAAATGGAATATTCTTTGAAGAAGGAAGACAGGCTACTGACACTTCAAGAGCTTCCTAGCTCTTCAGAGTCTCGTTGAACTATTACATTCTTTGAAGTGGGAGAAATTAAGGCACCAGCCCAATGACAGAAGAAAGGTCTGCTAGAAACAGAGGGAGCAGTGGGAGCTGCAGAGCTGCTGGAAATAAGAAAGATGGACAGCAAAGGAGCACAAGTGTGCTCTCTCTCTCTCTCTCTCTGTGGGATTTTATTCCTTCTATAGTCACTGTATAATTCAGGAGACCTTTCTGATTTGCTAATCTAAGAAAATGCCTCTGGCCCCGCACATCCTTCACTTCTGGTTAATTCCAGTTATCAGTCATTCCCTTCTCAGTTCAATCAACACATAGTCATTGAATAGCTCTCATCTGCATGGGACTACGAAAGCACCATGCAAGGGAGAAATGAAATGACAAGGTGCAACACTCCTCAGTGAATTCTCATAATAACAAGAATGCCCTCCTGCCACTCACATCCCAGAACCAGAGATGTCCCTGGTTGAATAGCTGCTGCAGACCATACATGTGAGGATATCAAATCCTTCCAGATGGAGACGGCTAGGTAGGGTCACTTCTATGCCACGTGGGGATCTTCACAATAAATTTTTCATTTCACACAAATTGTCTAAGGACCATGTGCAGAAATGACCAGAGCAGTTATTGATTACTAGCTAATAACCAACAAGGCACTTTGCTACCGTTAATAAAGAGTTTAAACACAAAGCTGCCATGAACCGAATTTCTTGATAATCATTTCATTAAGTGCTTCCTAAATGTACTATAAGTATAAATACTCTGCTAGGCAGTGGTAAAATTTTAAGGTATTTGAAGTGTTTTGATTTAAAATGTACATTAAATTAAAGTTAAATCTACTATTATTCCTTTTATCCATATCTAAATACACCATATCTAAATACAGCCAAAGAAAGATAGAGAAAGGGAGAGAGAGAGAGAGGAAAGGAAAGGAAAGGAAAGGAAAGGAAAGGAAAGGAAAGGATAGAATTATCTGCTGGTGGTGTTATACCTTTTTCTTTCTCTTTTTTTTGTAGTTAACACCTTGCAGCTTCTGGAACAAATCTAATGATTTTCCATAATTATTTAGCTTTTCTTGTTTGCTTACAATTAAAATAGTTGCATCTGTGACACATAAAGGAAAAAGCTTTTTTGGAGAGAATGTTTCCAAGGAGGTTTTATCCTAGGATATCATTTTCCTACCAGAAAGTTCCCAGCTGCAAGCACTTTATGAAGGCAATATTGGACTGCAAGCAGGGGTGTAGATAGGGTTAAAAAAAAAAACAACAGGTTTAGTTATAAGAAATAATCACCTCCCACCTGCACGTACTTACTCACAGGGACCCAACATATACCCATACCAAAACAAAGGGAAAGGGAGTGACAACAGGAGAGAGGGGCTGGGCAAGAGAACTTACGATCTATCACTTAGAAATGAGGGAATGTTGTCTAAATATTTGCTCACCTATCTTCTGAAGAGAGATCTTGAGAAAGGGAATGAGGGTGGAGCTTATCCAGTAAAACTGTAATGAATCAATGCATTGAACTGACCCACCATGGAGAAATTCTCTTTCTACTAAGGCGCTCTTGAGGGAAATTGAGTAAGAGGAAAGCCTCCAACAAGTCTAGCCTCTGATTCTCTGAGGTTAAGAAAACACCCACCTACACTCCTTCACTCTTTGAGTTAAGGAGAGAATCAGAAAGGACATAGTTTCCCATCCCTTAGCCACCCACCTGACTCACCATCTGACTCACCCACCCATGAGACTACTGGTGACCTTCCTTTCACCTTGACTGATGATTTCTTTCTGCTTATCCTCATGCTGAAAGACTAAGCCACAACTGGATGGGGACCAGAAGGGAGCACGGTACAGGAAGTAGGAATTTAACTTAGCTGAATGCTTTGGTGACTCATGAATTTTATTGTTTCTCAAACATTTATGTAAGAGTGGCTCAGGGTACCAAACTGCAGGTGCCAATTTTATGAATCAGATAAATTCTTACTTGTCCGCTGCAATTGTACATTTCCCCCTAAAGACGTCGTCGCTCCCAACTTTATTAGCAAACCCGGCACATTTTGAGAATCCGTTTTTTGCACAGGACTGGCCAAGTGCTTAACCCAACAGTGAGCAGTGCTTATATCCAGACACATTCATTATTGATGAGAGGGAGCATTTGGGGATTCTCAAGGTGGCTTTTTAGTTGTTTGGTTGTTTCATCTTGTTTAGATAGTTGGCTATTGCTAGGAAACCAGGGGATGTTTCTACTCAAAAAGGAAAAGCAGAATGGCTAAGAGCTCTGGAGCCAGAATAGCTGCAGACTTAAAAAAAAAAATGAGTTGTCTTTAACAACTAACCTACACCTCGGCTGTGAAATAACTCCAGTTATGTTCCTTTTCTCATATGGTCACCACCACAGGAGAAGTCATGCCATCTTCAAGGCAACTATTCCTGAGTAGTTGAATGTATATAAGACCAGATCGGTATAGGTTGAGTAATTTGGGATGATCAGAAACCTGAAAGTTAAGATACTGGCTGGAACAGAATACCTGGGTCTAGGTATTTGAAATAAATCACAGAAGAGAGCAAACAGACTTACCCTGTGTGGCAAAAGAGGGCAGACCTAACTTATATCAATGGCAAAAGACAGTCTACATGTTTATTTGTTTGTTTAACTTGCTACAATGCTGTTTGGCTTATATAAAGTAGAAATATAAATACAGATCTAGATATAGATATGAAAAAACTGAGCTAATATGAAGAGACTTCTCTTAGCCAAGCACCTGTATAGAATCAGAGGAAGACAGTGCAGCTGTGTTATTCTTACTTTTTAAATGAGTCTTATTGAGAGAGAGTAAGATCTCACCAAATTTCTGTTTTGCTCCTTGTCTCCTGTTTCTGGCAGGAAAGTCAAAGCTCCCATCCTTGCAGGAAGTGTTCACTCATCTCACAACCAACCTCCTGACACTTCCTTCTCTCCAAGGGAGAAAAGGCTTGAGCTAGAAACATGACTTTTGATAGGATAAAGGAAGCGAAAATGGAGGCACTTAGAAGAACATGTGAGCTGAGATGATTCCTGATAGTCTCAGAATTCTAATCCAGGTCAAAATGGCACAGAGTGAATAACCGAACCACCAGGGTGTCTTTCAATTTCCTACTCGGAGGTGTCCACACACTGTGGTTATGTGTGTCCCCAACAACATGAGCCATGTGCCCAGAAATATCTGTGGCATGACTAACCAGCTGTTCAGAGGAAGTTGTCAATATATACAAGTTGCTAAACAGTGCTTACAATGTGGTTAACGCTGAATATTTTTGTTCTGAAATAACTGTTCACGAAGGGAAAAAAAAAGTCACAGCCTTTGAAGACACTGCCGTTCTGGGTTAAATCACCACTTACTTATCTGGTTTTCTACATTACTTCCTTTCCAAAGGGGGGCCGCATGCCATATTTACAAAGAGGCCTTCCTCAGTTTGGTGCGCTGCCAGTATTTCTTTTTCCCTTTTTTAACAGTGAGAAGGGAGGCCGTCCTTGTAGTGCTAAAGATGGCAGCCAGGGATGTAATTTCTCCAAATTACTGGTTTTGTTGAGCAGAATGGAGTTGGCTATCCGTAGCAATCCCTGACAACATCGCGGGGGTACATTTCAACCTGCAAAGCAATTAGGAGACTCTCAGGGGAAATCCTGCACACAGCTGGTTTTCCTGGGAGAGCCAAGCTAGCATCCCAGAACTGAGTAGCAGCAAATGCTTTGCAGCTTTCAGCTTTGCAAACTCCCTGGCTTCTGTTGTTCTATTTACTCCTAGAGGACTGAGCTGCTCTTGCTGCTCTGCAGGTACGCTGAGTAAAAAGCTGGCCTCCGGCCCCATTGGCAGTTAGCCTTGGTGGGTTTTGTGTACAAGGCAAGGCTAGTTATACAATAGTCCTTCTGGTTGCTATAGGGCCCACCAGAGTCCAACGATCATCCTGACACATGCCACTTCCTCTTTTTTATATTTTTTATGACAGTATATTTTATTTTTATAAGTATTTTTTGTTATTGCAGAGTTGATAGATAGAAAGATTACAGTTACATGAATCAAATAGTGAGTATTGAGTACAATTCTTTTTGGACCATATCTCCTCTTCTGTCATTCTCTCCCAATTTTTCCTCCCATCCCCACCCACGAAATATCCAGTTTATTTCCCACAGAGAACGACTCTATGCTACATGTCAAACACTTGCTAAATCCTTAAAGATCCAATTGAAATACTACCTATGTTGCAGAGTGATCTGTCTTCCCACAAAGAGGAACTGACCCCATATCTCCAGAAGAGTTTATCAGTGCCTCTCCATGAATCCATCTGTTTATGTTTCTGACTACCTCACTGAGATCTCTAAGTCTCCTGGTATAAATGAGATGTTTCAAGCCAGAATGTAAACTTAACTACTCCAAGAGTACATAGGCAGTGAATCTGGAGACTGAAGAATCTATGCATTCAACAGGACAAAGCTACATGGTCATCAATCATACAGGTCTGACAAACATCCCCCTGTGTGGATGGGACTTCTTTGGTTCCCTGGTCCTTCAAATAAATAAGCAGAGGGACTGCAGGGTGGGAATGGAGAATGATTTTGTGATATTTTCCAAGTCTGAGGAACTCTCATTGGCAGAAAGGAAAAGCACCAAACACTGCCACCCAGACTGAACTGTGATTGCTACTCTTGTTTTGGCTCATTAGAAGAACTGCATTTTACTTAAAGACATTTGGAATTATTCATAAATAATTCAGTGCTACTTGGAGGCCAAAACAATTGTGAGAACATTAAATTTCCATTAGGCATATTAAACAAAAGTACACTGTCAAATGTTCTCTTGGGTATCTGATTCAGCATCGTATTAGAGTAGGCACCAAGAGAAAGATGGAGTCACTGGTGCAGAGTGTGTTCAATTGATATGTATGATAAAAGTGAGAAATTAACTCTTCCTAGATGCTCAGGGATACTGAAAGGAAGAAAATAAAATTTTAAAAAGTGAAATTCTGTCATTTGGGACAACCTGGGTAGGAGAAAAAAAGCCAATCATAGAAAGGCCACTGGTCTCACATATATGCGGAATCTGAAAACTCAGTTTCACAGAAACAGAGAATACAAAGTGGAGCCCAGAGGCTGAAGGGGAACAGGTGCTGTTGGAGAGAGGAGAAATTTGGAAGGAAGAGAAGTTGTTGATCAAGGGGTACAGAGTTTCCATTAGACTCGGGGGAAAGTCTTGTAACCACACAAGAGGGACTCGCACACATGATTGATGTATTACATATTTCAAAATCGTTAAAGGATTAGAGGCCAATCTCCTTACCGTTTGGAACAGAAGATCTAGGTGTAGTTTCTCCTGCTTATAATCCCAACTCTTCCAGCGGATGACAGTTTGATTCTACTGTGGGCAAAATTTCATCTCAACCAGCAAAAAGCCTGAATGGGCTGGCATATACCGATATCCCAGTAATGCAGGAAATGTAAACATGAGAATTGCAAACCAGACAATCTTGGACCAAATGTAAGATCCTGTTAGAAAAATTTAAAAGCAGCAAAGGAGATACAGATGTGGCCCAAGGAATAGAGCACCTACCTCCCAAGTAGAAACACCCTGATCTCAGATCCCAGAACCACCAGATTATTGTTAAGTTATTGATATATTGGATATATTAATTAATTTGAATCTATAATGTATACATACATGAGAGTAACAGAGCTCCCCCAAATATACAAAATTAGTAGTCTTTCTATTTAAGGTACATAAGTAAAAAGAGAATCACATCAATTCAGAGGGAGCATGGTGTGGGAAGAGATGGGGAGAAGATAAAAGAGGTGGCATTGATCCAGGTGCACTGTACCCACAAACTGACCTGTTGAACTGAACCCCCTTTGTACAACTACTTAAAATTTAAAAATAAATTAAAATTGAAAATCATTCTTTTATGTTATCATAAGAATGTAAAATTCTTTTGCCCTGGAGACAAACAAAAGAAAACTTTTTTCTTCATAAACTCAGAGAAGAAAAAAATCTTAAGAGCTCCAGAGATAATATTCCTATTATTTCAGTGAGCTATAGTTCTCAAATGCATTTTCACTGTCTTTTTACAGGCTTATTTGCTCTATGATGGAAGAAGATGTAAAAAGATCAGCTGAGATGATATTATATGGTTCTTTTCACTAAAATTTGACATTGGTACAATATTTTAATGCTTTCTCTTTAGCATTTACAAGAATAGTCAATACTGAATTTCAGAGTTTAGTGCAACTATATTGCATATCTTAACCCATCGAAGCAAATTAGAAACGGAAGTGAATCTAGACATTGGCTCTGCCACCAAATGCACCGGCCCCCACCAAATGTACCTTACTTATTTTTCAATCCACTTACACATTATTGGGAGTTTCCTATTTGCTTTATTAATCAGCTTGTTAGAGGATTAATTGAAAAAAAAAAGCAGTCAAAGTCTCTCTTTGGAGAGATAGAGTAAAATAAGCGATAGTAATGTGTTCAAAGACATATAATAGTAATGTGTTTAAAAACACTAGCCTTGCTGGATGCCTCACACCTGTAAACCTAGCTACTCAGGAGGCTAAGATCTGAGGATCACAGTTCAAAGCCAGCCCTGGCAAGAAAGTCTGTGACACTCTTATCTCCAATAAACCACCAGAAAACCAGAAGTGGCGCTGTGGCTCAAGTGGTAAAGCACTAGCCTTGAGCTGAAGAGCTGAGGGACAGCACCCAGGCCCAGAGTTCAGGCCCCATGACCAAAAAGAACACTAGCCTTGAGTAATAAAGCTCAGGAACCTAAGCCATGTCTAAGCCCTAGGACTGGTAAACACACAAACATACACACACACACACACACACACACACACACACACACACACACACACACACACAATTGTGCACTTACTTCAAAAAAGATTACTTGCAATGGGAAGGGGAAATAACGAGGAGGCAACAATGCTTGATAAGAACTGTACTCGTTATCTTGCCCATGTAATTGTAACTCCTCTATACAGTATTCTCACAATAAAAAAAAAAAAAGATTACTTGCAAAAGACAGAAAAAAATACTCCAAAATGAGAATATCATCTTTTCATACTCAGGCTTTTTGCAAAAGAAAGTAGGAGAAAGAAATAGATAACAAAAAATAATTCTCTGAATTTTTGGTTCAAACACTCTGAATAAATTATCTCTTCTTAAAAAAAGATTCTGAATAAATTATCTCTTTTCTTAAAAAAAAGATTTTGAAAACTACATCTTGAGTAATGATGAGACATTTTATTTTTTCCTGAGAGCACATGCAGTAATAGACCTTTCCTACCAGGCTCTACCCATTGAAGTATACCTTCATTAAATCTAAACAGTAGCAGAGGCCTACTTCTTGATTGGGTCATCATTTCAAGAAACATCTCTCATGCCAAATGTTAATACTGATGTTTTAAATATCAGCTGATAAAACTGATGCTCTCTCATTTTTCCTGCATAAGATGACTTCTTCCAGCAAACCAGTAATTGCACCTGGCCGCCATTACTGAGTGATAACGAGAAGACTTTGCACAGCATAAGCTTTAGCTTTCCACAGAATTGGCTGAGAATTGCAGCTCTGCCACTTACAGGAATTATGAAATTGGGGAAATTACATAACCACACTAAGACTTATTTTCCTGAGGTGCCAGACCTGGGTAATGAACAGGCTATTTGGAAAGTGAGAGAGGCACTGGCTAGACAATTCAGAATTTCTTTTACCAGGAAACAGGGTAGCTACGATTGTTTTCTATAATCAGCACAGTGGGCTAAATCTCATTCTCATGAACTAAGTAAATGAAGGAAAAACAGAATTGTCAAAATTGGTTAATATCTTTCTCATTTCATATACAACAGGTTATTCTATAGCCTGTCTGATCAATTCTCTTTATTTTTAATATATTTTTATTTTCTTTAAGTAGTTGTTCAAAGGAGTCATCATTCAACAGAACAGTTGATGAATACAGTATGTTTGATCAATGTCACCCCTTTCCACATTCGCACCACCCCTCCAACCCACCCTTTTTTCTTAATTTTTAGGTTATGTATTGAATTTTGGGTCATTTAACAAAAGCAGTTAGTGCATACAATGCATCTTGATCTGTGTTATCCCTTCATCGTCGTCACCCTACTTTGACCCACCCCTTCACTTATTTCTCTAAGGTCTGTGGTATACACAATGCATTCTTGCCTGCATTCTACTCATTTCCCTCATTCATTCTTCTACCCCTCTCCCCTTGCCCCACCCCTGCAAGTACCCATTTCTTGATACTTATTTTGATAGGCTTTGATGTATTTTCATTAACAACACCTTCCTCTTTCTAACTAAACTCTTCTTTTTTCCAAGACCCATCTACAAGGAAAATTCAGGTAGCATGAAACAGATACTTGCTTGTGTCACGCAACACGCAGTAGGGATCCGGGACCTCGTGTTAAACACGTGCACTCTCCAGCCCCACCCCACAGCCTGAATTTGAGGTTTCCTAAGTTGTTAATGCACATAGTAAAGTCTGAGGCACATGATTTGATACCCCAACTCAGAGAATAACAGGCAAGTATGGACTCCTAGGACACCAGCAGTGACACCTGCTGAAATTACTTCATTTTATACATGAGGAATTAGTGGGGTGAAATAACAATGCAGAAGTCATTTTTAATGAATTCTAATAGCTGTGGTTACAACATAGATCTCAACCAGGCATTGTAGTTAATGTCTGGATCTTGGAAGGCTGTAATAGGAGGAATGTGAGTTTGATGCCATCCCAGGCAAGGCTAGTGAGACCCCCACCACAAAAACAAAGTAGGAACAGAAGGGCTATGAGCATGTGTGAGATCTTTTTTTCATTCCCCAATATTCTGTATGCATACACACATACACACACACACACACACACACACACACACACACACACACACACGATCGCAGTCTAGGTAGGATGGCTCAAGCTTATTATTCTAATTATTTGGGAGCTGGAGATCAGAAGATTTTAATTTGTGATCAGCCCAGATAGAAAAATTTTTCATGAGACTCCATCTTGACCATGGTGCTACTGCCTGTCATCCTAGATAATCAAGTTGCACAAATAGGAGGATCATAGTCCAGGCCAGTTTGTGAACTTATAAAGTAAGATCACCAATATTAAGCAGAACTGGCAGAGTAGTTTAAATGGTAGAATACTTGAATCAAGCTTGAGTACAAAAAAAACCGTCAAAAACGAATTTCAGTTTCTCAATTTTGCATCATTTCCATACCACAAATCTGCCTGTTTGAAGAAAGAATATTGTAGAAGGAAAATTAGGAGATAAGTTTTATTTATATCTCCATAGTTTATCTCACAGCATGGAGGTGAATGGGGTACCTGTCCCATTTATCATGAGATCTAAGTATCTGACTTATGATGCAGGTAAAGCAATACTGAATGAAAGCAAGAATAAGAGCCATGCTATAGCAAATTTAAAAAATCCTGTCACATATGCAGGGTTCATTTTTAGGCTCATTTGGATGATCTAAGAAATAGTTTGTTAGTAGCAAGAACATTGGGAGATTTTTTTTTACACACTGATTAATTGAACATTTAAAAACTTGTTTTCATGTTCACTTTACTCGGTTTATATAAGCAATTACCAAATTTGCATGTACAAATGGATGCAGCTGCAAATCTAAGGTATTTTTTTATTAGATCTACTAAATCTAAATCAGAAAATAGTTTTAAAAGTAGAATTTGGCATAGCTCTTTCTGCTAATGATGAACAGAGTGCAACATCCTGTATTTGAAAAAGAGGTTGGAGCAGATCACTTTTACTAAATACGCTAATTGGATTTGAAATGCATGAAATCTTGCTTGATGGTGAAAGTGCAAAAGGAGAACCAATCATCACCATGTCCTACCTTGATCAAGTTCTGGAACAGCTGTCTTAAATTACTAACGACATAGAACTAAGTCAGAGAGACGTAAAAGTATCTCACAGTGTGTAAGGCTCTCAGCCATGTACAATTATGTATCACTTTATTACATAAAGTGAACGTCACATTATTTCACTAACACCTCTTCCCTGATTTCACGCTGGAGCTTAAAGACTTGATAAAGTATTCCAAATCTATAGTAGATAAATCTGTCCAATTTCAACATGCTACATTCTGACATATCTTGGAGTATATTTCCCTTCTATGTGCAACTCTGTCCCATATTTTGAATTGAATGAAGTTGTTATAGTTATACATAAGAAAAATGCTATTTAAATTCTTGATTGCTTAAGAAAGGGGGAATCTCAGAGCACATTCTATTGTCATCAACCATAATCTTGACCATCCATTAAATATATTGGAAAGGTATTATTGAATTCATGTCCTTGGAAGTGTTCTTTGGGTTTAAAAAAGGAAAATTCAGTTGGGAATGATGGTGCAAACCACGAAGCCCAGCTAATTGGGAGGCAGAGATAAGAGGATTGCATTTAGAGCCAGCTTGTGGATAAAGATAAGTAAACAAGACTCCGTGGGAGGAAAAACTCATGTTTTGAAATATGTATAGATTACCGAATGTCTCCCTGAAGCTAATTAACATCACATACTTTTATGTGGTAGGCGAGCTCAAAATCTACTCTCAGCAATTCTCCAGAACATCTTACATCAGTGTTAACTATAGTCACCATGTTCTTTGACCCTAAATCTCCTTCACCTGAAGGCCACTGTGTTCATGAAATAAGGCAAGAGCAAAAAGGGGACAGAGGAAGACAGAGAGGAGGGAAATGGGGAGTCCCCCTCTGGCATGCTCTGCAGGGATCTGGGGTCCCAGCATCTGTGGGCCTGTGTTCTGCTCAAGGGAATTCCAGTAGAACTTCTTTCTTGAGGCCCAGTAGAAATCCGAATCCACACCTGAGCCCGCCAGCCTCCGCAGTTATCCAACTGACCAGTGCACTGCTTCCTTCTTTCCATTATAGCTTCTCTTTGTATCTTCTTGGTTCTCTGCTCCACCTCCCAGGCTTTCCCCATCTGTGTATTACTGAGCCATATAATTGACATTTACAGAAGGCTGCAGGCCTTTCGGGGTTGTACCTGGGCAGTCTCAATTCACACGCATCAACCTCCACAAAGCAATCTGATCTTCACCACCTGCGGGAGCCCTGTCCTGGCCATCATGCTAAGTTCCTCCTCTCCTCTCTACCCTGCTTTGGACAATGTCTTCAGATTGTCTCTCCTCTGTCATTTGGCTTTGGGGTTTTCTGGGTTTTTTTTTCTTTTTGTCTTATTTCTAAAAATTTCCTAGAGGGCACTAACTGCATTTAATTATTTTTGTAACACTTCTTTTCGCACTCTAATGCAATGCCAATGCCTAACAACATTACAAAAGTCTGGCTAGCTTTTATTTTTAATTCCTTGGATATTAATAAGGTATTTTGTAGGGCTTTAGGCATGGACCATGGTGAGGGGCGAGAATTTAAAACCTTCCAGCTTGCAAGCAGCACTGCAGATGTTATTTATTTTTAGTGTGCATCTAGAAAAACACAAGTCAAGAGAAACTAGTGGGTTTTTCTGCTGCAAAACTCTAAGGGGATGGTTTTCCCTGATTCTAATCTAGTCTGAATGCCACTAGTATAGGATATCACCAAATCACACTAACCATTCAAAAGAAATGATGTATCCTGCCTGGTACACATGGCTCATGACTATAACCCTAGATACTCCAGAGTCTGAGACCAGAGGTGCATGGTCCAAAGCCAGCCTGAGCAATAAAAATCTGTGAGACTTTTATCTCTAATTAACCACCAATAAATGCAAGTGTAGCTGTGGATCAAGTGGATAAGCACCAGCCTGGAATGAAAAAGCTAAGTAACAGTGCTCAGGCCCTGAGTTCAAGGCAAAGTACCAGCACACAGTTGAACATGTACATGGATACATGAACGCATACACACACACACACACACACACACACACACACACACAGAAATGCTGAGTTGTTTTCAATTTGTGAACTCGTCACCGATCTACTTGCAGTCTAGTAGGAGAGGCAGGGGGTATTAGTCTACCACTATGGCAGACAGTGGCCAGCACCGTGGCCTGAGATCGGGGCAGGGCACTGAGCCAGACTCAGTTCTTTGTGAATACGACAGGGGCTACTAGCATTCTCACAAGAGGCTCGTGGGCTAAGGACCAGTGATTAACAGAGCAGCAAACCGTCTTGAGGCCCAGCAGTGAATCCCAGCAGGAGCAGGTGTGTCTAGCTTCTGATCCAAGAGGAAACATAGCTAAGCTCTAAGTGCTGCCGGGATTTCTCCCGCAGCCGCTGCTCTTTTCCTGCAAGAGGGTGAGGACACAGAAAACCATTTTATCTTTTTATTTGTTTTTAAAAAAAGGACTCTGTTTCAGTTGTATCACTTCAAATCATAAACAAACACCCTAGTAGTCCTCCCAGCAGGCTTAGCAAAGAGACTACAACAAGCATAGCAGAGCGGAGACCCTGAACAATTCACCTACCTCATGTCGTTCCTAGTAAGAAATAGAACTGGATCCTTCATGTTGCAAGTTAGAAAAGGTGGGAAAAATATCCACTCTACCATGAGGACGATGAAAAGAAGAAATGAAAGCACAGAGCAAAAGCATAGCCCTCTGGTTGAAGTTCCATACATCTATACCCAGTGTACTGGTACTAGCTGGTAATCTCAGCTACTTGAGGTGAGGAGATAGGAGGATTAAAGCTTGAAGCCGGCACCGGCTTAGTGACACCTCATTTCAACAAACAATCTTGACATGAAGGTATAAGAAATAGTAGCTTTTCTATGGGATAATTTTGAGTCATTAGTCTAAAAAGAATCTATGTGGTCTCCAAAACAACCTTCCATTCCCCCTTCAACATCAAGATTTGGATGTCTTACATCACATTGAGACATACTACAGCCTGTCTGGATTGCAGTAAATTCTAGAATTACCCAATAAAAAGCAAAGACCAAGAGCCATATTTTATTTCGTAATTGTAGGAGAAAGCTTTCAAGGAATCAACAGTCAAGACTTTGGAACAAAGAGTGCATTTAATACTATAAATGATATATAACTTTATTAGTCCAAAAATACATAAACTGTTATGACATCAGGGTTGAAAGAATTTGCTAAGCCAGATAATCAGCTAGAATAAAACAAAATCACATTTTTCAGTTGAATGGGCCTGCCTCCTAAGCATTATCAATATTGAAAAATAAAATTCTCTAAAATTCCTATGATGGCAGAAAATTTATCCCACTGTGTTTTAGTGTTAGATACCTACAAATGTTGTTTTATGATTATCGGCTACTAAAAGAAAAGGAAAATATATCTGGCTATCTCCTCTGGTTCAAAGCTGCCCATTTTTATTACCTTCTTGCCTAGCAATATCTTGGTTGCTGTTAGACTCCCAACTCAAGTTTAACTTGGGTTGTACAATGTTAATCTCATCATTTGAGCTAGCTGTAAGTCTTTCTTTCATCCATACTTCTGGAGCTCGAGTTTCACCCACATGATACCCATTATTGATACCAAGGTTTATTGTGTTCATGTACATAAATCACATTCATATGTTCACTTTGGTGGCAGACAATAAACTGAAATACATCTGACCTACAGATGGATACATCTAGAGCTCCTAGAAAAATAAAGTTCTCTAAATGTCCTCAGCAGAGATATTATAGATTACTAACTCCTTACATCTCAACTGAAGGTGAAGCTCAAGGTGGTTTATGAAAGAAAGAAGACAAGGGAGAGAGTGAGACTTGATTCTTACTGTTTAACCAATGGTGTGACAAAGTAACAGTTTCAGCTGGAAAAGACAAATTGAAACAATGCATTATACAAAAATAATGATGGAATGATAGAGACACTGGGGCTGATGAGAATAACTCACTATCGAGTCTTTGCATGCAGTTGATGGCAGGTGACATGTAGATCATAAGCATGAATAAATACTCTACATGAAATAAAGCATCAGAGTTAACAAGGCAGTACTCTAACAAGGAGAGAAAAAAAAATTATGTGCGATGCTTCAGGGGACAATAGGATTTGAAAATAGAAACTTAAAGAGAAAGTGAATGAGGCGGTGAGAAGCTGTATAAAAATTTTATCTGGGATAGTTTAAGAGGTAACTTTTGTAACTTATGTGAGGCAAAAATAGTGTACTATGAAGATGGAAAGTTATAAATAATGGTGAGGGTTGGGTTGAAACTTTCCAAAGCATAGTCATCCATCAAAAGGTCTCTTGGGGTTTTATTTAGGAGTCTGCACACTTGAGCAGAGATCAGAGACGGGAAGCTAAATAAGAAGAGGGTGACCTTATTTGTTGACCCAAGGAATGAGCAGAGCAGCAGGCAAGGTCACGATCTGGGGTTGAAAGTAGTGTTCAGAAGATATCAGGGCCAAAGGAGCCCATAAGAGAGCTCCTTCACTTGAAGTTTAGATATTTCCTATCATTCCTGGATTCTTAAAGGATGGAATCGATCTGCATCTTCCTGACTGTCCAAAAAAAAATATTGGCACCTTAACTTTCTAAGATGTATCTGTCTTAGTTTGGGTTTCTCTGGGGACCTGACAAATTCATTCCATGTTGTCTCTTCTATGATTGCCAATGAAAAATAGGAAAAGTGAAATAATAAAAATCCAGCTTATCTTAATTCTCAAGGAGTCTAAGATATCCAGAGGTTAGCTCCAAAATAACCAGTGTTAGTCTGGAGGTGTGACTCAGAGGTAGAGAATCAAGCAAGCTATGCATTTCTTGTGAAGCTTGTCTTTGTGTGTGTGTGTGTGTGTGTGTGTGTGTGTGTGCGCACGCGTGCGTGCACGCACGCGTGCGCATGTATGTGGTCCTGGGTCTTGAACTCTGGGGCTAGGTGCTGTCCCTGAGCTTTTGTGCTCAAGGCTAATGCTCTACCACTTGAGCCACAGCTTCACTTCCAATTTGGGGGGATTTTCTTGGTAGGTTAGTGGAGATAAGAGTCTCACATACCTTCTTGCCTGGTCCGGCTTCTAACTGTGATCATCAGATCTCAGCCTTCTGAATAACTAGGATTACAGGCATGAATGTCACTCATGCCAGGTTCTTATAAAGCTTTGGATTACCGATTGAATCTTAGTTTAGCTTTCTACTTCCAATGGAGTCAGTTGCAGTAATTTTTGCCCCTCTTATTTTAGTTATCTATTTTTTTGTATCATGAAGTTGTTCACAGTATTGCCTTCATTTTTGTAAGGTGCCATCTTTTGGATTAAATTTTATTTCAGCAATCTAACTAAAAGCTATCAACTTTGTTGATCTTTTCAAATAAGCACCTGTGGTTTCACTTTTTTCTATGGACTCTCTATTCTTTATTTCATTACTTTCTGCTCTAATATTTATGAATTTGTTCTCATGGTTCTGTCTTTAGCTTGCTCCTCTTTTTCTAATGTGTTAAGGTGTAAAATTATGTTATCTACTTGGGTTCTTTCTTTCTTTTTCTTATTATAGACCTTTTTAGTCATCCATTTCTAATTAATATTAAATTAGTTGTATCCCATAATTTTTTACCTACTATGTCCTCATTTTATGGATTTTCAACTATCTGAACTTTTCTCTTGTGATTTCTTATTGTGCCTGTTGATTATTTGTGATTGTGTTTGTTTGATCCAAATCTGTGTATATTTTCCAAATTTATTTTCTGGTATTGATTTCTAATTTTACTCAAAAAGCAAAAGATTGTAAGAAAAGATACTTAAAGTTTCTTTTCAATGTGTTTAGTTTATTCATATTGATTCAGTGGTTAATTATGGTCTTTTCTGAAAAATGTTCTGTGTATCCATGTGTATTTTGAATATTCTTCTTTGAGTATTACTCAACAAAAATGTTCTACTAGGTAAATTTTTGTTCTACTAGTACCTGCCAGATTTGTTTCATAATTAACAAATTATTGTTCTTAATTAGCTATTAATATGTTAAGTGTCTGATTAAGGCTGAATCTAAACTTTGGAAAAGCTCCATTCTAATTAGAGAACTATGACAGATGAGGATGTGTGGTATTAATGGAGTATGGCATTTCTATTATAAGTTGTAGGTTGATAAAATAATTATTCTGGAATGTCTAATAAGCTGAGATATATGTATTTAGAACAAGACAGATTTTAAGAAAAGGAAGGCTTGAGTTTGGATTGTAAAGGATTTGTCTGGCATTTAGACAAAAAAATGGAGCTTAGGAAGCAAAACCTGAAACTGATGGATAAGAGAACCTATGTGGCTGGAAACCTGAAGTTTCTAGACTGAGAAACCTGAAGATTGTGATAGAAGCAAAAGTAATGGAAGAACAGTAAGCAGATAATTTGGGAAGAGGGTCAAAAGAATGTGAAAGTGATGGTTAATTCAATGATTTGATGAATCTCCACATTCACTGGTCACCTTTTGCTTTGGGTACCATATTTTTGTTCCTATCTTCATCTGCATGCATTCATTTACATCTATTTGAATAATGCTCAATTTATTTCTTAAAACCTCTCATGACAAATATTACCTGTCTGACCTTCAAAGTTGTCTGCTTTCAAACAAGGCCATGATGAATCTCAATTTCTAGTCTGAGCGAATGTTCCCATATTTTCTCATGTTCCTTGAAATTCATTGACACTAATTCTGTTAAATAGTTGTTTGGGTTGGACCCTAAGAGATCATTAATAATAAAAAGATTTGATACACAATGGTAATATCTTATGATTGACCTTAATAATGTTCCTTTCCTGAGAAATCCCAAGGCAGACAAGTCAGAGATAGCTAACTCTTTTCGGGACACACAATTGGTCTACTGCAGGGAGCCGGGACAAACGCCATTACAAGATGGCGCCCACTTCCTTTCAGCTTAGAGGTAAACGACTCCATATTAGGCAAGTGCTTGGCGGGGCTGCGGGTCCCTAGCTTTGCGCATGCGCCATCATTGTAAATCCTGAGCCAATCCCGTGGCACCTGGTGACGGTAGAAGGCGGACAGCCAATCCTGAAGCGACCCGTGTTCCAAACCCTATATAAGCGGCTGCATTTCCTTGCTCGCTCTCTTGCGCTCAAGCTCTCCCTTCAACTAAAAGGCTCTCCAATAAAGTGTGATCTGAGAAGACTCCTGGTGTGGTGGTCGTTCTTCCTCGCTGGTCGAGAAGGCGTTCGCCGCAGTCTACCTTCATTTACTCTGCATAGGAGGCTGCAGAGATATTACCCAAATAAACTATGCAGCTTTATTATTTAAGACAGACAACACACCATAGGCTAGCAGGATCTGCTTTGGATCCATATGTCTTAATTTACAAAACAAATTTGTTCTCAATTGTTTCTGTTTGTCTCAACACAGAAGGCCTGTAGATGGAGGACTAATGAACAAATATAATGAATTTGTGTCATCCATTGCTAAGGGACAAATTGGTTTGCAACTTAAAGAATCATTCTTATATAAACATATAAATGTTTATTTACAAATTTAGAATTGTACCTGCCTGTAATTTAGAATGTCTCCTATCCATTCTAGACAGATTCACTATACTTAAGATTTTGTGTTTCTTGCACTTTAAAGAAGAAAATCTGCTTTTGAGATGCTGGGTTTACTATATATCACAGATGTTAAAAATGGCAAGTTTATATACTATGTCTTCAATTTCTTGTTCTGGTATATGACAAGAAACTTTCAATCTATAAATTCAAACATGCCTGCCTAGCTATATTTGAGTGAATTTTTTTTATGAGAAATGGAACACTGAGGTAAAAGCATTGTGTACTAATGCACAAACTCTTTTGAAAATGACATGGTAGACAATTTCTCTTACCTATTCATAAATCTCTGTGTACTACAGCAGAGACATACTTTCTCACTGGAGCATGCCAGTTACATACGTGTTAACGACAAACCATTGAGAAGTGGACGCCTATGAATATTTGAGTGTTATACACACATCCAAACCAGATCTGTATCCAGGAGTGGCTTTCAGCTTACGTCCTCCCTTCCTTACAGGTCTGAGAAGTTTGACCATGGTTTGATTCCAGGATGGTGGAATTGGAATTTCACCATGACACATGGCAGGGCATGGTGGAGGGGATTCTGCAGTTCCAGAGTCAACACAGCTGGAAATTCAACATCTTTTTCCTTAAGAAGAAATCAGCAGTTATGACATTTGATTCTGTGCCATTCTTTCCTTGCTATTCACATGGAATCCCATCCTTGAACTGCAGGTCTAGCCAATTCTTGACATGAGATGGGTATATTCACACACTTGCCTTCCCATTGGAAGAGCCAAGACCTCTTCACCCACATCCATTTGCCCATACCACACTCGGAACACAGTAACACCCTCCATCATCTCCCACGCTAGTGACTTTAAGGCATTCGGAGAAGTTATTTTTGAATTACATATTAAAAGAACGATAAGGTGAAAAAACTATTTAATGTAAATAGATGCATTTATATTTAAAAAATGGAATTTTTGTTGTAGTGATTTCTTCATCGTATCTTAAGAAGAATTTTAATGCTACATTTTCAGATATCTTTGACAAAACTGATTTGTGACTTTTTATTAGCATTTATTTATTCTTTTCATAAACCTTAAGAATAAAATTTCTTAGGATGAATGATATTTTGTGTCCTACGCTTCAATGTGAATAATTCAAAAGTGTTTACTAAAGTCATGTGTGAATGCAGTGAGCATAATAAGGGAGCAAATACAATCTTTATTCTACAAAAATTATAAATCAGCTCTTACTAATATCCATTATTACCTCATAGAAAACCTAGCTGCAATTTGTGCTTTCGTCTGATTATGTAAACACCATATGCTTATTGTAAAAAGTAATAATTTAATATAAATATTTGTGCAAATAATATGAACAAATATAAGACTGAAAATGTTACTCTATAACAAAAAAAATGTCAGCACAGGCATACAGGAGACCATCATGTGGCTTATTCTGTAATGTCTATACACTCTCATCATTGATAAATTAGTTCATATTACTGTTACCCCAAGCCTCCCCTTTTCCACTTATTTATTCTTCTATAATGGACACAAGTATGCTCATCTCCCTGAAACTCTTCATCTGGCCACTGTAGATAGGCAAAATAGCATAGCACGGTAAGTTTTCCAAACTATCAATGCAGTTTCTCCACATCTAATGCTATGAAGTGAATGATTAAAATGAGCAAGCACAGCAGAACCTCTCTTTTCATGACAGAGAGTGCCACAAGCATAAACATCATGTAAAAAGACACACTTTGAACTACTAGGATGCGTAGCAACTATGTTTTATCTTTCTATTGACAAAGTTGTAGATTGCCAAGTGCATGCTCTGATATCTTTCACTAAAATCCACAATTTCTAAAATCCTGTTCATTCTGATGGAATCTGATGCCTTGTCTGTCATCATGTGTTTTCTGTTTTTCCTCCTTCTGGCTGTCTTTTGTTTCTCCAGTGACCTCTGCTCACAAACGTCTGGGGTAACTGGAGTAACTTTCTAAAAGTGGCAGAACTTCCCACATCCATTAGAATACGTAGGCTTGGAACACAGACATCTCGGAAAGAATGGGGATCAGCTTTGTGTACAGAGGTGAGCTTTGCCCACATCTTGGAACTGGCAGAAACTGACTCACAAATGGAGTTGCCCCAAACCCTCTTTGAGGCTAGAGTGACAACTTTGCTCTGTCAATGTTGCCCGTGTGATCACAAGAACCACAGGTCAGTCTCAGGCCTTTATCTTGCCCGAGGATCAGAACCACAGCATAGATTTCTCTGTCTGATTTACTACTGAGCAGATCTAGACTGGTGGAATCTACTACTGCCTACTGCTCAGAAAGTTTGTGGATGAGAGTCTGGTTCACTATATAATCCCAGTTTGGGGTTGGAGGGAAGACATTGGTAAAAATCACAGCTCAAGATGAAGCTGGACAAAAGAATAGTTAACAAGGCTTCATTTCAATAAACAAACCAGGGTGGAAGAGTACACACATAATTCCAGGTGTATAGGAGACTTAGCTACAAGGATATGATCTGAGACCAGCATTGAGCAAATAGTATAGACCCTATCTGAAAAATCACACAAAGCTATTGGGGTATGGTTCAAATGGCAAAGCCCCTGTTTATCAAGTAGTGCAAGGTCCTGAGTTCAAACATCAGCACTCTCGAAAAAGAAAATGGTGGGTAAATCTGAGTTTAAAAGGAACATCAGTGGGAATGCATGTGTTCAGTGTTCTATCATCCATCAAATGTGTATGCTGACTCATCTTAGAGGCTGATCTCTCACCCTGATGCCACAAATGTCATCTACCAAAGAAGTCCATGTGTTGTGGTATCCTCACCTAATCCCCCTTACAAATCAGTGTACCTCGTTTTCTTTCCCAAGGCTTGAGTATGAGAACGTATCGTCCTTGTCCATACAGACCCCTGTGCCTTTTGCCATGGCAGGAAATAGCTCTAGTTTAAACTAGCTCCCTGTTTCAAAGCCATTACCTACAGACTGACAATAATGTTCTAGTAACCATCTCACTTATATTGAATTGAAGAAAGTATTGGCATCAGAGTGAAAAATCCAAGGGTGAAAAACACATCTGGCCTTGGGTCTTCCACAAGCTGGATCTCTGTATCAGGTCGTTGGTGTAACCCTTCTTGAAAGATTGCTACCTAAAACACACTGAGTCTTTACAACTTCCAGGAAGTGGGGAGGAGTCAAAGACAGGGGGTAGGGAAGGGATAATGGGAGAACAAGGGAGGGGGTAACAATGCTCAACAAGAAATGTACTCATTACTTTACTCATGTCACTGTAACCCTTCTGTACAGCATCTTTACAATAAAATAAAATTTAAAATAAACACACAGTGAGTCAAGGTGAAAGGCAGTACAGTGTAACACAGTAAATGCCCACCTGAGAATCTCAACTTTCCAAAGCAAAAGTTAAATGCAGGTAGATGCCTGTCTGTATATTCAATCAAAACAAAGGAAGTGACAGAGTCACATTCTCCAGCTTTATTTCAGAACTGCTTTCAGAATTAGGGGGTTACTGGATAATCTTCCATGTTCCTCCCGCTCTCTATTTATCTTGTATTATCTAGAGGCAAACTGATTTGATGGTGTGTAATAAAATGGGAACTTATACTTACCTGCTGAGTATGTTTCAGAGGTGATGACTTGTTTCTTGTCTTGTGTGAAAGTCATCAGCTTTCTGACACTGAAACACCCCACATTTCATCCCCCACATGGACCACAAGAAACGTGAACCTTTGAAAGACATTGGGGAGCTAGAGTAAAGAATGCCCACCTTCTCTGGTACCTCCGATAGCCAGGCTCACTTTGGGTAGAATTTACTTTGGTACTCTTGCATTGAGCTTGGCATGCTCCCTACAAAATGTGGCAAATGAGGGACAAATTGAGTCGATTGGATACGCTAAACTTCAACATGTGCAGTATTTTCAGTCCTGGTAGCTGTTTCCAACCCCTTACCTCCCCACTCAGTCTCTCCATAAATTCAGTTCACGCACAGGGACAGAAAAACTTGAGCCTGCATCGGTATTTGGATGACTGGATGGCATCAAGTTCAACATATAGGAAGTTGCGCCATCTTTGTCTCCCATTGAGGTCAGGTGTCACAGATAATCACCAGCAAGCTTTGTTTTATTGTGGTAGGATGCAGGTGAGAAAGACTTACTTATTGGTGCAAGAATCTCTAGGAGAATTCTACTGTCAATACAATCATTTTAGAATCTGTTCATGATGGCTGTGCATTTCACATGTCTCTGACAGAAAGGATTCAGGAAATATGCATATGCATATGTGAAAGCTTTTGTGACCTGGCACAGATTCTTTTACACCATCACAGGGGGAAAAATATTGTTCAGGACCAGTAATGGTCTCCTGTGGGAAAAAAATAGTAATAATGACAATAACCATAAAAATGGGACACTAAAGTAATGGGGTTTTAGAAAACAAGTGACTTATCAGAAGAGAAGTCAATCTCAAAGTATTCAGAAGTTGAAAACATGTTTACTTCTTTTCCTCTGGGGATTGTTTCCAAAAAAGAAAGTGTGCAACAAACTAGGGAAGAATTTATAGGACATTTCCCACTCCATATTTTATGTAAATCATAATCATTCCATATGTTGTTTGGCTTGCTGATAAAGTTTAGGAGTAACTATTTAGAAAAATGCATGCCCAATGGGATTTGGAGAAGCTTATGCTTTTAAAGAGAAACCCATATGTTACTACTAACAGATATATTTTTCCAAGATACAGATATTCGCTATATGCAATATGTTTCTCTACAAATTAATTTCCCTTCCTTACTTTGTCTCTGATATAATATTTAAAAGGCAAATGATTCCTTCTTTTAAAAAATATTTTGTTATCTTGAAGTATTTGCATGGTTATCATTGGACAACTCAGTATAAAAATATAATGTATCTTGGGGCTGGGAAGGTGGCTCAGTAGTAGAACGCTTGTCTTGCATGCCTGAGGCCCTGAGTTCGATTCCTCAGCACCACATAAGCAAAAAGAAAAAAGCCGGAAGTGGCACTGTGGCTCAAGTAGTAGAGTGCTAGCCTTGAGCTGAAGAGCTGAGGGACAGCGCCCAGGCCCAGAGTTCAGGCCCACGACCAGACCCCCCCCCCAAAAAAAAAATATATATATACAATGTATCTTGATTGACATCACCCCTTTCCACGCTCTCACTCATCCTCCAACCCTCTCCCTCCCCCAACTTTCTTAGTTTCATAGAATATATATTAAATATTATGACTGCATCTCCCCTCGTTCTCTTTTAACATGTATTATATAGAATATTTTATTGAATTGTCCTTTCTCATTCAGTATTTGTTTCAAAAAAATTCTAGATTTTTTTTACCAATATTTGTCACTTATTATACTCAACATAGCTATGCTCTTTCAGGAAAAACAAGCTTAGTGTGTATCTTCATGTTTTAATCCAAAGATCAAAGTCATAATATCTTTGTATTCATCCTGTAACTGCCCTGTATCCTTTCATAAAGATTGTGTTAAGAAACATTCTTTTTCTGTACATGGAAAAGGCATTCTATTAAGATTCATACCACATTGATAGCCTCGAAGAAAATTGGACAAATGAAGGAAGAAAATAATTGTCACTCTTACGTTCAAATTCACCACAAACAGGTTTGTGAGCCTAGGTGGGCAGAACTCTACTGTGTCATGTGCAGCATTTGGGACTGAATTACATCCTTCACAGAGGTATAGGTTACAATTCTGCTGAGTGGAATATGACTGTTGTCGTCCTGAGATAGAGCCCTAAAATTAGATAGAGTCTTCCCAGAGATTATTAACATTAAGTGAGATCATGAATTTGGCCTATGACTTCAAAGTAGAGGTGTCAGGACACTTGGAGAGAAGACTGTGTTGGGGATATGAGGAGGAGAAGCCCATGGGAAAGCCAAGGAAAGAAACCTCAAGAGAACCACCTGCCAACACCTTGACTTGGACTTCCATTTTCCAGTACTATGACAACGTTAATAGCTAGTGCCTGCTGCCCTGCCCATTCTGCGATGCTTTGCCATGTTGGAGAGAGAGAGGGTAGCTGAGAAACAACTTTGCAGTGAAAACTCAAGATAGTGCTTTCCAAGGGGAGTAGCAAAGTTCTCTTCTTGGTCTTCAGGAGAACAATGGGAAGTGTACAGGGTATGAAGGAAGAAATCCTGACTTCTTTTGAAACGTTTGTTGAACTTCACTACAAATAAGCCATAGATGGTTGTTACGTTTCCATAAGAAAAAAAGACTGGTAAACTGCACATATAATGATGTTATTTATTTTCCCACATGATACCTCAATACAACCCTTTCGACATTAAATATATACAGTTAAAACAAAATTAAGCCTTTCTGCAGGGCTCAAGGGTTTTAGATATGGCTACTAGCCAGAAAACAGGAAAAATAAATTAAAGGTACAATATTGGAGGTAAATTTTATGCATATTTCCTTAGGCTGACATGAAGAGTATTAATTTGTTTAGTCACCACTCTTCAAAAGGTCTTCTGAGATGAAGAAAACTATGGTTTTATTCTCAGACTTGAATAAAAATTACACCAAATTTTTTAGGTACTCTCAATTAGCATCATAAGTATTTTCTCAGTGTGAAAGTAATCTCTACAACTGTAAATAGTAACTTCAATAAGATTGCTTACAAATGATCAAAAGTATGTATTTTTCTTAAAAATAAAAATTTTACAAAGGATGAAGAATAGGTTCTGAATTACTTTTTTTTCCAGTGCCAGTATCAAACCTAGGGACTGGAAAATATTGTTCTACCACTGAGCTATAGCAAAGGCCCTTTAATTTATCTTTTCTTTATTCTGGGACGATGAAATAAAAATAAAGATTTAAGCAATTAACAATGATCTTCAACTATGGGATTTCTTACACAAATGAATAAGAGGATGCAAGAATAAAGTTTCCAAAAGATTTCAACATCACTGAATAACAAATTTCAGGGGGGAAAAATTTGTATTAGCTAAGCATAATATATTATTTACTCAGTGAGATGGATTATAATAGAATCTAGAGCTTGGTATTTTTCGTCCGGTTCTTTCCCATTGGAATAATTGAGGTATTTGTCTTCACTGGCCATTAGTTTGGACCAGTAAGTGCCAGAGACTTCTTGTAGCTTCTAATAACAGGGTCCCTCACCACCTAGTCACTTAACTTGTCCTCCAAGAATGCAGGAATTTTCCTTCTCCTTCTGTACCAGGAACTCACAAGCCTTGAGCATTCCCACCATGCCATACTACCATGGCCTCTAGCCATGAGTATGGTCCTGTCCTATGCAAGGAGAGAGAAGTCCACAAAGATTTGACTCTTTGAGGGTCACCTCTTTGTTGTCAACACCTCAGAAAGATTCATCATGAAGATGGAGTAAATGCATACAAGACACTAGGTGTATGATTGAAGGAACTTGGTAGGAATGAATTAGAAGACAGTTGTGTAGTTTATAATACAAGATACATTGTTCAGAAGGGTCAAAAGAGAGAAATGTTGATATACCAGGGCAACAAGAAGGTGAATGCCTAAAATTTATATTAAGATTTGTTGAAAGACAAGTTCTATAATCTAATGCAAATGAAAATAAATCCTACCCTACCAATATCCTTTAAGACATACCAAATGCTCTGCTAATAAGTTTATAACTATGAGTGCCTACACACACACACACACACACACACACACACACACACATACACAACAATGATCTCATAAATGCTCTCAAGTTTCTAGAAAAACTAGAAAAATGCAAAATTATCAGATGAAAAGAAATAATAAAAATTAAGAGATAAATCTAAGACAAAGGCCTCATACCTAAAATGTACTTAGAGCTCAAAAAATTAAATGCCCCCAAAATAAATCCTCAAAGAATCAACAACCCAATTAACAAATGGACTGAAGACTTAAAGAGAGACTTCTCAGAAGAAGTAAGAATGGCAAATAGACACATGAAGAAATGTTCAACATCTCTCACCACAAATCAAAACAACATTAGGATTCCACATCACCCCAGTTAAAATGGCCATTATCAAGAACACTAACAATAACAGATGCTGGTGGGGATGTGGCCATAAGGGAATGCTACTACACTGTTGGTGGGAATGTAAACTTGTTCAACCACTCTGTAAAGCTATATGGAGGTCCCTCAAAAGACTAAACATAGAACTTACCTATGATCCAGCAACCCACTCCTGGACATTGATCCAATTGACCACAAACCCAACCACACTAAAGCTACCAGCACAACATATTCATTGCAGAATTGTTTACTATAACCAAGACATGGAATCAACCCAGATACCCCTCAGCAGATGAATGGAACAAGAAAATGTGGTATATACAAATGAAATTCTATGCTTCTATCAGAAAGAATGATATTGTACCATTCCTAAAAAAATGGAAAGGCTTGGAAAAAATTATATTAAGCAAAATAAACCAGGCCCAAAAAACCACAAGTTGCATGGTTTCCCCTCATTTGTTGTAACTAGAAAGTGTCTGTACATCTGCAAGTAAACACACTGGATGACAAAAGACAAAACAATACACTTGGACATGGTAAATTATACAGGACTCTAGACATTCACATAGTGAGAACAAAGGGAGATAGTACTAGGAGAGGATCACAAAGGTTCAATAGTTATGGGTATATGATCACATAAAATGATGATTATCAAAATGAACTGCAAGAAATGGAAACAAGATGCCTGTTGTTATTTTGCTGCTTATTTGTTTTTTTCTTCTTTGTCACTGTTATTTATTGCTGTATTTTTTGTCTTATATGTGACTTTATCTGTTTTGGTGAGGGTGGGGGGAAGCAAAGAAACTATGGGTCAATGACTGAACAAATGAATCATTGTTACTCTCTGGACCCTATGGTGGAAATGACTTAGGAACTATACAACTTGTGGGGGAAAGGGGTTGAGAGGGAAAATCTATTTGAAATGAGGGAAGAGGTGACAGTGTTAAAAAACAAATGTGTTCATTACCTACTTACGCAACTGTAACTCTTCTATACATCACCTTTACAACAACAATAAAATAAAATAAATGGAAAAAAAGAAATCAATAAAATAGAGACTAAGTAATTCTATCTAAATATTCAATGAAACAAAAAGTTGGTTAGATCCAAAATATCGTATATAATTTATCAGCCAGTTAACTTATTGTGTGACTATGACTGATTCTGATATTCACAAGCTGAGCCAAGGGCACATCAAATTCTACTGATGATCATCAGTTTCAATGAATGAAGTAAAGAATGACCAAATGTTATTCAATAAGCTGTCCATAAGGCACTTATCTGCATTTTTATCTATGGATTAATTCTTCCAAAGTTAATCTACACCTATGCTATTATGAAAGTTTTACTCCTCTAGAAGTACAATATCACAGCAAACACCCATCATGCTGAGACATGGGCCATCAGATATTAGTAGGAAAATATGCCCATAAGTTTAGGTGAAATGATTGTCAGTAAAGTTGATGATGAAATTCCCTACAGAGGAACTTAGACTATATTCTCCCCTCAAAACTTCAAGACATTATCTCCTACAGATGTGGGTTTTACACATCATGTACTGAGGATGAAACCACTGCTGTCTTCCTCCAGCACCATAACGCTGTTCATAAAGAGTGGAGTCATTGGTAAGCCAGCTGCGTTCTACTCCAGTTCCCCCATTGCTTCCCTATCTCAAGTCCCCACTTCCAAATTCTACTTTCCACTGCCTCTTGGCAACTCATCGCCACTGGCAGACAGCTGCAAGAATCCATATCACTGAATGTTCCCTCTAGGAGCTCTCAAACGCCACCCTAAAATCAGCTCCAGATACACAAAACACAAAGAACACCCTTTAAAAGAATATTGTTGTAGCTTACCAATTATGCCCAAAGAATATTTGATACACACAGATGCTGGGTTTTTTCCAGTAATTTTTATTTCCTGTACAATCCCAGTTCTTTGGTGTGTGTGATTAACACACACACAAATGGACGCATTTGTTCATTTGTTCTCAAACTCCAAGTATCTGGGGAAAATAATCATTAAGGCTCATGTAGTGTATTTTATTTATACTCAAAGAATCTTGTTAACCATCTAGTTAAATAGATTAGATAGGAAGATAGATAGATAGATAGATAGATAGATAGATAGATAGATAGATAGATAGATAGATAGATAGATAGATAGATAGATAGATAGATAGATACTATATTGCTAGGTGATTAGACTAACCAATGGCTCTCTCTTCTTCCTTGATTTCAGGCCTACTCCATAAACTAGGTTCCATACTTACCTCATTATCTAATCTCATCTTTTTTCTTTGTTACTTATATCTCCTTCCTTTCTGAAGAGAAATAGGTAGTCTGGGCCTATTTGGTCATATAGAAAAACATCCCTTTTATCTTGGAGATCATCAACACCTAAGGCACTCAATGAACAAGGAGGCTAGGAGATATTCTTACAAATGTGATTTCCCCACCTAAAATGAATCTTGAGCATGCCAAAAATCAAGCCTCCATCTCACAAATAATTGTGCAAGTAGAGAAATGTCATTTTCCAGTAGTTTTTCATATGTCTAGTATAAACATGCAAAATAATTCTTTGTACTTGAATTACATCTACACTATGCAAAAGAATGAGAAATCCATTCTGAGATTTTCTGCACACAAAATTTTAAACAATTAACTTTCATGCTAGCCTAGTTTTTGTTTGTTTTTCCTTTCTTTTACTGAATTCATAGAATATGTAAGTTGCTCAGATATTGCATACAGGCAACCAAGACATTTATCTTGATTTCTTCATTCCCTCAGGTACCATTCCCTAATAAATATATGCACTCCATAAAATCTATGCCATAAATATAGACAGCTGACTCATAATACTAACTAACAGTATTTCTGGATTTTCTCCAAAAGAATGTGCAAAGCAATTCAGCTTCATTCCAAATGTGGGGGAAAAAAATCTCTAAGTCTTGTATTTTTAGTATGTATCTTACTCTATTATTTAAGAGTGCTGAGAAACACTGCGAATCCATGAGTGGTGCTGGAAAAGTACCTAGGGGCATGGTACTGGACTTTTCCTCCTGAACAACATAGCTATGTATATGTCCCCCGATGAGTTCCTAAAACCTACTCACCATCAATTAACCAATCAGCAATTACTAATTATCTGTTCTGTACAGAGCTCTGTAGTTGTTGTCCTGGGACAAGAATGAACCATAATGCATGACTCCTCACATGAAATTATGGAATGTGTTGCACCCCTAAAGTTACATGTAGAAACTCTTAGAGGGTTTCAAGCTTGTGCCCTGTCTAGAGCAGATTCCTTTGCACCAATTCAGAAAGAGATGAAGAAATGATAGTGCTGTGTGAATGGAGAAGGTAGCCATCTATGTAGTACAGACCTATATGTGTGCAGCGACGTGCATGTGTGCACATTTGCATGTATGTGTATGTTCTGTACATACATAAGGACCATTTTGGGGAGAATACTGTGATAGTCTTTTATGATCTGCCAGTATGGAGGTTTGAAGACCAAGCCTCACCATTGGCTTAGATGGCATTCCAACTCTTGAGCCATGCCTCCAGCCAGATATTTTTCTGGTTATTTTTGAAGATTGAATCTTGTTGGACTTTTCTGATCTGGCTAGCATCAAACTACCATCCTCTGGATCTCAACTTCCTACATAGCTAGTATTACAAGTGTGACTCACTGGTATCCAACTCGAGTAGACTTTTTAAAGGGCCATGTGTGTGTGTTTAAGGGCAATCCCAACAAAGGAATGAGCTGGAAGAGTAATGTGGAATGTGTTTTCATGCACAGAAATATTTTGGAAAAAAGTATAGCCCCCATCCATCTATAATCCTAGCTACTCAAGAGGCTTAGATCTAAGGATCGGGGTTCAAAGCCAACAGAGGCAGGAAAGTCTGTAAGATTCCAATTAATTACCAAAAGGCCAGAAGTAGCTCAAGTTGTAGAGTTCTAGCCTTGAACAAAAAAGCTCAAGGACAGCAGCCGGGCCCTGAGTTCAAGCCCCAGGATTGGCCCAAAGGAAAAAAAAGTTAAAGAAAGGCTATTTTATTCCATCCTGATAATTTCTCAAAATCTCTTCTTTTTCTGTGTCCTAACTTAAAATGATATAAATTCTATTGAGATTTCATATATAAGTATAGATATTTACATGTCTGTGTTATGCATCTTTGTAGCACGGAGGAATAACTCCTATATTGTGTGCTTGCCAAATGTAAATGTTTTTGTTCATATACCTTGATCTAGGATCCATTTTAGACACTCATAAGCATGTGCTGTAAGCATAAAATATACAAAAATCCATTCTATGGGGAATACTAGTACTATCAGTAATCAGATAGCTTCATCTGGTGTAACCAGGAATCTCCATGAAGGAACTAAGGACCGCTCAGCCAGGAGAGGGAGATGAATCTTGTGAGGCGTGTAAACATGCTGTGGCCCTAGGGGCGGGCAGGGGTCAGTTCTGAATTGCCTGCTCTTCTCAGGGATCAGAGAAAGTGAGGATTAATTAGGGATTAGGGACTGCCATGAGTTAAGGGCAGTTTAGCAACGGGGTATCCAGTTTCTAGGTGGAAATAGTAAAGCAGTTTCTGGGATGTTATTAGGAAAAAAAAAAAAAACACCACAACTGCCACTCTAAGAGGGGGTCATTATGCCATTTTACAGCTGCTGCCTGACCTTAGGAAAAACATTTCCTTCAAAATCTATAGCTAGCTCTATCTATCGATGTCTGTCCTCCAAATCTGATCGTTGGCAGAGTTGTGATTTTTTTAAATCAGTCTTGTTGATGATCTAAGGAAATTTTTTTTAATTAAAAAAAGTATCATGTAGGATGGTGCTATGTTTACGTATAGAACACAGTAAATTGGTTTTGGAAGTTAAGCAATATTATTGGTGGAGGGTGTTGGAATTTCATAAGATTGGTTGGTTTTCCATCCAAGGACATATGGTCTCACAGCATTAATATGGTTGACATTCTAGCAGTGGTAAAACTTTACTTAGGTATAACATAATCTAATCACTAACTTGGTCATTCTGTGTGTGAAATGTCCTCCCATCACTATTAATATTAGTTGGTATATGTGTAATGATAATGTCTCTGTCTGTCTACTCCCTCTTCTACATGTTTTTTTTTTTTCTATTCTATTCTTCTATCATTGTCTCATGCTTGTTCGGTTGCAGATAGAAGCAGACATGGTAGACTATTGAGAGGTTTTGTGGGTTATTGTTTTTTACCTGTTGGAAATATTTGCTACAACATCAATTGAAATCCTCATTTATAGTGTCCATAAACTAGTATTTCAGGGTCGTTTATACCTATAGTACAAGACTTTCCACATATGTAGTTTTCTTTGTTTTGTTTTGAAACAGCACTAGACTATATAGTTTGCATTCATCCCAGGACACCAAGAACCAAGATAACATATGACGTCTGGCTTTCCACCAATAAATAGTTCTCCCTATGAATACAAATATCTTCTGATGTTTGAGGATTTAGAACATAGAGACTGTTCCAGAACTTTATGAAAGGTAAAATCCTGTTAGGCTGTTGATCCTATAATACTAGTTAATCTAAAATAAACTTAATGAGTACAAGTACTTGAAAAAGTTCTATAGTAAAATTATCTAGCCTCTATATTTTATTGTGATAGTTATAAATCATAAAAAGACATATGGAATGATACAGGGGATTTTTGAATACATATGGAAAAATAATGAGGGGATTTGTGGGATAATATTAGATTTTATTGCAGTTAATCTACTTGTTTCATTGCCATAAACACCTCATTTCATATAGATTTTGCTACCATATCCAGCATATGAACACAATAAATTCACACAATTCTAGATTGTATAGATCTACTTCGTAAAAAGAAAGTAACATGAAAGGGTCATTTTAATTTTTATTATTACTACATTACTAAATATGTCTGCTTTCAGTCTAATCACTCTGCGAGAAAGGGTTAGGAGTTCATCTATTCAACTGTTATCTTGTTGAACCTAGATACTACTTACGGGAAGCTTTGTCATTTTTCGCAATATAAATTAATTTCAACCACAGATTAAATATTTTTAAAATGAAAAGTTAAAATGATTTCTAAAGCTTATCACATGAAAGACTTTACATGAAGTATCTCTGAGTATTCACAAAATACATTAATTTATATTTTACTTGCTGGAGATTTCTCTAGGAGTTAAGAATAAAAACAGTTATGAGTGAATTTCTCTATCAAAATTTCAAGTCCACTCCATCCAGCATTTCATGAAGGAAGTAATTCATATGCTACTTCCCTCTAGATTTATAAAAAGGAATGGTAATTCTCCAGTGAAATTATTAGTCATTCCATGTGAAGTTGACAACTCCTGAAAGATTCCCAAATTCTGGGTAATAGATTAATCTTCTTTCTGCAATGTGTCCTTAGCACACACAAACTTGTACACATACGCATGTGAGTATGCACAAAAGCATTGTGCACATACGTGCAAACACACATAAGCAGTGCATGCTCATGCACCATCTGCACAGCCCCTAGATATTTTCTTTTCACTCTCTCTATTTCCTTCTCATCTGAGAGCACATAGCAGTTGTCATCTGTTGCTCAGAAACTGACTCTTCCATTATGTGACTTCTCAAATAAGCAGATTATTTTCTTTTCTGGGATTGGACTAACTTCTTTAAATTGCTTTCATCATGTTTATAGGCTGCATTGTAATTATCTCTTTGTATGTCTTTTTTTTAACTAATACATTATCCCTTCCAGAGGACACATGATCGTACCTGAATAGAACGTTTGGCAAGTCTATATCAATATTAGTTTTGTACTAATGCTATATTAGATGGGTTCTCTCAGTCTCAATTTTAAATGAGGGAACTGGAACTTTGAAAGCAAAAAGCTTTTAGCACATTGATTGATAGGCTAGGTAACCAAATGCCTCTGAACTCATACCAATGATGACAAAATGCATTGTATGTTTTCATGCTCAGATAATGGCTCTTTAAAATACCTTCTGTTATTCCTGAAAGTTCTTAGATGGGGACTTTACATAAAGACAGACAGGAAGATTAGATAAATAGATAGATAGATAGATAGATAGATAGATAGATAGATAGATAGATAGATAAAATGGCACTAGTGATTATTAGGCTGAAAACACAGAGCAATTTTCCTACCTCAAAGATCACTTGGATCTACATTAAGTGTTTATATTCCTACTGGAAAATATTGTTATACTTATACGCCATTGTACTGTTATTAGATGTTCATTGTTTAATGAAAGACCATCCATGTCTACACCCAAAATAACAGTTTTATACTGGTGGCTTGTAATAAGTTGTAATAAGCTTGTAATAAGTTGTCCATAGACTCAGTAATTTTCTTCATGCTTAAAGAAAGAAGAGATAGCATGTTTTAAGATGGAGAGTGATTCACTGATCAAACCAATATATAAGTTTCATCTAACAAAGAGAAATTTAAGAAGGAAACATTAAGCCATGCAAAACTATTTATTTTACCAGAACTTTGAAAATCAATTAGGCCATTACACCCATTCATTCTGCTCCTCTTTAACAGGGAACCTCTGCCCTTCTGTCGGAGGAACCCTGGATGCATGTGGGATGGTGTAATATGGGTCGGCAAAAATGTGAGGTAATATGTTAGCAATGTGGGATAATATGTTAGCAATGTGAGGTAATATGTTAGCAATGCATTTTGTCAAAGAAGACACATCTCAAAACCTGTGATGTTTGGCCAATGTGAAAATAAGTATTTTTAAATTCTCAGGCAACTATTATGCTTGGAAAGACAAAAGTAAGCTTTGAAGCAAGTCCTAAAATCTAGGGGCAGAAACTGAGAAGACCTGTAAGAACAAAGAAAGGGGAAGCTATTCTTTAAACACCAGCAACACCTTGTTTTGTTGATTCAGAATCTAATAGAATTCGTGAGATGTGGGTTTGTAGTGTCATGTTTTCTTATTTGAGCTTGATTTATCTCTCCATTTGTATTTTGTTTTTGTATAAATTGTTTCAGAGTAAGTACCACCTCTACAACATTTCTGTCACCTAGCTCTACTATCTATTATGTCCTTTGGCAACTATGGGCCTGGTATGGAGCAGTATGTGTTAGTTGTTGTGCCAGTTGGTTTTATGTAAAATTCAAATGAACCACAAAAACCCAGATTATTTAGCCAAAGATTATTCTGAGTGTTTCTGTGAGCGTATTTTGGAGTTGATGGATACACACATACAGATTGATGCACACCAACAGAGTGAACAAGGTAGGTAGTCCTTCCTAATGTGTGAACACCTCATCCTGGATGAGCAGAAGATTGAATCTCAGCTTCCCTGGCTACCAGGAGTATAGTCTGTAATCGCCAGTGCCTAGAAATAACATACATTTTTAAGACTCTGATGGTACACAAGAATCTTGCCTTCTAATCTGGTACACTGGGGAAATTTTTATTATATATTTTTATTACTATAAAGTAGAAACTACATTTATGATTTTTTAAATTTAACTTTCAAGTATATATACACCAATGGAGCATCATAAAAAATAATTCCAATACCATAAGTATGGTGAGCTCTGTCTATTCATTTTTCCCTTCCCCTCAAGAAACTGACTCTTAAATAGCCACATTGTTGCTGAGCTTTTGAAGGCCCAGAGTATCTCCTCACATAAATGTCAGTATCACATGGCCTAGACCAGAGCTCTGCCCACCGCACTGCATGGGCTCTGCCTAGGACTGAACTGAAATCAAGTTTGCTTTTTTTTCTCCCCTGGCATCAGATCCTGCTATCATCACACTGCATCTAGTCTGATTAGCCACTTATGAGATGTCAGAAAAATCACCAAATACATTTCTTTAGCAAGACTGCTTTCTTTGAAAACTCTCAACATCTCATTACCATGGAAACCATCAAGATTTGCCTATGAATTATGGTTTGAGATTTTTTTTACTTGGCTGGTTGTGTATAATTAACATTTTTTTTTTGATACACCAGAAAAAGCTGCTATAATACTAACCAGCTCAACTGTACTCTATTATTTTAAAAAGGTGGCAGCCTGGATCAGTCTCCAAGAGATCTGGATTCTTATTCCAGCACTACCAAAGCTGTTCTTAGATGAATGACTTTGGAAAAAAAATAAATCTACCTTTTCTTGAGTATCTAAATCCAGATTGCTGGCTTGGGAAAGGACTAAAAACCACAGGAAAGTTGGGGCTTCAAGTCACAGCCATTTCAGGAAAAAGCAAGTCCTGGTGACAGCACTATTTCTTTGCTGGGTTCAACTAATGACAAAAACTAAGGGACAATCTTCTCCAGGCCTCTCTGGTCTCCTTGAGCAAACACAACCCAGGAACCTCTATCTCCACCACCATCCTCTTTGGTATGTATATACTGTGGAGTCAATGCAAAGCCTTTCAGATGCTTCATAATGTTGACAGATGCAATACTTAATATTCAAAGACAATTCTGGCAACCATGAATTCTGTGGTTTAAATTCACCAGAATTAGTAGCTACTGACAGAAAGATAAAATAATTTTGTATAACTACACAAATAATCTGAAAAAAACTATAAGCTTCCATTTAAGCTGGAAAGATAGTTATAAATGAAATAAATGTTTCTCCTTATTCTCCATGCTGAGGGACTGGAACACTAGCCTAATCAGTTAAAATATCTACTGAGAAAGTTCCAGACCATCTGGAGAATGAACTATTGATTCATGGGAACACTACTGAGGCTGACCACTTTTTTGTAAAGCATTTACTGAAACAGGTCATCATGATGAATCTTTCTTCTGTGCCTTTGTGATGGAAGATGAGTGATAATACATCATCAATGAGCATTTGGTGGAAGTCTGCCCTGAATTTTGGAGCCTGATCTTTTCCTAGCTAGCAGGATGCTCTCCCGATGATGGAAAAGCAGCATGGAAGTGTAGGACCTGGTTAGAAATGGACAACCTTGGCAGGATAGTATCTCCTTCACCTAGTGATCAATTTCAGTTGAGAACTTCAAATATTCTTCAAATTCTAGTGTGCTTTCCACTGTGGCTGCATGGTGGGCATTCATATGAAACATTAGGGGCCTTATTTTCTAGATAATACTCAGTAACTAAACATAAGAGAGTCGACACTTGATGATAACATAGATTTTGTGTGAGATGACGTTGCCCATCTATAGGCCAAGGCACCCATTCTTGGTCTAGGTCTATCTAGGCTACACATTAGTGCTCAATAGGGCCAGTATTCTAAATATGTTTTAACCCCACAGTATCTTGAACGTGGAATAAGTTGATCAGGGTTTAACTCAGTTGTAAGTGGAGGATAAACTGTGTCTATGGCACAGGACATGGAGCCATTCCCTTGAAAGACCAGCGGATCAGAACCTCACTTCCTTCAGCATAACAAACAATGCTAAAGGATTCACAGAAACCAACCCGATGCCCGCCTTTTGTTGTTTTTTTCACTTTTCTAAATCTGCAGAACCTACCTCCCCTCTCTCCTCCTTTCTGCTCTCTTTAACAGGACCTGTTCATACCATAGGGACCCAAACAAGCTCAGCCTTCCACAGCTTAGCAGTTACTGGACCAAATGTGTCTTCCCTGACTGTGCATGTTCCCGCCCCTTCTCCACCCTCCCTGAAAGCCTTGCTGGCTCAGCCTCCTCCCAGCAGGTGCTTAGCTCAAGACCTCTGGCTCTCTTTGACACTTAGAGTTCTGTAGAAAAGTTATATATTTTGTGCAAAGGCCTGTTAGATTTTCAACTCTGTAGACCACAAGTGAACACTGTTTGCACAGGATTCTATTTTCACTGTGCCCCTGACCATTTTGTAGTTTCCTCCTTATGATTTATTGGTTTGTTGGGGTATTTTTGTTTTTCTGTTTAGTACCATTATCTAGTACATTCCATGAGATCAAGATCTTGGCCCAGTAACAAATAAACATGATATTGAACAGATGTGTAATGAATACATTTTAAGGTGCAATGTCTTATAACTAGCTCCCACTTCTTTTTTCCATCTCTATTATATATTGGGTATATGAGTAACTGTATCCATTATTTCAAATCCCCAACACCAAAAGTAGGATTTCCCACACACCTGAGACTAAGAATGGAAGATCAGTACCCTTATGCTCTCAGTCCCAAACCATTCACCGCCGAAATGCACAGCTGTGTCCCTGATTTCAGCGTCACTACCAAATGAGCAACTATCACTTCAGTATGCCACCTGTCTGCATGTGTTCCCAATCTCTTTCTGAAAGTCCTATCTTTTCCTTTATTATTACTTCCATTTACTTTACAAAGAGCTGCCGGTTTCTGTCTTCCTGTCTCTGCCTGATAAGCATGCGGCTAAATGAAATACAATGAGTCTATTGGTACGAATTACGGAGTAGATAATGTTGCCTGACATTGAGGTCGATGGTGTTGTTCTCACTTGGAAGGTAGTTAAATTTAAACAAAAGATCTTTCAAATTAGAGAGTCTGCAAGTTATTGGCTGGGCACAAAGGGTAAAATTATAAATATGCTAATACATCTTGCTATCATAATATGACTTTGTTGTGTATAAAATATTGAAAAATTATAATTATATTAAATATAGTAGACATAGTGCTTTTTCAAATGCCTATCTGATATTTGACTACGTTTTGAACTTTTAGTCTGACAGGCCCAATTGAGAACGAAGGAAAACATACCACAAATATGACTGGTTCTGCCATCATCATTTTTAGAGTACAGAATGACTCTTATTGGGATCTTTGAAGAAAAAAAAATTTTTAATTCAGGATAAACATTATTCAGGGTCAGCATGAGGCTTTTTTCCCTGTTCATTTAAACAGTAGGTTTTGACCGTAGAATCTACATCCAATTTACAAAGAAAGAAAATCTCTGTATTTGAAGGATAATTCATAGGTCACTATAAGGATTTCTTTTTTACTGGGATAGATTAAAAACACCTTGTGAATGCTGATGGTATTATTTTCTAAGGACATTATTTACAAACTAACCTCTATTGCTTACATAATAACCATGCATCTTACTGGGTAAGTGAGAAAATGAGAATGGTCCTCCTAGAGGATTAACCCCCCCCCCCACCCTGTTTTCCCAAATGCATAGAGACATCAGGCAAGCCACCAAAGATACAGGCAGACTGCCTGACACCAGCAGGGCAATCAACCTAAGCCTGGCTATACACATTCAATTGTGGGCCAAACCAAAATCCCCTCTGCTCCCCAGAGCTAATGACTTTTTCATTAACCTCTGCTTCCTTGCTCAGACCCCCATAAAAACCCAATTCTTGTACCAGCACATTGTGCAGTCTCCAAGCCAATGGGAAGGCTGTGCCCTGGTTGTTATATCTCAATAAACAGTCCTCACCTGTGGAACAGTGGGTCTGGCCTGTTTCCTTCCTTTCTCCTCCATTTTCCTAGCATTCCTTACAACTGAATGATGGTTAGTAACTGAAATGCTGGGCTAAAAAGTCACTAGCTGGTAAGTACCATAGTACTTGATTAGAGTAAAACATCAATGATTGCTAAAACTAATAGGTGAAAATTTGATGAGAAACAGGATGTCTACACAGTTTCAAAGTATCGAGATAGTTCACGAACACAAAAAGTTGTAGCTTTACAGTAGGAAAAAATACATACTTTAACCAAGTGATCAAAGTTAATGCCATTAATACCACAAATAGACATTACATGCTTTCTGAAAAGGGCACATGCTTCCGAAGAGTTTCTACTGGAGATACATAACCTAAATCTAATCATGGAACATCAGACATTCAAAATGAGAGATTTGAACAAAACGTCCTATATTCTACCAAACATGATAAGGTCATGCAGAACAATGACTGAGAGCTGTTCCAGAGTGAAGGAGACTAAAGAGCCATGATAGTTAATGCAGCAAGTCATTCTGGCTTGGACCCTGTGCCAGAGGGAGAAAAATGTGTGAAGTTTGTGTGCCTAAGAAAATGGTCTCTAGATTGGCTAATAGCGTTTACTTCTTGATTTTTATAGTTACATTGTGATTGTGTATGATAACATCCTTGTGTTTAACAATACAAGTGTTTCATCACAACAGCAACTTAAATAGTTTAGGGAACAAAAATGTATGTATTTTAATATTTAAACATATATTTAGAGAAAAAGAGAATGATAACATGTATAAGAATGAACTACTAATTATCCTGATTTGATGAGTGCATGGTATCTGCAAATGTTGAAATAGCACTTCATTAATATATATAATTAATACATGTTGATATAAAACATATTAACAATCCGACTATGTCTGAATGATTTCATCATGCTATTTTGCCACTTACCTCACAGTACCTACCCTTGAACTTAATAAAAAATTAGTGTGACAATATTGTTGAATAGTCATTAAAAGTCATTTACTAAAATAAAATAAAAACCATGCATCCTTTTGTTTAATGTCTAAAAATCGAAATACCACAACTTCATCCATTTTCATAACACTCATGTCCTCCTCCCCCTTGGTAAAACATTAAGAAAGTGAAATTTAAAAATCTTGGGAACAATGAGATGTATAAGACACTATGTTGAAAATGAATTTTACAACTTGGGGCAGGGTCAGGAAGAGTTGAGAAGGCGGGGAAAGGAGGAGTGGTAGGGGAAAAACAAGGAAGGGAGTAACAATGCTCAATAGGAAATATATTCATTACTACCTTATTCATGTAACTATAACCCCTCTGTTCATCATCTTTACAATAAAATATATTTTAAAAAGAAAAAAAAATCTTGGGACTATGTTAAGGTCCTATTGCTTTCTTCCTGATGCCCAGGAAGAAGAGAAAGAGGCCCAAATCAAGACATTAATATTATAGGTAGAACATTTAAATGTAGATATGTCCTCATCAAAAATAGTTTTCACTTAGGCTGTCAGAAACATTTATGGTTGATCCACGTGGCTAGAGCTGGTAGTGAGATGCTCTCATAAGCCAATGAACTTCCCCCCTATCCCCCCCGGGAATGGCAGGTACGATCAAGATAGAAACAGATAACCTGAGGAGAGAGTAGGCATGGTAACCACCATCACCACAACTCCCCTGTGCCAGCACCCACCATGCAGCAGACTCTGAACTTACATAGGACAACCCACTTAATTCTCACAGTAACCTTGATTTCCAGCTTAAATCCAAGGAAACCTTAAATAACCCTGTAAAGCACGTTGTCCTTGCCAGAGCAAGGAGCTCCACCAAATCTGATACCCACCACTTTCCATGACAGATGGCCCTCGTAGAAAATGCTGATGCTGACAGCTTACATAGGAAAAGAGAATGGATTCAGGATGCATCAACCAAATGCTTCATAGATAGCTGAATCATCATTCCTACCATGGCATACCCTAAGGCTGTTTGTGCTTAGAAACGCCGCAGGGCTGTGATCTCCTTGGTATGGTTTAGGTGTTAAGTCTTTGGACCAAGCTGGGAGCTGATAAACCTAAGTCAAGAAGAGGATTCAAACTAGGGTGGTGATAATTCCGTCTAGGGGATTTGTCCCGGTATTTGCCAAAGAAATATCCCTGTAGGAGGTGGTGCTCACCTTGCTAGAGGGACTTTGGTGTGAAATCCTTTTCTTAGGCAAGGTATTAGCACATTGTCTGAGTGTCATCTGGCTCTGGCTCTTGTCTGTATACTTCTCAAAGAATAACACTTGGCCACCAGATTTATTTCTTCACATGGCCAACAGACAATGAGTCCTCACACCTTTATTTGGTACACTTGTTCCCTTCCCTGGAGAAGGAAGTCATGCAAAGGTCTCTAAGGCCCCTTTCTGCACACATCTGTGTTCTGCCGCCCAAATAGGTCTTTGCCAAGAGCAACTCAAGCAAATGTCATAATCACAACCTTCATTGGGGACTGCTTTAACAGAACCTGAATCTGACCTCTGACTTCCATCTCCTGGGCAGTTGGAAGAACTAGGTCTATGCAGTTCGTGCAACTGCCACTTAACAGAGTGGAGAAAATTGGATCAAGGATGCATTATTTATCTCCAGTAACAAGGTTGATCCTGACTTGATCCTTTTGGTTCCAAGAAATATCCACATTAGCATCCTACTCCTCTGTGCTCTGGGAAAAGCTCACTGCAAACAACCTCCTTTTTGTTTTTTTAATGATTCTGATGAGACTCCTATTTCCTGAGCTCAGTGTGAATCTTTTGAAAAATCACTTTGTCACGTTCCCCTGTCTCCATCCATGCTAGTATACCATCCATAAATGAGTATTTCTGATGCTTGCCTCACATACCAAGCAACTTGAATTTCTGACAGAGAATAGTACAACTAACAGATAACTTTTAACAGCCTTCCAAGAAATACTTGCAGCTGGGATCCAGCCCTCTTCATGAAGTCTGAAATGGGTTTTTTTAGACATTAATCTTAACATTGTTTTCTGGTTCCAGCTGGAGCAAGTGCACTATCTTCCTCAAAGCAGAATTCCTAGCAACTAAAAACAGCTTCAACAGTTCTCTCTCTCATGTCTTCTGCAGGCTAAATCAGAGCAAGGTCCTAAAGCATCATCTTTGTGGACGGTAGCTTGCAGTGGCGTTCACAGTACTAATTACCAATTGATTGATATTCCAGGATATGTTCAATTCATTCTTCCCTAGATAGACTATGATATATTAGTGTCATTTGCATAGAGACTCAGATCACATTTCTAGTTCATTTTATGTGGCCTCAGGACTTACAGAAGTTTTCACTATTGGTTCATAATAAGGAGCCAAACCATTCCATTTTTTTATGAGGATTGAGGCCTAATGTGGACTCTGCAACTCTGCATTTCAGAGACATATTTCTGTTGTCTCTCCTCAAAATGAGCTTTGACAAATAGCCCTGATAAATTTCCGTTTGTTGGCCTTGGTCCTACTTCATAATTTGTTAAGGTTACAGAGACAGAGGAAGAAAAGCAAGATTATAATACAAAATATAGAAGATGAAGGCTATGAAGAAACCCAAGGGAGATAAAAATGAGATGGAGGGGTGCCAAAATAATGGGTGAACAATGATTAGTTTCAGGGACAAGGTGAGGAGCGTGTCACATAAAGCTAAGTAATTGTCAGGGCAAGGAAGTGAGACTTCCACAAGCCTCTGTCCAGATGTGAATTAGGCAAAGTCCACACTGAAATATTCATCTTCAAAGGCCAAGTGTCACTCTACAGAAACAAGTGTGGTTAACAGCAGAACGCCTCTCTGCAAAGCCATTTGTCTCTTTCATGTCTCCAATATGGATTTTTCAGTGGCTTTGGATATGCCAGTCAAGCAGAAGGGAACATAAAAATGAACTGAACTTAACCGTGTTCTCTGTCCCATATTAAACACTAAAACTGAATTATGTGTTCACATATTCCCAGCTTGACTATAATTACTTTTATTTATGATGTGCGGTTAGGCATGGAGTCCAAAAATACATAAAGCAGTTTAAAAGAATTAGACTAAAACTATTACATCTATATCCTTATTATTACAGTAAATGTTGTATATTTTTGTTTGTAAATCTAAGGGGGAGTCTTCATATCCTTAATGTTCGTGCCTTTCAAAAATTACAGAAAAACTCCACCCAAGAACGATTTGACAGTGAAGGCCTGTAATCTTGGCTACTCCAGGGACAGAGATAGGATGATCATGGTTCAAGGTCAGACCAGCAACAGTTAGAGTGTCCCAACAAAGTAAAAAGCAAAAGGCTTGAGGATATGGCTCAAGAGGTAAGGAACTTACCTAGCAAGTGTGACGGCCTGAATTCAATCCCCAGTGACCTAAAAAAGCATACCATAAACATATGAGTTGAACCTTAAGGTTTTGCCTATCTCAAGATCACAAATATTGTCTCGTGCTTCCTTCCACTAGTTCACGTTATTCGGTATTCATCATTTTCATCATTTCCCCTCACCCCTCCAGTTCCCACTCCTTCCCTCAATTTTCTGATCTTTATAGAAGGTGTATTGAGTTTTGACTACAGTTCCTTCCTCTCCTCATTTTTCTGTTCCCTCCCCACTTCCAACTGAATTATAGTTTTTCATAGTCTAAGATGTTGATCAAAGTTCCCACACATGAATACTCACATAGTTTATTTATATTGCAGCATAATTTATTTAAAATATTTCTTTATCAGAAGTGGCGCTGTGGCTCAAGCGGTAGAGCTCTCACCTTGAGCTGAAGAGCTCAGGGACAGTGCCCAAGCCCAGAGTTCAAGCTCCACGACTGACCCAAAAAAAAAATTTCTTTATCCACTATATCACTCCTGTACCCTCCTCAAAAATAAGTTTTTAGATATACCCAAACACACAACACACACAAACTCTCATACCTGTTGATCTATTTCTGAACTCATTATCCTTTTCTGTTGATCTTTCTGTCTACTTGGTATAAATGCCAGATTGACTTGATTAATGTAGCTGTACATCAAGTTTATAATGAAGAAGAATTAGCCCTCTAATTCATTTTTTTCAAACTCACTTTGTATATTCTTAATTGCATTTACACAGAAATATTAGGATCAGCTTGATAATTTGTACTAAAAATATATATTGATATTCTCATGGAGGCAGCACAATTTGAGGAATTTAGTTTCTTGACCTATAAAAATAATTTGGATAAGAAAAAAGTGGAGCTATACTTCCTCAAAATTGAAACTTCTGTTTTCAAAATATACCTGGCAGAAGGAAAATGCAAGGCATATATTGGATGAAAGTATTTGTAAATAATATATTTCATAACAAACATATCCATAATATATAAAGAACTCTCAAAATTAAGTAAGGAAAAACTCACTTTTCAAGTGTGAAAATTTTTATGTAGAAACTATATCAGTCATGATGCCATTCAGAAAACAAATGGATTCATCATGCTTAGGTATTTTGAAAATGCTGAAATGACAGATGCCAAATATGTAAGAGTGGAACCCTGTCACTGTGGAAGATAATTGGGCAGTTTCTCAAAGTGTTAAACATGCCTGCCATAAGGCAGAGGCATCTCACTTCTTGGCATTTACCTGTAGAAATAAAGGCCCAAGTCCACCTTGAGACTTGTACACAAAGATTTGTAACAAACAGAATCCAATTCAACATTCATCAATAGGTACGTAAATAAGCGAATTATGTTACGTTCATTCAATGGAAAGCTTCTTGAAAATAGTCTTATTATTGACACCAAAAAAACAGACTCAAATGAGTGACATCACTCATTTTCCATTATGTATGCTAAGTAAAAGAAGTTTGATGTGAAATACTAAATAGTGTACATTTCTGTTCTGAAGACTTCTATTAGTGTATATACTTTACAATGGGGTTTTGTTGTGACATTTCCATAAAAGCACACACTGCATGCATTCAAACCCACTCCCTCTCTGTCTATCTCCCTCATGCTCCCTCCTTCTTCTTAAAACAATTAAGAAGGTTTCATTGGTCTATTTTCACACATGCAAATAAAGTACTTTGACTATATTCATCACCATTCAACTCCTCTGCCAGCTCCCACCTGACTGGAGTCCATTCCTTAGCATTGCCCATTCTACTTTCCTGCATTTTTCTTTTCTTTTCTTTCCCTTTCTTCTTTATTTTGTCTTCCTTTTTTCCCTTCCTTTCATCTGTGCTCACTCTCTCTCCCTCCTGTCCCCCCACTTCCTTTCGTGCCAGTCCTGTGTCTCAAATTCAGGATCTGAATGCTGTCCCTGAGATTTCTTGCTCAAGGCTGTATTGCTGTATCACTTGAGCCAGAGCTCCAGGTTTTTTGGTAGTTAAGTAGAGCTAAGAATCTGATGAACTTTCCTGCTTAGGCTTGCTTCGATCTGTGATCCTTAGATTTCAGCCTCCTGAGTAGCTAGGGTTATAGGCACCCAGCATTATTTAGCATATATTAATTACATAACAATTCACATGCGCAAATATTATGATTTAGTCAGATTAACTTCATCAGATACACACCCTTTATATATTTCAACATTTGTAAGTTGTTGGAAAACAGAAAATAAACAGTGTAGCAGTAAATACACAAGTCTTGGGCCAAGACTGACAAAGGTGCAAAAGAAACTCGAGGAAATAGATGTTTGTTTTTTTATTATTCCACAGGTGTGTATATGAATGCTGAAATTCACACCTATGATGTGAACATGTTCAGTTGATGTTATGCCACTTATATCCCAAGAAGAAAGATATTTCTAAAAAGCATAAGACAAAAAAAAGAATAAGGCATTATACTATGGGACTAGGGATTGAGAGTGAATATATGGTTGTGGACAACTGCATGCAAGAAAACATTATAAAATTGACTCACTGAGAAAGCCAGGCAACAATTAACCTGGACATGTCTCACTGGGTTGTTAGTGTTTTGATCCCTGAATTGCTCACCAACAGTGTTATATTAAACACAGGGAATCAAATAGCACTGACAGAAATATTTAGGAACCAGGATGGATAAATACAATCAAAGAACTTTACAAATGTGTATGAAAATCAAATGCACTACTTTTTACTACTAATGTACATGAAATAAACAGGGATGTGAGGGGGAGATTCAGCTGATCCTTACTGATGTTAAGAAGTACAGGAAGTAGACTTGTTTTCCATTTGGATTAATAACCAGACCCACACTGGTAGACTTAGAGAGGTGGCTTTGTCCACATTCTCCCCTCCTCCAAAACCTGACAAAAAACAGCCACTACATTAGTGGGCAGATGGTGGGCTCTCCTTCACTGTACGCAGCCTTGAAGGAGAGGAAGGGAGGGAGGTGTGTGTGCACATCCAGTCAAGGCAGAAAGCAGCAAGCAGTCCAGTCCCAGATCCGCCACAAAGTCAGGGCATGCCTGCAGCCACCTTTGTCCATCCAGATCCTCACAGTTCAGAGATGTCCTCCACACCCACCGGGATTCATAGAGCCCCATGTGATGAGGAAGGCCCAGGGTCACAGCTGAGTGCAACCGTTTGCCCCTAGCTCTGACTTGTTCTGAGCACCCAAGACCCCGGGATAAGATGGAAAAAGCTGTTCGCCAGGGGCAGACTGGCTTTGCCATCCAGGAGGATGCCCGAAGTAACTCCTTGAGCTCGAATGCATCATTAGCCTGTCTCCCAAGGGTGCTGCAGAAATCACACAGCTGTGGCCCATCCTCAGCCCCCATGAGCCACAGTGCCCCATCCCGGCTCTCCTGGCCAAAGCCCTGCACATTCACTATCCTGGGGCTCAAGAGCTTCCCAAGCTACAGGCCCAGAAGTCTGGACTGAGACTAGAAGCTATGGACTGCCCATAGGACAGTCCTAGCCCATAGGCTAGGACATCCTCAGTGGCACTCACTGCAAGTAATTTCACCCTCTCCATGGGTGTACCCTCTCCATGGGTGTTTCATCTCCTTGAGTGTATCTTCTCCATGGGTGTATCCTCTCTACAGATGTATCCTCTTATCTTCTCCATAACTGTATCCTCTTACACAGGAGCTATGACAATCTTGGTCCCAGGCATCTCCTTAAACAAGGACATGGAGTGAATGTTAACTTCAAGATTTGAGGATTTGCTCCTAGCCTGTGCTAGAAATATCAATGTCAAGAGCAAGAACAACAGTTTAATCAGTCTTTTGTGTAAGTCAGTTGTTCTTAAAATATAGGTATTTTAAATGATTAAAACCAGTTCTGTGCATCTTGCAGTGTGCAGTGGTAATCTGGGTATGCATGTGTTTTACATGGATGCTGCTTTCTCTTTTTAATTAGATTTAATTTTTAAATGGCATCTGAATCTGTTTCTCAATAAATGAACAAAATCTTCAAATTAAGCAAGACAAACAAAATGAAAAGTCAACCCGGAGAAGGCAAGGAAAAGGGCAGCAAAAAGATCTCACAGGAAGAATTGATCTCACCATGGAAGTCTTAAGCAAACACAAGGATTACAGTAGCAATTAAAAATGTAAATTACGTAAGCCCCCACCAATGAATGTTACAGAACCAACTCATAGGATTAGTAAAGGGAAGAGGAAAAGATGGGAAGTGGAGAGCACTGGTTCTGAGGTGGCCATATCAAGCAACACCAATAGGTGGTTGTCACTCCTGGTCCAGCTCAGTCACACTGGCAGCAGAGTCGGCTCTCTTCTTGAGGCTGAGAGGAAGGGCTCCTTCCAAGACTTCCTTCTTGGCTTATAGACTGCTATCTTTCCCCCATCTCTTTAACTTCCTTCTATATATATTTCTTTTTCCAAATCCTCCCTCCTCCTTCCAAAGAAGGCAGCACCATACAGAATTAAAGATCCTTCTAATGTCCTCATCTTAACTGAAAACACGTCTGGGGTCAGAGATGGTAGGTTGTTTGTTTGTTTGGGCTACTGGATATTCAACCGGATATTGCTTGATAAATATCCTGCCACTTGAGCTATGTCTGGTCTTTTTGCTTTCAACTTGTTTGTCAGACAAGATCCTTGTGCCAACTTTTGCCCAGGCTAGTTCAGACCTGTGCCTCTTAAGTGGCTTGGATTACAGGCATAGACCACCATAGGTCTGTTCTATTTCCTTTGGATTTGTTTTGTGACCAGGTTTCACTTTGCATGACAGGCTGTCATTTGTGAGATAGATAGACAGACAGACAGACAGACAGACAGACAGACAGACAGACAGATAGACAGATAGACAGATAGACAGATAGATAGATAGATAGATAGATAGATAGATAGACAGACAGACAGACAGACAGACAGACAGACAGACAGACAGACAGACAGACAGACAGACAGACAGACAGACAGATAGATAGATAGATAGATAGATAGATAGATAGATAGATAGATAGATAGATAGATAGATGGATGGATGGATGGATGGATGGATGGATGGATGGATGGATGGATAGGCAGGCTGACAGACAGACAGATAGACAGACAGATACATGGTACATTATTTGTGTGTATGTGCATGTACTGAGGGCCTCGACTGTTGATTAGCTTTTTCACTTAATCCTGGTAAGATACCACCTGAGCCACACCACCACTTCTGGCTTTTGCTGGTTATTTAGAGGTAAGAGACTCTTGGACCTGTCTGCTCAGGCTGGCTTTGAACTGTGATCCTCAGATCTCAGCCTTCTGAATAGCTAGGAATACAGGCATGAGACACCAGTGTCCAGCTTCACAACTCATTTTTTAAATGTAGGTTTGTAGAGGTAAAATAAATACATGGTAAATCATACTGGGGTTGAGTTGTAGCTCAAATGACCCTGTCACATGTATACAGTAAAACACTACACAGTTGAAGTGGAGCGGTTTCCGTATCACCTGAGCTCTCTGGTGCCTTGATCAGCCCATTTCCCACCCTTGTAACTAACAGTCAGAGATACAAGACATGTGCCAATAGGTTCGGCTATTGAAAAATGTCACCTGAGTGAAATCACAACTTCCAGCTATGTGTGCCTTTTTGCCAGGAATAATATTCTAGCATCCATCCCCGCGGTTGTATGCATCAGCATGTTACTTTGTTTGTTTTGTTCTTACTGCTGGGTGTTTATTATTATATTATTGCATGGATATAGCCTAATTGGTTTATTTATTTGCCAGTGATGGGCGTTTGTGCTGTTCAGGTTTTCACTGTAATGAATTAAGATGCTAGATAAATATTTACATTCGTATGTTTGCATAAAACCATATTTTTCTCGGTGAATACTACAGTTACAATGGTTGGGTGATATAGTAAGCTTAAATGTGTTAATCATGAAATAGAAATGAAATTGTTTCCAAAGTGACTGACACCACCCTGTGTCAGAACTCTTGGCCAGGAAGTGTGTGGCCCTGTGCATGTGATTTCTTATTACTGGCATACAAAGCTACTGCATGTTTCAAAGAACACAAATGGCCTGGGATGTTGGGACATTACCTGTAATCCAGGTCCCCAAGAGACTGAAATAGGCAGATCAAGGTCTAAAATTTTCTAGGAGAGAATTCATTTCCTTCCACCTGCATGTAGACTGCTTCCATTGCCCTCAAACTTTCTTTCCTCTTCTCCCAACATGGTCTTCCTTGAACAGTTTTTATTTCCTTCCTTCCTGTTCTACTTTCAAAGGCCACATGATTACACTGGTCTATCTGGATGGTCCAAGATAATGCCCTATCTCAGATAATTACCTACCTGATAGGCCACACCACAATGAGGCATGAAAACCTTTGGGTAGATTATTATTGATAATTCTGCATAGCTTGTAAGTCTGTATAACTTGTATCTGTGTCCAACTGAGGACACAGTCATCCTACTGGGTTTTCAGACTGAAATATTCTCATGAGGTTGACATCTGTCGTGTGTGTATCTTTGTGCATTTTGCTACCATCATCTATTTCTTAGTGAAGGACATACTCATATACTTTGTGCATTTTTTATTTTTTTATTGTGAAAATACTGTACAGAGGGGTTACAATTACATGAGCAAGATAATGAGTACATTTCTTATCAAGCATTGTAGCCTCCTCCTTTGTTTCCCCTTCCCATCCATTCCCATCCTCCCCCTACCCCCACACTCAATCCTCCCCCTCACCCCCCCCCCCACACCAAAGTTGTAAAGTTCGTTTTCGACATAACGACTTGTACATCTCATTGTTGCAATGAGTCCACCTGTATCCCGATTTAAGCAATTTGTTTTTCCCCTTCCCCTCCACAAATTATACCAACATCAAATACAGTGAAAGCAGGGGTTATACTGTGGGGGAGGGACATACAAAGCAACAAAGAAATAATCTTATAAATATGTTAGAAACATTCACATGAGAGAAAAAATCATCTGAATACATATCTTAAGGTTCATTTCCCTAACATCACCTTATCTGACCTTTTCTGCTTGACTCAGACATATACTAGTTATAGCAAATCAGGGAAACCATGGGACCTATGTTTCTTTGGGCTTGGCTTACTTCACTTAATATAATTTTTTCCAAGCCTTTCCATTTCCTAACAAATGGGGCAATGTCATTCTTTCTGATGGAGGCATAGAATTCCACTGTGTATATATACGACATTTTCTTGATCCATTCATCTACTGAGGGGCATCTGGATTGTTTCCATATCTTAGCTATAGTAAATAATGCTGCAATAAACATAGTTGTGCTGGTAGCTTTAGTGTGGTCTTGTTTGTGAACATTTGGGTAAATGCCCAAAAGTGGGATTGCTGGGTCATAGGGGAGCTCTATGTGGAGTCTTTTGAGGAACCTCCATACTGCTTTCCAAAGTGGTTGAACAAGTTTACACTCCCACCAACAATGAAGTAAGGTTCCCTTCTGTCCACATCCCCTCCAGCATCTGTTGTTATTAGATTTCTTGATTTTAGCCATTCTAACTGGGGTGAGGTGGTATCTCAATGTTGTTTTGATTTGCATTTCTTTTATGGCTAGGGAGGTTGAGCATTTCTTCATGTGTCTATTGGCCATCCTTCTTTCCTCTTCAGAGAAGTTTCTCTTTAAGTCTTTAGCCCACTTGTTTATTGGGCAGTTGTTTCTTTGAAGATTTGATGTTGGGGGATTTAATTTTTTGAGTTCAAGGTATATTTTAGATATGAGACCCTTGTCCGTTGTGTGGCTAGTGAAGATCTTTTCCCAATCCGTGGGCTTTCTATTGATCATGCTAGCTATGTCCTTTGCCATGCAGAAGCTCTGCAATTTCATACTTTGTGCATTTTTTTGAGGGGGGGGGTCCAGTCGTGGGGCCTGAACTCTGGGCCTGGGTGCTATCCCTCAGCTCTTCAGCTCATGGCTAGCGCTCTACCACATGAGCCACACAGCCACTTCTGGCTTTTTTTCTTTTTGCTTATGTGGTGCTGAGGAATCGAACCCAGGGCCTCAGGCATGCAAGGCAAGCGCTCTACCACTGAGCCATCTTCCCAGTCCACTTTGTGCATTTTTATTAAGCTGTTTGTTCTGTTATTAATAAGCTGTAAAGTCCCTTTGTATATTCTGAATGCAAGTTTTTTCATTTGTGCTTCTCTCTTTTCTTTGTTTTTAAGTTTTTCTTATGTATCAGACATTTTACAATGACTATCCTCCTAGCTTTGGCTTGGGCTTAAATTTTCTTAGCATTGTTTACTAAAAACCCCAGTTCTTAAATGAAGCCTGATTATGTATTCTTATATTGTTTAAACTTTGTATTTGCTATCTAGTCCATTTTTGCTTAATCCAGATTCACAAAGTTTTCCCTGGGTTCAAAGAAATCCTGTAGTTTCAGATATTATATTTATTGTATGTCCTTTTGTATGGCACAAAATATGGCCTCTGGAATCCAGTTATTCCAGGAGTATGTGTTTGAAAGACTAAGCTTTCTCTGTTGAGCCATTTTGATATTTAAAGTCCACTGAACTCACGTATGTGGAAGAACACTGGAATGTGTATGTGTTCTATAAGTAGGCCCATTACTTCAAATCATAGATTTGTTTTGTTTAGTTTTGTTTTTGTTTTTCTGTGTTTCTTTTGCTGTTATGTAAGTTTAATGTCAGGAGCTTATGTTTGCTCAGCTTGCTTGCTTAGCTGGCACTCTACAATTTGAGCCATGACTCCAGCCCTGCTTTTTGCTGAGTATTTTAGAGACAAAATCTCATGGTCTTTTCTGCCCATGAATGTTTCACATCATGATTCTTCAGCTCTCAGCCCTCAGATGACTAGATTTCCAGATGGAATCTAGTATCCAGCAAATCATAGAATCTTGATTGCTTTTATAACTTCATTAAAACCCTGGGATCAACTTCAGTAAGTCTATTTTATTTCCTTTAAACATTGTTTTGATCTTTCTTGGTCATTTTAAAAACTATTTTAGAATCTCATAGATACATATATACAGGTGTGTGTGTGTGTGTATGTGTGTGTGTGTGTGTGTGTGTGTGTGTGTGTATGTGTATGTGTGTGTGTGTGTAGATTCATATGACTTTTATGCAGCCATCAGAAAGAATGAAATGATGTTATTGTCAGAGAAATGGATAGAGCTAGAAAAATACCTATTGAAGCCAGGCACCAGTGGCTCATGCCTGTAATCCTAGCTACGCAAGAGGCTGAGATCTGAGAATTGCTGTTAGAAGCCAGCCTGGGCAGAAAAGTCCCTGTGAGACTCTTCTATCTAATTAACTACTCAAAAGCCAGAAGTGTCACTGTGGTTCAAGTGGTAGAGCGCTAGCCTTGAGCACAAAGAGGGATAGCACCCAGGCCCCAAATTCAATCCCCACAACCAACAACATGAGTAAAGTAAACCAAGCCTAGAAAGATAAAAGTCATGTACTTTGTCTCATACATTGGTCTTAGGCCCCAAAACAACCCCTCATGTAAACACAAACATATGCATATACATACATGATCAAGTTGATTAAAGTATGGTATATGCAAGAGTGAAATGGCATGGAGGAAGTATTTCCAACAATTAACTGAAATTTAGCAAAATGAATATCAGGAAGCCGAAACAAAGTTGCAGGGGTTGGGTAGTGGGAAGGGAGTGTATGGACTCAAAAGGAACAAAGGGCAAATACAGCCAGAATGGATACGTGATGAAGGAAGTGGGAAACGTGATCTGGGGGAAGGGGCTGCCACGGGGGGCAGGGAGAAGGATGGAAGCAATGATTCTGATGAAGAAGTACCAGACACACAAGTGAACATGTTAAATGTTACCCCTGTATATAACTGTCTCGAATTTAGAAACTCATTGTGGCATATACATGTAATCCCAGCACCCAAATCCTGGAAGCAGGAAATCCATAGACTCAAAGACCGCTTTCTGAGCTGCAGGTCACGATCTTGAAAAGAAAAGGATATTTATTTCAATCTTCCTTCTAATAAAAGCTACTTGATTTAATATTTGTTGATTAAAGGCTATACAGGTAATAGGTTATACCAAATATAATGACTCTCTAAACAGATACTCCATTTGGGAAGACTCGGACCTATAAGCACATTTACATAAAATGGGTTATATTAAAAAATCAGAGCACACGTTTTTCCCCCCCAAGTTAGAAAATTCACATTTATTATTTTGTGGCTGTGAGTTAGACTTCAATCTTGGCAGATTTAAGAAGTAATTTGTTATAGTAGGAGATAGCATGAAATGTACTTATTGACATTTCAAATTACGGCATTTTCAATGAGAAGATATCTAATTTTGAGCTACTAAAAACAGCATGGTGTAGCTGTATATTTCTTGTGACTATCATCACTTCAGTTCAGGTTCTTATTTATAGCTGGGACCTGTGTTGGGTGTGCTAGGTACAAAACTGATGTGAAATCAACGAAAAGTTACCACCATTATTATCAGCACTTTTCACTTTTATTTCAGAATACTAACGAACTCTGCAATATTTCTGCATTTGGTAATTGTGCCAGCTCAATAAAAAATATGAAATCATTATTTCTTGACATTAATGAAGTCAACTTTTCCGGCAGCATTTGAATAGGCAATTGCACAATGAAACACACACACAAAAAATGCATTAAAACCAGGTCAGCTGCTTCACGTTTCCAACAATATGTCCACAATTCCATGAAGGGTAATCTTAAACCATTTTTTTCCTGAGCAGCCTGTACATCTTTATCGTAAAATTCCAAATGTTTCAACAATAGACAATTGTTAGGAACTAGACAATTATTTTTCAGCACCCATTGATTAATGACTTAGTCTATGACACGGGGAGAAACTGCAGAACAAAAAAGCCTATTATAATCATGGGCAGGCATTAAAGCATCTTCATTAATAGGATCTTCTGAATTGAGTTGAGCATAAAGCCAAATATGTCATAAGGAGCATGGAGAGGTAAGAATTTTAAATATATTTTGAAACTCACTTGATAAGACAAAAGATTAAATAATATTACAGACCTCTATTAACATTCTCTTTTATTTCTATTACTTTCCTTTCTCTTTCCCTCCTATCTCTCCATCTCTTTCTCTCCCTCTCTCTTTCTCATACACACACAGTTAACCCAGTTAAAATTATCAGAAAACTACATTTTTCATCAGTACAAGGAAATAATAATACATTTAAATTCACATGCTTTCCATTATTATTAGCATTCAGGAGAGCAGTATTTTATATAATTACAGTCTTTTGAACAAAAAAATGCAATATAGAAAATAGAGAGGTGATGCTGGTTATCTCATTTGAGGAAGCTTACCCACTGAGTAATTTATATAATCATAGTAGCAAAAGACATAATTTTAGAAAACAAGGTAGGCTTTTTTTAAATGTTTGGAGGCTGAAATTTGTTAATAGAATTCCTGCTCATGACAGAACTATTGCAAATAGATTATGCTTATCATATTATTCAGTTATTTTCAGAGTCATGTTAGGTCATAGCTCAGCTTCATATTGTATTTATTGAAATGCTGGTCACTTGCTTTGTTTCTGTTATAGCAAGTGCAAGAACTAAATTCATAGTAAATCCAAACAAAGCAATGCTAATAATTTTTGTTCATTTGCTTGCTTGCTTTTACCTAATGTTTTGGAGAACTGGCTACATCTTACCCAACTCTGAGCATTTTGCCTGAATGATTCTCACAATAGCCCAATGAGTAGGATCCCCAAAAGTTTCCATTTTACAGTAACTAACTGCAGAAAATGTATGTGATAATATGTGATTTTTTTCTCACAGTTTTTCCACACCCACAAGTTGTATAGTTCCTTTTCAACATGGCGTTCTTGAAGAGACTCTACTTCTTAAAGGTCTGAACTTCCTGTGGTTTTTTTGTTTGTTTGGTTGGTTTTGCCTGTTGTGGGGCCTGAACTCTGGGCCTGGGTACTGTCCCTCAGCTCTTCAGCTCAAGACTAGAACTCTACCACTTGAGCCACAGCGCCACTTCTGGCCTTTTCTTTTTATGTGGTGCTAAAGAATCGAACCCAGAGCCTCATTATGCGAGGCAAGCGCTCTACCACTGAGCCACCTTCCCAGCCCCCTGTGATTGTGTTTAATTAAGTTTTTATTGTTATTATAAAAGTGATATACAGAGGGGTTGCAATTACATAAGTTAGAGTACATTGCTTTTTAGACTGTCACCCTTCCCTCGATGTCTCTTAGTTGGATTGCTTTTTTAAATATAGCTTCTAGAAAAATTGCATTTTTTTGTTTTTTTAATCACCTGTAAGCAGTTGTACCAAGAAGTTGCCACTTAACAAAGCAATCTGTGACTACAATGCATTTTGATCAATGTCGCCCTTCAATCTTCTCACCCCTCCCTCCTCTACCTCCCTCTTCCTCATTCCTTTTAATTTTGTAGAATACACATTGGATTCTTGACTGCATTCTCCTCCTCTTCTCTTTTCTTAATTTTATTTTATTTTGTTGTAGAGGTAATGTACAGTGGCATAAATAAGGTGTAAACATTGTTATCTCCTCCCTGTTATTTTCTACCACTTTCCCTCCTCCTCAACACCTCCCCCCCCCCCCACAGTTGTAAAGTCCATTTCCAACATAGTGTCTTGTGAGTATCACTGTTGCATTAGTTCACTCTGTGTCCTTTGGTTCTCTGCTTCTTTTTCCTTGACTCATATGTGTGACTTGCCTTGTATTTTTGTGGGGCTCTGGCCTACACAGCACACTCATTTTGAAGTTCTCACTAGCTGAGGTTGTGGTTGCTATTGCTTTAAGTAATAACAACCTTTGCGTAACTCCATCTTAGCTGGTGACTAAGCATCTTTGGGGAACTGAGGTCAGCACTCTTCAGGTGGTCCCCTGGGATTCTTCTTAATGTTCACATCTGTGCCCATAGCAATCCAGGAAGGTATGGAACTCTCTCCTTCAGTTTTTCACTCCCTCCTTCCTTCCCTCCCTCTCTCTGTTCTTTTTCCCCTTTCCATCTTTCCCTCCCCCTTCCTGTCTTCCTGCTCTTTTTCCTGTCACTTGCTCTGGGGGAAGCCAGTGGCTTTCTTGTAGAGACACTGGAAGCCTAAGGTGAGATTCAAGTGGAAAGAAACTGAAGTTCTAGGTCCAGCAGCCAGCAATGAGCTGTGTCCCTGAGTCTTGGTGGGATCATGTGGCTGCTGTGTACGTTTTGGCCTTATTATCCTGATTCACTTTTTTACCTGTTTCAGTCTTGGGACAACAGCTTTTAATAGGGGTGACCTAATGTGACCTCAAGGTTAATGATACAGAAGGCAATTAATTCCTAAGGTATTCAAAGCATTTAAACTTGAAAGACATTTGACTGACTCTGTTGATCTGCTTAGAATGATGGTAAAGTGATGTTTTTTTTTAAACAGTGGAATTAAGTCCACGGGGATAGCTTGGGAAAAAAATAAGCCATTTACATTTTACATAGGAAACAATATTTGACTGAAAATGAGTTGGAATGAGAATTGATAGAAAATAGAAGAAACTGGAGTACTGATCAAAAATAACCAGAAGTTCAATACCAAGTCTATTTTAACCTTATGCTACGTGCTCACAAATTGGTTTGTTTGTTTTATTTACCAACCATTAAATATATAACTTCCTCTTATATAAATTTCTGTTTAAAGACACCTTATTTAACATATGGTGTGGATTCATTGACTCTGAGCCAGTGGCCAGCAGCCCCATGTCCCCCCCACACCCCCCACCTGTTTCAATAAGCTAATGTAGAAAACTTTCTGCAATGTATACCACCTGCCATGATTTGTTTATTACAAATATTGAATATTCCCCAGTACTCTAGACATCTGGATCACCAGCAAAATGTGCCAAAGGGATAGCACATGGCTCTAACTATGTCACAACAAGAACACCTGTTAGTAGCATGAGTGCTTCAAGCAAAACAGTATACACTCAGCACAGGATCTGCATGCCTGTGACTGCAACATTTTACCCCTTCTGAATATCTCAGCACATACCTGCACATACCTGTTTCGAAAGAAACATTGGGGTTGCTTACTATGTTTAGATAAGCAGGAAAAGAGACAAGTATACATCTGGGAATCATGAGTGTCAACTTCATGTTTCTCTTTAAAAAAAATAGCACACACATCAACAGGTGATCCAATAGAGTACTATGGCATTTTTAATATAGTACATATGTCCATCCACATGACATCCGGAGAGAGGAGGCAAAGGCCTGGCTTCATCAGTAACCCAACTTATCCTGGCGAGAAGTTTGGTTCACAGACCCAGCGTCGCTCCTCCACAGACTCTGGTTAGAGGCATAGATGGAGGGATGGCTCACCTTTTGAACCAGTTTTCTGCAACTAAAACATTCTTAGCATTTTAGAATTTAACATGGAGTTGCGGGTTGTCTCTAATTCCTGATTTGAAGATTTGTCTGTGAACATAACAGATTTGGGTTGGGCGGGGGGGGGGGGGGGGGGGGGATGGAGGGGTGAGTATCTAACAAGCTGCTTTTGTTTATTTGTTTCTGTGCTGTTGCCCTCCAGACTTCACAGATTCCTCCATGGGATGGGTACCAGGAGATAGATGTTAACTTCATCCACCTCTCAAACCTCCTTTCAGAGACTCAATTTACTCTTCTGAAATACCATAATGTAGGCTACCTCCTAGTGTTCCAACTTTTAAGCAACAAATTGCATTTGTGGGAACTTTAAAGCAAGTAAAAATTCTGATTCTTCTAACTAGCTATCACATAAATGCATCTTACAGTTATTTTTGTGCACATGTTGGGTCATCTTTCCTCCTCCTGGGACTCTTACTATTCTTGATATTAACAACCATCAAAACTGTAATGTGATAAATAAATCCCAAGAAAAAGCATGAGTCTAATTACGTAAGTCCCTCTCTGTGTATCTGTCAAAGCCGTGATAAAAAACAGCCATTGGACTGGGAATGTAGTAGAGTCCTTGCCTAGCATGCATGAAGCCCTGGGTTTGATTCCTCAGCACTATATCAAAAGAAAAGGCCAGAAGTGGCGCTGTGGCTCAAGTGATAGAGTGCTAGCCTTGAGCACAGAGAGACTCAGGGACAGAGCTCAGGCCCTGAGTTCAGGCCCCAGGACTGGTAAAAGAAAGCAAGAAAGCAATAAAGCAAGAGAGCAATAAAGCAAGAGAGCAGGGAAGGAGGGAAGCAGGGAAGGAGGGAAGCAGGGAAGGAAGGAAGGAAGGAAGGAAGGAAGGAAGGAAGGAAGGAAGGAAGGAAGGAAGGAAGGAAGGAAGGAAGGAAGGAAGGAAGGAAGGAAGAAGGAAGGAAGGAAGGAAGGAAGGAAAAAGGAAGGAAGGAAGGAAGGAAAGAAAGAAAGAAAGAAGGGAGGGAGGGAGGGAGAGAGGGAGGGAAAGAAGGGAAGGAAGGAAGGAAGGAAGGAAGGAAGGAAGGAAGGAAGGAAGGAAGGAAGGAAGGAAGGAAGGAAGGAAGGAAGGAAGGAGCCATGCTAGGAATATCTCTTCGATTCTGGCCATATTTCTAAATAATTAATCTAAAAGCACTCATAGCCTTGTAAAATACCCATCTTAATCATAGACAATGTCTATGGTTGGGAACTATGAGCAACTTGTGTGCCTTTCTTATACTTTCTTATACTGACATGCTTGTGTTCCTGAAATCATGCTATTTAAGGAATCTATAAAGGACCAAAACTATTTTAAAGCAGCAAACACATTATCTTTTCTATGCTTCTGTGGTTCTACTAAAGATATTCCACTTTGATCAATTTAGTTCTGATTTTTATGAGAAAAAATGGTGTAAGTATAACTCTAGAAAATAATAAATTCATAACTAAATTTGTAAATGGCACATTTAAGTTTTGTAATCACTATTTTATATTCTTTACCTGAGTCAGAAAAAAATAAACCACTCCATTGTTTTATGAGGTAATTCTTATGATTTATTGTAAGTTAATACTTTGCCTGTCAGTGTTGGGTCTTTGTCTTGCACACATGTATGCACTTCACACGTTTTTCACAGTATGCATTTATTGGTCGATGTTTAATTGCAAAATGCTATAACATCTCATACTGCTTATTGATAAGCAATCTCATCACACCTTCTAAACAGATGACTTGTTAAAAAAAAAAGCTCCTTCTTGTATAATCAGACTCCTTGCATTAAATCAAATTAGCAATAACTAAAACATATGGCTACAGAAAAACAGCTAATTAATTTAGACCTTAGAAAAACTCAAAAGCATTTTAGCACAAGATATCTGTAATGTTATGTATGTGGCTGGTCACAAAGGTAGCTATGAAACTGCAGTGGATAGAGCAAGGAATATCATTTTTGATAAATCATATATTCTACCATCAGCATCAGTATGCTATTTGGAAATGTAACTTTCTCTGTACATCCTATTGAAGTTGTCTTCTGTCTCTGAAACAACTTCCAATCTTACCTCCTCCAGTACAGCTAAGTCCAGTGGAATTAGGGGTTACTAGAGAGTAACCTAGCACATGATAACAAATACAGTTATTAGCTTGAGACGACTCTCAAATCTTCAACTCTCACTGTCTCCAGGCATCTCCAATTGTTACAGCCAAGAAACTTGGTGGTGAATAGAAATAGATTCCTAACACAATGAAGGGGCCCAGAGAGAATTTTGAGGTAGAAAATAATCTGTGTGATTAATCCAGCTGATCATTCTTCTACCAGAACATTCTTGGGGGCTATTTTATAAATTGCAATTCAAATGTTTCTTTATGTTCCTGTTAAAAGGCCCTTTAGTTATTTCTATTTGTCTGTTCACATCTGGTCAAGTTCCCTTAGGTCATGAAAGAAAGATAGAATGACTTCTTCAGAATCTCTGAAACAGTTGACCATCCTGCCTCTCTGCCTTCCTACCTCAAATCATCTCCCTTGTGTCTCCAATCATCTAAATCTACAGCAGTAATTCTGTTCTCTTCTTCAAGGTTACTCAATACTCTATTAAGGTTCAGTAGCTTAATAAAAATTCATCTACTAAATGAAGAACTCTAATCTTTTCTATGCCTAATTTTAACTGATCATCTTTCCTTGTTTGTATCAAAATCAACAGAATTTTCCATAATGATATTATCAACGACTAGTTGATTGACTTTTTATATGTTGTTACCTTACCACTTTCTAAACTTGAATGCTTCTTATTGAAAAAATGTGCATATTTCCTACAAACTTTTTATGTCTATATAATATATATGTCAATATATTATAGACTGTCTATACCAAACAATCCATTATTTCTTAACCAATTATTTCTTTTTTCACTAATCCAGGTTGATATAATTATTGTCAGGAATCACTTTAGCTTTCTACCCCAAAGTGAATCTTTTCTCTTCCTCTGTTTTACAATATTTTTATTTCTAGGAATGTGTATGAACACACACATTTTTGAAAACTCTTCAGAAACTTTGCTACCCAAGAATAGATATATTAATCAAGTTTTGAACTCTATATAGTATATTATACCAAAACAATTAAACAGGGGCCTCTTTTTTTCATAGCTTAGGTTTTAGATACAAGATTCAATTTCCTTTCATTAGATGAGACATAATCATTATTGTTATACTTCAATCTTATTTTTTAAATGTTATGGAGGAGGTTGCCATTCATTTTGTATTTTTAGTATTTATTTTTTAATATATTTATTTTTATTATTCAATTTTTAATGATTCTCTTAGCATATCACAAAGAGATTTTCCTTTTCTTTGCCCTAGTGGCAAATTCATTGGCACTTTTTATCTTTGTGGGAGTTCAGCATACTGTGAACGGGCACCTAAGTCACCAAGAATGTTGTTTCACAGAAACACCTGGAGGGAAATTGTCTTCACAGGAGAATTTATTTGTCTCTAAATCTTATTCCCCTTTATTAAATGCTTAGAAATAGATTCCCTCTTAAATTCCCTTGCTTCAATTTTCTTTTTAATCCCACGATCCTAATAAGATCATTCTAAAGCCAAGCAAGGGTGTCTCTGGTAATTCAAGACGCTTCCTCTGACAACAGCACGCTCTTCAGTGACCCCCTGTGGCTGCTCAGGAGACTATTTTCTAGTTTCCATGTGTTTGATACTGGTGTGTGTGTGTGTGTGTGTGTGTGTGTGTGTACAAGTTGGAAGAAAGAAAATATTACAATTAGTTCTAGTAACCTGAATAATATGGCTGTTGATTCACAATATCCAATAACAGAAAATTAGCCTGGTTTGGAATTAAGTGTGGTTGTAAACATAGAGCGTTCTGCTTTCAATCTTCCTTAGTTAAAAAAAAAAAAAAAAGAATTTAAAGAATTAAAAGGTACCCTGCCTTTGATGGAAAAGGGAGAGGGCAAGGTTGAAGGAATACATTTTATGACATAGCAAAGAAAGGCCCCTGAGCATTATTTTTATGGAAAGAAGAATAGAATGCACATCTTAGTGACCCATGAAGAAATGACATAAAATAACAGCGAACATTTTGCAAGCATATGATGCGTAACTATAAGACTTGCAATCGTGGAAAATATTTATGCTGCATTAAAATGCAAATGTTTGTTTCCAGAGTTCTTCTGTTTCATCTGTGTATTTTATTTTGGTAACTCCACCCCCCCCCCCCCCCCCCCAGGGCTCAAAGGCAAAGGCCTTAGTGTTCTCAAACAAGATGTAAACCTTCCCCTGCAGGGCAGGCAGCACCCCCTAGCAAGGCTCAGAGTGACTGCTCACTTCACAAGGACTCAATGTTTATGAGTATGTGGTGAGGAGAGAGAGGAGGGGGAGAGACACAGAAGTCAGAAGAATTTTGGCTTTTGTGTACAATTCTCTGGGCTTTGATAAAAATCTGTGCTTTGGAGAGAAAAGATGGAATCACCATCCTTTTCCAGGAACAAGTTAATGACAGGGGCTGTGAGGCTGGACACAGCTTGGGCCTGAGGGCCCCTCCACCACAAACCCTACCGAGCCCCAAGTGTGCTGGGCAGGCCTGTCCACATTTAGTCCGTCCTCAGCCAGCATAACCACATGACCTTGTCAGCTTTCTTAAACACAGCACAAGCTAAACAAGACCTGAATTATTGCTCTCCCACAACCTAACAACCCAATTGTTCTGACCTCTGTGTCTTGCAAAATACACTGGAGCCATAATTGCAGACGCCTCAAGTACCCTGGATGGAGGCTGGCAGGGGTCAGCATTAGCAGCCTGGCCTTTGCCTGATGCTCAAAGAGTCAACATCTCTTCCCTTGCTCAGTTGATAAAATGTTAAATAGCATCAATGTGGGCCATGCTTTTGTGACACAGAGAAGACAGAATTGCTTTGCGCTGGAGCTTTAGAGCTTTTCTTTTTACAGTGAAAGAATGGAGATGAACAGCCTCTTCCAGCAAATATGTACGTTTAAATCTCAAAAATAGTATTGATCTTATGCCAAAGATAGTGAGTCATGCAATTTATTTTATTATTCATTTCAAGAAACAGATCATGCAAGAATACACAAAACCTTTCGTCGCCATTCTGACTTAATTAGTGCTTGAGAGGAGAAGTCAGAAGTAGTAAGAACATGCTCTCATACTACTACAGGCTCACGCCTATAAATGCCAGCTTAGCTACTCAGGAGACTGATCATAGCTCAAAGCCAGCCTGGATCAGAAAGTTTGTGAAACTTTTAATCTTCAATAAATTACCAAAAATAAATAAAAAGATGATTGGGGAGCTGTGGCTCAAGGGTAAAGCGCTAGACCTGAGCAAAAGAAGCTCCAGGAGAGTTCTAAGGCCCTGAGTTCAAGTCCCAGGACAGAAAAGAAGAAAAAGAAGAAGAAGAAGAAGAAAGAAGAAGAAGGAGGAGGAGGAGGAGGAGGAGGAGGAGGAGGAGGGGAAGGAGGGGGAGGAAGGGGGGGAGGAGGGGAGGAGGAGGGGAAGGAAGGGGAGGAGGAGGGGAAGGAAGGGGAGGAGAAGGGGGGGGGAGGGGGGAGGAGGGGAAGGAGGTGGCAGCGGCGTCTGAGCATGTTAACAATGAGTAAAATACATTAAAGAACCTTTTGGATAGAAATCTTCAATGGTCAGTCTTGATATGCTGGTATATGTAAAATCCCTAAACAATGCAGGTATGTGAGTATTACTTTTAATTTTTTTAATCGCTTTCCCCAGAGAATATAAGAACTGATAATTTTCCAGAGAAAATTTTTTAAAAATGGATTTGAGAAAGTATATTTATATGCAGAGAAAAGTTTACAGAAATCACTGAAGCTTAAAAAAACATTAAATATGGAGAGATTGTCAAGTTCGCTTTCATTTTTTTTTCCAATGGCACCAAAAAACCCAAAACCTTGTAAATAAAACAGAGTAGACCAAAGGAAAAGCATAACATAAAGATGAAGCAAACAACTCGGAAAATAGAACAAAGGCTGTGAATCCATCTTTAAAATTAGCCAGGTCCCCCCTAGAGGCAAAGACCAGGAACATTTCCATTTGGAGAAATGTGGAGAACACTTATAATAACTTTTACACCCAGATATAGTTGGTAGAAAATCCTAGGAGGGAAGTTTTATTTTCACAATTGTAGAAAATGTAGTATATACCAAATATTGGTTGGAAGTAATATTTAAAAAGAAACAACAACAACAAAACAAAACCTAGAGCAGTGTGTTGTTTCAGTCACTGATATTGTTTTAGGAAGCTCCCTCTTTTCCCCTGGGAACATCGTGAGGAAAATTTAACTGTTATACCAGAAAAAGTTCCCAGGCATTTGAAAAGCAGAGCCTGGGTGATTGGGATTCAGATGACCTGCTCAGTAAACAAAGCAACTCTCCTTAACCCTTTAATTCTCAAAGGTAAAGCCTGGGTCCCACAATTGGTCCTCAGATTTCCCTTGAGGGAAAATTTAAACAAATATCTGGAAGTTCTCTCTCTTTTCTATTAATAATTGAAGTATATTCCCCCCTCTCTACCATACATGTGCACAAAAATCCAACCTGGTCTTAAAGAAAGTGTGTCCTGAGAGAACTTCCCAGCTCCTCACCGTATATTCTTCTAGAACCCCTGGCTCGGACTTAACACATGTGCTGAGAGCATTACTGTGGTGAGCTCTCTTAAGTATATAACACTCTCAACTTAAGCATATACCACACTCAGTCAATGTTAATCATTTACTCAGTATTTAAGGTACTATTGGTACTTGAGTTTGTTGAGTGTATAACTCTTGAATAAATGAATGAATCAATAAATGAATGAAAGGGTCAGTGTTCTTTGAACACAGGGGTGACTGACTCATATGTCACAAATGCCTTAACCCTTGATTAAACAGGGAGCCCCCCCCATGTACATCTTTAAGTGAACAAAAGTTTCTGTGTTTGTGTCTGTGTATTCGTTACTCTAGTTGGTCATTCAAGGATGTTCCTGGGAGTGCTTTGAGGAACATCCAACTGCTTGAAGGAGAGAGAGAAACAGTCTACCTTTTTAACATATTTTAATTTTTTATTGTCAAGGTGATGTACAGAGGAGTTACAATTACCCTATACATTGCATCTCAAGTTGACTGAACCTAAGAACTTCTACAGCCTTTTTCTCTATACTATTTTCCATTTGCTCAGGCATTTTACCTAGATTTATTCACCTGGATCAACCAGAATAAATGGAAAATTCCTTCTGAGTCCTACCTCATAAAACTGGGATTGACTCTGGTAGCTAGTCCTAATATATGTCCAGTATTGCAGAATTTCCATTGTGGACATTTTAGGACTGTGGACAGTTGAGATCCCACAGAATATTTGGAGGAAACATCTCAAAAGCCCGCTGATACACTTAAGTAAATGTTACATACCTACAATATATGGGGTAAGGCTCAGAAATCTTTACCAGATGTAAATTATTATGAATATAAAAAGTTCCATATATGGTTTACCAATGAAATCAAGTTTCAATGAGGATTATCTTTGTTCAAGTGTCTATTCCTTGGTGCCTGTCTGCCTGAAAAAAAAATGATGCAGGCTCATTAATGAACATTAGAATGTTGGCTTTGCTGAGATATTCTCCTTAATTATGTTGGCAAATCAATGGTTGGAGAAACACAAATGCCTGTTATTTGAAAAGCCAAGATAACTGGCAGAATTTGAGGATTAAAAGTGATGTAGCTGGGGAAAGGGCCAGAGGGAAGGCCCAAAACATTTCTTCACACAGCTCACTAACCATGGAGAGAGGGCCCCAGGGCAGGGACATTATCTTCTATGGTTTTCTTACCTAAAAAGCGACATTTAGTTTCATCTCTGATGGCCATCTGATTTGTAGTTTTATGTGAGAAGACCGTCAGTTTGAGGGCAGAGACCTCAACACAATTTTGATATGTGTTTTGTTGTTATTGTCATTGTTGTTGTTGTTTTTATCCTGGATTGTAGCTTGAACTCAGGGTTTGCACACTGACCTGGTACTGTACCATTTCAGCCAGGCTCCATTTGTGGTTTTTTGGTGTTAATTGGATATAAGAGTCTCAGTCTTTCCTGCCAAGGTTGGCTTTGAACCACAACCCTCAGAACTCAACCTCCTGAGTAGATAGGATTGCAAGCATGAGCCACTGGTGCTTAGAAATTTTGATGCTTTGAAGAGGTTTTTTTTTTGTTTTTTTAAAAAATGCATACATTATTTTTTGAAACAATCCTGCCTTTATTATTCATTTATAAGGTAGGAACACTATATTCAATATAGTTTTTACTATATTTGTTAAAATGTTATTTAAGGATTCCAACATAAGCAGGACTTTTTTTATTCTCTATTGTAAAATTATTTCATTTTTTCTTTTCACATATATTTTTATTGTAAAAATACTGTACAGAGGGGTTACAGTTACATGAGTGGGGTCATCAGTACATTTCCTATCAAGCATTGTTACCTCCTCCTCTGTTTTTCCCCTACAATCCCTTTCCACCCCCTAACTTCCCCCACCCCAAAAAATTATAAAGTTGGTTTTCAACATAGTGTCTTGTACATCTCATTGTTACAATGGTTCAACCTGTATATTTATTTAATCATTTTGTTATATCCCTTCCCCTCCCCAAATTATAAAAATGTATATACTAGAGGCAGGACACCAGAATCAAATACAGTGAAAACAGGGGTTATACCACGGGGGAAGAACATACAAAAGAAACAAAAAAATCACATAGTAGATGATAAGCTCATTAAAAACAATAGCAAGAAGAAAAAAAAACCACTTGTGTCCCTGTTTTAGGGTTCATTTCTCTTAACATCATCTTATATGGTCATATGTACATAGCTTTTGACCTTTTCTTCATTGAGATTCCACCTCACCCCAGTTAGAATGGCTATAATCAAGAAATCTAGAAACAACAGATGCTGGAGGGGATCAAAAGGGAACCCTACTGCATTGTTGTAGGAGTGTAAATATGTTCAACCACTCTGGAAAGCAGTATGGAGGTTCCTCAAAAGACTCCACATAGAGCTTCCCTATGACCCAGCAATCCCACTTTTGAGTATTTACCCAAATGATCACAAACAAGGTCATACCAAAGCTACCAGCACAATCATGTTTATCACAGCATTATTCACCATAGCTAAGATATGGAACCAACACAGATGCCCCTCAGTAGATGAATGGATCAAGAAAATGTGGGATATAGATAGATAGATAGATAGATAGATAGATAGATAGATAGATAGATAGATAGATAGATAGAGATAGAGATATAATTAAATTCTATGCCTCCATCAGAAAGAATGACATCACCCCATTTGTTAGGAAATGGAAAGACTTGGAAAAAATTATATTAAGTGAAGTAAGCCAGGCCCAAAGAAATATAAGTCCCATGATTTCCCTTATTTGCAATAACATACGTTATTATTATGACACAATCAGAAGATAATTTTATTTATACTACTACAACAAAACTAACTCTTGACACAACATGGTACCTAATATATTAAATTATGAATACAATTTTCTCATTAAAAAACTTTTCAGTTGGGCTTGGAAGGTGGCTCAGTGGTAGAGTGTTCGCCTTGCATGCATGAAGCCCTGGGTTCGATTGCTCAGCACCACATAAGCAGAAAAAGCTGGAAGTGGCACTGTGGCTCAAGTGGTAGAGTGCTTGCCTTGAGCTGAAGAGCTGAGGGACAGCACCCAGGCCCAGAGTTCAGGCCCCACAACCAACAAAACAAAACAAAAAATCCTTTCAGTCGCTAAAATTTAAGTAATTTATAAAAATACAATTCTGGCAGGACCTAGTAATAACCTACTATTACAGTTTTAAAACAAAACTCATTCACAAAACCTGCCTATCTAACTATAACCCCTTAGAACACTACCTTTACAATAAAATAAATTTTAAAAAATAATAATACAAAAACTATTTGAACTGGAATAAAAGGAAATTAATTCAAGAAATAGAAATTTAAAATAAAGCTAAAAAACTCATTCACAAATGATAAAAAAAATCATGAGGTCCTATATATGAAAAACTCTGATAAGAAAATTACGGAAATACATAGGTTGTGGGTGGAAGTTTACATTTCTTAAATTACATTTCTCAAGTTTCCTCACTGTTTTCCTAAAGAAAAAGATATATCACATTCGCATATGTTTTCTTCATTTATCAGAGACTGTTTCCTAGATACTGAAGAAATTGCAAACATTCTGATAACAGTCCAAGTAATTTGCCATTTGAATCCTTTTCCAGGAGAGCCAGGACTCTCCTGTTGCTCTCATGCAAGGGCCTCTTGACTCGGGCTGTGGAGAGAAGTGGTGTTTTCCGTGGTGGCTTGCCCACTGGGAATTGACCGGTGCTGACATTGGATCTGCAGTGGCATCTAGAGCGGCTTGTAATGCAGAACAAATGTGGCTTGAATGCATGCCGGCCTCCAGGCTGACCAGCACTGCTGCCACCAACAATTACAAAGGACGAGAACAGAGACACTTGAGCAGCTGAAAACTTGACCCTAGCGCCGCAGCTCATTTGGCACTGCACTTATTCAATACAGCGCTGCCCTGTCATTTCCCTTCCATTGTTATCTGAGACCATTTCCGCAGCCTCACCTTCATTATGTCTCCTGTTGCCAGCCTTGGCTGTTTGTCTCATCTATTGATTGCACTCAAACTGCAATTTACATGAATTGCTGGCGACAGTCCTCAGAAAAGCCTACCTCCCTCTGATGGTGGGTGGCTGATCCTGAGGACAACCAGCCAGCACTGAATGCCCCATGGAAATCAATGTGACTTTAAACAGCCAGACTTTCCGTCAGGCAATGGCTGGGCTGCTCCTGGCATCAGCATTGTGAAAGCTTCTTGACTCTGGGTTGCCCTCGAATCTCATGAACGTTACAAAGTAAAGATGAAAACTGCCTCCTTGTCTTGATAAAATCACTGCCCAACCTGCTGATGGGAGGTAGGTATCAAAACACAATGGGCCATTGATTTAGGCCTTGACTGATTTAAGGGTAGCAACAGAGTAAAGACAAAAGAGTGACACATGGGCTCCTACCCACTGTAATATTTCACATTAAGAACCTTGTGTGTCAGTGACAACACTAAGCCGGGTGTATGTCCAACCCCACTTGGCAGATGAAGATAATATGACTAACAACACAGTCAGTGAGTGATCCAACTCAGTTCTGAACTTGGAGCTGCTTTGCTCAAATTCCTATTCTTGTCTATACCCTTATACATGCCTGTAATAAACACACTGCTAGATTGCATTCATCTGTCTTACCAGCTTTAAGTCTCTCTAAGACTTACCCATGTATCAAGGAATATTCTAGAATTATCTCCTTTGTTCTTCTAGGATCCTCTCTCAATGAAGGGTAGAATTATGACCAAGGCTTATCAGAAGGAACCTGAGATGAATGGCTTGCCTGAAAGAGAGTTCTGTGAGCTTGCTTTCTTTCACTCAGTAGCAAGAAAAGAAGCCCACAAGCAGGGCCACCTCTCCATCATTAAGGTAAGTGTGTGTTCTGCTGTCCATTCTACTTATGTGGCCCAGTGCTGTGATTTCCTATTCCATCCTCACTTTGCTCAAATCTGTACTCCTAGGAACTGGAAACATCTTAGTTTGGGATCAGCAGCCAAAGAAGGTCTGTGAGACTCCATCTCAATCAAAACCTGGGTATGGTTGCATGTACCTGCCATCTCAGCTATGGCAGGAAGTATACATGGGATGGTCACAGACCAGACCAACCTGGGTCAAAACGTGAGACCCTATCTCAAAAATAATGAACCAAAGAGGCTGCAGATGTGACTCACAGAGTAGAGGCAGATACTTAGCCCAAGTTCAAACCTCAGTAGTACTACCAAAATGAAAAACGAAGAATGTGGTATCACAGAAACAAATGAGGCAGTGCTTTCCTGATATATAATAGTGCTAAAAGCAAGAAATTCTCTGTATGATCCAGACTTTTGATTAATAAGAAAAAAAAACACCACATTTTATGGAACTTAGATATATGTTCTGACAGGCACCCTGAGCTGGCACGAGATAGGAAACCTATCTTCTGAGAAAGGCAGGACTGTGTGATACTGTTTGCCCTGATCTATTCTAGCCCTGTGATGGATGTTGCTAACATGTGTCATGTTAGATTATGAGGGCAATACCCACTCAGGGAAGGAATAATATTAGTGTTTCCTACTCACAAGGAAACCTTCCACCCTTGCTGTGGTGGCCAGTTGTACCCATTTGTATGCTTGAGAAACACAGACAAAGGGGAGCGACTGGAACAAAGGCCTTTCATTCATACCCCTGAAAGCCAGACAGACATAGACTCCGGGAGGTCGGGGGTCTCTGAGAAAACAGCAGTTGCACATCGTCCAACTCTTCACCTTGCTTTTCCATTCACAGCCCATGTCTGTTTCGCTCTCAGTATTTCTCCAGCTTTGCGTCTATCTCCTGCAAAATACTGTATGCTGTCATAATATGGACTTCTGAGAAATCAACGCCTAAAATAGCCCAAAGATCTTGGTTCAAGTCCTATGAACAGCTTGACAAGCAGCTGTCCACTGGTTTCTCTGCACACGATCAGCCTAGGCTAATGTAATGGAGAAGGGAAAAGAACATATTAAAGTCATAATATTCACATACCCAGAGTCCCAGATAGTGGGAAAATCAAGGAAACCAGAAGAGGAAATGTAGCCCTTAAACTTTAAACATCAGAGAAAAGTGGAATAAATTCATTACATCAGACCCATCCTAGTTTAAATAACAGAAATCTATTCCTGACAAGCTACCATCCCTTCCTTTCAATTGGTTACATTGATTAATATCCCTAACCATTCATTCCATCTGTGTTTTGTTTCCTTCCTTTTTCCATGCTGTCTTCCAGCTCTTTGGGGATATGACATCCTTCATTTTGAAAATCACTGGTTTCCAGGAGAAGATCTGGAAAGTACAGAAAAAAATTAACTCTTTGATCTGTATCCTTTCATGATGCAAAAGAATGTCTAAGGTACGGTGTGCATTAATATAGCTTTAAATAGTGGTCATTCTTTATCACTCAAGAAAATATTAAGGTTTCACACTTCAGAAACCCATAAGGAAGATCATTTTCAATGTAAATGAAAGTAGTTGAATCCATTTAAAATATTGAAGATTATTTCACCCCATTATTTCTCACATCTTGCACAAATATGTAGTAGTAAAATACCATACTTTACTCTATCAAAAGGTCATAGATACTATAAAACACTTATTCTCTCTGCATTTGGCAGACTATCTCAAGAATGGCCTGAATCAGTGGGAAAATGGAATCTTGTGTTGTGTCAAAAGTAACCCTGAGAAGTTGAATGACTCAGGGTTTCCCATCGTGCAGAATAGCTGAGTATGGGAGCCTATAGAATCATGTAATTGATTCCATATCTTAGCTATGGTAAATAATACTGCAATAAACATGGTCCTGCTGATAGCTTTAGTGTGGTCTTGTTTGTGAACATTTGGATAAATGCCCAAAAGTGGGATTGCTGGGTCATAAGGGAGCTCTATGTGGAGTCTTTTACTGTATTTGAGGTTAGTATAATTTGTGGAGAGGAAGGGAAAAACAAATCATTTAAGGATACAGGTGGATCCATTGCAACAATGAGATGTACAAGTCATTATGTCGAAAACAAACTTTACAACTTTGGTGGGGCGGGGGGAGGAGGGTTGGGTGGTGGGGTAGGGGAGGATGGGAAGGGATGGGAAGGGGAAACAAAGGAGGAGACTACAATGCTTGATAAGAAATGTACTCATTATCTTGCCCATGTAATTGTAACCCTTCTGTACAGTATTTTTCACAATAAAAAAATTTTAAAAACAGAATCATGTAATTGAGGGCTGTCCACCCACAGGTTCTTTTGATCCTGTTGACAATCATCATTTCCAATGCTTTATTTGGTGGTGAGTAAGTAAACAAAATCAATGACCTGCGTGTTTCAAGGAGACAAGCAACATAGTATTTTGGCTTCAGTATTTCAGCTCCATTCACAAAAAATTTGCCTATTTGCTTATTCTTATTGGACTTTCAGAGCAGTTATATGGTACCACTGCCTCTCCTTTAAAAGATGACATCCTAGAAGGTTAAATACCTGACCACTGAGTACACAGATGGAAATGCAGTTTGAAATCCAAGCTTGGGGTTATAAAAGTAGGATATTATTTTCATTTATTAATAGTATCATGTTAAATGTTAATAGAGAACTTAAGTTGTTTGTTCTAGGAGATAGAAATATCTCTCTCTCCCTCTCTCTCTCTCATTGATTTATGGTTACAATCAGCATCCCACGAAACAGAATTCTGGAAAATACATTTCACAAATCTACACCATGTTCACTACCAGAAATTGCTAAGTATGCATTTGCCATTCTCAGACCACAGGCATGCCTTAAAGGAGAAGAAGAAGACAAGAACAAAGGGAAAAATAATTTCTGTAAGAGCTTTTATAAAGAACATTTTCATACCCGAGGATTCTCTGCCCCCCAGGACTTCTTGTCTGCCTGACCCTCCTTCCTAGCCCACTCTATACCCTTGAATGAGAATGTGAATACAAATGCATTTGATATACTGGATGTTATCTCAAAATATCATTTTGCAATACTTTCAGGTCTCCTGTCCAAGTTCTTTGATGTGAGTTATTTAAATTTAAGAACAATGGCTGAAGATGAAAGACCGAAAAAAAAGCACTCCTGTACTATTTCTCTTTTTGTAAAAATAATAACTTAATGTCATATGCAATGATAAACCAAGTCAGCACACATAAATATCTCCAGGGAAACCTTTGTTCTGTTATATTCTCCCCAGTAAAATTGCCCAATGGGGAGGGAATATTAGCGGAAATTGTGACTCTAAATGTGTCATGTTTGTTTATGTCAATGTTCTTATTTGTTTTGGGAAACCAATAAAAATTCTTTTAAAAACCAATAAAGAAAGCATGTTAACTATGCACTAATATGAACTACTCAGATATTGTAATAAGTTTAAAAAAATGAAGACATCAGAATAAGTATGTGTGGTCTCAGATAAATTAGGGAGTCCAAAGTAATGCACTTCACAATGAAAATGAGAGGCCTTGAACTTGACTAGAAAGGTGACGTAGAAAGTCTGTGTTTTGTGGCTATCTTTTTTTGTAGAAACAGAATGTCAGGTCAATTACATCAGCTATGAGATTTCTCATACACGTTCTTCGTGGCATACACTAGAAACTACTTTCCAAGCCTATAGAGCTCTTCCTATATCTAGAATGGCTTTTCTCTCTCTATTATAACCTTATTCCAAGAAAAGCCCACTTGGGAGTTGTACACACAAATAAAGAACATGGTAGCTTCTGCTTCTAATGACAGTGCAAGTCACAATCGATATGGATAGCCAGCTCATATATGCAGATAGATAGCTGGATATATTTGTATACTTATAAGTAACTGATCTCACATTCTAACATAAAAATCAGTAGAGCCAGGTTAACAGTCCATACCTGGATTCCTAGCTACCCAGGAAGCAGAGACAGGAGGATCAAAATTCAAGGCCAACTTGGTGTGGTGAAAGGTAGTAAGATCCAACTTCCAAAAGAAGCCAGAAGTAGGCACCAGTGGGTCATGCCTGTATACACAGCTTAAAAAACCTAAGCAAGCCAGGCGCTGGTAGCTCACACCTGTAATCCTAGCTACTCAGGAGGCTGAGATCTGAGGATCACAGTTCAAAGCCAGCCCAGGCAAGAAACTCTGTGAGATTCGTATCTCCAATAAACCACTCAGAAAACCAGAAGTGGTGCTGTGGCTCAAGTGGTAGAGCACTAGCCTTGGGCTGAAGAGCTGAGGGACAGCACCCAGGCCCAGAGTTCAAGCCCCATGACTGAAAAAAAAGCCTAGGCAATAAACTTTGAATGGCTTGATTATAACTTCTGATGAATAACCTGTGTGATTTTGGCAAGTCTGTTAAATTCTCTGAACCTCAACCCTTTCATCTCTAAAATGAATGTCATTTCAGTTCAGCTAGAAAAACCTGTGGTGATTCTTATGATGCATCACACAAAAATACTAATTCCCCAGGTACAGGGTCTGTACAACTATAAGCTATGGAGATTAGGGCTTTGGCTGCTGTGAAAGGCACATTGAGGAACCAAGCAAAGATGTCAGGCAAGGTAACTGGAGCATCACAATAGTGGCAAGAATCATGGGGTGCAGTGAGTGAGTATCCTTTGTTGTAGAAATTCTTTCCTAGGCACAAATGTGCTACTTGGGTGTAAGGACAATCTATCTGTCCAACCAACTGAGGACCTGCTCCACTTCATCCAACTCTCCTGCTGGGAGGCTCAAGCTAGGCTGCAGTTGACATTTGGCCAGCCTCCACTGTCCTGTGAACCTCCTAGCTATCTCTTTGAAAAGAACTAAGCAGAAACTAGCTTAGGACACATTCATGATGTGATGTGTCTTGATGGTAATGGGGTGGCATTGGCTCCCAATTCTGTTCCCCCTTCCAACTGCTCTTCATCATTTTAGGCTGCCAAGCTGTGTCAAAGTAGTCCAGAGAACAGATAAAAAGATGCCTGAAATCCTTGATACTCAGGAGGCTGAGATCTGAGGATCGCGGTTCAAAGCCAGTCTAGGCAAGAAAGTCCGTGAAACTCTTATCTCCAATAAGCCACCAGAAAACCAGAGGTGGCACTGTAGCTCAAGTGATAGAGTGCTAGCCTTGAGCTGAAGAGCTGAGGGACAGCGCCCAGGCCCAGAGTTCAAGCCCCACGACCGACAAAAAAAAAAAAAAAAAAAAGCAAAAGGGCTCAGCAGAACAGCAGCTTCATATTGTTCCCTCGAAGCCCTTTAGGATAACAAAGTGAAGCAAACTGGGAATTATGCTTGACCGGAAATATTTACCATTGTGAACCCCTTCTTTAAGCCTCTGCTTCTTGGATGAGAGACCCCCATTTTTGTTAGCCTGTCCTCACTCACACTGCATCTAAGATTCATTGGCTCTCATGAAATAAACATGCAAAGCACTACCAAGCTCAATTTAAATTATAGTTGCGCCAGGCACTGGTGGCTCAAGCCTGTAATCCTAGCTACTCAGGAGGCTGAGAGCTGAAGCTGTGGCTCAAGTGATAGAGCACTTGCCTTGAGTTGAAGAGCTCAGCAGTGCCCCACAATCGACAAAATAAATAAATAAATAAATAAATAATACTGGTTGCCTACATTAGACACAAAATGCCCAAATTGAGGAATTTTGAAGAATAAGATTTCCCAAGATTTTGATCTTAACTAACTTCCTTTCAGGTCAGGTTAAAATAATAGATGTTGTTTCCCTAACCCTTCCAAAATCAGAAGAAAAATATAACAGGTTCTACTTCCTGCCTCCCTCCCTTTAGTGTTAGTACAATAAGGCATCTCAGAAGCAGTTTCTGGGATGAAGGGGCTATGTCAGAGTCATTAAAAAATTCCACTAGTCTCTCTGTAGTGGGACATCTATTGGAAGTGTTGTCTAAATTCTGTGATGGGCTCTCCACAGACCCATCAACAGGTGACTTTGGATTAGTGGAGGTGCATGGGGCCCGATAGGGAAGTTCCAGGGACAGAGTTGTACAGCTGCATTTCTAGATAGAGTATAAGCGCTCATCTTTATTTTATCTTGTAAGGGGAAAAAAGTGGGTGAGCCACATACTTTCTCAATATTTTCCACAAATTATCAGTAGCATTTAGCTGTGTTGTTAAGATAAAGAACTCATTCAACCAGACCAGAAAAGAAAGGGAAGCCGGTTTGTTTATAGTCTTAGGTTTGAAATGAGCCAGTTAAATAATCTAAAAGGAAAATAAATGCATGGTTTCTCTGTCTCTTTGAAACAAACCTGTAAGAGTTTTTCAATATTGTCTTCTGGATCAATTTGGTAAGAATCACAGGGATTAATATGTGCCAGCAATGTGTGCTGACTCAAGAGCATGAGGGATGTAATGCAGAAGTTATTATTGGCTAACCACATTTTACAGAGGAGGAAACTGAGGCATAATTTAAATAACACAGCAGCAGAGTTAATATTTGAAATCAAATGTCTCTGACTCTTCGCTGAAAACCAAATTGGTGGGGGCGGGAGTGGTCTGTCAGCTCACCACAAAATGACACATGACTATGAACTTCCTAATTACTTTCAAAATTCCCTAGAGAAATCACATTTTTTTTCCTAACCTGACATGAGAATAATTATCTGGAAATTTTCAGGATCACACACAACTTGCAAGAGATGTGTGTGATAGAAATATCTGTGTGCTATTTTTATATCAACATGTTAATTGGGGCAAATGACTTTTTAGCATGGGTGCTTTTGAAATTATGATTGTTGATAGCTTATGTTATTTAAGTGCAAAATGGAATGGTGATGCTGGATTATATGTTTTCTTATATTATATGTTAGATTTTTATGGCTCCAAAAGGACAGCATTAAAAACTAGGATATCCTGGGGTGGAGGTGGGGTGGATGTTCGAAACTATTTCAAATTGCAATCTACCTTCTCATAATTATTGCTTTCACCCCAATGCTACATCTGGCATTAAAACTATCAAATGAAAGCCTTCTCTACCTTTCATATAATTGTTCCCCGAGCCAAAGGACACAGGAATTCTCTCCCTAAAATTTAGGCTCAGATCATAGCACCTCAGTCTCAATGCAATATGTTTCTTTTGCAAAAGAAACAGCTAGGGGTCTGAAAGAAAAATAAAATAAAATATAAAGCCAGGAAGACAAACTGACAGAACCCTGGTCTCTGAGAAATAAATACTGCTAAAGAGGTAAATTGCAACTCTTAAGCCTTCTAGTCTTTCCCTCCCCACAAGGAGAACTATAATGAATTAACTAGTGGGGATGTGGGGGGAGATGAAAGATTTATACTATCTGAAGAGAAAATGAAGCATCAGGGCATTCAAAAGGGGTGGAGTTAAGGAGAAAGGAGTGGACAAATGAAGAGAAGAGAGGAAGAATGCACAGCCTACCAAATTAAGAAGAGTGAGGAAGAAGGGGTGGGTAGGGAAGGGGTGAGCGAGCATGTTGGAAGGGGGTGACATGGATCGGTATATGATGTATTCATACACCCCACTGTTATCATGGCAACTCCATACGCTTACTTAAAGATAATGTTCTAAAGAATGAGTTAAAAATAAATAAGTAAAAGTGTAGCTATTGGGTTTGGAGGGGGGAAAAGAAAAAACTGTCCAAACATCTTTCTGAGCTTATCAAGACACCGGGCCACCACCACCGGGTCGGCTCAGAGTAGGGTCCCTCCTGTAATGCTCCCCCCTTGGGCCCCAGACAAGTGCCAGGTGTTGTCTTTCCCTCGGAGGGGGTGGAGGGGAGGAGTGGGGGGCTCTTCGCTCCTTCCAGCGAGTCCTGAGCAGTTCTAACCACCCCAAGGCGAGCTGAGTTTTCGAGCTGCCAAGGGCGGCGGGGGCTGGCGCTTGCTGATGTCAGAGCCAGAAGACAGTGGTGATTGGATCTAATTAGACTTCGCAGCAGCAAATAGACAAGCTCCCTGCGTGATTGGCTTCCAAGTGGCTGGTTGGTGCCAAACAACTCGCAGAGGTGCAAAAGTAGCGGCCCTGCGCTGGGAGCCAGCCCAGAGGAGGAGAGGCTGGGAACGGAGGACAGCTGGGCACCTGCAGGCGCACCTTTCCCGGGGCGCTGATCGCCCCGGCAGAAAAGAGACGCTGGGCGCTGGGCACCCCGCGAGGACCTCTCAAACCCAGCTGCCACCAAGGGACTGAGAACCATCCACGGGAGCCCGCGCTCTCTCGCTCGCGCCGCACAGGCTGGATCCCCCAAAGTGAACCTTCTCCCGATTTTGCAAAACCAAGCAGCCGTTCATTCCCAGCCACCCCCGGGCGGAAGGAGCAAAGAAGGGGTAGGGGGGAGGAAAAGAAAGAAAAGAAAAGAAGCAAGAGGAGGAGGAGGAACAGCAGGAGGAGGTGAAATTGTTTGAGGAAGGGTTGGTCTTCGGTTCTCCCGCTGGGTTTGCACCATGGCATCCATCCTGGGCAGCGGCAGAGGGTCCGGAGGGCTAAACAGTCAACTCAAATGCAAGTGCAAGAGGAGGAGGCGGAGGAGGTCCAAAAGGAAAGGTAAGGGGCTCGCCGCGCGCTCGCGCGGCCGCCCGACCCCTGCAGCTCGCCGTCTCCCCTGCTCTCATCCTCCCGGCGATCTGAGGCGGCCAGGGGACGTCTCCCCGCCGTCTTGCACTTGGGAGTTTGCATCCCTTGGTCAGTGGCCTGGGGCTGCTTTCTCCAGCCAGGAGGGACCCGAGCCAAGTAGCAGCTCCGCGGTACAAGTGGGGAGAGCGCGCTGGGCAGCATCCATCCACCCATCTATCCATCCATCCTCTCTGGCTTCTCCTTTCTCTGGGTTTCAGCCCGGGAGGACCCGGTAACAACCCGGTGGCCAAGGGAAACGCTCACTCAAGCCAACACACACGGAAAACCAGGGACGAAGCTTTCCCTCGGCCCATCCAAATTACCTCCAGGGAAGAAGAAAGGAGTGAGCAACGCGTAGGCAATTCGTCCCCCACATCCCAAATTGTCTGGGAGTTTTTGTTTTTGTTTTTGTTTTTGTTTTTACTTAGTGAGGTTTCCCTGTAGCTTAGTAAACATCTGGACTTCCTACAAAGAGGACAGAGTTCATTCTTAGATAAGAATAAATGAGTGCATTACATCCGGGAGGAGGGGGCTTACACACACGCGCGCGCTCGCACACACACACACACACACACACGGAGATTTAAAAAAAAAAGGTAATGACAGGGTGCTGCTGCAAAACCTACAGTGTGTGGCTTAGAAGGGATATTCTTGGAGATCCGCGGTATTGAACTTGGTCCGTGCAGCAAGAGGACTTGTGTAAGAATTAGCAATTGCTCCAATTCAAGGGCCCCGTGCCCTAAAATGCCACTCTGGCCTGCAGGAATTTCTCAGGATTAAAAGATTAGTATAATACAGCTCCTTCTCTCTCTCTCTCCAAGAAGAACTTGGGTGATTGTCAGGTCTTTCTGGAGGAGTCTAAAGGGCAAAGTCCAGTTCAGCATAGATGGCTTTTTTTTTTTTTTTTGAATAAAGTGAACCCTAAATGATGAAGGATAGCTAGAAAAGCACAACTGAAATGGCTTAGGTTTTCCAGATGTTGCTTATCCCATTGTTGGATGCAGTTGTGGCCATACACAAGCCCTGGAGAATGTTTCTCTTTGTGATGATCTAGGACAAGTTTCTACCTGACTCTTTCCTAACAGTTTTCTAACAGTCACCAAGTCTGATATTGATGCTTGTGGTAACAGAAATTACCCAACAGTTCAAAGACATACAGGTCAGTAGCAAACAGTTATTAATTGTGATTGCAAATCAGGGTCACAGGGAGCTGATTATGGCCTGACAACTTCTTGAAAAGCTTTGAGAACCTTTTTTTTTTTTTCAGAAGGGGTTGGCTTCATAATTCTAGTTTCACTCGAACAGGGCTAAAAATGTCTCCTTCATATTCACTGGGGTAATTGAAAATGTTTGGAGACTGACTTGTTGGTTTCTTCTAAATTCTCACAAAAAGCGACATCAACATTAAGAAAATCGCAGCCTTGAATAATCACCGAATGTAACTTTTAGAAGAAAAGGCTAAACACCATCTTTACACTTCAGGCATTCTTGTTTCCCAACGTTTTAGCCTTAATCTGTTTCGGTATTTAAAATTAAGAGTATGGAACAGAATTTGCAATAGAAATAGAACTCATTAATACCTCCTTCAAATTGATTTGCCTTGCCCTTAAATGTCAAGCATACTAACTTAGAAACTATTCATTTTGAAGGGAAAAGAAATCTGAAGGAATTCTTATTTGCTATAAAGTTAAGTATCACAATTCTAAATAAATACCTATAGCAAATGCTGTAGCCATTTTGACTATACCAAATGTCTTCATTTCATAGTCAAATATTGAAGTGAGAAAAGACAATGAAGAATCATACACTAATTCCTCTTATAGTCTGTGTGGCGTTTAACAGTTACCATGTTAGAAAAGTCAAAGCAAACAGCTAACACTTCTCTCTTTTTGGGGAAGGAGTTAACAACATAAATACACATGATCAAATTCACAGATAATGTAGCAGGCTATGGAACACATTACATGATTCGTTTCATATTTTGAAGACTAAATGTTTGTACAAAATTCCTAGTTTTTCCAAATATAGTTGCTTCTTCTCTGAAAAACACAATAAGAATTTTATCTTCGTAGTCATGTACTTTTACATTAATTGAATAGAATAATCCCAAATCTTGACATTAAAACTCTGTCCTTTTCACAATTTAAAAATCCACATGTGCATGGATAAGTGTTCAGGAATTCTAGTAAGATTGTCTTGAGTTGTGAGACACTATTGTAAGTACAAAGTATGGGCTTGTCTTCTTAGCGAGGAGATATAGCTCAGATGAAATGTTTACTTTTACCTGCAACAAATTTTTTCTACCTATTCTAATGGGCAAGCTGCCTTTGAAAATGCATCATAATTTTTAGTTTGCCAGTGTTGTGAAATGCTATTTATGCCTTAAAAGAGACTTTTGGTATACTATGATTTTTAACGGTCCAAGCAGTCTAACAGCTCAAAACACAATAGTTATAATTGTGGTTGTGATAAGATACTTTCTTTACTGTTTGGCACAATCAGTTGTCCTGTAATTTAAATGCTTTCCCATTCAAGGTATTGTATAGGAACTAATAAGTATCCTTAAAAATCTGAAAGAGGAAAAAAATAAAAACTTAGTTGCAGAATATGACTTGCAGGGACTCACTAATAAAAGCCTGCTTTTCTCTCTCAGATAAACTTTAAAGTAAATCACAGAATCAATCTCTCCAGCCCAACATCTCACTTCTATTGTTTTCTCAGAACCTTGTATTTTGCATTTTCCCTAAGGATAATTTTTTTAGTTAGAATTTTTGATCAAAAATATTTGCAAATATTTTGTACTTTTTATACAAATAGGACATATTGAAAACTTGGCTTTTATGAGACAATGACAAGCAACAAAAACAAAAGCATTGCAAGGAAAACAGGAAAATCATCTACGTTTTACATATATGGTAAATGTTCACATCCCATGATAAGTGTGAGCCTTAAGAATAACTTGCTTTGATTTAATCTAGAAGATTTTAGAAAATAATGATAGCACTGAAAGTTTGTCAAGACTTACCTGCTGTCACTAAATATCCATATATTTTATTATCTGCAGGACAGACTAAGAGATTATAGTTTGTTTTCCGGTTTTGGATGGAAATGGGTACGGTGGTTATGAACAGCCTCAGATCTTATATGGCCAATTAGGATAATATCTGCTTATCCTAAGAAATAAACTAGGTTTGCATACTATAAAAGTACACTTTTTACCCAAAATAATGAAAGTAAAGTTAGAAATAGTTAATTAGTATGATTTTAATCAGATAATCTCAAAGGCAAAACATCAAGGCATAAAAACAAAATGCTTAGAAATATATCAAATAATCTTTGAACCATAGCATAATGCCAGGATACTTTGAGAAACCTCATAAATATGTTCGCATTTATTAAAATGGAACATATATTCTGTTTTATGAATCTGTTATTGCTGTCTTTGGGGAGTTTATTTTTCCCAAAAGAAGCTATGCATTAACATGAAAAGCTTTTTGTCAGTTAAATAAAATTTTAATATCTTACTCATTTCTGTATATAATGCGCAGACAACTTCAAGGCAAACACATTTGGGAGGAAAATGCAACAAATACACATTGAGCTAGTGGCACAAGGTAAAACGAAGGTTGCAGCTTACTTAGGGTGAGGCAGGTTGGTCTTCCATGAATTATGAGGGGGAAGAACGTGGAAGAATAGTTGAAATACTACATAAACAATCACTTGGCAAGGCCAGTTAAGTTGAATTCGAGTGGTGACACATCGCATGTCTTTCTTCACGGGCATTGACAATCATGTAAATTAACTTGAAATGTAGCTGCTGTTCCCAATGGTTGGTTGTTCTGAGTATTAGAGGATTGGACATGAATTGTTGAGAATGACGACCCATCCAAGGTAGCCCCATAAAAGTAAAGCAAAGCGAAGGCTCTCAGGAAAGTAGTGGGGCTGGGGGCAAGCTGCTAAATGCTGCTGACTGCAAATATGAAGTTGGCAAAAGGCGAACAGAATAAGAGGAGCAGATGGATGGCAGACGCCGACTTGTTGTGAAATGAAATTTCATGAAAAATTAATGAAATAGAAAGATTGTGCTCTGGATGCGGGCAGTGCTGCTGAGTCGCTTTCTATTCCCTGCAATGCGAGAGAAACCCACGACGCTGTCATCAGAGCTGGTGGCTGACACAGCTCAAAGCCTACTCGGGGCTGGAGCGTGACCTCGGCTTATCTCACTTCCTGACAGCTCAAGAGGAAGGACTGAATTTAGTGATAAAAAAATCAAATTGATTAAACCCTTAGCCAGCATCTGAGTATGTGAGGATATTTTTTTCCCCATTCTCTCCTTTTAAAATTTATACCAATTTCTTTGGTTTTTAGTGACCCGTGTAATAACAGCAATTTGAGATTGCTTCAAGCGCATTTAATATGATGAGTGAACTTGAATTTGGAATAATAAAAAATATGAGATTCGTGCATCCGTATCTAAATGGGTGATTGCAGAAAATCCTTCTCGAAACAATGTTAGTTACATAATTAAATATGCAGAAGGATATTGTACTTTTGTTTTGGAAGGTGCGGAATGGTAGCTTAGGCTCTGAAAATATTCGGGTTCAATTGAAAAAAAAGTGTGTGTCATTGTTCCATCTACACATGGGTTCGGCTACCTTAATGCATGTGTGCACACACAGTAAAGACAGCTGAAACCTTTGACCAGTTGTTAAGCCTGTGTATTCCTTTTTCCATGATGCCAGAAAATGAGCACCACTGTTTGGGTAGCACGCACGAGTTGTGAGCAACTCTTCCAAGGAAAAATAATTACACGACTCTATTCTATATCACTTTGAAATACTACTATATTCATTCTGAATAGATGGTGCTGTGATAAATTTGGTTCCTCATATTTTCTGTATGTCAGATTTATAGGAGAAATTTTCATATCAGAAGAAAGATTCTTAAAAGCCCTTAGCCATTTTGAATCCTGAAAAGGGGAGGGGAATAAAAAGGTGAACGCCAAGAGAACTATGAGAAACACAAGTGTCTTTTACATCATACTCAAACTTCTATTGGCACTCTCCAGGTGATTGTATCAAACGCAGCACACCACCAAACCTGGCTATGGTGAAACCAAGAACCCTAATTCAAGCTGCAAAGTACTTGTAAATAGAATGTACTTTCATTAGCCACTAACAACAGTGAAATGCTTTTCCTTCCATCAGAAAAAAAAATGCATGCTGAAAATACTTGATTATATGAAAACATGAATTACTAGTTCTTATGTATTTAGGCTCACAAGTGGGGCGCTATCAAATAAAGGAAGATTGTTTTCAGAGAGACAGAAGAAAAAATGTTCTCATTAAAATATGAATCCACATGCAAGTTTCATATGTTCTTATGAGACCTTAGAAAGCAGGCATGGGAAAGAACCTTTAGAAATTTATAAACTTATAGCAGGAATTATTGCCCTGACATAAGGTATCCTTGTTTAACAAGTAAAGTCAGTCTTTATTTACTTCTTATTTTATATTTACTTGCTCTTTTATTTAGAAGTAATGACGATTGGGGCTTTTGTATGTGACTTCTTGGCTGACTTTAAAGAAACAGGACTTTTATTTAGCTCTGAATCTCTAATCATAAATACATGAGTGAAGCCACCTTTCCAAGAATAATAACCAACTTAGAATTTAAGTCCTTTGGTTTTTTTGAGAGATTCTGTAATCTGATTAATAATAATTGTGGCTACTTACAGAGATATTAGACATTTCTGGAAAAGCAATATATATTTGAAAATAAAGAGTTAATCTGAGTCTCCCAGGTCCTCTATATATACTGTAGATAATTTAGTCAATTTTTATTCTAGTTATAAGTACTGGGTACCAAGTACACTATAATAATTACATTTTATTCTTTTATTGATGGGAAATGAATGCAATTAGTATCTGGTTACTGGTAATAAAATGCATAGTAAATGTCCCCTTTGTGTTAGAAAATACAAATACATTGATATTCACTAACATACATTTTAAATTACAAAAATTACCAGTAGTTAAACTTAGTTGTTTTTATCTCAAGAATAGCAACTAAAATTTATATTTAAATGAAGGAGAGGATTCTATACATAGTTAAGATAATATCTGACAAGCCAAGTATTCCTAGAAACAAAGAAAATGATATTTATGTTTAAAATTGAAGAGAAATCACAATCTAAATGTCCAGGTGACTTTTAGATTTTATAGTCATTTCTTTCAGATCCCAATGACATGAAAATTGAATTCTTTTGTGGCCTAGGAGTACATAAAATTATGACAAGACTGGAGATGGCTTTGCTGAGCTGCCTCTGCTATAGAGACAGCAATTAGAACGTTCATGTTTGTGTACCTGCTAATTCAATTCTAACAGGAGCCCAAGCCGAAGCCTCCTCACACCTTAGGAGATCAAAAACTCTCAAAGATTGGAAAGAGACAAAAAGAAACTACAACAGTGAGAAAACAAAGGTGCTAGGAGGTGGGAGTTATTTTAGGGTTAAGTGCTTGCTCATTTGCATGGATTCTGTAACTCCAATTTGGTTATGGTCTTTCCACCAAAACATTTGTATTTCATCAACAAATAGCACATTCACAGCACAGACCAAGGTTTCCTTCTGTGGGTGTTGGTTTTCCATTCAGATAATTAATAAAACTAATGCTGCTGGAAATATTTTGTTGGAAAGGTATTTCACAAACACTCTTTCCTGTTATCTATAATAGATGCGGTCAATGCTATGCCTACATGATACACAAACCACATTCTGATGATTTGCATATAATGGAAAGCATTTTTAAATACCTTTCCTGGGATGTGCTTTGGAGAACTTTATAGATTTAATTAATCTTTGCTGCTCCATTTGTTTTGAGATGAAATCTCTGATTCTTGTTTCCTACTGCCTCATCATTTTGTAATGTCTTACATGATTTCCCAAATATGTCTCCTCAAATGTGATATTAAAACAGGACATTGGAGACACAATTCTCTCACATCCTGTAGAAGATGTTAGCCCCAAATCAATCTCCTTCTTACAGATGAAAAATAATAATAAAAGCAGGGCACCAGTGGCTCATGCTGGTAATCCTAGCTACTCAGGAGGCTGAGATCTGAGGTTCAAAGCCAGCCCAAGCAGGAAAGGCTGTGAGACTCTTATCTCCAAATAACCACCAGAAAACCAGAAGTGGCACTGTGGCTCCAGTGGTAGAGCACTAGTCTTGAGCTGAGGAGCTGAGGAACAGCGCTCAGGCCCAGAGTTCAAACCCCACAACTGACAATAATAATAATAATAATAACAATAAAGCAGGAAGATCATTTCTCAGAAAGCAGGGCTGGGGTTCCTAATAATCTAGTGGCAAGCTATCTCTAGGATCATCATTAATTGATTAAAAAAAAACAGATTGTACTCATCAAACTCCACCAGAACTACACAGCTTTCCTCTTTTCCTCTTTGTGAAACAAATGCAATATTTCCTCAAAATTTAATTGCATTTGGAAAAGTGCAATTTAGTAAATATGACAGAAATGTCAACAAAATAGATTGTGACCTCCACTAAACCCCAAGTCTGGCTGAGATCACTCATCCCTGTCCACAACAGATGCTGAGCACACATTGGCTTGTGGCTATGAAAAGAGCAGTAGCCTTCAAGAAAAGGCCCAAGCCCGCTGCATTAACAGTGTTCACATCTAAATACTAAAACATAACATGTATACAAATGTATATAGGCTCAGGCACTGTCTGCATGCATGATGTTTAGATTATAAACAACTTTTATAAATTTAGAGACTAGCAAAAAAGATCAAAAAATAGGGCCATTCATTGTTTATTAAGTTACTATATATATATAGATATAGATCATTCAATTTAGCCACAGGCATAAAAGCATTTTCTTCATACTTCACTTCTACAGTTACTAGGGTAGTTCAAACTTTCTATTTAAAAGGACCACCTAGAATTTTAGTCCAAAGCATATAGTCCAGATATACCTTTTAAAATTCAAATAATTCTGTGCTTACAATATTATCCCTCAAGAAGAAATTATGCTCTTATGTTGAAATAAAAATCATTTGTTGGATACCTAGGAAGAATGCTGAGAAAAGACAAACACTGGGGAGGAAAAAAAGACAGCAGCCTAGGAAATGTACTAAATTGACAACCTTTGAAAGATAGTAACTCTGAGCAAATGATGTTGCTTCTAAAGGTGGCTTTGATGTGTGGTAACATGCTACTCCAATATTCACACACCCTTCCACTCTGGGGAACTGCAGACAGGCTGAGATTCAAGCACTGATTCAAATTGAAGAAGATGTTTACTTATCAATCATTTAGGTAGATGATCTATGTATAATTTTAACAAATTTGGGAGTTCTGATAATTTCTTATAATCACCTGAGGTTCTAATTCATTTCTTTTTAGTGGCAGTCAAATTGTGACACGAGCTTTGTTTTAGTGAATGGATGAGATTTGAGTCATTAAAATATGCACTTCATGTTTTTCTGTAGATTCCTAATAGATAGATTGATAGATAGGTAGATAGATAGATAAATAGATAGATAGATATGCAATATCCGAAGAAGAAGGTTTAAAATGCACAAACATTGATAGGGCTATCAAAGGTCAAAATGTTAAAAGACCCTCTGAATATGTTTAATATGGCATTTTAAAAAAATCTTGCCTAAAATAATACAAATTCTCATGGAGATAATGAGAAAGGGTGGCTAGTTTGTGATCATTCTTTATAATATCAAAGAATATGTGAATTACTTAGTTGTGAAAATTACCAAAAAAATCCCATTGTGGATATTTCACAGAAAGTATGAGTTCAAAGAATTTGGATAATTGGGTTTAGTGGAGGTCCAATCTATTTTGGTGACATTCTGTCTTATTTACTAAGTTGCATTTTTCCAAATGCAATTGTTTGAACTATTTGAATCTTTTTATTTTGGGGGGGGGGGACTTTCTCACAAATAGAAAATAATCCATCCTCTTGCATCATAAAACAAGACACACCAATGACAGCTGTACAAAGGAGTTTTGATAGAAAGAGAGAGATAAGGAAAATGGTGGAGAGGTCTCTTTCTTCCTGTGCCTGTACTTTAAGTCATTTTCAATGCAGAAAGGACACGATTTAAAAATATGGGCCATACTATTTTATTCTTGCATGGGTATTCATATAAGAATTATCTTTGGTATATGTGTTTCTTTTAATCAGCTCTTGTGCAAATACATCTCTGAGTTAGCTACTGCAGAAACTCACCAAAAATAAGTTGATGTAGCATTCTCTCTGGAGATATAGACCCACATTGTGAAATACAACAGACATTGAAAATATTTGGGTCATGACCCAAACACAATATTACGTTCTACAATAAATATCCTAAAAACACAAAGTAGAGGTAGATTTTGTTGTTGTTGTTTACAAAATGCATTGCCTCTTATAGGTCCTTCATTATTTCAAGTGAAATCTCCAAACAAAATGCCATCATTAAAATATAAAATCTCCTAAGTCTGACCTTTTCCTTTCTTACACATGGTCAAAACATAATAGATACTCAATTAAAACTCACTAAGGAAATGAATCCCATGTTTGAAATGACAGTTTCTTATAAAACTAATCAGAACACTACAAGAGAATTTTTCCCACCAAGATTGGTTATGAATCCTGTGAGCACATCTTTTTATGCAAGGTAATAATCAATGTAAGGTTAGTTTACAGAGATGATGTCCATAAACCATCCTTGGGATAATGAAATCTAGGGACGAATACTCTCAATGTGTAGGTTTGAATACTGGGTGTTGTCCTTGTCTTCCTCTCGATTCCTCGAGTCAAGGTCATGGTGTGTGTTTTCTCCCAATGGTGACCCCACCCCTTTGTGCATCATCAATAAATGTGTGTCAAGAGAACTAGCGGTCAGATTTAGGATGGCATAGTCTGATTTATTTTTTAATCAGTTATGTAAATTGGAACTTATCCATTCAACAAACATTTGTCAAATATCTTTTGTCCGCCGTGTGTGTGCTAAATGATTGGGATTAAGCAGTATTAGTAAGCTCTGAAAAAATGTTCTAAAATAGCCAGAAAGTTAAGTCTCAGTATGGGGATGCCTTCTCTGTCCTCTACATTGAGATTTGACAACTCTCCTTTGAGAAAGCATGAGAGCCACAGACCCATTGCTTCCCAAGCCACTGTCCCCCATGGTTGGCAAGCCCTTCTCCACTCACCAGTGTTTTGCATCTAAGAAATGAGATGAAACCCAAAGAGCTAACAAGTTTGGAAGAGCCTGAGATCCTTCTCAGGTAGCAGATCCTCTAAGATGGTGCTGTCAACCCATCCCTCCAATTCTCTGCCTTCTTCTTTCTTTTTTCCTGGTGGGTCCAATTTGGGCACCACCATAGATGTGCCTTATAGATGTGCACCTGCCTTCAGTCCCTCATGCCTGGAACTGGTGCCCAATTTCTTCCTCTAGGAAGGTCTGGGCACTGCTCACAGGCTCAGCCACCACCAGTTCTGAAGGCCAGCGTCATATGTCTCTGTATAGTGCAAAAGTCTGGCACCAAGTCAGCGTTAACTTAGATTGTTCTATAGTCTTGGCAACTTTTGTGTCCAAGGACAGTATTTCTTTGCCTGAAGGTCACATCTTTCTAATACAATGTAAGTAGAGCTGATATACTGAATCCTAGGAGTTGCTGTCATGTGCATATCCATAGATATGGCCTTCACTGTGGAAAAGATGGCAGTCACTGTGAATATCTCTTTTCCTAGGTAGATGGCATGCCTCTTGGTCTTTGATATCTTATTTATTAGAAAACTTCAGAATCGTATTTATCACTCATCTATCTATCATCTGTCATGTCTTGCTTTTCCAAATATTAGGTGAGCAAGAGATCTATATATAACCTATACTCCAATGCATTTTTAGATGACAAAATCCTTTAGTAGATCTGTACATTTGACCTGCTCATTTTGAGCCAGAATCATATTGGCCACAGTAGATAAGCCTATGCATTCATCTACGGAATCATACCAGGCAGCATTTCAAAGCTTGAACTCTAAGAAATTTAAAAATACAAATTGATTTAAAGAAATAATTTCAAAGGAGTTTGCATGTTCTATATGATTCACATATATTTATCCACATTAACTTGTAAGTGACACAAAGGAGAATTCTGGTAGCCTCATCACTATGAAAGTATTGTGTCTTAAACTCAGGGATGGTATAAGAAGAAATTCTGTTCCTCATGCACTTAGACTTTGCCTTTAGTCAATATTTAGGCTACACTGGTTTTTCAGCATTTCTTCAGATGGCTTGGCTATGTTCACATCCTCAGAAAGGTTACTTCATGTGTCTGAGTTTTTGGCACTCTTATCTAAACATCTGTGCCTAAGAATATGCAACATTCACATTGGATGCTGTGGCATTATCTCTTCCATGGTGTTGCCCTGGGAAAGTTGGTCCTGGGCTTAGCTTTCTCTGGACCACAGGCCTCACCTAAAGTCTTGTACATGTGATTGAAGCTAGAGTACATGATTTCCTCCTGATAGATTTTTATAAGAAAGACTAGAGTTCTAGTCAGAGTTCTAGGTCAGTCAGACCCACGATACTAAGTGAAACTAAATGAAAAACATCTAAGTAAGTAGGAAAAAAAATAAATAGAAAAAATTATGTATATGGTGCTATGGAATGACATTACAGTAAATTCACAGCACAGACAAAAGAATGTGAGGAGAAACTTCCTGGCATTGTACAGATCTAGTTTTCAAATCCTAAACTAGCCCCTGAGGTCAAGACAATAAATACTAAAATGTCCATCCAATTGGGATTTTCCTTTAATATTTTCAATGAAATTTACTCGGTTACTCCAACGTAAAATCAACAAGATGTGGCCTCTGAACTAAATTGTCCATTTGTCCCCTTGTGAAGATAAAGGAAAATTGCCAACAAACATTTACTGAACATTTACACTGTCCTAAGAGCTTAAGAAATATGACTTTACTAACTCCTCCCAACAAAACTATAGAGTAGTGCCATTTATTACCTTCGATTTACCAAGGGACACCACCGGATCACAGAGAGGTTAAGACACATGCCTGAGACCACACACAGCAGGCCTCAGTCAGATGATACTCTTGTTTCTCAAAAATTCTTATCTGAAGACATGGCTCAAGTAGTAGAGTGCCTAACTAGCAAAGCACAAAGCCTTGAGTTCAAAACCACACACACACACACACACACACACACACACACACACACACACACACACACACACACTCGGTTCTGTTCTCTCCTTCCTGGATCAGGTGTTGCTGTCCCAGCACATGTTAAGGAGGCTTTCCTTTCCCACTTTTATTACTGGGACTTCTGAACAAGCTTCTTCTTTCACCTAGTTCTCTTATTACTCTCTGGGCTCCCAAGCATTACCAAAGCCCCATGGACTGTGGATGGCTGAGGCAGAGATCTCAAAAGGAACAAGAACAGTTGACAGGGAATCTCCACCCCTATACACACACACCTCCTTGCTACTGATATGCATGACCTTGGTGAGGACCCCCAGTGTCGGGCACAGAAGGGAGCTCAGGGCGGGACAGCATGACCCCAATGGAGACACTCTATGGAGGGGCCTTAATACACTTGGCACTTGGGAATGATGACAAACCTGGCACAGGACATATCCCCATGTCTAAAGGGAGAGACTTTTTCAACTGCTAGTGAGATAGTATCATTTAACATGGCAGAGGCCTTGATACCAAGCTGTCCTGAGGAGAAGAATGGACCAGTCAGCAAATTTTTACTTTGTGGTTCCCCAGGAGCTAATCATGGAGGTGGGTGTAATTAGAGGGCTTGAATTCAGGAGATGAATACAAGTACATCTATGCTTTTAATCCTGGCTACATCCTTAACTATAAATTTTAGAAATTCCTCTTCAAATCTTTGCCTTGCCTATAACAGATGACAGGTCTGTAATTGCAAGATGATGTCCTACATGCACGCAACTCTCAATTAAGAACAAAAAGTTCACAAATTCCACTTTTGCCACTGTAAAAAAAAAAGTCTCTCATTTTTCTTAAAACTGAAAGGCAAACTATCAGTGCCTTTTCCAGAAATGCTATCTAGAACTCAATTAAGGACAGAAAATTCACAAATTCCATTTTTACTACTATAAAAACCTCTCACAGATAAACCATAATTTCTCTAGAGAATACAAAAAACTTGTAGAATTGAACTAACATCAGTTTTGATTAAATAATGTGTAGGAATTCTTCCTTGAATTTTTTGTGGCTCTCTAGAGAGGGTAGTACACTCTGTGTGAAATTTGTTGTGCCTCTTGCATCTTTCTTTTGAACTTCTTTTGAAGATCCAGATTCTAAGAATTTATTGAACTTGTAGAAGATCAGTCATGTCTTTCTTATGGGGAAGCAAAAGGGGACTGAGAGATGATTAACTGTACAACAGCTTTGCTTTGTAGATGTCAGAAGAAGACCCAGAGAATTTAAGTACTTTTTTCCAAGAACTGGCTAGTAAAGGCACGGAATTAGATCTAGATCCTTCAAGCTTCAATCAGATGCTTTTGGCTTAAGAAGGAATTATGACCCTGGTGTGAGACTGAACCCATAGGACCAAAATGGCCAAGGGGGAAATACGGGTCCCTAGAAGGATTGAACTTTCTTTGTCAGAATACACAAAATGCAAGAACAATATATCTCTGGGCAACATAGAATTTATTGCCACGTAGGAAACTCTGGAAGCTTTTCTACATTGGTTTTCAAACCACTATCTCAGAGCGATGCGTTTCCCGTGGCTGTAAATGCTATGACACAGAGCCATAACACACGGGGTCTTCTTAGAAGGAGAGTTCTATTCTTACGTTTCCAGAAGAATGTGTAAAAGCATCCAACAAAGTTCATGATGCTTTAGTATACACGCATGCATGTGCAGGTATGTGCTTGTTGTGTATGCATCTATGTATGTAGGTAAATATGTACGTATTTCTGTACACTCTCCATTGTTTGGGGTTGCTCAAGTCCCATCCATAACACAATTCTGATTTGAAAATTAAAGAAAATCTTAGAAATTGTTGAGCTAAATTCATAACACACAAAATCCTAATGCTTAGGTATCTCTAAAGTAAGGATACTGAATTTCAAAATAATCATTCATTATGGTTCATTTGAGATATACAAGGTAAATTGTATATCTCACAAAAAACAAATAGAAAAATGCAATGCATATATATACACACACATTGTAATCTTCAAGTTGATCAACAGTTTTCAGGGAAAATGAAACATATTATTTAATGAACAAAACACTGGAACAAAATTCAAACACAACAAGGTGTATTCATTGGATTTAAATACACCTTGTCTTTCCTATGCATTCAGATTCACAGTGAAAACCCTACCTTGCCCTGTGTGTGTGTCTCTGGTGCTTGCATGCCAGATATTCTTCATCTACACTCATGAATAAACAGTATGTTTAATGGTCCAATTTCCTAGATTAAGTTTGTTCCAATACTCTGCTAGGAATACAAAGTAAAAGTTAAATTTAATCCCCTGGTAAACCTATGCAGGTAAACATAGGTAACTTGTCTCAAATTTAGTGAGTAAATAAATGTAACTTACAGAAATAAATTCAGATGTAGTTTGGTCAAATAGGACATTTAAACTTACTGGACTGAGGCTGATCCTCAAAGTGTCAACTTAATGGAATGGTTAAATAATTAAGACCTTCCTAAGAAAACACACTGTGTGCCAAACAGATAGCAATAAGTTGGGTATCTGATTGATAGATAAATAGATTGATTCAATGACGTGAAAGACTTAGATTGATAAAAGATAGATAACAGAGAGAGAGAGAGAGAGAGAGAGAGAGAGAAATTCTCTCCTGAGGATCTTTCATACTAAGGAAGGCAAAAATCATGGGTCTAAAATTCTGATTTGTTAATTAATCTCTTCCTCTAGACGAGTACTGACTTTGTTCCCAGATATATTCATTGAATTCTTTCCTTATGAAGTCTCATAATCACTTATTACATTTTTAATCATCTTCACTAAATCAATGGGAAGATTAAATAAATAATGTCCTGTACAAGAAAATGATAGTTGTCTTAAAACTACCCAACCAAGAAACATATATGTATATATACATATATTTGTGTATATGTGTATATATACACATTATATATGTATGTGTACATATGTGTGTGTGTGTGTGTGTGTGTGTGTATATATATATGTATATATATATATATAATATATATTTGTCATGGGCTTGAACTCCAGGCCTGGGTGCTGTCCCTGAGCTCTTCAGCTCAAGACACGTGTTCTACTGCTTGAGCCACAGCAGCACTTCTGATTTTCTGGTGGTTTATTGGATATAAGGGTCTCACAGACTTTTCCTGCCTGTGCTGGCTTTGAACAGATATTCTCAGATCTCAGCCTCCTGAGTAGCTAGGATTACAGGTGTAATAATGATAGAATTCATTTGCATGTCGTTTGTACTGATCCTTTGCATTTTCATTATTGCATTAGCTAAAGTCCCAACATTTGTGCTGGATGAACCACCCAGCCTCACCAATTTTTGTCCTCAGAGGACTTTTGCACACTCATGTGGGCTCAGGGGCTCTGGCACATGCCAGCACTGCATGTTTATTTCACTCATATGGATCCTGATTTGATTGTAAACCATATGATTATATGCCCTGTAACTCACAAAGGCAAACTTAATTATTCCACTAAATAGTCTCATCAAAGGTTTTTCTGATGTTTCTCTTAGAATTCATTTGTCAAATGACTATCATATGAACTACCCCAGACTGTGGAACTGGAGGGAAACAAAAACAATTTTCCCCCTCAGGGTTTTATATTTTCAACCTATAAAACTTTTTTTCTGAAGCCCCAAAGAACTGAATATGGTATTTCATAAAAAAGTAAGTAGTTTAAAATAGTACAGTTTTCCGATCATGAAATAAGGGACCAGGAGTGAGTTTCTTGGACTCTGATACCCTAAACATTGTGGAGGGCATGTACAAAGACACAAGTGAAGAGTTACATTCGGGCACCTCACACAGTTCAGAAAAAAGAAAACATCATCCATAACATGAAGATGAATTTGACTCTTTATTACTAATCCAAAGAGATTGGAGGGAAAGAAACATTTCTCTTTTCAACAAAATACACACAGCCCACTCTCCTGACTGCATAAACTCTGTGTTCTGTAAGTGTGAGACTAGCATACACTTGAAATACAAAAGCCTAGCCCCATACTGAGAAGGTGGGGTGTGAAATGCTGCTGATGGAGCCTGGGACTCCATCTGGGCCCAGATGACCTGTAGTGGGGTGAGCAGGAGGTGCCCCACACCATCTCTCCTGCTCTTACAAATGCTCAAAGCAAGCATCACTTCCTGCATCCTCCAAACACTCCCTCTCTGCCTTGTGTGCTCCCTGGGGACAATGCTCACCTTTGTTGATGGTGAAAAGGAGGAGATGCAAGAACAACGCAGAATTGTCTGAGGGACTCCACTGTGAACTCATGCATGTGTGTGCACGCATACACATACATGACATGCACACACACACAATTTGGAATGGGGAAAGAGAAGGGCATTCAGGGTTTGACTGGGGATGAGACACATTTCGTAAGGTGCTACTCCCTGGTAAGCAGCAACTGCAGCAATCCAAGCACCCTAAGATGAAGTAGCAGTCTTCCATGGCCCTGAAAACCAAATGATAGAGGTTCTAGATGATTCTTCCTGGTCACAAGCCAGAAAAGCAGGCCCAGAGTGAGGCGAGTGAGTCAGAATATAACATCCCCCAGAGTATAGCTATTTGTAAAACCATGTACTTCTCACATGTGCATAATGCTATGATTTCTGCCCCAAAATTGCTCTTCAAAAAAGTGTTGATTGGTGTCAGCAAATTGGAAAAAGCTCCAAGATTTTTTCCCCAATAGAACATAAAAATTAAACAAATGAATATAAGGCGCAACCAAGCTCAAAGAGAAGCAAAGAGCTGTTTTCTTGGCCAAAACTAAGGTAATCAGATTCCATTTCCAATCTTGTTAGAAGATCCAGAGCTTAGGATGAGATAAACTGAATAAGTTTGACAAAACACCATCTCTGGGGAATTTTAGAAGTGCTTTAAATTATGTGTATCCCAGTGAATTAAAGGGGCTTTCAATATGTTTTATTGGTTTTTAAAGTATATGTGAACTTTAGGGTTATTTTTTGGACCTTCTATTTGTGGAGATATTACTACAGAAGCTCTTTGATATTCCTAAGAGATACATCCCCCAAGACATCAGAATGTTAAATCTGTCAAAACTCTTATAACTTGTCATTTGTCCCAAGGTATAGAATAAAGGAAAATTTCCAAATGGACTCCTAGGCAAGGTGTACTTGTTTCAGAAAATTTTGAAATATTTTGATTTATGTAAATGAAGCATGCCTCCTCTTTAAGACTTTTCCCAAGTTAGTGCAACCAAGAATCCCCCAGGAAAACAGCATGCTGTATTTACTTTAACTTTAAACCACATTGGTAGAATAGGATAATAATGAGCGTATCACCAAAGATCTACACTTAATGGAATAACATTTAGGAAATGCCAATGTTTATGGGACTGAAAGTTTTTTTCTGGCTATTCAGAATCTAAACTGCCTTCCTAAATGGGAACACCAAGAGGGGTGACCATCTTCTTCCAGGAGCACAGGACTAATGTGTCAGTGTCTAATGGAATAGGACCCAGGATGGTGAGCTATCCCTCCAGAAAGGACCCTGAAAAGGAAAACCTGAAGCTAGCATTGATAGCCGCCGCCATCTTGTTGGCTAGTGAGCATGTGTCCAAGGGGGTGATGGAAGAAGGGGGAATGGAGTAGAGGGCTCATGTGCCCTGGAAACTTATGTAGAATGTTTCTACTTTTGTGACCAACCTTCCTTCTTTTCTGAGACCTCCACACATGTCTTATTGCTTGTTCATGTGGCTTAAAACTGATAGAGTTCACCTCAACATTTTCAAATAAGATCTAATGTTTAATTTCCAGAACCTTTTAAAAATAATAAGGCACAGTGTGGTATGAGAAATTCTGGTGACATGTGGCTGTTGAGCCACTGGCTTGGATACCCATTGGCTTTTCTACATTGCAGCATCATTCAAAATACTTATATACCAATATGTTCCAAGATCTTTGGGGTTCATTTTCACCTTTAATTTATTTTTTTTTTTACCAAAAAGTCATGTTAATATGGAAAAAAATAACATTGCAAGTTTCTCAGTTAGCCAAACCTATCATTCCAATAGTATAAAAAAATTAACAAGCAATGAGTTTCATGACTTATTCTACTTTTAACTACTACTTATATTCAAAAGGAGTTTTCCATGACTACCATAACATATAGACAGACTAAAGCCTCCAGGCAAACAGAAATATGCTTCCACATTGAATGAAAAATAAAGAAGTATCTGGGACATAATGTGGCTACTGCCATGGAACATTGAATAAAGCATTGAGTTTCCTGGTACCCAAGGCAAAGAGAGAAATGAGGTGGAGATTTCTCACTGTAGCACAAGCAATCAAAGCAGGATACCAACAGCAAAGGGGGAGATAAGTTGTTTGACTGAGAGAACACTAGAAGATATAACTAAATGGATATCTGTAAACAAAATGGATGTCCAGAAGAATCTTTTTTAAGGTATCAATGAGGTGTATGGTTTGTCATAAAATGGGTAACAACAGGAGTTCAGATCCTTCCTGGAGTCCCTTCATAAGGTTCAATCTGGCAGCCCTGTGTCAGGACTGCAGACAGACATTAGTCATCCTATTTTCTATGACAGCAGGACATATATCTAAAGGAAGAAAAGACAACTAAGGCTAAATATGAAATGTAAGAAGAGGTCTAGAATACAGAACTGGATCTGACCAATTACGGTAGAATTTCGAGGACAGCCAATTTACGTTCTGGATGTCTGAACAGATTCTGAAAGGTATTAAATAGGTGTTGAGGAAGTAGAAATGCTGGTCTAGAACCCAGCTTTGGCGAATGAATTAAAGGCTCCTTGCAAATCCTAATGCCCTTTCATTAAATTATTTATCTTTCATTTTTGATAGATAAAATGAAGTTTAATAACCTTACCAATTCTGTGCCTCAATTCTGTTTACTTTTGTGTGTTTGAAATTCCTACCTTGCAGAGTATTGATATTTTTATATTGTGAATTGTGAACTCAGCCTAAATCATGTCACCATGTGACATCATGTCTCATCCCAGTACAAAACGGATCCTTGACCTGAACACTGGCTTCCAATCTTTACATGGAAACTGTCCAAATGCCCATTGTTTCGGTGGCTCTTTGATACTTTTACTACAATGTTAGCCCAAAAAAGGACCTTCCTCCCTATTGGCCCACCCTGCTCATTAAAGCGGTCTTGGAATGGATTGGAATCTTGTCACTGAACTCATACATAGAGTGCCCTTATGCAAAACACCAGCTAGGACAGAAAAACTCTTCAAATCCTAGGAAAATGTTCAGTAAACATTCACCAAGTATTTGACCCCGAACTGAAGTTGTGTTGTTGGTATTTTCCTATAACCTACTTGCATCCTGAGCCTTCAACATAGTACTCTCTAATTCTTTAAGGAACAGAGTTAAATGCAATATATTATTGGCTTGCAGTTGACAAAAAAAATGAAATTGCTACCTGTTCGTGTCCCCCGTGGGGGTCTCAATCTTGGAGCTTTACCTGCAGCAGGAATCCAGGTAACAAAGATGGCTTGAATCCTGCTCAGTACATTTATTTACCAGGCTTTTGTTCTGATGTTTATGTTTATCTACAATCTCCTCCCATTTCTTTTATCCAACCAAGAGTAATTTGGCCTTCAAAGTGTTCTTCTCAACCCACTGGAAACATATGCAAAATCCTGGTGATATAGTTGGGTTGTGGATATTTATACATAGCAGCAATTACAGTTTCTGCTTAGATTTCTGCTATCTTCTCTTCTTCACTGGCCCCATACACTACTACCCATTCATCTAATATATTCTAAGAGCAGCATGGCCTACCTTACTATCATTTTCTTAATTCGGTACATAACCAGAAGAGTTTTGTGAGTAAGGTAAGTGGTTGGGGGTCAGAAGCACTGGCAACTCCATTTGGAATCTATTCTAGTCAACTCAAGCATCTCTGAGATGAATTGGCCTACTGTGGGTGTACATATTCCATCATCTTTCATCACCTGCCATTCCAGGTGTGTGCAGCATACTCGTCTATGCTCAGGTCTTCAGTGAGTTCTCTTGGCCTAGGTCCCAAGCCTCACCTGCTCCTTAACAGCTGGATGTTTTTCTCCAACTGATTCATTAAAGTGTGATGTCAACTAGTTGGCAACTGAAAAGATTGTATAGACTATTTCACAGAGACGTGCACAGGGCTGATGAAAACCGTGTTACCACCGCTAAGGAGCTTCCTGTCAGTATGAAAAGTCGATTTGCCCAATGTCCATGGCACAGCACGTTCATGCCAGGACTATTTTCTGACAGAGAAGAACAAAGGTACAAATCCTGTCATTTACTTAGTATGTATTTCTTACCTTTGTGTGCAGGAGTGCATCAAATCATGTGCTGTTGCCTTGCAGAAGTTCTGTGAATTTGTTCCCAAACCTTAAATTCTACACATAAAAGATTCTTTCATTTCTGTTTGGCAAGATGGTATAAAGCAAGATGGTATAAAGCAAGATTTGAGCATCTATCATGTGTCAGGAGATATGAGAAGAGCCATTCATAAACAGGACCTGGAAAATGACAGCTTAGGTCTTGGTCCTGAAGGAATGCCAGGGCATGAGTTCAAGAATATTGTTTTATATTTAGCATATACAATTGTTCTCTCTTATATTCTCTTCATGTATGTCAGACACATATAATGTGTAAGTTTAGTTTTTAACTAGTAACATTTTGAGCAACAGAAATTACGAGTGGCTTGAGAATCCTAGAGAATCAAAAGTCACCTTCAATCTGAGGATACCTAGCTGAAATACACAGAGAAAATGTCAAATTATAATTTCTCATCAGAATGCTTAGTAGCATGAGAACAGAGCTCAAAGTTGTATTAAACTGTAAGCAGCTATGAGAATTCTACTACAACCTGGAAGTATCAGAGCCTCGTCTTCCTATTTCTGATACAAGAAGAAGCTACACTGTGTGCCTACCATGATATGCATACTTATTTTCCTAAGAAAGGTAAATACATAATTACCTTCTAGAGAGTAAATACTGCTTATAGTTTCCAGTTTTCGGAAGCTACTCTACAAGAGAAACCTGAGGTACTGGGAAAGTAAGTGACTTGACTCAGATCAGCTGATAAATTAGCTCTAAGTGTCTCTAATTGTGTGTGTATGTTGGTCCTGGGCCTTGAACTCATGGCTTGGGCACGGTCCCTGAGCATTTTTGCTCAAGAATAGAGCTCTACTGCTTAAACCACCGCTCTACTTCTGGCATTTTGGTGTCTGATTAGAGGGGGAAAAAAAGTCCCACAGAGTTTCCTGCCTGGGCTGGCTTCAAACCATGATCCTCAGATTTTAGCCTCCTGAACAGCGAGGATTACAGGTATGAGCCACCGGTGGCAGGTGGTCTCTAAATTTCTTTGTTAACAAATGCTCCTATTTGTCAAAGAGTCACAAAACACATTGGGAGAAACCCTCTAAACAGAATGTGTTCTATATCAGAGCAAAAATGAATGAGATATATGCTCATTATCAATAATCACAATACCAATCATGGCCAGAAATAGAACTTTCCCTGAGGTGCTACCTTTTGGAGTCGAAAACTCATGCCCACACCTGAGCCTTGCCCAGAGGCTAGTTCCACCTGGCTTCCCCCTCCTCTGATAGGAGACATCAGAAATGATGGTAGAGATGTGTAGATATATTAGAAATTAGTCATCTCTTTTGGTCTAGAATAAAAACAACGATTGCTGGCATGCGACCAGTTAATAACCAGCTTGGGTCACTAACAAGGAGGACATAGAAGCCCCTAAAAATTCCCTTGGGTCTTGCCTCCCTTTCCGATCACCTGGAAACCTTGAGCTGGAGACTTGCAGTGAGGGCACACTGTCCTCTGCGGCACATGGCAGAGGGAAGGGCATTCGCACTGCCAGGGACCGCACTCTCAGGAGAACCACACGTAAAATGACCAGGGAAGAAAATAGCAGCAACTTCTCAAATTAGCATAATTAGTAATTATCTCCTAATAGCCCCACTTGGCTTTATAGACTTGGCACTTGAAATTCTGCTTAAAGTTCAGTGAGGAAAAACAAATTTCATGCTAAAATGTCTCAATAACACAGCCGAGCTGTGGAGGTAATTGTTTGTTTGAGGTAAGTAGAGGAACAGGTAAGGAGAGGAACATAGGGACATTTTAAGTTTTCCGTAGAAAAACCAGGTAGGTGATGGTTTGTGTTTGGATAGAAAACAGCAAAAGGTATCTATACCTGTAAAGAGTGTCATTTTACCTAATGAAATATAGTCTAGCTTCTCTTAGGTCAAAAGTGAGCCCCAACAAAAAGGAAGTCAAATGATAATAGACTGGGGAGACAAACAGAAAACCCACAGTAGGGGACACAACAGCTCACAAAGCTCACTATTTGCTTATTAGCATTCAAATCCAAATAAAGAGACCCTTTTATGGCAAGATCATAGATAGATGCTTCCTCCTGAGAGTGAAGCTAGGGAACCCATCACAGAGAAAGAGATAACTACAAGTTTGCTAGACTAAACAACGTCTCTCCTCACTCTAGCCAGCAAGGAATACTTTCCAGTTCTCATCAAGGCAATCTCAGTATTCATTTGTCGCATTAGAGATGAACACTGAAGTCATTTGTAGGAAATCTAAACCATCACCCTATGATGTATCAAAAAACCACTGGACAGTGGTGTGTAATGGGAATGAAAGTTTCGATAGAGATGGACAGACTGCTGGAATAAGAAATCCTATGACCTTTCAGTTCTATCGTAACATGATAGAAGATGAAGATGGCCTTCAGGCCCCAAGGCCTCTTGGTGTGTTCCTCTGACACACTCTCCCTGCTCACCATCACACTCCCTTTGTATATATTTCCAATCCCTCTGGATTTGCATTCCACCGAAATGGAAATCTAGATCCTACAATGCTATTTAAAAAAAAAGATACAAAGAGTGCCTGAGGCTTATTTTTTTCCCACAATTCCAGACTGCCTCTTAAAACTTACAAAATCTTGACTCCTCTAACCACATTTCAACAATATGGAGGAAAGCAGAATGGAGCAATGCTTAAGAGCTCAGCACTGACATCATGAGTAAACGAGTCTTGGCCCTTGATGGCCAGTGGACAAGGTGGTGCCTCTCTGCAGAATTTTGAGCAGGGTATATAGACATATTCTTGCTCTTCATTCAATAGAAAATTAATACATATTTTAATGCATTTTATTGTTATTGTCAAAGTGATATGGAAAGGTTGCAGTTATATAAGTCAGATAAAGAGTACATTTTTTAATAATGTCACCTCCTTCCCTCTCTCTTTCCTAGTTTTTCCCTCCCATCCCTACCCAAGGAGTTGTATAGCTCATTTTCAACAGTAATGTCTAGTGAGTACCACTGCTGCATTTGTTTACCCTTTCACCCTCCGTTTCTGTGAAACGCCCCCACCCTCCCAAAGACAGACAGACAAACAAGGCAAAAGGAAAACAAAAACAGCAACATAGAAAAAAATCCTCTATGTTCCCATTTCCTGGAGTTCATTCTGATAAATATTATTTTGTATGATCAGATGCACATAGGCAGTGAGCCTTTGCGTTCCTCTCCTAAGAATATCCTCCCATAATGCGCATTTAATAAGGGCTGACTGTAAATTAAATACAAATGAGTACGTTATATATATCTATTGTAATACCTTTGAAAGAACAATGGTGCATTTTTGGATCAATGTTGCTTTTTCAGACCAAAGCTCTGTTTCAATGTCTGCTTTAGTTAAGCCGTAAATAGTGTTCAGTTTTGACAGCCTCAAATCCTTTAGTTTTCTCATCTAACACACGCACAAAAATCTTTCCTGAGTTCCTATATTCTACCACTTTGTATAAGACATTGGATTTCAAGTGAAATTCTAACTTCTGCCATCTAGAAACTGAAACCCAAGGGACAGAGACAGCCCTCACTGTTCAAGTCCCACGTGACACGGCTTTCCTCACTATCTGTCATGTCTCCCTAATTTGGACTCAATCACTGTGTCCTTTTTCCTAGTGAGATCTTGATCCTTACCTAGTAGAAATGTCAAATACTTTTACTATTGTGTTTTGTGTGATGAGAAATAATTGTAGTCAGTAACTCTTCTTAGAACCTTGTAAGGTGGGAACCCTCTTCTGGGAGCATGGATGGGTTGTAATTTCCTCCACAGACCAAAAATAAAACAGAGGAAAATCTGGATTCTGTGTCCCCATAGAAAACAGAGGTTTAATCCTAAACTATCTTCTGAGTTAAATGTCCAGTCTATAACCAAAGAAGAAGCCAAACTATTTCTTTTGGAAAATCCTGAGTAAGCCAAACCAAGTAATATCAGTTTACTTATTGATTAACATATTGCACATCACCTGTGCCCAGCATGGTACCAAGTATTGGCTATTCTTTTTTATATAGGTCAGGCCACTGGAGCCATTTTCAAATACTATTCTAAAAGATAATGAAATTTACCTTCCAAATCACGAAAGTTTGAAGGCTAGGGGGAAAAAGCAATTTTATGAAGCCAAATGATTATTTTACAAAATAGGGTTATGAGGACAAGGGTACAGAGTTTAACAAACTGTAAATCAGAGATTAAACCTGAAGCGTCACTGAGTAAATGCAAATGTTTGCAGACCAAATGAAATTCTACAAAATAGGATTAATCAGAGCACTCTTCTGTTTCTTCCTTCTCAGAGGCTCCCCTGGTTATCCCAGGCAAAGTGAATATGAGAGGAAGGCAATAAAAGCAGTGTGGTCTAGGGTCTAAGAGCAGATTGGGGTTAGGAGTGTTGAACTGGAAAATCATGTCCAAATCTTGAACACCTTGCAAAGAAATTCTGTGAAGGAGAGTCATATTTTTGTTATATGATGGAGATAATTTTGATACCAAAATTTTTTTAAATCCTAAACCTTTTCCAATTGAGTAGAGTTTATTATTTGTCATTCTGGGCTGCTTAGGCTGAAAGAAAAACATGAACGTAATGGAAAAATCTATTCTCAGTTGGATCTCTATTCTCTGCCCCCCATTTTCCCCTTGAAGTATCAGTGGAGAGAAAAATAGATTTAAGATTCTATAGTATTTTCCTTTTTAAAATATGAGTATGTTGACAAGCATCTTGTTTCTGGTTTGTAGGTCAGCAGGTGTGTGTTTAATGGAGTGGGAACTCTGACCTCACACACAAGAAGATCTGAAAGACCAGATTCTGTATTTTCAAAATTACTGCTTAAAGCTGTACAGTCCTGTAGTTTTATAGAGCAAGCCCTCGGGTTTGTTGAAAACAGTACTTGGTTTTCCAGATAAATAGATGCGAGGGAATAAAACAGTATTGGAAATACTCCATGGAAGCCATTCTGGATTAGTGGTCTTCAGAAAGAAACATGAACACAGCAGAGATTGTACTGTTGGCTTATTTAGGTACCTGTGGGATTTCTTCTCTTCCCTTCTGGAACAAAGGCTCATGGGAAATGTAAGGGAAGAAGACAAAATTTGAGAAGTGTAGGAATAGCTTCCTCTATGCTTCCATTTTACACCTCCCCCCCCCCGTACACCCCTCCCTCCCAGCTCCCCACCTGCCTCCAGTTCTCTCCATACCTATTTCTAGTAGGTAGAATTTCCTGCTTCCAAGTGGTGAGGAACTCAGAGCTGGCTGGCAATGTCATCTGTTTACCTTTGACAGGAGTCTAAGCTATGGAGGAGAAGAAAGGTGCCAGGGTGTTTCAGAACAGATGTGGGTGAAGAGGGGAAAGCAACATTTCAGCAGACACAGGAAACCAATGTAACAGCCAAGCCCATGCATTCTCTTCTGATTCAATAAAAGCAGGTCCATGTTTTATGTTGCTCATATCAGTACCATTGACTTTAGCTTTACTAATAAAAGCTAATGGCTGGTTAAGCATTTATGTGGGCTAGAACCTCAGATAAAGAATAAGGATAAAAAGATAAAATGGCATAAATAAGAATATAAAGGTTTTTAAAATAGAGCATCTGACTATTGAAATTCACCCAGAAAGTGTTTATTACAATCCTCAAATCCCAAAATTCTAAGTCTTTAAAAAAAAAACACCAAAACATGTCGAAAATGAACTTTACAACTTGGTGTGGGGGGGGAGGATTGGGGGGGCGGGGGGAGAATTGGGGGTCGGGGGGAGGATGGAAAGGGATGGGAAGGGGAAACAAAGGAGGAGGCTACAATGCTTGATAAGAAATGTACTCATTATCTTGCCCATGTAATTGTAACCCCTCTGTACAGTATTTTCACAATAAAAAATTAAAAAAGAAGGCTTATAACTTCCTCAAAAAAACCCACCAAAACATAAGTTATTCCCCATATTTAAATAACTTGCAAACTCTTTCTAAGAGCTTTCGGTGAGTCATCATCTTCAGATGCATATATCAGAGCTGGTCACTGACTAGAACTCAGCACAATACTGAAGACATTTTACCCACTCCTTTCTTCTTAAAATGACTTTAGGTGGAAACATGAAACCATCTAATACACAATGCTAGGGAAAAAAAGATTGCTCAGCCCCCTGCCCCCATGCCCCTGCATTGAGGGGTTATTATATCTCTGAATTGGGGAGGGGGGAAGCAACTATATCTCTTAATTTTCCACTTACTCCTATTCTTTGCAAAGTCTATGTAAGCACTCTCTCTTCTTTATCTCTCTGTCTTGCTCAATGTCTCTGTCTTCTCTTTCCCTGTTTCTCTTTATCTCTTTCCCAATTTCTCTCTCTCTTTCTCTCTCTCCCCTCTCTCATTTTCTCTGTTAACCCCTTCTTAGCCTCTTTCCTGACTTTCTGAGATCTTATTCTCCTTGTCTCCCTTTTATCTCCTGTTATCGCTTCCTTGGACTTTATGCCTTTATATTTACCCTTGTGACTCCCTTCCTGTCTATCCCTTTCTCTGGTATTGCTGCCTTGTTCCTTGAACCAATATGACCTTGAGTGATGCTGTCCATTTTCTCCAACCCTGCCCTTCCATGTCTGGCCCACTTACCTTACCTTGCCCATCCCCCTCAGCGAGCAACTCTTCTACACCAGTGTGGTTGCAGACCCAGGACCAGGGTCCCACCTGCAGAGCATGACCAACCCCATGCCAATTCGCTGCCTTCCTCAACATCGTTGAGAGGGTCATCTCATGAAATCAATATGATTGTCTGAAAGAAGCATTTTCCCACCCGAGATGTTCAGAAAATGTGACTAAAATAATAAAATTTTAATGAAGTATTATAGAAATCCACCATATAACTTGTCTGGTTATTTATTTTTTTTACAGAGACTGGAAATATTTGAATAGTACTTCGCTTTTCCCAATAGAGCTTTTCTCACAGATTCGCAGCACTGGTCTGTGGTTTGCTTGTGACATCACCACCTCCTCTCTAGCCTCCTACCTGGTAGCCAATGAGATGCCCAGCTGCCTAGCAGAGGACAATGAGGTCTTCAATCTGAGTGTCTTGAGTTGCCTGCTCTCTGTAGTTCCCCAAAGTCTAGAGTCTTGCTCGTTTCTTCTATTCCATATTTCCAGGGTTCTTTTTTTCAGACTCCATCATTTTTTTTCTTTTCTTTCTAGTAATGTTACTGATCCCAAAACAATTCCTAACTAGGAGAGAAGTTTTCATCTTTTGTTCTTCTCCTATCTTAACTTAGCACAGATCCTAGAAGGGGATATGAGCTTAATAATTACATGCAATGAATTCATGAATACATTCACTTCTCTGCATGAGCCAGCATTTGACAATTAATAGGCACTTACTCTGCATTTGTTTTGTTTTCTGGGGTTTATTCTGATTACAAAATTACTGAAAATTTTCTTACAGAATACTGAAGTAATAGAAGTATAGTCTAATAGATAATCTATTGTCCTGTCATCTGACACAAATAGCAGGGGATTTTCTACAAATCCATCCTAACATTTTTAAAGCTTATGACTTGTAGCAAGTGGCATCTGGAATCTTAATCTGCTTTTTAAAAACAGCCTACGTTCCTCATCACTTGTCACTAAATGCTCTACTAAAGGAAGGATCATCAGAACAAATAAAACCTATGTGAACTTACAGGAGAAAAATCAACTGCAGTCTTACATGTGTACTCCCAAAGGCAGAGCATGAGAAGGCTGGAAGGAATATTTTACCTGAAAAACCAGGACAGAACATCTTAGAAAGCTTGAACAGGAATGAAGAGACTAGAGTTTTCCCAGGCTGAGAACGGAGGAGGAATTGCCTCATGGATTAGAAGCCACTGGTGGGCCAATCTGGATTCCAAAGAAAAGGAGTGGAGAGCGGGCAGGGTAGGGGTGGCAGGTAGGAGGGAAGCCCTCAGTCCTGCAGGGCCTTTCACCAAACCACACCCTATGTGGTTGGTTAGCAGGTGTGAACCTTGCCTTCTCCAGAGACAAAAGGAATTGCATGAAAGAAAAAAAACATTTGAATACATATCTTAGGGTTTATTTTCCTAACATCACCTTATCTGACCTTTTCTGCGTGACTCAGACATATACTAGATATTGCAAATAAGGGAAACCATGGGACCTATGTTTCTTTAGGCCTGGCTTACTTCACTTAATATGATTTTTTCCAAGTCTTTCCATTTCCTAACAAATGGGGCAATGTCATTCTTTCTGATGGAGGCATAGAATTCCATTGTTATATATACCACATTTTCTTGATCCATTCATCTACTGAGGGGTATTCAATTATTTCTTCCTTGCTTTGTATGTCCCTCCTCAACAGTATAACCCCTGCTTTCAATGTATTTGATGTCGGTATAATTTGTGGAGGGGAAGGGGAAAAACAAATCGTTTAAATAGGGATATAGGTGGACCCATTGCAACAATAAGATGTACAAGTCATTATGTCGAAAACAAACTTTACAACTGTGGGGGGGGGGGAGCGGGGAGGATTGGGTGGGAGGGCAGAGGAGGATGGGAAGGGATGGGAAGGGGAAACAAAGGAGGAGGCTACAATGCTTGTTAAGAAATGTACTCATTATCTTGCCCATGTAATTGTAACCCCTCTGTACAGTATTTTCAAAATAAAAAAAAAGGAATTGCAGGTTTTGGAGCCTCATTCTTCCTTTTGTCCCATGGCCTTCATATTTAAAAAAAAAAGAACTTGCTAGCCTTTTCTACATAGAGTAGCTTCATGGTAATTCCATCTAAAAAGCTCGGTGTATTTACCCACTGCCACAGATAATTTATTTCAAAATATTTCACATTTAAGACGTGTGCTACAAAAATTAGCCCTCACACTTAAGCCTTTGTAGGTCCATCTTCCTGCTTTTCAAGGTAGAGAGAAAACATGCAGCTTAATAGTTGTCAGTTGCAGTCTGTCAGACTTCGGATCCTTCATCCTGACCAGAGACTGGATCATCCTTCCTTTTCAAGTAACAGCAAATTTCATCAGCAGGCAGCATGGGGACCCTACTTGCTGTCTTCCACTTCTTTGTCTTGGTTTTGTTTAACTTCCAGTCACCTTTCATGGCCTTGAGTCAAAGGCATGTCACACCTGTTCACACAGCAGGAGGAGCAGGAGGGGACTGCTGCTGTTCTGTTGAATGGAACTGGAGCAGCTGGGCTTGCACAACTCCTTCATTGAGGGCATTCTTCATCGAAAGCTGGTCTAGCAGCCACCTTGACCAATCTAGGACTTTAAAAAAAAATCACTTACCCCTTAAACCATTTTAACATCATGCTTATATTACAATTAAATTTATTTTTTTCAGTCTTCTGCTCTACTTTTATTCACCCTTTCATGCCAAAAAAAAAAAAACCAAAACTGTACCTCTTCCAATGGTATTTTGGCTTTTGCATAACTATGTACATATGACCATATAACATGATGCTAAGCGAAATGAACTCCAAGATAGGGACACAGGTGGTTTTATCTTTCTTGCTGTTGTTTTGTATTAATAATATATCATGTAATTTTTTTAATGTTCTTTCCCCATGGTATAACCCCTGTTTTCACTGTATTTGATTCTGGTGCCCTGCATCTTGTATATACATTTTTTTTCCTAATTTGGGGAGGGGAAGGGAAATAATAAAATGCTGAAATAAGAATACAGGTTGACCCATTGTAACCATGAGACGTACAAGACACTATGTTGAAAACGAACTTTACAACTTGAGGGGGAGGAGTCAGGGAAGTGGGGGAAGAGATGGCGGGGCGGGGGAAAAACAAAGGAGGAGGTAACAACGCTCCATAGGAAATGTACTCATTACCTTAGTTGTGTAACTGTAACCCCTCTGTACAGTATCTTTACAATAAAAATATAAACAAAAAACAAAAAGAAATCACTTTTGTAATCAGGTTCTTGTTCTAATACATTTCCCATTCCCAGTGGTCATGTTAACCTACAGCTGCTCAGAGATGTTAGAGATGGTAACCTTTGAATCCTACCACCTTCAGGGAACACAGTGTTGATATACTGCCGAGAAATGAGGATCCTCACATTTCCAGAAGGCAGAACATTAAAGCCTGAGCCTCCTTTTGTGGTTCTATGAACATACTGGTCACTGCAGGCCTAGAACCACCTCAAGAGCTGCTGAGGCCGACTTGGCTGGAGGTGGTTCATGAGGATAACAGCCACCTCCAAACCCTCAGCATCTTTCAGGTACTGGGCACCTGCTCCAGGGCTTCAGGTGCTTAGTGATATTTGTCGTTGGCCTGGTAGAAAAGAAATGATTTGGCTATCCAAAAGGAACAAGTAAAACTTAAAACGTAAGAGTATTCCTAACTCATTATGCCTGCCTAATTTAAATTAGTGCAGCATTTAAGAAAGATTTGTTTGTCCCCCCCAACACACACACACTACCACCCCAAAATGCAATCTTCTACCTTTGTGATGTTTGTAGTCTCTTATGGGATGGGCCAAAAGTCATACAAACCCATAAAGAATAAGTTACTCAAATATTTGCAAAGGCAAGGAACTTCTTAAGTCATAAAATATTTATGTGTATTACAGAGTGGAATCCAGAAGTTGTATACATTTTACAAGCTGTAAGTCAGCCAATCAAAGACCTCGGGCCTTTCTGGGGCACTTTGGGCTACCATGGGGTGGGTATAAGGCATGTTCCGGTGGTGGATTGTGGAAAGTTGGTGGAGGCAAGGAACAGGGGACATCTGGAGTTGAAATGCTCATCCGTCTGTGGGATGGAATTAGAAGACCAAGAGAGAATGCATTGGATTCGGGGAGGAGTGGAGATGTGTGAGAAACTATGTGCAGTAGTTTCCAAACTCTGCTGTGGCACTCGGGTGTGTTAATGAAGTGGATCAGCCCAAGGGGACTGTGTCTGGGCAGCTGGCTGGGCAATAGATAAATTTCTGTCTCTAGGTTAAAGTGCAAAGAATGGGTGAATTAGACAGACATGCCAAGGTGAATTTAATGGCAGGCTGGAAGAGACTGGTGCTAGGTGTGCATGAGGGTCAGCAGGTGGTGATGCATGTGAGAAATTTATTAACAGGGAAGGCAGAGCACAACATAAAGAACTTAATATGCAGTTCATATTTTAAATTAACCCTTCTAAGGATCGTGGGCATTTGTTCTCACAGACAAATCGGTCATGTTACGCTGTGGTTTGATGTGAGAGAACTCAGTAAGGAACTATCCATCCATTCCTTACTTTTCACAACTCAGCACATTAGTTTCTCCTGGTCTGAGCTCAGTTCTCTCAGATTAAATTCACTTTGTACAGATCCAGCATGAAAGAGACTGAAGAAATGTTGCAAAGAGTAAGGGACATGGGCATGACAGATTCAATGGTATTGTCCTGGTATCACATGGTAGACACTTAGTTCTAGATCTTTCTAGGAACCTGCCTGTAGCTCGTGTCACAGCAGGTGTTGCAAAGGGATTTCCCTTCAAACTTGGCTTTGTCTGGGGTGCAAGATGGCCATGTTTACATTCAACAGTTCTCACTGGGGGAGACATTTCAATATAAGGCTCAGGGACTTTCCTTGAGCTTCAGTAGTCCTTGTGGTGAGTCTTTCCTCACTTTTTCAATATGACTTAGTTTTTCTTTGCTACCTAGTTTCATCTCTCTCTCTCCCTCTCCCCCCCCTTCTCCTCTTTCCTATAAATATCTCTTATAAATACTTCTAGTAATAGGATAATTATAAGCAATATTTTTTACTCTCTTTTACTTAGTGTTCATTAAATGTTGCTGACTGGCAATGATCTGAAACCTCGACAGTAAACTAGAGACGATTAGACCAGACCTGGAGACCATTGCCTTTCCAGCATCTTGTTTGATTTCCCTTCCTAAATGGACAGTCTCTTTTCTCTGTTGTTTTGTGGTTGTTGTGAAGTTATATGTGTGTTAGGGGTGTGTGTGTGTGTGTGTGTGTGTGTGTGTGTGTGTATGTTAGGAGAATTGGGCAAAGGCCTGTCCCCATAACTTTGATCCTGCACAAACACCTGAGAATTCCCCACTAAAATGAGTGGTGAGGTAGATTCAAGAGGTGTGGAAGTGGAAACTTTTAGAAACTCATGGAGGCCAGGCAGAAAGCAGAGTGGTAAGGAGTGGGAACTGGGAGAAATCAGTAGACACAGCAGTTGAGGTGATGTCCCTGTAGTGTTACGATCCCACTGTGTGAGTGGTGTAGAGAGGAATATATTAGTCTGAGGCTGGTCCCAGACAAACTCTGGATAGCCTATCAATAATAATAATAATAACAGTAATAATAAACAGCAACTTAAGCATAAAGGGCTGGCAGCATGACTCAACAGATAGAATGACTTCTTTGCAAGCGCAAAATCACAAGTTCAAACTCCAAAAAACAAGTGAGCTAAAAAAAATATTAAACATGTAGTTGTATTTGATCTATTCTTTAATTGTAAAAAAATGCCCCTTACATTTAGCTATTTCTCTATCAAAGATCCTTTGTTTGGATTGATCAATCAGAATGTTGATTGATACTTTATATATTTATGAAGCATGAAATAACCAGATTTACCAAATTGAAATTGCAGGCTTTGAGGGCCTCTCTAAATGTCACCACTGCATTTATTTCACTGTTGTTTTCACTCAAATAAGTTCTTACTGAGGGCAAAAAGCACAATTAACTTTGGTGGGTAGGCTACTTAGAATTCATTAATTGGTATTTAATTAAAAACAAAGGAAGAGCTAAAATCTAAAGGAGACAAAATGAACCACGCCCATTATCTATACTACATTGATCACAAATAATTGTGCCTTTCACCTGTGAGCTTAAAAGAGGATGGATTAGCTAAGCAACCCATTGCTCTGATTAATACATAAAATGATAAGCTAGTTAGAAGTATGGATTTCAAAAGCTTCGCATTTCTCACCAGCGTGTAGTGTTTAATCTATATTTTTTAATCTAATATTTGAAATAAATATACCATATAGAGAAAATTAGCCTTTGAAAATAAATTTAAATAAACAATAACAAACAATAACTGTATTGGAAATTTGCATGCCATATTCTCTAGGAAGACATACAATGTTAGATTAAATATTAAAAGTGCCAAGAAATCCTTTAGGAAAGAAAGCCTCAGTCCTCCTGGTATATTTGGTGGAGATTTTCCTCTCTGCACAATGCCCATTGCTAGGCTGAGGAGCTGTAGGCTCTGTGGTACACACTTTGAGAAACTCAAAGTAGAGTAGATCAACCTGCTGCTAGGAAAACCTCCAAAAACATTTTTAAAAGTAAAAGGTTAGGGGCTGGGAAGGTGGCTCAGTGGTAGAGCACTTGCCTTGCATGCATGAGGCCCTGGGTTCGATTCCTCAGCACCATATAAGCAAAAAAAAAAAAAAAAAAAAGCCGGAAGTGGTGCTGAAGTTCAAGTGGTAGAGCGCTAGCCTTGAGCTGAAGAGCTGAGGGACAGCGCCCAGGCCCAGAGTTCAGGTCCCACAACCAGACCAAAAAAAAAGAAAAAAGTAAAGGGTCATCACCCCACAGCGTCCAATCTCATTCCCCCAGGCAATTCCACGGATTAGATTATTTTCCTTATATTTCCTACATATCACAGATATTTGAAGTGTTTTCTTTTTCTTTATTTTAACTAAGCTTTTATCTGTCTTAGCCCTACAGTGATCGCCTTGGGTCAATATTTCCAAGGAAGTCATCATGTGAATGTACTGAGTGAGATGCTTTAATTTCCATATCCGCGAGTAAAATAGGTGAGAGAATGAATGGATGAGTTTCAGTATCCTCTAAAAGAATGTTATCATCTATGAAACTCTTTTGTTAGGTTTTGAAAAACATTGAGACAAGATCATAGTTTTCTCAAGAGAAGTAACTCTAAGTGGTAGCCAGTATGAATTTATTGGGTTAACTAAATGGTTAGTAACTAAATTACGTTGTATTTTTATCCTCCGACTACATAAGGAATACAGAAGCATGGGAGGCGGGGTAGGGGTTCTGTTCTCTAGTTTCCAGTGCTGCCTCCTGCCACTGTGCCTCTTGCGGCAGGGACTTCCCTTGTTCACCCTGAGGGCTGCACACAGGGACCTTGACAGCCATTTAATCTCCCAAGACTCCAGCCATTCATCTGGAAAATGAGGAATCAGGCATGGATTGCTTCTAAGGCCCCTTTCACGTTAGAAACCTCAGGCTTTTATGCTCCCCGGAGGTCCCCCAGCCTTCAGCAGAAGACAAAGCCATGTGTGCCACAATTCCAGATAAAAGGCTTAGCAAATACCTGAGAGATTAACACATTGGCACTAATGAGTTCAGCCCTGGAATAGATGATGACACCGAATCCTTCCTGGATGGGGGAAGAGTCTCCCAAAAGCCGGGGCTGTTTGGGGCCGCACCTTGAGGATAGGATAAGTGAGGGGTGGAGGATGAGAGGAGCAGAAAGGAAATAAAAATTGCTAAACCAGCTCCATGAGCTCAAGAATGCTCTGCATGAATAAATGTGCTCATCTCAAGTAACTGGAAATAGACTTCAGTTATTAGGGGCAAGCAAAATTGAGTCTTGAGATTAAAAAAAAAATTGTGGCAATTATGTCAGTGCTGTATCTTAGCCAATAGTTTGGTCATATATAACTTAGGAGTCCTTTTTTAGAGTCATCATCTTACTTATTTCTTATTTATTGTTTCTAAAGGTATGTATATATATACATATATATATATACATGTATATATATATATATATATATATATATATATACGTATACACTTCCAGCCATCAAAGAGATAAAGGGTTTGTTTAGATAATCATAGACACATAGGGCAGTCTACTATGAAGGGCCAATTTCCTGCCCTTCAACTGTGTTCTTATGGTCTTGAAAGAGAAGAGACTTAAAATCTTGCCTAATACCTAGAGGACCCTGACATTGTGTTTACCAAGATGCCATGACTTGAGTTCAAAGCTATCTGTATGGAATTTAGGATGGACAGGGTCAGGGTCTGTTCTGTAGCAGTAGATGGCCTGCCTCCAATCTTTCTCATGAGTCTGTAGAATCAATTGTGTGTTTCACATGGCATATCTCAGTGTGTGATCAGTGGCGGGGCCCTACTGGACACACAGGTGCCAGCAAAGGGTGAAACAAAGAAAACCATGGCTCTGAGACCCAAGAAATATAGCCAATTCTAGACATAAAAGAGCACCTTATCTATTTGCAAAAGCTGCTGTAACAAAACCCCTCAGTCCAGGCACGTATTTCCCCAGGGTTTTGAAATCTGGAAACTGGAGATCAGAGGGTCAGAACAGTTGGATTTCCTTGAGGACTCTCTGTGGTTTGTAGACAGCTCTCTTCTGTGTCTTTCCTCTGTGTGTGTTCCTATCCTAATGTTCCCTTCTTTAAAAAATATTTTTGACTTATTTTCAAATAGCTGTACAAAGGAGTTTCACTGATATGACATGTCAATGGATGAGTACAATGTAACTCAATTAGTGTCACCCACCCTTCCATTGTTCCCCCTCCTCTCTTTCACGCTCTCTCTCTCTCTCTCTCTCTCTCTCTCTCACACACACACACACACACACACACACACACACACACACACACACACACACACACGCGCTATCATCTCTCCCTTTCCTACTTTTCTCTTTCAAACTATTTATCCCTACTCCTGAGGAAGCTCCTGCCTCCCCAGAGGATTAGCCTACAGGTAAACCCCCCACTGGAATTCCGGTATCCATAATTGAATTCGAGTGTTTGGAGCTCTGTGAGGTTTCTCTTGGGACACAATACTTACTTTGGTGCTTCGCTGTGTGTGTGACCCACTCCAGAGCATTTGCTGCTTAATCCCCAAATTTTAGATCAGCATTAACATATCTGCTGGCTACCATTCGTATTCTAGTATCCCAAAGCAGGTATGTCATAGGGTGCTGATACCCAGAACAACGTGTTCTGGATTCATTCGCTATCACAAGCAGGCTTTGTGCTTCTGTTTCTGGTGCAGGAAATGACCACTAGTTAAACTTCAACTATGCAAGTCATTGGATCAGCTTGGAAGCAGAAGCCAACACATAACCCTGTACATTAGCTAGAATTCACAGTAGATATTAATCTTTCTTTTTTTTCAGTTTGGCTCTTTATACTGACTTTTGTCTGAGAATAACTAACATTTTAATGTGCACTGTGTTGTTTTCCTTCCGCCCTCAACCAGCCCTCTAATATGAGGAAGTCTTAGGCCAACAGTATTTGCAAAGAAAATGTGTTTCTTTCTAGGAATTATTATTGTTTAATAATAGAATCTCTAATTGTATTATTTTAAAAAATCACCATTGAAATGCTGGGAAAGTAACACCCACCTAATTACTGAGGTTACTGTTACTTAGGGGATAATTTAGACCTATAAAAATGTAAGATACAAATAACCTCCAACAACAATTTCATCTTTTTTTAGTGGTATCAGGGGCTGAACTCAGGAACTCTGATGGCTCTAACACTTGACCCTCGCCCAGCTTTTTTTTGCTCTTAGGTTGTTTTTCAGATAGAATCTTGCACCAGTGCCCAAACCATTGTCCCTCTGACCTCTGCTACCTAAATTGATGAGATTATAGGTGTGCATCACCACCCAATAATTCTATATTAATATACAGTGCATATATTTACATGCCTATACATATATGTGACAAATATGATCTTGAACAAGGATTCTTTTTGGAACATTTCTTGAGAGTGAAAAATCTGCAGCAGACAACTTAAATGCCTAGGGAACTGATCAATGAATTCTTTTATTCTCATCATGGAATAGTTTGTGTCCATATAAGGCTATAGTCAGGCTTACATATGCTTAAGTGGGCTGCTCTTCCAGATGCTTTGGTAGGTGCATGGTTAGTGTGGTCCTTCACTTCCTATCTCATGGGGAGAAGGAGCTTTAGGAATGGAAATGCCAGACATCCATGATTTTTGTTCTAGAATATGAGGTATTGAGAAAGCATGGCTTATTTCCCAAGGCATATGCAGTCCACAAGTGTCTTAGTGATGTGATATTTCCTGGTAAATGTGTCTGTGGGACTTCCACCATCCCACAAACATCAGGACGTATACTTACACAAACTGGCACTCCTGTGGCTTCTCTAGGCAACATAATCCCCTGGACCAGCAATTTATACGTGGCTGGAAATGACCACAAGTTAAACTTAGACCATGTTCTTAGCAGTTCTGAATGTGGCCATTGATAAACTGAAAAATCATTATGTTGCATAAGTGTAATGATATACTTTCGTTGTTCACCTTTTTGTGTGGTACTTGGACTTGAACTGCTCAGGTTTTTCTTTCCCCCTTAAGACTGGTGCAAGTCCACTTGAATCATTCCTCTACTTCCTGCTTATTTGTTGTTGGTTTTGTTCTAGTTAGTTGTAGATAAGAGTCTTGTGGAATTGCCCACTCATGCTGGCTTCAAACTTTGGTCCTCAGCTCTCAGCCTCGTGAGCTACTGGCAGGCTGCGGTAGTATTTTTTGTGAATATGATTCCATATGTAATTATTATATGCTTTTATCTCAGCCTCCTGAGTAGCTAGGATTACAGGTGTGTGCCACCAGTGCCCTACCTACATTAGAATTTTTTATGCTAAGTGAATAATCACCCTCAGTTAACTAATTTTTTTTACATTTTTTTCATTTTGATGCAATGTTTATTAAAATGTTATATTTTTATTTTTTAATTTATTTTATTGTAAAGACACTGTACAAAGGGGTTACAGTGACATGAGTAAGGTAATGAGTACATTTCTTGTCGAGCATTGTTACCCCCTCCTTTGTTTGTCTCCTACTATCTCTTCCCTACCAGCTTCTGCCAGTGGCATTGACAAAATCCAATAAAGGCTACATTTTGCTAGGCATTTGGTCTTAATGAGAGACCCTCCCTGCCCTCAGGAGTCACTATCATAGCATCGTCTAAGAGAAGGAAGTACAAAGACTGCAAAGACTTTGATTGCCCACTCAGGGCCCAAGAGTTCTAAAAGTAATTCCCTCTGAACAAGGTCAGGAAAGTCAGCCTGAGAGCTTGGATTTGGATGTTTGGACAGTAACACTCAATGGAGGTTGAGTGGCGGCCGAGGCTCATGTGCCCAATCCTAACCCTGTCCCTGCCCTCACCGAGCCTGGCTGGCTCCTTCCCTCCAGGAACGAGGGCCGAGCTCTGCTCTCTTCAGCCCTGGAGATGCCCCGTATTTGGGTAGTCTGAAGAAAGAAGAAGCATCCCTCTACTGTATCATTGAAGAAAATCATGACATCATAAGCAAAGTGCCATCTGCTCAGTCTTTTCCAAAGGTAGCTGTGAATCTAATGATGCGCGTTTCACGCCAACATGTAAGCTGTTCTGCCGAGGGCTGTCACTTTATATGCACTGGTGACTTTAATATTTACCTTTTTGAACTTCTTTAATCTGGAATGGAGTGCAGCCAACTGGAGGAGGTGGCGCTCCCCTCCTCCAAGTGTCTAAGTGCTGTGACAGTCACACCCTGTCCCCAAATCTGCCCAGGGTTTCCTCCAAGTTTATAACCAAGCCATAGTGATCGCTGGCCACTCCCAGGGTGACAGACAGCATCCAGTCATGAACCCAGAGGCGTTGAACACTGCAGGAAAATATTAATGGCAAAAAAATATTCTTTTGTCAAGAAAATGATATTACTTTAATAACTTCATGTATGTTTTAGTTAGTATTATAAACATATTGCATGAATCAAATGGCTAACTTTACTCTCCTAAATTCAGCCAAGGAAAATGATGTGGCACCACACTTTTGAAATGTGAGAATCTTAGATGTCAATCTTGTGCGAGCTTTGGAATCCAGTAGATCTGGCTGTGTTCCACGCAATGCTGAGGGGAGAGGATCAATTCCCACATACAGCCTTGTATACAGGCTAATAGTGATCGGCCTTTAGGAGAACATCTAAACTTCCCAGGAACTCTTCCAATAAATAGGAGAAGAAACCTGTTCCAATTCTGCACTGAGGCATAGGAGTCAGCCTTGTTTGAGGAGTATATTGAGTATAGCTGACAGGTAGCCAAGATAGAATATTCAATGTACATTATATAAAAATGGAACTATGTAACTTCAGGGTAGGAATGGGAGAGTGAAAATGGGTAACAATGAGATCAGAGAGATGGGTGAAGAAGCATTATACTCATAACCTGACTCATGGAATTGTAACCTTTCTGTACAACCGCTAAATAATTTTTAAAAAGTACTTATAAAATAATTTGATTTCTTCATGTTATTCCGATCATAGTTAAATAGCTGACACATTCACATATCTGACTTTTTGGGAGGATTGTAGTCATTTGGGGATGTGATCAACAGTAAACATGGATGAACGTTAATATCATATCATGATAGTCATTTTAATTAAAATAATAATTCTTATTATATTATGGTACCCACTACATAAAAAAGTTTAACGCATTGCCCCTGATTTTAAAATGTGCCCAACTTAATTACCAAAGTAATATGCACACAGAGAGATGAGCTGAGGTCTCCAGTCACATTGACTAATTGTGCAGTGACTCTTTTCATTCATAGTCTTATGGCTTTCCTTACCAAGCGAATGCAAGTGCTGCTATTCCCTGAAGATTAATGGACTCCATCAGCCCCCCGCTGCCTTTGTTTCTTATCACCTAAACAGCATTAGACCTTTCTCTAGTTTCACGCATATTATCTGCTCATCAATTTCATGATTGCAAGAGCAGCAGCTGTAGCTTCCACACGGTGATTACTTTAACCCTATTTGGACCTAACTTCCCGCACATGAGCCTCTCTTTGTTCAACTCAATTGATTCATTCCAACCAGTTTATAACCAGGCCATTCATTTCACTTAACTGTCTATCAGCACAGGCCAGTGAGTGGCTCCACCATCACCATCACCACTGCCCACTCCCTGTCTTCTGCCCCTGCCATGAACGCCAGCCCTCAAATTAAAACAGGAGTCTTCATAGACTAGCTTTCATTTGTTTCTATTTTTGTTTGGCCGACTGTTTTTAAGAAGCAGGTAAAAAGTTTAGTCCCTCTCAAATACCAAGGTTTATTACACATACACGTGTTTCTCTTTTCAAGCCTGATTCAGTTATAAGCAAAAAGACAAAAAGCTGAAGTAGGGTCATTCTAGGAAAGCTGAGCAGCCCAAGTGGGCTTGGAAGAATCATACCCAGACAGAAAGCACACCACTGTCTTCCCCCTACGCAACATGCCGCAGGCTCCTGCCAGGCACGCACACACTTGCCCTCCCTACTGAAGAAGCAAAGTGAGCAAACACTTGTGTTTCATGTGGAGGCCCCCACCGGGAGCCTTGTTCTAGATGTCTAGGCAGGACACTTTCGATGTGTATTTAAAAGGTGCTGGAGTCTCTAGTTTAAAAAGCCATGAATCCAGGCACCAGGGGCTCATGCCTGTAATCCACAAGACTAAGATCTGAGGATCATGGTTCAAAGCTAGCCCAGCAAGAAAGTCCATGAGACTTCTATTTTCAGTGAACCACCAAAAAGCCAGAAGTGGAGCTGTGACTCTAGTGGTAGAACACTAGCTTAGAGCAAGAAAAGCTCAAGGACAGCACTCAGTCCCTGAGTTCAAGCCCCAGGACCAGCTAAATACACACATGCTAAATACACATACATATAACTCGAACACACATGGATACATGCTAAATAGCAAGCGTGTCCTGTCCACAGAAGGAGAATCTGGCATGGCTCCTGACACATCATCATTTCTTGTCCAGGAGGACAAGTAATCCTCTGTTTTACCCTCTTTGCCCATCACTCTACCCCAACACAGCACACACACACACACACACACACACATATATAAAAGGAACTGAATTTAGAAGTAGATTTTTTTCCTCCCCATCTGGGTCATCCTAGCTCATTCATAAAGAATTTGTATTGCAACTAGTAAAGCTGAAAATTCGCTTGGTGAAATCAGTTTCCATCATGCCAAAACCTGGCCTATCTGGGTACTATTGACTAGATAAAAATAATATTTTAGGGCAACAATTTAGGGAATATTAAATAACCAAGGTATAGTATCAGCCAAGATACCTCTCAATGGACAAATGGATTATGAAAATGTGGTTTATCTACACAATGGAATCCTACTCATGCATTAGGAAGAATGATATTGTGCCATTTATTTAAAAAAAAATGGAAGGACCTGGGAACAATTTATGTTAAGCGAAGTGAGTCAGGCCTAGATAGAGAGACAGAGGTTGCATGTTTTTCCTCATATGTGGAAGCTAGAATTGGTTTATAAATACATAAGTAAATACTTTGAGTGGCATGCAAGTATACATTAGAGGAAAACTCAAATAATGGGGTAATTCCTTAGAGATACAACATCATAATTCAAAAAAATAAACACTGGGCTGGGAAGGTGGCTCAGTGGTAGAGTGCTTGCCTTGCGTGCATGAGGCCCTGGGTTCGATTCCTCAGGACCACATAAGCAAATAAAGAAAAAAACCAGAAGTGGCGCTGTGGCTCAAGTGGTAGAGCACTAGCCTTGAGCTGAAGAGCTGAGGGACAGCACCCAGGCCCAGAGTTCAGGTCCCATGACCGGACCAAAAAATTAAAAAATAAAAAATAAATAAATAAACACCAGGAAACTCGTACTTGAAAGGAATAGGGTGAGGCCAAGGGAAGGGGGAGGTAGACCAATGAAGAGAAGTGGAAAAGGAACATAATTAAGAATTCATTATGTCCAAAAATGAACTTAACAACTTTGGTGGGGGGTGGGGGGAGGACCGGGTGGGGGGAGGGGAGGAGTATGGGAAGGAATGGGAAGGGGAAACAAAGAGAAGGCAACAACGCTTGATAAGAAATGTACTTGTTATCTTGCCCATGTAATTGTAACTCCTCTGTACGGTATTCTCACAATAAAAAAAAAAAAAAGAATTCAATATATATCCTACAAAATTTAAGAAAAGTGAGGGAAAGGGTAGGGTTGGGTGAGAATGTTGAAAAGTGACATGGATCACGACGCATTGTGTTCATTGTGTGTTTTGTTGGATGACAACTTCTTTGTATAACCACTTAAAGATTTTATATATATACATATATATATATATATATATATATATATACACACACACACATTAGCCAGACACTGGTGGCTCATACCTGTAACTCCAGCTACTTAGGAGGGTGAGATCTGAGGATCACAGTCAGAAGCCAGCCTGGACAGGAAAGCCCATGAGATTCTTATCTCCAATTAATCACAGAAAACATCAGAAGTAGGGCTGTGGCTCAAGTGGTAGAATGCTAGCCTTGAGCCAAAGGAGCTCAGGAACAGTGTCCAGGCCCAGAGTTCAAGCCTCAGGACCAGCACAAGAATTACATATATTTTTAATTTTAAAAAATTTTCAAAAAATAACCAAGAGAGGGGTGAAGGGTTGATTCAACACTTATCAGTTAAGAAACAAGAGAAAACTAAATCCCACTTTCTGTTCTAATTAGAACTTTTAATTCTAATATTCTCTGGCTTCTGGTCCTGTTTAAATCAGCAATATCCTAAAGAATATGCCCTATAGTCATTATTATAGTCCATGCACTCACCCTTCCAAAAGTTTCAGGGGTATCATTATATCATTCCAAAGAGATAAATAAATTGATCAATCTTTCTGTATATTTCTACACATTTCTGTTTTGAATCTAAGTAAAAAAAAAAAAAACCCCACTTTGTGTCCACGTCCACTACTCTTTTTTGTTCTAAATAACAGTTGGAGGGTATGTTGTAAGTCCTAGATGTTCAAATGAATTTGAAACACTTAGTAGCAGAACAGGATGGCTTCACCTTTCCATCATCCTCTCATTTTGTCTCAGAAAGAAGTCCATTTTCTTTCATAGATTGATTTCGCAAAGACATTATTTTGGACTTAGTATCTTCAAACAGCAGTGATGCAGTTTTCTTCTTTACTTTTGAGAAATATCCAGAAGTTTCCTTCTCCTTTCTAAGTGCATTAATGTACTTCTAAAACCTTGAAAAGCACTTAACGCTCTTTCGGAGGGGGACTCGCCCATACCTCTTTCTAATCACAGGACACACGTTTGTATACTGAGTTCTAGAATTCTGACACATCGTATGGAGTTTTCATACTGACCTGCAGTCACATTTTACATAATCCTTTGAAAATAGTCCAGCTCAGAGCAAGTCTCCTCTCCAATCAGCAATCACACTTTACAGAATGCATTTGTTCTTTACTGCCTTGTGAGATGCCTCCCCAGAAATTTGCCTTCTCGGACTATCTTAAGTTGTTTGGAACACACAATAGTTTCTATACTACAATTCCTTTGAGAACAGTCATGAAGTCTTTTTCTCTTCTTTCCATCCTCCTGAGAATTTCAACATGTGATGTGTTCCTAGAGAAAATCACTAAACAGCTATTGTTATCTGTCCTGACTCAGTGTTAGCACAAACTCATTGTGAACCCTTTGAAGCAGTTGACTAAAGTCAACGAAATATGGAGACCATATCAGCATTGAGAAATCATACCTAAAGCTTGTTTAATTTCCAGGTTAAACAGAAGGAAATGGTTGATCTAGGAAAGAAAAAAACAAATAATCATGTTATACTGATGACAGTCCCTATTTGCACTATTTTTAAATACGTTTTTTATTGTAAAAATACTGTACAGAGAGGTTACAGTTACATGAGCAAGGTAATGAGTACATTTCCTATCAAGCATTGTTACCTCCTCCTTTGTTTTTCCCCTACCCTTCCTTCCCTCCCACCTCCACAAATATATTCCTCCCTTCCCCCTTCCCCCTGCTCCACCTAAATTGTAAAGTTCATTTTTGTTGATTTATTTGATTGGTTGATTTGTTAAAACTGACCTTTAGGTAATATTAACTATATAGATTGCTCTTGAAAATGCCCGTTGCTCTCCTTAATTCATCGTTCTCTTAGTAAATTATCTGATGATTGTTTCTCTAGAAGAGACCCTATGGCTTCCCACAGAAAACACAGGGGAAAACATCTGGATTTTAGTCTCTGCAATGTCAACACACCATTGTCTTCAAACTGATGACTTGGGGCATCTTTGGTGCCTAGTTTCTTTCTTTTTTTCTTGTCTTTCCCCATCTTTCTACGCTTCTTGCTCACCTGTTTGCATCTGATAAACCGTGACTCCTCTATGGTGAATTTTAAATGAGTACCTATGAGAAGGTGTTTTCAAGCCAGTTTTAAATACCTGCAGGTGCTAGAACCTGGGGTTTCATGTAGTCCATAAGTGTTTGTTTGTTAAAGAATGCTCTACGCTGTTTGGGAGCACCAAAGCCCATGGGATTTTTATTTTGTCATCACGTGTTGTTCCCACAATGGCCCATCCTGAAAAGCACCTTTTCCTTCATTAGCTCTGATGCCAGGTTACCCCATGCTGTCTCTACTCGTCCTTGATCCACTGGTTTAATTTACTTCCCATTCACTTGGGATTCCATGGCTGGGAGAAATGCATGGGTTCGGGGAATCCAATCACATGGCCGTGCCTCACTGGGTGAAATAAATGTTATTAGGCAACATTAATAGCATAGGAGAGAGAATTTTGAGGTAACACAAGCTGGACTGTGGGACCAGAGGGTCTTGGGAGAGCTTTAGCCCATTGGAGAATTGTGGAATAGTAGAGCTCTTTGAAAACTCAGGACCATCCAATTCAATCACCTCATTTTACAGGTGGGGAAACAATGACCCTGAGGCCAAACAATTTGCCCAAAGTCATACAGATAATTTATTGCAGAGCCAGCACTAGAATCTGTGTGTCCTAATTCCTGGTTTCAGGCTTTTATTTTTTCTTCTTGAGCTACATTACTCTGCAGTTTTAAGTTTGGGACTTTCCTGAAACAAGGAGAAATAAAATAGTAATAATCATAATAATATTTCTTTGGAATTTCCTCGTACTCGTTGTTGGGAAAGGGGACATTAAGAAACATGTCACATGTGTGCGAACAGACTGCTGTGAGGAAATGAATTGGAGAGAAATGCATTGTGGTCTGGATAGCTTGGACATAAAAATTATTTTATTGCTGCTACAAGGTAAACTTTTCTCCCTCTACCAAATAAATCAGTTGAAAACAAGCCCGAATGGTGTGCAGGCAGACAGAGGTGGCGCCTGTGATTAGAAGGTTGTGCTTTTTTTTTTTTTTCCATGAGATGGACTATTGTGGCTTCACGTTCATCCTGGTCATGATGTCCTTTAATGTGATATTCAAGAGGAGACCTGAGCCCTTGGTTTACAGATAGTCACTCACACAACTGATCTATGTTAGTCACTTTTTATCCTTGTCCCAAAACACCTGGGAGTAAAATCGTAAGGATCTTTTTGGGCTCACTGGCTCACTCGGCCCCATAGCTTAGCTGTGGGCTTAGGGTGAGGCAGAGATGGCTTAGTGTGAACACCTCATGGTTGTCAGGGAACAGAGGCTGAGAAGGGGCCAAGGCTAGGAAATATACTTCAAAGACAATCCTGCAGTGACCTTCTTCCTCCAACCAGGGCCCTCCTTGTAATACTCCATGAAGCTATAAACTCATCAATGGATTAATCCATTCATGAAATTTGAGTCTTTATAATCTTACCACCTGGCAACTAAGCCTTTAAAATATCAGCCTTTGGGAAATGGTTTTAATCAGATGACACCACCAATGTCTCGCACAAATAACTGAGACAGGACAAGATGATCTCATGTGGATGCAATCACCTAATATTTACAGAATATGAAAGAGGCGTTTTGTTCAAATTCATGCTGTGTGTACTGAAAACTGAACCCAGCACCTGGCCTAACCCAGATTCATTTGTTATCTTGAGCTGACACGTACCACTTCATCTTGAACTGTTATGATCCCAGAAATGTGGGACGAGGTCACAAGCAAAACATAAGCTTTTCTCTAATAAAGAAGTTAATCTCTTCACACACCTCATCATTTACAGCATCTTATTGAGAATCTTTGTCAAGAGTACCATCAGAAAAATGACAATTGACTGAATGCTCTCAACTGGGCTCATGTATACAAACAGCACAGCAGTGTCTGAAGTACACGGTGTATGAATGAGGGTTACAGAGCTCTGGGTAAGATGATCATCTAGTCTTCATGGAGGGAGCTGAGCTTTTCCTTCTGTGTGCTTGCAGTTCTGAGGGATTAAGACAGAAATTGGATATGGGAAGAGGTCAAGATTCCTCCAGCCAGGAAAGGAAAAGGCAGAATTAAGAAACAGGATGGATGATATTTGGTCAAGAAGTGACAAACTAGTTTGAGTTATGAGATTTACTTTGAACAAATAGATAAATGTTTTAAGAAAACAGAGGGAATGAGAGAGAGAGAAAAAAAGAGAGAGGAGATGAAGAAGCAGAGAAAGAGACTGTAGAGGCTGGATTGCTCTCTCTTAGCTTGCTTACTTGGTCCTTTGTACTGAAGCAGATACCAAATCTTCCTGGGAAAGATTCATTTACAAATGAGAGAGAAGTGAGGAAATAAACGCCCAGTAGAAAAATAACAGAGATAAACCACACACGGAAGCAAATCTGAATAACCCAATCATCCATTGTAGCCATTATGTCTAGAATTTGATTTCACAGTGTTGAGCTCAAGTGATCTGGTGATTTGAATATTTTCTCATTAAATTATACATTATGGTGATTATGGTACTATGACTTAAAGCCTGGATACATATCAGAGCAACAAGAAGTACTAAAATCCAGAATTTAGATTGGTTGATCTTGGTGAAGAGGTCTAAGTACTGTAACTAAAACACTCCATTCCCTGGCCGTAATGAAGCAATAACATAAAAAATGCCTCAATTAACCAGGTCACATAAAATGAGATTTTAAGGGTTCAGGAGTTGCTCTGAGTGAGACCTGATCACCTTGGCTGCAATCAGCCATTCGGTCCAGGATAGATTTCAAGCCAAAATAATAGCACAAGGGTAAATCTGTCATTAGTAATTCCATTTGTGCAAAACTAATTAGCTCTGCTTGGAAAGATGTATGTCTGAGATATGATGGAGTAAGAGAAGTGGAGAGGTTTTGCCATTGTGCACACAGCCCAGATCTCCTCTAAATAGGCACTCATATAATTTATCATCTAAACCAGGACATTCTTGAAAGTGAGAGAGGGCCCCATTGCTAATTACACTGGGACAATAGCTATAAACTGGGACTGGCCCAGAAAACCTGGGAAGGAGAGTCACTACCTTCCAAGGATAAATGAGAAGGCACATTCCCTTCTGCCTTTCATCTCTCACTGGCCTGTTCTCTGTGGAAAGATGAAATAGCAAGTGTCCCATATTTGTTCTTTAAAGTCACCTCTCTGGATTTGTAGCCCAGGACAGCTATTTCCTATTGTTAGAATTGCTACAAATCCTGACCGGTAGTTAGTAGAGGATGACTAGAAAAGTCAGTCAGTCACCTCTTGATTCCATGGGCATTAGCCTGAATGCCCAGGCAGGAGTCAGCTCACACTGCCTAGAACCACATTAAAGTCTATACTCTTGCTACACCTGTTCTAAAAGAACACTAACAGTCATAGGCACCCGAATGTAGAAGAGATATTGGCCGACAGAAAAGGAAAGCTAAGAAGAGAAAAATGCCCCTGCAGAATAAGGAAAACTGCTCCCAGCCCAGGCATAATGTGGTATGGCCTGGTAGGGGACCAACTCTTGTCACTCTTGCTGCCAGCACAATGGCTGCACACAGAGAACCTTCTGGTCAGAATTAGCTGCGAGGACGGAGAAGTGAGCTACAGAGGGAGGAGCTCCTTCTTTATGAACTGCCACCTTTCTAACAGTACCAGACCCCAGGAAAAGAGTCAAGGGAGTAGATCATCCCAAAGTAATTTTTGCCCCTCAGTTTACTAGAGCTGTGGAGGAGAGAAAAAGGGATGTGAATGGAGACACAAGTTCCAAATCATCCAGCTACGAATCCCATAGCTCCCCATCCCACTCTGCACAAGCCCCATACAGCACACTGTGCTGAAGAAACCCTACAGGGTGCTCACGGTGACGTCATGTGGCCTTGGGGGGGTCTCTCTGCTATCCCCTAACACCGCCATGGCCAGGTCACGCAGCCACATTAGAGTTTGCAGTCACAGGAAGTGGCCTGTGAGCTCCTCCCTCTGTAGCTCACTTCTCCTTCCTCTCAGCTAACTCTGACCCAAAGTATATTCCCAAGAAAGGGATCCCCATCAGTCCCCTTTCCCTGATAGCACCCCTCCCCCATGGCCTCTCTCCAATATGGCCGACCACGCCACCTGAACCTCTATGTAGAGGTAGATCCTCTTCCGAAATGGGTCCACACTAGAAAGACCCCAATTCCATTACACTCCATCCTTTAGAAGGCCCAGAAGACTTCACTCTGCCAAGCCCGTTGCACTCATTTCAGTGTTTTGATACAAAAAGGACAATGCCGCGCCAGGGACCCAGTGATCATTATCTGCAGCATTAGTTCAAAGAGTCTGGTTTCTTTCAAGAAACACAACGTCTTGAGGAGGCAAAGAATAAAAATTGAAGCTATAAAAGGAAAAGGATTATTTTTGGTCTGAGCCATAGTAGGTAGCTGTTGAACGTTACTGTTTTCTGTATTATTTGAGTCTGTATCATGTGTTTCTGTCTTTTTGAGCCTTGCTTAGTAAAGTTTCCCAACTTGTCAGGCCTCAAGTCCTGCTTCTTAACTGCTGGCATAAAGGGGACTTGTCTGCCCCTGAGCACCTTAAAGGTCTTCATTTTCCAAAGCAGATGAGCAGGGGTAGTTCTGACTCAGCAGAGGCAATGCTAAGAAAAGAAGAGGTAACACTAAAGGGATTGAGGGAGTTCCCACTACCACCAACAAGGCCCAGGTTCCCAGCTCTGGAAACTCCATCCGGTTTCCTTTCTATCTTCTTTGTGGTTCTCCCACAGACATTAATCCATGTATCAAATATCCTACACACACACACACACACACACACACACACACACACACACACACACACATTGTAATAGGAGTAAAGAAATCAATGAAAGCAGGCATTGGATTATTTAAACAATCTGCTTCAGCCCCCATGTTTTGTTTCTTTTCAGTTACTAAACAAACAACTGAAGTGAAAATGGACAGGAAATCCAGCCCACTCAGTGCATACCATGGTCACACTCCTGCCATTCTGATACATTATTAAAACTAATGAACTATTTGGTTTCAAAGGACTGCCTGTGCTTTGAACATATCGCTGTAAAATGTTCATAAACTTTAACTTTCTTTTTTAAAGAAACCCATTTAGGCCTATAAAAGTTAATGACTCCCATTGGACAATGTGGGTTGGGAAGCTTATCCTGACCATCCACAGAGCAGCTCGAGGTATGGGGATGACAGACAATGGAGTCTGTAGACAGTACTTAGCAAAGGCCCTTGGACAGATGTGAGAAAATGATTTCTGTGGCAGAAGTGAGTGCAATGTATTACTAGTAAGTCCCCAGTAACAGTTTTACTCAATATATTTACATTGAATTTTGTTAACCCTCCCAATGACATTTTTGTCCCATTGACTATGTGTACCATGATGGTCAGAATGGAATTCATGTTACCCAAAGGCCTCTAAGCATGAATGAGTATTAAGCCCACAAGGACACTTGGCAATTAACCACAGTGATGTGGGTGTTAACATTCATCTTCATCTAAGTGGGTGAATCATAATGTGCCCAAGAATTTGTACATTTGTTCCATGTTCACGTTAGAACCATCTGATCCATGTGGACATCTGCAGCCCCTCCATCTGAGGTACTTCTTGGGGAGAAGAGTCCATCACCTGCCTTCTTCTGGGGCTGGGGAGGCAGTACTTCTCTCTCAACCCTGAAAAGATTAGAACTTAGTTTTCCTCTCATTTAGTGAGCACCAAGGAAATGCAAGGCATCTCATTAAATGAATTCACGTGTGGCGTCATAGCTGCTGGACACCAGTCCTTTGAAATCTATGATTATCTTAGCTATTACAGTCAAGGTCATTGGCTCAGAAAGATTCCACAACGAAGACAAGGATTCAAGATTCCTAGTCAGAATCATCTATGGACAGGCACCTGTGGCTTACACCTGCAATCCTACCTGTTCAGGAGACTGAGAGCTGAGGATTTCCATTTAAAGCCAGCTCACACAGGAAAGTCCATGAGACTCTTATTTCCAATTAGCCATCAAAAAGCTAGATGTGGAGCTGTGGATCAAGGGGTAGAATGCTACCCTTGAGTGAAAAAGCTAAGGGACAGCACTCAGGCCCTGAGGTCAAGCTCTACTACTACCACTACTACTACTACTACTACTACACACACACACACACACACACACACACACACACACACACACACACACACACACACACACACACACACACAGAGCAAAAAGAAAAAGAAGAAAGAAAAGAAACCATTTATGGGTTTCCAAATCCAACCCAAGCCCATTGCTTCTAGAAAAAGTTTCAGTGAGAATTGTTTACTTGAATGATTGTTCACTTTCCTCTGTTTTCTTCTTAAGTGCTAGAGTTCTTGGAGATGTGTCTCACCTCTTTTATGTACTTGAACTTGATAAGTGAGCAGGATGTGACCTTCAGGGACTGGTTATATCAGGAGATATTCCATGGCACAATCTGGAGACTAGAATTCAAAAACAGCATGTACTCCTTGACCTTTTCAATAAGACCACAGGCAAAAGGCAGCACAAATAGCTGAGGTTTTTACCTAGCAATTTTTGTGCTGTTTATCAAACCAAGAATGTCATGATTTCCTGTGAGGTTACACAAACTTTTCTTTCTGATTTCTAAAGATATGGAGTTCCATGTTGATCAGATCATATTATTTAAATCGAAGTCCCACCAAAGTCTTTCAAAACGAGAACTGATAGCACTTAGGAAGTTACTGCAGCACATGCACCTGGGTCGCTGAAATTCAGCATAGATGTACACCAACTTAGAAATGTAGGACTTGAAAAGTTGAAGCTTCTGGCAACACCAAACTTGCCAAATCTCTAACATGGGTATTAAAGGATTAACAAATAAATATATAAAATGTTGAATGTTCCAAAGCATCATTGGTTCTGAAGTAAAGGAAGAAAGAACATCTGGAAAGCACTTTCCTCAAAAGCTGACTCGTGGGTGACAGGCTGGCACGGTACCTGCTTGTTCCTCACTTCTTGTGTTCAGCTGCAACTGACTACAGGACTAGAAATTCCCCTACAGAACTCAGTCCAGACTCGTAGCACACTACTTGTTTTTCTTATTTTTGGTTCACTCTGAAAGTTTTCATGCTTCTTATTCTGAATTGTTTGTAGATATTAATTTCTTTAATCCTCACACTAGCTCTTATTTTCCCTTATTTTCCAAACAGGAGAATGAAAGGACAGAGAAGTGATCCTATCCTAGAAATGGTTGAGCCAGGACACACATAGATAGACATGCAGACACATAGACACAGGCACACACCACCCACACACAAATACATAGATAGAGATAGATAGACAGGCAGATAGATAGACATACATAGATAGACAGACAGATAGATAGATAGATAGATAGATAGATAGATAGATAGATAGATAGATAGATAATCACACCCAGAGGCATACAAACACATACTACACACACAGGGATACACACATACTCACACGTGCACACTTATACACACCCCACCTACATGCATATAAAAGTTCAGCCCAGCCTTGGATACAATAAAAGTGCTTAATAAAAGGTAAAAAAAAAAAAAAGCAACTGAATTCGTGCTCAGCCCAGGAAGTTTCTTTGGCCCTTAAGTCCCACATATTCAGTTAGTGGAAGGAATGTGATACTTCTGCCCATCGTCTTTATGGACTCACCAGTTTTACAGTGTTTTCTTAGTCTTTCATGCTGTCATTATGCTGGGTATTCTTCTTTAAATAATAAGTATCTCAGGTGCCGTCTGCATTAGTAAATGATGAGTGATTTCTTTGTTTCTGTGACTGCTATCCAGAAGCAAAGAAATTTAGTTTGAATTTTTCATCATACCATGTTTTATTTCTCCTTTCAATGAGTTCCTTTTCCAAATGTCTGACATAAAACAAAATCAAGAGCACACTCTTAGGGTGCTCTGAATTCCATACTTTGATAGTAAATTGCCTACTTTAATACCATAAAATATGTCCATGTATAGCAACAAATCACTTATTTTACCTCTGATGTGTATGATATATGACATTACATTTGCATATATTCACAAAATACTACTTGATCATTATGAAGATTTATGTTTGTAGAATTTAAATTATATTAAGTGAGGTAAGCCAAGCCCAAAGAAACATAGGTCCCATGGTTTCCCTTATTTGCAATATCTAGTATATGTCTGAGTCAAGTAGAAAAGGTCAGATAAGGTGATGTTAGGGAAATGAACCCTAAGATACGTATTCAAATGTTTTTTTTTTCTTTCATGCGATTGTTTCTAACACATTTATAAGATTATTTCTTTGTTGCTTTGTATGTCCCTCCCCCACAGTATAACCCCTGCTTTCACTGTATTTGATGTCGGTATAATTTGTGGAGGGGAAGGGGAAAAACAAATCATTTAAATAAGGATACAGGTGGGCCCGTAGCAACAATGAGAAGTACAAGTTGTTATGTCGCTAACGAACTTTACAACTTTGGTGGGGGGAGGGGGCGGGGAGGATTGGGGGGGACAGGGGGATGATGGGAAGGGATGGGAAGGGGAAACAAAAGAGGAGGCTACAATGCTTGATAAGAAATGTACTCATTATCTTGCCCATGTAATTGTAACCCCTCTGTACAGTATTTTCACAATAAAAAATAAATAAAAATTAAAAAAAAGAATTTAAATTGGAGAGAATTTCCAGATACCAAAATTCCAGACATTTTTTGGTGTGGGTCCTGAGGCTTGGACACTAGGCCTGGGCACTGTTCCTGAGCTCTTTTTTGCTCAAGACTAGTGCTCTACCATTTGAGCCCACAGTGCCACTTCTGGCCTTTTCTGTAATTTAACTGGAGATAAGAGTCTTACAGATTTTCCTGTCTGGACTAGCTTTGAATTGTGATCCTTAAATCTCAGCCTCCTGAGTAGCCAGGATTACAGGTGTGAGCCACCGGCACCAGGCTCCACAATTACAGACAGACTTTTAAAGTCATCCAGTTGCCAGATCAGCACATGCCAGCTGTAGAAAAAGCTAATAAGAAGATGCTGAGATGACGTGTGGGGCCTGGGGGCTGCATGCTTGAGGCAGGAGCAGACACAGGCCATCATTCCGCCTGCCTGGCCTCCTCCCGCTGCTCGCTAGCCCACGAAAGTGAGGCTGACAGCATTTGATGGGCAGTGGATGAACTCCTGATATTAACAGTGTGTTTTCCCCTTGCTCATTTGTGAACCACCCTGAGTAATTACTCCCCACTTCTACCTCTTCATTGTCTCATTTATACAATCGTTTGTCTTCAGTAACTTACTTATTCCACCTAGAAAACAAAATCTGGAGGCTGATGAATATGCATTGGCAGAAAGGAGAAAGGAGAAGCACAGTGTGAGCTGGCAGAGGGAGGAGAGGACAGACATGAAGAGACAGAGAGACAGAGAGAGAAAGAGAGAGAGACAGAGACAGAGAAAGAGTGCAAGCCTGTTCACAGCATAGTCATCAGCTGTCAGAGGCAAACACATCGCTCAGACAGCACTGTCATTTCCTTTATCTGCCCAGGCTAGGTCCTTAGTAGGTTATTGGTAATGTTGACGTATTCAACAATATGCATTCAGGAAATATTCATTACAAACCATGCATCCTGTAGGAATAAGTCTCATGGACAGTAGCAAAGGAGCGAGAGAGAAGTCAAAACACAACCTCAGTGCCTGTCTTCCAAATCTGACTTTTATCCTCCAAGCTGAAGTGCCAACTGGGTATCAACAAAAAGAAAGAGGCACAATGAATGGTTTATTCTGGTTATTTCTTTTGCTTTTCTTTCTCTCTTTATATTTCTGGTGTTGGTCCTGTGCTTGAAGTCAGGGCCTGGGTGCTGTCCCTGAGCTTGTGTGCTCAAGGCTGATGCTCTACCACTTGAGCCACAGCTCCATGTCTGGCTTGTTTTGGTAGATAATTGGAAATAAGAATCTCACAGGGTTTTCTGCCCACACTGGCTTCGGCCCACAATCCTGAGATCTCAGCCTCCTGAGTAGCTAGGATTACAGATGTGAGCCACTCACAGGTGGCCAGCTTCATACTGTATATTTCTAATTGGATACTAAACAAGGGACTGCAGTTTACCAGTTTGATAAGGTTCAAAGTCAAATAAAATAAGCCCAGATAGTCATTCTCTCCTACATGAGCCCTGATAAAGAAGCTCTTGTGGGATTTAGAAGACTTAAAAGACTTCTAATGAGGGAGAAAAACAGATTACAAACTTCTAGAAGTCTACCCATAGATAGGAGGGACAAGACCTGGCACAGGCAGACAACCTGTGGGATCTTCTAGAATCTTCATTTGCCCCCCCAAACAGGCTTGGTCATTCAATAGAGAAGAAACACAAGAGGGATGGGATTCCAGACAGCTAGCCTGGAAAATTATGTTTGAAAAGTGGATATGTGGCAGGTAGATGAAATTACCCATGTTTGACCTCTCTTTGTCTTTCCACATAAAGAAATTTGAAATTCCATTTAAAACTCAAAATAAGAAAAAGGCTTGAGGTGTGTGGCTGACTCACTCAATAGACATGTAATAAATGCGATTCACATCTATCTGTGACACTGGATTTCTGCCTCCTCCGCCCTTCGCTGGTGTCTGTGTTTCCCATTGTCTGAAATCACTTCTTGTCACGGTTTCTGTACAGACATCCTCACCACTTGCTTGTAATCGCTCTCTTATAGAATCAAGTGGGGGCAGTGACAAGAAGCAGAAAGAGAGTGGGCAGTCCAGGAAACCTCGTGTCTGGTTCCAATCTGCACTTCTAGTCTGTGGTGTATTTATGAAGTCCCAGCTTTACTGAGCCTTGTGGTGAGAGGCATTGAACGTCATGAAAAGTTACACACTCAAGTGTTTCCAGGCAGATTGCAAAGAGGAAAGCAGGGTGGATATCATTTGTAGGAGGAAGAAAGGGACTAAGGTACCATAGAGATTTGCTGATCTGACTCTAGCCAGATCTTCTGACTTTCCAGGGGAAATAAATAAACCCAAATCTTCCTGTCAAGGTTTTCTTTAAAAGAACTAAACTAGAAAATTACTTTGTGCTAAACTTAATAGAACCTACATTGTTTAAATACACCTCTAGTTTCAGTCCTCTGATGACCGATATATCCTCAAAGTCTGAGAAGAGAGTATGTGTCCCTTCTAAAATTGAATGTCATGGAAAGGAAAGCTTGATGGATAATAAGCCATGAAAAACCTTCCAAATACCACATTTTCCTTTTGACAATATAAACCAGGTTTATTGCTCCAGGTTCACCCAGTGGAGATGGGACCCAAGGTAAAGGAAGTGGCAGAGGAGCTGTTGAACATGTCCTCTCCACCTGAGTGTATCTGCTGATTACCAGCTTGAGCCAGGCCCCTAATAAAGTTTCAGTGACTAGCCTAGGGGGTTACTGATAAAATTCCAGTATAGAGGAAGAGCTACATTACTGGCCACTTTTATTAACTTACCTACTGTGGCTCAACAAATAGAAAAAAGGACATCTGAACTCCCTATGTATGTTTATATCCTAACCAAGGAAACACAAATGTTCACTATGGGCTAGACTACAAAGAACTGTTCTCAGCATTCTAGATCTCCAGTACAAAGCATTCTATGTGCTCACGCCATCTTCTCTGGGATCTCAGAGACTTTGCTAAAACTCTGTGCTTGAGGCCTTCGCAAGACTGTGGTTTGTCAAACTGAACACATAGGCAGTGGTTTCTTTCATGCATGTAAGTCAGCCATGGGGTGTCAGTGTGGATCTCTGTGTCTATGGAATACGCATGTGTGTATGTGTGTGAGAGCACATATAAGGTGCCCGTGTTTCCTTTCACAAGGCCAATTGTTGGGTGGTCTCCCTCTAGCATGTCCTTGCCATGTAGCTGTTGCTGGAGTTGCCGTTTTTCCCTTTTGCAGTTGACATCCACTCCTCCACGAGGACACATGTGCCATTGTCCTTTCAGGACTTGTCTGAGGTCCTGCATCGTTCTTTCTAGAGCTACGGGCAGCCCTGGTAGCAGAGCCTAGCCTGGAGACACATGGAAGGTGGCCAGCCTGCGATCTGACTCTTCTGGCTCCTCTAGTTGACTTCCCTTCACATCAGTTTGTATGGAGCTAGCAGAACAAGGCCTGGGGTCCACAGGATGAAGACAAATGGGCTGATCCAGCTTGCAGATGCTGGAGCTCTTTGCAGTGAGGTGCCAGACATTCAATGGCTATGTGGTCTATTCACAGTGGCTGAAAAAAGAGTGAGATGAAGAAGACAAGGAAGCCTGTGTACAGGGGGCTGCTTATCCCACCGGGCGGCGGGGACGGACTGTGTCTGGAACCATCTGAGACCACCATCGATGGGTCACACAACTTGTGGCCATGTCTTCAGACTTACTGCACCATCAGGCTGAAGCAGGCTAGGGTTTGCTGACTAAGTGAATCTCTGCTCTACCCAATTCCTCCATGCTTGCCCTCCCGTCAGCCTGGGTGACTGAGGGAATCCACCAGCCCCCACCACCTCTGAAGCCATGGCTGGGAACGGGGAGTACCACCCCAGCTCTGTCATGCTATAATAAGACATTTGCCATCAGAAGTGCACCAAAGACAGGTCATCTGGACTGCTACGGAAATGCCCGCTATGTGGAGAATGTCACCTGTGAGCGGAACAACAGAGATGGTTTTATGTTAGAAGGGAAAACCCCTAAGAAGAGATTAAAATGCCTTCTCCTCTACATTTGAAAAACGTATGAAACAAATAGAACCTTTCCTTAGAGACTCAGGCTTATCATTATGAAAATCAGTTATCATAATATGCAGCAGAATAATTGCCCACGGGACCTCTTAAAACTGCAAAGGTATCTGTCATTCCATTACACAGCCCGGATGGCTGTTTGTTACATTAGTCTTGTCCTGTCTTCTCTGCTCTATGCAACTATGCCCTCTGAGGCTTCTAGTTGGCCAGTTCAAAGTCATGGGAGTTCAGAAATGAAGACTTCGGGGTTTGGGGATGTTTGCTTAATACATTGGAAAATTGTATCTGACCCAGATCTGATGGGGTCTGCTCTGAACTAAGCAGTACACATTTCAGGGCCTAACATTTGACTCTAATTCCCTGGAAGCCCCATTTCTGGAAAAGCCAAGTTTTCCTGTAGCTGGGATTCCAATAAGCTCTAACAAACTATTTGACCAGGCCAATCAAATTGCTGAGGAAGTGCACATTCAAAACCATTACAATAGAAGAGAGAAACTGAACCCATCTCCAGATACTGCATGGACCAATGAGACTTTTTACAGCTGAAGGACAAGGTGAAGGAATAGGTGGGAAATGACTGAGAGGATGTGGTTAGCATCATCAGTGGGGGTAAGGGGCTTTAATAAACTAGCTTCACAGGATCCCTGCTAGAACTTGATTTGGGAAGCCAAGGTCAAGACCTAGTCTGGAGGGAGCCCAGATGAGCTTATAGATGTCTGCTGGAGGACAGTATCCTGCTTAGAAGGGAAAAAGTGACCTAGATCTAACTAACATATTCCAACTGAACCACACAGATAGATAGGAAGGAAGCAAAGCTAGGGCTCTTATCCTGTGTGTGTGTGTGTGTTTGTGTATGTGTGTGTGTGTGTGTGTGTGTGTGTGTACACGCGTGCGCACGCGCATGTATGTGTGATTAAGGGTTTATATGTACAGTTAGAATTGTGCTTTTTTAGAAGGTTATTGAACTTGAGAGACGCTCTTGGGAAGTTCAAGAAGAGGCTTCATACAAATGAAAATCAGAATTTTAACATTCCATCAAGCAATGGCTTGGGGTAACACAGAACTGCCTCTAATTTGCCCCTTTGTAGGACAATTGAGCAGTACTCCTCTGTTTATCTAAGGGCTTGCAACAAATAATTTAGGGCCTATTTTGAAGCCTGCTAAATGTGGGCTACTTAAACTGTCAAGTGTCCTCCAATTATGCTAAATGTCCCTTTGAATATTCAGCTGTGAAAACAAGGATTGCTCTGGAGATCAGAAAATTGCCTCATTCACTTGTTTTCAGCAATTGCTATTTGTGAATTTATGATTTCTTTTACTTAGAACTATTTCATAGTATTACAAAAAATGAAAACATCTTATTAGCAAGGATATTTACAAAAATATTATTTGGCATGCAATTCTGCTCATATATGCGAGTCCAACTTAAACATACCAAATTTCAGTGTAAAGTCCTTTAAAAAATGTCTAAATGCAAAGTTATGTTTTCTAACACTCATAAAAATGTGTGCTTCAGTCCTTTTATCTAAAGGAAGTACTTTGAGAGATCTTAGATATAAGCTTGCAGTATCTTATTAATTACCATGTGACATTTAACTTAACATTTTGGTTCATTATCCTGGGCTTTCCAATGAGACAAAATTATTAAATCTATGGTTTCAAATTAAATTTGATTTGGGACAATCTATGCAAATAATTTCTCACACAAATGTACTTACAAATGCAAAAGCATTTCCGGGGTATAAGTGCTAGTACAGATGTGAATTTCATAACAATAACTGAAAAATTCTGAACTTTTTAGTAGATAATGTTAGGGGTCATTACAGAGCTTATTCATATTCTGAAAAGTATAGCGATTCATAACGTTCCTGCCAAAGCTCTTGAGCAAACTGTTACCATAAAACCCTCAAATCAAGTTCATTGGTTGAACACAGAATGTCTAAAAACAAGGGCAAAAGGTGTTGGTCAAAGCAACTGTCTTTACATGTAGGGAACTTCTTTATAAAATTCACAGTAAATTGTTGTAGTCACTCTAAGTTTCTGTGGAACATTAGGACTGACTCCTTCTGTTCCAATGCATTATGGTACCTATTACCTGACATCTCTCTACCCTTGCCCTTCCCCCCTTCCTGGTCACTACTGGCCAGTGTTCTATTCCCTTTTTGAAATAAACAGTTTTAGACTATGGCTATAAGTGAACACATGTGGTATTTTTCTTTCTGTAGCAGGATAATTTCAATTAACATAATATTCTTCAGTTCTATCCATGTTGTTGCAAATAACAGAACTGTGCTTGTTTGTAGCTGCCTAAATAGTCTGTATTTCCTTTATGCATCCATTCATTCTTTGATTCCATATCTTGACTATTTCTCATAATGCTACATTAAGCATAAGGGCACAAGTATCTCTTTTATATACTTATTTCATTACTTTGGATATGTACTCTGACGTCTGGAATATGGATCATACTTTTTGTCTTTTGGGTACTGAGAATTGAACCCAGGACCTTGTGGCTCATAGGCAAGCCCTTCATGATTAAACTACATCCTTGGTCCTTTATGAATTTTTTATTTAGACACTGGGTTCCCTAAGTTGCCCAAGCTGGCCTTGAATTCACTAGGTTACTCAGACAGGACTGTAAAATTTCAGATCTTTCTACTTCACCCTTACAAGTGTCTAAGATTAAAAGAATGTGTGTCTACACCTAGATCTTTTTATTTGGGGGGGTGGCAGTGGAATAGGGTGCTAGGTATTAAATTCAAAGCCTTACACACATATGTAAGCCTTACACACACACACTCACACAGGTGTATGTGTTGGTACTTGTGTTTGAACTCAGAGCCTGGGCATTATCCCTCAGCTTTTTCTACTCAAGGCAAGCACTCCACTTAAGCCACAGCTCCACTTCTGGCATTTTGGTGGTTAATTGGAGATAAGAGTCTCGGGGACTTCCCTGTCTAGATTGGCTTCAAACCATGATCCTTAGATCTCAGGCACCTGAGTAGCTAGGATGACAACGTGACCACTGGCAACTGGTTTTAAAGGAACACTCTTGAGCCACCTCTTCTCACCCAACCCGTTTGCTTTTAGTCTGCTTTTTAGACAGGGTCAGCCTTGGCCTGTATTCCTTCTCCCTCTACCTCCAAAGTAGCCAGGATTGTGGGACTGCATCATTTTTTTTTTAATGAACTGCCATATATGTTCAGATTTCTACCAACTATGTCCATGAGTTCCACATTCTCCATACTTGTCAGCAAAAACAATCTCACTAGTTACTACTACAAAGAGTTCCACATGTCTTTGTAGACTCATATATTTCCAAAGCTCTGTAGTATTTTCTTTGAGGCAAAGCAACCACTGTAAAGAGCAGAACTAAAATAAAGGTTGATAAAGAACATATTGAAGTCGGGCACTGATGGTTCACGCCTGTAATCCTAGCTACTCAGGAGGCTGAGATCTGAGGATCACAGTTCAAAGCCAGCCTGGGCAGGAAAGTCCATGAGACTCTCATCTCCAATAAACCACTAGAAAACCAGAAGCGGCACTGTGGCTCAAGCGGTAGAGCCCTCACCTTGGCTGAAGAGCACAGGGACAGTGCCCAAGCCCAGAGTTCAAGCCCCACGACCGATTAAAAAAAAAAAAGGCAGTTCTCTTCAGAATGGGACAGAAGGTACGCACCTCATGGCAGTAGCATGCTGAATAGAGCAGACTATGAGAGGCTGTGAAGGAAAGATAATTCGTGGTGTTCCTATTTTCCATCATGGAAAACCTCTGTGGGTTTTCTGAAGAGAAAGCTGATTCGTAGACTCTGGATCTTCATGTAGAAAAGATGTATGTGGATATAGGCATCACTCAGGGGCTGAGTCTGAAAATGTCTCTGATGGGTTCGACTCCTGCAGCTTCTGACGACAGGTGAGCTGTGAGGAGCAGATTGATCTAGAAGGCTGAACTTGCATGATTCTGATGACTCGTACAGTGGGGTGAGCCCTCTGGGGTCTCTTCTTGCCTTGTAGAATCGTGCTCTTTTCTGAAGTTCCCCATATTTCTCTTGAGCTCTTTTCTGCTCCCATGATAGGCTCTCCTCCCCCTTTCTGTTCTGCACTGCCTCAAGTCCCCCTGATATCCTTGCTTGTTATTCTATTGGTGTGCTGCTATGTCTGCAGGAAGATTGGATGCTAAGTAAGCTGTGGTTTGAAGTACAATGGGCCTCCCACTCAGACATTCCAAAACATGCCCAGCCTAGGGTAATCTCATAGGTCCATGATTAGTCACTGTGTTTCCTACAGGTCAAGTTGTGTGTCCCTCAGTATCTCATTGAATACAAAATACACTAACATTTCATGTATGGTTCCTTTCTATCCTCCAATGAACTCACTCTCCTTATTTTGGGTCTGAAAGTCTGATAAAAGACATGACATTATGGAACACTCAGAAGCCCTAAAGAAGCATCTATACCCCTGATCTCCTCTTTGGAAATCAAAGCTCTATAGGGAGGGACTTGTCCAGAAAAAAAATCCATTCTTCTTACACTTGACCTCCACCTTGTCAACAAATACCTCCTCAACAAATACTCACATATTGCTCTTCCTCCACATGGAAGACATTCATTCTTCATGTTGCTTCATAGCTGCAAGCATTTTCTTTTTTTTTTTTTATTTATTAATAAGTTTTTTTTAATGTGAACATACCATACAGAGGAGTTACAATTGCATGAGCAAGGTAATGAGTACATTTCTTATCGAGCATTGTTGCCTCCTCCTTTGTTTCCCCTACCATCCCTGCCCTCTCATCTCCCCCTCCTCAAAGTTGTAAAGTTCATTTCTTGACATAACGTCTTGTATATCTCATTGTTGCAATGGGTCCATCTGTATCCCTATTTAAACAATTTGTTTGTTCCCTTCCCCTCCACAAATTATACCAACATTAAATACAGTGAAAGCATGTGTTATACCGTGGCGGGTGGGACATACAAAGCAACATAGAAATCATCTTATAAATATGTTAGAAACAATAGCAAGAAAAAAAACATTTGAATCCTTATCTTGAGGTTCATTTCGCCTAACATCAACTTATCTGACCATTTCTGCTTGACTCAGACATATACTAGTTATTGCAAATAAGGGAAACCATGGGACCTATGTTTCTTTGCACCTGGCTTCCTTCACTTAATATAATTTTTTCCAAGTTTTTCCATTTCCTAACAAATGGGGCAATGTCATTCTTTCTGATGAAGGCATAGAATTCCATTGTGTATATATATCACATTTTCTTGATCCATTCATCTACTGAGGGGCATCTGGGTTGGTTCCATATCTTTGCTATAGCAAATGATGTTGCAATAAACATAGCTGTGCTGGTAGCTTTAGTATGGTCTTGTTTGTGATCATTTGAGTAAATGCCCAAAAGTGGGATTGCTGGGTCATAGGGGAGCTCTATGTGGAGTTTTATGAGGAACCTCCATACTACTTTCCAAAGTGGTTGAACAAGTTTACACTCCCACCAACAATGCAGTAGGGTTCCCTTCTATCCACATCCTCTCCAGCATCTGTTATTAGAGTTCTTGATTTTAGCCATTCTAACTGGGGTGAGGTGGTATCTCAGTGTTGTTTTGATTTGCATTTCTTTTATGGCTAAGGAGGTTGAGCATTTCTTAATTGTCAATGATCATTTCCAGGCATGGGCATAGTTGAAAAAGACCTGCATTGGAACCAAGTGGTCACAGTTGCCATTAACCCGTCTACCATCTAGGCAAGGCAAAAGCCAAGCGACCGAGGACTCTTACACTGCAGGTGGCTATGTGAGATGGAAAACACTTCACTGGGTTGCCAAAGTGCAATGCTCTCCTATGTGAGGAAGAGATGCATATGTGACTTTCCCCTCTAGACCAACAGGCTTTCCTCACGTGTAAGGCCCACCCTGAGTTCCCACAGTCCAACTGAAGAGTTGGCACAATCCCTGCTTGACATACTTTTTGAATTAACTGGAAAGGGTAGTGAAGTTTTATATTAACTGTTATGCAAAAGCCTTAAATATTAAGAAAAGATCTAGGGCAATAAGCAAAGGAGCCAGGGGAAATAACCAAAATTAAATATGTGGAAGTTGGAAGTTAGCAATGACCTAAGCTTTCTATTTTTTTCTTCTTTTTTAATTATGGCTTGATTACTTCCTGTGAGAACTTCTAGCAACCCAAGTGATTTCAGCAGTCAAGGCAGATGCATGGTAAACTGGATTTTTTTAAATTTTTTTTTAAACTGGATTTTCAAGACTTGCTTTCTTTTTGGTTTTGTGGCCTTCCACTGTTATCTACTTCCTTTGTTTTCCCTTCATTCTTCATCTTCTTCTAAGCAATTCTATTGGGGCATAGAAATAGTTTTTTCTAATACTTGGGAAGGCATTTCAGAGCCCGAATAAGACCATGAAGTGATGGAGACAAGTGTGGCAAGGAAGGAAAGCATCCCTAGCAGCCAAATTTGAGTTCTGTTCTTGCTACTTTCTGGCTGTGATCTTTGGGGAATTTTTAGCCTTCCCAGGAGCCAGGCAGGGCTCTGTCTAGGGCTCAATCCAGGGAGCGACTCCCGCTCAATCAGGGGAGTGACTTTCCTAAGACTGTATGACCAGCCAAGACTGTTGCCAACCCAAGGCTAGTTTTGGCTCTGAGAAGCTGCCCTATCAATCTTTCTCATGATTTCCATCCTCCTCAAACCTCCATCTACAGTGGACCAAGACTCCTTTCTAGCTTAGAATCTCGTTCTGACTTTAGTGGAACAAACTTGTCCAATTTTAAAGGTGCCTGGGTTATCTCAGATAATTCAGAGTATCTCCACATTTCTAAAGTTAGCAACCTAGATAACATCTCCAAAGTCCTTGTTATATAGTCAGGTCCTTGGGAATGGGATGTAGGCAAAATGAGGGACAATTCTTACACACGTGTGCTAGAATAAACCAATGTGATCCGGGCACCCTTTGTTAGAACACCTATACAATAGGGTATTTGGGAGTGCTGTCTAACAGTTGTTTAGAAAGGTGATTATCACTGGCATGTTATCACTAGCACATGTTCACTCTGTGAATGAGGAATCTACTCAATATCCTTTCCTCTGTGGGTTTTATGCCAACTCCTCTACTTGCCATTTCTCTGTATCTCTCTGCTGGGATATGCACTTCTTGTCTAACTCCTCTACTTCCTCTTGCTTGCTAGAAGCCATCCTATATAAGAGCTGCCTCTGTAGGAGAACAAGATAAATCTAAGACGTTCAGTGAATTAAAGACAATAAGCATAAAGGGTAAACAAGCTTTCCAGTTTTTCCCATAAAAGAGATGAAATCAGAGGTTTTAATGCAGGGAGGAAAAAGATAACTGCAAGACTTAAAAAAAGTAGTCTTATCATTTTTAAGTAATTGTACAAAGGAGTTGCCACTTAACAACCCAATCTATGAATACGCTGCATCTTGATCATTGTCATCCCTCTCCACATTCTCAGCCATCCCTCCCCTCCCCACCCTTTCCCTCACCCTTCCTAATTTTTGAACTCTTCCTATATATTGCATTCTTGTCTGCATTCTTCCCCTCTTCTCTTCATTAAGACCTTTGCCCTCTGTGACCTCCAGGAACCTCTCCCACCTAAAACTAAATTACTCAGAAGAGCAGAAAAGGTGCCAGAAACAGCACCTTAGACAAGGCAGTGTCTACTGTCTGAGACCAAACACACTAAGAAAGAAAGAGAGAGAGAGAGAAAGAGAGAGAGAAAGAAAGAAAGAAAAGAAAGAAAGAAAGAGAGGGGGAGAGAAGGAGGGAGGGAGGAAGGAAGGAAGGAAAGAGAGAGAGAGAAAGAAAGAAAGGAAGGAAGAAAAGAAAGAAAGAAAGAGAGAGAGGGAGAGAAGGAGGGAGGGAGGGAGGAAGGAAGGAAAGAGAGAGAAAGAAAGAAAGAAAGAAAGAAAGAAAGAAAGAAAGAAAGAAAGAAAGAAAGAAAGAAAGAAAGAAAGAAAGAAAGAAAGGAAGGAAGGAAGGAAGGAAGGAAGGAAGGAAGAAAGAAAGAGGGAGAGAAGGAGGGAGGGAGGAAGGAAGGAAGGAAAGAAAGAAAGAGAGAGAGAGAAAGAAAGAAAGGCCAAATGTTCACTGAAATCACAAGCATAAAGACAGGCATTCCAAGGACCAGGGACATCCTGTCCACCTAGGCAAGGACAGGAGGAGCAGGCAAGGTCTGTAGAGACACTCTGTGTTGTCCAGCTCCAGCTGTGTTCATTCTGTTCACCTGATGAACAGGTGAACAGAGATCGAGATGATGGGCCCAACAAACCCTAGGGAAGAGTAATAATAAAGTAGATCCAAGTCTTTGGTGTTAAGCTTTGCATCCTTAGCTGCTGCAATCGATCCTACAAATTCCAAGGGGCTGTGGAACACTGAAGGGCTTCATTTAATGCTTCCATTGCTTATTAGATATGGTTACCATGACTGGCTATCATTCCCTTCAGATTCAATGCACTATGGGTAGTCCCACTAGACTGAAATTCCAAGGGATAAGACCTTTCTAAGTGCCTTTGGTTAGCATGTCTTCATATAATTCAGGGTATGGAACTCTTAATAGCATCTATGGAATCAAGAACAAGCTCTGTTCACATGTCTGTGATAGTTTACCTATGGTTTCTCCTCCAGGGAAGGGTCTTAGTGCTTTGTGCACACTTTCCAGAAGATAGGAACAGAAGAATGTCAGACCTGCCCACTTCTCTCCATAGGTCTTAATGGGTGATGGAGAAAGAAGGCAGCGAACAATCGGCCCCCACCCTCATTAATTCACTAAACAGAGACAAAATTCACTTAGCTAAATTAGGAGATGGCGCTATCAAACAATCCAGTGCAAAGCTAGGTGATGATGGCTAAAGCACATCATCCTAGGTACTGAGATAGCTGAGTTCTGAGGGTCACAGTTCAATGTCCACCCAGGCAGAAAAGTCTGTGAGACTCTTATCTTCATTTAACCAGCAAAATGCTGGGAGTGGGGGTGTGGCTCAAGTGACAAAGCACCATCCTTGAGCAAAAAAATGCCAAATGAGAGCATAAGGCCAAGTTCAAACTCCAATAACAGCACATTTTTTAAAATGCCCATCAGTCAAGCAGATGCTGAGAACAATCGCTGATCTGTTCCATGACAAGATTTCATAGGATCTGAAAGTCAGAGAGGATTTCTTTAGTGTTTAGAGATTGATGGTATGTATTCTGAACTCCTTGTCCCACAAAATCTAGCAGATTTGGGAAATTCAGACCGAAGTCATCTTCTAGTCTTTTCCAGAAAGGAGACTGGAGAAATTGCCCACTTTGACGAAATTAATTTGTGTGCCAGTGCTTATTTAATTCCAATAATTATTTTCCTTTAATTTGTATAGCAACAACTGCCGGATGTTTCTCTGTAGCGGAGTGCAGGGAGATCTTATATTCTGTCTGTGTGGCTGGTACTTGTCTTTCTTCAGCTTTTAAACAGGATGGGAATTTGATAAGCAGAGAAACCCTGGGGCCAGCTAGTAAAGACGGCCATTACCATTTATTAAACAGGTGTTGAATGAATTGGTCTTCTTATCGTAATGCAGATTTACAGTGCAATAGGCAATCCATTTTTCAATTTGGTGCACTGCTGCTGATAAATTAACAGATGTCGATTGATTTTTTTCCCCTCCAGTCCCCTGTTTATACCTGACAGGCTGTACTTTATAGCTGAACAGTTATTTGAAGTTATAAACATTATAATTAGCAATTTTTTAATTAGGCTGACAATTAACAGGAGATTTGCAAAGCTGCTAATTTGACATGTCATACTCTCTGTAGTGTTTATGTTAACCACAACTTGAGTGAATTCAACTGAATAGAACCACAGTGTCTGGAAAGACATTAGTCTCCAAAGGACCTTGCCTTCCCACTTGGTTAGCATTGTGGCACTTTGGACAGAGAAGCAGAACTTCACTGAGATTTCACAGGATGACAATACTGACAAGCCAAACCCGAAGCAATAGACCCGTCACAAAGAAATCATCTCACTATACGGCACAAAAACAGTTCCCAAATTGCATTGGAATTCCATCTTCCCAAGGCTTGCCAACCTCAGGCAGGCTTGTGGTTCTGCTAGAATTTAAGAACACTGCCTGAGAACAAAGCTACTCCCTGGATCTCACACCCAAGGACACTTTGGAGTCATCACAGCCAGCTAGCAAGGATTCTCATGACTGGCTTATCTTTTCAGTTGGGAGTTTTCTCAGTACCATCCTTTTCCATACTGAATCTGATGAAATGAGGGATAGACAGAGACAGAGATTGAGATGGTACCAATGTCTGTCCTACCAAAGGAAGCTTTCCAGTATTGCTCTTCCATTTGGGAATTTTAAAATATTATGCTCCATTTTAGGAATAGTGTATCCACCTGCCAATGCATCTTTAGAGTTTGGTTACTTGGTCATAGTCTCCACAAAAGACATACCATATTCTGTTGAGCTCGCTGGAAATTTGCTAAAAGGAAACATTTCTGAGGTGAAAAAGACATGGAGACTGATTAGCTCCAAAATCTGCCCAAGGCCAGAATACAAAAGCAGCTACTGGAAATTTTTTGTAAGAGAAAGCATTACTTCTTTAATGCTTAGAAAAGGAAGGAAGGAAGGAAGGAAGGAAGGAAGGAAGGAAGGAAGGGAGGAAGGAAGGAAGGAAGGAAGGAAGGAAGGAAAGAACATTTTAAAGATCAAACAATAGGATTTGTCAAACTTGAAATATTCTTTCTTCCTTTCTTTCCACTTCCTATTTGTAATGTGTATGCTATTCATTAAAATTTAAAGTTAATTAAAATGAGCAGTTTTACTCAAAACAATGTACTGAAGTTGAGATGTGCCATTAAGCTTTGATGAATAATTTTTTGTTGCTTTCATTTTTTTTTTTGTTTTTGAAAATTCAGATCTGAAAGAATTTGCCACCTGCAGATACTGAAAGTGAAAAGCTCTTTTTTGAACTTGAGAATGAGCAGTCGTTGGCTCTCTGTGTACCTTGTTAAAGAATAAAACATTGTAGAATTCAACATTCCTGCATTAGTAAGACGTTCTAATTTTTAAGAATACCTTTGGTGATTTTTTTAAAGTCAGTTAAATAGTATTACTTTAGGAGAAGAGTTGATCTCTTATTTTCCTTTAAAGTACCTTGCGTTCTCATATGTTTGCTTTGTCTCACTCTGATTCTATCCTAATGGGTCCACATTTTTGGAACACAGAATAACTAAGCTTTGTGAATAATATGAAGGTGTCCCCATCATGTAATAACTGTATTCCTTCTTATACCATGGGATATGTTTGTTTGTTTACAATTAATTCAATACTCAATAACACATTCCTCTGAAGAATTTCAGTTCTAGTGCAGAGGTGAATAGTGTACACATCCTTCATGTTGAATAGCCACATCTTGTCAGAGGCCACAATGGAGAGCACAACTTGAGGGGAATGGCCTTTTATGTCACAAGAAATGTATCAACTATATGACACAAAGTCATATATTTGTTACCAAGCACACATTTTCTATACCCCCCCTCTCTTCTCTTGCTTCTCTCCTCTGCTCTTTCCCCCTTCCTCCCTTCTTCTCTCCCTCCTCAACAGTTCCAGGCAAATAATGTACTTTTCACATCTCAGGAAACGAGTCTTACAAAGTTTGCACAAATGGTATCTTTCCACTTTTAAATGAGGGCTGGGGGATTAGACATGGATCCAGGCAGACAGGCAGGTAATGATGAGCAGAAAATGACGCCGTGGGTTCCGGGGAGAGAACTTGTCTGGGATCCTCAGATAAGCAGACCTTGTTCTGAACACTCTATGAACCCAAAGGGAATTATTTCAAAATTACTTTCCAGGATATTAATTAATATCCACATGGATGATGCTATACCTTAGAAAAGGTTAAATTATTATGGGTTTTCTCTGTTTTAAAAGACAAGGCAGTCAGTAAAGATTATCAGGAATACCTCAGTAGAAAGGCAGATAATTAGATACACATAGAGCTTACCCTTAAATGGGTTTGTTCATTACCTGAAAGATGAAGTCTGGGACTTATTTTATTGTGACAAACTTAGATAAGTGAGAAATCTGTTGTGTGTTTGAGTCACTCACAACTGGCATGCAAAATTTGTGGTTTATTTAAAACTAATTTTATTGAGACCACTAACACATAAGCTCACGTATAACATACATACAGTATGCATCCCTTTCCTCCCTCTATGTGGTAAATTGACATCCACATTACCAATTGTGAACAAGGATGCTACTTAAAACAGTCAGGACATCTGAGGTCTCTCTTCTACCTAGGTAGAAGCCACGGTGGCCATGAAAATCCTACTGAAAGTTGGCTGTGCCACAAGAGAGTTCTCCAATAAAATAAAAGCATCCTCCCATTTCTACTGCTGTTTAATTCTGGTTTTTTTCCCCCCTCTAATGTAGCTTTCCATCTCTTCTCTTGAATCTATCAAAATGCATCTTAGTCTGAAAAAAACAGGATGTTTGGAAACACCAAAGGCCTGTTAGTTCATTCACTGTGATGGTTGAACAGCTTTACAGGGGCACTATTAGGATAAATGGCTAATCAATAGCAAATTAGTTATCATTAAGTATATGTGGCCAAGGTATGTGGAGCTTACTGATTAAGAGCATTTACTTCTAATGGACTCAATGAGCCTTACTGAAAACACAGTCTCGAAAAGGTGTACCTAGGGAGCACTCAGAAAACCCAATGGGAGGTTCCCTGTGTAGCCCCCCAAGTTCAGAGGGCTTCTCGGAGGCTCCCATTTCTCAGGGCACCCTGCTTTGTTTCAAACAATAGCCCCCAGTTCCTCCAGAATCTGTCTTTCAAGGGGACGGATGGTCACAGCAATTTTCCCATTTACCTCCTGCCTGCTTATCAGTTCCGGCCTGGTTCATACCCCGTCTGTGAGAATTCAAGAACTGTGGGAAGGCAACTTCACAGGAGCCATGCAGTCTTTACCAGGTGAGCCAGAGAGCAGAGCCTTGGCGATGCGTACATCACATCTGACAGAGAGACTCCTCTGACAGAGAGACTATTTATTCTGAGCTGTTTATGTAAGCACAGGAGGGCTCCTAATGGAGCCGTCAGACCTTGCTCATTGGCTAATAGTTTAATTAGGCCCATCTGGAGGACGCTGTGGCGAGGACTGTCCCAGCTCTGATACTGGCAGAAAGGTAATTTGTCATTCTGTGGCCAGGGCCTGGCACTGCCCCATCCCCAAAGCTGTGCGGAAGCTGTGTGGCTGGTCCCGCCAGGGGACGGCTGACCATCTGAGGCATTTAGTGTGTGATTCACCTTGGCGCTGAAGGAGAAACATGGAATTCTCCAAAACCCTTGAGTCGACCTCCACCAAGGCTGACAGAGACTAGGAGAGTCAGGCAGATACCAAGCCGCAGGCCATTCTGATAGGATGGAAAGCCAACCTGTCTCCCTCGTCTTACACACTAACCACACAGCTGAAGTCCTCGTGGGATCTCAGTATTTGCCCATGGCCTTCCTGCTCTGAACAGTGGGAATAGGCCTGGTGGCTAAGGAAACTCGGGGCCTCTGCATCTTTTTCAAATATGGCCATTAAATGTCAGGGCTTCCTGGGTCACCTATAGAATTCTGAAATGGGCAAATAGAGAATTACAATTTCACACTATTGAACGACAGGACTGGTGGGGATGGAGTCTCCGATAGTAAGGGGAAGATTGCGTTAAGCCTTGGAGGTCTGATGGTGGGATTTCTGATGCAGTTAGATCCATATCTGACACTTTTATATTGAAAGGTTCTATGAAGTCCACAAAGAAAAGATTTGGAAGAAATTCGACTTTTATGCTGTGGGTTTTTTTTTATATCTATCTATCTATGTTTCCAATCTGCTTACCCAGCTTTATTTATGAGGCTGCCCTGACTTTGGCTTCCTTTTTCCTCTGTCACCATTCCTAAAGTACTTAGCTTGTCAAAGATCTGATCAAAAGTCTTTTTAGCACCTCGTAATGTGGGTGCTGACTTAACCAAAACTGCAGAAGGCCCCACTGCAAGCCCAGCATTTCCTTCAACACAAAATGACATAGGCCAAGGTTGAACAGCTTCTAGAAATGTAGAGAAGCTCTCTCTCTCTCTCTCTCTCTCTCTCTCTCTCTCTCTCTCTCTCTCTCTCTCTCTCTTTCTCTCTCTCTCTCACACACACACACACACACTTATGTATGTATGTATAAAGTAGCCTATAAATCTCCGTCCTTGCATGCAGAGCTGTCATTTGACTCAATGCTTCAAATTTGAGAGCAGCCATTAATATTGAAATTCCCACAGCAGCTGTCACAATATTTACAGCTACATTCTCTAAGAAACAATAGCGCATGCGCTCTAGTGGCTCACCAATATTTGGCATTATCAAGACCCTCCAGAGAAAGTATGTACTTTCATGTATAACTGGGAAATAGTACAACATGGAATGAGCTGTGCAGTCCAATTTTGGAAGTGAGACTTTTTTAAAAAATAAAATTCTCCCTAAATAGAAAGTGATGAGAATCAGCCCAAGTTTAGTCAAATAGGTCAAATCCTACTGCTTACAAGAGGTCCAGATTTCACAAGTTTATATGAACTCTCTACATTGTTTTATTTTTCCATTAGAGGGTCACAATCGTATCCACACATGGCCCACTAATGCATAAAAGCTACTTTTTAGTATGTATTTTTTATTGTAAAGATACTGTACAGAGGGGTTACAGTTACATGAGCAAGGTAATGAGTCCATTTCCTATTGAGAAGTTACCCTCTCCTTTGATGTTTCCCTCCCATCCCTTTCCTCTCCACCTCCCCAACAAAAAGATGGTGTAGAAAACTTACCCAATGAGGAACCATTGCTTCTGCAACCGAACTACTGGCATCACCATTGCGATATACTGCTAGACAGTATCACTAGAGGCTTAGCTTCTGCCTACGCCTCACCCAGAAAACAAAGTTAACTCAAGTAGTCCCAGAGATGGATTGTGTGAAAACCTGCTCCAATGACAACCAAAACCTCTTCATTGAGTGTAAATATAGCAGATATACTTTTTTTAAGTTTATACATCTTGAGAGAAATCAGGAATATTTCAAAGCACAATGTCCCCTTTTCTGTGGAGCTCTAGAAATAGTATGGGGGATAAAAAGCTGAACAAATGTTTCCTAGAAAATACACTCCTAAAGTACCCTGTCTTTAAGATACCCTATACTAATTCCGTTTATGAAGAGCCCAGGGAGGCTGAAAATAAAACTTGCTATACATTCCATCCTGTGCCTGAGAACTTCAGGTTACAGAACACTGCTTTGTGCCTGGCTCTGTGTGGAAGGGTTAGAAATAAACTCACTTTGAAGAGAGTGGGACTGAGGAAGATGAATTATTTTAGGAAGTAGGAGAGAGAGTGTGGGACAGATGTCAAATAAACTTCACATGACAATCCTCAGAAGCTCAAAAGGCCAGAGAAATGTTGTACTTTGTAAGGCAAAAAAAGAGCAGAGGCTTTTTAAAACTGTAAAAAAAATACTTTTCTACTTTTTTAAGCTTTCAGATAACCTACCTATAAATGTCATTTAACCCCAATCTTACTGCATTTTTTCTTGCGGCAGCCTGCAGTTATTTTTGACTCATAAATTAAGGTATTTGATTTCTGATATACTCTAAAAATTATAGATAACACATAAATTTACATACATGTATATCTATTCATCAGGAACTAATCATAGAGGAAATCACAGCTAGAGGGCAGAAGTAGCTGCTGCAGACACGCCATTGTGTGCCATAAAGTATGTACAAAGAAACACTACAGTATATTGTATAATGTTTCCAACAAAGGCATTGGAATGCAAAAAGCCTTAAAACTATTCATTTATCTTGGTCAAGGTCTCTACAGTTATTTATCTTTTTTTAAATTATACCTCAAAAGAAACAATGATCTGTAATAAATAACACGAGTCATGTCAATGGAACTCATGAGTGTAAATGGACACCAGGCGGAGGCAGCTTTCCCTTCCAAGTTTTACCCACCCCCAAATTGTGGAGCCTTCTGAACTCCCTCTCTGCCTTCATCATTGGAAGTAAAGGAATTCCACCATTCACTGATGAAAGGCATAGAGACCATGGCAGAATTCTATCCCAGGATGCAGCACCGTCACTAGTTCAGTACTGGATTTACACATGCACCACAGTTTTTACTGTGCTTACCAGTACCTCAAAATATGCATTCCCCTTTCTTAAACATTAAAACAAAAGAAGGCTATGTATTGACTAAGATAGAACATGGCTGGTTTAGAGAACCGAAGAACAGAAAGGACTGTGTTGAGTTGCAATTCAATTCCAAGAATCAAAGGGCGTTTATCTGCAGTGCCTATCATTCCAATACACTGTTCCTATTGGGATGGGATGATGTGTGTTTTTGTAGCAGGAGGGTCAAATTAATGTTTTAATGTGATCACACTGGGGACTAGGAATGTGGCTCAGTGGTAGAGTACTTGCCTAACTGGCATGAAGCCCTGGGTTTGATTCCTTAGTACCACACAAACAAAAAATAATAATGGTGATGTAATCAAATCAGTGGCAATATGTTACTGTGTAGTCAAACCAGGACAGTCCACTAGTGGCCTCCAAGGCATGCTTTCTTAATGCCATTAACAACCAATAGACATTGGGGGTGTTTTCTCTAAATGCTTTATTTTCTTATTACTCAGTAAGACTAATTCTTACTCATCAAATTCACTTGGAGAAAAAGGACCAAGTGGATGAAATTGTTCAAAGTACCTTGTACAAATCTGTGGAATGATCACAATGCAACCTTCTTATAATGTTTATGTACAGTAATACAAAAAAAACTTCAAATCTTTAGAAATTCTGAAATAAAATGATCTTCATCGGTTGTGGACTTGAAGAATGTACAAAATTGATTCAGGGAATGCTAAGACTAACACAAGAATCTCAAGATATGTTCAACATGGTCATACGTAGGGGCCTGAGACTGTGCTATTTGTAGAAGCCCAAATGTGACTAGCATACAAGAATCAGGACACTGACACAAGGTAGTCTGGATGCCAAGGGCATTATGTTATTGTTGTTGTTGTTATTTTATTTGGAGGCCCTGGGAACAAACTTAGGAAAATGTCCCATCACAGAGCTACATCCCCAGAGTAATTGAGCCATATGAATAAATCCAGACATATGGATGGAACCCCTTCATTTTAACCTGGCCCGTATTTATCTCTACAAAAATCAACAGAGGCACCTCAGCTCCTGGGAACCCCTCCCAGACCTCCCTGCTGGAGGCTGGGTATTTTAGCCATGAGTCCACGTGACATGCGTTTCCCAGTCCTTTTCATGACTGTCACTCTCATTGTCTGTCAGCCTTTCCCTGCTGCTCCAAAGCAGAAGGGGTAGAATGTGTCTCACTGAGCAGCTTGTTGTGTGTGGAGTTATTAATGAAGAAGTTTTGATGGAGGAAAAAGGGAGAGGGATGAGAAGAGGAGTTTTGAGCAACAATCTAGGCTATCCAAGGATGGGGACCTGAGCCTCCGTGCTATGGAGGCTGAGGAGAGGGGAGAGTCAGCCATCACTGAGTTACAGTCAAGAAGACTCAGAGACAGAGATGGGACCAGGAGGCAGACGGTGACAGCTGCAGACCTGGAAGAGGCCTGGGTCAAAGTGAGTGAGTCTTCACTGAGTCTTAGACCCGGTTAGATGGACGTTGTGTAAATCACTGGGTAGGTTGAGTTTCAGCTTTGTGTGGCTGAGAAGAACCTCCGACCAGGTGAGGAATCTGTTCCCCTCATGGTGGCTTTTTCAGTGTGCTGTATGTGATGTGCTTGCTAATCTCAAGGACTCAAGTGTTTTATGTAGAACATGATCAGAGGTGAATGTAGTGATTGTGGTGATGGTAGCACCTACTATCCGCTACCACTTGACAGCACTCATTGGGACAGCAGGAGTTGCATTGGACAGTGCATGAACTCCGGGTCCCCTTGGGTGTGCGGGCACCTCTCACCCGAGCCCCTCTTATCCCTTTGTGGGGAGAAAACATCACTACCTACTGGTGCTTCACCCCCTCTTGGAATCTTCAGCACCAATCCAAGTAACTCTTCCAAAGCAAGACACAGGTAGACGAAAATGAAGATCGCCCTCCTCCTGCTTCCTCAGATTCAACATCTGAAATTCTCAGAGCCTAGATTCCTGGCTGGATTGCTTGTTTCGGGTGACAGAAAGTTTCTTGGACATCCTGCAAATGCCTCAGTACCTGCTGACGGTTCCACTCTGGAGCCAGCTTTCCATGCATTGGGATTTCTGCCAACTGTCTGTTTCTTTTATATCCACTAATCATAGAGACACCACATTAACCCGATCCTCACATCCTGCCTTCTGCTTTAGTCTTTTTTTTCCCCCTGTGTTGATAGGTAGGAGGTGCACTTTAGAAAAATGCCTGTGAAAATTAGCATTCCAAAGCTACCCTGGAAGAGCTCCCAGGCACCCTTCCTTGTTTGAGATGGAAATCTCATGTCAAAAATTTAAACATTAACAAAAGAAAAGTCCAAAATCCAAACCACAAGGAAATAATAAATAAATGAGAGGAGATCCATGGCCATGCCATGTTATCTCTCTATCAGGAAAGTCACGGAACAGGCTTTGTCCTCTTTCTGAACATCTGGGCCGCCTCAGCAGCTGAGAACTGCACACAGTCGCTCTGATCCAGACAAGAAAAATTGCACACTTCTACCATCATCATTGACTGTCCACTTCATGCTGATACCTGGGTAGGACAAGACAAAGCTCATGTGACAGCAAATAGAGCAGCCTGCACATTTCTCTGTCACTGCCTATGATCACTTCTGTCACCAGCAACACACTCATGTTTTTCTTTTCCTTTTTTTTTATTTTAAAGGAAAAGCTTGAATATGCCCCCACGTCTTTGTCCTTCATCTCCCTTTTCCCCTAATGGAGCCTCCATAGCAAAGAGAGGTGATAGATGTGGGCAGCTAAAAATAGTTTGTTTTGCATGTAACATACAAGCCAGTGAATAATTTTCTTCTGTAAGCAAGATGCCCGGGGACATGGAAAGCTTGGTGGCCGTGGAGCTCGGGGACATTGATAGAGTACTGCTTCCGGGGCAGTAAATCAGTCATGGTAGAGCCTGGCACACTCAGGAACGTGGCTGCAGCCTGGAGGAAGAAAATATCAAAGCCTTGGAGAAATACTTCCTGCATTTAAAAATTACACTTGAGCTCTTTGTGGTTGACACAGAGAATTTGAACATTTATCCTCAGCCTTTGAAAATGGCATAGTGACCGCCTCCATCTCCCTGCGCTAGCTAGCTGTTGCAGCTCCTGCCTTGAAGATAACCCAGAGTCTTTATTTATTCTGAGAAGAGGGCTGCTGCGGGACCATCACGTGTTCACCGCCGTGATGACCCTTCAGTAATGAAGCAAGGCAGGCGGGGACGAGGCTGCCTCCACTTCATGTTATTGATAGCACCTAAAGTCCAGGTCTTGAGGGGCCATTGTCAGATGGCCAGCCAGGTTCACCGGGCACCTTGTCACCTTCTCTTACAAAGACCTGCAGCATTGTCAGAATTAGGTTTACAGATCTGGGATTGGATTGATGCAGACAGTCAATTAGCCAGAGCACCTCTTTTTGACAAAATTTTTTGTCAATTGCAGAACTAAATTAAGAGGCTAGAAGGGACAGACCCAACTCTACCTCTGATAGACTGAAGGTTGCACTGAGCTGTCTGTGGCTCTGGTTCCATGGACAGCCACGAGAAACCCTTTGTGTCCTCTGAGAAGTTGTGAGAACTTCACCCCACCTCACCCAGTCACTTGCACACCTTGGTCACAAGGATGTCTCCCTTGCTTTTTTGTTTTAGTCGGTCCTAGGCCTTTAAAGTCCAGGCCTGGGTGCTGTACCTGAGCTTTTTTTGCCACAGGTACACTTTCCCTTTGGGGAATGATTAAATGTAGATAAGAGTCACACAGCCTTTGCTACCAGGCTGGCTTTGAACCACAATCCTCAGCTCTCAGCCTCCAGAGTAGTTAGGATTACAGGTGTGAGCCACTAGTGCCAAGCATCTCCCTTGTTTTTATATGGGACAAATGAAGTTATGAGATAATTGTAACCCTCCAATATAAGACATCCTCCAAAGTGACCTTGTTATTTCCTTAAAAATTATGTCACAGTTAAAAAAAATAAAAGATACACCATGTAGGTTTGAACTTTGCACTAAATTGCTCACTCATTTTTTTTGTCTAAAATGACAATAAGCAACAGAAGTCCATTGAACTAGGTTAGAAAATGTCAACATGTAAACAACCTGATTTCATTGTGGATTAGATGGAAATTTACTCATGTTTGTAACTCTCTTGGAAACTTCTCAGTCCTTGGTACTGCTGCATTTTGGTTTAAGTACTCTCAGATTTTTTGTTGCCTTATTTTAATATTTGATTCTAAATAATATAATGAATTCAGACATCAGGGATTTGCCATTTTTTCTTTAAGTATAGTTTTTTGAGTTATTGTTCCCCCTAGAATTATTTAAGTTTGTCTTTTGAACCAAAACTAATATGAGGACAGAACTAATAATATCTTTTTTCCTTGGAAGATAAACTACTTTGCAGTTCATCACTGTATACATTGTCTTTAGCTACTAGTAAATGTTGGTATTTTGTTACTTTTGCCATGTAAGATCACAGAGAAACTTTGGCCCTGCCAGTAGGATTTACATTCAACTTGTCTCATTTGGAAGAATTTTCTTCTGTCCTTTACTTTCTGTTACAAAGATCCATTCTCTGCCAATGGGTCTCTTTTTACAAAGTTATTTTCTCACTAATAGATTCTTCAACTGACATACAAAGGTGCAAATATGCTCTTTATAGTATAATAGTATTTCATAGGATGTCTCACAAAAGTATCTGTGGTAAAAAAAAAAAAAAAAAAGTATCTATGGTAAACATATACACACTCTCACACAGACTTTCTCTTTCTCTCTCACATGTATACACACACACACACATGCACATATACACATACCTGCTCACATACAATGGTATGCCACACAGTGGGATTTTCTTAAGGTTGGCCCATTCTCTATGAAATATTGAAGATATTGAATTAAATCTAAGCCTCCAGTTTGAGCACCCGTCATTTTTTGTTATCTGTCTCTCAATTGTATTTCCTCATATTTCAAGCCAACATGTAAATAGGCCACTTGTTTCTTTTTAACTGTGATAAACTGCACTTGCTTTTAACCTTTTCTGAAAGGTGGGATTGCTTGTGGCTCACTTGTCACTTTTCACCCACTTCCTTTTAAACATCAAGTGCGATTATCATCCTAAAAGAGAAAATAACATTCTACCACTGTCTTTCCAACTTTCCCCAAAGGGCTGAGAAGGAAAGAGTCTTTATTTAACCACTTTCGTGTCTGGTATAAGACTCCAATCACCAGATATAAATGAGACTGTTCCACTGAATTTCACGAAGGTGATAAACCTTAGCAGCTCCCTAAAGACAGTGTAGGATTCCCTGGGAGAAAATGGAAACACACACAGAAGATTTCATCACTAGAGGTGTTAAACATATCTTTTCTGCCACCTTGGCCAATAGCATTTGGGCCTTGTGCTCTGTGATATTAAAACATACCATGGCTGTGGCTCAAATGGTAGAGTGCTCGTCTTGAGCTGAAGAGCTCGAGTTCAAGCCCCACAACCAAAAAAATTTAAATAAATAAAACATACCTCATTCTCTCCCTACCTGGACATGTCATCGGGGTCTAAAGTCTTATTCGGAGGCAAACTAGCAAAGGAATCTCTATCTGAGAAAGGAATATGTAGGTTTGAGACTTAGTCTGGGCTCTCCTTAGTGTCAGGAATAGTACCTAGAGCTTTCTTTTGGGCATATCCAACCAATATGCCTTAGCAGACTGTTCTAGAATGGTCCAAAGTTGTGGAGCTAAAGGAAGGAAAACACTAAGGAAAAGTTTGCTTAGACCCAACACTGAAGGCATTTTCTGGGTCGTTTCTGGGACATTTCTGAGCAAACTTTGAGCCTAACTATCAAAAGAACAGTGCACTGATAGAATGGCTAGGGTCTGGGATCTGAAATGGAGAGTGGCAGCCAGGAGAGCAGCTTTGTTTGTGGGATGATGTCTTTCACCTCATTCTCAAAGTTTCTGCCAGTGGTGAATGCCATGTTTTATATCATTGCTACTCTAGCTTCAAGCCACCCTTGACTATAATAGGGGTGACGACCTGATATTCCCAAACTGAGACATCCTAGCAGATGAACTGGATGATGGAGAAACAAGCCAAGTCTTCTCTGCTCCAGTTTTATACACATGTACACACATGCCCACACACATACCTGCAAGGTAGGTGCAATAGGGATACAGGTGGACCCATTGCAACAATGAGATGTACAAGTCCTTATGTCGAAAAATGAACTTTACAACTTTGGCCGAGGGGTGGAGGAGGTGGCGGGGGAGATGGGAAGGGTTGGGAAGGGGAAACAAAGGAGGAGGCAACAATGCTTGATAAGAAATGTACTCATTACCTTGCCCATGTAATTGTAACCACTCTATACAGTATTTTCACAATAAAAATAAATAAATAAATAGAAATAAAAAGAAATGCATGAGTGCCTGGCACAACACATGAAGCAAATAAAAAATGAATAATGAATGACTGGTTCTCATTCTCTCCATAGTCCAGCAGTGTCATGTCCTGAAGTCCTCCCAAGAGAACAAACTGCAATGGCACCCACATGTCCCTACATGGGGTGGTCCCAGGAAAAAAATCCTAGATGTGCATCTCCGTGCCTAGGAAATGAGGACGGTAAAATAATCTGTCTTCTAGGGCTGTTGTAGGAACCTATCTGATGCTCTGAGACCATAAGGGAAAGTATTTGGTCAGAAGTCAGTGCTGAATACATATTAATTTGGAATATATACATAGAGAGAGAGAATGAGAAATTCTTTGCTATAATTAGCCTGAAAAGGCTAATAAAAGTAAAACAATAGGCTGATGCTTTATAAGGTCTCAATTGAGTAAAACTACTTAAGAAAGCATGCCTTAAGCTACAGCCATGATAGCTTTTATAGATGCCATGATATCAAGTTTCTCGTGTGGTGTGTGTGTGTGTGTGTGTGTGTGTGTGTGTGTGTGTGTGTGTGTGTGTGTGTGTGTGTGTGTGTGTAAACTTTTAGCATCTAATTTCTTGTCCTAAACTCTAATGGGGAAATATGGCATCATTTTTCTTCAATCAAGGATCATTGTTAATTCAAAAATTAATGGGACTTTGAGATAATTTTTTATATATTGAAGCATAATGTCTACATCTGTCCCCAATCTTTCTTGGAATTACTAAAAGTTGCTTTGTTTAGATTTGGTATGAGATTTGAAGGGTTGATGAGAAACTATAGCAACAGCTCGTGACAACTGGAAGGGCAACTTGTTATTGTTGAGAAAGAGCTTCTAGTGTCTTCTTCCAGCCATCCAACGCCCATGGTTCACCTTCAACCTCACTGTCTTTATCTGCTAATGGAAGCTGCTCCTATTCTCCATGCTCACCTTAATGTATCTACAACCCAAATAAGTCTACCATTTTGATTTCTGCTTTCCCACCTGGCATCCTGGATGCAAATATCTTTAAAGAAGCAATAAAAAGGGAATCAGGACACATTATGGGGGCAAAATATACACTTTTCTAATTTGGGGAGGGGAAGGGAAAAAATGCTTAAATAGGGATATAGGTTGACCCATTGTAACAATGAGATGTACTAGATACTATGTTCAAAACGAACTTTACAACTTGTGGTGGGGGGAGGGAGGAGTTGGGGACATGGGGAGGGAAGGGATGGTAGGGAAAAACAAAGGAGGAGGTAACAATGCTGGATAGGAAATGTACTCATTACCTTACTCATGTAATTGTAACCTCTCTGTACATTATTTTTACAATTAAAAAAGGTATTAAAAAAGAAATGGGAAAAAAGAAAGTAATTATTGATCCATCATCCTGTGCAAATGTTACCCACTACTTGCAGCTTATATCTATAATTCTGCTTACTCAGGAGCTTGAGATCTGAGGATCATGGTTCAAGCCAGCACAGGGAGAAAAATCTGAGAGACTCTTCAATAAACACTTATAAAAGCTAGATTTAGAGAGGTGACTCAAGGGGTAGAGCATACGTGGTGAGTGAAAAAAGTACAGACACTCACACACACACACACACACACACACACACACAAGATGATATCATATTTAAATTTTATATATTTTTCTGGGGATAAACAATAAGTCTGTATCAGAAGAGAAATGCCAGTTGAGAGTTTGAAGTTATGATAATACTTCCCCAACATTTTGGTATGGATTCCACTACATGTTTTTAGAATCAAGGAGCAAATAAGTCTAAGTTGAGGGTAATTATTTAAGAAAAAAAACACTATTTTCTAATGAAAAACACATTTGCTTTTCAAGGGTATCTTCAGTTTCATTACACTTCCACTTTTCACCAGTAATCATGACTTAGGAAGTATTATGTGATTACATCTCTAACCAAAGAAGTATGCAATAAAGAATAAAAATCATGAGCACAATGCTCCTCATCCTCTCCTGTCCTCAAATGGGCATAACACAGAGTTTAAAGATTTCTATAGAAATAGGAATTGCATCATTATTGGCAGAAAAATAAATTACCAGATATTTAATTTCTTGTATAACAGGGGAAAGAAACATCGATATTTTAAAATAAAATGGCTTATGGCAATGATTTCCCCTATTTTTCCAGCATGCCAGCTTATATTAAGTTAGGGACAATATTCCACTAGATTTCAAGCCTTCTAATAGTGAAAGAATATAAACATTAGAAAATGTATCAGACAACAAAGGCTATTCTTTGACATAACAAGTTAAACAGGTGACCTAAAAATGGTTTATTTCAATGTTCAAAAAATTATTCTACCTACATTCCATTCGAGTAAGTTCAAATATTATATCCTTTTAGTTTTCTAACAGACGTTTCTTCTTCACATTAATCATTCACCATTTGTGATTATTAGTGGGTACAGAAGTTCCCCATAGCAGACAGACACAGCTTCTTCCATTTTTTTTAAGCATCTCGATCTGTCTTTTTTGTTGTCTTCTTCCATATTTTTTAAGCATCTCGATCTGTCTTTTTTGTTGTTCTTTTCATTCTTAGAACATTCCCCTCTCCCTTCTGCCTCTATCCACTCCCATGTGACTGGTGAGCTATTTTTCATGTTGTATAATCTGGAAAGCCCTTGGCCAGCAGGAAGTCATACCTAAGAAAGGAGTAAAAATGTTTCCAGCACATATCTAGGACACATCCTGGAGAACAGTGTCTTGATGCCCAGTCCTACAACATGTAACTAACTTCACACTGCATAGTAGTCTTCCCTGGTGCCTTTTAGATTTTGCATTTCTGTCCAAGGTTCTGAATAATTCTGTTTGCTAGATTGAGCTCTCTGGGTAAGTCACTTAGATTACAATCATAATAATGGTCCAGAGGTGAAAACAGAACAAATCACAGAGAAGCAGAAAGGCATTTGGGTGGGAAGTAACTTTAGGGAAGATAAAAGGGATCAGAATTCCTCCATGCAACATGGAAATGGAAAACAATTGAAGGATGAACTCACTCAACTGCATCCAGCTGGGACAGAGAGCTAGAATGAGAATAGACAAAAAAAAAATTAAAGCTATTCTCTCAAGAAAGTAACTACTATTTTGATGAAAAGCTTTTAAGAGCTAGTTAAAGCTAGATGATTAATGAATACTTCCACATTTATATTACTTCCAGTTAACCAGAACTGGTTGTTGTGATAATGAACTGAATTCAATTAAAGTATTTTTATGAGACCTTCATGCACTATCTTTAAGTGTAACAACTGGAAAAATTATATGAATACCGTGTTGCTTCGAAAGATACTGAAGTAATTTGAAATATGATGAACATAAATTAAGGGCACTAATGTTACTGAATATATGTATGTATAGTATATATAATAACTGGAAAATTCATTTCCAAACTCATGGTACAACTACAGTAAGCATAGCCCACAAAACTGAAAGCATTTTCTGGGTTGAAAGGGTCATTTAGAAGAAAGAGCCATTTCATGTGAGATCAGCTGGCTGCACATGGTTAGAGCCAGGTGGAGAAGGAGGCAGACATCCTGAGTGCACAATGACAAAGTCACCATCCTCCCCAGAGGAGTGGCATTCTAAGGGATCAAGACCAGTTGTTTTAGAAACAGATTTGTAAACTACACGTTGCAAATAGAAATGAAACTCCACATTCTAGGGCCAGGCCCTCCACCATATTTGAGAGCAGAGTTCTGTGAATCTTCGTTTTCTTATTGAAATGAAAAAGAAAGGCTGATTCAACTAACCACAAAGCTCCAAATTCAAAAAAAATCTGACCTTCCTGGTGTAAAATAAGATGTGATTCTTGGACTCTTGCACTGCTTAGGGACATTTGAAAGAAAGCATTTGTGAATAGCTTGTGCCCGTGGCCACGGTGTGTCCTCACACACAGAACCCCCTATTTCAGTAATGCTGACTGTCCTTTGGTTCTTTGTGAAGCTCTCAGAACAGGAGACGCTGTGTTCCTCTCTGGCACCATCTTCTCATCTGAGTCTCCAAGTCCTTCATGAAAGAAAATGAAACCCTGCCCCGTGCCCAGTACTGGCAAGGACAAAGAAGTTCAAGTTTGTCTTGAACGAAAACCCCCACGTCCAGGCATGCCAATGAGACACTTTAAGATGTATAAAAACAATCTTATATATCAATGACCTGTGATATTTGTCTAGAAATGGACACTCAGGTTAGGTGGGAAAGGGCACTGAGGGAAAAAGATATGGGCCTGATTTCATTTTGTCTTCATAATCTATGGAAGAGAGATAGATTCACCCATTAAGTCATCTTTCATCTTGTTCAACTCATGCAAACACTCGTAGTTAGTATTTGACAATTTAAAAACCACCCTCTCCAAGGTGCAAACCAATCATTCCAACTATGTGGGCAGAGAGAAAGAGCCACAATTCAAGGCCAGCCCAACATAAAAGTTCTCAACACTCAGCCACAATCATTGGCTGGGAGTGGTGTCACAATTCTGCTGCCCCATCTATGGAAGCCATCAAGGTCACCTTGGTGCCATTGAAGATGCAATGCTCTGTGTGTCCGTCTTCCTTAGTGATACAGGGAAGGACAAGTAGAAGTATCACAGCCCAGGTTGGCCAAGGCATAAAGTAATATCCTATCTCGAAAATGACCAATTCAAAAGGGGACTGAGGGCTTGATTCAAATGGTAGACCAGCTGCCTAGCCAGCGTTGGAACCCAATACCCGGTACTGCTAAGGAATGTTTAAAAAATAAATAAATAAAACCTGCCCAAAGACATCTCTGAAGTTGAATCTGCTTCCTCTGACATGTCTTACTTGCCTATCCAAAGGCTCATTTCATTCCATTTATGTGTAAAATAAAACTAAGATTCACTTAGTGACATTCAAGAGAATGTCAGAAATAACATTTTTATCATCAACAGTCTGGGACAAAAAAGCCATAATTAAATTATTTTCATGTTTTAGAAATTGCTGTTTGTCTTTCCCAGGCAGAAATAGTGGCTTATTAAGTTCCTCCCTATGACATCGCAGGAGCAGAATTCTAAAATGTTTTGAAAACATTCCTTAGAGCCACACAACAATAATTAACAGCCTAGCAAGTGCTGAACAGCTAGCAGCCGATGATAACGTAGCCGAATGTTGACAGAATACAATTAATCATAGAAAGTACCCATAGTGAGGAGGATTTACACTCCGTTATCCTACAGCACTGATGAGACTCCTCTTGGTCCTTTACGATGTATGTATTAAGTGCATCTTTCCCTGCTAAGCCTAGTGAGGAAAGCGGAAGACACAGAGAGCTCGGTTTCTTGACATATGTGGTCTCCTCCTGTGAGGCCCTGAATACATAAATGTTCTCTGAGGTTATCTGTGTCCTGAGGATTTCCCTACAGATGGAGAAGATCAGGAATCAAGCCACTCACAGAGTGACAGAGAAAACTCCACCCTTGACTGCTGGAATACTGCTGGATTCTGACAGGAAGGAAGGGTCTTGGTAATTTAGAACAGAGATCCATCTGTCCTCAGTGTTTATGGGAAGAATGCAAGGTGGACAGGGAAATGCTGGGGTTTGCTCCTTTCTTCGCAGACATTTCCCAATCTACCTGCCCTCTGCTCTATGACACCCAAATGGAAAAAATTCCTCATGGGGGAAAGAGATAGATATTGATCAAGCTACAAAGCACCAGTGAGAGCAAATGTGCTCACTGTACAAATTGATCAGAATTCCAACCAGTAGCCAGCAAGCATTTGTCAATGGAAATGGTTAGTACCTTGTGATGGATAGCCTTATACAATTTTCTTCCCTTCTTTCAACAGGCTATTGAAAAAAATACATATACAACAATAAATTAGTGTCATATTAAATATAGTCAGAATTTGACAGTTCCAGACAAATGCCCCTTTCTTGTCTAATGGCTGGGCAGAATTGAATATCGCTTAACCTACTGTCATTTACGGATGCTGAGGAATAAGATAGGGTGGTTTGCAGGTTGGGAGAAAATCAGACAGAACTAAAGGCAGAGGGACAGGACATGGACAAGTAAGAGAACAATTTAACAGGGCTGCGAAGAAAACAGCCACAGAGTGAGAAATCCAGAGAAAATCCATATTCCTATTTCTAGTATTATTTTCCTAAAACAACTTGGACTTTATGCTTTCTCTCTCCTGATAATTCAATCCATAAAAGTTCCCTCTACTGAAAAAAAAAAAAACTAAGAACTTTCCACATAAAACTTACTTTTTTTTGGTCAGTCATGGGGCTTGAACTTTAGGCCTGGGCACTGTCCATGAGCTCTTCAGTTCAAGGCTAGCACTCTACCACTTGAATCACAGCACCACTTCTGATTTTTTCTGTTTCTGTGGTGCTGAGGAATCAAACCCAGGGCCTCATGCCTGTGAGGCAAGCACTCTACCACTGAACCACCTTCCCAGCCCTCCACATAAAACTTTCTCCGTAAAGGGTTTTTATGACTATGTTTTCACACTTGGATTACAAGATCAGCACAAGGATCAAATTTAAATGATTCAAATTTAAAGTCAAAGTTGTGCGTTAGACACTGGGCTAACAAAGATGATATGAGAAAGCAGTGAAAGGGGAAAATACGAGGCCAGAAAGTCAATCAAAAGGCAATCTTCAATGCACAGATGGGCTCCACTCTCCACACGAAGCCAAGTGCTTCGAGATCAGCACAGTCCTTCCTCTCACATCTCCAATCCTATCATGCAATCCTCCAGGATTTTGGTCTTCAGTTACTTTGGCTAGACAGCAACCTCCAAATCAATAAATCAATCAGAAGCGTGTGACGGCCCCTTCTCACGCAGGTGCAGGGCTATTAAAATGTATATGACTCAGTCTCAGTGCTTGAGGAGCTAACAACTTACGCAAGGGAACTGACTCCTGGAGTGGGCAGGCCGCACATTAACACAAGAGAAAGCTGTTGAGCATCCCAGCTGAGGCGAACAGAAAGTACTTCCCAGAGGCCAAGGTGACCTGAGACTGAGGAATAAAGGAAGGACTTGGACCAGGAGAGAGAAGCAGGGCATCGCAAAGAGGAATTCGCTAGGAGGAGTGTAATGCAGTGAAAATGACACCTGACCATGGCTGAAATCTGAATCTGTTCATGTAAAATACACATAAGAGGCAACTTCAGCATCTAAAGGTTATTTCAGAAGCCGTAGGAAGAACAGCTGTCTAGATGTCTTCCTCCCTCTACCTAAAGGTCCAGCACATCATTTAGAGTATTCTGCCCTGAACGAAAGTGAAGACTTCACAGGTTAAAAAATTTAAAGACTGCCATGATCCTAGGTATTTCTCCTAACTGATTCCTAATAGACACTTTTCAATCCTATACTTTGCCACCAGCTATATAATCTTGCTAAGCATCAATGCAAACTGTATCCCAGCTTCCCAATGCTGAAAAGAAGCAAGTGGACACTGCCCAGCAAACTACGCAAGGAATCCCACAATGTAAGTTTAGATATCCAAACTTAACTCCCACACACTGTAAGGGTTGATACTGCTATTTTCTTTCTAAGCTCTATTCCTTCCGGTCCTTTATCAATGACTTGTTGGAAAACCCAATCTAAGGTCCAGATCAGAGTCCTATAAACTAGTCCTGCTGATCCAAGCCTAAACTTACCTTACCCACATGTAACTGGAACATTGGTTTGCATGTTATATTTACCACTCACATCCTAACTATCCTCTTTTAAATAGAGGTAAGGAGGGTGACCTAGGCCCCAGACTTAACTCAAGACCTAGACTCAATATCTTTCAAGTAAGTAGACTCTGTCGTCTTTTCCAGATTTTTTTTCAGGGTTTGAACTTAAGACGTCTATAACTGGGCAGGTGCTCTATAACTGAGCCATGTCTCCAATCCTTTTATGCACTGATTGTTTTTTAATGAGATGCCATCTTACTCCCTGCTCAGGTATGTTCCTAGACCTTCTATTATTCCTTTCTAGTCATAGAAATGATCAGCACTGGCCACCACATCCAGCCTTTTCTGTTGAGAGAATCTTGTATACTTTACTGCCCAAGCAGGACTGGAACTATGGTATTCCTGATCTCAATCTCCCTCATAGCCACGATGACAGGCATTCACCATTATTCCCAGATATTGATTGAGGAGGAATCTCCCAATTCCCTCACCACATTCCAGGCCAACCTCAAACTGCAATCCTCCCAATTTTAGCCTCCCAAGTGTCTAGGCATACAGGCACAAGCCACCAAGCATCCAGTCCAAATTCTTTTTTGAATTACAGAAAACAAGCTAACGAAACATCTGCTGGGATTTGTATTTCAGGTCTCTTCAATAGTTCTGAATAATTTATGGAGACATTTTGCCAATTATTAGCAGATAGATAAATTGATATGTTCCAGAAAGCTAAAAATCTGTAGCTAAAACCACAGCTGAAGTAAAATAAATGCTTGGTGATGTGGATTCCAGTGGTAGACCAAATATTTAGCATACATGAGGGTCTGGTTTTAATTTCCAGAAATCCCCACTGAGTAAGTAATTAATTAAATGTGAGATTCCTCTCTATATGTATATTTGAATTTTTATTTCTATTGCACTGTGAAAGTGTGTTTACTCATCTGCTTACATATAGCATAACATTATCCAAATGTTAATGTTTAGGTATTTTACACAAAGGAAAAAGAATTCTCAAGTGCTTACAAAAGCCATCTTCCCTTCCTAGCTTCCTTCCTTTTCAAGTAGTACCTTTAAGGACTCTGAGGATGAAATTAGCTGTCATTTTGTTCTTGCATAGTGGTAATGAATAATTATGCTGTCATGATGTGCATAACTACTAATTATACGACTGCCTCTTTTACTTCAAGGAGTTATTTAATAATTTCTAATAAAGAGTTGCATGTGTCATTCTCTTAAAAATATATCAATCAATGTTATTTTCAGAGGTGGAGAATTGTTGCAACCTCGTGAAGACACACCTGGTTTGTGATTATAGACTTCAATGAAGTCTACCCAGGCATCACTGTCTGGGGAAATGTGAGCGGCATCTGCAAACACACAGAGACCCTCCTGAGCCTGCACTGGGGAGCCTAGAACAGGACAGCATGAGCATGAGCAGAGTGTCCCAGTCACCTGTTGAAAAGTCACACTGCACAGAAGCAAGCTGTGCCTGTAATGTCAGCCGAAATGCTAAGGAAACCCAACACTCTCTCGTATGGTTAAAAATAGAAGCTGGCTAGTTTTTCATATCACGAATCCATCTTTAACTAGCCAAGCTATGGTAGGGCCTCACCTGCCTGTGGCATTCTCCAGTGGCATTCTCCATAGAATCAGAAAAAAGACAGCACTGACCTCAGGGGGGTGTAGAGGATTAGGTGCTATAATCTCTAATAAACTCCAAATATTAATTATTATTCATACAATTCTCAGCCTGCAGATCAGGAATCCTTGAGGGTCAAAAGAAGCATAGCACCTGTTGTATTCTCAGGAGATCTGCAATCCATTCAAAGAGACAAGTAATTCATATGTGTGTGTGTGTTTGTGTGTGTACATGTACACACATATAGACGCTAGCTGAGAACAGAGAAGGTTTGAGCAACCAAATGAGACTGACCACGAGTTCAATAGTGTGCCTGGTGCAAGGTACCCAGTCTTCCTTGATTGACAGCCTCCCTTCCACACAGATGGTGCCCTGTCTAAGCTTGAGTGTCTGTCCTGTAATGCATTCATGTCAAGTGGCTCTGACTGCTGGACATACAGCAACCGTGAGTCATGGAGATCGAAACCAAGACTCTGCTTCCTTTCCAGGAAAATGATTTCATGGTGGAGGCAATGCCCAAGCTCCTTTGGTGATGGGCAAGCAAATGTTCACTCACTCACAATTGCTATGTCCAGCAGAGTATCACAGGAAAAAAAGGCTTGTCCTTGGACATCCATGGGGACCAACCAAGCCGTGTGAAGAGTGAGTGTGTGAGGCCAAGGGGGATCAGGAAGCACCAGGCACCTTTTGATCCCTGCTAGAACTTTCCTTTACACCCAGTTTTCACTGTTGTAATTTTTTTGTCATTTTCTGAAAGCAGAAACCAAAAATACGGAAATGGGGGAGGGGAGGGGACTGATCAGGTCTCAGGCATACATATTGCTTGTGTAATTTTAAGTAATCTACCACCCATCTATTGCAAATCGTGGGGACAAAGTGGCCGGCGTGGCTCATGCATGACAGGTTGCCACAAAAGGGAAGAACATATCTGTGCCGTAGGCCCACTCATTACCCTGGACCCAAAGAAAAGGGGCATTTTCAAAAACTGAAATAGACTCATTTTTCTCCTTGCTACCACACATTGAGGGGACAGATTTTTCTTCACCACGGTGAGACTAGCTAACCACAATGCTTCCTTCCACTTGTTTGAAGCCCAGGTAGTCACGGAGTTCAGATTTTTTAACTTTCAGAAAATCATTCATAGTTTAGGGAAATAAAATCATCACCCTTTCCCCCATATCTTTTAATGTTCAAATGAACATTTAGACTTATGTATTCAAATGGATGTGCTTTGCTCAGCTTAAAAATCCCCAGTGAGAAAATAATGGTTTATGGAAAAAGACAATATTTATTTCACTTTTAAGGCTATACAAAAAAGGACCATTTTCGTATTCGAGCGATATAGTATAATCAAATTTTTTTCACTTGTCCTAAAAGAGTAGTTTTAGCTTTTACCATTTTAACTTCCTGACATCTGCACAGAAATATGCATTTTCTTCTGGAGAAGATGGAAAGGCTATATTTCTCTCTTTAATGCCATTGTAGCTTTCAGGCTTGAATTAACGTGTCTGTCTGTGTGTTATATTGATGATGGACATTTCGACTTCAAGGTATAATTTCCAGTAAAGAAAAGTCATTTTATTTCCATCTGAATAAGCACTCTATCATACTAACCAAGTCAAACAAAGTTATTATCTGGCTTTTTGCCAAAGTTTAGGGGAAAAAATAGAAAGGTCATATTTTTAATAGCTTTGTTCTCTACAATAATCAAATTTGTAAGCCTGAAGAAATAAGCTCCTTGAGTCTCTGTGTGCTCCATCTGCGTGTTTAACCACTCAGTGGCTGCTCATAGGTATAATTCTGAGGGTTGGTGGTATTCTACTGCAACCTTATCTTGGTTATTAGCTTTGTCTGTGAATGCATTGTGTTCTAAACATAACACAGCAGAAAAAGAGCTAATGAGAAACATGTCTGTTCAACTCTTCCTTTGAAGACTATACCAAAAGATAATGACCAGCAAATGTTCATCTTGAATAAGATTACAGGGCGTACACCTGTAGACACTACAAGTGTTATTGGACTGCTGTGAAGGACATTAATTAGGATGAACATCTGCTTTAAGTCACTTCACTTGGAGTGACTGAATTGCATTGCTTGGCATCTAAAAAAATAACTCCAGAGCATTTCTATAGGAGACTTTCAAGTTTCACTTTAAAATTACAGATAATCTTTAATCTGGAAGAACATCTCCTGGGTGTGATCATCAAAACACGATAAGAAATGGCAGAAAAAAATTATAAGGTGATGGGGAATATAAATTAGAAAAAATGATAAAGTATTGGATGATTAAGAAATTCTCTCTCTCCCTCTCCCCCTCTCTTTCTCTCTCTTTCCATGCAAGCAATTAGATCCAAGAACCTAGCTTATATTAAACGCATGCTGTAACAAAGAACTACTTCTACATTCCTCAGATTTTTGCTTAAGATGCTTTTCATGGAATGGATCTCAACCTATTCATCTAACAATATAATTCACATATTTCAGATGTTGTGACTAATGCTTATTTTTCCCCAAAGATATTCTGAGAATTAAGCTGCTACTTAAAAGTAAATTGTCTTACTTTGAACATTTTACTTCCTTCAATGCATCCACACTCTTGAGATATTAATATAGTGAGAAAATTTATCACCATCATCCGCATCTTAGAGAGCTGTATGTTTGAGCCTTTATACTTCCAAAGCTCCATAGATTTGCTAAAACAGCATTTAATCAGAAAGAACCATAATTCTAAAAGTAAATGAGTGTTAACTCACTCATACCCATTATCACTACCTTTCATTAAAACTTCAGTCACTACTTAATTTAAATCAAAGTTAGTTTCAGTTACTAATTATTACAATCCAATACTTTAAAGTGAGGCTTAAAAAAGTCTCTTTTAATGTCAGATAGCAAATAATTTAGGATCTACAAACCAAGAGGCAAGAATCAGGATATTAAATAGCTATATATTTACAAATGTAAATCTGAGGTTATCTTGTGAGGAAATAAAATCAATACGTAAGTAAATAAAACATTAAATAAACAATGAAAACCATCTACTCACCAGCTTCTACCCCCACATCACTGAGCAAAAAAAAGGTCTCTGATGAGATACACTTAGTAATACAGACTTACAATTCACACTCATTCACTCTACTAATGGCCAAATGATTTACACATTTTGTTAAATATCTGTCAACCCTCATTTTTTATAGATTAATAAGGACAATAATAGTGGTAACCCCAGAGCTGCAAGGCATATTAATAGGTAACTTCTATACACGATTCCATAACTGTTGTAAAGCTTCTATTTATACAACATTTCATGAGTGCACACACACTATTTTCCACTGGGCTTGTCAATGGGTATTTGGATGGGCATCTAGTGTCTCTTCTGGGACCATTTGGGCCTAGATCTTCAGCTGCCCACAAGGTTGGCAACCAGCAGTTCCCAGGATCTTAGCTCCTACTGTTCCATTTGATGAAACTTCCCAGTGATTCCTCCCAGACAGAGGAGTGATGGTTGCTTCAGTGTGAATACCTAGTCCTCCCTCCACAGTTCAGAACAACACTGAAAAAAATCCAGCCTCACCAGTCCCTGTGTCTCCCAAGTAGACCCCAGCCTCTATTGATGGCATTATTGAATGCCTCCGCCTGTTCCCTCACATACACCCAGCTGTGGAATCTCTGGATATTCTCTAAAATACCATGCAGGGCTCTAGGACCCCATCTGTTGGTACCATGGCTCCAGGTAACCCCTCACAGACAGAAAGCATGCAAGAGAAGGCCTTGTCACGTTCCAGCATCCAGAGGTTACAGACCAAAAATGTCTTCCCAATTCCCCTTGGTTGGATGGAACAAATCTCAGCATGTTCTTACCCCCTTGCTACATAGCTCTTCTTGTTTTCTGTGTGGTACTGGTGACCATCCTCATGGCTCCACAGAGGAGAACACAGCAAAAACAGACCCCGGTCCTCCAGCGGGAAAAGAGGGTCTCTTGGCAGTACCATTTATTCAATGGTGGAAGAGACAGGCATTTCCTGGGGGCTGATTCTCCATTTCACTCCATTCCTGTAAGAGTTTCCCTCAGAAGGGAAAGGGTGGATGAGAAAGACACATATATACAGAAAGAAAAAAAAAATCTCATTGCTGAGATAATATATTAAGTCACCTTGAGCTTAGGTCATCTGGAATGAATCCTACACTTCTGGGCTGAAATTACACCAAAGGCAGAATCTCGTGCGTGTGTGTGTGTGTGTGTGTGTGTGTGTGTGTGTGTGTGTGTGTGTGTGTGTGTGTGTGTGTTTCCTTTCCTTCAGCCTAATGTATGTGTCATATTCCTATCTTAAAAATGCCAGCAGGAGGAGAAGTCCTGTTTCCAAGGAGAGTGAACAAGGCAGAGGATGTACTGAGGACATCTTAGACAAGAAAGAAATAGAAGCAAAGTCTCTACGACTGGGTCCCCATTTCCTAAGTATCTGGGGAGCTGGAAAGTTCCCACAATAGAGATCTGGATTAGCAAAGCTGCCAAAGAGAGAGAACCAATTAGTGGAGAAAGAATGACATCTAGACAGACAATGTCCAAAGGAGCAGGCATGAGGATCAGATGTACTGCCACCATCCTTACCCCTTAAATTATTTGTTTGTAAAAATAAGTTGTAGGAGGGACTGGGTAAGGACAGATTTTAGTCATGACTGATCACAGAAATGGGATTATAGGCCTTTAATACACTGATCATCCCAAGAGAACACCCAGATCCACTACTTTAATACACTGATCATCCCAAGTGAGCACCCAGATCCACTACTATTAACGAGCAGTTATTTTACCCTGGGCCTCGGAACTTGTGGGCATCAACTCAGGTGTGTTGTTTTTCAGTCTTTTAAGAAAAATAGTGTAGTCAATGAAGAAAGGTCACTTCCCCTTATCCCCCTGCCTTTGGTGATATTGGAGTAGCTTTTTAGAGCCACACATACAGCCACCATCGCCACTACCACTACTACATTTACACCTGCAGGGAGTAGAGGAGAACAGGGCATGCATCAGACCCTTACCATGGGGGCCTGGAGGCTTGAGACACAGGGTGGAGACAAATGCCGGGGGCCACATGAGCACTTCATGCAAAGACCCTTCTGTAAGTCTGAGCATAGAAACCGTGGGTTCATAGAAACAATGGGAAGGGATCAAGGTAGAGAGGATCCCAGAATGGTAGATGAAGGTTGTTCTAGAAGGGATCGTCTATTTGAAGTCTCATTGCTCTGTCCCTCTCTCTATGAACAGCCTAGTCCCCTGACCAGAACCAGAGAGCCTGCCTTTCCACCAGCACTTTCAGCGTCTTGATTCCTCTAGACACAACCCTCATAGACACAAATTTATCTAAAAAGGTAAAAAAAAATAATAATAATGGCTCATGCATCCACTGATAGCACTCATTCGTGGTGGAAAGTGTTGAACTGTAATCAAAGAGGTTCTTCCGCTCTTGAGTGCAGTCAGACTGGACAGTGGTATAGCAACAAGGTAGCCCCCTGTCCACCTCTGACTGGACACTCCTGAAGTCAGCCTGACACTGGATGCTCATACCTGAGCACTTCCTACTCTCACGCAAACAGCCAGGCTATGTGCGGGAACTCTAGCCTCTCCCTGACTTAGCCACAGGCCCACTTATACCAGCCGCTGCCATGAATCATTGCACATTACAGTTTATCACTGTGCAATTTAATGTCTCCGACCTGTTGGTCCCCTCATAATAAGACAATCTTTAAAAAGAAAACAGACAGTAATAATATAAAAAAAATTTTCAGCCATCCAATTCAGCCTGGTGGCTGTCCAAGCTTGAAGGTCTCTGGGCACCTTTGCTTAAATCACTAAAAACAAAATTATAATCAACGGAAGCGAGAGGAGGCCATCTGAAGCCAGTCTGCTAAAATCAAAATGAAAAGGGCAGGTGGGGGAGGGCTGTGAGCGCCCTGCTCTGAATTACTTGCCTGGAAACACAAAGCAACGTATTTAAACCCAACACCTGGAGAGGCTATTTGCTAATTGTATGTGTTGCAATGATACAGACACAGGAAGGAGCACACATTTCAGTGCCGCACAACTTGCCCTCTCCGCACAAAGCTAATATATTGATTATAGCCACATACGGTGCCAATACAAAGGTAAACTACCCCAGAGAAGCTTCTTGTTTTAGATCCTCTCACAATAGCAGGCAATGGCCTATGGATTTATCTGTGCAAATACATAATAAGCAAGATGTGCAACCCCATCCTGTTACATAGGAGTATTCAACACTTCTCTGTGCGTTCCTGGCTGCCTAATACTCGACTTGACATGAAGGTTTCTATAAGCCACACACAATCTCACTGCCAGAGGAGTGCAAGAGGACTGAGAAATTGTGTGGCTATCTTGCACACTCCCCAGAACTGGGAGCCTATAACACAGACACAGACAGAACTGGTGGGGGTCCCCCTCCCTGCCACGACAGCTTTTGCCTCTGCCTTGTTTAGATCTCAGTGCCAGGGCAGCAAATAGTTAACCAAGGAGACAAAACCCACTGTGACCAGCAGGTCTCCGCGCAATCATCAGTAGAACTAGCTATTATAGCCAATTTAATAGCTTGAAAATGAACTCATTAGTGGTCTTTTATCAGTGGAAAAAAAGTCTATTAAATCCGGATGTGTGAAGCAGCCGCCCAGAAGCTCATTTCCATCCCACTTGTGACCTGAACGAATCTGAGAAATGCTTTCCTGGGAGTGAGGGTCAGGCTGCACAGCAAAGAGAGCTGGGGATGGCCTTCCCTTCCCCCACTCCCCTACCCCCCACCCCACCCCACCTCCTGCATCCCCTCAGCCCAAATCCTCTCCTCTAGGTTGGCACGTTTATTTATTTACAGTTTGGTGGGGGTGTTTAGCAAGCTTCTCTCTCTCCTTCTGTGTTATCCACACACCCCAGCCATTTCTAGGAGTGGGGAAAAGAAACAGTCACTACTGAGCTGTGAGCTAAAGTATCACTGAGACTAAATGTCTAATATTGAGTTAGATCTAAAATACAACAGAATTATCTCTACCCACGAATGCTGAGCAAGACTTAAAGCAATTGAAACCATGACGGACACGGGCTTTCTGCCCAAGCCTCTGTCTCAGCTCTCTCCTATCTCTGCCTTCTTTCTCTCCTTCCTTCTCCTGGCCAATCCTCACTGAAGATCTGGGGAGGGAGTGCATGCAAGGCACTGTGCACTCAGTATTTCCTGCTGATGATCACAATTTAAATTCTCTTGGACAAATGGCTCAGCTGGTGAGCAGGCAAGCTGACTCTTCATTAGCTGTGGGACTGAGGGACCCAGTTAGCATAAATCTATGAAATAAACTATGGGGCAAATACAAAAGGTTCTCTCCGAAATGCCTCTTTCCTTCTCTAATATTCCACGGACTCTCCAGGCTTTGCTCCAAATGCCACTCCTTGCCTTTTATAATAAATACATCGAATCACTTTTCATTTGCATGTGAACAAGGTGGTAGATGATTAGTTGCCAGAGACTATGTATACCCACCATTTAGAATCCCACTCCTCCCCACCCCCCCAAACCTAAGTTCATTCTCAAGGAATCTATATAGGCTTCATTTCCAGCCATAGCAGGATCAGCACTTCAGGAGCTAATTGGATTATATGTCATTGTTACTGCTCAGTGTGGTGGTAGACAGTCCTCAAGCCAGGTGGTGGGGCTAAGTATAGCCATCGCTTGCCTGTGAGAAGCCCGTTTTCCACTTCAATCTCCAGCAACCCCTGGAGGCCACAGACCATTACCCCCAGACACAGGTCAGCCTGGGAGGTGGCAGAGAAAGTAAAATGTTTCCCAGAGGTGAAGAAGCCAGAAGCCAGATGATTTCCAGTATGTGTGATTGTGTAGGAGCCTCCATATAAATGAAGAAATACCAGTCTGACTCCTCTTGCATCGTATTTCTGGTCCCGTTCCTACTTGCATGGTGTTAAGAGCAAAGCGTGCTCTGAGTTTCCTGGAAAGTGGAAGGAATGGGCAGAGCCCTTGGCTCTGAGGATCTCTCCAAGCCCTTCAGGTGAAGGAGGCTCTGGACTATCATCCCACCGTGGTGGTCTCCAGTACCCTGACTCTTTCTATTGTTTCCACACCAGAGCAAGAATCTATGGCTCAAATGTGTCCTTCAGCCACAAAATACTTTTCATAAAATCAGGTAAAGCCAAGCCAAGCACTTACTTCCCTGGATGTGGAGAGCTTTAAAGTCCATTCAAACTTCTCTCCCTGAGCACCATGCAGAGCTTTGCTCAAGAGCCACCAGGAGTCCCTTCCCCCCTCACCTCTAATGGAAGAAATGACATCATTACTATGAGTGGGAGGAAAGAGCAACCCATAACACCATCATCTGGGCTCCCAAGCAAAGAATTGCTTCACTGTGGACTGCTGGAGCTAGTGACCAGATACTGGAAAGAATTGCTTCACTGTGGACTGCTGGAGCTAGTGACCAGATACTGGAAAGAATTGCTTCACTGTGGACTGCTGGAGCTAGTGACCAGATACTGGAAAGGATTGCTTCACAGTGGACTGCTGGAGCTAGTGACCAGATACTGGAAAGAATTGCTTCACTGTGGACTGCTGGAGCTAGTGACCAGACACTGGAAAGAATTGCTTCACTGTGGACTGCTGGAGCTAGTGACCAGACACTGGAAAGAATTGCTTCACTGTGGACTGCTGGAGCTAGTGACCAGACACTGGAAAGAATTGCTTCACTGTGGACTGCTGGAGCTAGTGACCAGACACTGGAAAGAATTGCTTCACTGTGGACTGCTGGAGCTAGTGACCAGACACTGGAAAGACTTGCTTCACTGTGGACTGCTGGAGCTAGTGACCAGACACTGGAAAGAATTGCTTCACTGTGGACTGCTGGAGCTAGTGACCAGACACTGGAAAGAATTGCTTCACTGTGGACTGCTGGAGCTAGTGACCAGACACTGGAAAGAATTGCTTCACTGTGGACTGCTGGAGCTAGTGACCAGACACTGGAAAGAATTGCTTCACTGTGGACTGCTGGAGCTAGTGACCAGACACTGGAAAGAATTGCTTCACTGTGGACTGCTGGAGCTAGTGACCAGATACTGGAAAGAATTGCTTCACTGTGGACTGCTGGAGCTAGTGACCAGATACTGGAAAGAATTGCTTCACTGTGGACTGCTGGAGCTAGTGACCAGATACTGGAAAGGATTGCTTCACTGTGGACTGCTGGAGCTAGTGACCAGATACTGGAAAGGATTGCTTCACTGTGGACTGCTGGAGCTAGTGACCAGATACTGGAAAGGATTGCTTCACTGTGGACTGCTGGAGCTAGTGACCAGATACTGGAAAGGATTGCTTCACTGTGGACTGCTGGAGCTAGTGACCAGATACTGGAAAGGATTGCTTCACTGTGGACTGCTGGAGCTAGTGACCAGATACTGGAAAGGATTGCTTCACTGTGGACTGCTGGAGCTAGTGACCAGATACTGGAAAGGATTGCTTCACTGTGGACTGCTGGAGCTAGTGACCAGATACTGGAAAGGATTGCTTCACTGTGGACTGCTGGAGCTAGTGACCAGATACTGGAAAGGATTGCTTCACTGTGGACTGCTGGAGCTAGTGACCAGATACTGGAAAGGAAAAAGAAAAAAGAAAAAAAAATGTATACTGATTTATCCAAACTAAAATGACAATATAGCTTTGTAAGACTACATACATCAAAAATAGTGATTGCTGTTGTTTCCTATCTAATATAGTCATGTTTTGTTTCTACGTGGACAATTTTTACTTGCCCTTAGAAGGGACTTCGGTGGGGAAGATGGTTGAATTCTTCATTCTTTCCCACCATCGTTGATCTCTGCTTGCTCTGTATTTTGTCACAGATAAAACAGAAAAGGTACAAGAGGACATAAAGCATGTGTTCTTTCACTAGGGTATCTTTAACATCGAGTCAAATCTATTTGACAAACATCCACTGGTGACTAGATATTAAGTGGTTTCATAGGCTCTTCACCACCAACAAGAAGCAGGGACTAGCCTGTGTGTCTCTTATTCCTTACTGCAGAGAGACCAATCAGCACTTCCAGTACTCTCACCCATTCTCCCGTAGGGTCCTCCTCTTCCTCTCTAATCCCACTGCCTTGAAGAGAAAATTTTCCATCCAAAAAAAGATGACCTTTCTCTTGGTCACTTTCAACTGGAATCTTCTGATTTCCTCTTGGCTTTCTCAGGCTCTCTCTCTCTACCTTGCTGTCCACACACACTCCATGAGCTCATTCATCTCCTTGCATTTGCATATTCAGCAAATCAGGCTCCTGTCAAGAAAGCTGGTCTGCTGTTGCAAGCTTCCAGCTCTTCCTCCTCTTCCTTCCATTCCTCTTCCTGTTAAGCTCAACCTGCACCAGCCTTGCTAGGCAGGGTTCCCCTTCCTCAGTGGAGCGCTGCAGAATCATCGAGCGAGCTTGCCAAGCTCAGTTTGGGGTTCCAGTCTCAGGGTCTTCAGCCCAGGAGAGCCAGGATGGGACCTGAGTTTTGAATTGCTCGGGCTCTCCAGGTGAGGCCATGTGCTGCAGTCCCCAAAAGCCTTTGCAAAGCTTTGCTTTGCAGTCAGGATCTGAACCCCAGAAAGATGCCAAGACCCCAGGCAATATAATCTCCACTGGGCAGAAAGAAAAGAAGGGGAAAGAGAAGAGAACCAAGAAACTTTGATCCTGTGGAGCAATAACTGTCCAGTGATCATCTGAAATATTCAGATTAACTTTCCATGTGAAAAAAAAGAAGTTGTAAATGTCCTGCTGTCTACCTAAATTGCCAACTCATTGGTCATCACCCCATACATGAGCATCTTTGAACATTTAATTTCCAAAGTTGTGCTGCTGTTCATGCGGCCTGCTTATTCTCTGGATATTTTATTATGAAACACCTATATTTCATTTCACTTTGAGCAGTGATGCATTTGTCCAGTCATAGGCTAGGATGACTCTTACCATTCCCTGAAGTCCTGTTCGAGGCCAGTATGCATCAAAGTCCTATGTGTAACTTCACTATTCCCATCCTTGAGACATCTTGAGCAGAAATCCTGGCCTTTTCAAAGCCTAGGGTCTTCTGGAAATACCAGAAATCTCTTGACTCCCATGTGGTAGTAGCTATAGATTAGGTATTAATTATTTAAGAAAATATATATAATAACCCAAATTAAAAGGGTCTTAAATAAAGCATCTTCTTCCTCCCAACAGAAATTACATACATTAAAAATAAATTACAAGTATCTGCAGAGTAAACAGGCATTGTAATTGCAAAGAATTCTTGTCCAACAAAGGAACAATCTTGCCCTGAGGCCAATCATCCAATGAGAAATGATTGCTGGGGCTTTTCCTTGAACCCTGAGTCCAGTCCACTCTGTACAGATCACTCACTCTATTCAAAGCAGAATCAGAGGTTTGCACAGAAAGGGTACAACCAAGTGACATCGTGGAGCTCCGTATTCCCCGGGCATTATGTCTAATATAAGGGATAGTGACATAATTAAAGTGGGAGCTGCATGTAATCAAAAAACCTGATTAAATTAGTGACCAACAAATGTCAGAAGCTTCCCCGTAAATCACTGCCTGATAGAAATGCAGCTTCCTGGTGACCCCGAAGGCCACACAAGCAAAGCTGGGTTTGCCATTGAAAAGAAAAGACCAACAGAGACAAAGGGTCTGAAGGTCTGGATTGTTTTCCCCCTGGTAGTCCATTTGAAAACAGCTTATTTAGTCTGATTTTATGTCGATGAGATTTTCATCATCTCTAAGTTATTTTCCCAATAGGAAAATTTAATATACTACTTATTAGCATAACTCCCATTATATAAATGGGTTTATTCTGCTATTACAGAAATAATTGCATGAAAAATGTGCCCTCTGAATTCTCTGACCAAAATCACGTGGCCTTTACTTTGCTGCATCTTCTGGGTTTCAGCTATAGTGTTGGGAACACAGCAGAAGGAACAGACTAAAAATAAATAGGATGCCTCTTGTAGCATAGCATAAAGTAGGAGGAACTTGTAATATTCAGATCTTGATGTGCACAAACTTTCTGACCAGCATTGCTGTTGGAAGTGGACAGGTGCCCTTTGGATCGAGAACCAAGCCAAATACGACCATGCTAGGTAAGGTGTGTGGACCTACCACCTCATTCTCACCCTTCTAGGAGGAAATAGTCTCAGACACAGACCAATCACTGATCAGTTACTGAACCACACTCACTATTTTCATTTCCTAAAATTAAAAGGAGACACTATGTTTTTTGATGTGAGGGAAAAACAGCCTCACCAATCCACTGTTTAAAAACTAGCATTCCTTGTCACAGATCTCTTGAAGCTACCCTCCTTCACCCCCCACGCTGTTCTAGAACAGATACTGGGTGTAAGCGGCCAAAAAGCATACAGATACCCCCTTAAGCCTTGAACACAAGGAGCATTCTTGCTTTTGCACTTTTCCCACATGCTTCTCTTGCAGATGATTCCTCAGCATGACCTCAGTTCCCATGGTCTAAGTAGCTTTAGTGTTAGACTACTGTAATATATACAAATGAGTGCCCATATGTGTGAGAATGTATGTAGGTATGTGTACATACATGTAAGTATCTGTCTGATGCTACCATTTGTATAACCTGAAACTTTATAAATATGAGGGATTTTGTTTTGTCTTTGTTACAGACTGCTAGAAAGGCAGGCAAACAGAGAGAGGAAGGCGGGCAAATATAAGTCATAATAGTCAATGTACGTATGTGAACATGGAACCTGGTAACCTGAGAAGAGGTAAGGGACTGAGATCTGTCAGGAGATTGATGGAAAGGGCGGCATTGATCAGGATACAGTGTACTCACATACTCATGCTGACCCTAATCACCTTTGTACATAAAGATAATAAAAATATGCAAAAGAAAATAAACCGGTTGCTGACACCTGAGCTGAGGCAACCATTACTATATATATAATAAAGGCCTCTAGGTGCTGATCTGAGGTTCAGAGTCCTCCTTGATATGACTAGGTTAAGAGTTTCAAGGAAGCCGGAAACTGGAAAATGATTGTCGTACTACTAGAAGGCAGTCCACAGCTGATGAAAACCTGTATGATTTCACATCTGAGTTCTGAAGGTCCTTCACACCCAGATAGTATTTCCTACAGTAAATCACATCGAGCGACAGCCCTGTGAGAGAGCAAGGCCCTGCTTCTGCTGCTCACATGAAAGTACTACTGCTGTAGTTACTGTTGCCCTCCTGCTACTAGCCACTCTGCTCTGAGAGACACCTGCTGAGTGCTTCCTGTTTGTCATCACAAGCAATCCCCATAAATATCTGAGAAAAAGCTACCATTAGTATCTTTGTTTTATGGAGCAAGATCCCGAGGCTCAGAGAATCATCAATGTGTCCAAAGACGTACACCTGTAAGCAAGATGAGTTGGAGGGTAGAAATAAGCATCAGGGCATCTATTACCTGTAGCTTTGTACAGTTTTCTGCCTCAATAGTAATCTCTATCATAAATTAGGTGTTTGTGGTAATGCTGGATCATAGAAGTAAAAGACAACAGTCCACTGGTTGTAAGATATTGCCAAAGCCCCTGCTTATAAGAGCTGTTAAGAGTGATTAAGGTGGAGATCCAAAGTTAATGCCTAATAGACATACCCCGTGCAGTCAGACTCTGTGCAACTCTGACTCCAGCATGATTTCATGTCAAGTGTAGCTCCTGAGCAGGTCAAAAGAACCTTGCCACGGAGTTATTATCACTTTTGAAAAGGGAGAAGTTATCTTTTAGTTTAATTTTGTATAAAATTAGTTTTCACAAAAACTCCTAAACAGAGGAGGTATACTTAAGAAGCTGCTGGCTTGCTAATAGTAGAGGCACAAGCCTGTGGTCCTAGCACAGGGGTGCCTGGGGCAGGAGGGAATTGCAATCCTAAGGCCACTTTGAACCATGTAGCAAGATTCTGTCTTAAAAGAAGTACTAAATGGAGGAAGAGGAGGAAGAAGAGAAAGGGGATGAGGAAAAAAGGAAGAGGAAGAAGCAGAAGAAGGAGGAGGAAGGAGGAGGAGGAAAGGAAGGAAGGAAGGAAGGAAGGAAGGGAGGGAGGGAGGGAGGGAGGGAGGGAGGGAGGGAGGGAGGGAAGGAGGGAGGGAGGGAGGGAGAGAGAGAGAGAAAGAAAGAAAAAAGAGAGAGAGAAAGAAGGAAGGAAAGAAAGAAGGGAGAAAGAGAAAGAAGGATAAAGCGAGAAAGAAAGAGAGGGACAGAAGGAGGAAAGAAGGAAGGAAGGTAGGAAGGAGGAAAGAGAGAAAGAAAGATGGAGTGAGAGAGGAAGGAAGGAAGAAAGGAAGGAAGAAAGAAAGAGAAAGAAAGAAGGAAAGAAAGAAAGAAGGAAAGAAAGAAAGAAAGAAAGAAAGAAAGAAAGAAAGAAAGAAAGAAAGAAAGAAAGAAAGAAAGAAAGAAAGAAAGAAAGAAAGAAAGAAAGAAAGAAAGGAAGGAAGGAAGGAAGGAAGAAAGAAAGAAAGAGAAAGAAAGGAAGGAAGGAAGGAAGGAAGGAAGGAAGGAAGGAAGAGAGAGAGAGAAAGAGAGAGAAAGAAGGTATTCATACAATTTTTAAGTTTCTTTATTGGCTTGTGCAATGTCCCATCTTTCTGCTGTGATTTAAGAGTCAGCTGAGACTGCAGCTTTCCAATATCTAGCAGAGTGTCTTCTATAATCATAAAGGTATAGGACAGAACCCATCTTACTGAATACCTTCTCCAGCTAGTGATTTCTTATCAGGAGCAAGTTTACCCAGAGAATATGCATGCATTATAGAGAGGATTATACATTAGGAAGAGGTGGCCATTATAATGATTATGATGACAATAACTATAAATATGAACAGTCTACTAAATAGTTATTGCATGCTTACAGGTCAAAGCATTAAACACTTGATACATATTCTCACTCCATCTTCACAATAACCTTACGAATTTGGAACTATTATCATCTTCATTTTACAGATCAGCAAACTGAAACGTATAAGTGAGTCCCTGGTAATAGAGCACGGAGATTAGAGGTGGCGCTCACCACTCCCAGAGCCTTAGCAAGTCAGTGCAGTTGGTGGAAGATGGCCAGCACCAGATCACAGTGGGGCGTGAAAATTTCACGTGTGACATGGACTCTGAGCTTGGGAAGTCCATTTTTCCTAATTTGTCATTTAGATTTCTTTTTAAATTTTTATTGTCAAGTTGATGTACAGAGGGGTTACAGTTACATAAGTAAGGTCGTAAGTATATTGCTTGTGAAACTTGTTAACCCTTCCCTCATTTTCCTCCCACTTCCCCCCACCACCCCCAAGGTGTACAGATCATTTCCAACATATTGTCTTGTGTATATCACTGTTGCATTGGTTCCCCCTTGTCCTTTGTCTCACCATTCTGTTGTTCTCCTTCCCTTCCCTAATTCAAATAAACATATATATAATACCAGGGTACCAAAATCAAATACAGTGACAACAAGGGATATACCATAGGGAGAAGAATACACAAAAAAAAAATCACAAAGTACATTAAAAACAACAACAAAAACACCTTGCTAAGATATGGAATCAACCCAGATGCCCCTCAGTAGATGAATGGATCGAGAAAATGTGATAATATGTATACATATATATATATATTCTATGCTTCCATCAGAAAGAAAGACACTACCCCATTTGTAAAGAAATGGAAAGACATGGAAAAAAATCATATTAAGTGAAGTAAGCCAGATCCAAAGAAACTTAGGTCCCATGGTTTCCCTTATTGGTATACGTCTAGAATAATCTAGCAGATGAGCAGAACAGCTCAATAGCTATGTACATATGACCCTATAAGATGATGCTAAGTGAAATGAACTCCAAGACATTTAGATTTCTTTCAAGTCCTTTTATTAACATCACAAGCCTGAATGGCACACTTGGACTGCGTGGAAAGGGACAACTCGAACATACCTTTGGGCCATGGGTGCCTTCGCGGGCCCTCCAAGTTCTGCACCCTACATCACCCCTGCAGCAAGGGCACACTACCTGGGAACCCCATGTAGCACTGGTTCTGTTTCTTTATACCTGCGAGCCTCAGGCTAGATCTTTCTTTGCTTCCACTCACTGGCTTTGGCTTGGCCTGGTGACCAGACCTTTCATCCAAGATATGTAACTCCTTCATGGAGTGATCAGCATCAGGGTCCTTTCAAATTAGCAGTTTCAAAGTGACCCTGTGCCTTGAGAGTTCCTCTGCTGGCCAGCTTCTGAGTGGCCCTACACTGGGTCCCACCGAGAAGCCTTACACATGGAGAAAGACTTCCTTTCTGGTCTATGACTTATAGCCTCCCTCCCTGATATCTAAGGCTGTTTAGGTCAACTTCAACTCAGCCTGGATTTTGTCAGCAGGATCTCATGGAAGTGAGTGAAGGTCAGTATAATGACGCCAAGAAACAGATCACAATTACCACCTGTTTCTAAATGGACACCTTGTCTATCTGAGAGCTTGTGAACAAGATTGGGTGGTGAGGCATTGCTTTAAAGATGGCCAAAATCACATTCATATAAATATATCTTTCTTTTTTACTGCAGAAGATAATATATAAACAGATTGACTCATTTACTTATTTTTAGTGAATATTTTTATTTTATTTCACTATTCCTTTCATTTTATATTTATTCATTTTGGAGATATATGTGTTTATATCATCAATGATTATGTATACACACATATATCTCCCAGAAATGAATGAAACGAATAGGAAAGAATACCCAGAGGGCTCTACTTGAAAGGTTGTATGTTCTTTTCATTACTATCACTTGCAAGATTTTAATGAAGGCTTGCAACTCTTCAGAAGAAAGACCCCATCAGGACAGCATATAGTTTTTTTCTGCTCTTGGTTTACATAATCACAACTCCTTGCAACTGCAGTCAGTAGTTCTAGTGACTTTCAGGAGACAAGCAGCAACTTGAGCACAAGGTTCATTTCCCCTCTGACATCACACCCTGCCATGATGCCCTCAATTGACTTAAGTCTAAGAAGGCTACTGGCACCCGAGATGGGAAATGGAATAAAGAAGGGTTTAAATCCTCTGGGCTTCAGCACATTATGGGCTTCTTCCCAGCCTCCTTCATTGCCGCTTAGTCATCCTTGTCCGGTTCCCTCATCAACACTGACATGTCTGTTCTATTACAAGAGCCGACAGGCCCTCCCTGTGGGGCCTGTGGCCAATGACACTCCATGGGCTGGAGCTCACTGTGCTCAGACAGACGCAGAGCTCCCCTTCTGCTCTCCCCAGCACCTCTCAGCCCTGTACGCAACAGGGCTCGAGAGTCACCAGTCACCAGACGCCATCCCTAGTCATCCCCTAAGTCACCACGCAGAGCAGAGTGCCTGTCTTGAGTGGGTACCTGCAATGAAGACTCTTGTCCTCGTGAACAACATCACAGCTTCTACAGGACGGTGCACAGCCCACACCATAGAACTTTATGCATAAATATTTGTTAAGTTAGGCTGTTGTCTGGCATCAGATTTTATGCTCCTGCCTGCTGATGTTATTTTTAAGCCTCCTTAATTCATTAATAGTCATGGCAATAATCCGTTCAGAGAAGGAAAAAGAAGAGCCCCTCTTCATCTACAGTCCTCTTTCTAGGAGAGCTATTTCATTCTCAAACAAAATGGATGTTCAGGGTTCATTTCTTTTCCAAGAAAATAAGTAGAAGGAAAAAAAACACTCATGACATTAGAATCCTTGACTAGCTCATCTTTTCCCGTCTTAGAACATCATTATTACAAAGTACCACTTCAGACTACATTATTGTTACGTAGGAATTCCTCAGGAATAAGATTCTTTAAACCATTTATACCTCAGCAGTCCATCGATCCTACAAACTGGCCCATCTTTCTCCTGGTGCTTCACCGGCATGAACCATGCACTATTCCTCTGAGTAGATCTGAAACTATGCAATTGTTTCCATCAGATGCTGTGTATGCAAACGCAGTAGGCCCTTGGTATCTGGGGATAGAGTCCCAAGGAGGCAGCTGTTGAAAACTTGCAAATGTTCAGGATGCATACTGTCAAATTGTGCAAATTCACCTCTACGGTACGTACAGCATGCCTGTGCATACTCCCTCATGGAGTCATAGGTGACAGATATGCCAAATCTTGTGATGTACACATTAATACTGCTCAACAAGACCTGAATCGTATTTCACGCTCTTCCTCTTGAACACTGCAGACACTTGGTGCGTTTTTCCCATCATCCTGCCCAACTTCCTTTGAAGGCATGGAGCCTTTCCACAAGGCTAATACTCACCCTCTGCTGCATTAAGTTAAGCACATCACTTGCCCTTTTGTCTTGGGAGAATGGCTGTACCTTCTGCACTTAGAGTAGCAGTTGCTTTGGGGAAAGATTGTTTTCACTAAATTAAGAGAGCAGGGAAACACATAAAGACTTTCAGCCTTAATGTCCAGTCCCGATTACAACAAAGGTTTCCACACTGACTCTCCACACTCTTTTGTGTAATATAAATCCAAGCTCATCAATCTCTTCCAAGTAGTCATAGATAATTTCGTGTTATCATGAAGCCCAGAGTCCAAAGCCTCTTCTTTGGTCTCTCTCATGTTCTTGTCCTGCAATAAAGATGGGTTGGTTGTCAACACCCTATTCTTCATCCTGTTTCTTGAATTCAGTCTTGGGCTTTTCCTTTGCCTTGCAATCTTCAACTCATTTTCCAGAAGCCATCTTGTAGATTACCACCTGAAGAATCCTCTTCAAAATTCCAAATATCACCTTTGCCAAAGCTTCAGATTCTATGAGATTTCAGAGCACATGCCAGAACCCCCCAAAAACACACCTATTTCTATATGCTCATGTCTGTGAACAACTGACTACCTCTATTACTCCTGAGGAAAACCTGTTTCTGCTACATCTCCAGACCCTGTACCACAGCCTATGCTTAGCAGCTGTTGAGCGAGACCTAGCTACCTGGCTAATGTTCTTTGAGTTGATGGATGTCCACCCTGGTCACAGGAAAAGCCTTGAGTCACATACTATTATCATGAAGGAGTTGAGGGAAGGGACCCCCAATTCTTAACAATCTGAGTCCTCACAGTTTTCAAGAAGTAAACTCCTATGACTTGCTACAGAACAGATAAACCTTTTCATAATGTTCTCCAACAATTTCACTTTATCTTGCTCCAGTGACTTAAACTGCTTTAAATGCTAATTTTGCAAAAGATTCTTCTGGTCAGCCAAGAAAATGATGAGCAAATATTTTCAGAAGCTCAAAACCGTTATTAAGCATTTGTCAAAGTCCATGTGCTGGCATGCTACCATGTGGACAAACACATAAAGCCCAGACCATAGGAGTTCAACCCATTCAGAGTGTTTGGGCCATTTGACAACTAATTAACAACATCATTTCATAGCAAGGATCCATGCCAAAACCCTTTCCAACAGAATTTGATGGAAAGTTTCTATTCTTGTAGGTTTAGACTGAGAGCTTCACCAGAGACATAGAGAGAAGAAAACTACAACTATGCAGACAAAAGGCCTGATACTTAAATCCTGGTTTGTCACAGTGAAAATGTATAATTCAAAAGCCAATAGATAATAGTATTGACACTGCAGGTAACAGGACACCCTTTAGGCCTGAAGTCCACAGCACATATTTTAAGGACAGCTCACTGAGAAGGACTCTGCTCAAAAATCTACCCGTGAAAGCACTCTTCTTCTGTTCTGTCCTCAAACCAAAGAATATTCTTCAGAATTTTTCTCACATTGTTCCATCAAGTACTGGGTTAGGAGTCAAGATGGACAGAGAGAGAAGTCAAATAAATTTGGAAAAACTCGCACAGACTAAATTTAGACTTGCACATTAATATTCCTGAGGCGTGTCATAGTAATAAACGAGACAACAAGCATCTTTTCAAAATTCTTTCTCTTTCCTTTTTTAATGGAACTCACTGCCTCTCTGAGACTCCGATTAGTTAGTTCACAACAATGATGTACAATAGAAATATGATGGATTTCACTCCCATTCCTGTATCTAATTGTAAATTGCCTAACAGATACTTACTGTACATTAAAGATAATTAATGTAAGATAAATAAGTTCATAAGCACTTATGGTGTGTCTGACGTTGTGTTGAGCCAGAAAAGGAAACAAAAAACATAGCTTGGAGAAGGGAGCTTATGAGGAGGCAGGAACTTATGGGTGCACTGGGCCGGGCTAGACAGAGAGAGACACAGGTCAGTATGGAGTCTAGACACTGCAGGAGACTGACTTAATCGTATTTTAACTGAAGGTTCTCTGCGTATTCTAATGGTCATGAATGCTTCATTCCCCTCCAAGGGTGTTCAGTATTCCCAGTATCTTCTTCTAGATCTCCTTAAATGCAACCTCAAGTTCATTTTAAGTTGATCGATCCCACTATAACAAGACGATCTGAGGAAAGGAAGAAAGTATAAAATCCTTCACATACTGGGGTCAGACACAGAACAGAACTGCTCTTCCCGGGAGAGCCTAAAGAGCTCTGAGGCTCTGGGCTTTTGAACTAGGTGAATAGTGCTGGCTGGAAGAATTTGATCTTGCATTTTCCAAGACTACACTGGTGAGCAGATTTCCTTTCATTATAATAATTTATCACTTACAAGATACCAGAGCTACACAGAGATTGCTGAATAATAGATGAAATTGTGCTGAACCAAGTTTCTTCCCTAAGGAGTTTTCCATGTAGAGGCATAAATGGAATCATGTTGGACAAGCAGAACACTATCCAACTGCCTCATCAAACAAGACAAGGTGATGTTCCTGGTATGTGTGTGCCTGTGGGGTGAGTGTGTGTGTGTGTGTGTGTGTGTGTGTGTGTGTGTGTGTGTGTGTGTGTAAGGGAGAGTCAGAGATCATAAGTGAGATGGAATGAGGAAGGCAAAGAAATATAGAAATAGATATGTAGTCCATATAGAGATACAGATATACTATATGTAAATATATAGAGAGAAATAGTTTATATAGAGATAGTATAATAATGTATCTATACGTTAAAAGATTGACTTAATGTGATAGAAAAGCATTGCGTTTATTCAATTGGGCTGACATTGAAGGTAACAAGATAGTAATATTATCCTGCAAGGTCATGGAATGAATTCTTAAAGCTCAAGTAAAGACCTCTGCCCAAAATACAACCCTACTGTCTGAACGTCTTCCATACCCTGACATCAAAGCCACCACCTGGAAATGCATAAAGAAGCCTCTTACAAGCTAGAGCTTTAACCATGCTTTGGAAGAGCAAAACACTGGCTGCAAGGGAAGCAGAGCTCCTTGGAAGAAGTAGAGAAGTAAAGACAAGTTGATGTCAAAGACCACCTTTGCCCCATCCTTAAAAGCAGCCTGGATAGAGGATGATAATGGTGGCAGTACAAATCCTCTCTGTCAAATTAATTGTTCTTCATTGGTGTTGTTCCCTCTGGAAATCCTACTTCACCCATCAATGCTGAGGCCCCTCTTACAGACTTCCAACCCAGGGAGAGTAAGGCAGAGCCACAAAAGAGACATTTAAAACACTACTGATCCTTAGGACAACTTTACTGCGATGCCACTGATAAATAAAATTGTACACACTCAGGGTATATGACATTCTGTTTTGATAAGCGTATAAACTGCCGAATGATGATGACAATCAAGCTGCTTTGCATGTTCATCACCTCTCATGGGTCACACTGTGATGTGTGGTGAGGGCACTTGACAGCTCTTCTCTTAGAAAATCTTGAGTGCATGATATAGTTTTATTGTCATGCTCTACACTCCATTTCCAGGATGTATTCACCTCATCACTAAACGTTTGCATCCTATAACCAACATTCCCAGGCCTTAGAAATCATGCTGCTCTGCTTTTAAGGCTTTGACTCCTTTACCAATTTTATGATAACTCTAAATAAAAGGACTGCTGCAAATCCACAAATCGCAATGAAGTGCACAGATTTCCTATTTTAGGACCTCTTCTTGTAACCAGTGAGGGAACTAAGAGGACCCGGTAGATGTGTATACCTACAGAGAAAACAAAAGCTTCCAATAGGACACTAAAGACTGCGATTTTATTTATATGCATTCATTTTTTGTTTATTTGACTAGGTGAATATTATTATTTGTAAGAAATTCAATTTAGTTTAAAAGTCACCAAAAACTCTGACCAGTGGTATATCTCAACTGCTTTTTCTTGGCAAGCACAAGTTCCTGAGTTCAAATCTCAAGACAGGAAGGAGGAAGGAAGGAAGGAAGGAAGGAAGGAAGGAAGGAAGGAAGGAAGGAAGGAAGGAAGGAAGGAAGGAAGGAAGGAAGGAAGGAAGGAAGGGAGGAAGGAAGGAAGGGAGGGAGGGAGGGAGGGAGGGAGGGAGGAAGGAAGGAAAAAAGAAAGGAAAGGAGGGAAAGAGGAAGGAGGGATGAAAAAGTAGGGAAAAAGAGGAGGGGTGAGAAGAGAAAAGAAAAGCAGAGAAAAGAGAATTACTCAGGATTTATCAAATAAGAAGAAGCAACCTATGGAATAAGCTTCTAAATATGAGACTATTATCCTAATCCTATTTGTCTCATACTTAATTAGAATATGAAGTCCTGATATTGCTTGTTGATCCCAACATGCTCACATGTTATGAGATCCTTAATTGGCTAACATACTAAAAATATTCAAAAATAATATAGCAATAGCTAGCTATTAGTGAGGGGCTATTCTCTTATGCACAAGTTGTACCAGGAGACACACACCTCCTCCATAACCCTGGAAGGCACTGGGTAAAGAGCTGGGGATTCAAGGGATATATAACATTGAGGTTATGTTTGAGGTATTATGCCAAAATAACTTATTATGAACTTTCTAGAACTTTCCCTGTATGCTGCTTCTGCTAATCAGCTCTGTCTTCTAGAACGGATCTTATTTCTCACTAAAGACCTCATGCTCTCAGGTGCTTGTCTGATCTCTGGAAAGGAACTCATCTCCACTGGCAGAATGTGCCACAGAGCTCCCTGCTGGGATCTCATAAAATCATACTTCCACAGAACAGTCGCCCTCTGTCTGAAACATTAACCGAGGGTAAAAAATGGTTAGCCTTGACTAGATAATGACGTTCAAATATAGTTCCTCTTGTAATCAAGAACACAAAGAAGTCATAACTCGTCTCTTCCATTTCCCTGATGAAAGGTAATACACCATCTGACTTTTGCCAAATGGACACCTCTATGGGAACTTGGAATGGTCCCAGGAGTCTTCAGTACCCTAGAGTCTTCATTCCGGGAGCCACAGCGATTTTGGTTTTGTTGTTGTTTGTTTGTTTTGAGGTCAAAATCATTGTTTAGGGTAAATGAATTTTACACATAAATTATATGTAAACAAGAAAGGGGATGAGCGCCTTTGGTAAAGGAAATGAGTATACATGTAGTTCTGCAGATAGTTAACCAGAAACAAAAAATAAAATTACCTTTTGAGTGCCAAAACAGAGAAAATTTGCAGTTCCCCAGTGTAATTGAGTATGCTTTTATAGACTTCATTTTTGTTTTGGAAATACATTCTTCCACAAAGGAGATACTCTGGTTAATTTAAGTTATAATTAAAAACAACCCTAGCTTGTATATTGATTTCATTACACTGTATTTCATTTCTGTTTATTGTTTCACATTTTAACGAGTTAATAAAGGAGTCCTTTTATGTATTCCTTTATACTGCTTACAAACCCAAACTACTTTTTGAATAGAAATCACATTTGTGCAACACATTTTCTTTCACCCACTACAATAATGAGGATGTTGTCCAATTTACATTAAATTATCAAGCAGAAGCCAGGAACTCATTGTTTGCTCAAGAAGAATTCAAGTTTTCCTGATTTTTTTTCAAACAAAATCATCAAGTCTAGTGTAATATTTGAAATGCGTAAGTCCTCAGAAAGTTCCAATTGCCACCCAGAGGGGAAGGTGAGCAGATCTTTGCCAGTATACCTTGACAAAGGCTCCATGATGGAATATCCATTTGTATGCCCCACTATAAAGATTCAGTGTTGGATTGAAGTGAAACCAGAGACTTCAGAAACATGAACTGAACCACATCTGGCCCTGTTGTCCATTTGTCTTCCATTTTCAAGCCCAACACCTGGTTGTTCTCAAACTACATGACCAGAGTCCATTCTCTCAATGCTCTTTGACTGATCTTGTATACCTTGTAATTGGTTCAGGACAGAAAAAAAATCATTGTTTATTTTTACTAGATATTAATAGATGTTCATTGCTTTGGGGTTCACATTAAATAAAGTGGAAAGTACAGTTTTCTTATCTATTTCATGCCCCAAACCACCAATTCAGCCTTTGCCATCAGCGTGATCCATTTGTTACAGGCAATAACACAAGCTCCCCACCATCACCACAAATCCACAGTGCCCACTGTTGGTGAACATTCTATGGATTTTTGACAAATATCTGACAGCAGACATCTGCCATCACGAAATCACACAGGACAGTTTCAACTACCCTAAACATTCTCCTAGCCTTGCCTCTTATCCTCTCCTGCAAACCGCTAGCAACCATGCATCTCTCTGCTCTCTAAATAGTTTAACTTTTTTCCAGAATTCCTTGTACTTGGACTCAGACACTAAAGGACATTTCCAAATGAATGTCATATGAATTTCAGTTTTCTCCACTCTTTTCATGACTTGAAATCTCATTTCTTTCCAGATCTGAATCATATTCCATTGTCTGGATTTACCTTAGTTATTTATCAACTCACTCACTGACAGTCATCCTAATTTTAACTATTTTCCAAAGTGGTTGTGTCGTTTTGCATTCCCACCAGTAATGAATGAGAGTTTCTGTTGTTCCTTATTCTTCCCTGTATTCAGTGGGTTTTCTTTTATAGATTTGGGCCATGTTGGTGTGTACAATACCTTACTGATGCTTAAGATTTGCATTTCCTGTTGGTATTTGGAACAGCTTTTCATAATCTTATTCTCCATCTGTTTATCTCCTTTGGTGAAATGTCATCCAAGGGCTTTGGCCCATTCATTAATTGAGTTACTTGTTTTCTTATTATTAATTCTGAGTTCTTTAGACATTTGAGAGGATAGTATTCTATGTGAAATATTTTTACAAATATTTCCCCAATCTGAACCATACTTTCTGTTTCTTTACATTGTTTTCATAAATTAGAAAATTTTTAATTTTGATGAAATTCAGCTTATTGATCATTCCTTTCATAGACTGTGCCTTTCATGTTATTTCTACAAAGTGACCGACTATGCTTGAGGCCATCTAGATTTTTTTCTATGTTAAGAGTTTTATAGTTTTGCATTTTCTTATTTTGATCTCTAATTTGTTGGTAACTGATTTTTGTGAAGAGTTTGATATGTGTGCAAAAATTTATCATTTTTAATTTGTGAACATCCAGTTCCAGCCCTCTGCCCCTTTGCCGGAGATTGGACTGCATTTGTATGAGTCTATTTCTGTTCTCTCTGTTGTGTTCCATTAGTCAATTTGACGATTATCCAAAGGCAGTCGCTGTAGCTTCATGATGAGACTTGAAGTCGTGTGGTCCTGGGCCTCTGCCGCTCCTCTCCCCTTCACTACTGTGTTGGCTGTTTTGATTACTTTGCCTCTCCATGTAAACCTTAGAATCAAAACAACGTTTTGGGATTTTGTTGAGATTCCATCAGTTCTCTAGGTCAGATGGGAAGAACTGGCATCCTCTTCTTGTCCATGGACATTGGATATAATTCCAGTTATTTAGTCCTTTGATTTTGTCCTTCAGTTTTATAGTCTTCCCTCATATATAATTTGTGTATGTTTCATTAGATTTATTCCTAAATATTTCATTGTAAGGGAGCTTAATTTTTCATCAAAGTGAGTCATCTACTTACTCTGGGCCTGCTCTATATACTACACAGGACTCTTGCAAAGACCGAGTAATAAGTCAAATTTGAAAGCCCTTTGAAAAATGCAAAACTCTGTAGATGTTTAAAATCATATTGTGATTAATGCCCTGTCAGTAAGTAGAAGTCTATGACTCTTTGTAAAACGTTGACCCTTGTCACCATCTTATTGTGTGGCATTTTTCACACAGACCCTGGGAGGTGAAATTTCGGAGGCATTTGATGTTGAAATATGGCTTTTGTGGAAGTCAGTTTGATCAAGTGTTTGTCTATGGCATGAAACCAAGCTTTGTTATAATCCTGGAGAAATATGTGTTCTTTTATTAGAACCAAACAATTACTTCATGATGACAGGAAACAACACTGATTATAAGAAGAGGAAAACTAAAGGTTAGTGGTGTAAAGGTAATCTACTTGCTTGTCATGTTCAAGGCCCAGGGTTCAATCCCCAGCACTTCCAAAAATTAAAAAAACCTACAAATTTAAAAATAAGGTAGATATTTATGGAAATACAAAAAAGCAAAATTCTCAGTCCACACATTGAGGAATGCTTTCAAAGATAGGTCATTAATCAACCCTTAATCAAATTAATAAGTTCAACAGAGCCGAGGAGATGTATATAAAAGCTAGATCTGATCTGAGACATTCTGATTATGAAACATCCCTGAAGTAGAGAGATCATGAGTCTAAGCAGCATGTGCTAGACTCATGCGCTTCTCTGGGAAGCTTATAAAGAACAATATAAACACCAGCAGCCTTAGGGTAGTCCTTTGAGCATCAGGTTTGAGTGCTAGCCCTTGAAGTCTCTCAGATGTAGTTTTAATTCAAGCATTAGAGACCACTGGCAGCTTGGCTGAACATTTGCTGGTTGTACTCATTAAATGGAATGGTTTGTGGTACAGCAGTTGTGATAGAAGTGACAATAATTTCGTAATTATTGTCATTATTCTTTCTTGTGTGTGTGACCAGAAGTTGAACTCAGGCCACCATGCTCTCACTCAATTTTCTTGCTCAGAGCTACTGCTCTACTAATTGAATCATACCACCAGTCCAGCTTTTTTTCTTTTGGTTTACCAGAGATGGAGTCGCACAAACTTGTTTGTCCAGACTGTCGTTGAATCTCATTCATCAGATCTCAAGCTCCCCAGTTAGCTAGGAATACAAGTGTGAGACAAAGATGCCTAGCTAGATTGTAAGTAGAGATGGAAAATGTATCAAGATTTTCTTCAGTTGGTTGGTGGATTGGTTTGGGGCAGTTCTGGAGACTGAACTTGGGGCTTCCTGTGTATGCTACTGTTTAAGAAATATATTATCATATTCAGTACCTAAATATGATCATGAGTTTCTGATGCTTCCTTGGACCCTAATGAAGAACCAGCTACCTAGAGGCATAGGGGAAGGTTAGAGCCAAGGACGCAGGAGCATCCATGGTGCTGGCTAAGGCATGACGTGTGGGCGGGAGACTGGAGAGGGCTACTGCCCTGGAGAGGCCAGGGACCAATGAGCACCTGACACAGACTGGGGTAGCGTGGAGCACCGGAGCCCGACTCTGCCCGTGAAGAGTTACCACATTTCCTGCTGCAGCTGCAGGAGCTGAGATGGAAACAGGCTTTCAGATGGTTTCCTGTATCCCCAGGTGCTCATCTCCCACTTAATCCATTTGTGCGTCTCATCCATCATGCAAATGAAACATGGACGGGCCCCAAGTTTCTTCAAGAGGCTGTTAGCCCACGACAGCAAGTATTTCAAAACTGATTAGATTAAGAAGGTCTGCTCGGACCTCAACTCAAGTGCTGTTTATGCAGCTTGAGTGCCAAGCGAGATAGGGGAGGGGAAGGCCTCTGAGGGCTGCCGCAGCGCCTGCTCTGGAGCAATAAAACAGCTGAAGTGAGGCTTGTCATGCTTGAGGCGCTGTGCTGAGATTACACATTCAGAGCAGTCCCCCTCCCCCACGGCGTGCCCGTCTGTGCATATGTGTATATGTAACAAGCACATCCATCAGCTGTCTAGCCATACATGTATCTACCTGTGATATCTATCTGTATCTATATCTATATCTATATTCTTTCTCAATGTGTGTATTTATAGTTGTAGCCTCATTTGTGTGTCTGTATTGGCACCTATATAATTGTAAAAATGTTTTTACACATATCCATTGCATACCTGCACACGTACGTTCACCAATTTAATATTCAAAAGGCAGTCCCGTGGAGTTGATATTATCAAATACTCAACAATTACCCATGTGTGTATGTGTGTGTGTGTGTGTGTGTGTGTGTGTGTGTGTGATAGGTACTGTTACTGTTCCATTTTACAGCTTTGTACTGAGCCGACTTAACTGGCTATGGATCAGATGTAAGAGGAAACAGAGGCAGAGTAGAGACCCCGCCTGGCTGCTCCGGAGTTCCTACCCTGCTGTCACAGTCCCCTGGTCTCTGAGGGAAAGTGCTTCATGGCTTCCTCGCTTCCACACACTCAGGGGAGATGGTCAATGTCTTTATACAAATAAATACGAGGTCATTGAATGTGAGTGTGTGCCTCCACCCCTCCTGCCCCATAGGAACACATGGCATGAGCAATGCCTCTAACAGACCCGACCTCAGAAAGGGCTAAGCTTCTTCTCTACATCTTGAACATCATTTTAGGACTGCTAGCCCCTGCTTCTAGCCAAGGGCCAAGGATTCACATTTCTGTGTCTAGTCAGTGAGTCATCAAGAATGCAAAACTCCTTAGACATATTCTCACCATGCCATTCACCTTGTATGAATTGTATGGTGCTCCTTGTGCTGCTTGTATTTCTCCAAAAGGACTGAAAATGGCTTTATCGACACAAAACGGTACATGCGTGCGTGTTTAAATAAGATTGATCAAAACTGTCAAAACTTGTGAGTTAGCAGATGTTGTTCAGTTGGTAGTAGTAAAACCGTGCTCCATTCGGACAAGGGAATATCATTGTGTGTTCTCAAGCCAGTAGAAGACAAAAAGGGAATCAGAGCTCCCATTTCTAAGTAGAAGAAGCCCATTTGGAAAACAGCTATATAGAACCACAGAAACAGTACCAAGGTCTGTGGCATCCAGAGGTTAAGGAGAGGAAAAAACAGGAAGAGGAGGACAATGGCTCTTTAGAGTGTATCTATTCTAAATTATACTTGCCATAGATTCATCCAAAACTATGGAGCATGCAACTCCAAGAGTGATTCTAAAGAAAACAATGGACTGTGGTGACATTGATATATAGGTATATGTCTATTAATTGAAACAAACACACCATTCTCCTGGGACATGTCGATAATGAAGGAAGCTGGGCATGTCCTTGATGAGAGGTACATGTGGACTCTTGGGCTGTACTGTCAATTTTGCTTATAACTAAAAATGTCCCTAAACTAGGTTTTGAAAAATAGAGAGTAAAATATTTCAAGGCACTGGTGGCTCATGCCTGTAATTCTAGCTACTCAGGAGGCTGGTATCTGAGACTCACAGTTCAAAAGCCAGCCAAAGCAGAAAAGTCTATAAGCATCAAAGAGACAGAAGTGGAGGTGTGGCAATAATGGCAGAGTGCCAGCCTTGAGGAAAAATCTAGGTGAGAATGTGAGGCCCTGCATTCTAGCACCAGTACTAAACTGTTGATAGATAGATAGATAGATAGATAGATAGATAGATAGATAGATAGATAGATAGATAGATAGATAGATAGATAGATAGATAGATAGATAGGCAGAATGAAAAGTTAAAAAGTTAAGACAAATTTCCTTATCTCTCCCAAAGAGATAACTTCTTATAGCAAATCAAGGAATATCAAGACATAAGTGTGTGTATCCTCTTACACTATGTACCATGCCGTTTAGAGAACTAAAATGGTATTGTTCTGTCCTGGATAATTTGCTTCTCAATCTCATCTACTGACTTCAAATCTTTAGAGAGTAAAGACCATTTTTCTAAATCCAGGATAATTAGCACGTATTGGGCAATCCGAAAGGACTTCTAAGAACAGTGAACTGCCAGAGAGAGCAGCCAAAGTCTCGGAGGTCTCAGGGAGACATTGTCACAGGAAACACAGAAAGCCAGATTGTGCAGGTCAGGTGGGAGCACAGAACTGGAGTTCAGTGCAACAGAAGGTCAGGAGGGAGACAGGAGGGAGACATATCAGTTGAGGCCAAGGAATTCTTCTGTGGAGAGAACAGAGTTGTTCTCTGTCTTCTTCCGAAGATAAACTGCCCTTACTTATCTACTAGCTCTGATTCAACGTTTTTATTTTATTTTGATGAAGTATTTCTGCCTTGTGTAGGGAAATGAGGAGATTGGCAGCTTTATTGCGATGCCATTATGGTAGTCAGTTGGAGGGCGCATTTTAGAGTCCCCTTCTCTGTCTAGATTTGTGTCAACTACAGATTCAAAAAAAAAAAAAGAATCTGTTTCATCAAATGCATGTTACATTGTGTCTGCTTAGCAGTGAAGAACGTCTCAAATCATAGTCAACAATTTTCTTGGTTCTCACAAAATGATGATTAACTTGGAGTTAGGCAAGTGCTATAATTTCCCCATTTCCCTCTGTCTTTAATAAAATGCAGCCATTTCATGAATCAGCTGCAAAAGTAAACGCCCAGCTGGTTTAGTTAAAAGCCATGAGTCTGCTCTCACACGTGGTATCTTCCTTTGAGATGAGAACTGAGACAATGTACACTGTCTGGAGTTGAGATGGCTGAAGGGGTGCCAGTCAATTGAGGCTGAACATTGGGGTAAAATGAGGCAGGGAAGATAAGTGTGGGTCCTCGTCCATCCTGGTAATAACACTCGACACGATCTTCTATAGCTTGCATTTAAAAAAAAATATTTTTTTTCACAACCTGGTCCCTGGATTGAATATCCCACCCCCACCGCCACCCCTATTCTGCCATTCTGTATCACTCCAGGAAATTTGGGGTAACCTCCTTAAATTTCATATTCACTGACATTTCCTATCCGGTTAGAGTTACACTGATAGGTAAATGAAGTAGGCTTCTAATGGAATCAGTTAGCTTGGACTCTCTTAACAGATTGTCACAAATACAAGTCCGCTGAGATTAAGCAATTATGGCTTATTTTTCTTACATTCCATTGCATGTGTCTGTGTCCAAGTCTTTTCTTCTGAGAACACCATCTTATCAGACTAAAACCCATTTCAACAGTCTAATTTACTTTTACTTCTGTATAGATCCTGTCTCCAGAACAATCACACCCAGGAGACCTGAACCTAAGACTAAGACTAAGACTAAGAGATAGAACCCAGTACACATACACCTCGCACCTTTGCATGAGTCCTAACACGTGATGTGGAAATAGTTACTTCTCACCTATCAGCTGCAACTGACAATGTTTGTGTTTGGTTATGACCCCTGTTTATTTCCTACACTATCCCTTGAGTGCTGCCCTCATGAACTGTGGCCACAAAGATCTTGACAGTAGCCCTTGTTAAAAGTTGTAGTCTCTCTGAGATTGGCACTAATTTGTGTGCCAAAGTTCCTTGGTGTCAGGTAGAATTGCCAGGCAAAATAGAGAATTGGGGCCAAAGATCCTTGACCAAAGAGAGGATACATGGTTAGGTTTGAATTTTGATAACGAAGTCAGTTACTGTAAATATTTTATGCAATATCTGGAATATACATTTACTAAAATTTATCTTGGCTTTTCTGAAATTCTTTTTGGAGGGAGGTCTATTTTTTTCATTACTATAATGTACTCTGCAACTCTAGGTGACTTTATAGAGAGAGAAAAAAGGTTTGTTTTGTCTATGGTTCTAGAGGGTCACAGTCAAGTGACCACTTGCATTGTACCAAGAGAACAGCGTCACTCAACAAGAGTCAAGTGTTAGTAACTCCTTGTCTGTGTCTCCTAATACAAAGGATGTAATCTGTGAGGATTTCACCTGCATGTCCTATGCTTAATTGTATCCATAGAAACCCTACTTCCAATTAGAGCCAAGTTCACAGTGCCTAGAAGTTCCACTATAGGCTTATCTTGGAAATATCATCATTTTCCCACTATCATTGTATCGAGTGCTTTCTAGCAGCTCTAGGGGAGCATCATTTCTGTTCATTCCAGCTTCTGGTGGCTCGGGGCTTGCCCTGGCTTGTGGATACATCACTTTAGTCTCCGCCTCCATCTTTATGTGGCCATCTTTTCTGTATCTGGTCATTCTCTTTCTTTATAAAGCCATTGGAATCGGGACAAACCCAGTCATCTCCAAACCAAAGCATTGGCACCTTAAGGTTTTATTTGTTGAGACTGGAAACTCCATTTCTAGGGTATGCATGTCTACCTTTCCTTGTCAACTTTTATTGATTGTAATTGAAGTTTCCTAGAGTCTACCTTGTGACGTTCAAGTGGACAAACTCCACGTGGGGTGGTGAGAGCAGAAGTGCTCCATAGACTCTGTGGCAAGTAACACAGCAAAGCTCTTCACGGAGCTTATGGGGAACCCAAATGCACAATGATGATGGACTCTCTCTCATCTGCTTTGTGCCAGGCACTGGACTAAGAACAGAAGATATTCCTTCCTTTAACGCTCAGATAATGGGAGAGTGCGCGATTGTCTCCAACGCTGAGATGGGAACCTGATTCTTGGGAAGCAGAAATGACTTTGACAACAGTGAAGAGGCAGAATGGGGTCTAAGCCATGTGTGCCTGTGTCCAAAAGGCCAAACGCAGCTTCACATGGCCCTGCTTTCCAGGAGCACACTATTCTATCTGCACCTTCGTGAAAACTATGGTTCCTACACCGCCCGCTGGGTCCTTTCCAGCTCCCCTCTGAATCCCCCATTCATCCTTTTCCAACCACTCAATTTTACCTTATCAGATGGTGTATACCTTAGAGAGACCACAGAGACGCTGCCATGTGAGAGAAGGGCAGAGGAAATGAAGAAAAAAGGCAGATAGATATGACTGCTAAGCTCCCCCATCCAAAAAAAACCAAGAAACCAATCTTAACATTTGTATTTACATTGTGTGTACAGAGATGTGAAGCTGCGTAAGAGTATTTAAAAGCAGAAGAATTTACAGCTCTGGGATCCAGCAGGTACTTACACTGAAATGTTGTATTTTTCACCCTGAGCATTTCTCTGCTGTGAAATGCATTGCTTTGGCATCTTTAAGATACATTATTCTCTGTGATTACCACCTGCGAGAAGGCAAGGAGGTACTGTACATTCCCACCTACCCACCCTCATCCCCAGAGAAGTATCAGCAGTCAGAATACAGACCCAAACTGTTGCCTTTTTAATGAGCTAAGCAGCCATTAATTTATAGCAGCTTCTTAAGCAGCCAGGGGAATATATTAGTTTTAATTTTTTAAGAAACAAAAACAGCAGAATTGTTCTGTTCATAAAATCCAATCATAAGCGAGCCATTCGGTGAGGGGTGAATTAATTAGCACTACTTATTGTGGTTTTACTGTTATTGATTCATTCTGCTCTATCAATAATCTTAATTCACCCACAAAACCAATCTAGTTTAATCACCTGTAAGAGGGAGTCGGGAAATCGAGTTGCCTGTTAAAATATTACTTCCTAGAGTTTTCTTGGCTGGGTTCAGTTTGCTATCTGTCAGCAGAGTCCTTAAATTGCTGGCCCCTAGTTGCTACTGCTAGACATCCTTACAACCATCCTTCAGATCCCTCCCACCATGCTTCCTGTATTATCCCTGCTATCTCAGCCTGTCGTGAGCTAGATTATGGTCTCTGGAATTCAAATTTCACCTCCCACATCTCTCAGAAAGTAGTTGGATTTAGAGGGTCTTTACAAAGTTGGTTAAGGTAAAATGGGGATCTTAAATTCAATATCCTTATAAGAAGTGATCAGGACACAGATACACAAAAAGAAAGACACATAAGACATGGATGGAGGTGGCTGGCCGCAAGCCAAGGGGATCCATTCAGCTGGTACCTTGATCATGGAGGTTAAGCTCCAGCACTGAGAGACAGTGAAGCCAAGCAGCCTGTGGTGCTGGTAACAGCAGCCCAAACCCATGAACATCCCTTTGAATCTGCTCTCTTGCTTCCAGTCTCTCTGTGCTCCAGTGGCTCTTTCTGGAAACTCTATAGCTCATGATATCACACTGTCCTTCCCCTGCTGGTCAGTTTGGAACTCAAAGCCCTTTGATCAGCCAAAGGCTCTCATCTGTTGAAACCTTTCACTCATGTCTTCTCCCACAGTGCTCTTCTAGACGTTTTGTTCATTGCATACAAGGGCAAGAGGTCCATTCCTTCTGTATATCCTACCCAGATCCCATACACCATTCCTAGGCCACTTAGCAGAGGCTCTACTGGGAAGTGGGAAGGATAGGAACCCTCCATCTATCCACATACATGGAGCTGGAGAAGAGTCCAGGCTTTCTCCATCAACCTCTGCAATCAGTTGTGAACATTTCCAGTCGTTTCCTAGGGAAATATGTTACAGTCTGTGGAACATAGCAGAGGGAAGTGTGGTTGCTGAGTAGAAGGACATGGTAGGCAGGGTCTTGACCGCAAGGCCTCTAACTCTCCACTGCCTCTGTCCTGGCCTCCTCCTGCAGGACCAGTCCTAGAAAATCCCCCTTCTTTGAAGCCTCCAACACACAGGCATGAAATCCCCAATACAAACTTACCACTCTCTGAAATGTTTGCTGTCTTTGATCAATATGATTCAGCTCTGCCCTTGTTTTGTATAGTCTCTTGGAGGTGTGTCTTATAGGCCTTGGTTCCTGCCCAGAAAGCCTTGACTTCTCTCAGTTTCAGAGACTAAACCTGATGCTCTTCAGCCTATCTGAACTGAGCTGCCTCCCAGTCAACATCCTAGGTCAATGCCTACCTAGATGCAGATGTAACCCTGTTTTTCTCCTGGCTTGGGTGCAAAGAAACAAAACAAAACAAACAGGAAAAAAAAACAGTCCGGGTGGCTGCTAAGATGTACCTTTGAAGAAAGGTACATTGCATCCTCTTAAAACCAGAGGTAACACAAACACGTCCTGTGGATACCCAGAAAGTCATCCCACGAATCATTTCTCATGTGTACATTTCAGTCCTTTTCAAAAGCTCCCTCGAATAGAAGACATTTTTGATCTTCCAGAATAAAAAAAAACCAGGTACATCAGGAAGAGCTGATGAGCCTTGTTTTTAAGTAAGGAACAAAGACCCCTAAAATATTAACCAACTTTGTCCCAGGGAAGCCACATGGAACATGTGTCTGCTTCCAGACAAGCATCTGCAGACCAATAATTCTTTCAACTACCACAGCCCCAAGATCTGCTTTTGCAAAAGAAGTCACTGGGCTGTTCCAGATGACTCTCTGATAGTCAGTGGCCACACAAAGTGGCCTCATCAAGATTGACAGGCAATCTGAGGACATCAGAAATGCTCAGACCAGAAAGAGTACAGGGACTGATCAACCAACCAGCCATACCTGCAACAGATGTGTGTTCTCTACGGAGAGAACATCTGTCTGTGTGTGTGAGGACAGACAGCGGCACAGGCACTCAAACACACTTCTGTCAACAAATGTCTAGTGCAACATATATGATGTCTCAGCAAGAACCACCCTTGAGCTCTGTCGTTTGGCCCTGTGGACCTCCTCCTGCTTCCTGGAAAGAATCAGACTTGAGTTTTCTGTTCTCCGATCCTCTCCCCTTGGTGACAGTCTGCCCACTGCAGTCTGGAGCTCAGGCGAGTCAGAGTGAAACAAGGATGCTCTGACCTCACACATATCAAGTCAAAGATGTGGGTAAGCATGAGCATGGCCAACTCTAGAATCCCATGCTTGGTCTACCAGCATGGTGGCAGTGGCCACTATCTGGTGCTCTGCCAGTTAGTTCCTAGCCATCCTAAATTTTCTTCTTCCAATGGGAAAAGACAGCAGACAGAGCCATGGCAATTGCTGCCTCCCAGATTCCCCTGATGGCTGGACTATAAAACACACTGTGAAGCTCCCTACCCCCTTGAGGGCAGGTAAGGAAATGGTCAGCCAAGCCAACCCTGCCTCAAGCCAGAGCCAACTTCATAAGCCAAGTCTGATTTCCTAAAGGAGCAAAAAGAGCCCTTTCTAAGTTACAAGGCTCCAGCGGTTTGGGGAACTATAGTTTATTCACTCCACAACATGTAGTATCTTCTTCCAGCCATCAGCTAAAGCTGAGAGGAGACTGAGGAGAGAAGTCCAATGCCCAGCCTCTTGCCTTGAAGCTCGTCAGACCAAGCTTGGCTTCCCCATGATCCACAACCACTGTTCCCTCTTAAGCAGAGAAACACGTGAATCCCAGCAGCAGCTTTGCTGGGAACCACTCCTCTTGCTCCTCTGTTTGCTTCCTAAATGTATAAAGGGAAAGTAGCAGAGAAGAAAAACCCTCGTGAAATAAATTATAGTATTACCAACAAGCACTATGTAAATATTGTCATGAAACTGTAAATAAAACCTGTCACACAGGCTTTAAAACATAAAAAAGCTGCATCTCTAGATGTATACTATTTTATTTGAATAACAACACATTATTCAGGCATAATGAGAAAGATGGGAGATGGGAGAAAGTCCGAAGACAAGACCCTTGTGGGAGGAACTTTAGAGCATGCTCTTTCTTTTTCTTCCATTTTTGTTTTTTAATAGTGGACAGGAGCAATACTGGATTTTAAACTCAGGGTCTTGCTCTTTCCACCACCTGAGCCAGGTCCCCAGTCCTTTGCTATTTAGCTTATTTTTCAGGTAGAAATAACTGCATTTTTTTTTCCAAAATGAAATTCCCAGTGGTGGTTTAGTAATCTACTCAAGGAAGAAAATAATGACAAATGATTTCAAATATCCTTCATTTCTTTTTTATTTAAATAACAATTGCCAACATCCCCAGGCAATATAGAAAGGTAGAGACAGAAAGCAAATACACATCACCAAACTCTGTCATTATTTTTAAAAAGTCATTTACGTGGAAGTGTTAAAATATTTTGAGCAATATGACGTCTTGGGGGGGGGAATTATGTTTTAGAGAATAATTTGTGCGTGTCTAAAGTACTAAGGTTCAAAAGAAGATCGGCTTCATAAGCAATTAAACCTTTAACTGATTTGAAGAGAGGGCAAATGGATATATCTAATTTCTAAAAAGGAGACAGGTGCTAAGGTAAAAATACTTATTTCCTAAGGCTTCCTCCTCTGCAGCTCATCAGAATGGATTTTAGGAGTAAAATTAGAAACTGAAAAATAGACTGCATAGGAACCCAAGGCAGCCTTTGTTGACCTCATTATGGGTTGGCTGTTGGTGCACCGCTGTGTGTGCTCCCATTGGGAATAGACAGGCTGTTTCCCTGGGCAACAGGGCTTCTGCACACATCCCATCTTGCCTTGGGCAGGCCAGGGCCTCCATAGATGCATAGGACCCAGGCCAGGGTACCGTGCAACACATGAGAAACCGTGAGCCACTTGTGTCCCTGTCTTGGGGCTCATTTCACTTAACATCATCTTATATGGTCATATGTACATAGCTTTTGACTTTTTCTGCTTGTCCTAGACATGTACTAGTTATTGCAAATAAGGGAAACCATGGGACCTATGTCTCTTTGGGCCTGGCTTACTTCGGTTAATATGATTTTTTTCAAGTCTTCCCATTTCCTAACAAATGGGGCAATGTCATTCTTTCTGATAGAGGCACAGAATTCCATTGTGTATATATTTACCACATTTTCTTGATGCATTCATCTACTGAGGGGCATCTGGGTTGGTTCCATATCTTAGCTATGGTGAATAAAACTGCAATAAACATGGTTGTGCTGGTAACTTTGTTAGACAGGGACACAAGTGGTTTTTTTCTTTCTTAGTATTGTTTTTAATGTACTTATAATGTACTATATGATATTTTTGTTTCTTTGGTATGTTCCTCCCCCACAGTATAACCCCTGTTTTCACTGTATTTGATTCTGGTGCCCTGAATCTTGTATATTCACTTTTCTAATTTGGGGAGAGGAAGGGAAAAAACAAAAATGTTTAAATAGGGATATAGGTTGACCCATTGTAACAGTGAGATGTACAAGACACTATGTTGAAAATGAACTTTACAACTTCGGGAGTGGGTGAGGGAGTAGTTGGAGAGGTGGGAAGGAAGGGACAGTAGGGGAAAAACAATGGAGGAGGAAACAATGCTCAATAGGAAATGTACTCATTCACTTACTCATGTAACTGTAACCTCTCTGTACAGTATTTTTACAATAAAAAATGTATTAAAAAAAAAGAAACAAAAAAAGAAACCATGAGCCACATTGCCCATATTCAAACAGGCCACTAAATAAATACTGGGTTGAGCTCTCTCTTTATCTTTTCCTGAGTTTGTATCTCTCTGACTCTCTGTCTCTGTGTCTTTATGGCTTTCTATTCCTTATACCTGTGTCTCTGTCTCTCTATAGCTTTGGAACTCTCTATGCGTCTATGAGTCTTTCAACCTGTTTCTTTCTCTCTTACTCTATCTTGGCATCTCTGTCCCTCTCTCTGTCTCTGCCTCAGCTCTCTGCCTATAGTTGTGTGTTCCTCATGATCTGTTTTGCCCTCTTTTATTGCCTGTCTATCTCTCATTCCCTCCTTTCCCCTCCATACAAATTTTTTCTTTCAGGCCCTTCCGGTTCATCATAAATGAACTTACTCCCCTTCGTAGCAACTGACATAGCCACAGCAACCCAAAGAAAAACAACCACTCTGTTTTGTCTAATTCATCAATATAAATGTCACTTTAGATTCAAACCTCAGCATTTAAGGAGATCGGGCCCAGCATCAGTCAATCCCAGCACTTCCGTTTTACTAAGCAGTGCTTCCAAGAACAGTGGAAAGGGTCTGTATTGTGACTTCCATGTGATTAGGCTATGGCTTTCTCCCTCTCTTCTTGCTTTCCTTCCCTCCTACCAGCCATCAGCTTCTTTAGTAACTAACTTCCTTCCTGCTTCTTTCCTTTTCTTAGCTAGTAACTTAGCAAATAACCTTTTATGAAGATATCTGAGTGATATTTGAAAAACACTGATGGGTGTAAATTCAATTTGCCCATAGACATGCTGGCTGGAGACTCCCCACAGATGGTCAGTTACTTCTTCCTGGGTTGCTGATGTGGGAGTCTTGTCGTAACACCCTACTACTTTTCTGGAGGTTGTCTGGATCTGGTGTTCCTTCCTGAGAAGTACCACAAGGTCAAATCGGGCCACTTGATCTCACAAGGTCAAGGTCAGACCCAAATCTGCTAGGTCTCTCCACTGCCTGGGATTAACAGGCTGCTGCTGCAAGGTATGGGGCTTCAAGAAGTTTGTGCTGGCTTGTTTCTTGTTGGTCTCTGATATGTAAATAAATCCAGTGATGTTTCCTTTTAACCTTATAAGTTCCCTGTGAGCCACTGGGTGTGACATAGTTCACCTGATAGGTAGCTGCTCTAGACAGAGGTGAGACTGAGCTATCAACAGCATCTTTATGCTTCTCTGCCACAAATCTGCTCCTCGAGAAGTCAGGCATCTGTCCTAGACATTCTTCCTACTTCCACACAGCATGCACCTTAACTATTCTGTTTCCTCATTTGAAAATGCATTAACCAATGGGTTTTTCTGAGCCTCCCTATGCACGTGGCAATTTATTTGTCTTTATGAGGAATACAATTGTAGGCAGGAAAGAAGAAAAGATTCCCAGACTCTAAGATTCTGAGCATTTAGAAATGTAATGGGCCTAAGCAATGCCATCAGAATGCAAATATGAATAATGCTTACACCAAGCCACCACGCCTGGGCTGCCAGAGCAAAACCTGATACTGAGAAGATACAAAGTAGAGGGAAGCTGAGGCTGGGTCTTGAATAACTGGATGCTCCAACTGACACTGGCTAATGGTTAAAAACGGCATGGGGAAGAGCAGAAGGAGTACACTGAAGTGAGCTGATCTCAGCTGAGGAGCTGCGATTTGGCATCATATTAAACATTCTTAGAAGACTAAAGAATTCTGGACCTCATCTCTGAGAACTGATGATTCCAAGTATATACAATACAAACCCGAAAAGGTATTGAGATCCTATTTTTAGAAAGTATTTCTATCCTTCCATCAATGGGCACAGAGAATATTTATTTTATTGTTTTTTATTGTGAAAATACCATATAGAGGGGTTACAATTACATGGGCAAGGTAATGAGTACATTTCTTATCAAGCATTGTTGCCTCCTCCTTTGTTTTCCCTTCCCATCCCTTCCTATCTCCCACCCCCTACTCCTCTACCCCCCCACCCCCACCCCCCGGCCAAAGTTGTAAAGTTTGTTTTTTGACATAACAACTTGTACATCTCATTGTTCTTTGTTGCTTTGCATGTCCTTCCCCCACAGTATAACCCCTGCTTTCACTGTATTTGATGCTGGTATAATTTGTGGAGGGGAAGGGAAAAAACAAATCGTTTAAATAGGGATACAGGTAGACCCATTTTTGCAACAATGAGAATATATTTTTTATAACGTAAGTTCTGCCTTAGCATTCTGACATTTTGGAAGTAGGGACTGTTTCTTCTCTTTTTTAAAAAAACTTTTTTTGGTTGTACTGAGTTTGAACTTTGGACCTTGAATTTTCTAGGCTGAATCTCTACTACTTAAGCCAGTAGCCTAGCTTTTTGATCTCCAAAATAGTAGATGAAATCTAAAGAATTTTTTTTGTCCAAGCTTACCTCCAATATTGAGCCTCTGGGTCTGAGCCTTCTGAATCGCTAGACTTCTATGTGAGAGCCACCACGGTCTATCTGGCGATAGCCTTTCAATCCCTCTGAGTTTCCATCCTTGTCTTTTTGGAATCACACATTCACGGCTTTAAAGAACAAACATCTTGCTCATTTCATGAAATCACAAGGGATAAGTAGCCTTCACTGTATGTTTATTTGCTTGTTTGGTTACTCCTTCACAGCATTCTTTCATCATCTAGCCTAGCTGGCCTTGAACTTGTATTCTTCCTGCTTTAGCCTACTGAGTGCTAGTATTACAGACATGGTCCACTATACCTGGCTCCCATTCATCATAAGTGGGATAATTAAGCCCCTTGTTGTATTCAAGATAGAAACTACTTTAGTATATAATATGCAGCTTATCTTACGAACAAGAGGTGAGAAAGGTGAAATACATTGCTTAGAACTTAAAAGACTTGCTGAAGTTCCAAAGCAAGTTGTTTACTTGTGTGCACTATGGCAAGCAGAAAGAAGTAAAAGAAATAAAACAATATAATCTTTCTAAAGTTGCTTTCTCTATTGAGGAAGAAAACTGGCACCTGTCACAGTCTGGAATTCATCAGACCACAGTCAACCCAGAGGCCTAAAAAAGAGAGGAGGAGAGGCTCCTAAACTTGTATTCTTGTTGTTGTTGGGGTACACCTGCTTGCTTAAGGGGGTGCTCTAACACTGAGTAACATGCCAGCCCCCTTTTGTATAGCTTTAAATCTTGCTTCATGTCAGAGCCAGCCTGTGTCATCCCCCTTTCTGTGTTTCCTTTTGTTGCTGGAATGAGAAGCCTGTGTCACTTTGCCAAGTCCTTAGTTGAGGTAGAGTCTGGAGAACTTTTATTCATGGGCTGTCCTTGAAGCACAATCACCTAAGTAAATCAGATCACAGACTTGAGCCATGGTACCCAGCTCAGCTTGTATTTTCATTAGTGTGTGTGTATGTGTGTGTGTGTGTGTGTGTGTGTGTGTGTGTGTGTGTGTGTGTGTGTGTGTGTTAATCCTGGGGCTTGAACTCAGGGTCTGGGTACTGTCCTTAAGCTATTGTACTGAAGGCTAGAGTTCTACCACTTGAGCTTTTGGGGCTATTGATTGGAGATAAGAGTCTCACAGACATTCCTGCCCAGACTGGCTTTGAACCCCGATCTTCAAATCTCAGCCTCCTGAATAGCTAGGATCTGAGGCAGGAGCCATTGACACCTGGCTTCAGCTTGTATTTCTCAAAGAAAAAGAATTAAAATTGAAAAAACATTTAAGGGTTTTTCGCTGGGCCCCATACACTGATCAAATCACACTGAATCTTTAAATCCGGCAAATGAATATGAAGAGTTGATTCCACAGGCAAAGCAAAGTTTGAGAAGCTCACAGGAAATAGCATGGGAGGAGGAACCAACACTGGCCTGGGGCCTGAGGGATGAGGGAGAGGAGGGTAGGGGACTCAAAGCTGAGGCCACAGTGAAGGGAAAATGTAAGACTAGACAGAGAAAGAGATGTAGACCCCTGTGGCCAACCTGTGGCACCAGGGAAGGCCCCACATCCCAGCTTTGGTCCCTGCTCAGAACACTGACACACCAGAGCAGCACTGGACACAGAGGTCAAAGACCTTGAGGTTTCAGAACCCAAGGCAACTCAGACTTGCCTTGACAGGCTGAGCCATCAGGCCTCCTTGCCAGGTTATTCCAATGCTGTTCAGAACTCACAGTACATTCTAAGGGAACAGGGATTTCACTTACAAATGAGATGAGTAAGATTTGTGCCAGGGGAAGTGGGAAAAGGCAGCTTGCCCTGGTTCGCCTGAGTAAAAATCACACGACTCACCTGTCTCATCGTCTTTGATGCTTAGAAGAAGAAAAGTGCAAGTCCTTTCTGCCTGTGCTCTAAATACTAATTTTTTTAGTAGTATTATTCTTCACCTACTCTGACCATCCTCTCAACAGCATGTATTTTTAGGCTCCTGTGTAAAAAAAACTGTGGGTTCCTTTAGGAATAACTTGTTTGAAATCAAACAGGAGAAGCAGGGATGTGCACAATGCAAAGACAGAGCCTGCCTCCTCCAATCTAATGGAGCAAACTTTCTCTTTTGATTCCATTGCCACCATTGAAAACCCGCTTACTGTCTGTGCGACCCGCCAGAATCTCCTGTCTCATTAAAGGGGCTTCATGCATCACATGAACACTCTCTCTCCTGCAATTAAGGCTGAATACTTTTTATGAGAAATCTGGTAACTCTTGCACCGTGGAAACCAGCAGAAGTTCTTTTGTGTTTCTCTCCTTTTTACTTTTTTTTTGTCATCTATTGCCAATTCTCAGAAGGCGCCCGTGTGCCAGAGAAGTTTGAACTGGATCCAAAATGTGTGCACCATGTAGCTTGGGAAAATTTAGCAATTAGAAACAGCTAAAACTAAGCAATTTATGACTTACAGATGTCAATTTATGACAGAAATCACTGCATATATTGTACCAGCAAAGTGACATTTATTTGGTAATTAATGATTAAAACAGTAATTTCCCACTGTTATTGGCCACCTGGTGTCTGGTGGTGCTTAGAGAATACTTGTTTCCCTCTCTCTCTCTCTCTCTCTCTCTCTCTCTCTCTCTGTGTGTGTGTGTGTGTGTGTGTGTGTGTGTGTGTGTCATACCAGACTATGAGGACAGGACATTTCCAGTGAATGAATCAGTGCCTTCAACAGGGAGCTCTAGGCTCTGGATGGATCTCTGTTCTCTCTGCTCTGTCCCTAGGTGCATCCAGAGCAAATAGGCACTATTTCTGATGTTTATGTCAGCCTCTGCCTCAACTATCCCACAAATGTTTGCTGAATGTGTGACCAAATAAACGAACTCATCAGTCAGGCCCATTGCATGAGAACCCCTAACCAAACAAATGTAGAAAAAACATAGATAGATCGATAGATCGAAAGATCAATAGATCGATAGATAGATAGATAGATAGATAGATAGATAGATAGATAGATAGATAGATAGATAGATAGATAGATAGATAGATAGATAGATAGATAGATAGATAGGTAGATAGATGTCCCCTTCCAGGAGTTCACATGCATGTTCTTGCCATTTCCCATGGAGACCAGGCCTGACTCACAGACTGTCACCAGGGTGGTGGTGAAAGCCTCATTCTCCTCCTGTCTGCTTGCTCTGAGCAGACATACTGTTGGACGGGCAAAGGTGTTCACTTGTACTTTGCAGCTCTCTGAGTGAGCACCAGGCAAGACACCTGGCTGCCCCTGAGTTCCGCCCCGCCCTCCAGTGAGGCATGTCAATGTCCAGGCCAACCTGGGCCTGAGCACGGTGACGTGGTGACAGATGCTCTTCTGTCTCTTATCCCTCACTCTCCTGTGAGCATCCACAGCAGACCTGCAGGTGACATCTCTGTGATCCCCCAACCCCCAGGGAAGTGCAGTAATGGGGCTTAGGCAGTGTGCCCACCTCAGAAGTCAGGCAACAGAGCTGACTTCGGAGCCAGACCAGGATATTTGGGTCTTGAACAAACTCTGCTGTGGAGGCCTCTCCTAGAGATGGGGTCTTTGGCCCATGCCAACACTTGCTTTAGGCCATGATTTCTATACCCTGAATCTGAATGTTTCACCATCGGTTCTGAGGATGGAGGTCTAAGCTCTTGATGCATGCTGAATGGAGCCTTTATCTGCCACATTTGAGACCTCTCTCTGCACACCAAAGGAAGCCCACTCCCCCTGCCTGCCACTCTCAGCCTCCATCTCCAGGCTGCCGTCTGCTGTATGGTCCCCCTCTCTCCAGGTGAAGACAGACCATGACCCTCTAGAGTGTCGGCTGCTTTTCACCTCAGGTTCCAACAATGCCAGCTCAGCCCAGGTTTCCAGAAGTCATGCATTTGGTATCTTGGTTGCCAGATGAGATCCCTGGTGGTAGGGACCCAGCCTGGCCAAGGTCCACATGAAATTCAACCCAACCCAGAATGGGGATCCTCCCACCATGCTAGAAAAGAGGCCCTGCCTAACAGAGGAGGCCCGGGCCCCACCTCCCTCAAGGATATGTCTCCTTTCCCTTTTGTCCAGTGTCATTGTGAGACAACTATGTAAGTTTTCATTGCCTTAAAGGCTCATAGTAAAAGTTCGTATGATACAGAATGTGTTTGGCGAGAGTGATTCGATCTTCTGGCATGGTTTGTTGGAAATGACAAAGCAGCCAGGGACAGAAGGGATGAGGAATGGGACGGTGAAAACCTCACAGCATTGCCAAAGGGGAAAGGAAAATGGACAGAGGAGATGGGAGGGCAGGTGAGGACCATCCATTCTCAATCAGCTTTACTGATCAAAGTGACGCTATTCATGCCATTATTACTTTAGTGAGAAATAATGAATACCAATTTTTAACATCATGTTTGTCTTTCTTAAAACCCAATACTAACTACATGTGTGTGTATTTGGGACACACAGAGTTATTTACATTCCACCTTGATAACATGGGCAGAAACATACATTAACTAATTTTTTAAAGCGGGGGGAGGGGAGGAAGGCATTGACTTAAATAATTTGCCTCTCTTTTAGAAACACATCCAAGAATGGAATCCACTCATTTATGTGTTCTTTTTCATAGTCTGACAGTAGTTTGCAAACTTGAGGCAGCTTGCTTCCTACAAATGCCAGATTGCTGAGGCTGAAGGTGTAAGAAACTGGGAGCTCTTGTGGATGCTGGCCCTTTTCATTTCGCATACTGAGTGTTTTAAGTATCCTTTGATTTGCAAATAGGCTGCATTAAGCCATGGAAACAAGACTATGGGGCTAAAGCCTGAAGGATCCAGTTTAGTCATCTGTAAAGCAAGAGGGTGAGACATAGCCATCTTTCTACTCTAAGGTCCTAGGATTCTGTAAGGGCTGAAAACAGAACAATTCGAATGTGCAACTTGTTCTAACGTTCTTTTAAATAGTACAGCAGTATCCACTCTGATTTCACATGTGTTGGGATGCACGGCTGTTTCAAAATCAGGAAAAGCATCCATTCTGCTGACTCAGTCAATAAAGTGAAGGCTGAGACACATCTTTTGTCTTTTTTTTTTTTTTTACCGTTTCTGGGGCTTGAACTCAGGGGCCCTGAGCCTCTTTGTGCTCAAGTCTAGCGGCCTTGAGCCACAGTGCCATTTCCAGCTTTTTCTGAGTAGTTTATTGGAGATAAGAGTCTCACAGAATGTCCTGCCTGGCTGGCTTCCAACCACGATCCTCAGATCTCAGCCCTCTGAGTAGCTAAGATTCCAGGTGTGAGCCACCAGCGCTGGGCTCCTTTCTATAATCAATTCAAAGGTGGTACATGTTGAAAATGAACTTTACAACTTAGGGGGAAAGGAGGCCAGGAGGGGAGAAGTTGGAAGAAAAGAGGGAGGGGATGATATTGTTCACATTATTGTACTCATTACCTTACTTGCAGAACTGTATCCCCTCTATATAACACTTTTACCATAAAACCTGCCCGATTTTGCATCTCTGGCTCACTGAGAAATGAAGTCTAGCTTCCATTTCCAACTTTGTGACTTAACCCAAGTAGCATATTCTCTTTACTTCAAGCAAGTGAGACTATTTTTTGTTGCACCTTGTATTGGTTTCTTCAGACTGTTGGAACCGAGGGCCACAGGCAGATAGCTTAAACAACAATGATTTATTTCTTCACAGTTCCAGAGGCTAGAAATCCAACATCAGGGCGTTGGCAGGCAGATGGATTCTCAATCATCTCTCTTTGGCCATCTTCTTCATCTTCCTTGTGTGTCTGTGTCTCCATCTCCTCTTTCTTAAGGACATTTGGTCAGCTTGGCTTAGGCCTCACTCCAAGGATCTCTTAATTTGATTGCTTCTGTATCCATCTTCTCTCAAAATACAGTCACATTCTGAAGTCCTACAGGTTAAGATTTTGAGAAATAAGCTTAAGGATAGGCATAGTGGAGCCCACAATATCATTCTGTATATTTTTAATGCACTATATTTAAGTCTGATGCTTAGACTCTGGCTTCTGTGCAAAAAAAAAAAATCATCCAAACCTAAACTCTCTTTCATCTGTGTGGAAGAATGGATGGATTCCAGTTGGAAGAAAGTCATTGGTGCTCAAGCTCTGCACCTGCCAGCCTTTATCCTCACTAAAATATTAACATCTGAAGGATTCGATTTCCTCATCTGTGAAGTCAATGTGTCTGCTAGACGTTCTCTGTTCATCCTCGGGGCTTTGCGCCCAAGGAAACCATCCCATTCCAACATCACAGGATTGTCTCAAGTGCATTCCATTAAAATTATCCCCATGGAGCTTGTGAGATGCTGACTTACCTACCCAAAGAAAAATGGGATTCCCGCATTTCAGAGCCGAAGAAAACGGGGGCATACAAGTCCGTGAAAGGCACGAGGCTTTAATCAACTAGCTAGCATCGTGTATGCATTCTTTCATAAAAATCATTAACTGAGAAAATGTTTTGACACACATTTTTCTTGGTTTTCAAAGACTTCTGATGCCTCGGAGGTTTCTAGAGCCAGTAAATTCAGTACAATTGCATCGAAACCCTCAAAGAATGAGCTTTCTTGGAAAATAGCTGCTATTCACCACTGCTGGGCCAAAGGTACAGTAAAGAAGGCATTTTTCTCTGGTACTCTGAGGTTAGCACTTCCAGGAAACGCAGCGAGAACAAAGCAACAAAGAGATGCTTGAAAATTTGATCAGAGGAATGAAGAGGAAAACAAATCAAACACAGTTACGTGTGTTTGCCCAGTACAGAGAGATCCAGCTCTGTGGTCAGCTGAGCTTTCAGTAAGAGGACTCCTGGTAATGGCTGAAACCCTGTGGGGAAGAGATGGATCCCTGTTTCTCAGCTTTTTGGGGAGCGGGGGCACTCTCCCTGGTTCAGCTGGGAATGAGGAGTTTTCCTGTTTGTCTCCTTGTGTGCATGTTTTTAATCTTTAAATTCCTTCCCAGGAATTCCTTCTATTTCAAGTTCGCATTAAGAAAGCTCAAGTTTCGATAACTACACACCAAGAGCAAAAGAAGAAAATCAGTTAGACATCTGCTACGGTAGGCACCCATGCCAGGAGCAGCCTGTGCCCAGCACTATGCCCAGCAGCTCTGTTGTGCACAGCTAAGCATCATTTCATCTACCCACAGTGGGCAAGAGGAAGAGGGGCCAGAATACAATCTCCAACTCAAAGTGTCTAAGTGCACTGTGTGTCTGGACTGAATATAAACTACAAGAAATAGCTACAAGAAAGAAGACCGAGTGCTTTATGCTTTCTTTACCCTGGACATCTCACACCTAACACCGTAATGCTTGTTTCTCTACATGTTTAGTAAGTGTTTAGGATATTTAACAAGAAAATTCAAAAAGCTAGAAGCATAAAATCTTCTGCAGTTTTCTCATTTGAAATTCCCTTTGCTACTCAATGTATAGTCAAAGAACCACCACTTGGAACTTGTAGGATATAGGGAGGCCATGTCCTCCATGTGGGGATACTGGACTAGATTCTATAAATAAGAGTAATCCTAGGTGTTCCTCTCCTGTACTTAGTCAGATAGAGCCTCTTCCATGCCTCTTTGTCATCATGACTTGGTGCTTTCTCTTGTTTTTAAGTGTCTTTTTTATTATGATGCTGAATTAATCTTCAAGTCATTATACAAAGGGCTTTAAAGTCTGGCATATTTTCCTTAATGTTTCTGTGCTTAGGAAAAATCTCATTCTTCAGATTTATCTAGGTGGGGAAGGGTCTGGACTCCTGTTTTGTTTTGTTTTTTATTCTCATCATGCAAGCTGCTGTGGGTGACCGGCTTTCCAGAAGATAGTATCAACCTTATGAAGCCAGAGACACACCACCTTCTTATCGCTATGGGCTGCAAAGTAACTGGACTCATCCATACTTATGCCTGCATCCTGCTCATGTGACAGACCTCCCTTAAAGACTTTAATTAGATAATACAGCTCAGTCCTCAGAATGAACCCACAGGGTGTTCTGTATTTATCATTGCTTGGTGGATGAGGACGCTCACAGAGTTGGAGAGCTGTGGAAGGTAACCCAGGTGAGAGAGGTGGAATGAGCTGACACTCAGTCCCCACAAACCTGACTCCAGATTCTGCCTTGTTGACTCTGGATGTGGTCAAAGCGTGGGATGAAAGAACAGTACGTATAAGAGGTGAGCACTGCAAAACCCATTTTGACTTAGGGCTCTCCTCCACATAAGGTCAAACCTAGTCATGAGCCATGTGCCCTCGCCCAGTCTTCTTTCTTGAATGTGGTGTTATGGAATACATATCCTTCTGCATACACAGCAGATACACACCGGCATGCAGCACATCTTACCTGCACACCTCATTTCCCAGGACATCCCAATCCTCCACACTGGCCATGCCCTTTACTACTACCGCTGTGTACTCTTTGCCACTGGCTAGGTTTGCTTTCGTTTACCTAGTCTATTCTTAACACAGAATATGTATGTAATGGTTCACTTTCTCCCCCAAACCAATGCAGATGTATTATTAGTCACCGACAAACCCTTCTTTTCGTATAACCACAGCAGCTAGCCCTCACACAATTCTTTGCCTTGCCCAGGGTAATGCTGATGAATATCTAGGGCTTATCCGGCTGTGCAGAAGAGTAATTTGTCAGGGCCGTTTTAGTTGGAATGGTTATCGGGAGCTCGGTAATAGGTTCTGGACCCTTTTGACCTTTCCAGCATTGTTTTCAACCTTAACCCATCTGGGGTCTCATAAAAATCATTACATTTCTCTGGCTGTACGGGGGCCTTTCTGTGGAGGTTTAGCGATTGCCTTAATAGGCAGAAAGCCACCTGGAAGGGATCACACTCTTGTTTTAAAGGTAAAACACAAAGAACATGGGAGGGAACATGATGTAGGGTTACCATGAATGGCTTGGGGCAGAGAATTGTGACTTGAGAAAACTCTCACTCATATAGAGAATAGGGAAGCAAGGTCCTCTCCCAAAGCACATGGTGCCTTCCTCTGTGACAAAGTCCGTCCCTTGGAATGCTATAGAAACAGCATGTCCATAGCTCGGCAGGAATCCTTCCTTGACTATCATCTATCTATCTATCTATCTATCTATCTATCTATCTATCTATCTATCTATCCATCCATCTTATGTCTATCCTACATATATCACCTATCTATCTTACATCATCTATCCATCTACCATCTATCAATTTTACATCTTTCCGTCATCTGTCATCTTTCTGTCCGTGTAAACTTTGATGTCAGTTCCACACAAAGCAATTGGGCTTCCGCATGTGTGCCCTCATGGCAGAAGCCATTTTTTTGTCTCTGTATCCTTTGAGTATACACTTTGCATGTTGCTAGATTTTACATACAGTCATGGTTTGGGCATGGTGGTGTATGTGTCTCCTGATGACTTATGTATAGAAATTTAGCCCCCATTGTGAAATATAAAGACGATAGAAGCGCTGCAGCATGGTGTTTTGAAATAGAACTTTATGGGCATGATTAGGATTAGAAAAGGTCATCAAGATGGAAACTCCATGATTCAATGTTGCAGCTTTATAAGATGAGACCAGAAAACACATACAGGCATTCGTTCCCAGTCTCCTGCCACTCAATGTCCTATGACCTTTTAAGAGTCTGCCAACAAGAAACAAGAGGCTCCCATCTTCCTCAGATGGGAGCCTCTGACTCTCTGGGAGTGTGAACTAACTAATCCTTTTTCCTTATGAGGTCACCCAGCCTCCGGTATTCCCTAGAGTACTGGGAAACACATTTATTTAGACTTTACATGTCATATAGGCATGTGTTGTATAGAATTTAACTCTATAAGTTAGGAGCTGGTGGTTCATGCCCAATCCTAGCTACTTGGGAAGCCGAGCCCTGAGGATCACAGTTCAAATGCCAGCCCTGTCAGAAAAGTTCATGAGACTCTTATCTCCAATTAGTAACCAAAAATCCAGAGCTGTGGCTCAAGTGGTAGAGCACTAGCCTTGAGCAAAGAAGCTTAAAGGCAGTGCCTAGGCTTTAGTTCAAACACTAAGACAGGCACAAATAATAATAATAATAGTAACTTTATTATATAGACCTTACTTATATAACCTTTACTATTACTTAGACTTTACATATTTCACATAATTAATATCCTGTATACATTTTACATGTGCATATTTTACAGATCACATTCCATTACATGCAAGGTACATTTTATGTACAATATCCGCTTTTACATTCTCTCTACACCTGACACATGGTTTTTACTCTGCAGTTTATATAGACATTATATAGTATATTATGTGTTAAATACACTGCACATGCTATAGGTAAAGTTATATATACTTTAGCTCAACTTTGGAGTGGAGTCTACACATGCACACATGTGCTTGTCTGGTTCCCTCTGTCAGAGGGCTGCTCTGTGTACCAGCATTGCCCATTCTCTGAGTTCTTGGAGTTACAAACTTAATATCCTTCAAATTCTGCTTGGAAAGACCTATGCATGGGCCACTAAAAATATCAGAAAGACTCCTTTTGCAAGAAGTAAGTTCTTTAAATATAGACAGAATTGACTCAAATGAGATGAGCTTGAGGTGTTGGACCATTTATACCAAGGCTATAAATTTGATTATTGGCCCAGTGCTGTCCCTTTACAAAGGACCAATAATGAATACAAGTCCCTGGCTATACAGACACAACTATTTCCACCATATCATTTCTCAGATGTATTTTTTCCCTTAATTTCAAAAGCTCCCTTCATCCACTGAAGAATGGAGCTGGTGACAATGTACCTTTCTTCTGACGTGAACATTTCTTTTCCAGTGTGAAATCCCTTCGTCTGCAGAGGGTTTGTGGGAGACATGAATAGTTTGAAGACTGAATAAATGCAACAATGGAAAGCACGATCTGTGTATTACTGTGATGTCTAAATTGTCCTTCAATTAAGTTTGAGAGGTTTGCAAGAGCCTTAATTGATCTCTTTGTAGATACAATGAGCTATCAAAAAAAGTGGAATACTAAATAATAGGCTCTTTTGTCAGCGTCTGCGATGAAAGGGAGTAGGGAGCCGGTTTGGAATATGTTCCCAGCATATTGATTGCAAAGGGACCTTGATGTGTTCTGCAGACCCATGGGAAGAACAATATTCCCAGGGGTCATTCTAAGTAGATCTGACGGTCAGGAATGACCATCACTGGAGAAGATGGGGCAGGATAATGACTCTTACTGTTTCCATTCTGGTTCTGAATGCCAACATCCTACCTCATGGAAAGTTAGAAAGTGGGGAGAGGAAAAAGTACCCCATATATTCTCAGGAGTGGAATTCTTTTTTTAAATAAGTTTTTCGTTGTGAAAATAGTGTACAGAGAGGTTACAATCACATGAGCAAGGTAATGTGTTCATTTCTTATCAAGCATTGTTGCCTCCTCCTTTGTTTTCCCCCTACCATCCCTTCCTTCCCATTTTCACAACTACATACCACCACCACCACTACCCCCGCCTAAATTGTAAAGTTCCTTTTCGACATAGCGTCTTGTACATCTCATTGTTGCAATGGGTCAACCTGTACCCCTATTTAAACAATTTGTTTTCTCCTCTCCACTCCCAAAATTATACTAACATCAAATACAGTGAAAACAGGGATTATACCATGGGGGAAGGACATACAAAGCAACAAAAATAATCACATGGTACATTATAAATATGTTAGAACAATAGCAAGAAAGGGAAAAAAACACCTGTGTCCTTATCTTGGGGTTCATTTCCCTAACATCAACTTATCTGACCTTTTCTGCTTGTCTCAGACATATACTAGTTATTGCAAATAAGGGAAACCATGGGACCTATGTTTCTTTGGGCCTGGCTTACTTCACTTAATGTACTGTCTTTCCATTTCCTAACAAATGGGGCAATGTCATTCTTTCTGATGGAGGCATAGAATTCCATTGTGTATATATACCACATTTTCTTGATCCATCATCTACTGAGGGGCATCTGGGTTGGTCCATATCTTAGCTATGGTAAATAATGCTGCAATAAACATAGTTGTGCTGGTAGCTTTAGTATGATTTGTTTGTGATCATTCAGGTAAATGCCCAAAAGTGGGATTGCTGGGTCATAGGGGAGTTCTATGTGGAGTCTTTTGAGGAACATCTATACTACTTTCCAAAGTGGTTGAACAAGTTTATACTCACACCAACCACACTGTAGGGTTCCTTTCTGTCCACATCCCCTCCAGCATCTGTTGTTATTAGAGTTCTTGATTATAGCCATTCTAACTGGGGTGAGGTGGTATCTCAGTGTTGTTTTGATTTGCATTTCTTTTATCGCTAAAGAGGTTGAGCATTTCTTCATGTGTCTATTGGCCATCCTTCTTTCCTCTTCAGAGAAGTTTCTCTTTAAGTCTTTTGCCCACTTATTTATTGGGCAGTTGTTTCTTTGAGGATTTGTTGTTGGGGGATTTTTTTGGGTCCAGGTATATTTTAGATATGAGACCCTTGTCCGTTGGATGGCTAGTGAAGATCTTCTCCCAATCCGTGGGCTTTCTATTGATCTTGCTAGCTATGTCCTTTGTCATGTAGAAGCTCTGCAGCTTCACACAATCCCATTTGTCCAAACTTTCTTTGATTTGCTGTGTTTCTGGGTCTCTATTAAGGAAATTCCGGCCTCTGCCAAGGAGACCTAGGGTTTCTCCTATTCCGTCATGTAATGTTTTCAGGGTGTCTGCTTTGACTCTGAGGTTTTTGATCCATTTGGAGTTGATTCTGGTGCAGGATGATATATAAGGATGTAGCTTTAATTTTCTACAAGTGATTAACCAATTTTGCCAGCACCATTTACTGAAGAAGCTGTCTTTCTTCCATTCTACTTTTTTTCCAGGGCTGAGGACTGAACCCAGGGCACTGCGCGGGCCGGGCTGGCGCCCTTCTGCTGGGCTAAGCCCCCAGCCCCCCATTCTATTTTTTAGTTCTCTTATTGAAGATTAGGTGGCTATAGTTCTGTGGGCTCATTTCTGGGTTTTCAACTCTATTTCATTTTTCCTGAGATCTCTTCTTGTGCCAGTACCAAGCTGTTTTGATTACTATGGCTTTGTAGTAGAGTTTGAAATTTGTTATTGATATTCCTCCAGCACTGTTCTTTCTGTTAAGGATCGGTTTTTGCTATTCAGGGTCTTTTATTGTTCCATATGAATTTTTGGATTATCTCTTTTATTTCCTTGAAGAATGAGGTTGGAATATTGATAGGTATCACACTGAATTTGTAGATAGCCTTAGGAAGTATTGCCATTTTCACGATGTTGATCCTTCCAATCCAGGAGCCTAGAAGGTTTTTCCACTTTCTAAGTTCTGTTTTGATTTCCTTTTTCAGGTTTTTAAAGTTTTCATCATAGAGGTCCCTCACTTCTTTGGTTAAGTTAATTCCTAGGTATTTTATTTTTTGTGGGGCTATTACAAATGGAGTTGCTTTTCTGATTTCAGCCACGCTCTTCTCATTGTTGGCATACAGAAAAGCCATTGATTTTTGAGGATTAATTTTATACCTTGCTACTTTGCCAAAGTTTTGAATCAGCTTGAGTACTTTGGGAGTGGAGTCTATGGGATTCTTTAAATACAAAATCATGTCATCTGCAAAGAGGGAAGAGTTTTACTTCTTTCCCTATTTGGAACCCTTTTATGTTTGTATCTTGTCTTATTTCTGTAGCTAGGCATTCTAATACTAGATTGAAGAGAAGTGGAGAGAGTAGACATCCTTGTCTCGTTCCTGAGTTTAGAGGAAATGGCTTTAGTTTTTCACCATTAAGTATAATGCTGGCTGTAGGTTTGTCATATACAGCCTTTATTGTATTGAGGAATGTTCCATGGATTCCTAGTTTTTCCAGAGCCTTCATAAAGGGGTGTTGAATCTTGTCAAGTGCTTTTTCTACATCTATTGAGATAACCATGTGGTTCTTACCCTTGCTCTTGTTGATGTGACGAATTATATTAATTGATTTGCGAATATTGAATCAGCTTTGCATCCCTGAAACGAATCCTGTTTGACAATGGTCTGTAATTTTTTGGATTAAATTGTTGCGGTCAATTGGAAAAAATTTTGTTGAGAAGTTTTGCATTGATGTTCATCAAAGAAATGGGTCTATAGTTCTCTTTCTTTGATGAGTCCCTGCCTGGTTTTGGGATGAGGGTTATTATGGCTTCATAGAAAGAGTTCAGTAGTGAACTTTCTCTTTTGATATCACTGAAGAGTTGAAGTAGTATTGGTGTGAATTTTGCTTTGAAGGCATGTAGAATGTCGCTGTAAATCCATCTGGTCCTGGGCTTTTCTTAGATGGGAGGTCTCTTATTGCTGTTTCTCTTTCAATGCTTGATATAAGCCTGGTAAGTTGGTTTAACTCATCTTGGTTTAGTTTTGGCATATTGATATTTGCTAGGAAATCATCCATTTCTTCCAGGTTCTCAAACTTATTAGCATAAAGGTTTGAGTATTCCCTTATAATGTTTTGGATCTTGGTTGTTTCTGTGGTGATGTTTCCATTCTCATCTCTGAGTTTGTTTATTTGGGTGTGTTCTCTTCTTTTTCTGATAAGATTTGCTAAGGGTCTGTCAATTTTGTTAATTTTTTTGAAGAACCAACTCTGTTCGGTTGATTGTTTCTATGTTTTTTATTCTAATTTGTCTAATTCTGATTTAATTTTAATTATTTCTTTCTGTCTGATTGGGGTTTATCTTGCTGCTCTTTTTCAAGGAGGTTCAGATGTCTCATTAAATTGTTGGTTTCATGTCTCTCCAATTTGTTGAGGTAGGAACTCAGAGCTATAAACTTGCCTCTGAGTACTGCCTTTGCTGTGTCCCAGAGGAGCTGGTAATTTGTGTGTTCATTTTTGTTGAATATCATAAACATTTGAATTTCTTTCTAATCTCTTCCATAACCCACCAGTGATTCAACAGTGTGTTGTTCAGTCTCCATATGTTACAGGGCTTTCTTTGGTGGCTTTTGGTGTTGAGTTCTAATTTTATTCTCTGGGGTGGAATTCTATCTGCTCCAACAACTCAAAGTTGTTGGAATAAAGCCACGTCATTGGTCTCAACAGGACTTACCGGCATTGGTCTGGCCAACCAAACTGCAAGAGGAAATGCTTGCCTACAATCTCAGTCTCTCCTGCAGGTGGGCTGTAGGCCAGGATCCAAAGTGAGTCTCTGAATGAGAAATCTCTGCTCTGTTCTGAGACACTAGTGTGGCTACCTATTCCTCTGTGGAACACTTTCCAAGACAGCCGAGTCAGAAGTTCAGTGGTGGTTGCTATACAGAAGCCTCTGGGTGGCGAAAGCTGGCTTGATTCATATTATATTTCTGATCTTGGTGGCTGCTGAGACATCATCTGCATTTATTGAACAGGAATACATTCTTCATCACAGGACCCAAACTCTCTTTTAGGGATGAGAAAACCTGTGTCACCCAGAAAGGAGAACTGAAAATAAAATCCTCTTTTCTTCTCTGTTGCTCTTGAGACTAGAAGCTTGATTTGGCTTCCTAGTGTTAAAAAAAAAAAAGAATCAGAGCTGCCAGCACTCAGATAAAATCCAAACTGTCTATTACACCTCTAATTATCAGCCTGCCTTCTGGGTAAAACGGTACTATTCAATTATTGTTTTTTGTTCACTTGTCAGCTACCCCCCCAAAAAAAAATTATCACTGCTTTCAAAGCACTAAAAAGAACAGAAATTCTGCAAATTGCATTTTTAAGCATAGTTACTTCATACCCAACACTTCTGTGGAGAGTGTCAAAAGATGTATAATGCCATGTTGCAGGCAAACCCTATTTAATGCGGCAGCTTCAATGATTTGTTGTACATTATGTAATTTTATTGAAATGATTTCTTTTGTCACCACTTTCTATGTGGTTCATTTTGACACTTCCCATTTATCAAGTAAAATATATGTTTAATCCAGCCCCTGTAAATAAAAGCGCCATTGTCAGACAGTAGGATGTCAAAATCCCCTTGGGAGTGGATGGCAGCAGACATGTCTTCTAGGCAGATGAACTTCCGGATTTCACAGAAGACCTGACCCTCCCAAACTTTTGGCTTATTATTTAAAACAAACAAACAAACTTTCTCTCGTGTTTCCTTTCCCAGGCAGAGTCATAGAGACATAACACTTTAGCACTAGCAGGTGTAATGCCCTCTACCTCTAGTCTATGATTCAGGAGCCTAGCATAGTATAGCTGAAGTGTGTATATTAGGCTAGACCAAGGTAGAAGGCAAAGGACACCAGCTTCTAATGAATGCCCATGCACAGGACTTACGTTAAGAAGGTCTTTGCTTCACCCTCATTGTTTTTCCTTAAAGCATGTGAAATGAGTAAATACTTGGTGCAGTTCTGAGACAAAATGAGAGACAGACAGAAAGGAGAGAGACAGAGACAGAGACAGAAAGTTCAGAAAAGCTTAAGCAAATTGCCAGGGTGTCAGCATGCCTATGTCCTGCTGCTAGACCTTGAACACAGAGCATTCAATTTTCCATGTCTTAATAACTCCAGCATTATTAATCTTCACTACAGTTTCATATGGAAAATTCTAGTCTCAGACTCCAAAGATACAGGCGCAGTGCTGCTGTTAGTGTTAGTGCTCTGCAGAGCTGGTCAGGTCTCCTCCCCTCTCTGTTCTGAGATTCCTTGCGTGATGTCATGAAGGCAATGTCCACTCTGTCTTTCTAGCACCCACCCACTTGACACGGTGGCAAACCAGCGTTTAACCTCTGTAGACCAGTGGGGCAACTGGGTGAGATCAGAGACGAGGGGAGTCGGGCAGGTGGCACTCACCCAGCCCACCGACGCCACACCTCGTTAGGAGGCCACAGGTATGCAGAGTCTCGAATCCACCTTGGGACAGCTTGAGTTACGCTGACATGGTCCCCTCAAAGGAAAGCCAGTGTCCTGGCAGCCGATGACACATGCCTTCCTGTCACCTTCTACCCAGAATAAATGGATGGCCTAGAATCTCGCCATCAGCGATGTTGCCGTCTTTTTTTTTGGGGGGGGGGGGGGCGGATGCAAGAGTTGAGTTTGATGTTATAAATCACCATAATTTGTTACAATTTCCAAAGACAAATATGACAGGGTGGAATTACTTTGCTGTGCTGAAGCAGTCATTTGTAGAAGCCATAAAGTGGCAGGATAAATCTGAGGACGAGAGATGTTTAATCTGAGGAAACAGAACGCAATATCACTCCGGTAGATTGTGTTTACCAAGATCTTAGCCTCACAGATACTGAAGTATTGCTCATTTCCACTCACTCTCTGAATCAGTCGGACTCCTAGAGAAAAGGCTCCCATAACGGCTGGGAGGGAGGGATTCTCAATAGTTTATACTTGCTCGGTTGGTGAAGAGTAGAGCTGGGGTGTCTGTTCCCCGGTGATGCTGTCAGTAGTCTAGTCCCTGGCAGGATTCAGGGACAAATGAAGAGAAGGCAAGATGAACATTCTTCTTTGTCAGAATGCTATTTTGATGGGTTGTTACTGGTGGCCAGAGAAGCGGCTCTAGGCTTGCTGCGTGTCGACTTGTTCATGCTGCTTTCAGACCTTGCCACCTCTCTCCAAACACTACCATGAACAGTACTTCCCTCTCTATTATTATGGAGCTTCGTGCATGAGGTACAATGCTCAGAAACAGATGCTAGAAGAAACTTCCAGAAGGAAGACCACTGGTTGAACAGGGGAGCTAGCACCAACACAGTGAGTTTTGCAAGCCATCCAGCTGTTTCTAAAAAAGCCTAAGCTGTCACTGTTGGTTGGTTTTTCTGAGGCCGCAGTGGTGATGACGTGACTGATGCATCGAGGGGGAAGGTGAAGGAAGTTTTGTTTCACCACAGGATTTTTCTGGACATTTGTTTGTGATGATATCATCTCAGGGGAGGGGATGAAACAGGTCTGATCTTCTGCAAGCTATCTTTCAAAACTTCCGGCTTTCCACTGTCATCTGGAACACAGTTTCTGAAATATCCCACGGTAGGCTGTATTACTCATTCATCCCAGTGTTTGCCGAGGGCAGGGGGCACCAATCTGATACTTTCTATGCTCAGATATCACACAGTCAGGGGCTAGAATGACCTCCAAGCCCTAGCATTCCCGACATAGTCATGTGATCCTGGCAGGGCTTGTAACCGGATGTGCCCAGTGTTACGGCCTCCAGATAAGTGATTAAAGGATGGTGTTTATACAGGTAATAGTGGGAGGGGTGCATGACTCTCCAGGGCAAATAGAAAACTGTAATGAGTGTTCGCTTCCATGAAGGTTGAGTGCCAGGATACAGCCCTGCACCTTGTCCCCCATCCCCACCACATCACCACCGGGGTAATGAAATGCAATGCCATTTCTCCCCTCCATTTAAGTGGGATCTCATTACAGGCACTGCGTGGATGCCTGTAGGTGGGCTTTTTTGTAGGTCTCCTGGGGACAAGCCGGAGGTATTGAGATGTGCCTTATTATCAAGATTTATGCTCATTGAAAAATCTTCTACTCTTTGTCCACAGTTACCCTTTTTAGCTTCCAGACTGATGATCACTAGCTACCTACCCACCAAAATAAAAGCATTATTGACTAGCTGGGGCCATGAGCCTCAAGCCATTAACCAGTCAGTCATGTCTTCCTAAAAAAAAATAGAGAGAAAAAAATGTTCTGTTTTCCCATCATTACTGCTGGTGTTTAGGATTATCCAGAGCTTATGATCCACTCATGAGGTTGTCCTGCCGGGCCTGGTGAGGTTGCCCAACACGCATCAATGGACGAGGGACACGTCCAATGAATTATGGATTGTTTCTGGGAGCTGACACTCTGAAACAACTTGAAGGTTTGTTTAGACATAAACACATCCCATCAGGAAAGTAGACCCTCTTCATTCTCATGGCCTTTGGCAACTCTTAGATACTTAGATACTTACCACTAATCATCATTGCATGTTCTGAAGTGAATTTGTCCAAGTGTTATTGTGCTTCACTATTTTGCATTAAAGGATTTTAGTGGAATAGCTCCTGAATTACTGCTTGTTGAATGGCCACTGTTTCTAGTCCTTCCGATGAATTTCTTTCCCCCATTCTGTGGCCCCCAGCTGGGATAGCACACCTTCCTAAGGGGGTCTACACCGAACACTCCACAACTGTGGTAGGCTACAGATCAAGAGAATTGGGAGAAGAGGCTGCGGGCAGGGGTGGGGGGGACCGCAAAGGTACCCAAGGAAGATGACACAATCCCTTCCAAGGTCTCCATGAACACATTTAAATTTTTCGAAATACCTTACGAAGGCAATCATTGAAGGGAAGAAGATAAAATCAGGGTTTCAAAAGATCGCAAACATGGTTGTTCCTCCTCTCCCGACCTTCAGGCATCCTTTTGTCATTACTGAGACATGGAACTCTCACCGTGCAGCAGGGAGATGCCAGCAGTGGGCAGCAGCCGAGAGTCCCGGGGCTGCTGTGGCCCCTGCAGAGTCATCTCTCTGGAGCTCCTCAGAGCCATTGTGATGTCAAGACCATCATCTTGTGCTGGACCACCCTGGGCTCCAGCCCCAACACAGAACAGCTCCAGCACCCCAGATCTATGCCTCTTGAACAGCCCCTGCCCTGTACCAAACCCAGCCCCTGAAGGCTAAGTGATTTCTTTCCTGGTCCTTGTTCTCAAAACTGTCCCCAAACCTGGAATGGTTTGGGGCAAGAGTCAGTAGAAGGCAGGAGGTCCCCTGAGAACAGCAGCACACATATCCTTAAGTACTCTCATGCCCTGCCTCTCCCTGCCCCAGGCTTTTTTCTTTCCTTTCTAGAAGGAGAGCATTTCCTGTGATGTCTGCTTCTCTGACTTCTAACACTGGATAGAGATCCGGCTGTCTGCTTCTTTGGCACAATTAAGTCACCTCAGTCTCCCTGAATGCTTTCATGTCACATCAACTACACATCTCAGTCAACCCAGCCAGTTCCACATGTCATTTTGTAAACTGACATTCAATAAGACTATTATTTCTCAGAGAAATAGAAATAAGTCTTCTCTTTCAAACTACCAAATTATACTCCATGATAGATAGAGAAGCAGAGCCTAAAAGTAGGATGCAAAGGCGTGGGCATGAATGAGACCTTCATCGTTTGGCTTGGCTACCTTTGAGTAAGTTATGTCCCACTTCTTTAAAATGAGAATAAAAGTCAGCTGCTGGTGGCTCATGCCTATAATCCTAGCTACTCAGGGGGCTGAGATCTGAGGATGGTAGTTTGAAGCTAGCTCAAGCAGGAAAGTCTGTGAGACTCTTATCTTCAATAAACTCTAATAAACTACCCAAAGAGCCAGAAGTGGAGCTATGGCTCAAGTGGTAGAGCCCTGTGACCCGCCCAGAAAAAAGGTCAGGCCCTGAGTTTTAAGCCCCAGGACAGGCAAAAACACAACAAGAAACAGAGACAGGGAGAAAATAAAAACTGTGAGACAGCCAAGTATGCATGCATATTTGTAGAGCATTTAGACTATCAAAGAACAAGTGGCCATGGTTGCTAGATTTTGAAGTAAACCACAGCACAGCTACATGAATGATGTTCATCATTAGAGGTACCATATTACAAGGCTGGGACTGTGGCTTAGTGGTAGAGAGCTTGCCTAGCGTGCATAAAGTCCTAGGTTTGATTCCTCAATACCACATATACAGAAAGAGCCAGAAGTGACGCTGTGGTTCAAGTGGTGATGTGCTAGCCTTGAACACAGAGAGGCTCATAAGCTCAGTGCTCAGGCCCTGAGTTCAAGCCCCAGGACTGAGAAGAAGAAGAAGGAGGAGGAGGAGGAGGAGGAGGAGGAGGAGGAGGAGGAGGAGAAGGAGAAGGAGGAGGAGGATTCAGAATAATTGCACCCTGTCTCTACATGTTCACTCTTTGGGATGACCCTTGGCACTCTTAGAAGGAATGGCAGCCATAAGCTGGGCACCTATGGCTCATGCCTGTAATCCTAGCTATTCAGGAGGCTGAGATCTGAGGATCGTGGTTCAAAGCCAGCCCGGGCAGGAAACTCCATGAAACTTTTATCTCCAATAAACCACCAGAAAACCAGAAGTGGTGCTGTGGCTCAAGTGGTAGAGTGCTAGCCTTGAGCTGAAGAGCTGAGGGACAGTGCCCACTCCCAGAGATCAATGCCCACGACCGACAAAAAAAAAAAAAAGTAAGAAAGAAAGGAAGAATGGCAGCCAGAGGTCTTGCTTCCAAACCTATTGCCTTCGATGACCACAGCCAGCTTCAGGGCTTGGGAACTGAGAATGGCCTGACTGGAACCTGGGAGGCACCAAAATCAATAGACACACAGCCCCAGGCCCTGCTCTTCTCAGGAGAGTTCACTTACGGTTTAAAGGTCAGACTCCCTCCAAAACCACATGGAAAGTGGGAGCCACTGAAGATAAAGACCAATAAACTCATTGACAGCACCACGCATGTCCAAAGGCCCACATCTCAAGTGAAAACAACAAAACAGAGAGAGCAAAGAAATAATCTAGGCAATCCGGGACAGAAGCCCCCAGTCCAGCTCTCAATCAGTATTTCCTTAAACTGGTTTGTCAGTGCTGCAGGGTTTTATCTAGCTGGAGTGAAATTTATAGAATATGCAGAGAGAGCGCCATGAGGTAATTTGCTTTCCTCTGAATCAATAGCACGTAACCAGGCCCTGCTGAGCAGGAGTGCTGCGGTCTCACACTGGCGGCAAACCCCTCACTTTCAGCTCATTAAGGTTCTCACATTCCTCTGTGCCTTATGCCTGTAGACTTAGCATGAGATAAACTTGGCATGAGATAAACTGTAAGTTCATGGAAAACAATAGCTTTAACTCTTTGTCGTCATTGTAATGTACGTAGGAAGGCATTTCCTCAGACACATATGGAGAGCTATGCAAGAATCATACCAGACATCCCAGCATCCTCTCCAGGAACCCAGAATGTCCAAGACTAAATGACACAGAGGTCTGTACCCAAACTCACCGGGGGACACTTCCCCAACAGCTAATGCTGAATCATTTCTGGCTCTGGAATCAGAATCTTCCAGAAGATGCAGAGCACCATTTTGTAGTAGATGATGTCCAGGAACTTAACCAGGTCCATCCAATGAGCTAACCCAAACCTGCAGGAGGGTACTTGTGACTATACCCAGCCAAAATGTCACTGATTTACCCTCTGATACACTACATGAGGAAGATGCTGGAAGAAGAGGAGTTTCAGAAGGGCAGTGACTTAGGTAAACTCATAGACCAGGTAGAGCTATGCATCAGCTCAGGGATCTGACTTCTGGGAAACTGAGGCAAGACCTTTCCCCTGCCTATAACAGAACTTAGATTTTCCTTGGGTATGTCTTTTCTCTTTAAAGACTACTCTTTAAGTCCATCTTTTCTTTGTGGGTCGTGGGGCCTGAACTCTGGACCTGGGCGCTGTCCCTCAGCTCTTCAGCTCAAAGCTGGTGCTCTGCCACTTGAGCCACGGCACCACTTCTAGCTTTTTCTGCTTATGAGGTGCTGAGGATTCGAACCCAGAGCCTCATGCATGGGAGGCAAGCACTCTACCACTGAGCCACCTTCCCAGCCCCTTTAAGTCCATCTTTAAGACTACTTTAAGTTTTCAGAACCTTTGCTAACTAACTTTGTTCTTCATAAATGAAGGAAGATAAAAGGAAATAGAATAAACAGGCAAAGTGAAAATTGGTCCAAAGAGGGAGAAAAAAATTACCTTCGGGAAGAAACTTCCATTTTGACTTCTGACCTTTGGGATCTGCTCCTTAATTCCACTGTAACTCACATCTTCCACAGCAAATATCAAAAGTGAATTTTCCAGAGATGGAAAAGCTTAGCACCTTTGAATGCCAAGGAGGACATCTCAGGCAGCACTTCCATGTGTTCACAAAGTGCATGCTCCAATCCAGGCAACCTGTTGTCTCCTAGCCAAACTTGTCAAAGCTGCTATGTCTATCCAAGTAATGTAATCTCTTTAGGAAATGCTTCTGACCTGGAAAATGGTTGCTTTCTAATTTGCATTGGTTCTAGAACATGTACAACTCGTTCATTGATAGTTGGTCCTAAGTGTGCTCTTGAATCAAATTCCTAAATGAAAGGTTTTTTAAGGTAGTAGAGCAAAGAAGAAATATAAAAATCCAAGTGCACTTCATTCTAAGTAAACTCCTTGGAAGTTATAGGGTAAGGGGACTGAGTTATTAAAAATTTTAATCACTTGAAAGACAAAAAATCCCATAAGGTTCCATTCAAACTCAACTGGAAGTTAATACTGTGCCCTACAATGCACTTATGGGAAACACAAAATTTTACCTTATGCACTTTTGCAATTACTTTAGAACACAAATATTAAACTTAAAATGCAAGCATTATGTGGATGTGTGTTCTCCTGACTACTAACTCTGCCTGCTGATGAAAGATAACCCTGTCTGTCTGTCTGTCTGTCTGTCTGTCTGTCTCTGTGTGTGTGTGTGTGTCTCTATCTCCATCTCTGGCTCTCATTGCATCTCTTTCTCTATGTCTCTGTCTCTGTCTCTGTCTCTCTCACTCTCTCTCTCTCTCTGCTCTCTCTCTCTCTCTCTCTCTCTCTCTCTCTCTCTCTCTCTCTCTCTCTCTCTCTCTCTCTCTCTCTCTCTTGCTCTCTCCTTTTGGGACAACTCAATCATTCATCTTGGTACAGGTGCTCATTACAAAGCACACATTCTTCCTTTTTACAGAGTTCTTTCTCTCTGAAATGTCATGCATAAAAGGCAGAATGGCTCTACACTCTGGGGAAGTTCCCTTAGTTCATTCCTATGGTGAAAGAGGCCAATGTGCAAGAGCAGGCTGTGGAGGGGCCACAGATCCAACAGAGGGACACGTCACTATATGGAGGCCATGGCTACTTTCTCCAACAGAGATAGAGAGCCACTGATCATCCAAGACCAGAACACAATGCAGTGAGAAAGACCTAGTCCTTATACTTTAGGATAATAATCATAAAGGGTTATTCTTGGTTTTGTTGGTTCCCTTAAAGAAAAGTTCAATAATGAGAATTATAGACAATGTCTCTCCGAGAGTGAAAATGGCATCAACAAACCATTCAAGGAATGATTTGTCTTCAGGGAACAAAACACTGGTGATATAAGAAGATGCCTGCAGAAAAAAAAAAGAAAAAAGAAAATGCCTGCAGAAAGTCTTTGGTGGTAAAATTAATATTTAACTCTTTGGGGACAGCGCCCAGGGATTTGTTTTTATTCTAACTCAAATTGCAGACATAAAAGTATTTGATTTAAGTTTGACACTTAAGACATTCTGTGATGCTTTTCAAAAGCAACATGAAAAACTACTCATAGACTGCCAGAAGGAATGCAGGGTACTATAGGGAATCAAAAATGGTACGTAGACCATATTCTTTTAGGAAGAAAAGTTTCATTTGGAAGGTACAAGTGCTATCTGACAAAAAATAATCATTAGCCTCTGAAGTTATCAATTCATAAAGGAAGTGTTTAGTGGCGTTCACAGAAGGGTACCTGGGAGGAAATGTTTGTGTGCTATTTGCTACAGACCCCTTATTAGTTTTTATCTTATATAGAGAGAGTTGTGAAATCATTCATGAACTCTGAGGGAGACAAGGCTTGTGCAGCCACTCATCCATTTATTCAATCATTCAGTGCTTATTAGCCAAGCGCAGAACGAACTGTACCCCGGAGGTGCCCAGGGAGCCTGTCCATAGTGCTGTGGGTAAATGGCCTGGCGTCTAGGGCGTGAGCTTGTGTTTAATCACAAAGCTATCGAACTTTACTAGAATAACAGCATCTAACTTGTCTTGGAAGGATCAGACCTAGTGGGAGGATGAACATGATGAGAATCAGCTTCATGCAGGAGGGGACAACTGACTTGAACACCAAGGGATGAGCTGAATTCAAGTTGATGCAAAGAAGTAAGTCTAGGTGCAAGGCTCAGTGCTGCAATGAGGGCGGTGAACACAGAGAAACCAAAGCTGCGTGAAGTGGAGAGGAGGGAGGCGTGACATGAGAGGGGTTTGGAGAGGTCAGGAGTACCCAAAATACACACAAGTTAAAGAAATCCATGTAAAAGGATAGTACGCAGTGATAGGCTTTCTGTGAAAGAATATTACAGATGAGTCCACTTGGGTTTGCTGTGAAAAGAGAGAAGATATTGGAGATTCCATCTCTCTGGGTGGGCCACCACTCAGGCTACTGAAGTAAACCAGGAAAGTGGGTAGATAATGAGACAATGGTGATAGAGATGGAGAAGTCAATGAAATGAACTCATTAGGACCCAGGTAGATAGCAGAAAAGAGCATGCTTCCGAGATGATTCCCAGGAAGTTGCGTTTGGAAAGTACATGAGGGAAAAAAATTGGAGAAAATGATTTAAGATGGGAGGAAACAGGTGGATGTGGATACTTTTCATTCAGTCTGGCATCAGAATGGTTATGCATGAAGTGTCCACTAGGGTCAGAAGTCTCAATGCCACGAGCTGGAACGAGTCCGTGTGAGTAGGTGGTTCCAACAGAAGGAAGTTAGCAGTTCAAGACCGGCTTCTCAGATTCACCACACTCTGCCTTTGGAAATGGATACATCTTTGTTACCTGTCCTATGTGAGCAGAATCAGAGCCTCAGTCCTCCACCCATCTGGTGCCAGCAGCTCCCTGTCCCCCACATGGTAACAAGCCAAAATATCTCCAGACACTACCAAGTGTCACCTGTGGGAAATTCCTCCTCCTCCTCATTAAAGCTACTGACTTAGAGGGGAGTTATCCAAGAAGACTTCCTTTGTGGGAGAAATTTTTAAGAAGTTATCTAGTGATAAAGATATGGTTGAAACAAAGAAGAAAGAACCAACAGTGTCAGGATTCCATCTGAGAAAATAGAAGGCCTCGATATTCACAAGGAAGATCTTTGAAGCTGGGTGCAGGAGAGAGAAGAGGGTTCTTTTATTATTCTTTGACAAGCATCATTGACTCCCAAGAAAAGAGCATCCTAGACTAGCACTTATAGAACAGAGCTGTGGATAATAAGAAAAATGAAAAATTGAAATGGGTGCAGATCCAGGCTCTGATGACATCACAGGAGGTCTTATAGAATTACCCTCATGATTCTGATCCATATTTTACAAATTGGGTAACTGACAGAATTATCATAGGCAAGTAAATGACAAAAATTAACATGTGTCATTCCTGAACTGAGAGTTCAACATACAGAAAGGTCTCAATGAATAATTGCTCACAGATTGTATGTTAGATCTACTTGAAGTATGAAATAAAAAATGCGTTCGTGGATTTTAAAAGTAGATCCCAGTGTGGTCTCAAAAGAACCAGACATGGAGGCACATGATTGGAGAAAGCTGGAAAAAAAATCTGAGCAGACCAATGGTTCATGCAACCAATGTCTGAACTCCCTAATAAAACAGAAGTGTTCTGTGTAGCAATAGCATTAGTAAAAACCCAGATGCATTGAGCATGTCTTCTAATTGCTGTCAGACAGAGTGAGATGGTGGTGGTGTAGCAGGCAGTCCACCACTGTATTTTGGCAAGAGGCTGTATGTGCATTTTGGTTATTCATAGCTGCCTCAAGAAGAGTGGAATCCATGAAGTACGGAGGCTGTTATTGATGGTGGCGTGATTATATGTCTCTTACTGCACAGATCTATCAGCCTGGCATTTTTCTACTTACTCCGGGAATTTTATAAGGTACAGCTCAATGGTATTCTTGCTTAGTGAATAATTTTAATTTGTGCTTCCAGAATGATAGATTTGTGAATGTTAGCGACAGCAAAGACCCATCACTCATCCACTTCTCCCTGCTGCTGCTGCTGGCTCACTCTCTCAGCCCAATCATCCAGCTGATGTTCGCACCAATACAACTTTAAATATCTCAAGCTGGAAGGCTTTCTGGCTCCCTGAATAAAATGTGTGAGCAAACAGAAGCAGTGTTCCAATATAATTCCTTACTTCCATTTTACCAAACCAAACGGTGTCACACAGTGTTATACTTTCAACCTTCTAATCATCCTGTACAGAACTTGATAGGGTTTACCTTCAGTTTCTCTTTGCAACACAAATGGCATCCTTCTTGCCAATTTGTTAATGCTGGTTGATTTGGGTTTAATTTTTTGGTGATAATAGGGTTTGTTTTATTTAAAATTAAAGTCAAGGGTAAAGATGATTTTTATGACCACCAGCTATACACTGCTACTCTAAGCAAACCCCATTCAACCATCAAAGTAAAGAGCAGCACTACCTGTATTATCCTTGAAATCAAAACTACCTGAAACCCCTTACTGTGTTGTAGGGATGAGTGTTTTTAAAAAGGAAAGGTAGACTATGTATTTTAAACCATAGCTGAGTCCCAATATAAGTGAGCATGCTAAAAGTATGGGTTGATGCACCTAAGCACTTGGCAGCAAGATTTTGTAGTAAGCACCATGGTTTTATGTGAGATATACTCTGAATAAATTTCCTATCAGAATTCTTTCCCTTTATCATTCTCCATGGGTATCTGACTTGCTTCCTAGTTAAAGAGTAGGGTAGTGTGTGTGTGTGTGTGTGTGTGTGTGTGTGTGTGTGTGTGTGTGTGTGTGTGTGTGTGTGTGTGTTTTCCCTTCCCTTTCTCCCCTACCCCTTTCTCTATCTTTCTTTTTCTTTCCCTGTAGTTCCAAGATTCTGAAGGTTCCAAACAGTTGGAGAATAAGAGCATCCTTACCTGTATTTTGCATAATTATTAACAAAGCAAACTTAAGCTCTCGGGATGCACTTGTATCACAATCATTCGGGGAAGGATGTGAACACTACTGATGCAGATATCCAAGTAGCAATGTATGCTTGCTTATGACACCTAGGTGGCCAAACAGATGATGTAGAGATAGGACTTCATGCTGTCTGTGCCTCATCATAGGAGCTAGGTGAACACTTCAGCTACTTCTCTGTAAGGTAGTTGGACTACACGTTCATTAACACTCATTCAACTCATCCATGCTGTCCATCTGACTTCTCACCTGCATCTTGTCAACCCTCACACGCACACCTTTGTCTCATTCCTCTACAGCCCATACTGCCCACAAGGCCATCTCTGCTTCCAGTGTCCTGCTAACCCCTCTCCCTCAGCCTCCCCACCCTCCCCACACAGAAAGCTGCCTCGGCTAGTGGACTACATAATTTTGGCTTCACTTTATATGTGTTTTGATTATTTAAAGGAATAAATGGTTATTGTCCTCGTGAGACTAAGATTTAGTGGTTCCATACACCAGACACTCTTCCCCAGCCAGACTCACAAACACAATTCCTCTGAGGAGGAAAAGCAACACACGGCACTGATGGCAGAATTTTGGTCAACAATATCAGAGGGTTGAAATGTCTGGAATGGAGAGGCCCGCCAGATGCCCACAGAATTACACCAATAGAGAGTGAGTGGAGCAAAATAGAGAAGACAAAAATAAAAGGTATTCTGGAGTTACCAAAGGACATTTAGAGAGGCTTTTTGAGTAAAAAGAGCAAATGAAATAAGTGCTACCACATATCAGATCTGCTCTTCCCAACAGACGTGTGAAATTTCTGAAGAAAAAGAAGTATTTTATCATCCCCTACCACTGTTTTGTTATAATTCTTTCAAATGTTCAATAGAACAGAGAAGGCAACCTGTATGTAACTTGACTTGTACATACACCACGTACAACTTGAAATTCCTCATCCTCCTGAATATAAACAAGAGGATGGAATTATTTAAGTCATATTCCCTGTCTATTTTTTATAGCTAGCTAGCATATAAAGCATTTTCTGGGGTCATTTCCTGGTATGGACATTAGATTCATAGAATCTAGTCCTATTTGTGAAGTCATTACTATTTTATTACTCATGCCCATAATAAAAGCAGGAACGCCTAGTTAACTTGGCAGTTAGCTGTGAAAATGGGAAGGTTAAAAAAAAAGAGATAGAGCAATATGTATTTGTGGATATAAATTATTTTTAATCCTTGATGCTCAGACACAGATTTGATGGGGCTATTTTTTTGTATATTTCATTTTAGGTAAGCAGCAAGTTCTGAGACTGAAAAGATTATTTTAATCATAAGGAGGCAGGCTTCCACACACCCCTCAACACCGATAACTGGTGATTCCTAAGCCCCATATTACACACACACACACACACACGCACATACACTCACCCTGTACCCACCACTAGGCTGTACCATTCTCTTATTCAAAGGCGAAGAGAAGGAAGCATATGTCTACTGCAAACATTCAGAATTGGATTCCCATGAAAACCAAACAAAGAGACAATAGAAAGAGGAAGTAGAAGATATTAAATTTTTCATTAGGTTCATGGCTTCAAAGCTTTTAGGCTTTGGGCTCAAGAAGAGTTCTTTCTTGCTGACCTCTCTTGCTGACCTCATCTGGTTTGAGGAACTTAATAAATACTCAAAATCGTGATGCCAAGTGATTGAATACTTTCCCAAAGGACATGAAAACAGATGCATACTAGATTTAAAAAAAAGAAATGGTGAAAAATATCTAAATAATTTTGGTTTCACTTTATATCTTTTCTGATTGTTTAAAGGAATGAATTGCTATTGTTTTAGTGAGACTAAGATTGAGTGGTTCCATACACTGGAATAATTCATAATTGTTTAGCATCAATCTTGTCTTTGCTTTACTGTGCCACATGTACTCATTATATTACAAGACTATGTTTCATCTTAGGCTCTCCTAAGAGAGGTGCAAAGTTCTATACAGCATTGTAAAGACCACAATTACCTGTCTATTTATCTATCTATAATTTCTCAACCTATCTTCTCATCCCCAACATATTGCCTAGAATATAATTTAAGTGTTGAATAAGTGAATTAAATGCTTAATAAAAAAAAGAATATATGCAGCCAGTTGCCAGTGGCTCACACCTGTAATCCTACCTACTCAGGAGGCTGAGATCTGGAGGCTCGTGGTTTAAAATCAGCCTAGGCAAATAAATCTGAAAGGCTCTTATCTCCAATTAACCAGCAAAAAGCTGAAAGTGGAGGTAGAGAACCAGCCCTGAGTGGAAAAGCCAAGGAGGGGAAGGCCTTAGTTCAAGCTCTAGTACCAATACAAATGTGTGTGTGTGTGTGTGTGTGTGTGTGTGTGTGTGTGTGTGTGAATGAATGGTTGAAGACCAAACCAATAAACCAGACAGAATGTAACAACATGACACTCAATAAATCCTTGTATTTTGCAGTGCATTTGTGCCAGATGGAGTAGTTATCAAATAAAAGATGAAAAAAAATAACAGATTAGCAGTGTATATGCTCAGCACCTATGTTGATATGTTGGTCAGGATGAGGAGGTTCTATCTAGGTTTTACAGGGAATTAAACTCTAGGGTAAAACAAAATTCATTTATTTCAGTACAAACTGAAGTCATCAGTTATTTCTTAGAATGAAAGAACCACTATGAATCTGGAAGACATATGATTGGAATAAAATTACCATTTTTTGGTCCATCCTGAAGCTTGAATTTACAGCTTGGGCACTGTCCCTCAGCTCTTTTTGCTCAAGACTAGCTAGCACTCTGTCACTTTGAGCCATAGCTCCACTTCCAGTTTAGGGGTAGCTAATTTGACAAAAGAGTCTCACAGACTTTCCTGGCCAGGCTGGCTCAGATCTCAGCCTCCTAAGTAGCTAGAATTACAGGCATGAGCCACCAGTAACTGGCTAGCTATCATCTTTCTGAAGGACCAAAGATGGTGGGGTTTGATTAGGGTTAAAATTTAAGACCTTGCATATGTGATTGACAGGATATTAGAGACAGAACCTCAGAGCAAGCCCTCAGAACAAATCTGATAGGTGCTCAGAGAGCCCACAGACACATTTCTTAGGCCAGTACCAGGCTGTTTAACTAGCTAAACTAACTTGGCCATTAACTTAACATTAACATTAGCATTGATCTTCCTAAACTGATACCTAGAGGGTTAAGACTCTGCCATCCTTCTGCTTACAAGTATGGTTCTAATTTTCTTGTTTCCACATTTTGTGGGGGCTCATTCTGATAGCTCTATGCCTGTATATAATATACTTTGATCAGAATCTTCCACTTCGCCCTTTCCTTTCCCCATGCTGCCTCCCATCTGCCCACTTCATTCTGCCAATTGTCCACCTGGCGCTAAGATCGTTCTTTAACTTGTATATGAGATAGCTAAGCAGATACCATAGGTCGTCAATGTGAGTTTGTCGTTGGATTTACGTATCATTAAGGAAAATTATAAACTAGCACTGATGAGTCATTTTGTCATCCAGCATGATTGGTTTGCTATAAGAAATGTCAGCTGGTGGCCATACGAGTGCGTGGGTGGGAATCCTGAGAGCAGAGGGGAGACCACAGTGATGCCAGGCTGTTCATTCTCTCATCTTTGTCCAAGCAGAGGCCTGGTTAGTGTAAGGATATCAAGCTGTGAAACACACCTAAAAAGAGAGCTTAAAGGCTCTATAACCAATAACGTTGTAAATCCTCACTGTAGTGAAAGCGAGCGGTTGTTAATGCCGTGAGAAACAAGAGGCTCAAATGAGGTAATGGTGAGGAGCTGCTGATAAGGTTCACATGAGGAAGGAGCTCCAGCAACCATTCCCACCAAACAAAACAGCCACATGTCCTGAAAGGGAGACCGAAGGAGTCTCTAGGGGCTCCTGGAAACCAGGATAAGCAATGCATAAAAGTTCAGAGAGGAAGAGAATGACCACAGCTGACATGGTGAATTTTAGTAGAATGTTCACTAGTATGTAAGAATTTGTATTACACAAAAGAAAACACCCCTGCCATACATATAACATATACATGCAAATATAACACACACACACACACACACACACACACACACACACACACACACACACACACACACAAAGAGTGACAGCAGACCAAGGAGCTATTAAGAACACAAAAACAGCAAAGTTATGCTAGTTGCTTTAAAAAAAACGGCAGGGGTTGCTTAGCTTGAAAATTCACCAGCACCTGCATTGATCCTGGCTAGGAATGTGTCCATCCTTCATTTTTACTGATACTGGTTTACAAGAAAAGTCTTTGACAACCCTGTTTTGATAAGTTAATAGACTCACAGGGTCAGCTGGCCACAGCTAGTCTTCCTGGCCCTTGGATTTCTCATTCTCTGCGAAGGATCCTGTGACTTTTTCTCACTTCGATTCTCACTGGTTTACAAGAATATAAACTGATCCTGCTTATCCTTACCCATCCCTTTGTACTCTCAGCAATTTCAAACATAGGGCTCTGAGAATGAGAAGTATCCATGCAATTTGGCACACAACTAGAAACGTCACCGCCACAGCAGACGCAGCATAAGCAGTAATGGAACTTCTGACTTTCCCAGCCTTCCTCTCCATCTGGGCAACTGTTACATTATCAGACATTTCTTTGCATTATCTCAAACAATCTCATGAGGTAGGGATTTTTGACTAAGGACTTGTGTGTGAACAAACTGAGAGTTGCCCTGTTTATTTTTTAAGACTGTGCCTTTACAAGTGACTAGCGGCTAATTCCAAATTCATGCCCAAATCAGCTGAATATCTCACCTTATTCTTGGCTCCTAAGCCTTATTCCTATCCTAGAAGAACTGGCTGCCCAACTCATCTGTCTTAGAGAAATATGTATGTTTGTGTGTGTGTATATATGTGTGTGTGTGTTTATGTACATGTACATGTATGCAAGAGGTAGAAGTAATCAGTTCAATAATCTTGGTAACGTGTCCTGCACAAAGATGAATGATAGGATTTTTTAAGATCTAATAATACAAAGAGAATGTTGGATCCACAAAGAAGCCAAATGATTCTAATAGGACTTGGAAAGGATTCGAGCTGTTGGAACATTCCATGTACACCCTTCAAATCCATTCCGAATTGTAAGAGGATACTGGCATAAGAGTAGGCTCTTCCCTGGGGTTTCTTGGATGCCCAGGTACACAGAGAGGTCACACCTGAAGAACCAGAAATGTGTATTTCTCTCCAGAATATTCCATGTCTAGAGCACTCTCTTAAGAGAATACATGAGGAAAGATTGAGCAAACATGTTTGCAGATTTAGTGTGGGTGGTAAATAACATACGACCTATAATGGATACAAATTTAAAATTAAGGCCAGGCATGATGATTTAGGCCTATGATCCCAGCACTCAGGAGGCTGAGGTAGAAAAATCACATGTTTGAAGCCAGCCTAGGCTAGGATGTGCCTCAATAAATACATGTATAAAAGTGTGGATTTCACATCAAATAACTTTCAAAGCCATCTTCTGTCCTTCAATTGAACAAATCCTCTAGGTTTTATTGCTCTTCTTCGCTTGTTTTTGAGTAAGAATGGAGGTAAAATTAAGTAGTGGCATCATTCACCTGTTTGTGATTTCATCCTTGTTGGCCTCTGCTTCCACACAGGCTACAAAAGAACTGAGGCTTGATAGTCACTTGAGCAACCTGATATTTTCTGATAAGATCAAAAGACTTCTGTATCCACAACTTCTACTGCTAGAGTACTTTTCAAGAAAGATTGGCCTTTTACATGCAAAGCAAATAATACCTGCTATGCTTCACTTAGTACTTTTATCCTTGAATTGTGTTTCTTTTTTCCTTCCTAGTCAAAAAGTCTATTTCAGAGTGACTTAACACGGAACGGTTTTGAGTTGGGTCATCTCTCATTACCTCAGGAAGGAAACACTGAATGTTAAACTCTAGCCTCTTTTCTAAGACTATACCCATGGAGAAAAAGGCTGGAACAATTATTCCCTTTCTTTTGGTAAGTGTATTCTAGTTATTCACATGGGGAAACAGAAATCCTGGGCTCATGACAGAGCTGAAATCCCAAACTGGCCATTCTTCGAGGCATGTTCTTTCCATTGTTCTTCATCACAGGGCTGCACTCACCAAATCCAGGCCTTCTGGAGGTCAGGTGTGAGCATCTTGACACAATGGCTAAGTACAAACAGCCATCAGCAAATATGCTTGGTGAATATTGGTAGAGAGTAGACTGGGAAAATAGGAACAGGAGGAAAGGAAGTTTAACGTGTAAAATCTAATATAAGAAAGGAAGAAACTTTGTCTTCTCCCTCATTGGGCTTATCAGGAGCTAATTTATCAAACCATTGCTGGAATGGCTCACTTTGTACCCAGAAGAACTCTATGCAGATAACACCAGCCTCCATAATTGCTTCTCCCCCAGAGAAAATTGATGCATCCCAGGATTTCCCTTTGCTTTTAGTCGAAATATGAAGCAAGACAAGTAAAAGTTACTTCTGGATATCGATTTGCTTAAATAATCAGAAGGAGAAAAATGTGAATCCTTTGTCTCGCTCTCGTTTAAGCAATAATACCACTGTCCAAATCTCGCTTTCTAGCAAGAATTACTTCCCCAAACCACATCGAGTAAAATGATCTCCGGTCCTCCAGATTTCAACCTTTGAACTTGAAATTTTCTAACAGAAATCGAGTCTGGCAGCCAGAATCCTGAGATCGAATGTCCGGTCTCTATCTACAGCAGGCATTCTCATGAAAAACCAGGAAAGCCCTGGCCAGTGTGAAAGAGAAGCAGGCTCGTTTCCGCTACTTCAGATGAATGATAGCTCCCTGACCCCTGCACGTCAAGTCAAGCAGACTAAAAACAAACTACCCAGTGAGTCCTTCACTTGTGATGATTGCCAGAGAACTTTAAAATTCCATGCTTCAAATGAAGCCATTTCCTTCTGTTACCCTCTTACAGATGATTCTCATGCTTCCTTTCCTTTCCTTCTGTTGAATCACCTTTGGAAATGCTTACAAGGATGTTCATGAAGAGGCTGGCTGGGAGATGATATTAGTGTGCAGCTCCATTAAAATAAGTGTTTCTCTTTCCTGGTTCTTATTATGGTGTGAAATAGCATGACATTATCATCAGAAATGATGCCAAGCCTTCATTTTCTCTAGCACACTGTTGCCAAGATAGGTAAATAAGCAGATGTTCAGAGTGAAGTGTGTGTATGTGTGTGTGTGTGTATGTCTATGTGTAGAGATGTGTGTTTGTGTCATGAGCTGCCTGGAAGTGTTTGCATCAAGATGTACCTCATGAACAAGAGAGACTAGAAAGAAACAGTGCTTCTCTTGAATCAGTGGTTATTAAATATGGCTGTCAATCAAAGTCCTCCAGGCTGCCTTCATCTTTCTGAGCAAGGAGGGGTCTCATTCAAGAAGTGAATTGGAGGTAGTTTATTTGAGGGTGAGGGTGAAGGATGCATTAGGACAAATACAAAGGAGAAGGTCAACCAATGACCCCTACTTCCACAAGCCAGATACGCCAATGGACAGCTTAAGCTCACCGTTCCTGGGGCAACTATAAGGCTTGGTGTAGAACTCACGGTTGCCACCTGCTGGCCAACTGCTCTCCATGAGTGCTAACACTAGGTTTCATCTCCTGTTGCTTAATTATTGAGTTTGGCTTGAAATTGGTCCATCCAAGTGAAAGACTTGCTCAAACTTTCTTCTCACACATAGGGACAGGTAGAAAAGTCATGGCACTGAGAAATTCAGTGATGGAGATGAGGAAAGAGTAACACTCAATGACTTAATGCAAGAGACAACATAATGTAGGTTCCCTGAATCTCAGAAAGAAGAATCAAAGAATCAGAGAAATCTATGTACAAGATAGACAATTAATTGGTGATCACATCACTGTCAACTAGCTCATCAGCTTCAGTCAATTCCCTGAATGGATGGACAGCCTGAATAAAATACCTGGGCAAGTCAAGTTACTTTTTTCTCCTAAGATCCTGGGTACAGGGCTGGCTGCTGGGGATAGATCCAGCCCTGGAAGGCAGGAAGGCCCTTCCTTCTTCCGGAATACCATTCTATTGAAAATAAAACAGAGATTACTTCCAGAGCCACAGAACTTGGAAGCTCAAAAAGGTTGCCCATGGAGTTTGCCTCGTTGCAAGATTGGTCTTAGCTCTGTGTCATAGCACTGTGATGATAACGTAAGAATATCCTTCTTCATGTGCAACGTGCATTTTCCTCACACCAGCAAGAAAACTGGGACTGTTATGAGCAACACTTGCATTGGCTGGGTGGCAACAAAGCAGGATTTCCTGCCTGGATTCCAAAAGCCACTGTGGTCAGCAGAGCTGTTGTTCACATGGCTGTCTGCTCAGAGGCTTGGCACCCAAGGGCACCAGATACCCAGCTCTGCTCCACAACCAGGAAGACCCAGACATGATTGGTTTCTACTCTCTGTCCTCTATCCTGTGATAAATGATGTTTAGGTACACAAGCTTCTTTCAGGCACTATTATTTAGGAAGAAACTCGGACTGCTTTCTAGCAATTGTGTGGTTTTCCTGCTCAACACTCTCCTTTTCTATGATGCAACAGTGTTTTCAAAGAGCTCCAAAGGGCCTCAAGCTAAAATTTAATTTGAGCTTGGCCAATACATTTGTTCTCCACCTAGAAAACATGGGCTTTTAATTCTTGTCAGTGGTAAGCATGTGTTCATACGTGGGTTCCCTCTCTCCTTCGCCTCTTTGTCTGGCGTAGTTGTCTCCATCTTGCAGCTTGAGAATACAGTGTAGGCTCAGACCCTACCCAGCTCCCTTGGCATTGCTCTGGACACGGAAGGTTCCTCCAGTTCCTGCGATGAGGCCAAATTACATCATTTTCCATGAAGTTGGCAGGGGATAAATGCTCCTTTAGAAAAGGTTTCTTATTCACCCAGCATAAAACCCATCAAAACTGTGACTGCACCAGAATTTTAAGCCTCTCAGACAACTGTCTTCTCCAGAACTCTAAAGATGTGTATGGCCCAATGCCATAGTTTTAACCAGTTGTGGTTACTCAAGATCAATCAAAATTAAATAAAATGTCACCTCTACCTCCTCTGTCTCATCAGCTATATTCTTTCAATAAACAAGTTTTTATTGTATTTTTAATTGGTAAATATTAATTACCTATACTAATGGGGTATGACATGAGGTGTCAGTATATGTATACATGGTTGAATGATGAAATCAGACTAATTAATGTCTCAATAAATGTATCAATCACCTAAAATGCTTACTGTTCCCTTGAGGAGATAACATGTGAAGTCTGTTCTAGTTATTTTGAAATACACATTCTGTAAAAGCTACTGTAATCATTGCTATAGTCTGCATTTAGAATCCTCATGTAAGTGAAATAAGGCAGTATTTGTCCCTGTCTGGTTTATTTCACTCAACATACCTCCCTTTAATTCCATCCAAGTTGCAAAAAATGATAGAATTTCTTTCTTTTTAAAGGCTGAATGGTATTTCACCACGTACTGGGCATATGTGCTGTATTTTAAAATCCATTTATCCACTGGAAGGCACTTACATTGCTTCCATATTTTGATTATTTAGGATTAATGTGTCAATAAACATGGGAGTACAAGTATCTTTTTGACAGGCTTAGGCTAGATTCTGGTAAAGAAATAACTGTGTCAGAGGTGGCCTCTTAATCTAAGATTGGTAATATTACAACAGAATCACAGAGGCTTTACAGTATCATCTTTACCCCCAGGATTTCCACATCTTCATTAATATGAAATTCAAGAGCCTACTTCCCACCATTGGCTTATGACATCATTTAAACCTGAATTTTAGTTTACAACCACTCACTAGGCAATTCATGTCTTTGGTGGATGCAAGCCATTATTAAAAAGCAGCTCCCACAAAAGTTTTCCAACAAAATAGAATCTCAGGAATACTTCAAAGTGTTGAAAGACAATTTTAAAACTCCCAACCTCAACCTCAGGAAAGCATTAGACCAGTGTCTAGACCTGCAGCTCTGCACACCGGAAGGTCTTGAGCTGATACCCCTTTAAGATTCTTAGCTGGGGCTCTCATTTAAATTCCCTTTTCCATTCCACAGCTGTTCCAATGTTTTCTGAAAAGACTCTGGAGCTTAATTTGGATTTGAGCACCTCTGAGCCCACACAGACCTAATGAGAAAGTGCACACCAGCAGTCTGGTGCCACTTACACATCCTTTTCTCAAACAAGTAAGCTAATACCTCTTCTGTGAGTCGATGAATTTATTAAAGACAAATAGTCAGTCCTGTCCACAAATCCTGCGAAAAGCTGCGTTTTGACTAAATGACATTTAGCCAAGTTGTAACTCTAACGGCAAAGAAAACAGTAGCAGCTCAGGCCTTAAACTTTGATCCCACAGTGAATATCATTTCCAATAATCCTGCACAAATTCTTTGAAGGATGTGGGGGCCTAGGAAAAACAAAAAACCCAAAGGGATTCTTCAGAATTAATTAACAATGACAAACATCCTGCTAAATTTATTGGCTATAGTCCCCCATGATTGCATAAAAGAAATAATAAAATTAACTTAAAAGGAAGCCTGGGAAGAATAGTTTATCACGCTCAGTAATGGTATCATCACTGACAGTGAGGTCATAAAGTGTATTGGTGACCCTGATGGAAGTGGCATTTAAGTCCAACACAAGCCGTGGCTGTTCTTCTAGAAAGCACACTTAGCATCCCGTGCAAGGCACTCGATACAAGCCTGCAACAGGGCACTATTCTTGGGGTGCTGATGGGAGTATTTTCTCCTTGTGGGACATTCCAGAGACCATTTATTTATAAACTGCTGTTCTAGAGAATTCAGACTGCTCCTCCAGCTTATTCAGAAAGGTTCAAGGTCTGCACTGAGGAAATGCCATCATGCAGAGTCAAGGTTGTTCATTAAAAATCAAGACGTGTCTGTGTCCGTCCGCTTGTGATACTATAACAAAACTCCTGAGACTAGGTATCATATCAACCAAAGTGAATTTTGCAGAAGCTGAGTAGTCCAAGATCAAGACATGGACCAGGTTTTGCATACTCATGGACGATGTTGTCTAGGTGTTCTCAAATGGAAGAAGGAATGGAGGGGCAAAAATGGACCTCTGACATTCCCTCCGACCTCACTTGCAAGCAGGATAGATCAGCTTCTATCCCTCACCTGTTAGTCCTGCCACCTTGGCAATTAAGTGTCCATGTCAGGATTTGGGAGGGAGACATTCACACCACAACAGTGTTTAAGAGATTGTGACCCTTTCTGAAAACCTTAAACACCCTGTGATGCTTCAGGAGGTTTTACCAGTTGTGTGAAGGAGAGTTCATGGGGGTGCTTTATTTTATAGATGGGGGAACTGAGGCTTCCTGCTTTACCAGTGACTTAGGCTAAGACCCATCATGGCTTCTCACGGCCGTGTTCTTGTCACCTGCCTCATAGGCCTAATGTCTCCTCAAACTCTACAACATGCTGGTCCTGAAAAGCATAGAGGGAAGCCAAGTAGTCAGGGAGGGATCTCAGTGGCTTTAGCTTCCTCTTTGGTGAAACTGAAGACAAGTCAGTAGGCCTTCCTAGGGCCTACTACCATGTGCTGTGACAATTTACAAATGTGTATGTGTGGTCTTATTTGACATTCTTGGTGAACCTGTTACCCTGGTGTTTGCTTGTATGTGTGTTGTCTGGTTTGGAAACAGAAACAGTTAGTGGCTTCCCCAGGTTATATACGAATACATCAGACATTCTAAAATTTAAAAAGGGGCCCTGGGGGATAGCTCAGTGTTAGAGAGCTTGCCTTGCACATGTGAAGTTATGGGGTCTCTCCTAGCTCTCTAAGAATGTGAAATATGTTGTTTTCAAAACATTAGAACAAAAGCTCTTGTGACATGACATGACTAGTGGCTAAATGATCAGGAAACTGAGAGACTACTCTGGAGACTGAAATTTGGAAGATTGTTGCTCAAAGTTAGTCCAGGCAGAAAAAGTATCTAGACTCCATCTCCAATTAGCCAGCAAAAACAGGGCTGGAAGCATGGCTCAAGTGATAGAGTGCCAGCCAAATGAGCAAACTGAGGAAGTACAAAATCCTGAGCTCAAAGTCTAGTACCACAGAAAAGGGAGAGGAAGGGGAAACAAAGAGGAGGCAACAATGCTTGATAAGAAATGTACTCATTATCTTGCCCATGTAATTGTAACTCCTCTGTATACAGTATTCTCACAATAAATAAATAAATGAAAGAAGAAGTAGGAAGAGGAGGAGGAAGAAGAAGAGGAGCAGCAGGAGGAAGAGGAGGAGTGGCAGCAGGAGGAGGAGGGACAGGCTGCTGCTGCTGATGGAAAGCATGTCATAGTTATCTGCTCTACCATAGCTACAATGGTAAGAAAGGGGCTGTCGTTACATCCAGAGATTAGAAGGAGACAGGACTCCCAGGTTTGCTTTCTATGGTTTCTCCACACACTTTCTTGCTCCAGGAAAGTTGCCTAGGTCCCAATGACAGCAACTGCCATTTGTCATGTCTACCTCACTCTGGACTACAAAGCTCACAGTAAAGAAGCAGAACTTTTCCATCCTCGATCCTATTTCACCTGTGTCACGTGGACCAAGAAAGGTAGCTCGCTATGTTCAAACCTACCTGTGCCCTCCTTTCCTGCCCCAGCTGATACCCGATATACAAACCACACTGGTAAGTTTAATCCTGTTGTTGCAAAGATCAAGTGTGAACATCTCCTGAGTAGCTCAAACTGCACCTGATATAGTGGGGTAGTCAGGCTCACTTGATAAACATAGACACTGAGAGCCAATTTGCATTCAGGAAAGAAAGCATTGGAAGAGGAGCTGGAGCCAAAGGAAGGACAGAGACAAGTGTTTGCTGAACAGTGCACTGTTGCACTCTTGCCTTGGTTGGTGTGGGGGAGCGGGTCTCATCTTGTCCTCTTGTTCCTTCCTAAATCCAGAGCCTAAGGGGATGGCTTTCTTCTCTCCAACATCCTACAGCCACATGTGTTTCCTATTACCTATTCTTACTGTTTCTACACTGTCCTTTCTATACATGGTCTGTAAGTAACTACTTGTAAAGTTAGTACTCATTAGTCTAAAAGTCAGCAGCGTTTGCATCTCAGTTAACCTTCCTGAATCTTTCTGAGGACATACCCGAGTCCCAAAGGATCAGCAGCTCACACAGTACGCATTTATCTCCCACTGGTCAGGATGTCGAGAGTATTGGTCAAGGGATGGCTCAGTTCACATCTGCAGACAGGCCTCTTCTCACTGCATCCTCACGTGACAGAGAGGAGAGAGGGACCAAGCCAGTCCTTTCTTGCCTCTTCCCATACAACATTGCAGACAGAATTTCTGTACATCAGAAGAATCACAGGAGGGAAATTTAAGAACCCCACGATCAATTGTAAATGATGTAAAGTTTCTAAAACAAATGCATGTGCTATTCTTTTTATTTTTCCAGTCATCACCATATTATACATTCTCATGTTTAGAATCTAAAGAATCCTGTGTTTAACTCAAATGTATTTAATGGGTTAAATGCACAATATTGTACCCAAAGACACAGGAAGATCAAGGGCTCATATATAGAACTAAGGAACAAAACTAAACACAGATGATTATTGAAGTGAAGACTGACTTCAAGTTCAAGTAAGAGAAAAATTGCACAATAAACAAAATTTGCAAAATTATTTTATCACTTTTTTTTCAACATGCCACAAAAGGGCAAAGATATAAAAGACAAGGGGAGGTTTTCAAGTTTTCTTAGTTAAAAAAAAAGATGTTTGTTGAAAACAGATGGCAAGAAATAAGAGCAGCAGACTCTGGGGGCCGTTGGGTAGCATGCTGCCCACCAGGGCCCCTCCGTGTGATAGTTAGAGCAAATGGCTCAGGGCTGGAAGGTACTTGGGTTCTAACTCAAGCAGAACAAGTCTTTGCAGCAAGAAGGTGTGTGTGGATGTGTGTCAGACGATGCCTTGGGGAAATCATTTAACCTCCCTGAGACTGAGCTAACCCAACCATAAAACTTCCCTGGAAAGGAAAACTGGCACTGAGTTATTTGTTACCCTAGAAATGATTTTAAAAATAAATAAATAAAACAAAAAAGAGGCCTGTTTTAATATCAGTTGCCTGGGCCCTCTTCTCTTCATGGTTGTCATCATCTTTGGCCTTGTCATCATTTCTAGACTTCCTGTTTATGTAGAATGTGGGTTAAATGGAGCAAAGCAATGCACACCATAAGCTTGTGATTTACCCTATGCTCTGTGGGGGGGGGGGGGGGAGGGGGGCGTGCGTGGGTGGGTGTGTTTGCATGCACGTGCGTGTATTCCTCCAACACAGGCTCCAGATCTGTGGACTTCACAGCCTAGTGAAATTTCCAATTGACAGCTCAAGCCTGCCAATTACTCTTATCTTTGTGTCTTAGAAACAAAAGAAAAATAAATAATAATAGTGGGGGGGAAAAAGTAGCTCCATAAACATTTCACTTCCATGTCCTTATTTTTCCTCCTTCTTCATGGCATGAGAGGGTCAAGGAATTCCCTCACCTACAGCAGAGAAAGACAATTCCTAACATTCCATTACAGTAGAGTAGGCCAGGATTGTGGATGTGAATGTCCCAGTCATTCCAATGGTACCGAATGAGGTGCTCTGGGCAGGGTGTACTGGCTGCAGAATATACATCTGTGCACAAGGAGATATGCACGAAGACCGTGCCAGAATCCTCGGGGCCAGACAGATTCTTTCCTATTCAGCAGAGGGAAAATGAAGAGCTGAGTTGTAGAGAAATTAAGGCACTTGACTCGACAAGAGAAAACAGTAGGATTGGCTTGTAGGTTATAAGGAAAGAGGATCCAGAGGCTGAGCTGAGATGCAGAGCAAGCCTGCTCACCGCCAGCGTGAGGGGCTGACTATTGGAGACAATGGCTTCCAGGATGAATGCATGCAGAGGAAATTGTGGAGGCAAGTCAAAGAGAATAAATCACAGACTTCCAACATGAAAGTCATTGGAAGGATGACCCACAAGTGGCTATGTTAACCAAGGCCCAGCCAGACTTGTCTGAAATGAAAGTAGAGGAGGTGAGTCCAAAATCACAGTGTCATGACCAGTGCCAGAGAACTTTGTCCAGCAAGGAGGCTGGAAGAAGATGGAAAAGAGATAGATGGTTTTTGATAAACCAAGTGTAGACACTGATCAAAGACTGGAATCGGGACTGAAGGCAAGATCTCAGAGCCTGTGTGTGCCTGTGCAGACTAGCTGGCCTGCAGCAGAGCCACTATTCAATCACTGATTGTGTGGATTTCTGCCAGGACAAAGCCTTCCATCTTATGTCGGGAATGCTAGTTCCTTTCTCCTGTGAGTCAACACTCAAAATAGCTCCTTTGTGCCACAAGCCTATGAATCCATCAGTATAAACTACATCAACCATACTTAAACAGCTTTGTGCTATTATGGGATATTGTACTGTCCAAAGTGCAACTTATCACTTTGTCAAACTATGTATCAATGTTCATGATAGATTCATAAAGATTACATGGCAGGAATTACAAATTAAAAGTATTTTCACAGCAACCATCTTGTTTTATTATATAAGAAATCCCTCAGGACAGTCTCATGTCCAATAATAAGTGGGTTTTTCTTTCTGTAAATTAAACATTTGTATATTATTTGGGGTAGGCATAATTTCATTCCAAATAGTAGAGGTAGGGGTCATTTACATTTGGCTTTTTCTTTATAAATTTAGTTATGCAGGTGTATGTGATGTATCTACTTAGGCTTAATCTCACTGCTATTTCTTAATGATTTTTCTGAGAGTTATTTAAAACGTAAGAAAGGTAACATGCTAGATTATAGCAGAGAACAAAGGAAGTGAATAAAATAGCGAAGAAGTGGCATCATATGGCTAGGCTGTTACAGAGAGACATATCCAAAATATAGGCATCTTGATTAAATTCATTGAAAAATAATTCTTTCATGCTTAAAGATTTTTATGCAATAACCATTCAGTATAACCCCATTTCTTTTCCTGTCTGACAGTGGTTGTGAGAGGAAATAAATGTGAAGGTAATACAAGTTGGAAAATGAATGATTTAAACCAGAAAAGCTGCCACTGTAGCCCACGGCATAGCTCAGGTGCTCAAAGGAAGCTGATTAAGGCTTCTGACACCCACAAATGTAAGGAAATAAAGTGAGGATGCCACTGCAAGCAGGTGACTCGGGTTAAAGTTCATTTGCTGTAGTTTCACTCCTCTTTAAAAAACAAATAAATGCAGCAGATTTAATTCACCATTGTTTTCTGTGCCATGGGTTCAAGAGTTTAGAAAGGGTCACAAGAAATCTTGGAGAAAATATTAGGATTTGGAAAGCCACGTGCGGCTTGTAAAAGCCATTTTTATCACTCGTGAGAGACCAAAAGACAACGCATCTGTGCTTGTGTGCATATTCTGTGTGTCTGGGTACATGAAATCTAAACTTTAAAATGCTTCCAGAAGTAAAGAATCTTTAGCAAGACTGGCCCTATGAGTGGTCAATGCTAGTGATTGCTGGAGAGCTGTGGACGATACTGCTTCAGAGGGACCTGCAGAAAATCAAGCAGAGGTAGCAAGGGGCTCAGCCAACCCAGTGAGGGTTAGCAGGGTATTCATTCTGCACAAGGTATAGGGGAGTCAGTTCTTGGTGAACCCACTCTGGGACCACAAAACATCCTATCCTGATAATTTACATAGCTGACGGAGACCAGCCTGGATATTCAGGGAGTCATTCTTCTCTTGCAGTTTCTCACCAGCTATTTCCAGAGAGGAACATCCACTGACCTAACCTTAAGATCAGATAGGCAGTAATCATCCACTGAGGCAAAATGCATAGAAACAGCACAATATCATGTACCAGTTGATTAACAAATCCAACAGCATCATCAGTAGCCACAGAGACTCTGAATTTCTGTCCTGCAGGTTCTTGTCAGTGAAGAAAACCTTGAGTTCTGTTCTCTAATCCTGCAGAAATGCCCAGTGGGGAGAAATGATATTTATGGAGGATTGTGTGAAGGACACGAAGTCCATAAATTCCCCTGGCTAGTTTACATTTTACCCTTGGATCAAAGCAGACCGCTAGACAGAGAGTGGTGTATTTGAGCTGCCTTGATTGAGCCCCTCTGTGGAGTTGTGTCTTGCTAAATTGATTTTTGCTCTCTTTTGTTTTTAATTGAATTAAGGGTAATTGTAAGAAATAGAAACATAAATTAGTATCTGTGTGCATGTGTGTGGGGGGAGGGGGGTTGAGAGAGAGATAATAATTTTACTACGGATTCCTACATCTGCTTTCAACAGTCCTGGTTTGTGGAGCCTGGAATTCTGCATTTCATTAAGCTCCTTGAAGATTCCAATATATTTGTCTATAGAAAAAAAATGAAAACAGAAAAATGCTTCTGAAAACAGACAAATCTCCATTATATTTAACTCTGGATAGACTATGTTTATAGTTTGCATACAAGGTACATAGAAATTTTGAGTACAATTCTAGGAGTCTTACAAAGGGGGCTTTCACAGACAGAAAATCTCTTTTGTTGCAGAAATGTTTTAACTGCCCAAACCCACCACTTACACATCTTTAAAAAGGAGAGAATTGTCTAGATTTCCAAGACAACAGTGGTTTTCCAGTGGCTTTTTGTATGTGATTAGTATTTTGAATCTTGCAAGAAGGAGACTATGGTAATTTCTTTGCATTGCTATAAGAAAGCCACTCTCCACAGGTGAAGTTAAGACATTGCACCTCTTTCTACCCAGGAGCAAGTTCTTGATTTTAAAGAAAATATCAAGTCATTTCTATTGTGGTTTTGTTTGTTCTTTCACCCAGGGTTTCACTCTGTAACCCAAGCTGGTCTTGAACTCCTAAGATCTGCCTCCACCTCCCCTATGTAAGAATTACATATGTATTTCACCACACCACATCTGGCTTTGAATTCTATTTTTGAATCTTCCTGAAATATCCAGATGCATATCATATTTTTATGAGCCAAAATCAAAGTTTCCTTTGCTACAGTTTACCACAAAATATTTTCATTATTTTGTGCTGCAGGAATTTGTAAGTGAGGAAAGAAAGGGTTAAGCCATTTGTTATTTAGCAAATAAATTAATTTTTTTAAAAAACCTGTAAATATCAAGATGAGTTTAATGGCTTGTCAGTGTTTTTGCTATGCAGCCTTTTGTTGAAAGCTATGAAAGCAGAATTTTTCCTGAAAGCATAGCTTCAAAGTAATGGCATTTTATCCTCCAAAAATAAAACAAAAAAAAAATAGCAGCCCTTTGATATTTGTATTACACTAGTTAGGTCAAAACTCTCTAGAACCCAGGAAGCAAGTTGAAAGACAGGGACCAGACAGGTAAAGATACATGAGAGAATTGGGGGGAAATACATGAATACAAAGGGCTGGCCCCCCGTGGGAACTAGCACCTAAGACTTGGACTCACCAGGAGCCAATGTTCGGGAAGGATCCACACCAAACAAATATCTCTAATTTTTCGAAGAAATTCACAGATCTAGTTCTGTAATGTGGGACCCATTGAATCGAGCAAATGATGCCCAACAATTATAGTACAGGAAGTGTGTAGCCCTTTGGACTGTCATGCATAACATGACATATCTACTGCTTAAGGGCTTAAAAATATAAAAATTAGTTTCTCATGTAGTCAAAGAGGCAGCTGTGTTAGAGAGTGGGTAAGGAGTGGTGGACAGGAAAGTGGGTGTGGTCAGTAGTAGATCAGTGAGGCCTGTGGGGGGGATGGGCAATAGATGGTAAGGGTTGAGTCTCAGGGGCTTAGTTGAGGGGTGAGCCGGGAATGATGGGTAGGGATGAATAGTATTGCTTGGTCCATGTGAATAAGTACAATGTGTAATGTCTGCAAAGATGAGAGAGAATTACTCATTGTAGATTCAGGAAAACATTAACAATACTAAATGGCTAAATGAGAAGGTCTCATGAAGTCAAATATTTGGGTATACATAGACCAGCAGGAACTCTTGTTTATGGCTTGTGGGAGTGTAAGTAAAGAGACACCTTGAGAAATTACCATTATCTATTAAATAGAAAGTTACACATAGTTTAGGACCCAATAATCCCATTCTTAGATTTTTATGAGCAAGAGGTACACCAGGATACAATAAATATGTTGTTTGTAAAAGGAAAACAACAACATTGGAAATAATTCATCCTTGTTAGAATGGATCGATATGCTATGTTGCTATGCACACAATTTAAACATCTACTAATGGAACAACATGGGTAAGTCTCACAAATAACAAAAAGCAAAACAGCAAAATGCAAAAGATTACATGTATATGTTTTTATACACAATCCAAAAACCAGGGGGAAAAAAAACCCCTCCACACCTCAACTTCCAGGTCCTCCACGCAGCCTTCTCACTATATCAGCCAGCATCAAATGCCCTCCATTCCTATAGAGTCACACCTCTGCACATACCTTAAGTGTGTAAGTGAATCGCCACGATTAACTTATAATGGAAAATATGAAACATGAAGTGATGCATATGTATGATTTTTTTCCATCAGAGAAAACCTATTTTAAAAGATGATTTTATATGTTCATTGCAACACTATTCACTATAGCTAAGAAACCCAGAAACCCTCAATGGGTGAATGGATTAAAAACTTGTAGTGTGTGTGTGTGTGTGTGTGCGTGTGTGTGTGTGTGTATAATGGAATTTTACTTATCCATTAGAAAGAATGACATTGTACCATTCATAAGGAAATTGAAAGACTCAGAAAAAGTATATTAAGTAAAGTAAGCCAGACACAGAGAAACACAGTTGGCATGGTTTCCCCCATTTATAGCAGGCAGAATGTAAATCTGTAAGTAAACACACTGGGTGGTATGCAAGTAGTTACAAATGATTTAACTGAGGTATAATAAACCCTATGGAGAACTTAAGTAGTATAATAAGAAGTATAATGCAGTCAAGAATTCATTGCATATACCACAAATTAAGAAAAATAAGGGAAGGGGTGGGTGGAAGGGGTGAGAATGTTGAGAGGGGTAATGAATTGTATTGATAAGCTGCTTTGATATACGGCACCTCCTTTGTACAACTACTTAAAGGTAATTTTAAACATAAAAATAGGAAAAATAGATTTAATTTGTGCTTTGTGGGCACATGTGTGTTTGTGTGTAAGTACATACGCATACACTTTATGAGTCCTTTTGGTTTGATTATAAGAAAAAAATGACTAGTAAATGCCTCATGCAACTCAGAGAACTGATGGACTAGAAAACAATTTGCAAATTGATGTATTAAAGTAGAGCCTTCTGCTGGGAGCTGATGGTTCAGGCCTGTAATCCTAGCTACTCAGAAGGCTGAGATCTGAGGATCACGGTTCAAAGCCAGCCTGGGCAGGAAAGTCCATGAGACCTTATCTCCAATAAAAACTACCAGAAAACTGGAAGTGGCTCTGTGGCTCAAGTGGTAGAGCACTTGCCTTGAGCTGAAGAGCTGAAGAGCTCAGGGACAGCACCTAGGCCCAGAGTTCAAGCCCACGACTGGCCAAAAAAAAAAAAAAATAGAACCTTCTATTTTAAATGAGTTCTTTCTCTAAAATCTATTCCAGATGAAGAAATAAAATTTTCAAAAAACTTACTTAAAAGTATCTCTTGAGTTTTAAAAATGAAGCGAATAATTTAGTGTGTGCTATCCCACACGAAGGGAGTGTATATAGGGAAGAGGTTGGAGCATAAATTCTCCAGTCAGGAAGAATTTAGGTCATACTCAGGCTGGAAGTGGACACCTATATTTCCTTGAAGAACTTTCCTAATTGTTATGAAGTCAGTATTCTCAGGGGGGAAAATATGTAACTTTCAATAAAGATGTGTGAATTTCACAAAAGCTTCTAGGCAAGTATGAGCCCATTTTGGTGATGATAACTTAGATTCACAGGTGCCCAAGTAAAGAGAAACACTCAAGGCACGAAAGCGCTGAATGTCAAGCCCCTGCTCTAGGTCAAGGTAACATAAATACATATTCTATCAACAGCTTACTACTTGATTTCTTCTACTCCAGATCTCACCCCAAGGAGCAAAGTACAGAGTAGTGCATCCATTTACATAGCTGTATTTGTTCGGCTTTCGGCTTTCCACTATACAGAAGTTATATAAGTTGCATGGTATGGAGGGGCGAAGATTGATGGAGTGAAGATTTTGAGGATGTCAGTCATAGCAACCTTGCTTGATGACGGCAATGGTTTGCACTTTTCTTCAAACTCAATGACCTGACATGTTTTTAAAGTTTATAAACAACAATAACAAAAAAACCTGCAATCTGCTCCAAACCATTACTAAGGCTGTTGTCTGCCAACTTTATCCTTAGGGTTAGAATTCTATGCTTCAATCTGCACATTAATATTTAAATACATGGCATGGTAACATTTTTTATTCATATTTACTTACTAACGTAACTTTTAAGACATGGGCAGTTGAATTCAGGCATCTGAGTTCTCTGAGGGGCTGTATAAATAGACGTAAAAATTAACTACGCATTAATTTAGTATATTTGATATGAAACCTGATTATTACCTCCAGCACAGATCTTTTCTCTGCATTTCACGAGTGATTTTACTTAAGTCATGCACTATGGTTGGTGGTATTTCTTGCAAGGTGAATTTTTGCCGTACATTGAAGGAGTTCAGATCACCAGTGTGTGTTTTCATTTATGTATAATGAAGAGAGATTTTGAAATCCACCATTCCAGCTGAATTGTGTAAAAGCAATTATAATCAGAATCAAACTACTTAAAATTAGTGGATGATCCGACACTTTTGACTAGGGGGAAAAAATCCAAATGATTTTGTTGGAATAAGATATCAAACCTAATTCCATTCGTTTGTGCAGTTACTTCATCACTCCGAAATGACACCTTCATGTGGTCACCTGGCTATGGTCAGCTTGCCACACTTCAAACCAAGTACAGCTAAACGGTAACCTAGCCAGTGGGGATTCTGCAAGCTGAAAACAACCACACGGGCAATTATCCCCAAGTGTGCTGCTGAAGTCTATAGATTTTAAAAATCAGAACAAAGGGTCATTTTTGCTCACTGTCCGTAGCTGCTGGTGTTATTATTGTGGCTTTCATAATCAAACAGCAGTTAGCTCTATCAAGCACTGTGTCTCCAAGTACCTCCTCTGCAAATATTTACACATCGAAGAGTAAATAAGAAACAGAAATTCAGATAAGACACTATTTTCACCAAAGGTAGTGGGTCCAGATTTCAGGCTCCACACAGGAACACCTTGGCCACTAAACCAGTATCATGATGCTTTGATTCTCCATTGTATGCTTAGTCCCAATTTCCAGAGTGAGGACAGGACCACATCTATCTTCGTGATTATACTCTTGGCTAAGCATCTGATAAACACTTGGAAGGTTAACAAAACAATTTATTAATGAAGAAGTAGCTCAAGATGGGCCCCAAGAAGCTCGTGCGTAATGAGTGTTAACTTGAGCTCTTAATTCCCCATTTTGTTCTTTCCTCCTACATCACACAAAAGCATGTCATCATGGTTTTATTCTCTAAATTTCATCACTGTGACCTGAAACTTTCAAAGCATGAAAACCTAGAATATGTTTGCTTCGTATAAAAGTACACCAAAAAAAATTAAAGGTGGAATAAAGCAACCAACCAGAAATTCATTTTTTAAAAATAGTTTCAAATATGCCTTTAGCCTATAATCACCTAATACTTTGTAAATAGCACAAATGCCTCTATTATCAACTAACAGAAATAAAATATTGTGACAGATTCTGTTACCAAAATGCAGAATCCTGAGGAAACTTGTTCAACTTAGAAAATGTATTAGAAAGTAACATATGCCAGATAAAGAATTTCAAACATCTCATGTCACATGCTCTAAATAAATGCTTAAGACCTGGGTATTTTAAAGTTGTCCTATGTTTCAGAAGCATTTAATGTAGCATTGTTTCACATGGCTACATGGTGTTACATCTGTCCATCAAGACCTGTGCTTGGGGCAGGTCAAGCTCCCTCTGTGTCTGAGGCCCTTGTTGGCTTCCCCATTGAACTAGGCATGAAATTGAAATGCATTCCTACACATCCTATACTGCTGTACATTCAGTAGAGTCTTCCTCTCCCCTTCCAGTCTCCTCTCCCACTTCCTTTCCCCTGGTTCACCAACCTTCAGTCATCTTCTCTTGAGACACATAAGGCTTGTGCCCAGCCCACTGAGGACAGTTGGACATGGCTAATATACCTTCCTCCTTCCTTCACCTACTCTCAGAAGAAGGTCCATCTGTACAGTCTCCTTTGACCTGATGTGAACTTCCTAGGACTACCTGCTGAGCATAGATTGAGGGCTTCAAGTGAACAAAACAACTATGCTCAATGCTGTGCAGCCCAGACGTTCAAAATCAAGGGGTCAGTAGGGCCATGCTCTCTCTGCAGTCTCTAGAAGATTCTTTCTGCATCTTTAAGTTTCTGCTATTTGTGCCAACACACACCAATCTGACATGGCATTCTTCCCGATTATCTATCTTCACAATGCCCTCCTCTTTCCTTTCCCTTCCTCCTCTTCCTCCTCCTCCTTCTCCTTTTTTTCCTCCTTCTCTACCTCCTCCTCCACTTCTGTTCCTCCTCTTTCTCCACTCATCTCTCCTTCTTCCTCTTTTTTCCTTCCTCTTCCCCTTCTTCTTTCTCTCCTTCCCTCTCTTCCTTCTCCCCAACCTACTCTTCCTTCATCTCCTCCTTCTGCTTGTCCTTCTCTTCCTTCTCTTTCTCCCCTCCTTCTCCTCATCTGTTTTCTTTGATAGGGTCAGGCTACGTAGTTTAGACTGACCTTGATCCTGCAATTGTCCTGCTTTGGCCTCCCATGTCCTGGGACTACAGACATGTCCCTCCATGTTTGTCTTTCAGACTATCTTTTCATAAAGATATGCATATTGGCTCAGGGATCAATAAGATCTCATCTTCATAATTGCATCTGCAATGATTCTATATCTGAACAAGGTTATATTCTGAATTCCCAAGAAGTAAGGAAATCAACCTATCTTCTTTACACTTTGACCTGTAAAACCCACTCAGTCTGAAGCCCTTCTCAGGACATTATCATCTAACACCAACTACACTTTTCTGTGTAGCATTTATTACAACTTGGTATGTTTGTTTACTTTTTACCAGTATACTGTCTTGTGCCACCAAACTGTAACCTTCCCTGGGTCTTTTTCTCTTAATTCTGTTTCCTAAATCAAAAAGCAATGCCTCAATGGAAACCCATAGACAAAACAAACAGTACTTAGATAAGATAACAAACTTATCAACAAGTAGTAAGGTCCAAGAAAGAAAAATAACAATAACCTTAATCTTGTAAGGTGGTACACGTGAGAAGTAGATTTCCCTTGTCTTATCTCCTTTGATTTTTTTTTTTACAATAATTCAGTTAGACAAGCCTGGAAAGTGTTTTAATGTGAGAAAACAGAGGTTCAGAGAGGTGAATCACTGAGCCATGAACAGAGGAGACAGGGCAGGAAAACAAGCCAGTAACTCCATTTTCGCTTCTTTTTCTTTTCTCCTGAAATCACACTGCAAGCAATCTCATCGCCTTGTTGAAGGGTGGTGTGAAAAGACAAATAAATATATCACAGGCTCCATACCAAATGAGTTGGAGAGGCAGGACTTCCTCAAGGTGGGAGGGGTGGTGCTCATTAAGTCTGCTCTTAGTTCTTTCATTTTCATTTTTCTCAAACACAATGCACCTTGCTTTGAGACGTTTCACCAACAGGTGTTGCTAATTGTCCGGCAGAATGAATGCGGACGTTGCAAGATGTTGAATCAGGTGTGCTCCCCTTTGAACAAGTGGTTTGGAAGCTTTCCCATTTTGACCTGCTATTGAGAGGGGTTTGATGAAATACAGATTGATGGACAGACAGACCCATCTATAGATAGATAACAGAGACACAGTTGTAATTCAGAGAAGCGATACATCCTGTAGGCATAGGAATGAGACGTCATCAAGATTATAAAACTGATTTTTTTATAATTGGTACATGCTGGACAAATATTTTGCTCATGGCTGACTTCAGAGCTGTTCTTTCTCCTGGATTCCCCCACTCTCTGCTCATTCCTTGGTGACAATGCTTTCCACAGACCTACCTTAGAGAGAGCAGTTGCTTCTTCTATTGCTCATCAGCCAATGGTCGGTCGGCTCAGAGGGTGGTGTTTTCATTGTCCTCAAATCCCCAAATCAACTTGCAAAGATAAACTCTCATTACACAGTGTGACACTGTAAACATCCCATAGCTCACTTGTTCTCTCTCTCTCTCTTGTAAACACAATACACACACATACAAACACACACACACACACACACACACACACACACACACGAGAAGCTGAAAGAATACTTATAAGTAGCTCAGTGCTTTCCATCCAAATATGCTAAATGTCTGACACTACAATTGTGTTAAAATTGTGTTACAGTCTTTTATCTCCTAATTATTCTTATGTTAGGCTTTGAAATGTGGTTGAGGTGTTAGCAGATATGTTATTTAGGACCAAGGAGGTCGAGCTGATTTGTCATAGTTTTTAACCTAAGAATTTTAATTCAAAAACATTTTCTATCTTTATGATTTCCTCATCATTTAAAAACTCTTGAAATTTGATGTTGTTGTCTTCCCTCTGCTAATGCAAATAAGAAAGTCTTTGCTAAGGGGAAGAAAAGCCAGACAGAGAGTAAGTGTCATGTTTTCTCTCATATGTGAGAACTTTACAAAAATATGCAAGTGTGAAAGAATTTGGGACTGGACAGGAAGTGGAGGGAGAAGATGGAAGAATGGGCATCACCGATGCACATGCATGTGTATCAGGGCTCGTCATAATGAAATCCATTAATTCCACCAACTACCAGGTATAGATAATTGTAATCACGAAAAAGAGGAGGAGACAAATCTAAATTTGTACCTAAATTTGTAGACTTACCACTGGGAAGACATATGAAGTTGGGACTGTGGATATATTTATTCCTTCAGAATTGCAAAACAGCTAGACCAGAGGTTGCTGTGAAACATGAATGGTAGATTAATGTACAAATGCTACCAGATGACTTGGACGGACTCAGTGTCCTGTTAATACATTTCACGTATTCCAAAATTCCAAAGTCATACTCTGCCAAAAGAAACCAGGTCAAATGAGTCTGTGGACCTCCCAGAGTAAATGAGAAGCCAGTCAATGTCTGGGAGTTAAAATAACAGAGAATCGTTTTGGCTGAGAAATGAGCAGATTGAGAAACATTTGGCCATAATACTTCACAGCCTAGAGAAATCTGGAAGAAATCATGCTAACCCATTCAAGCCATGTCGTCTCACTGGTGGGCCCGTGGCCAGGAGTCTTTGTACCTTGAAGTACAGCAGTCTGTCTTTACCTCAATAGAGAGTATCATCCGGCATCTCTCAGAGGGGATGACAGACTGTATGCTAAAAACTCCTGACCAGATTGGAGGTATTTCTCACCTCATCCCAGTTTGCTGACTAAAAAGACCATCTTCTTCACAGAAAATAGACCCAATCAGATGGTGTTATCAAAACTGCTATATAGACACACATAAGATTGCTGCAAAAATAGTACTAAAAGGCGTATGGGGCATTGCTCTACGCAAAACTCATGTAAGCCGGGAACCATGGCTCATGCCTGTAATCCTAGCTACTCAAGAGGCTGAGATCTGAAGATGGCAGTTCAAAGCCAGCCCAGGCAGGAAAAGTCCATGAGACTCTTATCTCCAATTAACTACCAGAAAACTGGAAGTGGAGCTATGGCTCAAGTGGTAGAGTGCTTGCCTTGAGCCCAAGAGCTCAAGTACATTGCCCAGGCCCAAAGTTCAAGACTCATTACCAACAACAACAACAAAAAAAGCTCACATAAGCCAAGAATTCATAGATAAAATGTGCACACAATGAGGCATTAAATATTTGAATGTGAGGAAGAGTGTTTGCATTCACTAAAGAAGAGCTCTCTTCCACTTCTTTCAATTACCTTTCCTAGACAGTAATGCTAATGGATCATTGACGTGGTCTTAGTGGCCCAGCCAATATAAATGACAACATATTCTTTGGGGAAAAACATCTGTCTGACATACCTCCACCATTTTTCTGATCCCCATTTGGCCAAATGTCTATTTTCACACCAATTTGACAATGTTCTCCCTGAAGGTCATTCTTTAGAAAAGCCCTTAATTAAGATGTGTGCCTGCAGCAAGTTGTAGAAACTGTAATACATCACATTCTAGCAACCTAGACATGGGTCACTGGCAACTCAGATCCAGTCACGTGGTCTGAATAAATATTACCATTTTCATTTCGCTGTGGTTTGTTTTTGAATAATACTAAAAAAGAAAGTGTCTACTGTAGGGTTTTTGTACATATTTTTCCTCTGGTGACTCTAGCATTACATCTGTATCTTTTCAAAGAAAGTACTTGCACTAAAATCTAAGCTAGCCCGTAAATTATGAAGTAGCCATGTGCTTAAGAGAAGTGGTAATACACACACACACACAAAAAGTAGAATTGATACTTTATGATGGATATTTTCACAAAGCAACCAAAGCAAAAGATATATGACTTCTCTGGTAATTTCTGCAATTTTTGAAAAATGACAAGCTGGTACATTAATATTTAAATTTGTTCAATGAAAAGACGTCAATCTACTCTAAATTCAATTCATTCCTTCGCATTTTTTTTCCCACCTCCATGGCATCATGCCAGGCTCTTTCACCTTAAAGTGAAATCTTTTTAACTCCTAGTCAATGAAGAACCACCTCTACCCTTTAGCTTTTCTGACCATGGTTGATTCTGCAAAGATTTCATTAGTTCACATGAGCTAGAAACCAAGGGTGGTAAAACAAACATATTTTTACACATGTTATTATATTTGACATTTTTCCCAAGAGCATATCTTCTGCAGCAGGGTATATGTGTTCTTTTCCTTCTTTTTTGTCTTTATTCTGACTGTGCCTTAGAAATAAGAATAAGTCAGAGCCCAAATGTTCTATGGCCTTTGCCTATTTGACCCCAACACCAATATGAGTTGTCAGGTTGCATGGTCCTTATCCAGGAGTTCAGTGACTCTGTCTAGAAGGTGAGGACCAGTGAAGGCCACTCCATGCTACCATCACTCACTCATGGAGCATTTTGTCCTATCCCAACTCACAAAGAAACCTGTCTCGTGCTTCCTGTGGATTTGCACCAGGGAGGATTTACCTTGAAAATTACATGATGTTTTGTTTTCCAAGAGGACGTGAGCAAAGACTATTCAGTCTTTTTATGTTTTGCTTGTTTTCCAAACTGGGCCACCAAAGAGCTCAAGCAATCCAAGTGCCATAAGGAGCCCCAATCCCTGTGTGGTATCAAGTGTTCAACATGTTCTCTTTTCGTTCTTCATCCAACCTCAAAAACAATACACATATTTCCTATATCTGCATTTGAGAATTAAGGTGCTAACCAATACCTACTGTGCTCATGTTTACAATCTCTGTACCTAAAGTTTTCAAAATTCTGCTCTCTATTGTTAAATTCACCAGACTGAATAAATGACTTAATTATCCCTCTTGAGTTACTTGTGTTTAACATATTAATGATCTGGAACTCAAGGAGCAAAGAGCAACAATTTAGAATTCTTGTTTCTCGCCTCCCACACAGGTAAAAACCTCTGTTATACTGCCATTGAATAAGCTTCAGTGAGACGCATATTGGTATTTAAAGAAAATCTACATGTATGCATGCACACCTTTCACTATTGTTTCACTCCACATGTTGTATAAAAGCACACACACACACATTTTTCATTGCTGTAAACATAATTTACAACTATAGCTTGAGATAATTGGCCCAGCGACAAAACTTAGAGACCAATGAGCAGCTAAGGTAGCATCTCCAGTAGTAATTGACTTTCCTCCTTTAAACAAGGTCTCAAAAATAGCATCAACCCAAAGCCTCGTAGTTTTCACCAGTTAAAATATACTTGAATTCTCTGCCAGGTTAACTGAAATATCCAACTTGTAAAATCTGAAGATACAGCCAGAACAGGGAGGGAAAGTCATGTATTTTCCTATTCATTGGATGAAACTTCAACGAAGGCCAGTGCTTTGCTGATTAGTGTCACATCAAAAGTCTGAATTTGAATAGATTCTAGTGCCAGTGCAGAGATCTCCCCGTGTAGCTGGGAGAGAGAGGTGGAAGGAGGAACAAAGGAGATTCATTGCTACCTTGATCCTCACATCAAACAATGCTGTAAAAGCCCAAGCCTTCGATGCAAGATGGAGCGTTATTATTATACTCCATCAGAGTCCATGTCTTGACAAGGTGACAGCACAGCAAGGAACAAGTTAGTGTTTCAGCCTTGTGGCTCAGAGGAGGCTAGTAATCAACTGCAGCTGGCAAGGCCTGGCCCTCCTCGTCTTCCCCCAGCCCTCCCTGCAAGGCAGGTGGCAGCTGGAGACTGGAGGGAAGACATATACCTGCACACCTAACGAGCGGTGTGTCTGCCTGCATGCCTACATGGACACATAGACCCATGCATATCTGTGTGCCTATTCCTGCACACGCATCAGTCTCCATAAGCAGCTATACAAGGAGCCTACATAAGTACCTATCTCAGTAGCATGCATCTCTAGTCACAAATACACACGCTCACACACGTACCTGCCTACAAGTGTGCTTACATGGCAGCATGTGTACACTCCTGCATGTACTCATAGATCCACCTAGTACCTACATAGGTATCTACACTGCTCGCTATATATGTGCCAGCTTCCTTACTCATGAGCACGTCTGTCTATGTGCAAGCATACCCACACAGTTACTTGCATGTCTACATTTGTACATCTACCTACGTATATACATACCCACATGGTTACTTACATGTCTATGTATGCACATCTACCTATGTGCATAGCTGCATACATGCCTGTGAGCACTCCTATACATCTCCTTACATACCTACCCTCATATTGCCCCCATGCATACACAATTCACTGTTCTACACACATGCCCGCTCAGGAGCTTACACATTCACCTATGCACCTGTCAGCATGCATGTTTATTTGGCTCTCCATAGAAGCAAAAATTTGTTAGCTTGCAGAACATTTCACATAAGTTCCACCCATATAAGCAATGAGGAGAAAAACTGCACTTGAAGGTTTCCATTGCCCACAGAGGGTCCCCATTCTTCCCGCTGTCATGAAGGGAAGATGCGGTGTCCATGTGGCCCTGACAACTGCCTACGATTGACAGAGGAAGGCAATCGAGTGGTCCTCTTGACATTGGACTCTCTCTCCTTTTTTAGCTCTTAATTTCACTCACACATGAGTGTTTTACATGATAGTGTATCATGAAAGTAGAAGCATTTAAGGAAAATTGTGTGCATGAGGAATTTTAGCTTTAGGGTGTGGGTGTGTGTGTCTGTGTGTGTGTGTCTGTGTGTGTGTGTGTCTGTGTGTGTGTGTGTTCGTCGCTTTTCAAACCAATTTTCAAGGGTTTTTCTCCTTTGCAGCCAAATGAGAGAAATAAAGTCTGCACATGAGAGATAGTATTGTCCTGGGAAATATCGAGAGGATTAATGTATTTTGACTGAAGCTAGCAGGAAATTGTGTTTCAGTTGTGCTTATGGGCATATTGTGAATACGTCACATCAAGAGCAATTTGTTAAACAAGAAATATAGGTTGTAGAAATGGGAGAGCAAAATAAATGGGGAGAGACAGACTCAATAGTGGCTTTGATGTGTATCTGCATTGTTAATAAATGAGATGCTGACTCTCTCATTCAGTAAAAGAAAAATGCCCAGGCACACAGTGGAATAAGAAAGGAAGTTTTCATTTAAGGTGCTCCTGTGCCAGATTTGAAACTGGAGGGGTAATTCTAACACCAGTGATTTGTAAATACTTAGAAAGCTGAAATGCTTATAACAAGTCCAATCCTAAATTGATTAAAAGGCATCATCTAACAGTCAATGAATATGATATCTCTTTAAACTTCCAAGTGCTAAAGTTTCTCCATGAAAGACAACATGGCACTGGATACCTCTGGGTCTTGGACATCTGTAATGATATATCATAATTGAGAGTCACCTGTAAGCCAGAATTTCCATTTAGCTAGACTCAGCCAACACCAGCTCTGTTTTTGTTGTGTTTTATTCATTTGTTGATTTGCATTAATTGTTCCACCTTGGGTTAAGAAGAGACAGGGCATTATTTTAATCTGCTGAAATCACATAATAATCAATACACTTTCTGCAGGTTATCACATGAAAAGCTCCATTGAGAGATGAAGAAAATAACATCTCAGGATATAAAGCACAAAGAGAGGCCTGAGTTTCCCACAGAGACCTTGGTTTCTTCCCAAGCAAAATGCTGTGGAAAATTATTTGCTCTCCAGAGAGCTAAGTACTATTTTCTGTAAACATTTGTAGAGCTAGGACAAAATGACTGTAGAATTTTCTTGGAATTACTGCTGAATTGTAAAGTTGTTGGTCGGGATACTGTAACTTATTATGCCATTAGAATCATGTAGTTTCTATAATAGAGTTGTCCAGACTCACAGCTAATAGCAGCCAGAAAAATGAGTATCAAAATAACTATGTTGTTGAAGCAGAAAGGTGTTGAAAGATGCCATTTTGAAATTTGTTGTTATTCTCATATATCTGATAGAATTTGTAGAAAGCACAAAACAAAAGAGGAATAAAAAAGTATGCTCTGGGTTCAAAGGTCTCTATAGTTTTAATAATCAACCCAGTAGAAGTTTATGAGAACATTGAAGTCAGTTATTAAAATATCCCTGATATATAGGGCTGAAAGAGAGTGCCTTTTCTGAGTTCAAATCCATTACCATTCCTCCCACCTCCTGCAAAAAAAAATCCAATGCATCAAAAACAGAAACAAGCTGGACCAGTGGCTTACACTGTAATCCTAGCTATTCAGGAGGCTGAGATCTGAGAATCACAGTTCAGCCAGCCCAGGCAGGAAAGTCCATGAGACTCTTATCACCAATTAACCACCAGAAAACCAGAAGTTGCACTGTGGCTTAAGTGGTAAAGTGCTAACCTTGAGCTAAAGAGCTGAGAGACAGTGCCCAGGCCCAGAGTTCAAGCCCCACAACCGACCAAAAAAAAAAAGGAAGAAAGAAATACATTAAAAGTATATCCAGAAACATGATAAAATAGAAATATAATGTCATGCGTAAAATAACATATATTTGTGACTCTTAAGTTGATATAAATTTATCTCTAGGAGGGCTGGGAAGTTGGCTCAGTGGTAGAGTGCTTGCCTCGCATGCGTGAGGCCCTGGGTTCAACTCCTCAGCACCACAGAAGCAGGGGGAAAAAAAGGAAGTTGCACTGTGGCTCAAGTGGTAAAGCGTTAGCCTTGAACTGAAGAGCTGAGGGACAGCGCCCAGGCCCAGAGTTCAGGCCCTACAACCAACAACAACAACAAAAAAAAATCCCCTAGGATAAAGGACAATATAGTCACTTTAAAATGTTGTACAATTTTTGTTTTGAGTGGGAAACATATAGCAACATCTCTAAATAAACCTAGAACACAGACTGCAGAAGAGTTCCTGTGAGTTTTCACATGCAGCTTCTAGATGCTGCATACAATACAGATATTCTAAGTTATCTGGAGAGGATGTACATTACGGCACAATACATATGACATAGAAAGTACTATTTTCAAATGTTCAGTTCAGTGCCATAACATATGTCCACTAACCAGCCCTTATCCTCATCCACCCACAGAATGCTTCTCCACATCTCATATTGAAATTCTGTGCTCATTAAACACTAACTCCCCCACTGATTTATTTACTGATTTATTCCCTACCCCTACAGATTTGACTATCCTACTTGTCTCACAGAAGGAAAATCATGCAATCATTTCCTTTTGTGTCTGACTTCACTTGCCAGAGATATCAAGATTTATCTGTGCTTTGCCCTCTATCCATTCCTTTTCAAGGTTGAATAATATCTCAGCACATGTATATGCCATATTTTATTTATCCATTTTTTCATCCATCAATGCTCATTTAGTTATGTTTACTTTTTGCTATTGTAAATGGTGCTGCTATGCATATTGGTGTTCAGATATGTGTTTGATTCTTGCTTTCAACTATTTTGATACAACTCTAACCAGAAGTGGAGTTTCTGAATAATACAGTCATTCTATTCTTTTCTTTGTTTTTTTTTATTGAGGACCGTGTGTTCCATAGATCTCACAGAATCTTGCATTCCCATTGTTAATTCACAAGATTTCTCATATTTCCACATCCTACAAAAGGTGTAAAATGACATACTGTGGCTTTGACTCTTATTTCTTCAGTAATTACTAATAGTTATCATTCTTTCATAGGTTTGTTAGCCATTTGTGTATCTTCTTTAGAGAAATAATTGTTTGATTCATTTTTCCATTTTTTGAAATGGTTTATGTGCTGTTGAATTGTAGTTCTTTATATATTTGGGATATTAATGATATCCATGTCCTATCAGATTCATGAACTATTAATATCTTCTCCAGTCTATATTTCCTTTCTCTTGATGGTGCTCTTCGAGGCACAAAAGGCTTTCATCTTGGTGAAGTAATATTTATCTACTTTTCCCCCCTTTCAATTGCTTATGATTTAGGTATCCTAGCCAAGAAGTCACATTCCATGTCATAAGCATTTTGTGTCTTCCCAAGAGTTTTATAATTTTACATCTTCAATCTATGTTGAGTTAATTTTTGTGTATGGTGTTAGGCAAGTCCAATTTCATTCTTGTCTGATTCTGATTTTTCCAACATCATTCGTTGTAAATACTATTCTTTCTCCATTGACTAGCCAAAGCATTTTTGTCAACAATCATTTAACTGAAATACGAAGTCCTGAGTTTAAAGCCCAGTCCATAACATATACACAATAACAAAAAGGAAAGCACTTGACCATAGACACAAAGATTTATTGCTTGACTCTGTTTTACTTCATTTGTTTTTATGTTTATCTTTATTCTTGGTAGCATCTTTGGCATCAAGCTTTACCACAAGTTCTGGAATCAAGAAGTATGAATTCTACAACTTTGCTCATTGTACAAAATTGCTTTGGCTATACAAGGCCCTTTGGGATTCCATGTTTATTTCAGGATGGGCTTTTTTTATTCCTTCGGGACAAAAGAAAAGTCATTGGGACATTGGTAGAGATTGCATTGATTCTGTATATTTTAAGGAGGAATGGTATCAGCACCTTAATAGCAATAAGTTTTCTAGTCCATAAACAATATCTCCTCATTTATTTCTGTCTTCATTTTTCTCAGCCATGTTTTAAGTCAGCATATAAGTGGGGGTTTTTTGCTCTTCAGTTGTGTCTTCTAAAAATACATTGGTATAACAGAAATATGAGTGACTTGTGTATGTTTTGTTTATATTCTGCAATTTTTCTAAATTCAATTGTTAGAATCTTTAGGGTCTTGTATATATGGGTCTATGTCACATGTGAACAGATGCCATTTTATTTCACTGTCTCCCATTTGGATTCCCTTTATTTCATTTTTCTTGCCTATTTCTCTGATTGAAGCTTCCAATACTGTGCTTAATAAACGTAGCAGAAACAGCCATTCTTTCCTCACTCCTAATCACAGAGCAGAAGCTTTCAGTCTTTCACTACCAATGACTGGATGTTATTGTTGCTGTTGTTGATGATGAGGAGGAGGAGGATGAGGAAGAGGAGGAGGATGATGAGGATGATGATGTTGATTTGACACAATCTCACATGCGGTGCAAGCTAGCCTTGAACTGACCATTCTCCAGCCTTTCAGAAATGCTGAGATGACAGACACGACTCACCATACCAAGCTTGAACTGTGAGGATTTTACAGTTTGCCTTTGTCAAATTAAGGAGTTTTCCTTCTACTCCGAGATTGCAGTATTTTTAAAGATAGCTCCTTGTATTTATGGTAAACTCTGAGAATGGATCCAAAACACAATGCAACAAAAACACTAAAACAACCTGGAAACACATATGACTCTCTGGAGGCTTAAGAGTGAGAGAAGCGCTAAACTATCTCTAGACAAATGAATGAACTTCATGTCCTTCAAGTGTCTTCCGGGGAAATCATTGTTCTCCGCTTTGACAAACATAAATCAATTGTAGAATGCCTCCTTCAAGTAACTAAGCAAATTGACCTACTGTCTGAGGATACTGCCTATAAACCAATTATATGTCAGAGCCACTACACTGTGTCATTCTGAGCCCCTCTGGAGTGCTCCATTCTCCATCTGCCCAAATTCTATCCAGGGATTAGGCGGCAGAGGTAACCTGGACCCAGCACTTTTTCCCTCCTGCTTTATTGTCTTCCCTCTAACACTGAGGGCTTCTATAAAAGTCTAAACTATGGTACCCCCACATCCTTGCCTCTTGCCTCTTGCCCTTTGCCACACTGAAGCTCATTATCTTCTAGAAACTTCTGACCAGAATCTGAGGCCATGTAAACCAGACTGTATTTGAAGGAAGTCTGAAATCCATTCTTTATCCCATGTTACATGGATAATCTATGCCTGCCACAACCCTAGTCACCCCTTCATATGTTAGGACTGGCTGAGTGCCCCCCCCCCCGCCAGCACCTTCAGAGCAGGTAACTCATCTAGGTTTAGGTTTATATCCAGTTCCTTACTCTAGACTCAGTCTTTCTGGGTAGAATCCCAGTCTCCTTCTCTAGCTCGTATCCTAAAAATGGAACTCTGTACTCCCAACTTCTCTCTAAGATCTTGATTAACCTGGATAGGTAATCCTCCCCCAGGAAGGGGAGGATGTGACCACACAGGTGGAATGCAGTGCCTGCCCAGTATCTGCTACACAGTCTCCCAGATCACACTTCACCAACTGCCCCCTGTGCCAACTCTACCTAGCACATTGGCTTCTCTCTTGGGGATATTTATCTGTGGGGTCCCTTGGTATGGGAACCATCTGCTTCCACGCCCCTTCCTCTCTTCAGTGTTCTCAGTCTATCATCCCCCTGTCTGATGGCCAAAGCTAATGCTGGGGCAAACTATCATATGGAGAAGCTGAAAGCCGCCCATTGCATGTGACATCTCACCTCCCACATGTGATGGTTAACCCCAGGGCATTGAGGTACTGAAGCAGAGATACTGAGACGCTATAGAGAAATAAAACAACAGAGGAAATTCTCACAACGTGTCTACAGTGAGCCACTGGATTTGTCACACCCTATGTCAAACCAGGGCAAGTATCATCCCAACCTGCGCTGAAAAATGCTGCTCCCAGGCTCCAGTGGCATTGTCTATGTAGCTCACTTTTCCAGTGTCACTGGAAAAGAATATGAGCAAAGCCAGTGTTGCAACTGGATAAAAGATACCACCTGGTATTTTAGGGTTAGAAAATTCAAAAAAAAATTCAGTGGTGTGCAGGTATGCCTAGACCATGATCTGTTTGGAAACACTGGCATGTTTGTTTTTGCAGCACCCAGGTTTTATTCACACACTCGGCAAAGATTTCCCTGGAGCCTATTAAACTCCATTCTTCATTTAGCATAGAAAGCAGACATAGACACATATTACAACAATTCACCTTGTATAATGGAGATTCCCCAGGGACCATTTTTAACTCCTCAAATGAAGAGAATCTTCCCTGAGATGGCCTTCAGAGAATGAGCAAGACTCTCCAAACAGGGAAAAAGTGTCTTATTCTCACACCAATGTGAATGTTCTGGAAGGAGCTCATAACTGCCCTAGGAAAAATTTTTAAACCATTTGAGGCTCCTACAAGTCCCAAATTAGATTTAAATACTGAATAAGATGACACATGGATTTGGTCTCTAAGTCTAAAGAAAATATTAGCAATGGAGTTCTCTGAAAAATTAAACATATCTCTCATCTGAAAAGAGATGCACAGGGTGACACTTCATTTTATCCATATATTCCCTAGCTTCACTGTTTTCAGTATGCCATGCTGTGTCAGTAAAGAGAATTTAAGTCCTATTGAGAGAAGATTAAAATCAGGTTTTGCAAAAGTCCTTGTTCCCCAAGTTCATGAAGCCAGTGAACAAGAAGCAGATCTGTTGGGTACCAGCGGCTCATGCCTAGCTACTCAGAAGGCTCAGTTCTGAGAATACCAGGTCAAAGCCAAGGAAAATCCATGAGCTTAACACCAAAAAAGGCAAAAGTAAAGCTGTGATGCAAGTGGTAGAGTACCAGTATTGAGCTATTGTTATAGACAGTACCCAGGCCCTGAGTTCAAGCCCCAGTTTTTTTTTAAAAAATAGGGGCTGGGAAGGTGGCTCAGTGGTAGAGGGCTTGCCATGCATGCATGAGGCCCTAGGTTCAATTCCTTAGCACCACATAAACAGAAAAAGCAGGAAGTGGCACTGTGGCTCAAGTGGTAGAGCACTAGCCTTGAGCTGAAGAGCTGAGGGACAGCACCCAGACCCAGAGCTCAAGCCCCATAACCAGAAAAAAAAGCGCATCTATCTGCCCCCAAGTGTAGTGTACTATTACCTGACAATGAAGAGTTTTAGAATATTGAATTGAGTACAATGTGAGCATCTTCAGAGAATTACTATAGTTTGCCCCATGGGAAGACCAGTGTTTTTAATCTCAGTTGTCTAAGAAAAGACATTACTATGGGTTCTCAGTTATCCAGAACTGTGGGTTTCATATGACTGCACACACTCATGGTTCCCCAGTTCAGGTCAACATTTGAAGTTATATTTTTATCCCAGAGGTTCATGGCATCCTGATACCTTTTGGCACTTTCTATTCGTCAGTCCTCCAGATGACTTAGAGGTGTGCAACACTGACAGCTGCCTTTGCCTCTCCTGGATGCTAAAGGTATTGCCTTGCACTTGGTAAATCCACTGTGCAAATCAAAGTTCTGGCTGCTGATGGCCTTTCCCATCTGGTTGCCATGGGAACAGCGGTCAGATGGAAGAGGATAAGGGGAAGATATAAAAAGAAGGCTGTCTTTAAAACCCTACCTTGTCTCCCCCAATCTGGTGTGTGTTTCCATGGAAGCAACAGCAATAACCACTCACCAAATGCATTTCAGGGCCATCAGCCTCCTGGGCTGTCAATCAGACAGCTTAGCCCTCCTTTCAGGAGCCTTAAACTCATTCCATAAGAGATAAAAGTTTACAAACACATCCAAAATGAAGAACTCTGAAACTCAGTTGCTCAGAGCACCAGGTGTGGAGTTCTTCCCCTCTTTGGCAAGGCCTGGGGCTCTCTGGTTCAAAGAATCCTTGTCTCCTATCCACAGAAGAGTCAGCTCTGAGGCCTGAACCTTGACCTCCACAAACTGACCTCTTCCTCACTCAGTAAAACTCGCCTGACTCTCTTCCTGTGCATCATATCATTTGCACTCTGCCTCAATTTTATTAAAATGGCCAGATCATCCTCTCTGACCCACTCAAAACTTTCTGATTATACCTGGAGTCTCTCTCTCTCTCTCTCTTTCCCCTCCGTCCCTCCCTCCCATCCTCTCCCTCCCCCCTCTCTCCTCTTCCCCTTCCTCCTCCTCTTCCTCCTCTCTCTATCTTTCTTCTTTCTCCCTCTGTCTTTATCTCTCTTCTCTTCCTCCCCCTCCAGAGGGTGTTGTACCTTCATAGATTTCTCTTTAATTGTGTAGTGACAATTCCTCACCTTCAAGACACATTTCTTTTATTGAAATGCAGTTTTCACTGATTTAAAAACAGTTGAGAATTTTCCCACAGTAATATTTACTGTTCTCATGAGAAAAATTATTTTTTCACCTAGGTTTTAGGAGAAACAAAAAAGTAAAGCTTTTCAGGATGATTGGACACCACTGTCCTGTGCCTAGAAGCTTCATACAATTATCTCTTTGGCCATAGTAGAATTACTCCTGATATTCATTCCCAGGGGCCTTTATATCTTGAGATAAAGTGCAGGCACAAAGGGGTAATTGATTCACACATTTTCTTTTCCTTGGCCAGCCCTATCTCTTCCAAATTCAGTTCTAGGTTTATGCAAAAATATCCATTGAGCATGTAATATAAATAGAATTCCCATAACAAGATTGAGCTCACATGAATGACCTTTACAAAAAAAAGAGTAAGAACATACAAGATTTAAAAAAATAAGAGACCATTCTTTTCTCTTTCTTTTCAAAATGTGTCTTCATCTTGTTTTCAAATATTTTTAGACTATGGAGAAACCCTAAGGCATACTTTAAGATTCCCTAGTCTTAAGAATCTAGCTTGGGCAGATAAGTTGATGTTAGGGAAATGAACCCTAAGATATTTATTCAAATGTTTTTTTTCTTTCATGCGATTGTTTCTAACACATTTATAAGATTATTTCTTTGTTGCTTTGTATGTCCCTCCCCCATGGTATAACCCCTGCTTTCACTGTATTTGATGTTGGTATAATTTGTGGAGGGGAAGGGGAAAAACAAATGGTTTAAATAGGGATACAGGTGGACCCATTGCAACAATGAGATGTACAAGTCGTTATGCCAAAAACAACTTTACAATTTTGGTGGGGGGGGGGAGAATTGGGGGGGCGGGGGAGGATGGGATGGGATGGGAAGGGGAAACAAAGGAGGAGGGTACAATACTTGATAAGAAATGTACTCATTATCTTGCCCATGTAATTGTAACCCCTCTGCACAGTATTTTCACAATAAAAAAAAAAAAAAAGAATCTAGCTTGGGGAGGAGGCAGGAGTTACATGATCTAGTTCCCTTCAGATAAAATACTATTGTCCTTCACAGATACCACAACAGAGGCCTAGAGTTGAGAAATTTGCTATCCATCAAGCACACACACACACACACACACACACACACACACACACACACACACACACACACACTAAGAACAAAGAATCTGGCCTTCCATTGTATTCTCTTAAATAAGTATACAAAAACAAGCCTTTAGAGCTCAAGGAGGAAAATGGTCCAGATAAACTATTAAAATAGAATGTGGGCAAGGATGCTTTCTCCACATTAGTAATACAAAACTGCCATATGTCTCGAGCCAGAGAGGAAATGAGTTGCCCATTTAATTTGGTATGGAAGGAGGAGAGTCTCCCCCACTGCCCAGCCCTGTCTATCCTGTGTGCCTGGCTGCACTTGGCCTTTGAGTGGGCAGTTCCTCTATTCTTACATCTTAGCAATACATGTATGTGTTCATTTATGTACAAATATTTATCGAGTATCTAATAAGGTCCCACCTAGTAACCACATCAATGATAGGGGCTTAAACTCAGGTCCTGGATGCTGTCCCTGAGCTATTTTGCTCAAGTCTAGTGCTCTACCACTTGAACTACAGCTCCACTTCCCGCTTTTTTATTTTTTTATTTTTTGGTAGTTAATTGGCAATGATAATCTCTGACTTTCTTGCCTGCTTTTTTTTTTTTGCTGGCTTTGAACCACAATCCTCAGATCTCATCTTCCTGAGTAGCTAGGATTACAGGCATGAAGCACTAATGCCTAGCTAAGGATAATATGTTTAACATGAAAATTATAAAAAGTGCAATACTAACAGCATGGCAGGTATTTCAACAAGGAAAAACTCTAAGGTTAAACTGATAGACCATCTTAATAGACCATCTTCCCCATTACAAAGATTTGCTGGTCTGTTCACATTTTTCATCCTGGTACGTGCCACCAGAATCCATCCAAATTGCCCACTCTGTCTGTCCCTTTGTCCCAGCTTTCCCGCCAACAAGTCCTGTGGATTTACATTTCCTCATTATACTAAAGCTCCTTTCTGTCTCCCAAGTGTCACCTTAATTTATATCTAAATGCAAATCTGATTATTTCTGACTTAAAACACTTCAACGGCTGGCCTTGTACTTGGGCATAGAGCATGATCCTGCTCTGTCCTGTACAGCTGCACTTCTCATCTCTCATTCCACCCCTCTGCCTGCTCCTTGTTCAACCATATTGTTCTCCAGAGCCCCTCACCTTTACCTCCTTCTTCCTCACCTCCACCTCTCAGACTTACTTCACTGGCTCTCATCCCTCAGTTCCCTACATCAGAAGTGACACATGCACAACTCCACCACAGCTCACATCCCTTTCTCCTGGTGCTCCAAGAACCATCACAGACCCCTGCCTGTCCAATGACCAAATCTAGATGTTACTTCACTCCAGAGGATTACATTAGCTTACTTAGTCATCACCCACATAGTTACGAGACTGTGGTAGAAGGTGCATTCTTAAAGAGGAAGGGAAACCTCAGTGAGAAAGTGATTTCCCAAATGACCTATGGCGATTAAGTGGCAAACCAGGATCCAGGGCCCAGCATGTTGATTCCAGAGCCTACTCTGAAATGCGGTGGGTGCGGCCTGCCTATAGACTCCGTCGGGCAGTATATATTGGTAATCCCAACCACTCAGCCATTCTATGGCCTGCCCATTCTCTGTTGCTCCTGTTCCTGACAACCTCGGGTTCTCTACTGGAATAATCCTGAATCCTATTGTCCATCTTTTCTTACTGTGTAGCTCTTGTTCGTTGGCTTAACCAGTTATCTGTACAACTCTAAGCAAATCTGTTCACTGAACCTCTCTCCTCAGTGGTGTACTGTTGCCGTTAAGATAAGATTAGGAAGCTTGAAAATGGCTCATATCACCTTTGCACTTTGTTACATTTTCAGTTTTTTTACTCTCAGCTCATTTCTCAAGCCATATAAGTCCTTTAGATCCTTAACATAATATGAATGCTGGTTCCAAGCTTCCAGAGAGACCTTTATTTATATGTACAATGCTTGTTCTCTTGTCCAAGAATGGGCAAGTTCCTTCAGTATTGGAAGAAAGCAAAGATTCCCTAATTTCAATAAGGCATGAACATACTACAAAAATGAAATCTTAGTAGGTATAATGTCATTTTCAGGGAAGATGCTTCAAAGATCATCCAACTAGTCATTTAAAAAATACTTTAAAGAGGCATAAAGCAATGGCACAGATTTGTTGAGATGAAGATTGTCTTAGACAGAATTCCCTTCCAGATTTTTCTAGATTATTGACACAAGAGGCTTTTGTAATCCATCATTTCCCACCATATTTATGCTCTGTCTTCTAATGAACATTTCTCCAAAGAGCATGAAACCTCCAAGCAGGCAAACAATACTCTCCCTGGTCTGACACTCCCCTCTTCCCATCCCACAATAACCATCCCACTTCTAGTAATCTGGGATTCTTTGTGTGTGTGTGTGTTTTTTTTTTTTTATTTTAATTGAGAACATACTGTACAGAGGGGTTACAATTACATGGGCAGGAAAATGCATACATTTCTTACCAAGCATTGCAGCCTCCTCCTTTGTTTACCCTTCACCTCCCTTCCCAGCCTCCCCCCTCCCCCCCACCCAATCATACCCCCCCTCCCCCCCCCCCACACCGACATTGTAAAGCTGGTTTTGACATGACATTTTGTACTTCTCATTGTTGCAACAGGTCCACCTGAATCCTTAAACGACTTGTTTGTCCCCGTCTCCTCCACATGTTATACTGACATCAAATATAGTGAAAGCGGGGGTTACACTGTGGGGGAGGGACATACAAAGCAACAAAGAAATAATCTTATAAATGCGTTAGAAACACATGCATGAAAGAAACAAAAACATTAAAATACATATTTGAGGGTTCGTTTTCCTAACATCACATTCTCTGACTTTTTCCGCTTGACTCATACCTATACTAGATATTGCAAATAAGGGAAACCATGGGACCTATGTTTCTTTGGGCCTGGCTTACTTCACTCTTTGTGTGTTTTTGACTGACCACGCAGCCTGACACCTCAGCCTTTGATCCTGCAAGGCCACCATCTGCATTAGCCATACTCCTTGTACGAGGTTATCCTACTAATCATTTTTTTTCCATGAAAGATGGTGTGATCACTGCTACTGTCTCATTCCACTGTGCATTCTTCTCTGGTGACATTGGCCACAGTGTTTCTAAAAGATCTATTCAAATCCATTCTGATAGATTTTCTTTAAAAATAAACAGCTATCAGTATTTCTTACCTCTTCCAATGTAGGGACTATGTTTTATTTGTATGCATAATCTCATCACATAGCCTGGTGTAGATGGACAATGTGCTCCTTGAACACTGGGACTGGTTTGTTTTCTTTTAGGGAAGATGACGCCACATATACTGAATTGTAGCATTTGTAAACTTGAATAGTAATCACCTTACAAGACCACAATCAAAAGTTGAGTTATGGTTATGTTCTAGTGGCCATACTCAAGATTACTGTTCAACAGAGGAATGGCAGGTTGCTGTCCTTGACCCGGTCTTATTCACTATGTTAGGTGCATAAACACCACAAACACATGAAGGCATACCAAGCTGAAAAGGCAGACAAATCTGTGAAAATAGTCCACCAGGCTGCCATACTATAAACATCAAGTAGCATTAACCGAAATCCAATAAAGTTCTGCTCTTAGCTCCACACCCTCCTGCCCCCTAAAAAGGACAGAATAAGAACAATTAGTTGTCTTCTGATGGTTGAAGACCTACAGCAGTAAAGTTCTGCTAGCTCTAAGGGGTTTCAAGAAGAATATAGTGAATTGAGTTTACAAGGGGGTGGATCGTAAGAAATATGAGAAAACTCTGGAAATCTCTGTGGTATGAACCTTGTGAGATGGTTAGTCTCCCTTCTTAAAGCTGACAAAGCACTCTTTTGGGATCCCTCCCCAGCAGGGAACTGAGCTGCTAAGAAATGTGAGGTTGTCTTTATGAAGCCTTTTCTTCAGTTCTTATACACTGTGATTCTTTAGGATTTTTATCTATTCTCATATCAGATGTTCATCTATACACCATCCATCTACCACATGTTTCATAAAAATATACCAAAAAGTTGGGGTCCTTGAGGTAATAAAGACTGAAATTACATGCTTACAATAAATTCTGGTAGTTCAAAAGCTCTAATAAACATTTGTACACATAGAAAAGTAGAATCCCTGCTGTTTGGAAGAGGAAAACTTGCTAGAACTATGTCTTTAATGTGATTTGAGTTAGTTGGGGTTCTAAATTGTTGCTTTTCATTCTGCAAACCTCTATTAATTTCACTTGAGTCTTTTCAATTATCTTGCTATATGCCATTTGTTAACCCCGCAGGTCCTAACCAGTATACAGCAATACAAATTTGACTCAAAAATCATTTTCTCTTATAATTTGTTGTCCCTTGATTTGGAATGATGTAAATGTTGCAGTTAAAACATGAGTAGCCGGAACACCTTTTGATAAAAGTATGTATGCATATTATGCCCTTCGAACGCACTTGGAAGCAGTTGTTTAATTGGAGTTATTTTGCTTCAAACAAACAGAGATGATTTTGTTAAGTGGTGCCCAGAACTGTGATTAGGAAAGGTTGAGCTATGATTCATGCCTCAGGAATGGGGTCAGACTGCATGAATCTGAATGGACTTTGCAGTGCTGCGAACCTGCAGTTCTCTCTTATTACCACAACCAAGTCCAAACAACTCCAGAACTCTGCCTTAGGTTCACTTAAATTACACTTGGCTCCATCCAAATGAAAATGCTCAGCCTTCTTCCTGGGAGTCTTGTTCAATTCTCTCTTTGAAATTGGATAGTTCTATTTGCTTTCAACTCGTTACATAACTTTAACATTCATTTGGTTGTTCATGCTTAGGCACTGCTCACTGAGCTCTTTTAAAATGACCACTAAGGCTGGGCTTGGTAGTTTACGTCTGTAATCCTAGATACTTAAGAGGAAGAAGTGGGAGGATTATGACTAAATGCCAGCCCAGGCAAAAGCATAAGACTCTATCTGGAAAACAAACAGATGCATATATATCTGGATACCTGGCTCAAATGGTAGAGTGCTGACCTAGTCAAGTCCAATTTCCTCAGAAAACACATCATTACTACCAAAAAAAAGGATGACAGATAGATATATACACACACTGACAGATACATAGATACATAGAGGATCATTTTGTGAACGTCCTAAGATTGTTATCTGTCTTTCTCTTAGACCATCTTTTTCTACATAGTGTTAAAATTAAAATTGTTATCATCTTTTATGAAGTATAGGTACCTTCAGTATAACAGTATGTTTTATTTTTCTCTCCCCAAAAGGACCTAATAGTTAATAGGCTATTTTAAAAACATTTGATGCACGTAGAAAAGAATACATGGTCAGTTACTCGAGACTGGGAAGGTGGCTCAGTGGTAGAGCGGTTGCCTTGCATGCATGAGGCCCTAGGTTCCATTCCTCAGCACCATATAAGCAGAAAAAGTCACAAGGGGTGCTGTGCCTCAAAGTGGTAGAGCGCTAGCCCCAGGCCCAGAGTTCAGGCCCCATGACCAACAACAACAACAACAAAAATCTTGAGAACTATCAAATCAATCAACTCAACAAATTAATTTCAGGGTTTTTCAGACAACTATTCTCACATCAATTTCTTCTACAGTTTATTATTATTATTATTAGGCAATCTCCATAAGCCTCCAACTGTCCAAGAATATAAAAGTATAATTTTTTCTTTTTTTCTTTTTTTTTTTAATTGTGAAAATACTGTACAGAGGGGTTACAATTACATGGGCAAGATAATGAGTACATGTCTTATCAAGCATTGTAGCCTCCTCCTTTGTTTCCCCTTCCCATCCTCCCCGCCCCCCCCACCACATCCCCCTCCCCACACCAAAGTTGTAAAGTTGGTTTTTGACATAACGACTTGTACATCTCATTGTTGCAATGGGTCTACCTGTATCCCTATTTAAACGATTTGTTTTTTCCCTTCCCCTCCACAAATTACACCGACATGAAATACAGTGAAAGCAGGGGTTATACTGTGGGGGAGGGACATACAAAGCAACATAGAAATCATCTTATAAATGTGTTAGAAACAATCGCATGAAAGAAAAAAACAGTTGAATACATATCCTAGGGTTCATTTCTCTAACATCACCTTATCTGACCTTTTCTGCTTGACTCAGACGTATACTAGATATTGCAAATAAGGGAAACCATGGGACCTATGTTTCTTTGAGCATGGCTTACTTCACTTAATATGATTTTTTCCAAGTCTTTCCATTTCCTAACAAATGGGGCAATGTCATTCTTTCTGATGGAGGCATAGCATTCCATTGTGTATATATACCACATTTTCTTGATCCATTCATCTACTGAGGGGCATCTGGGTTGGTTCCATATCTTAGCTATAGTAAATAATGCTGCAATAAACATAGTTGTGCTGGTAGCTTTAGTGTGGTCTTGTTTGTAAACATTTGGGTAAAAGCCCAAAAGTGGGATTGCTGGTCATAGGGGAGCTCTATGTGAAGTCTTTTGAGGAACCTCCATAGTGCTTTCCAAAGTGGTTGAACAAGTTTACGCTCCCATCAACAATGCAGTAAGGTTCCCTTCTGTCCACATCCCCTCCAGCATCTGTTGTTATTAGAGTTCTTGATTCTAGCCATTCTAACTGGGGTGAGGTGGAATCTCAATGTTGTTTTGAGTTGCATTTCTTTTATGACTAGGGAGGTTGAGCATTTCTTCATGTGTCTATTGGCCATCCTTCTTTCCTCTTCAGAGAAGTTTCTCTTTAAGTCTTTAGCCCAGTTATTTATTGGGCAGTTGTTTCTTTGAAGATTTGTTGTTGGGGGATTTAATTTTTTGAGTTCCAGGTATATTTTAGATATGAGACCCTTGTCCGTTGGATGGCTAGTGAAGATCTTCTCCCAATCTGTGGGCTTTCTATTGATCTTCCTAGCTATGTCCTTTGCCATGCAGAAGTTCTGCAATTTCATGCAATCCCATTTGTCCAACCTTTCTTTGACTTGTTGTGTTTCTGGGTCTCTACTAAGAAAATTTCGGCCTGTGCCAACAAAAGTACAATATTTTTAAAATCAGGAATTGTTATCTGATAGCTTAAGTGAAATTTGGAGTAACTAATGATTTTTTAAAGAAATTTTTGCACTTTGTCAAGTCCCACGATCAGAATAAATTTCCAAGTACAAAGAAGAATAAAGATGATGTAAGTCAAGATGACTATTGAATGTTACCTGAAAGCTAAATTTTTGCCAGTCATTGGAAGAACAGAACCCTCAATTGCATTAGGCCATTAGACATGTGCTTTATGGGTTATGGTCAAGAAAGAGACCCTTCTCTGTGTTTGCTGTGCAGGAGGTGCATCCCCAACTAAACCCAGCCTGAAGCCCTAACAAAAAGAAAACCTTCAAAAAGTGCCACCAGCATTAGATGGGGGAAACAGTAGAAATGGGTGGTGCAGGAGGCCATTGCAATTCCTAGGGGACATTCTTAATAAGTTGAATAGCAAGAATGCTTTGCCACTGTGGAACACAGGCCAGTGATAAGTCATCTGCCCAGCTGTGCCACCCCAGCGAGTCGCTCCAACACTCTGAGCCACGTGTTCTCATCTGCAAAATAGAACACTGTTGGCACAGGTGTCCTAGACTTCTTCCAGATTTCACAGCCAATGATTCAGAAAGTGTGAAAGGAGTTTTGCTTGGGCATGGAGCTTTATTGTCTATTCTCAACTCAGCATCTTTTTGGCATGAGATGTATCATACAATAGTACACAGTTTCTGTTGCCACAGAGGGAAAGAGAAGCAACTGAAGATCCGAGTTAGAAGGGGGAAGAATTCCTTAGTCCTTTGGCAAAACAGTTTGGAAAGCATTGCTGTGTATTGGAGAAGAAGATTCTGGACCTCAATTATCTTGGAAATCTATGGGCAGAACTATAGATCTCTCTCTCTCTCTCTCTCTCTCTCTCTCTCTCTCTCTCTCTCTCTCTCTCTCTCTCTCTCTCTCTCTCTCTCGCTCTCTCGCTCTCTCGCTCTCTCTCTCTCTCTCTCTCTCTCTCTAAGTGGAGAGTAGCTTGAACCCTCTTCCACAGTGAAACAATGCCAGCACAGCACTGTTTAGTATGAGGCAATCACATGAATGCAATGTGATCATCGAATAAACAAAACAGAGTAAAGCAGGCAATGCTACACTACACATGAACACCAGGCGTCATCCTTGGTGGACTTCACAAGGGGCAGGAATGTTTCTCAAAAGAAGAGAAGCACTGGTGGCTCATGTCTGTAATCCTAGATGCTCAGGGGGCTGAGATTTAAGGATCCTGCTTCAAAGCCAGCTCAGGTAGAAAGCCTGTGAGACTCTTATCTCCAATTAACTTCCAGGAGTGGAGCTGTGTGGAGCTCAACTGGTACAGTGCCATCCTTGAGTGGAAAAAAAAGCTAAGGGACAGTGCCTAAGCCCTGAGTTCAAACCCCAGCACTCGCATAAAAATAATAGATACATATGTAGATAGATGGGTGGACAGAGGGATGGAGAGATAGATAGATAGATAGATAGATAGATAGATAGATAGATAGATAGATAGATAGATAGATAGATAAAAAGGGGCCAATCTCATTAGTCCACAATACCTCCATACCTTCCCTAGGTAGCCACTCTTATTTCTATCCTGAGTCTCTGTCTCAAGAGTAATTCTATAACTTACAAGATTTCCTTTAAATTTGTGACTATTTTTCTATTTCCCAAATATTGAAATTTTAAGGAATAATATTATTTTGATGAAAAAAGACAAATAAAACAGAAAAAAAAAACACATCTAAGGACAGGATTGATCCCAACAACTTTGTGCAGATGACATATTAAAAACATATTGGCGGAGAAGCCACCATTAAAAATAGCTGGCATAGTAGCTCAATGCATTAGTGTGCTAGTCTTTTGATTCCACTGTAATTATAGGAAGAAAGCATCAATCCCTGCAGCGGGGCGCATTTAAAATTACAGCTGAGGTAGTAAATTACTAGTCCTCAATGTCCTCCTCAGACAGATTGCTTTCATTTCATGAAGAGGGACCACAGTGCCGTGTCAGACCAGCCTCCCCTGGCGAGCTTAATGTGTTCTATTTAAAAGCACAAGATGGAATAAAAGAAGTCGTGGGAGATTTTTACAATCCACTAGCATAAACATTTATTTTTATTTTCCCAAAGCATGGCATGCCAGTATTGCATCAGGAATGCTTGCATTATTCACTGTGATTTTGCTTGCCATACTTCCAGGAACAAAGCTGACCAGTTAATAGTCCATGTGCGTTGGTTTGGCTGGGCACAGTTTCAGCAGTGGGTTTAATTCTCACACAGAGGTGGCACGGTGCCTTTTGTACTTGTCATTTCACCCTGTCCCTAAGCCTTCATCTTGCTCCTGTGCCAGCAACTGAAGCGATGGGGCTTTAATATGTCAACAGAGCCCAAACAAAAACACAGTTGGACGCGTTCTCTGAGTTGCTTTCCAACCTCAGTCTCATTTCCAGAATACAGGGCAGGAGAAAGTACAGCTCATGAAGCTAGGCAGTGCCTTAATTAGTTCTCAAAAACCCAACTGGGCATTTACTTGTGGTAGGGGGAGGATTCTGTCAGAGAGATGTTTGCTTTGAAGACCCAACAAGAGCTTGAAGGAAGAATTTGTTGCTGGTTCTTGGCTATCTCTCAGTTGGTCACCAAGAGCTAAATGGAGAAGCACTTAAATTGTTAAAAAAAAAAAAAAATGGACAGAAAACATGACCACTTTGCTAGGACCAACAGTACTATAACTTTTATGTGCTAGATAATAACTAAGAAGGCTCTCTGTTGGTTTATAAGAGAGTTGGTTTATAAGAGCTTATCATGGTGCAGTAGGAAAAGAGAGAGAGATTTTAAAATGGTAAACTGAAACCTAATCTCTAAAGTCCCTCCATTTTCCTCTTCTGTTGAACTCTTCTACCATTCCATGACCAACCCAAACAACTGTGCCTAAATTTGTGCATTCTAGCACTCAATTCACATCACAAAGACCCAAGCAGCCTCTGACATAAGTCCAATGACTCCCTCATGGAGAATTTGCCAGGGTTTCAAATTGGAGAAGAACTCTGATTTTCTCTTGGGCTTGGCATGAATGCACTATTCGAAATGTCTAGTGAATTCTAAGGGTGGGGATTTTAATAACCATGGCAGAGCCTGGAAGAAAAGACTTTATAGAAAATTCATCACTCCCTTCTCCTCTCCTATTTCCTGAGAATAAAGCTGACCTGGTTCCATCCTGGGCTGAGAATGACCTTGGATCCGTCAACCTAACCACTAAGACGTAGCTCCCAACTTTAGAGACTCCAAGACATATTGACCTAGGTGTGTGGCATTCTCAAAGGATTTATCCATATTGGGAGAGCAGCTTATAAACTTGGGAAACACATGGCTGACAATGATGTTAACAATCCCAAGGATAACAGCCTTCTTGTGGGCTGCTCAGAATATTCCTGATATTCTAGAGGCAGAAGCGCCATCTTAGATTGTTTTCATTGACCATGCTGCTTCCACAGCAGCATGACTTCAGGAGGCATGTGGACTTCAGCTACTTGAGGCCACAACATGGTCAAGAGACAGAGACATGAGTATTCAGACGTGTGGAAATAGAAAGTCAGGGGTCAGGTAAAGGACCACCATAGATTCATGGAGAGCAGAGGCCTCAAGTCTGTGAGTGAGTTGATTATGAAGGAATCTAGACTCTTGTCGATGTCTACCCCAGGCTGCCCACACCTGTGTGGCCTTCTCAATTCACAAAGCCATTGTGGGTTCAAGTTCTAACTGAATCCACCCTGCTTCCTGTGTGTTCCATCCCTAGGAGGCTAGATTCCAGGAAATGTGATTCTTCCACTTGTCATCAACCCAAAGACAGCAAGAGAGATTCCACCACCTTTGATCAGCCCAAAGACAGTGGAATATTCATTCAAGAAAGTAGCCATGACCTCGTGAATATGAGTTAGAGACCTGGCTGTTGGACCAGGCTTCTGGGACAGAGATCAAACAAAAGGCTTGGGGCAGAGTGGAGAGGACAGGTTCTCCCAGTGATGACACTCACCACAAACCAGGGCTAGGGAGGCCCCTGGGACTCTCCAGTGCCCCTGCCTCACTCCCACACACAGGACGGACAGAGCTGGTGCAAGCCAGCCAGAAGAGAAAAGGAAAGCTGAGAAAAACAAGCCAACTATAAAAGTCCACGGGCTACCAGGCCCTCCCTGAGCCTGTGGGCTCCAAGTCTGGGCTTGTTCACATTGCACATCCTGCCTTCCAATGCCAAGGATCAAGTCTCCCTGAGAAACGGCTGCTCATACTTTCTGGACCATCACAGTGGGTTCAAGACCTGGATCCCTGTGATTCTTCACAGGCCCTGGGAAGCTAGCGGCTCTGTGGGAGACAAAGGAAGTTCTTTCATCCTCTGGCTCCGGCACCTTTCTGCAGGAAGCTGAGCACCAGGTGCGGTACGGCTGGCTCCCGCTGGCTGCCTGCCAGAAGAGCCCAGAAGTTCGCTTTTGAGAAAAGATAACCTTAAATTGTAAAAGAATGTTTGAACATTATTTGATTCTTTATGTTCCCCGGGAGGTTTTATAAAGGTGAAGTAGATACAGACACAAGATGCTTAAAAAACCACTAGTGAAAAGAAAAACCCAGAAGTGACCACTAAGGAGATATGAGCACATAACATACATGCAAGGAGATCAGCCCCCGAGGGCCAGGAAACAGAAGACACCCTACCCTCCACGATCGTGCTCAGCTCAGTCAGGCCTCGCACAGAGCCGGCTTGCTCCCTTGCAAAGCAAAGAATAAGACAACTCTGCTGGTTCTCCCACCTTTCTGTGGAGTTCAAATGGGATCAAACATTGCAGAAAAGCTCAAAGTACTCCCTAAACAGCACCGGGGATATTTATTTACTATGGCTGTTATTCTGGCAGGATCTACAAGCATGCCTGGAAAAGAACTTACTAGAAAAACTCCATACCTTGAGAATCAGTGCCTGGTATCTGTACCAGAAAGGATATCCTTTTCTTTCTTTTAGAATGCCTACATTTTTTTGCCAGTCCGGGCCTTGAACTCAGGGCCTGGGCACTGTCCTTAAGCTTCTTTTTGCTCAAGCCTAGCACTCTACCACTTGAGCCACAGCACTACTTCTGGTTTTTTTCTGTGTATGTGGTACTGAGGAATCAAACCTGGGGCTTCATGCATGCTAGGCAAGCACTCTACCAGTAAGCCAACTTCTCAGACTAGAGTACCTATATTTTTTAATAGATATAATTAAAAAGTTACTGAACTTCTTATAATATACAGCAAAATGACTCTTTAGCAAACACAGCCCTATGAGTGTCAGCAAGCACACGAAATGGCAAAAACACCATCGAAACATAAAATTATTCCCTTGCCCCCAAAGCCATCCTTCATTTCATAGTCACAGTTGCCTCTGTCTCATCCTTTGGACACCACAGGTAGTTGTTGTTTTTTCCTGACCTCATAAGTTTCCTCTTAGAGTCTCCCTTCTTTTGCTGATCATGACATATTTTAGAATCAGTGTTAGGACTTCCACAGTTTTTATTATTGAACTGTATTCCCTCAGGTGAATACACAGGCATTAGTACTTAATCTCTAAACCAGCAGAACCCTAGAAGTGAACACCAGCAGGCTTTGGGTTTCATTGGGGAGCTTGAGCACTAGGATGCTGAGGATCAACAACTGCATGAACAGGGCAGAAGGAGAAATGTGATTGTGCCGTGAAAGCCAGAGAAATCTAAACACAGGCCTTGATCATCTCGCTTGGGAAAATAGAAATCTGGTAGCAAATAATCATTAAACCACTCTGAAATAATCTGGGATACTTGCTGAGGCAATTTAGAAACTTACCTTGTCGCTTAACGGGGGCAATTATTTAAGGTTTATCAGAGAACAGAGAAGGCACAAGAGATCAATATCTTTAAAGAATCTTTCTTGAATATGTGCTTTTTTTTCTGATCAGGGCACCTTCTTCTTTTAAAAAAAATTATATGCAAGAGAGAGAATTAGATAAATTGCCCTTGAAATTTCTCCATTCTCATTTGGTGAGAAATAAATCATCCGACCCAATGATAAAAGGATTATGAGTTGGACTCTCATTTCCTTGCCTTGGGAAGAGCTGTAATTACAACGACCGTATTTCCTGAAGCAAACACCAGGACTGTGGGTCTGACAAGTACACGTGTACTTGTAAAGACAATAGGTTTGGTTATCTGAAATGGAAAACGACCTAGGGGAACATTTCTGTGTCACAACTCTGAAACAAATAATTTGACTTTAAAGGACTTTTTTCATGATGTCATCAGTATAACACTTGCCAAGGTTTGAGGTGCAAAATTGCTTGCTAAAATAATGCCCTCATACCCTGCATCCACAAAAAAGCAGCAGGCATTGATATAAAAGAAATTAATTCAATTGAGTCAAACAAACCACTTCCCTCATTTTAGTAAAAGTGAATTTTTTAAAAAATCCAACAGAATATATAACGTCCAAATTAGCATTTAAATTTGGCTATAAAAACCTGTCAGCATATTGTATACAAAATTGCTTTTTTCATATTTGGTCCATTGAGTATTTGGTCTATCTCACTTTAAGCAAATCTAAGTCTATTTTTTAAATAGACATTAGGGAGGAATTACATACATTGCTAGATGGTTCTTCATTTTACACAGGCTTTCACCATTAGATTTTTTTTAGATGAGTTCCACCCTAGTTATCTAAGAATTAATGATTTTCAGCTATCAATGTGAGAGCAGGTATGAAAATGTAAATGAAGGCCTTCCTTCATGGAAGGCTATTTGGAAGGCCTTGAAGTAGCCAGAGGTACACAGAATGAACAAAAAAGGCATGCCTTATGCTAAGTGGAGACAGGGGAGGAATCACAATTATTGTGACACCGGCATTCATACTGACTGCCTGGTTACAGAGAAGGCAACTAAGCAGAACTGGGGAGAGATCCCATTCACAAAATCCTGTTGAAGCACATTAGTAAGCTTGGACTGCTATAACAAAATACCAGAGGAGACATCTGAAAACAAAAGGTCTTGTTCCCTCACTGTTCCATAAGTGGTGAGTCGATAACCAAGGTGTCAGTTGCTCCTTCAGCTTTCCTGAAGAATCTCTCCTTGGTCTGTAGCTGTTCCCTGTGTCTCCCAGCACTCTTCCTCTGTTTACGTCTTTGGTGTGTCTGTGCAAATGTTCTCTTCTTATGAGGATCTCAACCCTATTGGATTAAGATGGACATAAATGACTGAATATTGATTTAACCGCCTCTGTAAAGACCCTGAATCCAAATACAGTCACATTCTGTGATGTGTGGTGGTTAAGAGTTCATCCTATGCATGGCAGAAACACAATTCAGATGTGGAATAGAACCAGGGACTCAAGGATGCGGGCATGGGAAAGGAATGTCAGAGCCTCTCCAGACTCAGAAGTAATGCAAAGAACAGGAAAAGGTGATTGAGAAAGTGCCTCCTGACTGGAAGGTATCAGTTATTAATAACAATAGTTAAGGGACATCAAAACCAGAACCTCTATCACAGAGGGCTTTCACACCATGTAGCTGAGCCTCTCTTGGGGAGAATGAACAAAGAAGAGTCACTCTCAGGCTTTAAGCAGGGCACTGATCTTGAGGCTTTCTTCTTTTCTTTGTTTTTAGTGATCACTACAGATAAATCATAACCAAAAATAAGAAGCTTAATTCCATAAAAAATAACTGATCATTAAATCAGGGAAGAGATGAGTTTGAGACTCAGAAGGCTTATTTTTCCAGTGGGAGTTTGGCTTATTTACTTTAGCAATTCACCACTGCCAGGAGATCTGTAGCTACTGGGAGTTGGAAATGAAGTTCCTATTTTGCAGATGGGAAGTTATTTGAAAAAGAAAATCCAATGTGTATACATGTGTACTGTTCCTCCTATAGAGATTTGCAAGGATTCGGGTATAGATACATTAGAGGCCTAACGGGGGCTCCCAGAAGGCTGTGAGATGCTGTTATGTGTGTGGGTTAATGAAGCGTGTCTCACACCCCACAGCTGGAAGGAGCCTCCGAGTGGCAGAACCTGAGGGGAGACAGCAGCACCAAGCTAGGATTGCTCTTCCCAGCCAACCCCACATCCTTCCGAGCTCCAGGCTATCTCTCCATCATCATCATCAGACCCCATGACCACCCCTCTTCCCCTGCAAGATGACTCATATGTCTGTCAAGTTCATTTTGATTTGAGCCATCTAGAAAGTTCCTTGGATGTTTTGTAAGTTTGGGTTGGCTTTATGTCATGCAGACAAAAGGTGCTGCTGAGCATGAAATTCTATTGCCGGAGATCTGGGATGTGATCTGTATACAAGGAAAGGAAGTGATCTTTCCTGGGCAAGCCAAAGATCTTAGTTTCTAAAAGGTGTCTCATTATCAATACATGCTTGGAGGCGGGAAGAAGGCAGGAAAGGGGATAGTAGCAACCTTTTCACCACCTTGATAGGTCCTGAGTTCATCTTGATGATTAATGGTGCTGTCAGTTGACCCCAGAAGACCATCAGAGAATCCAGGGCTGAAGCAAAGCTGAGGTTATTAGATGAAACAGCATCCTAGCAGAGCCCTAGCATATCTCAAAGTGGAAAATTAGGGAAAGGCCATGCTTACAGAGTTTGGAGCCTGGTGAAGGTGAGACAGTAAGGTGGTCTTGCAAGCAGAGAACTGGCTGGGAGTTAGCAGAGTTCTTCAGAGTCACTTTAGATTCCTAGACACACCAATGGTCTGGAAATGAGTCTCCATAAGCAAGCCATTATTGTTGATAAGTAAACTATTTAGATGATTCACAGACTTTATCTTTCAGATACAGTACAGATATTTCATGGCGAAAGTAGTGGAGTTAGATTTGCATGATCCCCAGTATTGCTTAACACAAGGACAAAGAATCATACTGCTTTCTAGTCTCATTGGCAGATAAGGTCCAAAAAAAAGAAAGAAAAGAAAGAAAAGAAAGGTTTTTTAGCTTTCCAAATAGAATCTTAGGTGAAATCAGATAGAGCATAAATTTCATTGATCTGAAATATTTAGTTAGTTATGGAACTATCTGCTTAGTTTGGCTCATATAATTTGTCTAGAAAAATGCACGCAAATCATTAATTCTGAATATCTTATTCAAATAAGACTTTTAGCCACTCTGTTATAAACGGCTTGGTCAATGTATCGAACTAGTAGAATTCAGTAACATACAACGAAAAAGTCTTTTTACTTGGCATTTTGTGAGAAGAGAAAAATAGTTAACATATAAAATAGCTTTCTTTTGTTAAATTTTTTTCTCCCCCCCCCCAAAAAAAAGTCTGTAGTTGATCATTTAGAAATAAGTATGAATCAATTAATAAATTTGGGATCTGATTATTATAAATTATTCAATATCCTCAAAATTAATTGAGTAAAAATATTCATATTTGGAAAAGTAATGACCCCAAAAAGGAAGCTTATCTGTTTGTATAAAAAGTAGACACACTCCTTTAAATATTTTTAAAAGCAACATTTTTAAATAGCAAATATTCAATATTCAGCAGTAGCTTTAACCAGAACTTAACTTTCCATTTTTAAAAAATCTATAATTATTTTATCTCTTCATTAGCATTCAACTGTTGCTCCTGGTTTCTTTTTCATTTTTGTTTACTTGGGTCTAGTCTAATTCCCAGATACACCAATAATTCCATATTATCATAATCTGAGTTATAGCACCCTAATTTGGTAAATCTATATTTTCTAATTATTTTACTCATCATAATCATTATAAATTAACATTTTAAATTCAGAGAGTGACTATTTTTAAGTACATATCAAATGATTAAATTTCTTCCAGGTGGTACTTGATTTGCATCTGGCAAAAGCACAAGGAAGCATCTGTTTTTGAGCAGATTCCTTTCTTCTCACCTGCAGTCCTTATAACAACCATCTGTTGCCTACTTGGATATGTAAGCAGGACCTAGAGCTGCTTGGAAAGAAATTTTACCTGTAAAAATTTACCTGTGACAATGTATGCATCCTTTCCAAAGCAATTTAATCTCAGTCCTGTGTTTTGTAAGCAAAATTCTCCCACTTGGCTAAACTTTTCTGGCACTTCCTCTATAGCTTGTAATCTTTTTATTTAAAGAAAAAAAGACCCATGGCACAGTTTGAATTTGTGAAGAATATTGTAAGGCAGGAAGGAGTTGCTCTTTTAAAGCTTGACAAGACTTCCCTCATTTTACTTCTTCTTTAATTGCAAAATGCAACACAAGAAGTATCAGCGGAACTATCTGTTCTGTTTATGAGTATATATGATTGTCCAAGAGAATGAGTTCCTTTATGGCATTTTTGTAAATGTACATAATGTTCTTTTGAAAATTTGCTTTTATTTTTAATGAGCATACATTCATAGAACAAGGGGCTTCATTATAATTCCTTAGATGCACACAGTGAGTACCCTCGGGGTAAGTTCATGCCCTCTTTTTTAACAGTATTTGGTGGTTTCATGATACTATATTCAAATTTGTTTATATATAAAACATATATGTGTATGTCTCATACTTCTATCCTCTCCATTTCTCAGCAACCTTTCCTTTCCCCTCTACCTCCTGCTGATCTCCCCCAAAGAAAGTATTTCCCCCCTTTTATATCTATGTTCGATGATGATGATGATGATGATGATGATGATGGAGATGATGATTGCTGTCATCATCATTTGTGGACTGGATTCACAAATGAACAAAAATTTACAATATTTGGGGGTTTTGAGCTTGGCTTATCTCCCTCAACATGACATACAGTTATAGTCATTTTCCTACAAGTGATATGCCATTTTGTCTTTCTTCGTGACGGAGTGACACTTTGTGGCATATGTTTGTGTACGTGTGCATACACACATACACAATATACATTTGTTGGCCACTTGTAAAGCACGCTGGCTATTTCTACAGAGTGGCTCTAGTAAGCAGAGCTACAGTATTGTACATAGGGTATTGTACATTGTGCGAGGGTTGCTCATGTATGGACTTGAAGTTCTTGTGAATATACTTTGATTGACCATTTCCCATGTCAGCTCTATCATTTACTATTCTTTCCAGTGCTGTACAGGGTTCTGTTTTTCCCATTTTCAAACTAATACTTACTCTTTTTGAAAGTAGCTATTCTAACAGGCGTGATGTAGTGTTACATTGTAGTTTGATCATATTTCTCTAATAATTGGTGATGTTAAACAACATTTTTATTTGCTTGTTTGCCATTTGCACTCTTCAGATAATTTTTATTTAAATATTTTGTTGTTGTTGCTTTTGTGTTCAAATGTAGGAATTTGTTTTATAGTCTAGATGTTAATAACTCATCTAATAAATATTTCAGTACTTCAGTATTACCCCCACTAACTTCTTATCAATATTTCCACTGACTTTCTAATTATGGATAATGAGTCACTCATCTCTTCTTATTTTCAAGGCTGCCTTTGTCTTGTAACTATTTGAATATACTGTGTCTCGGTGTAGGTCTTTTTAGATTTAACTTAAATCTGCTATTTTCTTTCTTCTCCTTTTGAGACTCTCATAGCACATGTATTTGCACATTCGTTATACTCCACAAGCTCTTTGATGTCTGTTCACTTTGTTTCATTTTTGTGTGTGTGTGTAACACTGGGGATTGAACCCAGTTCTATCACTTATCCATGATCTAAACACTTTACTTCATCTTTTTCTCCTTTTTCTCTTCATATGAAATAACATAAAATAGTATGTCTTCAAGTTTGCTGATTCCTTTTATTCTACCTGTTCTTGTATTTGTGAAGGCAGTCACTATTCCAAGTCTTTGCAGATTAGCTCTGTGCCTAGACAGTGCCTTTACTAATCCATCCAGTATAAAGGCTTAAATTATTAAAGGCTGACAGCTATGTTAGGCTTGTGGTTCTCAAAGTGTGTTCCTGACCAGCACTCTGGAACACCATAGGGAGCTTGTTAGAAATTAAGATCTGGAGGCCTATTTCAGGCCTACTACATCAGACATCCTGGGAGAGGCCCAACAGAAGATGATTTGATTAGCATTCTAGGTGATTGTGATGCATGCTAACAGAAAAGGGGCTGTCATTGACTGATTTGTAAGAAATTCTTAGATCTAGGGGACAAAATGCAAAAAGTCATAGCAAAAGAGAAAAAGGTCTTTTCCCCCCTTATCTTAATTATACACAAGACACAGAGGTTGGCTTGCATAGGCCTGATTCCTTAGACGTAGTGACTGACAGGTGCATTCCCATCTGCTGTGTCCCCAGATTTGCTGTCATCAGACCAACAGCTGAAAAAGGTGCTATCATAGATTAAACCAGACTGTGCTGGTGGACGGTGGCAGAGAATCTAACTTGGAAGAAGGATTGTCTGCCTTCAGGCCAAGCATGCACCTCTAACCAGCCAGGGGAAGGCACTCAGCAGCAGGTTCCATAACCTCAGCCTCCATTGTCTGTGACTCAAAGTCTGTTAGGCCCTGCTATTGGCCATACATCTGTCCTTTCCCAAGCAGCCAAAACAGTTTGTAACCTCAGCAAAATGTCAAACTTTCCCATCCTTCCCATGTATGGGAGAAAAGTGGGCCTTGATTCTAAAAAATGAGTTCTCTACTGATCACTTATCCCCAGGAGCTATTGCCCTCCCTTCTCCCTCCCCCCCATCACTGCAACTAATTTCATGGGTGTCATTCCCTCCTCAGGTGTGCCCTTAGCTTACCCATTCATGTTTCTGCCTCATGCTTCCATGTCGCCATGAAGATGTATCCCCATCTTTACAGCCATACCCCTTCCTCTACAATGTGTTCTTGCTTTGTGCACCCCTGGCTCCAAGTTTATGCATCCGCCTATGAGTCCACTCCAAATTGGCTCACAATTGTAAACTCCCATGACCCTAGGAGCATGTATTCATCCCTACCAGAATCCACGCTCATTTCTCTCAGGTACTTGTTCAACATCTCTGCCTCCTCTAACACACAAAATCCAAGCCGAGCTGCTTTAAAGAACGAAAATAGGATTATGAGGCCACAAAAGCAAAGTGGGCAGACACCTGCATCGTGATTTTTTTTGAAGACTGCAAACATCTTTTATATAATGAAAACAATGTCCCCAGTCTCAAAGGGTAGGAAAAGAATGAGCCTCTAACTGAAGGTTGTACCTGTGCATAAAGAATCCTTCAGCTGGGCTGGGAAGGTGGCTCAGTGGTAGAGCACTTGCCTTGCATGCATGAGGCCCTGGGTTCGATTCCTCAGCACCACATAAGCAAAAAGAAAAAAAGCCGGAAGTGGCACTGTGGCTCAAGTGGTAGAGTGCTAGCCTTGAGCTGAAGAGCTGAGGGACAGCACTCAGGCCCAGAGTTCAGGCCCCACGACCGGACCCAAAAAAAAAAAAAGAATCCTTCAGCTAACTGAAGGTCGTACCTGTACGTAAAGAATCCTTCAGTCATGGGCTGAAAGCACTTCCTTTCACTGGCCATCAGAAAGCTCAGAGACTCCAGTGAAAGGTTTAGGCTGAGCCTATCCACTGCTTAGCTGTCTGGAAGACAGGAACATCCTGACAGGCAGAAATCTCCCATCAAGGTCAGCAAGACTCAATTAGAATGCACAGGGCCTTCAGCCACCGCCACATCCACGCCCTTGGCTAATTGAACTCGCCCATATGTTTTCTTTTCTACTCAGTGAAATGATGACATTATTGGAGGTTAATAGTGAAGGGTTTATCTAAATTAGGTATCCATAAAGTTCTTAATTTAGCCATTTGGATGCCTAATAGAGATTAAATTGGACCTGGAGATACTATATTTCAATCTTACAAGAACTACTTTACACAAAGCTCCAAGGGTTAGGCTCACTACGTCCCCTCCTTCTACTTGCCACCTTTAGTTTCTGCGACTAAGGATCTGACTCACTGAGATTTACATAAAGCTTTATGTGTGCTTCCTTGGGCTTCTCTTTCAGGAATTCCCTTTGGATAAGATTGGTTTCTGTTGCTGGTCTTTGATCTACTCGTATAGAGAGCTGTGGAAGGAATTAAAGAGAAGAAACATCACAGGAGATGATTTGGATAGAAAGGGGGGGAAAAGTTGATGCATATGGGACTTTCATTGAAGAATTTTTAAATTTAAGGGTAAAATAAATCTCCATCAACATGGTGAAAGAGAGAGCTAAGTGACATACATTGATAAAGGATAGATTCTAGTAACTGCAAGTTGAAGGAGCATGGGATCTGAGTATGAACAATAGGAAGTACATGGTACCAGCTGAAAAGGAAGTAGCCAGATGAGATGTAGACAGGTGACCATCCCTGAGAAGAGTCCATAGAGTCAATTATCCCCGGAAATAAAGGGATGGAAGGTCACTCCGGTGAGACAGATGTTGCCTTATCCAGACTGCTGAAAAGAGCACAGCAGCCCAAACCATCCATTCTTCAATCCTGGTATAGAGGTCACAAGCACATCCGAACACATATCCAAAGTCGAAAAGATTACCTTTACATGGGAGAGATTAGTCGGTGGGTGTCAGAGGGTGTATTCATGATAAAGGGCTGAGTCAGTAAGAAAGGTGGGTGAGGAAAGCTTGGGGTGTTACAAAGAAGAGGGAAATCACTTCTGAGTAGTCGAAAGTTGGGGGACTGCTGACATCCTACATTACTCCCCTACAATCTACTTCAATAGATTATGAACTCATCTTCCTCTAAGACCTTGAAAATATTCTCTTTTTATGAATGGCTTCCTTTTATTTTAAATTTTTTCTTTTTCTTTGTGCCAGTCCTGGGTCTTGAACTCAGGGTCTAGGCACTGTCCCTAAACTTCTTTTGTCCAAAACTTGTGCTCTTCCAGTTGAGCCACAGTACCACTTCCAGCTTTTTCTGAGTAATTTATTGGACATGAGTTTCACGGACTTTTTTGCCCAGGCTGGCTTTGAACCGCAATCCTCAGATCTCGGCCTCCTGAATAGCTAGGATTACGGGCGTGAGCCACCAGCACCTGGCCCCGTTCTTTTAATCAATTATGTTTTTATTATCTTTAAGTAGTTGCACACAGGGATTCTCACTCAATAAATTAGCTTATTGCTGCAATACATCTTGATTGAAATCGTCCTTTTCATCATTCTTCCTCATCCCTCCCCACCCCTAGGCCTGAATCTACGAATTAACGTAAGTTTCTTGCCTTTCTGGGATGCAATTTATTTGTTTAAAAAAACATAATTAAATTAAAAAATGGATATTGACTTTCCTCCCCTGTTTGTTTTTGTACTGGCTTTCTTCCTGCACTTCTTTTTCTTTTTTAAATGAAGCATGTACCTTCCCCCAGGAGGCTGGTAATTGCTCATGCTGGGCCCTGTGTGGCATGAAGTTCACCTGGGAAGGAAGTCTGACTAATAGGAATAAATACAGGCTGCACTGTATCTCACGACATTTTAGGTCACTTGACATATTCTGCTGTTTTGTTCTTAACTTTCCAAACTCGAACTATAGCGTCTGTGTTGTTTAAATAAGGAAGTGGGGTAAAAAGCCCCGTGGTAAACTGAGTAGCATGATTGTTCATTTCTACTATCACATTGTCGTTCTCATGTGAAAAAAAAATAAGTTGTCATCAACTGGGATCAAACATTGGACCTCTATGCATAAGGGAATAGAAGACATTGGCTCAGGCCAAGGTCATCTGGAGAAGTAGGAACTAGGACTAAAGGCCCTTTAGGTGATTCTCTAAGGATCAATCAAAGCTTTAAAAAGAAAAACGGAGATCTAGGAAACAGTGAGTTGACCTAACAATCCCTCAACTTCTAGCTTTCTAAACATTTTTGGCTTTGCTCAGCAGGTGAAATATGTCTACTCTGTCTGGGATTACAGAGTTCCCCAGAGCAGAAGAAATAGAAATAAAAATGAATTTGTGCTTTAAGAAGAAAAAAAAAACTAAAAATTGGGCCTGTACTATTAGAGCCACAGCAAGGACAATCCAGTGTCCTTACTTTTCCTAAAGTCAAATGTTTCTATGTTTTTATTCTATTTTGGCTTGCTTTAAAAAAAAATAGACTTTTTTAAGTTTTGTATGGTATTTATTTTAAACTTAAGTCTTTTGACTTCCTAGAATTGATTTTTGTCTTTGGAGAGAAAAATAGCATATAATTGCATTTTGCCATGTGAATACTCATTTCTTGTGTCACAGAATTTTTTTAATAGCCAATATTCTCTACTAACTTATTTTTTAATTTAATTTTATTGTCAAGTTGTTGTACAGAGGGGTTACAGTTACATACATAAGGTAATGAGTTCATTACTTGTCAAACTTGTTACCCCTTCCCATGTACTATCTTCCTCTTAACTCCTCTCTTTCTGTGGCTTTATTGATCTACATTCATTTGTCATTTTTTCCTAATATTTTCTCTTTTTTTAACATAAAAAAGAATTAGAGGTTCAGAAATTTACAGACCAAACTAGAAGAATCATTTGAGTCTACCTGACCTCATATCTGTTCCAGATTATTTTTCACAAGTCAGCTTCACAACTATCACATTTGTACCATCTTCTACAGTTCAGCTTCTGCGCACAAACCCTAGCCTCTGTTTCATCTTCCCTCTCTCTTGGGTGTTTCCTTAGTGAAGTGATCATAGACCCCTTGTGTGTCAGCAGGAAGCCTGGGCAATTCAATTTCGCATTGCTTCTCATGTCCTGTAAGACCCACTACCCTTCAGACTGATTCCAGAAGAGCTGCATGTCCTACCATGTTCATCGCAGGCAGACCAGGGGCTCCACCAAAGAACAAGGCCAAAGGACACAAAGCACATGGGTCTAATCAACAGCTTTCCTCGGTTCCCTTGTAGAGATCCCTGATTCATCTGAAATTCACCTGATGACTACATTTTGCCACCTTGCAGGTCCCCGAAGCACTCTGTGTACATGCAAATGTGGAACAGTGATTCCATCTTCCTCTAAGTGCCCTCCAGAGCAACATCTGCTCCTGCTGCTTTCAGGGCCTCTTACACAGCTCAGCAGCAGGGACAGCACCTAAGATCCCTTCTATCTCCTAACCATTTAATAAAGCCATTCCTGCACTCCAACTCACATTCGTTTCCTGGAGGGAGGAGGAGCATGCCAATCCTGTATTCCAGATCCCTTCCCTTCATTTCTTCACAGATACCATCATATATGATTTGTGTGTGAGAGACAGAGAGAGAGAGAGAGAAAGACATACACATATGCCTATCAATCAAACACCACACTAACTTTCCCCTTTGACAAGGATTTCAAGTCCAGCCTATATAGTTAGAATACGCTTCCTTTCTAAATATAAAAATTATATGTAATCTCCCATGACTAGAAAATGTAAATACTATAAAACTGGACTTCTGTCTTCCCACTCTGTTTGTTCACTCTGTTGTGTTTCTCCAATGTGAGGGACTAGGTGGCTGTTTGTCACACCATCAGTCATTTTCATCCATAAATGATGTGCAGAGAAATATTACAATAATCCCACTTGGTCGATGAAAATTGGAGCCTAAAGAAGTAATGATTCTTCCAAGTTCATCTCAAATATTTGCAGGGCTCTCTTGCTCTCTTGTGCCCTCTTGCTCTTGACTGCTGTTCAGAAGCATTTCTGTCCACAGTGTTCTAATTTATTTCATGCCATGCTTGAGGTAGAATCCTACCACCATGTTCATCCGAAAGTACCTAATTTAATCCCTGCCATTAAAATGCTTTGAGTAAATCTGGCATACAAAATTATAATTAAACTCTCAGCCACTGGTTGCGATTAACCAAGAAGTTTCATTCATGTTTTACAATTAAGTGATTAAACAATCACTTTTCAAATATTTCATTAATGAAGTCATGAGCCTCATGAAACAAAGTGCCATAATTCAATTAAGAAGAAAGAAACAACATTTGAAAGCAGCATAGGTTGAAACTTTCTAAGATGGTCAACCTCCCTGAATATGCCAACTATGTCAAGAGTATTAATGAGAAAAAAAATGAACAAATTCACAAGAAGTCCATGATTGAAAAATGCAGAAGAAAGCAATGTTTATCAAAATCCATCGTGAGTTAGGCAGCATCATAAAGGACCTCATACTCATTAATATTTTGATTCTCACTAGAACATTGTAAACTACATAAAATTGCTACCATTTTTAGCCAATGGCACAGAAAGCCTGTGTAACTTTCCCTACATAGCATAGCTATTTGCTAACAAAACAAGAACATGAACCCTACTCTGACTCCATGCCCTGCCCCATCCCATTACAGCATCACTTACCTACATGCCCTCGAGACTCAATGAGCGATAGCCCTGTGGTGTCATTCAATACTCTGTCTCTATTTGCTCAACTGAAAATGAAAGTAGGGAGCACAATAATACATAATCACAGAATTTTTATAAGAATCATATACACCACGATGTGTAAGTTCCCTGGAAATGTAGCTGGCACAGTATGGCACCAAATAAAAGTAAACTTACTTCTATTAGTATATTTGGGGTACTGCTTTGGGTAGTTCCCTTTCCAATCCTCACAACAAGATGAGGTTGTAATAGCAGCAATAATAATGGGCTTTCTATTCATTAAATGATGCTACAGAGCTTAAAGGAACCAGATGATGTTCCCAAAGAATTGTATCCAGCAAGAACGTGAAGGGCATGTCCTTCTGACTTAAAACTTCCTATCCTGTCCCACGCAAACACAAAGCATTCATTTAATAATTTCACATTGTCCTTCATCTCTTCCTTCCATTGTTTGCATTATTAAATCTCAATGAGTAGCTTATGACCACATTTACATCAGTCTTCCAAAATATACTGGAGCATTCTAAGTTCAGAGCTTCCTATAATCAAGTATGTTCTTTACATGATGAGAAAGATTTTGTGCAGTCTCATTTTGGACCATAATATCCCAGTAAAAAAAAAGTTTATGGTTTTACCTTTGCTCTAAATACTGAATGATTGCCCGTGGTGTTTTGTCAATTTTATTTCTTACCTGTCTTATCAAAATAGACAACTTTAATTCTTATGCATCAAACTTCATTCTATTGTGTTTATCCATACTGGTCCATAAGACTTTTCCCTAAATTCGGCAGTCACCATTCAACCTTCCTTTCCTTTGATCACCACTGACTGTCTTCATTAATGTAAGTGAAAGTATACTCTCTTACATTCTTTGTATTATGTAATTTCCACAATGAAAGAATAAGCTCTATAAACCTGAATATATTTGATGCTTCTGATATCCTCACTTCACATAACTAACTAGTGAGCACACATGATATGTAATTGATTGGTGATCAGATAGATGAGTGGATGGCTGGCTGGCTGGATGGATGGATGGATGGATAGATGGCCACAAATGGAGGAGGAATATCAATACAATGGCAGCATTTTTAACAGCATGAAATTACGGCAGATTTCTATGCCTCCATATTTATTAAGGCAGCATTTTTCCCTTTCCCTTTTGTTTATATTAGTCACCAAGAAAAGATAACTCACTGGTGTTGAGTCCTCCTCCACATTACTTTTTATCAATTCTAGTGACTGAATTTCTTCATAGTCTTACAGAACATATATTAAATGGACTTCTCATTGACCTGCAGGTTATTAGAAATAATACTCATGCTGATACTTGAAAAAGACATGTAAGAAGGTTTCTCATAGTCATAATAAGGCTAAGGCACAATAATTGTAATTGAAAGGTGCTGGAATTCCTCATCTTTCTCTGTTCCCACAAATGGAGACAATTCCCCAAACAACTGGAGGACTTGAAATATCAAGAAAATAGTTAAATGCAAATATTGTTTAATTTGATGAATTGAGGAAGTTGATAGATATATACGTATAGATATAGAAATGGATATAGACCACATCACACAACATTCCAAAATAGGCTGTATTATTAGTCTATGGATTAGCTATGATCTTAGTTAATAGAAAGGAAACCAAAGAGAGATCATTTTTGAGGAAGAATAAATGACAAAGGAAACTCTTGGAAGAATTGATTGTGAGTTCTAGAGTTCTCACATGGCACCACATGAAATGAAGGGAGAGACTCTTACAAGGGAAAATGAGTTCTTTGAAAAAAACAGAAACAGGCTTCAGGTTAGGGGAGTTTTTGCCGTTGGTCTGTGTCTAATGAAAAGAAACTTAAGTTTGTGCTTGATCTCAGCTTGGAAAGTTCAGCTTCTTCTCCCTTCCATTCATTTTTTTCCAGTCCTTTTCATCTCATCTCAGATAATATATTGGTTTGATTTCCCATGCTGAAGTTGTTTTCATCCTTCTTACAGTTGGTAGGTATTTGGGTTTTTTATTTATTGGTTTGTTTCTCTTTTCACTTGTACCTTCTATCTTAGTTTGGTCAACTTTTTAAAGGAAAACTACTTTGTGATTTACTTTGTTTCTTTTCTCTCTTTTTTGTACATTTAGATCAAATGACCATACTCTTTGAGCTTTTCCTGGTCCATTTTTATTTTATCATAATCCGAGGTCAGAATTCTCTTGTTGTTCTTCCAAGTTTCGTAAGAAATAAAATAAAAAAGACAAAGTATCAACCTGCAGTCTTTCATGTTCAGTATTTTTATCACATATCTTAAAATATTTGACTGAGCTCTTATTAATATTTTACTTAATTTCATAAGTTGTGTCTTATTCTCAAGAGGACAGCTATTGATCCTTTCATTTTATAAAGTGTTTATTACCAATAAACTAGCAAAGGAAGAGAGCTTAGAATAACATTGTCATTATTTGAACTGACAGAGAAGCTATTAGATGAAAATGCTTGATTTTTTTTCATAGTACTGTTTCTATTTTTGTTTATCAAGTTCAGTTTCACAAATTGAATAGCTCTTTCTACTAGACTTGCAGCAGAGTATCTAAGACAAGAAATATCAAGGCACACTAACACAGAGTAAACATTTAAGAATGAGATCAGGAAGTAAGTCCCATAGGGTGATATTTAGTAGTAGGAAGACAGAAGTTGACAAGAAGATGTTAGGAAACTAGACCCAGAAAAGAAATGTCACCAAGAAGGTGTTTTTAGAGAAAAAAAAAGATAAAATACTTACGGTATCAAAGAAAAACTATTCTGAATAATCTAGATAATCTTATACAATTCAATGGTTCAAATTCCATTGCTTTAATAAACCCCTAGGGAGCACTTTGTAGTTATGAGCAAGTTAAAATATACTATTTTATGAACTTACCTTGAAATTACTTGAAATTTCTTATTATCTTTTAAATAGTAACTTTTAGTTAAGACTTTTCTTGAAATTATCCTTAAGTGGTTGTATAAAAGAGTTGCCATTGCACAAAGCAATTATGAATATACCTCCGTCAATGTCACCCCTTTCTACATTCTCACCCATCCCTTCCCTACCCATTCCTTCCCTCGTTTTTCTTCATTTTGTTAGGTATACAGTGAATTCTTGACCACATTTCCCCCTCTTCTCCTCTTTATCTGGCTACCACCCCACCTCTTTCAAATATCCACTTCCCGGTGTTTATGTTGTTGAACTTTGAGTTTGCCTTTCTGTGGAATCATACTGTTTTAGTTCTTCCTTGAATCTACTGTGTTTATTAGTATATGTATACACACTTGCATACCACCCAACATATTTAAATAGTAACTTTTTAATAGTAAGGTTAGTATGTTGAATCTACACCTTACTCAATGAATACTTGAAACACCAAACCAAATGAATATTCCTCATTTCTACAATTAAAAACAATAAGAGAATTCCAAACTAGAAAATTAGCACAAGCTACCTGATTTCCCTGAGTTCAGTTCCCTCATCTATATAAAATACAGAGAATAATATTCTATCATGTCAGCTTTGAAAATTAGAGGAAACTTATCTGTATAAGTTATTTGGCTTTAGCAGCATCAAAATTCCAACAAATGTTAAAATTCCTTTAGATTAGTGGTAGGGACTCTGATGACATCACAGATTATCATAGGAGAAAGATATAACTAAATACATCATGGGAATAAGTAAAAGTGATTGAATACTTCCTATGTCACTTTGTGTGACTAATGAGCAAAATCTGCTTAAAGATCAAATGTCTCAGTTCATTGAGATAGTTCATGTAAAGGCCTTAGGAAGATAATAAATATTTTTAATTGAAAATTTCTTAGTACTTTGGAACTGGTAACTCACACCTGTAATCCTAGCTACTCAGGAAACTAAGATCAGAAGATGACAGTCCAAAGCCAGCCAGGGCAAAAATGCCCATGAGATTCTCATCTCCAATTATCAGCAAAAAGCCAAAAGTAGAACTACAATTCAAGTTCACTAACCCTGAGCAAAATTTTTTAAAAATCCAACAAAGAGAGTAACACCCAAAGTTCAAGCCCCAGTACCAGCACACTAAAAAAGTTCTCAAAAATAAAAATGATATAAAAACAATGAATTTTCTACATCCATTTTTCTCTTTAAGGTCTCTCTCTATTCTCAAAGTTAAACCATAGAAATGCTTCTTTCTTTCAGAAGCCAGAAAGCATATGTCAAAAGTATTGCATTGTAAAGGGGGAAAAAAATGAAAACATCCGACAGAAATACTGCTTTCCCAGAAAACAATTTTTGTCAGACAGCTTATTGAAGAGAAAAATTTTGCTAGAAATATTCTTTCTCTATTGCTTTCCCCCAAGAACATAAGATATTCTTTTCTAACTGGACAATAAAATGAAATTCAGGGAGCAGAAGTTATTAACTACCTGACAGCAAATGAAACAGCATCTACTTAACAGATGCAAAATCTGACATCTGGTCGACCTGACAGTTGTACTTAGGAAAGTGATCTAGCTGACACCACCTAGTGAGCTGAAAACTTCCCTGCTACTGAACCTGTAAAGAAAGTACAATCGCAAGATACCTCTGTAGTTTGTAAGCTATTCATTCCTCCAGGTCTGACAAAGGCTGGCATGAGGTGTATACACATAAGTTCACATTGCTGAGTCTTTCAATGTCTTGGTTGAACTATTAAAACCACTGTGACATTCACCTGAATCCTCCATTTAAAACAGTCTTATTTCCTGATATCTTACTCATTTCTTCTGGGACCCTGTCAAATGCATTGGGAAGTATTTTAAAATTAAGTAGAATATATGGCCTGCCTTAGATTTGGTACCAGTTCTAGGAGAACAAAATGAATTAGGCCATGGGAAACAAAGTATTCAAATTGAAAGTAGAATCCATAACTGGTGTCATTTATCATCATGACACTAAAATTGTGCCAGAATTTGGGAAAGTGTTTGTGGGTTCAACAAGCAATCTTTGAAAGCCAGGGGTATATGTTTTAAGATGGTAACAAAATAAAAAGAGGAGGGAGTTAATGAAGCATTGTAGGAAAGATTGTGGAAAATGTGAGATAGGAGCTAGACTCCTAGATGTGATCCAAACCATGAGTTTTAGGAACATGAGTGTCTCAAGGTCATTTAGCTAATAAATGGTCATATTCAGTTTGCATCTCAGTCTGCATCTCTCCAAACCAGGCTTCACTTAATTTACCAGTGGTACAATTCAAGTACATGAATTAGCATGCAATGGAACTAGCTAGAACTGAAGAGCAAATGTATTACCACAACTCAAGAAAGAAAGAAAGAAAGGTGTGTGGAGCATCTGTACCCAAAGTCCAGAACTGATATTCCACTAGGGCTCTGTTTTGCAACCCTGGGAAACAAAAACAGCTTTGTTATGGAATTCTCAGGTACTGTAACATGGAGGTCTTTCAGGTTCCTAAAATGTAAGTGCATAGGAAATTAGACGCTATGCAGATCTTCGCCTATATGTAGAAGCAAGATTTAGCTTATGTACTTCTAAATAAATATGTTGGAGGGCTGGGGGTTTAGCCCAGTGGAAGGGCGCCCGCCTGGCGCGTGCAAGGCCCTGGGTTCGGTTCTCAGCCCTGGAAAAAAAAAAAGACAAATAAATATGTTGGGTGTTTTGCAAGTGTTTACAAGTTCATTAACTTAAGTACAAGGGCCTCAAAGGAAAACTCAAATCCTGTAATTCCTTAGAAAGTCGAAGTTCAGCAGAATAAACTACCATGAAGCAGGTACTTGAAAAGGAATGGGGTAGGATCAAGGGGAAAGAGGTAGATGAATGGAGAGGAAAAGAGGGGAAGAATGCAATCAAAAATCCAATGCTTATACTACAAAACTAAGAAGATGAGGGAAGGCGTAGGATGGGTTAGAATGTAGAAACGGGTGACATTCATCAAGATGCATTGTATTCATAAACTGTTTTGTTCAATGGCAACTCCTTTGAATAATTTTTAAAAGAAATTAGATCCTAGGTGAAAAAAATTACATTTTCTGTTTTGAAGCAAAGGAAATAAATAAAAAGATAAATAGAAATAAATGAGATTGTTTCTGCTATTCTTCAAATAATACTATATATATTACCTTTGGTGTATTTTAAACTTTTTAAAAATAACTTCTTGCACATTCCCTGCTAATTTATAATCCCAAGTCCATGTTTCTGTTGTTGCTCCAGTGGGAAATGTTGATTTGCTCTCAGAGCACACAATTGGCATCCAAATCTATATACTTTTCCTTGTCCAAAGCCATCAAACTGGCTCTCCACTGCATGCTTTTCCCCAGTACTCAGACTCGCTTCACCACAGGGTTCTTGCCCTGAGTAATTTTCCAATTAGCCATGGTGAGTCAACTCTCACAGTTCAACTGTCTTAAAGGCAGGAAGGGTTTTCTATGCACCTGTTATGTCAACATAATATTGGGCACACAAATCGAATTTATGGCATATTGCTTAAAACACATTGTGGTACATTTGTCCATAAATGTCCTTGCTGAAATAGCTTCTATTGTATAATTTAGATACTATAACCATAAAGAAATTCACTGTAGCTCTATAGATATATATTATAAATGCCTGTGTGTGAACTCTAACACAATAGATATTTAGGTGGTGTGTAGTACTATAAAATATATGGTTTATATATAAACTAAATTAAACATACAAACTACAACTAACTTTATATACACATGTATACACAAAAACATACACACAGTTATGTAACATTAACTATATACATATTTTTGTATTATATATAAACTACCCCTGGAAGACAAGATTTAAAAGAAAACTATATTTTATTGTGAACATTTATGTTTATATTTTGAACAAAAATGATTTCTAAAATTTTTTAACCAACTATATACATGTTCCTTAGAATTCAAAAATAACTCATTCATGGAAAATGTTTCTTAAATTTCTGAATCCTTAATACACTTAATGATATACAGCAGTTAGGCTTGTTCAGGTGAGCAGAATATATTGATTCTTGCAACTGTATTCCTCCAGATACATAACTACTACACTTTGCTAATTTTTTATCCAACTACCATGAACTCAGATGCAGCAATATTAATAGAAAATGCCAAAGAGTAAGAAATATAAGGATTCCTGCACAATGTCTTTGAGAAGAATATTCTCCTTGAAAAAGACATAGTCAATAATAAATCAAGATGCTTCAGGGTTACATGAAGCAGCCGAATTTTCATCACAAGAAATAAGACCTTTTTATTTAAATGAAATCACTCGTTTAAAGGAGAAATGTAAAATTTGAAATGGCAGTTAAAGTAGTTTCTCCCCAAGGGAAATTTAGGTGTATCTGTGTGCATTAACATATTCCATGTTCTATTTTTCTAAAGCCTTCAAAGGTAGAAAATTTTAGAAAATAAAAAAAATCAAGTGTTCATGGTTGTGAATGTCTTTGATAAAAAAAAAATCTGATAAATGTGTTTATAATACTACAAAGTATTATAAGAAAAACCCACTTCCAGTCCTAAGACTGTCACATAAAATTAGAGTATCTTTTGAATGAAAAGCCAGGCCTAATTGCCTTTTAAGCTGCAGACTTCACAGTTTTTGTGCATGAGACAAAACGCCATTGCTAAGAGTCAGTAGAGAGCTACTTTAAAACAAAAAAAGAGGTGTGGGAAAGTACAGGGGTGAATTAATACAATAGGAACCAAAAGAAACAACCTTGGGGAAAATATGTTTCCCTCCTGATGATTCTCCATATTGTAACATTCCAGAAAATTAATAGAAAGTGATAAAAAAAAAAATAAGTGACTCCAGAGCTGCAACTTTTGAATAAAGGTATAAATTGTGTACATATGTGGCTGCACATACAGAAAGAGAGGGAGAGAGAGAGAGAGAGAGAGAGAGAAAGAGAGAGAGAGAGAGGAATCTCTTCTGCTAAAAATGAAGTTACATTGCAAAGGATGATGATTGAGGTTTTTAACTTAAAGTGTTTTCCTGACTTCTGCAGTCGGTGGGTGATTTCACTCAAATCACCTAACCTTGGCTTAGTTAATAAGACAAACACTGTCAGGTGATAAAAGTTCGGTAATCTTGAGCAGCAAGCATGTGCTTAACTAGTAGTTTATCAGGAAGTCCTCACTCCCCTGTCTGTGCAACAGCTCTTATGCTGGCATCGTTACACACCTTATCAACGGTGTGTAGACAAGAAAGTCCTCTGGGACTTCCTCAGCCACCATCTGGCCAGTGGTCGGTCACTCAGCCTTCAGATAACCACACTGGGTGTGTGGTTATCTCTAATCCTCAGTCCCACCAAGCATCTCTCTTTTCAATTCAGAGCACACCAGAGTTGAGAGTCTACCCCAGGTTCTGCCTATGTCTAGTCTCCTGGGTTCTTGTCATCGGGTTGGCTCCTGACTTCCTGGGGCCAGCCCAGTCATAAACATGTGAAAGGATGTATCACAGGAGTAAGCCAAGGAACAGGCAACAAGATCACCTCAAGTGACTAGCCCTGTGTTTCTTAACTGCAGAGATTAGCTCATTTTTCATGAGTTTCTTTACAAATAACTTCCAGCTGACTGTTGCAGTACATGCAGAAATTGGAGATAGAAGAGCAGTTTGAATCCAGCCCCAGTCAAAAAGTTAGGAAATACCCTATCTCAATAAATAAACAGGCTTGTTGGTGTACATCTTAAGTCCCAGCTACTTGGAAAGGGCAAGTAGGAATATCACAATCTGATGTTCTTTGTGCTGATTCTCTCACATCTAGAAACCATGGAGTGGCAAATGAGTACCATGCAGAGGAGGCTTTCTTGGATCTTACATTAGGGCACAAAGGATACGCTTCCAGACTGTTCTCCGAGGAAGCAACGAGTAGAGCTTGTGCAGGTAGACTGGAAGATCTTGCACATTACTCGCAACGTCTGCTTGTGTGTCTCTCGCTTGCCTGGGGTCCTGCCCATGTTCAGCTGAGTTTGCAGGGCTGCTCATCACTGCCCCTCCAGGAGCAGCCAGCTAGACATTCTTCCCATGCACAGGTTGCAAAATGTCCCTGTGAGAACTTTGACAGAAACAGGCAGCGTGGACACAGCCATCTTAGGATGCATGGGTAGTGTTTTTGTCCCTTCTTGATGTTTCCTTTTCTCACCCATTACTCCTTTTACTGCTCGTTTTCCAAACTTTATTTCCTCCTTAATTATAAGTCATTAATAGATATCTCTCATCTAAACATAGTAGCCATTTATTAAATTCATGCTAACATATTTTTCCAGATATGGTGGCTAATGTCTATAATTCTAACTATTCGGGAGGCAGAGGAGAAACTGATTACGTCCCCTTTCTGTTATATTAGTTTTTTCTTCATGTATTCTGGTCTTTGTTGCTTGGTGCAGTCATATTTACATAGCTCTGGATTCCCAGTAGGTTGATCAGTACATAATTTCCTTCTTTATCTCAAGCGATTTTCTTCATTCAGGACTCATTTTATCTGGCATTAATATAAACCTTTCTGATTTTTTGCTACTGTTCATATGGTATATACTTTCTCATCCTTTCCCTATCACAGTTATTTTATTGTCACTGAAGTGAGTTTACTGTGGACAGTATATGATTGGATCCTGCTTTTGCAGGGTTATTTTAGATAATTGTTATTATAAAGGTGATGTACAGAGGGTTACACTTACATAAGCCAGGTAATGAGTGCATTTCTTTCCGAACATTGTCACTCATTCAGTCATTCCCAGTTTTTCCCACCTATCCCCACCCACAAGTAGTAAAGCTCACTTTCAATACAGTATCTAGTGAGTATCACTTCTACATTTGTCCACCTTTGTCCCACCCTATCTGTGCACCACCATGCCCTCCCCAAAACAGATAAACGCATAAACAAGACAAATGGTACCAAAAATCTGCCAACTCTACTGGAGAGTATTTACACTTATATGATTGTTGATTATGGCACAGTTTAAGAATGTTTTCTATTTGTTTCTTCTCTCTCTGAACATTCTTATGGATTATTTGAACAGTTATGAGAGTCCAAACTTGATGTATTCACAATCTTCTCAGTATACTATTTTGTATCATTTTCTCAGTGTTTCTTTAGGGTTAATATTGTATACATATACAGTATACCATTGTTTATTGCCTCTTTGAGTAAATCATAGAAACCTTTATTTTATTTAGATCCCTTTGCCGTGCCTACTTTTTTGTGTCTTGTATTTACACTGAGAACTGCATGAGAAGACAGTCTACCACATTCAGTCCTAAATTTATTTCATCCAGTATTCTTCACTTGATGTTGAGGTCTGGAGCCTTTTTCTGTTATTAGTTACTTCCTGTTTACAAAATTTCCGTTAGCCATTCCTCCAACCTGAGTTTGCTAGCAGCAAAGAAGAGGACAGAAAAGGAGAGGAGAGATGAGATGTAAAGAGGAGGAGAGGGGAGGGAGGCAAGATAAACAGTACTTATAGAGAGAGTTAGTAATATAAAGAAAAAATAGTTTACTTAATGTTTATTAGGATCATCAAAATGAAGTGTTTAAAGTCGGTATCTTTGTCAGCACAGTGCTTTGTAAGCAGGCTGATCTATCTAATGCATCTTCATTTGAACAAATATATTAGCAGAATACAAGGAATTGAACAGTACTGTTGTAAAACTCAAAGCTAACAGAGGCTGCTACTCATCAATACACAGTCTCTGAATGTGTATTGGATAGAATGTGACCTTTGCCCTGCCTGTGGGTCTATGTGAGATGGATATAAATGCATAGAGTAATACCCAGTAATATTCTCTTTATAGGGTCATTTCACTGAGAGACAGAAATTCCACCTGTATCCCAACAGCTCAAAAGTGAGGTTTCAGTGTTTGTTATTTGCAAGCCATTGGATATGCTTTTCCAGTAATGAATATTTTATCTTATGTCAGGTTAATGAGATTTCATCAGCCAAACACCAGAGCATTACTGCAGTATACAATCATGATTTAATGTATCATTTTGTTTATGAAATTTATGTAAACATAAAATCCATATAATCCTGGAAGCACTTAACTAAATTTTAATTAAACTTTTAAGAAAATTACATGTTTATACGCCACTAGAAGTATTACAGAGTTGTCAAATGTACTCTTTATTCAGTTTCTCCACAAATTATAACCTACTACAAAACTATTGTATAATATAACCAGAATACAGACATTGGTACAAGACACCCATGCAAATTTCCCAGTTTGACTTGTGTGTGTATGTGTGTGTGTGCGTGTGCATGCATGTGTGAGCAGATGTCTAGTTCATATAATCTTACCACAAATCTAGATTTGTGTACCACAGTCATGACATTGAGCATTATAGGTCCCTCATCGCAAGTCCCTTATATTATCTCTTATAAGCACACTTACCTTACCTGCCTCTTTATCTATAACCCCTGGCAGCCACTAATCTGTTTTATACTTCTATTATTTTATCCTTTTAAAATGGTGCAGAAAAGGAATCATAAACTATGTAACCTTTGGGACGGGTTTATTTTTGTTTTGCCTCAACCTGCACCCCAGAGACTTATCTAAATCATTGTGCATATAAACAGCTGATTCATTTTTACTGCCGCGTGGTATTTCCATGGCATGTATACACCACGGCTTGCTGAACCATTCATTTGTTCAAGGACCTGTCAGGTGATCCCAATTTGAGGATATTATAAAAAAAAAAAAAAAAAGCTTATGGATGTCATGTGCAGGTTTTTATGCAAATAGAATTTTCATTTCCCCTGAGATGAATGTCCAGGAATGTAAAAACTATGTTGTATGTTAAGACACATGGTAAGCCTTGTGAGAAATTGCTGACATTTTTTACAGAGTAGTTAGAACATTTTATATATCCACTAACAATATGAAAGTGACCCAAGATCTCTCTGTCTTCACCAGCATTTCACTTTAGCTATTTGGCTAAGTACATGGCAGTAGGTCACCATGGTTTAAATTTGCATTTACCTGATAGCCAATGACAGAGAAAAGATTTTCCTGAACTCATTTTCCATGTATGCATCCTCTTCAGAAAAAAATTATTTGCCTTTTGCCCATTTCTAATTTCATTGTTTTATTATAATCAAATTTTAAGAATGCTTTATACATTTCTAAATACTCATGTTTTTTTCAGGCACATAATTGGCAAATATTTTCTCCTATACCTTACTTTGCCTTATGCTTTTAGGGCCATTTACCAAACAAAAGTTTTTAATTTTGTATAAGTTTAATTTACTAATTTTTTTCATGGATTTCACTCCATGGAGTTACACTCAGGAATCTAGCCCATTTGATGGAGAGACAATAATCTCCCATTGAATTCTTTCTTCACCTTTATCAAAAGAAGAAGGAGGAGGAGAAGTAAAAGGAAGAAGAAGAAGAGGAGGAGGAGAAGGAACAAGAGGAGGAAGCAGAGGAGAAGAAGGAGAAAGATGAGGAAGAGGAGGAAGAGAAGGAGTAGGAGAAGAAGAAGAGGAGGAGGAGATGACAATGTTTGTATGAGTCTATGGATTATCTGAATTTTAAAACTTACCTTGGAGATAAATTTAAGAATGTTTGCAAAAATAAACATTTCAGCCCACTTCAACTCTATGGTTCTCTTTTTTCTTGAATATGAACACATACTTCTAAAGTGAGTTAGTAAAGCAAAGCTCATCTCCTTTGTGGCAATGGTGAAGCCTGATGCACCATGCAGGGCTTACGAGAAGGAAACTCTAAATGTTTACTGACTACATGAATAACCTTTGGAGAGACCAGACTGTCCACCTCATGTTCTTCACTTCGTTGATTATAAATTCTGCCTCTGTTCCTTATACTGAAGATTTGGACCTGTGTACCTTTTCCCCCACAGTTTTTCTCTGTTTTATACCATGATGATGACAGAATTGCACATTTCAAAGACTCATGCGTCCCAGCTGAATGATGCTAGCATGTGAGAGATTTGTTGTCCTGCAGTGGTAATCTATCAGCTCTGTTCTTTAGCCTCCTACTAACTGAAGAGCCCTAAATACCATCATTTTTTTTAAACCACAGACACTTTTACACATCAGATCTTGACTCCCATTCTGCATTAGTTTGGCTTTGTCATTTAGGTCAAATATAAAACATAAACTCAGATTACTGACAAAGCACTGTGTCCCTCATATTACCCGAGGAGAAGAGGAAAGGAAACCATAGACTTTATTTTGTGAGAAATGCTATCTCATGGAATTTACTCACATTACTTGGCGCTATGCTGAGGCCTCCTCTCTCCTCTGCAGTTGTGGCATCTGCGTTATACTTGGAAGGCAATTGCTTTGGGTAGAAATCAATATTTGCCTATCTATTCTTCTATGCATGCCCCATACCCAAATAAATAAATAATAAATAAATAGATAAAATAAATCCAGTTCAATCATGAAACTGGGCTTCCCACACTACCAGTGCCTCACAGAGACCTGTCTGCTGAATGAACAGAAATGTGCCACAGGATCTTTGGAACATTCGCTGGTAGCACAATGAGTTGAAGAAATTAGGCCCCTCACGTGTTGCTCAACATTTAAATTCAGTCAATCCAAATAACATTTGTTGAGCATCTATTGTACTCTAGGACAAAAAAAATTGTATCTGTACTCTGGGAAAATTAAATTTTATTCAAGGAGACAAAAGCCTAAGTAAATGAATGCCGTTGAACATAATGTGTTCTGAGAAAACAGGTGGTGTATGAAGTAGTGGAGCAGTGACCAGATCAGACCATCAAGAAATCAAATGAAGCAGACAATGAAATCTCAATTCTTTCTGCAGCTCGTGACAAATTACAGAACAATACTATGCTTCCTTTGGCCTGGAAGTCTCAAAATATCAAGTTGCAAGTCAGGTCCCATATTCTTTTAATTTTAACCATGACATTTTATCATTTTTTAACCCAGTTAAAAAGGTTGTGCATACACACACACATATACACCCACATGTATACATATACACATATACATATACATACACATATACATATTAAGGCAAGAGGGCAAATGGATTTACTGTCTTATTACAGTGATTAGCTTTGTTGATGCAGCTGCTAAATGCTTTTGGAGAGCTTACATTGAAATTTCAGCTTTAAAATAAATTTTAAAAATAGCGGTTGATGCTCTTTGAACAGCTGGTGGTTTCCTCTACTCGTTCCCAGGTGGCCTCGGTTCCAATTTGTAGCTAGCCTTGTCTTCAAACATCTCAGGGCAACCAAAATACGACAGGATGACAGATCGTCCTCTCAATGGATACTGACAAACAAATTAGTGCAAAGATGCTTTTCGTAGCAGACCAGATGTGTTGAGTTCTATCATATGGAACAAGCAATGAAAAACTGTCCATGCCCCATCTGTGCCTTTTATTTTTTATTCCGCTCTCTCGATCTTTTATTTCAATCTCCTAATGCACCATCATGACAAAACACCAAATTTGCATGTGCACTTAATGAGCACATGGAAAGGTTGGACTCATTGCTGGGTCGAAAACTTTCCTAGGACGCAATCCAGGAAATGACACCACCTATCAATAGTATTCTCCAGTAGTGTAAAAATATTATCTGTAAATACTCTTCTAGAACACAAAGGTTTACCACAGAGAATTTCACTGGTATTATCTGGAACCACAGCTCGAATTTAAACCCACTGGAATTTCTTCTTGTCCCACACAAGCACCTAGTATGGGACATTGCGCTAAGAGGTGGGTAGGCAAATAGCCTTAGACTCTTATTATCTCCAATATTACAAGCAATAAAAAAAAATATATTCTCCTGTGTTCCTTATTTAAGATCAATCAACTATCTTCGAGCAGTCCCTGTATATACAGATCTTCTCTAAGAACTACAAAGAAACTAAGTATTCTTGAGTCAAGAATAAATGACTAGCTAGATGCCAGTTGCTCACACCTCTAAGTTACTCAAAAAGCTGATATCTGAGGCTCAAGGTTCAAAGCCATCCCAGGCAGGGGAGTCTGAGAGACTCTTATCTCCAATTAACCACAAAATAGTTGGGAGTACAGCTATTACTCAAGTGGTAGAATGCTAGCCTTGGGCACAAAAGCTCAGGGACAGCACCCAGGCCCTGAGTTCAAGCCCTAGGACTAGCACCAAAAAAAAGGAATAGATGACTATAGTTCTTCTCCCTATGAGAAATTTACAGTGAACAGGCATGGTAGCACCTGACAGGACAAAGAAACTTATTTTGGAGGAAGGCTAGTCATGGATAGCTCAGGAGTGAGGATCGAGAGCTTTCCATGAGGCTTTCAAAGTTCTACCAAGGAATAAATGGGACCCAGGGCTGTTTTGTTATTGTTGTTTTGTTTTGTTTTTTGTCGGTCTGGGCTTGGGCGCTGTCCCTCAGCTCTTGAACTCAAGGCTAGCCCCCTACCACTTGAGCCATAGCACTACTTCCTGCTTTTTCTGCTTATGTGGTGCTAAGGAATCGAACCCAGGGCCCCATGCATGCAAGGCAAGCACTCTACCACTGAGCCACCTTCCCAAACCCCGGGACTGAGGTTAATCGAGGCAATAAGGAGAATAATCCAGGGAGACTAATAGCATGAGCAACAGCATGAAGCCAGGAGCCTGCAGCTGTGATGAGGACCCTCACTCCAGGGAGGGCGTAGAGGTGACAGCAATGGAAATCTAGTTGAAGAGTAAAATGGAGACAATAAAAATTCATTTTGCCTATCCCACAGCGTGTGGTGATGGCCCCCAAAAGCTTAGTTAGAAAAGCACAGAAGGGCGAGCTCTAGGGGCCATGCTCCAAGTAGTCATTCTTGGGAAAGCTCAGTTGGTTCCATTTACACCATGGATTGGAGGACAAAAGGTCAGCTACAAGCAGGGGCTGGTGATTAGCCATAGAAAACACTGATGTCATCCATGCTGAGTTATCCGTACCAGATGTCATTCATACCAAATTGGAGTGATTTACAAAACTCCAGTGACTCCTCCCAATGCCATAGCCTCTGTCATTTGATTCACAGGAATAGATCAGCGGCCATCCATCATTACTGTCGATGTCTCTTATCAACTATAATAGTCTTCTTTTTCTTTTGCTAGAGTAGAATGCCACAGACTGGTAAACTATACACAAAAGAATTCTATTTGGGTCATGGTTCTAGATGATGGGACCACATCTGTTGAGAGCTTTCTTCTTGGAGAAAGGAAAGGAGAAGGAAAGACAAGCAAGTATGTAATACACACAGAGAAGAAATGGGACCAAATCCATTCTTTTTATTGGGAGCCCACTTCTATGATAACAAATCCATTCTTGTAATAATGGCTTTAACCCGTTCCCAAGAGCAGGATCCCCCAGGACCTAATCAACTCCTACAAGTCCCACATCTTAATACTGGTAGGAAGCCGATTAGTTTTCAACAGGAGTTTGGAAAGGGGGACACTCAAACCCTAGCACCGACCTCTAAATAGCTGGTAGGATAGGTCAACCTTGTCTGGAGATGTATGTCAATGTGGTTTTGTGTGTGAAGCACCCCCTAGGTGTCAAAGGCCTGGTCCATGTGGATGGCAGGTGCTACTGCAAGTTTCTCGTGCTCACTGGTGGGTGAGAGCAATCTCCTCCTGCCAAAGACAACCAACAAACTTCAGCTAAGCAACAGCACACTGCCTCCCACCCACCCTTCATTGTGGTACCTCATCCTTGTAAAATGCCCAGGTGGGACCACACGGCAAAGAATCTCAGGCTAGAGCTCCTGTCTCCAGAAACATTTGCTGCCATCGGGCCTGAACAGACAGGCTTCTCCACTTATCCCTAGTTGTATGCTCAACTCTAGTGGATGTCTGTGTAAATAAACGCATAGTGTTAGAGCACCAAAAATGTCTGACCTTAGATGAGCAGTTCCGGATTTGTCAGGAAAGCATATTGCTGTAAAAATAGCCTTCCACAAATCTTGGACCTTTTTTTTTTTTTTGAACTGTCTTGATATGTTCTGTTCTTCCTGCCAACTGTACATTACAAATTCATGCAGGTCAAAAACTGAGTCTCTGTGTCTTTGAACAGCTCAAACGCATTCTTCCATGGAGGTTATTAGCCCATAATTGGGCTTTGGGGGCTGGCTTCTTGGCTCAAAATAGCTTTCAGATTCAGATGTCTTAAGCCCAATCCTCTACCATTACAGTACAGTGCTTCATGCTGCTTTGCCTGCCACATTTTGTTTATTAAAAAAATACTTCTCCTCCCCCATGGTATAACCCCTGTTTTTACTGTATTTGATGCCAGTGGCCTGCATCTTATATATACGCTTCTCTAATTTGGGGAGGGAAGGGGAAAAAACAAAATGCTTAAATAGGGATACAGGTTGACCCATTGTAACAATGAGATGCACAAGACACTATATTGAAAAACGAACTTTACAATTTAGGTGAGGGAGGGGGAGGAGTGTAGTTGTGGAGGTGGGAAGGAAGGGATGGTAGGGGAAAAACAAAGGAGGTAACAATGCTCGATTGGAAATGTACTCATTACCTTGCTCATATAACTGTAATCCCTCTGTACACAGTATTTGAGGAATGGGAATGTGGCTTAGTAGTAGAGTGCTTGCCTAGCATGCATGAAGTAATGGGTTTGATTCCTCAGTACCACATACACAGAAAATGGGGGAAAAAATACTTCTTAAGAAAATAGCCCTGTTTGTGGATGCCTATCTCAGCCCTTACTTAGCAGACCGGTAGATCAGGAAGGGAAGTGGTTATTTTTCACAGTTTAGTCTAAAACACCTCCAAGCATTCTAGCTAGAAGATAACCTCTGCCCCTGTCCTTCAGTCACATTCCCATCAGTATGTCTCCCATCCTGGGCTCATTGTGGATGACAATGAGCGGGGTCTTACGGTAGAAAGGACAAAGAAAGCAGCCAACACTAAACAGCCACATGCTCTCTTACCTCTCACACTCTATCATCTCATGCCAAATCGGCTGAGTGTTGTGTGTCTTAACACTGATACCCCTCCTACCTTAGTAGCTAAATTTACTAAGACCTATTTTTTGGCAGTTTTGTTCACCAGCATGGTCTCCAGGCCTAGAACCATCTTTAGTAGATACCTAAAACCATTTAGTTAACAAGTTAATAAAATTCTGCAATGAAAGAGATGGTGAAGAACACTAAGTTCAAGTCTCAGCATGATCCTCAAACTCTCATTGTTTTTCAAAACGAGCCAAGGAAGTGGCACTGTGGCTCAAGTGGTAGAGCACTAGCCTTGAGCTGAAGAGCTGAGGGATCGTGCAGAGGACCAGAGTTCAACCCCCCATGACCAACAACAACAACAACAAAAAAAAAAAAAACAGGAAAGAGCCAAAAAATTCATGAAATCACAAGATAGAAATCCTGAACTTGGAAGCTGTGGCATTTGAGATCTGAAATCAGCTCCTTCTGCTGACCAGAACAGAAGACAAATATTACCAGATACATAAGCAGAAGAAGGTGCACTGTTTTTAGATGGATTTGATTCCCACTACCATATACAGAACTCCCTTGGTCTAACATAAATCATCGCAGGCCTAAGGATCTATCCAAGCTTCATCTCTACTTTCTCCCAAAATACCTCACTCATCCAGGAGACTTGGGTGGCCATTGTGGAACTTGACACTGTTTGGCTCTTTTGGCAGTGGAGAGGTTGGGCATCCCCTTGTCGTTAGAGTTTTTCACTAGCAGAAGTGTAATATTGTGAGACTAGACCAGAATGCAGCTGACAGGAATTCCTGTCATGTCCATCTCTACTGTACTTGCAGACCGGCTCAAGATGTGTGCATAAAATAAGATCCCTGGGAAATATTCCTTACAGGTCAACACAGGTTTTAGTAACTGTCTTTGAAGGACATTTTTTAAAATTTATTGGCAGGCGTAACTTCTCCACTGGAGTTGTCTTTTCTTGTCCTCTTCTTTATCTTCCCAGAACCTGTACCTCCAGTGCACAGTGTATGTTTTTGGCTACCGGCTGCTGCTCTCACCCTGAAAATGCTGTGCTCTCTATTTTTCAGTCAAGCTATTTTATTTCCTCTGTCTTTTATTTTGATTCCTCTTTCCAGAAGATGAAGACCTGCCATTATCTATCAGAGATTTTATGATTCATTGTAAAGCATATATATATATATATATATATATATATATATATATATATATATCCCAGAAGTCAGTCTCCAGACTCCATGGGGTGTAGAGAAACAAAAGACCAACCTCAACTACAAATCTCATAATCAAATCCCCTCAGATGTAAATGCACTGTCTCAATAATTAGATAAATACATCCAACCACTGGTTACCAACCTAGTGAAGGATCTAATTATATTATTTTCAGTTATTGCACTAGACTGACAATCCCCCATCAGATAGCTGTCGAGGCTACTTTTTGTCAGCCTTACACATAGCAATCGATGTAGAAATACTTATAAAAGTAACTACTCAAACATGAAAAGCACAAAGCAGGAGCTCATTAAGCCAAGAAATGGTATGAGCTGTGCTATGTACTAGATTAGAACTTTAAATGATATTTCCTGCTAGCAGGTAAAGTATGGAGCTTTTAAATATTGTTATTCACATTTAATCATGCACTGAATGCTCCTGCCTAATTGCTAAATGTTTTCTCTTGTGCTTAAATTTCATGCCACAGATTATTAAAAAATGACTTTACAATATTTATTTTACTTATCTTCTCAAGCCAGACCAGGCTTAGCACCATAGATTTGGTGAATTATTAATTTTTAAAGGCAATTTGTGCTGCATTTTATACTTGGATAATGTCCAGAGAGACTCTGGTTTCTGGTCCAAAACTTACAGAACTGAATCTCTTTGATTCATCTTTAATCTGAAGACTCTTCACGCAGTATCCAGAGATGTAAGAGCTAATGAATCCCTCCAATGAAATGTGAAGAGCTAACAAGCACTTACTTAGCACTTAGATGTGTGTGATGAAAGAGGAAAACTATCATTTCTAGCAGGTTATCTGAGCAATAACCTCGGACAAGATAATTTATCCAGTTATATAACAAGAATGGCTCAGAGACATAATGAGATATTAATAAATCCACTGTGTTAATAAACACCTCTATATCATCCTCAACTCACTGTGCAACTCCAACACCACCTTCTGAAGGGTCAAACCACTCTTCACCAGCTCCTGCTACTGAGGCCGTACCCCACCCCCCAAAAAAGTCATCCTTGGTTTTCCTATGATTAAGTCTACTTAGATCAGGGCTAAGATTAACTTCTCTTATCCTGATACCATTTGGTTCAAAGAAAATTATGATAGTAATTTTTCTCTGTTCATAATCTAAATTCTAAATTGAAATCACCACATATACATATTCTGAATTGATGGCCTATACTTTCTATCCGTCTGTTCTATACTTACTGACCTTCTGGTCAGTGCATAGATGACCTCTGACCATCTAATCTACAGATCTTAACCATTTTGTCTACCTCTTAATCATTTGATAGATACTTTGTAGTCATCTGGTCTATAGTTTATGATCATCTAGTCTACATTTCCAGGCCAAATGATCTAAACTTCTGAGCCTCCAGACTGCACTTTGTGACCATCTTGTTTATATACCCTGGGTGTCTGAGTCTACAATTACAGCCACTTGGGGCTATACAGCACTTCGTCATCATCCACATACTACTAAGCTACACTCTCTGCCTGTGACCTGGGCTTCTGGCACCTCTCATCTACATTTACATCTACCTTCCATCATCTTCCTTCTCACAGGAGCCTTTCTGCTATCCAAGGATAATTGGGATGGTTCTTCCATCAGTAAGGCAGGACATTGCTGGCAGGGCATATCTGGCCTCCATGGGACTGTTGTAATGGGGTCTTCTCTTGTGGATTGTGGTCTGAGACCCTGTTCTCATAATGGGTGAGTGGTGCAGTCTCAGTCCTCCCGAGGGAGGACCTGGAAGAGTGTTATCCTTACATTCTCAGAAGAGTCAATGGCGGAAGTCAGATTCCATCTCAGAGCTTCACTGGAGTACACCGGCATCAAACCAGGCACTGGTAGCTCACACCTAAGATCTGAGGATCTCAGCTCAAAGTCAGCCTGAACAGAAGTGTCTCAGATGTTTTAATCTCCTTTTGCTTAAAGGCTGGAACTAGAGATGTGGCTCAAATGGAAGAACAGCCTTGAATGAAAAGGCCACACCACAGTATGAGGCTCTAGGTTCAAGCCCTAGTACCAACACACACACACACACACACACACACACACACACACACACACACACACACACACAGAGATGTATACAATTTAGAAGAGGAGGAGGAGGAAAGAGGAGGAGGAGGAAAGAGGAAGAGGAAGAGGAGGAGGAGGAGGGGAGCAGCAGCAGTATAGCCTGCACTAGATGTTCCTGGGACTACTGTCTCTCAGGTATGGCACCCAACTCAGAAGCAATTTACTCTGGAAGTCTCCTACAAGTTACTTATGGCCTCTTCTCCATCTATCCACTGAATGGGTGATGTCCATGAGTGACAGCTATAGCTTTTCTTCCTCTGAGACTGGCCTAGGCTGTGGCCTTTCCTTTAGTGGCTTAAAGACATTAGACCCTTTAAGTAAGTTTGAACAGGAGCCACACAATGGAATGATTGACATTCCATCAGTAAATACGCCCACCAAATCCCACCCTCCACACCTGGCACACACCAATTGTGCTTACCATTTTGCTTCAGTCTTTGGTGCCATGAATGGCTCAATAATTCCTTTATTTGGCAAACTTGTTTTGATATTTTTCATTCACCAAGGATTAAGATTTTAGTGTTTTCACCAAGGATTGTGTTAGATGAAAATACCTGTAAATGTTCATTTGTGCATATGGTTATGTGGTGATGAGTATGTATCTATCAGTATGTTCATATGATTCATAGACAATTCACATAAGAATTGAAGTTGGCAGTCAGAGAGCATTGTGGGGAGGGAGAATGGGAGAAAAATGAGGGAGGGGGGTAACAATGCTAGACAAGAAATGTACTCATTATCTTATATATGTAACTGTAATCACTGTAACCACATCACCTTGACAATAAAATTATGTTTTTTTAAAAAGAACCTGAAGTAGGGAAATGAGCCAGGTGACAACATATATTTACTTAGACATTCACACACAGCAAAATTCTGTCACACGTACTATCTATTAAAGCCCCACAGGAGCTCTTGACTTTGATCCAATTTTTATTTTCCATTTTATAGAGCTATTTGAAAGACAAAAGCAAAGTCAGAAATCCATGCAGCTAAAACTCAAATTTAACTTGTACATGCACTTACATATTATTTTTAAGAATTTACTTTTTTAATTCTTCTAGAAAACTTAGTTTTCCTTTTCAACTAATACTTTAAGATGATATGGAAGACAGCAGAAAAAAGAAAGAAAGAAACCTAGCTCTTTAAAATGTTTTTTCTTTTCTCCAAGACCGGAAAGTTTTCTCAGAACTGAGTTGTTCTCCTATCAGCCCTGAAAGTCCCCAAGGATATTGAAGTGTCTTGCAGCCCAGGCTTAGTCAATGCAGGGTAGCTTCCGAGCTGAGACTCCTACTGAGAGAAGGTCCTTGATGAGGTACAACGCCCCTACCCCTTCCTTAGTGCACAGCATGTGCCCTGGCGTGCTTAGAAAAATGAGTGCACACCTCAGAATTCTTGGTAATTTGACTGGAAATAAAGAAAAAGGAGAAAGATGGAAAGAATGAGGTGAGGAAGAAAGGAAAGAGTGAGGGAGGAAAGGAGGGAAGGAAGGAAGGAGGGAAGGAAGGAAGGAAGGAAGGAAAAAAGGAAAAAAGAAGGAAGAAAGGGAGGGAGAGAGGTAGGGAGGGAAGGAAGAAAGAGGGACGGAGGGAAGGAGAGAAGGAGACTCATCAGGTCTATGGAGTTCACTTAGGCTTACTGACCATTGTCATGTGATCTTTCTACATCCACCTGAGGTAAAAGCTGTCTTCAACTGAAGCTTAGGCATCTTTATATTGCAGAAGAGTATACTGACAGGAAGTAACAGCTTCCAAATTTCAGTTGAAAACACAGAGAGAGAGAGAGAGAGAGAGAGTAGCTCTTGCCGCAGTATCCCATGCCCTTCCCAAGCCCTTAGGTGGTACTTTTCTGCATCCAAGGTCCTCTTCAAGCCCTGTGCCAGTTCTGTGCCCTCAGCCAGCTCCGTTCTCTAGGAGCCAATGCTCCCTCTGCATTTG